>NC_086045.1:10237598-11481348 GCF_947568885.1 Cydia strobilella | reverse complement strand
ACACACACACACACACACACACGCGGACACATCGACGCGGCGCTGCGCCTCGCCGCCGAGCGCGACCTGCTCTGCCCCTACCTGCTGAGCCTCGCGCCCGGCGTCTCCTCCAAGTGAGACCGTACTATACTACACACACACACACACACACACACACACACACACACACACACACACACACACACGCGGACACATCGACGCGGCGCTGCGCCTCGCCGCCGAGCGCGACCTGCTCTGCCCCTACCTGCTGAGCCTCGCGCCCGGCGTCTCCTCCAAGTGAGACCGTACTATACTACACACACACACACGCGGACACATCGACGCGGCGCTGCGCCTCGCCGCCGAGCGCGACCTGCTCTGCCCCTACCTGCTGAGCCTCGCGCCCGGCGTCTCCTCCAAGTGAGACCGTACATACTACACACACACACACACACACACACACACACACACGCGGACACATCGACGCGGCGCTGCGCCTCGCCGCCGAGCGCGACCTGCTCTGCCCCTACCTGCTGAGCCTCGCGCCCGGCGTCTCCTCCAAGTGAGACCGTACTATACTACACACACACACACGCGGACACATCGACGCGGCGCTGCGCCTCGCCGCCGAGCGCGACCTGCTCTGCCCCTACCTGCTGAGCCTCGCGCCCGGCGTCTCCTCCAAGTGAGACCGTACTATACTACACACACACACACACACACGCGCGGACACATCGACGCGGCGCTGCGCCTCGCCGCCGAGCGCGACCTGCTCTGCCCCTACCTGCTGAGCCTCGCGCCCGGCGTCTCCTCCAAGTGAGACCGTACTATACTACACACACACACACACACACACGCGGACACATCGACGCGGCGCTGCGCCTCGCCGCCGAGCGCGACCTGCTCTGCCCCTACCTGCTGAGCCTCGCGCCCGGCGTCTCCTCCAAGTGAGACCGTACTATACTACACACACACACACGCGGACACATCGACGCGGCGCTGCGCCTCGCCGCCGAGCGCGACCTGCTCTGCCCCTACCTGCTGAGCCTCGCGCCCGGCGTCTCCTCCAAGTGAGACCGTACATACTACACACACACACACACACACACACACACACGCGGACACATCGACGCGGCGCTGCGCCTCGCCGCCGAGCGCGACCTGCTCTGCCCCTACCTGCTGAGCCTCGCGCCCGGCGTCTCCTCCAAGTGAGACCGTACTATACTACACACACACACACACACACACACACACACACACACACACACACACACACACACGCGGACACATCGACGCGGCGCTGCGCCTCGCCGCCGAGCGCGACCTGCTCTGCCCCTACCTGCTGAGCCTCGCGCCCGGCGTCTCCTCCAAGTGAGACCGTACTATACTACACACACACACACGCGGACACATCGACGCGGCGCTGCGCCTCGCCGCCGAGCGCGACCTGCTCTGCCCCTACCTGCTGAGCCTCGCGCCCGGCGTCTCCTCCAAGTGAGACCGTACATACTACACACACACACACACACACACACACACACACACACGCGGACACATCGACGCGGCGCTGCGCCTCGCCGCCGAGCGCGACCTGCTCTGCCCCTACCTGCTGAGCCTCGCGCCCGGCGTCTCCTCCAAGTGAGACCGTACTATACTACACACACACACACGCGGACACATCGACGCGGCGCTGCGCCTCGCCGCCGAGCGCGACCTGCTCTGCCCCTACCTGCTGAGCCTCGCGCCCGGCGTCTCCTCCAAGTGAGACCGTACTATACTACACACACACACACACACACGCGCGGACACATCGACGCGGCGCTGCGCCTCGCCGCCGAGCGCGACCTGCTCTGCCCCTACCTGCTGAGCCTCGCGCCCGGCGTCTCCTCCAAGTGAGACCGTACTATACTACACACACACACACACACACACACACACACACACACACACACACACACACGCGGACACATCGACGCGGCGCTGCGCCTCGCCGCCGAGCGCGACCTGCTCTGCCCCTACCTGCTGAGCCTCGCGCCCGGCGTCTCCTCCAAGTGAGACCGTACTATACTACACACACACACACGCGGACACATCGACGCGGCGCTGCGCCTCGCCGCCGAGCGCGACCTGCTCTGCCCCTACCTGCTGAGCCTCGCGCCCGGCGTCTCCTCCAAGTGAGACCGTACATACTACACACACACACACACACACACACACGCGGACACATCGACGCGGCGCTGCGCCTCGCCGCCGAGCGCGACCTGCTCTGCCCCTACCTGCTGAGCCTCGCGCCCGGCGTCTCCTCCAAGTGAGACCGTACTATACTACACACACACACACGCGGACACATCGACGCGGCGCTGCGCCTCGCCGCCGAGCGCGACCTGCTCTGCCCCTACCTGCTGAGCCTCGCGCCCGGCGTCTCCTCCAAGTGAGACCGTACTATACTACACACACACACACACACACGCGCGGACACATCGACGCGGCGCTGCGCCTCGCCGCCGAGCGCGACCTGCTCTGCCCCTACCTGCTGAGCCTCGCGCCCGGCGTCTCCTCCAAGTGAGACCGTACTATACTACACACACACACACACACACACACACACGCGGACACATCGACGCGGCGCTGCGCCTCGCCGCCGAGCGCGACCTGCTCTGCCCCTACCTGCTGAGCCTCGCGCCCGGCGTCTCCTCCAAGTGAGACCGTACTATACTACACACACACACACGCGGACACATCGACGCGGCGCTGCGCCTCGCCGCCGAGCGCGACCTGCTCTGCCCCTACCTGCTGAGCCTCGCGCCCGGCGTCTCCTCCAAGTGAGACCGTACATACTACACACACACACACACACACACACACACACGCGGACACATCGACGCGGCGCTGCGCCTCGCCGCCGAGCGCGACCTGCTCTGCCCCTACCTGCTGAGCCTCGCGCCCGGCGTCTCCTCCAAGTGAGACCGTACTATACTACACACACACACACACACACACACACACACACACGCGGACACATCGACGCGGCGCTGCGCCTCGCCGCCGAGCGCGACCTGCTCTGCCCCTACCTGCTGAGCCTCGCGCCCGGCGTCTCCTCCAAGTGAGACCGTACTATACTACACACACACACACGCGGACACATCGACGCGGCGCTGCGCCTCGCCGCCGAGCGCGACCTGCTCTGCCCCTACCTGCTGAGCCTCGCGCCCGGCGTCTCCTCCAAGTGAGACCGTACATACTACACACACACACACACACACACACACACACACACGCGGACACATCGACGCGGCGCTGCGCCTCGCCGCCGAGCGCGACCTGCTCTGCCCCTACCTGCTGAGCCTCGCGCCCGGCGTCTCCTCCAAGTGAGACCGTACTATACTACACACACACACACGCGGACACATCGACGCGGCGCTGCGCCTCGCCGCCGAGCGCGACCTGCTCTGCCCCTACCTGCTGAGCCTCGCGCCCGGCGTCTCCTCCAAGTGAGACCGTACTATACTACACACACACACACACACACGCGCGGACACATCGACGCGGCGCTGCGCCTCGCCGCCGAGCGCGACCTGCTCTGCCCCTACCTGCTGAGCCTCGCGCCCGGCGTCTCCTCCAAGTGAGACCGTACTATACTACACACACACACACGCGGACACATCGACGCGGCGCTGCGCCTCGCCGCCGAGCGCGACCTGCTCTGCCCCTACCTGCTGAGCCTCGCGCCCGGCGTCTCCTCCAAGTGAGACCGTACATACTACACACACACACACACACACACACACACACACGCGGACACATCGACGCGGCGCTGCGCCTCGCCGCCGAGCGCGACCTGCTCTGCCCCTACCTGCTGAGCCTCGCGCCCGGCGTCTCCTCCAAGTGAGACCGTACTATACTACACACACACACACGCGGACACATCGACGCGGCGCTGCGCCTCGCCGCCGAGCGCGACCTGCTCTGCCCCTACCTGCTGAGCCTCGCGCCCGGCGTCTCCTCCAAGTGAGACCGTACTATACTACACACACACACACACACACGCGCGGACACATCGACGCGGCGCTGCGCCTCGCCGCCGAGCGCGACCTGCTCTGCCCCTACCTGCTGAGCCTCGCGCCCGGCGTCTCCTCCAAGTGAGACCGTACTATACTACACACACACACACACACACACACACACACACACACACACACACACACACACACACGCGGACACATCGACGCGGCGCTGCGCCTCGCCGCCGAGCGCGACCTGCTCTGCCCCTACCTGCTGAGCCTCGCGCCCGGCGTCTCCTCCAAGTGAGACCGTACTATACTACACACACACACACGCGGACACATCGACGCGGCGCTGCGCCTCGCCGCCGAGCGCGACCTGCTCTGCCCCTACCTGCTGAGCCTCGCGCCCGGCGTCTCCTCCAAGTGAGACCGTACATACTACACACACACACACACACACACACACACACGCGGACACATCGACGCGGCGCTGCGCCTCGCCGCCGAGCGCGACCTGCTCTGCCCCTACCTGCTGAGCCTCGCGCCCGGCGTCTCCTCCAAGTGAGACCGTACTATACTACACACACACACACGCGGACACATCGACGCGGCGCTGCGCCTCGCCGCCGAGCGCGACCTGCTCTGCCCCTACCTGCTGAGCCTCGCGCCCGGCGTCTCCTCCAAGTGAGACCGTACTATACTACACACACACACACACACGCGCGGACACATCGACGCGGCGCTGCGCCTCGCCGCCGAGCGCGACCTGCTCTGCCCCTACCTGCTGAGCCTCGCGCCCGGCGTCTCCTCCAAGTGAGACCGTACTATACTACACACACACACACACACACACACACACGCGGACACATCGACGCGGCGCTGCGCCTCGCCGCCGAGCGCGACCTGCTCTGCCCCTACCTGCTGAGCCTCGCGCCCGGCGTCTCCTCCAAGTGAGACCGTACTATACTACACACACACACACGCGGACACATCGACGCGGCGCTGCGCCTCGCCGCCGAGCGCGACCTGCTCTGCCCCTACCTGCTGAGCCTCGCGCCCGGCGTCTCCTCCAAGTGAGACCGTACATACTACACACACACACACACACACACACACACACGCGGACACATCGACGCGGCGCTGCGCCTCGCCGCCGAGCGCGACCTGCTCTGCCCCTACCTGCTGAGCCTCGCGCCCGGCGTCTCCTCCAAGTGAGACCGTACTATACTACACACACACACACACACACACACACACACACACACACACACACACACACGCGGACACATCGACGCGGCGCTGCGCCTCGCCGCCGAGCGCGACCTGCTCTGCCCCTACCTGCTGAGCCTCGCGCCCGGCGTCTCCTCCAAGTGAGACCGTACTATACTACACACACACACACGCGGACACATCGACGCGGCGCTGCGCCTCGCCGCCGAGCGCGACCTGCTCTGCCCCTACCTGCTGAGCCTCGCGCCCGGCGTCTCCTCCAAGTGAGACCGTACATACTACACACACACACACACACACACACACACACACACGCGGACACATCGACGCGGCGCTGCGCCTCGTCGCCGAGCGCGACCTGCTCTGCCCCTACCTGCTGAGCCTCGCGCCCGGCGTCTCCTCCAAGTGAGACCGTACTATACTACACACACACACACGCGGACACATCGACGCGGCGCTGCGCCTCGCCGCCGAGCGCGACCTGCTCTGCCCCTACCTGCTGAGCCTCGCGCCCGGCGTCTCCTCCAAGTGAGACCGTACATACTACACACACACACACACACACACACGCGGACACATCGACGCGGCGCTGCGCCTCGCCGCCGAGCGCGACCTGCTCTGCCCCTACCTGCTGAGCCTCGCGCCCGGCGTCTCCTCCAAGTGAGACCGTACATACTACACACACACACACACATACACACGCGGACACATCCTATATTGTCACAACTATGAACAATTGACTTATCTCACACTGCTTCTCAACCTTGAAGCGCGGTAACTATGTATGCATCCCATACATAGTTACCAGATTTTTCTTTTCATTGACAGAACAAGATACGATTTTTTTTCAATGTAGTGACGATATTCTACAAACTGCCCCAAATGATATGTATGTAGGGCGACATAAAAACAAATCAGATTGCATAAAGCCGTGTTTTACTCTTAACTAGCGTCGGGTAAACGTGACACGTAGCGTATCATGTAGTGAGTCGTCGGAGATGCTTGCGACTCGGTAATCGGGCTGACGAACTGCGATCCAGACTAATGGTCTCCACGACTTTGTGTCGCCATCGACGAATATATTATAAGGTATTATTTCGGTGGAGGTAGAAAACACTAATTATTTCTTGTTTGATTGCAGGTACTGGAAAGACGCGTCTAAATCATATTTGGCTCAAATAGATCGACTCGTCGCTAACGGCGAGGAAGATAAATTAGTCGGTAAGTGTGATCTCGAATATATGTTGCCACAAACTTTGCGATAACAACATTTGTAATTACTAACTCTAGATTAAGTTATTGTATGACCTAACCCTATGGACGTCAAGTTCGAAATAAAGAATTTCAATTCAATTCAATTCAATACTTCATTAACAAACTTAAGATACTTAATATGTGTAAGTAATAACATAAATGTCTATATCCTACGGAAATATGACTCTTATAGTGGCACGTATTAAGTTTGTTACAAAGTCAGCGCAAATAGCTTAGACGGGGCTCGATTGCACCCAAACTATGTATTGCACATACCTACACTACACGTATGGGTTATTTATTACATGAAAACATTTTAAATATATAACTATTAGTTTTCATAGTAAGTTTATACTTATTACTATTACTTATTATTATTACTTATTAGTTCGGGTTATCCCGAACTAGGTTTCCACATGCAGGTAGGTACTTACTATTTAGAATCTGAGCTTTTTGGACTAGACTGCCCGAGTTTTCACCTGGGTAGAAGTCGTTATTGATCGTTTTAGGCGGTCGTCGCATTGAAAGAAAGGAAGAAGGAAAATTGGATGCCGATCCGCACGCCGCTCTGGGAGCCTACCGCGACACCCGAAATTCGCAAATTGCGGGGATTTTTCTCTTTACTTCAATGAAGGAGTAATAAGAGTGACAGAGAAAGATGCCCGCAATTTGTGAACTTCGATTTTCGTGGTTATAGCCCTGGTGTCTTCGTCGCTGTATACGCTATCTCGCTCACACAGCGGAGCGGCGTACGCTTCTTCACCAGTGTGATAACTGATAATTGACCAAACGTTTTTTAGTGAACAGGAACTACGGCGGGCCCGTGTACCGCAAGGTGCTGACGCTGCTGAGCCTCCAGGACATAATTGGCGCGGTCAAAACGCTCGTTGAGAACAAACTATACAAGGAGGCCTACTTGCTGTGCCGGATTAGGTATGCACACTACTTACCAATATGTAGGACTATTGTCGAACATATTTCCCTATCCTCCCCTAGTTCCCTGTATTTCAGTTTAATTGCGCGATCGAAACGGGATAAGATAGTTTCGTCTCCATTTTGGGCTTATTTTATCTTTATCGTGCTTATTAGATGGATATATTATAATGCTTTTTGTACTCGTCACTACCTGTAGGTATTTCGTAAAAATGAGGCCTCCGATATACATAATGATATAAATAATTTTGCTACCATGTGACTCGTTTAATAATTGTCTTATGCACGTTATTTTTAGGTATATGGACACGATTGGAGACGAAGTCCTGGAGTCGTGGGTCAAGAATTGTCTCCACTCCGGCGTGTTCGACATGGCTGCTGTTTGGTGAGAACACATATGCTTGCTTTGCCTTGGACTTATTTACTTTAATATACAATTTTGAATCTTAGGTGATTGCTTGTTTATGCGTTTCGAAAGTTTTTTTGATTTCGTCAGGATACCGACGTGAAACCTTTAAAACAAAATAAAAACCGGCCAAGTGCGAGTCTGGACTCGCGTACGCAAAAGAACGGCAAATAAATCACGTTTGTTGTATGGGAAATTTATTAAACTGGGAAACTTAATAAATATTTTTTTTTTTTTTTGTGTTTGTTGTTATAGCGGCAACAGAAATACATCATCTGTAAAAATTTCAACTGTCTAGCTATCACGGTTGATGAGATACAGCCTAGTGACAGACAGACAGACAGACGGACAGTGGAATCTTAGTAATAGGGTCCCGTTTTTACCATTTGGGTACGGAACCCTAAAATGTCCAAATCAGTCTAGCCGTCTTCGAGATATCTGGGAACATTTCATACAACGAAAAGCGAATAACACTATGAATAGAAAACCTTGATAAAGTTAGTTAAAACGTGTTTTGTTTGCAGCCACCTCGCCTTAGGCAACCTGCTGGAGGCGGCGACGTGCCTCAGCAAATGTTCGGACGCGGACAGCCTGCGCCTCGCCGCCGAGCTCGCCCGCGCCGCCGGACAGACCATCCTCGCCGACAACCTCATAGGTACATGTCACAAATGTTTGGACACGGACAGCCTGCGCCTCGCCGCCGAGCTCGCCCGCGCCGCCGGACAGACCATCCTCGCCGACAACCTCATAGGTACATGTCACAAATGTTTGGACACGGACAGCCTGCGCCTCGCCGCCGAGCTCGCCCGCGCCGCCGGACAGACCATCCTCGCCGACAACCTCATAGGTACATGTCACAAATGTTTGGACACGGACAGCCTGCGCCTCGCCGCCGAGCTCGCCCGCGCCGCCGGACAGACCATCCTCGCCGACAACCTCATAGGTACATGTCACAAATGTTTGGACACGGACAGCCTGCGCCTCGCCGCCGAGCTCGCCCGCGCCGCCGGACAGACCATCCTCGCCGACAACCTCATAGGTACATGTCACAAATGTTTGGACACGGACAGCCTGCGCCTCGCCGCCGAGCTAGCCCGCGCCGCCGGACAGACCATCCTCGCCGACAACCTCATAGGTACATGTCACAAATGTTTGGACACGGACAGCCTGCGCCTCGCCGCCGAGCTCGCCCGCGCCGCCGGACAGACCATCCTCGCCGACAACCTCATAGGTACATGTCACAAATGTTTGGACACGGACAGCCTGCGCCTCGCCGCCGAGCTCGCCCGCGCCGCCGGACAGACCATCCTCGCCGACAACCTCATAGGTACATGTCACAAATGTTTGGACACGGACAGCCTGCGCCTCGCCGCCGAGCTCGCCCGCGCCGCCGGACAGACCATCCTCGCCGACAACCTCATAGGTACATGTCACAAATGTTTGGACACGGACAGCCTGCGCCTCGCCGCCGAGCTCGCCCGCGCCGCCGGACAGACCATCCTCGCCGACAACCTCATAGGTACATGTCACAAATGTTTGGACACGGACAGCCTGCGCCTCGCCGCCGAGCTCGCCCGCGCCGCCGGACAGACCATCCTCGCCGACAACCTCATAGGTACATGTCACAAATGTTTGGACACGGACAGCCTGCGCCTCGCCGCCGAGCTCGCCCGCGCCGCCGGACAGACCATCCTCGCCGACAACCTCATAGGTACATGTCACAAATGTTTGGACACGGACAGCCTGCGCCTCGCCGCCGAGCTCGCCCGCGCCGCCGGACAGACCATCCTCGCCGACAACCTCATAGGTACATGTCACAAATGTTTGGACACGGACAGCCTGCGCCTCGCCGCCGAGCTCGCCCGCGCCGCCGGACAGACCATCCTCGCCGACAACCTCATAGGTACATGTCACAAATGTTTGGACACGGACAGCCTGCGCCTCGCCGCCGAGCTCGCCCGCGCCGCCGGACAGACCATCCTCGCCGACAACCTCATAGGTACATGTCACAAATGTTTGGACACGGACAGCCTGCGCCTCGCCGCCGAGCTAGCCCGCGCCGCCGGACAGACCATCCTCGCCGACAACCTCATAGGTACATGTCACAAATGTTTGGACACGGACAGCCTGCGCCTCGCCGCCGAGCTCGCCCGCGCCGCCGGACAGACCATCCTCGCCGACAACCTCATAGGTACATGTCACAAATGTTTGGACACGGACAGCCTGCGCCTCGCCGCCGAGCTAGCCCGCGCCGCCGGACAGACCATCCTCGCCGACAACCTCATAGGTACATGTCACAAATGTTTGGACACGGACAGCCTGCGCCTCGCCGCCGAGCTCGCCCGCGCCGCCGGACAGACCATCCTCGCCGACAACCTCATAGGTACATGTCACAAATGTTTGGACACGGACAGCCTGCGCCTCGCCGCCGAGCTAGCCCGCGCCGCCGGACAGACCATCCTCGCCGACAACCTCATAGGTACATGTCACAAATGTTTGGACACGGACAGCCTGCGCCTCGCCGCCGAGCTAGCCCGCGCCGCCGGACAGACCATCCTCGCCGACAACCTCATAGGTACATGTCACAAATGTTTGGACACGGACAGCCTGCGCCTCGCCGCCGAGCTCGCCCGCGCCGCCGGACAGACCATCCTCGCCGACAACCTCATAGGTACATGTCACAAATGTTTGGACACGGACAGCCTGCGCCTCGCCGCCGAGCTCGCCCGCGCCGCCGGACAGACCATCCTCGCCGACAACCTCATAGGTACATGTCACAAATGTTTGGACACGGACAGCCTGCGCCTCGCCGCCGAGCTAGCCCGCGCCGCCGGACAGACCATCCTCGCCGACAACCTCATAGGTACATGTCACAAATGTTTGGACACGGACAGCCTGCGCCTCGCCGCCGAGCTCGCCCGCGCCGCCGGACAGACCATCCTCGCCGACAACCTCATAGGTACATGTCACAAATGTTTGGACACGGACAGCCTGCGCCTCGCCGCCGAGCTCGCCCGCGCCGCCGGACAGACCATCCTCGCCGACAACCTCATAGGTACATGTCACAAATGTTTGGACACGGACAGCCTGCGCCTCGCCGCCGAGCTAGCCCGCGCCGCCGGACAGACCATCCTCGCCGACAACCTCATAGGTACATGTCACAAATGTTTGGACACGGACAGCCTGCGCCTCGCCGCCGAGCTAGCCCGCGCCGCCGGACAGACCATCCTCGCCGACAACCTCATAGGTACATGTCACAAATGTTTGGACACGGACAGCCTGCGCCTCGCCGCCGAGCTAGCCCGCGCCGCCGGACAGACCATCCTCGCCGACAACCTCATAGGTACATGTCACAAATGTTTGGACACGGACAGCCTGCGCCTCGCCGCCGAGCTCGCCCGCGCCGCCGGACAGACCATCCTCGCCGACAACCTCATAGGTACATGTCACAAATGTTTGGACACGGACAGCCTGCGCCTCGCCGCCGAGCTCGCCCGCGCCGCCGGACAGACCATCCTCGCCGACAACCTCATAGGTACATGTCACAAATGTTTGGACACGGACAGCCTGCGCCTCGCCGCCGAGCTAGCCCGCGCCGCCGGACAGACCATCCTCGCCGACAACCTCATAGGTACATGTCACAAATGTTTGGACACGGACAGCCTGCGCCTCGCCGCCGAGCTCGCCCGCGCCGCCGGACAGACCATCCTCGCCGACAACCTCATAGGTACATGTCACAAATGTTTGGACACGGACAGCCTGCGCCTCGCCGCCGGACAGACCATCCTCGCCGACACAAGTGACATCTAGTGTCGAGTAGCAGTACAGATAATTCCGCTACTTGACGCAAGATGTCGACTACGAAAATAATAGTCTTTTTGGTAACAAAACTGATGTATGAAGTTAGCATTCTACGTCTACTTAATTTTCTTTGATATTGGGCTGTAGCCGCGCGCGGCAGTTGATGCCTTGCGGGTCAAAGGGTTAATAGTATTTTAGAGTCGAACCTATATACCTATATTATATATGAATGATTTGTAATGTAGCTTCATCGATATAGTAGATTGTTAACCAAGGGACGAAAGGCACTAATTTCTGCCGAGGCATTTTGGCGCTCGAACACAGTGAGAGCGCCAATAGTTCGAGGCTGAAATGATGCCTTTCACCCGAGTTAAACACTCCTTTTCATTTCGAATACGAGGAAAGTAAAATGAATGTTTTTTTTCAAAACATGACTAAGTATAAATTTTTATAGTATTTCTTGAGGGTACTTTCAATTAACAATTTAGACAAAAGTATCGTTATGTTTGGAATGGAGTCAAATATCAGAATGGAAACTGTATTTAACAAATCCACTTAAACTCAAATTTCAGTTTCTAATCGTAAAAAAATTAAAAAATCTTACTTCGAACGTAAAATGCTCTAGTGCAGACACGTATCATTTTCTGCACACCTTTTAGAACAACAATGACCCTCTTTCAGACCATGAGAAATAAAAAAAATGTTTCTTGTTTATTTAAAAGGCAGGACGCTGAACACCCAGGACGTACCGGCGGAACTCGACAGGCTACTGCCTTCCAGGGCCGAGTTATTCTTGCGAGGGACGCAGCCGAACGGAGGTCAGCCTAACGGAGATGACGGCAACGGGGAAGATCATGATGAATAGTTAGGCTTTTAAAATACAACCATGGCGTCTAGAATGCATGTACAACCCGCTGCAAAAGTGCACGGCCACAAGAATGAACTCCATTCATAATGTGTCCATGCAATTTTCCAGCTCGCTGACCTATATATCTATCATCATCATTGGCCTTAAAGTCTATTATATACTATAGAAACAGTCTCAGGTAAGGTGACAACGTGTTTCGTGGCTGTGTAAGCCAATACGGGAGCGGCAAACACGTCCACAAGCCTGGCAGGTGTAATGTCCCAGAGGCGAACAGGTGTTGCTCTGATGACCGCTTACTTGCGACGTGCGAGTGTCTTAAACCAAGCGTCATCGTGAATTTTACGCCCGTCGAACACCAGTTTGCGCCACTTGTCTCTGTACTCGGTAAGCTCCTCCCATTTATGAACCGGGATGTTGATCGAAGGAGTGCGTGTCGTTATGTCGTAGCATCGGCCGACCGACGCTTCTGTTGGCATCAGCTATGTCGCCAAGCAGAACACGCCGCGGTAAACGAGAAGGTTGCATTCGATGCGCATGCCCCAGCCAGCGTAAGCGTCTCTGCTTTAAGCAGTGCAAAGCTGGGTAACTGAGCAGTCTCAAGAACCCTCTCGTTCGTGACCCTGTCCTTCCAAGATATGCCCAATATGTTCCGGATGTGGAGGAGCGCGTGTGGAAAGCGTTGAGACGACGTTCGTGCTTGGCATACGATGTCCAGGTCTCAGCCCCGTACAAGAGTATGCTCAGGATGCATGTTTGATAGACAACCATCTTGATTTTCCTGGTTAGATGTTTATGTTGCCGTACTCTTGCACTCAACCTCCCAAACATCGTTGCAGCTTTTCCGATTCGAACATCGATTTCTGCATCCGGTGAGAGAGCAAAACTTGTCGACTGACTCCAGCGGGGCGCCATCCAACAGGATTGTTGGTATTTCCGCACACCTTTGAGTCAGCACTACAGTTTTCCGGGGTTTGATGGACATAGAGAACAGAGCACAGGCACGAGAACACTTGTCCATAATAATTTGAAGGTCAAACTGCGATGTGGCGATGAAGGCTGCTTCAATCAGCAAAGAGCAAGCTATCAACGAATAAATCGTTTTCGCTTAGATTTGAAAAGGGAAACGTAAAGTTTTCCATCAGCCCTCGTATGCAGGTGGATACCCTGTTGGTCGTCACCGAAAGCTGTTTTCAGCAGTAACGAAAAGAATATACCAAACAGGGTAGGCGGCAGTACGCAGCCTTGCCGAACACCTTTTCGCATAAATAATCTTGTCTATATGATTTTTAAAATTAGAATTGACAAGCTAGCTACATTAAGTGATATATAAAGGCCGCTTAAGTGTCTGTTCTAGTTTGACCATAGTCAACTATAAAGACTTCTTCTTAATATTAAGGAAGATTCTTCAGTTTTACTAATGAATAATGAATGTTGCATGCGTCTTGGTAAAGTAAAATAGTGTCATTTGCTATAAATGTGGTATAACTATCACGGAAACAAATACAATGATATTATTAATGTTTAAACTGTCAACGAATCCCTAGACTAATTTCACTTCAGCTTCGAAAATAAACAGGGTAGTCCGTCAAGAAAGAGTAGATAAAATGGGACTAAAAGCGAACCACAGTGGCAACACCAAAAAGAAGATTGGTATTGATAAAATTACGTATTAACCTGTTAACTATAAATGGAGTACTGGAATATAGTTGGATGGTTTAATAACGGTACTTTTGATAATACTAAATTATTAATAATCTGCGTGATTTATCGGTTTGCTATATTTTCTACATTCATGCTATATCCCTTGCACAGAATCGTTTAAGTTGGTTGTGTGACGTTTAATTCCAAGTAAGTTTTCTATCTAAATCTACCGTAAAAATCTACCCCTGGGCCCTATCACAAAAAACGTTACAAGTGCACAAGTCGACAATATTGTGACGTAGATAATGTGTTACATGCACAATTATTACATACATATCAGATCTACAAGTTTACAATTTACAAAAAATTCACACTTAAATAACAAAGCTTAACACAAAAGATGGTGATTATCAACTGTAGATTTATTCGTACAATTTACATATTTGTTAAAAATTAATAATAAAATTTGTGGCTTATTATGTTTTCTGTCACTTGTAATTGTAAGTTTTTTTGATATAGGGCCCTGTTATCTTGTCACAACTATCAAATTCTTGTATGTTTTTGTTAATGTAATTTTTTATTTAAATATATTTCTGAGATAGTGTATAGTTTTACACAGAAAGGTGGTCTGTGTAGTTTTATCAACAAAGTTTTGAGTGTTTAGAATACGGTGTTGCCTGTTGAAGCTGGCGTTATCAATTAATGTCTACTCTTTCTTGTGGGATTGTATACAGGATGTCCTTAGCCGTTGGACAAAGCCGAAATGTACATATGCATTAGGGTATTTAGAATCAGGCTAAGGTCATCCTGTATAAACATAATGTGTTTAATGTGCCCCATCAAATATGTTATTCTGAGGCAAAAGGTACCTCTATCG
Source organism: Cydia strobilella (assembly GCF_947568885.1). NCBI lineage: Eukaryota > Metazoa > Arthropoda > Insecta > Lepidoptera > Tortricidae > Cydia > Cydia strobilella. The sequence goes on along the minus strand of NC_086045.1, from coordinate 11,466,355 downwards.
ATTGTTAATAATTGTTCTTATTAACAAAGGACAAGGTGCATTTTGCCTAAAAATTTAGAAAACATTAAGCAGGAATCAGTTGTTTATTTTATCGACCTTTGTTGAAAACAGATGCCTATTGTTGTATTGTTAAATTTATGAGCTTACGGTATGTATTTCACATTAAACTAGGGCTATTAAGGCATTGTTTAATGTTTAAGTTTGTTTGTGAATAAAATAATGTCTGTTCTCTCATTTTAATTTTATTGGCTTTGTTTGGTTGGCAACCTTTGTAGTGCACGGGTAATAAGCAATCACTGACCAACGGACACTGCCCCTAAATAGCAGCGGCTGATTGGCTATAACGCAAATGAAGGAACTTTTAAAATGCCCATGTGTTGTTGGGTATCAGTAAATATGGGAGTTTGTTATATCTTACTAGTTTTTACTTAAACGTGGATGTTTTATTTTTGGAAGTAGTTATAAATGTGACTGATTGTGCATATTAAAGTTCAGTAACTTCGCTGGGAAAATTGTAGAGCTCGGGTTATTTAATAGCTGCGTGATACTTAAAAAACTTGTACAAGGAGAACTGAATACCGATAATTGTTTAAGAAATTAAACAAAGTTATGATATTAAAATATTTATTAACACAATGAAAATAGTACATTTAAGGAATAATTCAAATGCAAGTTATTAATGTTATTATTGTGCCCCAAATAGTTTTAATCATACAACATTAATTGCCATTATCAATGTAAATTATGATTTGAGCGGCATTCTTGTCGACATAATTACGAAAACATCCCGCAGCGTCAGCCATTACCCCAAATATTGGCATTCACGGTTACTATGAAATAATAAATGAGGGATGCCGACTTTAGGGCAGGTACTCTAAATCGCATTTTTGTGCTGGATTCATATCGGAGTCGCCACCACAGATATCATCATACACAAGTTATGGTTTGTGGGATTGGCGTGTGCAGTGACATATTCTACGCATAAGGAACCATGGTTCCGGGGCAGCAGGGCAGGATGCGAGCTTAAAATACGCTACTGGACGCGCTTCTCTTCTTCTTCAAAATAATGTGAAAAAAGGTAGTTCTGTTTACAATTACCTCAGTGTGCGAGAAACAATGCGAGTATTAATTAACCTTTTAACCGCCGTAGCCGTGATATATAAGATACAATATCCAGTTCATTTCGCCGCAGTCTGATAAGACAAAACTTCGTGTACGTGTAACTTCGTACCGGCGGCGACACGAGCACGCTCGATGAAAAATTCTATGTGGTTAAAACGTTAATAACTGTTATAAACGATTGTAGTTGAAACATACCTACAAATTCGGGAAAAAGGCGACAGAATTGTGGCGGCAACATAGACTAACAATTAGTAAAACCCATGGCTCATATGAATATAATTATTTTCTTATACTCATTCGATAAAACGTCTTTGTGTTGCTCCCAGAGCATTCTAATTTACGTTAATACAGTCTAATTCCTATAGGCACATCAAATTAAGTACGCTAATATATTACTAATTATTGTACCATTTAAATACTGATACAGGTCAACGGACTAAATAATACAAATCGCAGTGACGCACCGTAAGCGTACGCTTGCGATGTGGAGACCATGCGATGTCACGATTTATCGTAATATGTAAAATAAGGCACGTCACTGCGATTCCGCACCATCAACGTATTTTAACCCTTAAATACAGTGATGGATGCAGCCTACATAACATGCATAATTAGATACAATCGTTTTGGACCTGTATAATTAGTAAGATTTTTCATATACCTTTTACCAATAATTGTATATTTACATAAATTATGATTTACCCTAAAGATGTAAATTCTGACAGTGATTTAGCTGTGAAACTCGATCTTTCAATTTTATTTTTCCCACAGAATCAGTAAACATATATGTAACACATATATTAATTTCAGGTAAAAAATATCAAATAAAAAGTCATGCATTTAAGGGTAAAGCAGCGGTGTGGATGGCACGCAAAAAAACGGTACGCTTACGATGCGTCACTGCGATTCCGTAATACCGTCACCGTTTTTTAAGCAGCGCAGCGTTGTGGCCGAACCTTAATACCTACAATGGCACGGACTTGTTTTAGACATTTCAGTCAAAGCAATCACAATAAATTATACTAGCAGATCGGTCCGTGCATAGTAAAAATGCTTTTGGAATGTCAAATAACATTCAGTCTTCAACTTACAATTTATTTTTAATGATCGTTGATGTGAATGATACATTATTAATTGAATTGAATTGAATTATTAATATTGAAACATTGCAAATAATTTGTCATGCATAAAATATAAATTACAAACGTGTTAATTTAGCTACTTCAAATTACGGACTAAAATGTAATATATAATAATATATAATTGCTAGAAATTTACAGACGCGGCAAAGGGCCACAACTGAGTATCATAATTATAATAAAGTTTGTGACTAAAATGTTAAATAAATACGAGGCTACAGTAAATCAATATGTTGCGCGACAAAAACAAAAAACTGCATAAAATAAAATAAACTACACCACACTGTATCAAAATGCTGCTACTGATTTATATTTGATCGATTATTTACTTGCTAGACAGATACATACACAATAAACAACTTTGGGAGAAGATATTTTCAACTTAATTCGCAACTTCTAGTTTTAGTCAGGAGCCTTGAACCCCGTCGTACATACTAAAAGAATGGGCGCCTTTGACGCAGACATTGGTAAAATAGTAACTTTTATTTTGTTCCACTAACTATAATACTAAGCACCATAATGCCGGTCGAGACTCGCAGTCTACGCCAGCTCCGCGGGGTCATCGTTCTCGCGGTTCGACTCGCCGAGGGGCTTGCCTCTCTTCTTACAGATGGTTATTAACTTGGCGTTCATCCTTTTCAGTTTCTGGTTTTCTTTCATTACTTCAGTTAAGTGTTGGTTCTGAAAACGTAATACAAAAATAAGGCTTTTTATTATGATTATAATTTAAAGCGAAATACGTCGGAAAAATGTATACAGTTAGCTAATCTGACAGGGCAAGTGATGTCACCGGCTAGTATTTCATAGAAATCTCCATAGGGGCTGTACTTTCGATCGGTACTCGTAGTTCGAAACAAGATGTAGATCTGTCAGTCTTGGTCCCTATTAAACGAGCGAGTAGGTAGAGTGCGCTCTCGACTAGAGTAGAGTAGAGTAGAGTAGAGTAGAGAGCAGACCTGCACGATGGCGCTGCCGGTGGCCGCGAGCGCGGGCGGCGCGACGCGCAGCTGCAGCTCCAGCGCCTGCCGCTGCCGCGCCGCCGCCTCCAGCGCCTGCACCGATAACAAACTCATTACTCCCGGTCCCGACCCGGACCCGACCCATGCCATGCCATGCCATGCTCCGTGACCGTGATCGTGTCTCACGCAGCCGCAACTATCCGATCCGGCGTACAGCGATTACAATAAATAAATCATGCGATCATTTATTTATTTTATGGTATATTATACAACCAATATCCGGTATAACCAAGGAGTAATAATATACCTAGTCGGCTCATAAGTTCTGTCACTGGCCTTTAAAATTTAAATTTGGAACTCCTAAAACAAAAACCGTTCTGCATTTGAATTTCGAATCTTTATTAAATATTTGAGTAGTATAATTTTGCAATTTTCTGTTTTCTTCAACATGGAGTGGACGCTTAAAGATAGCCGTACCGCAATAATTGCACTATATCGTTGTGGTCACTCGCCGACTAAAATTTTTAAGCTACTTGAAAATTTAAAATTCTCTCTAAGATTTGTGTATCGTACCATAGAAAGATACAGTGAGGTCTCTAGTTTAAATGACAAGAAAAGAAGCGGTCGTCCGCGTACAGCTAGGACTCCAGCGGTTGTACTTACAAGCAATTAGGGCACGCATTGCCAGAAATCCCGCTAGGAAACAAAAAGTTATGGCCCTCCAGATGGGTTTGAGCAAAAACACGGTGAAAAGAGTGCTTAATCAAGACCTGAGACTTCATGCTTATAAACGAAAAACTGGCCATCTTCTCAATGGTCGGCTTAAAGCTTTAAGGCTTAAAAGATCTAAAGCTTTATTGAAGAAGTACGCTAAAAATAAGCACCGTTGTATACTGTTTTCGGACGAGAAAATTTTTGACATAGAAGAAAACTGTAATAAACAAAATGATAGTGTACGCTCGCAATAGTAAAGAAGCGTCTAATAGCATTCCCCGTATTCAAAGAGGTCATCACCCTTCATCTGTGATGGTTTGGCTGGGAGTTTCTTATGCGGGCGTCACTAGTATGCATTTTTGTGAGAAAGGAGTAAAAACTAGTGCCAAAGTGTACCAAGACACGGTGTTGACTAATATTGCGAACGATACAATACGATGTTTCTAAACCAGCATTGGGTTTTCCAGCAGGACTCTGCTCCAGCCCATAAGGCAAAGTCTACACAAGCCTGGCTCGCCTCCAATAAAATCGACTTTATACGGCATGAAGATTGGCCCTCCTCTAGCCCAGATCTTAATCCTTTAGACTATTAAATATGGCAGTATTTAGAGGAAAAGGTGTGCTCAAAACCTCATGCAAATCTAGACTCGCTGAAAAAATCTCTTGCTACGGCAGTGGCCAATATCGACATGAAAGTGGTGCGTGAATCCATTGACGACTGGCCACGAAGACTTCAAGCCTGTGTAGATAATTATGGCGGTCATTTTGAATAAATGTTATACATTTAGATTCTCTAGTTTATAAGCTTTCAAACGCTGTACAAATTATACGGAATAAACTTAAACTTTTGATTTTATTTGATACTATGTATATGACAGAACTTATGAGCCGACTAGGTAATATAAAGAAAAAATACTTTCTAATTAGCATTAACAATAGGGTTTCGTAGTATGCTAATCATATAGTGACCTTGACTTGAGTGTATTTTCTTACGCAAAATTTTCAAAATCTTTCATATTTTAATTGAGTGAGTGGCGAAACTTACCATTTTGAGCTGTACGATTTCATTGTTTTGCAACGATTCGTTAATTGTCTTCGAGTTGTCGTTTTTCATGTGTAGCTCTGCAAAAACAAAGAATATATCAAGAATCCTTAGCTCAGTCATTAAATAGACACGTGGAACATAAAACACATTTGAGAAACTGCAAAAAACGGTCCCTGCAATAAAATTACTCAGAAGTGAAGTGAAGTGATAGCTTCAAACTGACAGTATACAGAAAATAAATAAAAAAAACCGTTCAGACAAATCGCTGACCAAACGGATGGTAGGGTCGGCATATTTCTATACATATAACCTCGCGTCACGTACGCACGTTTATAATGTGCGACATGAGGCCTCTGCCTCTGCCTGGACTCACCGGCGCCGGTGTTGGTGTCGGTGTCGGTGTCGGTGTCGGCGTGAGTGTCGGCGGCCGCGTCGGGCCGGTTGTGGTCGTGCGCGCTCTGCCGCTTCTTGCGCACCGCCTGCACCTTGCTGCCGGCTTCTCTCTCCACCAGTGCCGAGAGCTTAGCCTGCCGGGGAAATATATGGAAATAAATGACAGAGGTAACTAAATATACCGATTTTTTTTTTAAGAAGGCGTTTTTTTCAGTGCGTTTTTAATGAACTGAAAGCGTATGAGTAACTGTATCTTGACTCAAGATCCACTTTTCGAACCATTCCCTAGGCTCACGGTAAATTGTGAGATCTTTCGCTTGCTCGGGTATACAACTTTGCCCCCTTGTAAAACACATAACTTTCTTATGATATAGGAGGCAAACGAGCAGACTAATCGCCTGATGGTAAGCGATTACCGTCGCCCATGGACACCCGCAACACCAGAGGGGGTTTTAACAAATAATGTAATACAATAAACATAAATAATAAACTTGAACGACTGAATGTCCACGCGCACCTCGAGAGCACCCTTCTCCTCCTGCAGCCGACACAGCTGGTTGTCTCGCTCGCGCAGGTATTCGCCGCACGTCTCGCACTCCTCGTCGAGCTCCCTGCACCGTTCCTTGTACTCTTCCAGCTCACGCTTGCATGTCACCAACTCTAGCTTGGTTGCTTCCAGCTCCCTATAAATAAAATTAAAAAGGCTAAAAAGTTATGAATTAAAGGGAATGAAGATTTCGGACAAATTCTCAAAAGGGCAGTTATATCTGCAGGGCACAATGACGTTTTCCTTAATTTCTAAGCAATAGGGCAGTTATATATCATGTCATGGTGTAAAAAGGATAATATGTTAACGCTATGACTATAGAAATCTTATACTATACAACAATACTTAAATGCCAATATGGATGCACCATAATATCCATAATAGACGGGAATAACTCTTTTATCTACACACACATCAATCATATCATAAACCCTCCATAATGCGTTAAAACCCGCAAATAACGGCCAGCATGAAGATACTGTTTTGTAGGAACTTGGAACAAAGGCCCTAGCTGGGTATTGGATCTGCCCTATTTAGACTTGTTTTTTTTTATAGTTTACTCACAACTAGTACACGTAACACAGGTAGGTATATTGTTGCCGAGGTATGGAAAGAAAGGCATTTTCTGACGAGGTACCTGGGCTGGCAGAAGGTCCGAGAAAATGCCTGTTTCCACCGAGATATACATAGTGCTTTTCTCAAACATGTAAGGAAATACTGAAATATATAATATATTTGGCGAATATGGCATACGTTATGTACACGTTCGCTCCGTGTAGTTGCGCGTTGCGCGCACCGCGCCCCCGGGCCCCGGCAGCGCCCGGCGCGCAGCGGACAGAAATGGAATTTTCACTTCTCATGCTCGTAAAGTTCGCATCGCAAGTTCGCAGCATAAAGATAAATTATTTTTCTCAAATGGACGGCAAAGTCGACGTTGCCGGTTAAAAAGTAGGTCGCGAAGTGCGTAGTTTATGGTCAGTCAAAAAATTAAAAAGTTAAAAACATTGCAGTCTCGATTTCGGGACTGCAATGTTGCATACAAATTCCATTACTTGTCGAGTTCCAAACTTTTTAAAAGTTGAAGTGGCCATATCAAATGAAGGCAGAGGTCCATTAAACAGCCAAGCAGATGATCAGTACTTATTATTATAATGTTGGTACCAGTGTTGGCCGAAACGTTAATGCAATTAACCATTAACCAGTACAAATTGAACCGTAAACTGGAACCGTCCGTTACGGTGTACGGTTCAATTTGTACTGGTTAATGGTTAATTGCAATTAACGTTCGGCCAACACTGGTTGGTACCGCGACTATTTAGGTGTCTCAAATAGGTTGGCGTATTTTCAGCAGAAAAATACACTTCTATTTTCAATTAAAAAAATAAAAATGCGTCAAAGCTAATCTTTTTACTTTTTTCTGTGAAAATGTATACATAAGAACGTTGCTTCTGTAAAATATTTCTACTATATTTGTATTTATTGCGCCATTTTTGAGAAAAGCACTATATACGACTCGGCTGGAAGGCTACTTGCTGGCTTCGGATTCAATTAAACGGACTCCCAAGGTCGTCCGTTTAAAACGAAACCTCAGCCAGCAAGTAGCTACTTCCGAGCCTCGACAATAATGTACTATTGTTAGAAGTAATAATTTTTATCTCAAAACTCTATTCTCTTAGAAACTAGCTATCGCTCCATTTTCGTGTAAAATGAGCGATCAAGCATCGCTCAAACAATCAGTGTATTGAGCGAGCGATATTTCAGAGACGCTACCTGCTATTACATGCGGTTCCTGAACTTGTAAGTTATAGAGAGCTTGTGAGTAGATAAAACTAGGAATTAAAACACTCGTGTAAATGAAACTCACGAAGTGAGTTCCATAATAGTAGGCATCCCGCATCACACGAGAAACCCACCAGCCAAGTATTTGAATGCCTTTCATTATGTAACAGTCACATAAACTAGTATAAGGTGTTCGTCTATAAGGCTGGCTATGACGGACAGGACAAGTACTGACTGCAAGTTGGCCTTGTTGGCGGCGGCGCGCTCGACGGCCTTGTGTGTCTTGGCGATGGCGGCCTTCAGCTCGCTGTTCTTGAAGCGCAGCTCGTCCACGGCTCGCTGCAGCACCTTGTTCTTTTCCACTTCGCGATCGAACGACATTCGGTCCACCACCACCGAGTGCAGGTTCGCCCAATCTGTACAATCGAGTGATTGGATTTTAAACATGACTATATTTACTACAGATAAATTATTGTTCTAATTCTAAAGCACCCAAGAAATTAGTTTTAGGAAAATATGTACACGGAAATGTTTGAAAAACTTTTTACGCTTTCATTGTGCGGTAATTGTTATTAAAAGTTGACGTTTGACAATTCAGTTACCTAATGGCGCTGTACATCTATCAAAATCGGGGCACGATTATTTCTAATGGTGCCCCGACACTAGTTGCTATATGACAGCCAGCTGAAGCACCATTAGATACACATCTCTTATACAATCAATAAATCTTTGCTTGTAATAGTAAATAACCGAACCAGTTAGGATTAGGAACCTATAAAAGTGTACCTTCATCCGTGTTGACTGAAGCGTTTGAGAAACTGCGTTGCGCGTCCTTTTGACCGCGGACGATACTCGCGTTTTGTAGCTTGTCGTTCAGCTTGGCGATTTGTTGCTGCAAACAATTATTATATAATGGAAATTACGCCCTCATTTTAAAACGACATTCTGAAATAACAAGGAAGGAATGGATAGATTCGCACGCTTCTGGTAAGCTGCGGTAGCTCAGTTGGTTAAGAGCCTTTATACCGGTGTTCCTAAAGGTCGTAAGTTCGAATATTGCCCGGAGAGGTGATTTTTTTTAACTTCTATAAAAATTTGCAGTGTTATTGATAGTTGTATTTGGAATAATACTACTTGGGACCTTACGTTAGCTAATATATACTGCCCTCCTAAGCCAAATAGCGCTATCTCAATAACAAACGATTTTGAAAATGGAATTATCAGCTATATAAAAGTATAAGCTGGTAATGAATTTCTTTTGAGATAGCGCTATTTGGCTTCGTAGGGCAGTATATTAGAGTTCTTTTCTTTTCTTGATGGACTTGAGGGCGGTGTTGCCCGTAGCCAATGTCACGTAAACGGGTAGGAACAAAATAAATGCTCTTAGAGCACGACGCTGTTCGGTGGTTGTTGTAGTTGTCTCGTAAAACCGATAGCTGGATTTTACGAGAAGCGCGTGGACTACCGGCGTTGACTCCAAAATGGTGGTTAAACACGCTTTGAGATTAATTCTCCATTCACTGCACACTACCACATTAGATTATTGTATAATAAAGCTATCGATATTACACTTTAAACAATATTAATGAGCAAAAAACAAAGGAATTAATCACGAGGCTACTATCAAGATGGCGTTCGAACCGGAAGTCGTATATTAGAGTTAATATTTCCTATTTGATTAACCTGTAAATCTTTATTCTTGGCGCTTAGCTGCGTGCACTGTTCGTCCCTTTCTCGCAGGTACTCGGCGCAGATCTCGCACTCTTCGTCCACTTCACGGTACCTCTCTCTTAGCTCTTCTAACTCTTGCTGGCAGAGCTGGAGACGGTCATTCAGCAATGCTACTTCACTGTAGAGACATGCAGTATTATAACGGAAAAACCAATGTAGTTTCTCGTATTTTTTAAATTAAACTATCGGCCCGCCCCGGCTTCGCACGGGTTACACAAAACCTTAACAAATTATACACTTAAACCATCCTCAAGAATCACCCTATTGATAGGTGTGTAAATCCGTTGAGTAGTTCTTGAGTTTATCGCGAACATACAGACATATACATACGCTGCGGGGGACTTGGGTTTATAAGGTGTAGTGATAACAGAACGTAGGTATTATGTATCTTAAACTGATTGTTTAGAAGTCAGATGAACAGAACCGCGTCGGAGGAGTGGGGGGTCGACAAAAGGCGGACTTAATGCTATGAGGCATTCTCTACCAGTCAACCTTCGGGCAAAGCAGAGAACCAAACCTGACTTCCTGATTTAACCAAAATCTGACTTCGAATATTTTAGCCATTGCATAAATGATATTTTTGATGAAACATAAGCTGCAATCATAGCAAAACTTATACATATAAATATAGAAACTAGTTATAAAGAAAGAAGAAAAAGAAAAACTGAATGAAAACTGCGTTCTTAAATTTGTGGAGCTTATTATTTGAAAACAATTAAAAACATTTAAATTAGTGATTAAATGTGTACAACTTGGTCAACTCTAGAACACCTCCCTGGTTAATACTGTCCGATAGGGTGGACAATATTAGCCAAATTCCATTTTTTTCTTTTGGATGCTAGTAGTAGTGTAAGACAAAGATAGTATCTCTGTCTATGTTTGAAATGAGACAGTCCTTTGACAAACTATAGTTGTTATTAAAACATAGTTAAAACAGTGCATTAACGTATTTGTGTGATTCATTTCTTACCTGTCATGATCGCCGCCGTTGGTCTTGAGATCATTCAGCGGTTTCATGGGTTCTGAAAAGTTATATTGGTAACTGAACAGAACTGAATGGAATAGTTAATAAAATAATATAATTAATAAGCTAGCGTAATTGCCGAGATTATACTGACAAATTGGAAGAGTAAATTGACAGCAGTTTGAAAATAGCTATTTATGCAGCAGGTGCGTAAAGATGAATTCCGACGAGTGGAATTTTATTCACGAGCGAGCAAAGCGAGCGAGTGTATAAAGGAATACGAGTATCACACAATGTTTTACTATGCGTTGTGCGAGTAAATAAAAAAACATCATGGCAAATAAGTTGAATTATTAAAAAATTGAAAACAAAAAGCACTAGTGTGTGAAAGTAGTACTTTCCGCATGATATGGCTCCGTAGAAAACGCACTTTTCGAGCACATGCATTGTAAACTGTTTTTTCGATACAGGCATACTTAAGTATAAATATGATTAAGAATGTATGGAACTATATACACAAAAGTAAGATAAAGTCATAAAAAGTATAAGTTAATGCACTTATGTTGGTTAGGCATGAAATATTAGCATAAACGACCGTAAGTATATTTTGATTGGCTTGAATAAATAAAATAAAAAAACAATTTTCGTCGTAGCTTCAAGAATTTCAAGACAAAAAACTTAATATATTTAATTCAACGTGATAACTTCACGCGATCTTGTAATACCTTTTTGGTATGGAACCCTAAAAAGGGTCTCGACATACCCACGCAAAAGTTCCTAATTATGTAATGACATATTGTATTATATTAATAAAGGCTAATAAAAAAACCTTGTGTATCAATGTGCGTGCTGCGGTGCATGTCGTGCAGGCTCTGTCGGCGCCGGCGCCGCTCCTGCGCGCTGGACGGCCGCGGTAACTCTTCGCTCTGAAATATGCAACGTTTCCGTTGGATATGACTGTTGATGTGTAGTGTACACTTATGTAGTGTCCATGTAGTCAGCAGCAGAGATAAGTGACCCCTCCCCCACATAGAAATTTGTTTGCAGGGACACACACACACACACACACACACACGGTGGCAGTTGGACTGAAACTAGACCGAATCTCAGTTCAATTGGCAACACTATAAGTACTATAACGAAACGTTCGGAATGCCGGTGTGTTGAGCAATATGACAACACGACTGGCAGGGTGACCAAAATGCAAATTGTAGAGACAACATGTTGTGCGCACATGGACAAAGATCGAGAATAGTCGATATCCTCTTATATAAAATATGTGTTATGATTCTTAGATGTAGCTTTGCTTCGTATTAGTAATATTATTGCTACTTACCTCGTCTTGTCGAGATTGGGAGCTGTCAGATCTGCAAACAAGTGTTTATCTTAGTATTTTGTTCATATCACTTGGAAAAACCGGTCAAGTGCGAGTCGGGCTCGCGCACGAAGGATTCCGTACCATTGCGCAAAAAACGGCAAAAAAATCACGTTTGTTGTATGGGAGCCACACTTAAATATTTATTTTATTCTGTTTTTGGTATTTGTTGTTATAGCGGCAACAAAAATACATCATCTGTGAAAATTTCAACTGTCTAGCTATCACGATTCATGAGATACAGCCTGGTGACAGACGGACAGACAGACAGACGGACGGACAGCGGAGTCTTAGTAATAGAGTCCCGTTTTTACCCTTTGGGTACGGAACCCTGGGACCCTAAAAAAACCTCTTACCTCTTATTTCTGGCAGGAGTGCTGCGGTTGGAATGGTCATCTTCATGCATAAACATGTCGTCGGGCTTCTCCTGCGTACTGAAATAGGCTTCCATTTTCTTGTGGTCTGAAACATTACAGCAAAAGGTCAGTTATAAAACATAAACCATATTGAACTAGACGCGGCTAATGCTCGGACTTAGGGCCGGTTCCACCAAACTGTCTGTCACCGTTAAAGCGTTTGCTAAATTTTATTGCATGGAAAGTTTCATCGCAGGGAGACGTCGATCAGTCTGTCAAGTGCGGATGGTGCAACTGGCACTTAGCGAGTCCTTTTTTAGTGGTTAAATTCCACACACTTAACTTTCGTTAATCAAGTTAAATTCGATGACGTGCCAAATGGATTCGATACAAGTGCGTGAGTGTGTAATGATATCGACAAGTGTCCGAGATACAACTATGTCCGGGAGTAGTATTCGAGGTATAGCTATGCGTATGTTAAATACAGGGTGTAAATTTAGTCACCTGCAATAATTTACGGGGTGAATATGTCATACTGAGCAACTTTTACTAAGAGACCAACCCCGAAATCGTAAAAAAAAATTTAGCCCTATACAACATCAGCCAGCCAAATCGTTTGGGTAATTTTTAGGGTTCCGTACCCAAAGGGTAAAAACGGGACCCTATTACTAAGACTCCGCTGTCCGTCTGTCTGTCACCAGGCTATATCTCATGAACCGTGATAGCTAGACAGTTGAAATTTTCACAGATGATCTTATTGTATTTCTGTTGCCGCTATAACAACAAATACTAAAAAGTACGAACTCTCGGTGCGCGAGTCCGACTCGCACTTGGCCGGTATTTTTTCGCGATTTCGGGGTTGGTCCCACCCACGGGGCTTGGGAGTCCTACTCACCTGGTTCCTTGTCATCTCCGAGGACCCGCTTGGAGTCGAGCAGGCTCTGGCGGCGGCGGCGCGCGTCGCCGGTGCCGCCCAGCGAGCCGCGCGCCCGCGCCGACTCCACGTAGCTCTGCAACTCGTGAACTCGTCGCTACAGGTTAAATATTCAACACTTTATTATTATTACCAAAGATACATATAGTAAAGGCTTGGAACAAATTACCCTCAGAAGTTGTGAACTCAATTTAAAAATAGACTAGACAAGCTATGCTAACTGTGCTAAGTGAACAATGATTTAGACGTACCAGCATCAGCTGCCTGTCTAAAATGAAATAATAATAATAACTCCGTAATAGATGGATAGTGGAAAAATGTGCCTCGAAAATCTAGAAAATTTGATTCTCGATCAGATGGCGCCACTACCTTTGGCCTGCTCTCGTAGAGATGTCGTTGACCGTGTCGTTTGTTATTTAACAATTCTAACACATATCAGTGAAAGAACATGGGTAAAATGCAAATATTGCAAATAAATAAAAATCATTTATCCATATATAAATACATTTTTTAATATTTTTATTTCTAGTTTTAATCGTGTGTCGATAGATGGCAGTGATTTTACTGTGATGCTACAAAATTTACTATGACAGTACCTACCGCTCTATCCTATTATACCCTCTTTGTCACTGAGAAGATTCCGGGAAATAGACAATACTAATGAAAACTGGGTATTTTTATAGTTATTTGTTTAACAAGGGGGCAAAGTTGTTGTTTAACCTCTCGTGCTAATATTAATACCCGAGCTAGCGAAATATTTTGCTTCCGGAATCTTGACCGTTGCGAGGGTTTTAAAGCACGAAGGATAAACAAATTTTGCCACCAAGCGAAACACAAAATTTTTCACCACACCAACACAAGGAAAATCCTAAATAAATATCAAACAAAATCAAAGCAAATCAATTCAAAATGAATGTTATTAAATATTAATCATTCATAATCATCATTTAAAAGTCAATTCTACCAGTCAACATAAGAAAACAACTCAAAATTTGCATTTAATTACTTTGCCTCACATGTGGATAAAATGAAACTTTCTCATCAGTTTTTGAACAATCAAGAGAGCCTTTGCCAGCTGGTGTGGTGAATAGTTATTTGTGCACCAAGAGAGGAAAGTTGTTTTTTCTTGCGAGTGTTTGTCTCGCTACGCTCAAGATTCTAACTTAGAATCACTCGCTTCGCTCGTGATTCAATTGTAGAATCTTTTGCTTTCTCGGAACTCAAAAACACGAGATGTAAAATAACTTTGCTCTCGTGTTGCACATATAATTTTTCACCTTAGTAGTGAGAACATATTAAAGGTTAAAATGTATTTCGAATTACACAGAATAATACAGAGAAAAAAAAAAAGAATTTGTAATAGAAGTATGAAGTGGCAGTTCATGACCTTCACTAAATTAAAAAGCTACTTTGTTTCGCTCCCTGGAGTGAGGAAAATCGCACTTTCCTCACTCCAGGGAGTGACGAAAGTAGGCTTGTGCGAGCTGCTGAGGTGAAAAATAGTATTTATACCTAGTGTAAATGATATACTACGCTACGACACACACATTATACTACGACATAGCCTAAACGGAATAGAACTTATTAATATAATTACATTTTTCAACAGATGTGCATCAAGTTTAAAAACCCATCCCATTCATATCTAAACGTCTTCCAGCGAGAAGTCCGCTCGATATGAAGGATTCAGAAAACCATTTGAGTGTTTTTTCGTTTTTTAGGGTTCCGTACCTCAAAAGGAAAAAACGGAACCCTTATAAGTAGGATCACTCGTGCGTCTGTCTGTCCGTTCGTCTGTCACACAGCCTATTTTCTCCGAAACCACTGGACTGATTAAGTTGACATTTGGTACACTTATGTAAGTTTGTGACCCGAAGACGGACATGTAACTAAAACAAATGAATTTTAAACATGGGGGCCACTTTTGGGGGATAAATGAGAAAAATTAAAAATAAAGTTTTCCAAACTATAGTCTGTATCTATAGGTAGTTAATAAGTGTAAACAATGTGTTTTTACATTTTCGGGTACTTGAAACATTTATCAATTAACCAACCAAATAGAAAACTGCCTGGAACTGTTCCTCATCTTTCTGACTTTAACCTATTTCATTTAATCGTGTAATATTTTCATCTACCTTCAAATGGCTAAATATTCTATCTCGTTTTAGGTTCTTTACTAGGGCGAAATAATAGCGCATATTACAAAACTAAATTACTATTGATTAATCAAATTATTCCGATATATTCCTATTAATAAAATAGCACGAATATAGCAGCTTTATTAGTTGTTACGTTGAGTAAGTAATATATCGTAGTAAAACTTCTGTAAGTTTTGGCATTTCGAGTTAAATTAATTAACTTTAAGAATTTTCTTGCCCAATAAAATACCTAATTGTGGTTTGTTTACATTCTTTTAAATACCTAAAGATACAGACTATATATTGTGTTACATAAAAGAGCTCCGTGTGAGAATTTCAAATATATTTTTATTGTAATTTTAAAACAAAAACTTTAGAAGTTATTTAAGAAAATAGCCAAAAAATGACCATTTCCCCTTTATCTCCGAAACTACTGTGAAAATTTTTGAAAATAAATAAATATGTATACAAAATAGTTCTTTATTCAAATTAATTTACCTCTAAAGATTCCTTCGCCTCTCTTAAATCTTGAATTTCTTGTTGGCACTTGTTCTTGTCTTCAGTGAGCGATTCTAGTTCTTTTTGCAGAGTTTCACATTGCTGGGACAACTCCTTTAACTCTTTGTCTTTTACATTAGTGGAAGAACTGCTAGTTTCCTTTTCTTCTTTGAGTCTGGAAAAGTGTAAGCATAATGATTATTTCAGTGTCACTGATATGGTTAGGATCATAATTATTATAAAATCTGACTGTTATATATAAGTAACTAATAGTTACCTGCTAATAATCTTGCACTGTATCTCAGCGGTCTTTTCATGCGTCTTCATATTCAACTTCAATCGAGAGCAGAGTTCAGTGGCCTCCTCAAACTGTTTTTTCAACACGGAATTTTGTTCCACCAGCGACTTTGCTTCCATTTTCAAACCCTCGATTACGCTCATGCTTTCTTTCATAGACTGATTCAGAGTTAGTATTTCGGCAGTTAATTTATCCAGTTCGGTTTTGTTATTTTTTATAGTGTCGTCGGCTTTAGCTAGTTGTAAAGCGTTCTGTTCGCTTTCATTTGTGATTAAGTCATTAACGGATTTTAGGTTCTTGTTTTCATGTAGCAAGTTGTTTATATATTCCATAAGCTCTGCGATTTTAGCTTTAATTTCAGAATCGTTACTATTTTGTTCGGTTTTCTGGAGCTGCAAATTCTGTAGTAAACTGTCTTTTTCATTCACATTAGTCTTTAAAATATCTAATTCTTGTGTTAAGATTTCTACAGTTTTTGCATTGGCGTCATTTTCCTCCACTTTTCTTTTGTAAACTGCATCAAGTTGCTCATGTAATGATTTCAGAGTTTCTAAGTCTCCGTTTTTAATCAGTAATTCATTTGTAGCATTTTTGCAGAGCTCACGTAATTGCTCAACTTGCGACTTTAAAGATTCTATTTCTTGGTCGTTTTCTTCTAACGTAGTCTTATATTTTGTAACTTCTACAGCAAGGTTGTGTTTTTCTTGCAAAGCTATGTCTCTTTGATTCGATTGATCTATAATCTTTTCAATCAAAATTGATATTTTTCTATCTACTGCCCAATTTTCGTCAATGTCTTTCTGTGTCAAAATGTTACGCTCAATTACTTTCTGGCAGCTATTACTAATTAACTTAGCTAGATCGTGTTCTCTTTGAACTATATCTAGAGTAACTGCACTAGTGATTTCGTGAACTTTTTCCTTCTGCGCTTTGAGCAGATTATACCCTTTCTCCTTTTCACTTAGCTGACATTTCATCTGATTAAGATTATCAGTAACACTACTAAATTCTGTGTTTAGAAGCTCCATGTGTTCCTGTAGCTCCGAGTACCGGTTCATTATGTCTAACAAGTCATTTTTATGTTTGTTAACTACTTTGTCTATAAGGTTCTCAAATACATTTACACTGGATATATCGAAGTCTTTATCCATGATACTCAAGATATTGTTTTTGAACAGTGTAACTAATACTGTATTTTTGTCCGCATCACAACTAGATATTTCTTCATTCATAGAATGTACATTATCCCTTATTTGTTGTAACGTATGAGCTATGCTAACAAGGCGATTGTCTTTTTCTTTTATTTCCTCATTAACTTTACAATACTCAAAGGTCACTTGATTAATCTTTTCATATAACTGATTTCTAGATTCTTCAAAATCTTTTAATTTGTTGACAAGGTTTTCCACTTCGTTCCCATGTCTTGCAACAAGGTTATCATAAAACATTTTCATTATATCGATTATTTTTATTTCCTCAGTACAGTGGTTTTCGGCACCGGTTTTCTCTATGTAATAATTAAAGCAATCTGCTTTATCCAGAGCATAAAAGTCAACAGACCGTTCTTCAGGTATTTCAGATGCTAATTTGAATTTATTTGGCTTTGGACTAACTCCGTGTAATTCTTTCGAAAATGAGAAGACGTTAGATTCTCCCATACTCTCGTCGAGCTCCATGTCATGAGTCATGGATAATTCGCCACGTTCGAGGTGGCTTTTAATGGTAGCTACGTCCTCTGAAATAGTTCTACAATCTTCTCTCCCAGCCATAAGTTCATTTTGAAGCGTAGACAACTTATTGCAACGCGAAGAACTCTCAGAATCACTGCGACTCCTATTTAGCACTGATTTAGGTGCCGATGCACTACCAGGAGCGTTGGTATTTTGAGCACATCGTATACACGCCACGGTGTTACCTTTGATCACTTCTTCTAGGTCAGCACATTTAACACTTAGCGCTGTATTCTTCTTATTTAAACTCTCAACTTCTTTTCTTAGATCGTCAGATTCGTCAATACCCTCCATTACTTGCGTTGAAAGAAGATCATTTTCCTCTTGCAGCTTAACACATTCTCCAATTTTAGACGAAAGCTTATTTGTCAACTGATCTATCAAGATTAATTGTTTATTATTGTCCTTTTCCAATGCACTGATTTTTAAAGCTAATCGATCATTTGCTAAAATGTCTTCATTAAGATTGTTATATCTTTTTTCTAAATCTGATTTTTGTAGCTTAACTTCAAGCAATTCTTGTGTCAATTTTTCTATATCTTCAGTCGTCTTTTCGTGGTTCGGCTTAATGTTGCCATTCTTACAATACTCGCACAAGTTACTGTTTGAATGATTATTGACAAGTATTTCTTGTGTAACATCATGTAAAGCACTGTAAAGTTTCATTGGACTGTTTTGAGCATCCATTTTATGAATAACAGGTTTCACATTATTTGAAAGTTTTTCGATTTTTTCATGCAGTGACAAATTTTCTGCTTTTAATGCGGTTAACTTTTCTGTCAGTTTATCATTTTCAACCGAAAGAATTTGTAATTGCGTGTGTAATATATTAGGGTCTATAGTTTCAATGACGTCAGTATTAATTTCGGTTTCAAAATATACTTGCATTCCGTCTAAACAGGTCTGGTCCTGGACCAGTAATGTGTTGTCGACAGATGCTAACGTCACATTAGTGTCAAGCATCAAAAGATCTCCGTCTAAAGTAGATTCATCTTTGAAAGCAGAGCTATTTCTGTCTAAAACTTCCGGCAGAGAGAATCTTTTTATATTAGCTTCCAGCCTATTTTCCAGAGCAGTATTTTTCAATATTGAGCTTAGTTCCTGCAATGATTTTTTAAACTCGGGCAAGTCTCTCTGGCACACATTATAGATTCGATTATTGTGATGCTGCAAAACTTTGACTTGAGACTTAAGCAGTTTGTTTTCAGCATATGTTGTAGCAGTTAAGGTCGATAAATTTGTTTTGTGACTAGAAATTTTCTTTTGCAACTCATGTGCAGGCTCCATTAGTAACTTAAGTTCTTTGCGAGTTTCTTCTTGTTCTTTTAATAAGTTAACATTGACACCCTGAAGATAATCTATTGTAGCCTTTAATTCCAAGTTTTCGTCCAAGGTTATGTTCTTTTCCGTTAACAATTTATCACAGTCGCAGATATCAGTTTGTGTTTCAGCACTTGTAGTTCTAAAGTTGGTGGAACTTGAAACTGAATTCAGCTCAGTTTCACTTGGCTGGATAGCGTCTATGATTCTGTTACAGCATAAAGTCAACAGGCTTTGTGGTGAGTGATTAGCTGGCCCAACTAATAAATTACTTAGAGATCGACGAATTGTCTGTTTCTGATCCCCTTCTAGGTCACTAAAATCTGCCCCAACAGTAAAGGGCTCATTACTTTTTATCGATAGAGATCTTTTCGCCGAGTTTTGTGATTGTGGCTCAAGTTCACTGTTGTTGAACTGTAATTCCAATAGTTGTTGCTTCATTGCGTCCTCTAATACGGAGAAATTATTCTTCCATTCTTCAATTTTCAATTCCAAATCTTCTATCATAAAGAGCTTTTCTCTTAAGTCTGTTTGAAGTTGTCTTAGTATTTCATCACTTTTCAGTAAGTCAGCGCTTGTTTTATTGTGATTTATTTTCATTTGTTCTAATTCAGCTGTTAAACAACTATTTTCGTTTTCTGTATAGGATAACTTACTTATTAGTTGTTGATTTTGTTCTTTCATTACTTCAAGTATTTCAATGGTTTCCTTGATTTCTTCAGTATTATTGGTTACGTTGTTAGATTTTGACACCACGTCATTCGTAGCCCTCTCCAAAATATTAATTATTTTACTGTAAACACTGCTATGAGTATTATTTTCAAATTGATATACGTCACTTTTGTTATCTATATTTCTTAACAAACTAGCAGCGGCCTCATGTATGTTATCTAAATGACAATCTTGATTACATATTGTTTCTTCAAGTTTTTTGGAAAGCTGCTGCAATTCTAAACACTTTTCATCTAACAGCTTCTCTTTCTCTGTAAAGTCACGTTTTAAGTTTGCAATTTCGTCTCTCTTAGTTTGTAAAATTTCATCGAATTCAGTTTTACTATTCTGAACTGTAGAATGAACGCTTTCTAGTTCACTTCTGGATACCACATCTACTTGTAAGGCTTTTTCTAACTGTAAACGCAAATTATTTTCTTCGTTTTTGATTGAAGTTATTAACTGTTCTTTTTCAATAATACCACGGTTTAAAATTTCATAACTTTCACTGGCTAGCTGCAGTTTTTCATTAAGATCAGAATTTTGTTTATTAAGTTCATGTAATTTATGTTTAATGTCTTCAAGTTCTGTGGTTAGTTCCGATGCTAGATGAGTTTGTTTTTCTCTTTCATCTTCAAGGTTGCTGTTATCACAAATTAAAGACTTCACTCGTGATCGGAGTTCCTCAATTTCTGCCTGCAGTTTATTGTAATTGTTCACCGTTGATTCTTTTTCAGATATAATTATGTTAGCGGCATTTGCGACCGAGTTTAATTGGCTGCAAAGCTCATCGAAAGTAGACGCGTTGTCAGGTAATAATTCCTGTTCATTCGTGTCTGCTATATGTGTCAACAAACGTAGCTGTACTTTCTTTACAGAGGATTTCCATTTGCTAAGATAATCCTTATATTCTACTTGCTCACTTCTAAGAGAATTTATAAGACTCTCCTTGGTTAAGATTTCGGTTTTCAATTCATGTATAAGATTGTCTTTACTGTGAACATTATGCTGTAGTTCTTGATATGTCTCGTTTTCTTTATCTAATACACTTATGTTGTTCTTAAATTCAGTTAAGTTTGTCATCAGTTTATCATGGTTTTCGTTAAGCTCTTGTATCTGTTGGGTATAATCTTCATTTTTTTTCTCTAATTCAATAACACGTTTATCTAATTCACAACTTCGTTTTTCAGAATTCAATAATTTATTAGAGAGGTCATCTGCATTCTTGGCTATGTCTGTGTTATCTTTCATCAATTTCTTTATTACATTCATGTTTTCCTGGATTTGTTCTTTAGTGTTATGTGAGACCTCAATGAGTCTGATAATCTCTTCTTCTTTTTCTTCAAGATGTTTTTTAAGTAAAACTGTATCAGACGAAGCATGCAGTAATTTATCAGACAGGTCATCGGCATTTTTGCCCAAGTTCTTATTTTCTTCTATTAATTTGTTTATTTGCACTTTTGAACTAGTTGCCTCCTCAGTGAGTCGTATAATCTCTTTCTCTTTTTCTTCAAGACGTTTTTTCAATAATTCATTATCAGATAAGGTATTCAGTAATCTTTCATGATTCTCATTGTGATCGCGTAACTGATTGGTATATTCAATATTTTCTTTCTCTAAATCCTTAATAAGTTTCTCTAATCCACAACTCTGTTTTTCAGCATTCAATAACTTATCAGAGAGTTCATCAGTATTTTTAACCAAGTCTTTGTTATCTTCCATTAGTTTGTTTATTATATTTATGTTTTCCTGTATTTGCTCTTTCGACGTATGTGCTTCTTCAATGAGCCTTATGATCTCTTTTTCTTTTTCTTCGAGTAGTTTTGTTAACAGCTTAGTATCAGAAGAACATGTTTCAGAAGTATGATTCGACTTTAATTGTTCAATCTCTTTGTTGCGTGACTCAAGCACATTTTTAAATGAATGTATAATATTTCTCATATTTTCATTATTAGCTATGAATTTTTCTTCATTGTCAATCATTTTTTCTAAAGAAATATCATTAGTATAGAAATCAACATTGTCCATTTTTTTGTCCATCAGTTTAGTTTGTAATTCTTTGATAACTATTTTATACGATTGGATATCAGTGTTAGCAGATTCTAAGTTTTGTTTTTGGCAATTTATGGTAGAATTTAAAGTATTTGTAGATGATTTTAGGAGACTATTCTCCTCTTCAGTATATTTTAAAAGGGCATTTGTTTTGTCAATTTGTTCACGTAATTGTGTGCAGATATTCTCGAGTGATTCAATTTTTAGTTTTTGTTGTAAAATATCAGTCTCTAAATTAACAATAACATCATTTTTCGAGTTGACATCGGTTCGCATTTCATCTACTAGCCGCTGCAGTTGACCTGAAGACTCGTTATTAGATGAATCTATACTGCTGTCATTGTCACTTACCAAAGATATGTCTTTGGACATGTCCATAAAATTACCCAAGTCTTTTTCAAATGTTCTAGACAGTGATTTACCTGAAACTGGAAGACAATTTTAAAAATTAAACGCCCATAGCCCAAGAGGCAACACATTTTTTTATGCTCAACGTTTACTTACTGCTTTCTTTAATTTTTCTGCTACTATTTTGTTCATTTATTAGGGATAACAGCTCATCTTCTCTTAATTTGGCTTTTGTTTTGAGAGTTTCATAACTTACTTCTAAATCAGTCAATTTGGTATTGTACTCTTTACATCGTGTTTCTAATTCCATCTGGAACGTAAGGAACAATGTAAATAAATAACGTTACATACTGTATGTTTCTTTACAGTACATATTTGGACTAGGGAGAGACGTGCGCGCGCCCCAAAGCTCCCATATTATAATACAGTTTTAAAACTATTGGCTATGTGAGCTGTAGACCACTCGATAAGCTTAGAAAATGTAAAAGTGAAAATACTTAATTCGTTGAGTCATTATCACAGTGAACTCTTAAGACTATAGACATTATTGGTACTTAAGTCCTTTATGCCAATTTCCGCATATTGAAAAAATTCCAAAAACTGGATCGACAAAAATTATATTTAATCATAGAATCTCGTCACAACGCGAATCGGTTAAGAATTGCGAGCTGTAGAGAAGAACATCCGGATATACGAAAGCATTTCGCCCAAGTTAAAACGGAGACCTTCGCCAACGCTTTTTAGTCAATTACATAGCAGGTCTGTGCACAACTATGCACTTAAATGTTATTCTATTATTAATACCTTAGCAGATGTAAATGTCTGAACTTCTTCTTTAGTCTGCGTTATCTTGTCCTTTAATATTTCCATTTCTGAGTCTTTTTCTATGTTTATGGCATTGAGTGTCTTAATTTCATCTTCCAACTTAGATATTTTGTTTGTGCTTTGTTCTAATTTCTCCATATATTCCACCTAAAACAAATGCATTTTCACAAACTAGCGCTGAAGTCTCAGTGATATATAGGTAAGAACTGAACAAATAGGCAAGACGTATGTACAAAACATAGGTACTTGATACATAGGAACTGTATACGCGCGCGATTACAATAAATCCGCCTCCGCGTCTGTCCGCTTGTTGGCGCGGTTGCACGGAGCGGGTTAACGAAAAATAGTATGAGCAACTGGCGTGCCGCGCTCGCTCATACTATTTTACATTCGCTCCGTGCACTCGCGCCAGCTAGCGGACTCCCTAAACACACTTTATACTCTTAGGAGTCCATGAGCCTTAAGAATATAAAGACACTAGAAATAGTACATATTCAGTTCGATGAAATTTAAATCATGTGCAAATGGAACAGAGCTGCATTTGTTTTGTTTTCAGTATTCAAACAAAATAAGTTCAACTAATTGCATGTAGCGGAGATGAGAATGTTAAGGTGGATGTGTGGCGTGACGAGAATGGATAGGATAAGGAATGAGTATATAAGAGGAAGCCTGAAAGTTGCACCCATAACAGAAAAAGTAAGGGCAAATCGCCTAGCATGGTACGGGCATGTGATGCGGAGGGATGAAAGTCATGTGACAAGAAAGGTATTAAGAATGAATGTGGAGGGAAGTACGAGGAGAGGAAAACCGAGGAAAAGGTGGATGGACTGTGTGAAAGATGATAGGAAACTAACGCAAGTGAATGATGAGATGACGGGTGACAGAGATGTATGGAAGAAAAAGACATGCTGCGCCGACCCCAAGTGAATGGGACAAGGGCAAGCGAATGATGATTTTTGAAAAAATCGATTTCGACTGGCAAATCATATTACTTTTTGGCAACCGGGTTTTTTAACCAAATTCGACCCAGCATAATCCGAATTTGCCGGTTGCTCGATCGAAATCTTGACCGGAAGTGAGATATTCAAGATGGCGGCCATTAATACCCTTCATAGCGACCCTAATGAGTTCCTTGTTAGGGAGGCCCACATTTTTTAAATATTAAGTTTTATAATAATTGTTGCAAAAAATTACAGTAATAATAACACATATTTTCTGAAAGTTTGGAGTACCTATCTGCCATGGTTTAAAATATAAAGCCCTTTAAAGATAAAAAAAATCGTCGTCAGCGCCACAATAAATACGAAAACAGTGAAGCCTCGTTATGGCACAAAATGTACTTGAATTCGAGGCTTTAATTCGATTTTATATTTTATGTATAGGTATATATTTATTTATTGAATAATGTAATGTATGTAATGTTTAGCCATTTATGAAGCTATTGGGACATTTAATTTATGTACGCATACTAATTATTTTCGTGTAAAAATGCATAAGATATACATATGATAATTCGTGCGAATATTTAATGAATCAATCGTTTTATTAATTAATTAATTGGGAGTGAAAGGTGTCAGTGTAACTCCGAAATCTAAAATATTGTTAAAAAAACGGCCTAGTCCGAGTCGGACCCGCGCCGAAAGGGGTCCGTACTTTGCACATATTTAAACAATGTTCTGACGTGAAACGTTACTAAATATAATCTAAAACTATAATTTACGATATTGCTTAAAATTCATTACATCAAGTGCTTTAGAGACGTTTTTGGTGCAAAGACCAGATCAAATCAGGGTACGTCCGACGAGCAAGTATACCTCCTTATATCTCCTCAATTGCGAAGGCCGAGCTGCAGGAGTGTACTCGTAATGCTCGAACACAGAACTATAACAATGGGTACAAGTCAGGGATGTTGCGGATGCCGATTTTTTGACATCCGCGGACGCGGATGCGGATTTTTAAAGGCTCACATCCTCGGATGCGGATGTCGAGATTAGGCACATAAAAAACGTCAAATATTACACTTTAGTAATCTGTATTAAAGAAAAACCGAAACTTAGTATTTGAACAAGAATATAGGTGCCCCACAATCGCATTACTATACTAAAGCCCAAATAAAACAAATTATTCACTTCTTGTCGCTGTCCGTCATAGGCTAAGGTGCTCGATCGACGAATTACAAAAACGAAACGAGATTCCTATTGGCTAATGACGAAATTACCTAGCACTTACGCCGCCGCTAAGACGTTCCTGTACCTACCTGTTCCACATCCGCATCCGCATTAAGCTCCGCATCGATTTTATGCGGATGCGGATGTTGAAAATAATGCGGAAGTTTCGCGGTTCCGGATGCGGATGCGAATATACAAACAAACAAACAAATCGTTTATTTACCAAATATTTTACAAGTTGACATCACAGATTGAACAAAAAATAATAAATTAGATTTTACAATTAAGCTAATATCCATCGGCCCCAAACTAGGCGCAGCCTGTATCTCGGGAACCGGGTAAATACAATTTACTGAGAAATTTTAACAATACTGAGTACTGAGTATATTCGCAACATCCCTGGTACAAGTGCCTGGTGCAATTGCCTGGTGCAATTGCAAAGGCCGTAGGACGCTTTCCAAGTAGGTCCAAAGCGTCCAAGCGAGCTTCTACGCGTACAAGTGCCTTAATGCGAAGACTGAAGACCCATTGCGTCCGACAGGTGCGCGTTTCCGCGTAAGATAGATAAGGGCTGAACACGCCCGTGAACGTATCAAGAAACTCTTACTATAGTGAGTCGGCCCGGGCATAAGTTCCAACTTCATGAAACGTAACCAAGTTTCGAGATATTGTGAAGGCCGAAGGCTGAGCTTCAGGAAGTTAGTTCTTCAGCCTTCGCATTTAGACACTTGTACCTGTAACTTACCTACTATTATTTGTGACATTTTCAACCAAAAAGTACCACATTGTCGCTAGTCGATAAGGTTTATTTCAAATTGAAGCTATATGGAAATAGCGCCTTATTGACAGCCGACACTAAGTACCCTTTTGGTTGAGAATGGCACATTTTGTGATTGACATTGATGCAAATTTATAGTGTAATTTTTATCCTGAAATAAATTAATCTAATGTAAATCTTTTTGACTTTCTGTATCTAGGTCACATATCATTTACAGATACAGAAAGTCAAAAAGTAGGGTTGTGCATGAACACTCTGAAGACCAAAGCCATGACCAATGGAAAACAAGAACCCATTTACGTCAACAACAACAGGATCGAATATGTAAACGAATACTTATACCTAGGTCAAATTATATCCCCACACGACTAGACTACGAAAGAACTAGACAGACGCATTAGAAACGGGTGGAAGCAATATTGGAACCTAAAAGAAGTTATGAAAAATAAGGAAATGAGTATGACCATAAAAAGGAAATTGTTCAATACGTAACTATTTATTAATCTGTGTCAATACCTGTATACTTCCTGTTCTAACTTATGGTTGCCAAACCTGGGCACTAAACAAACCCCACTACAAAAAGCTAGAAATTTGTCAAAACGCTATGGAGAGAAGTATGATGGGAAAGCGACTATCTGATAAAGTTAGAAATATAGATATAAAGAAATGTACTAAAACAAAAGATATTACTACAACAATTAAGAAGTTAAAATGGAAATGGGCAGGTCACACAATTAGAGGCAGAGAAAAGTGGTCTAAGGCAATAATGTACTGGTTTACTAGAGACAAAAAGAGGAAGCATGGCAGGCCAAGAAGAAGATGGGATGACGAGATTAAGAGCGCAGCAGGAGGTTGCTGGACTACAATAACAAAAGATAGGGATAAATGGAAAGAGTTAGGGGAGGCTTTTGCCTACAAAAAGGCATACAGATGGAAATTAGATATATATATATACATATATGTTAACAAATTGTACTTACAAAACACTTGTCTGAAATAAAGGCTATTAATATAAATATAATATAATATAATCTAAATCTAAAGGCGCGCCTCTATTGGACGCATTAGGCCTTCAGAGTTTGGCTCTACGCGGAGTTCGGCCTTCGGCGTTCACAATGTATTTGTGGAAGTTGCAGGAAGTGTGCCTTCCTTGGTTGGAAACCTTCGGTCTCGCTTGATGCTCTAATGTGTTAAAACATTAACCTGCCGCAGCTCAACGATACGGGCCGCCGGTCCTACGCAGAACACGGTCATGGGCCTTCGCAATTAAGATATTTGTGGAAATTGCAGGAAGCACGCACCTTTCGGAGGCTCCAGTCATTTCGGCTCTACGCGGAGCTTAGTCTTTGACCTTTGCATTCAGACACTTGTACCTACTATTATTCTGCATTTGAGCACTAATCTCTCGCAGCTCGACCTTCAGTCTCAAGTGTAGGCGCGCCCTCTTCTTCGGGTCTTCGGCCTGCGCAGAACTCGGTCTTCGCAATAGCTTTCCACACCACGATTTAAATTAACCATAGCGACTGTGCCATCTCTTGCATATTTACTTAAATAACTCTTGACATCTAACGCGATATACAAGAGTATATCAATAGTTATAAGTTATAAATATAAATTTTAACCCTACAAAAGCCTCAAATTTTTCTTTACAATTTGTTTGTTTATTTACATAAATTAGTCATTGTTCAAAATAATATCATACTCACTTTCACGTCCGTAACATTTAGAATATTTTTTGGTTTTATGGGTAACATTTTGCGTAGCATCAGCATTAAAGTCGTCGTCAATAGAACTTGCAAATAATGTAAACATTTGTTTACATTATTAATAGGTATGACAGATTTTGCTAGCGTTTGACACATAACCTAACATATTTACGAAGGTTATTTTGCCTGAAATATTAATAATTAACATTTAATTTAACTAAAAAAATATATAAATAAAAGAATAGACTGTAATAGACTGTTGATAAGGTCATGGTTGTCCTTTTAAAGAGCGAGATTACGAAGTAATGAAGGTAAAATGATTTGTTTACATTATTTGCAAGTTCTATTGATTACGACTCACGAACGAACGAGCTATCTCACGAACTTATAATTGGGGCTCATTTAACAATATTTAAAATTTTCTAGTTACACTAACAGCTTACACTCCCAATCAATTACTAAACGATTGATTCATTCATTATTCGTACCAATTCTCATAGTTCTCATACTAGACGCATTTTTACACCAAAAGAGTCTTAGTGTGCGTACATAGGTAGATTACATGTCCCAAAAACGTTTTTAATGATTAAGATATTGAATAAATAATCAAAGAAATAGATGCATTAAAAAAATAAGAACAAATTAAAGCCCTTTGAGTGCACTTTGTGTTGTAACGATCCCTTACTACTAGGATTTCATATTTCGATGCGACGCAGGCGATGATTTTTTTCTATCTTTAAAGGGCTGTAAATTTTGAACCATTTCAGGTAGGTACTCCAAAGACTCCAAACTTTCAGGAAATACGTGATATTATTACTATTATTTCTTGCAACAATTAGTTTTAAAAAATATAGGTCTGAATCATTTCAGGTAGTTACTCCAAACTTTGAGGAAATACGTGTTATAATTACTATTATTTCTTGCCACAATTCAATGGTCTCCACACAAGCAACCGGTAAATTCAGATACAGCGAGGTCTATTTAGGTTAAAAAAAACCGGTTGCCAAAAAGTAATATGATTTGCCAGTCACATCAAGAAAGAGAGTGATTTTGAATTTTTTTGTCTAGACTATACACTATAGGTCCAATTTAAGTAGCAAGTTTTGGATTTGTCATTTGTATGGCTGGGCCTTAGGAGGTTATAACTTATAAGTGCGACACACTTTATCACAAAAAAGTACGACTTCAATTATTGAATTATACAAAGCCAGATTTGTCAAGATTGCAACAAAAAACTCATACTCACCACTTCTGGATTGTAAAGTTTTTCTCGTTTCGTTAATTCTACGATATCCTTAAGATCTTCTTCTGCAGTTTTTGCTTTCTTCCTTAACACACAAGGAGGTGTTTTCGATGCATCTGTCGAACAAAAGCCGATTTTAATAATTGAAAATATAAAATAAAAATAGAACATATATGGAAATCCATGACAGATAGACACACGGCGGTAAGTTCGAAGAAAAATATTAAAATACAATTGATTTAAGATGACTAGAAAGAGAGAGTCGCTAGAAAAATCGTAGATCGTAGACAGAATGAATAGAAAATTGAAGAATAAAGATTATCAATATTGTCGTTGCCATTTACACGAAATTAAAAACGCCATCCCGTGAAATCAAAATTATGGCCCTGTCTCTGATAAATAAAACTGAGGGAAAGGGGCCCACAGGGGCATCACATTTCTATTGAAAATCGTAAATGGCCTAAGATTGAAACACAGTAAGTTCGTTGAGAATGGCCTCAATACGGATGTTGACAATTTTTTAGAACAGTTTTCATTTTATAGATATAGACACGTAATTATTGCAAAAAAAACTTTTTTAATTTTTATTCATTAATTTTTAATAAAAAATCGACTAATTAGTTTAGTGTTTAAATTTCGCGCAAAAACGCTCCAAGCTGTCACGTGACCTTGATGACGTAACGATGTGATAAACAAACTGCTGTCAGTGCCATATCTGGCACTGACCTAGTGGTCCTCACCACCAGGTTTGACAACTTGTCTGTGCGTGTTTCTCACAACGTGACGTCACGCGCTCCGATTTGCGTTTTCAGTCACGTGATGCTGGGCATTATTTTAAATACTTTTAAATTATTATTAATTAATTTAATACGCATATTTACACTTACAAAATAAGGATTCTAATATTCCCTGCTATGGTAAAAAGATAACATTTCATATATTCGCGATTCATGTCAACATCCCTATACGGCAATTATATAATACTCACTGTAGCATTTGTGGTATGGTGAACAACGTGAAGGGTTAGATGCATTGTCATCATCACTATCTGTAAGTAACAAATAAAATCTAAGTCAAGTAGGATTCATCATAAAACTATAAAATAAAAATACACAGCATTACAGTTAAAACCAATTCACTCTCTTAATTAGTTAATTATGTCACCAATTGGCGAGAGGTCGCACAGGATCGAGAAAAGTGGCGCTGTCTTGTGTCGGAGGCCAAGTCTCATTTTGGGTCGCTTAGCCAACGAAGTAAGTATGTCACCAACCGAGCACATTTTTGTTCTTCAATGTGCGCGTCGGAGAACGCATAACGGAGGGTTCCATTCCTTTCCATACAACATTAATAAGGTCAACCGAGATAAATGTGTCACTAGAGGTAAAAGATTTCTTCTAAATGGAACATTTTAACCCTCGCTGTTCGAAGTGTGGTCACTGAACTTTTAAAGCAGATGACTATAACATGTTGGCTTTCGAAGATATCTTCAAAAGACGCATTTACCACAAGACGCATTTACCCTGGATGACTTAAAGCAACCAACAAAGAACCGCTGTTGCTTAATTCTATTTACCGATTTCACTGAAAAAAATGTGACGTCACACCAGGGGGGGGGGGGGGGGGAGAGTTTGCCCAATGTGACCAAGTGTGACAAGGAGGGGGAGGGGACAAAAAACCTCGAAATTCGTGTGACGTAATTAATGGATGAACCCTTCTTACTATTTGACAGCTGCCAACTGTCGAATAATCACTAGGGCGGCGCCACCACAGTCATGCCCCCCTAACCCTATAAAAACTCACCAAGGTCGATAATCTCGTCGCTAAAGTTGACCTTCTTGTCTTCGGGCGGCGGCGTCACCATAGCCCTCTCCTCCGACACGGGCGGCAGCTGGCTCGGCCGCTGGATCGGTTGGAACTCGCGCGGAGTAGGGAACGCTGAAGGGCTGCAATTAAATTTAATTATTTTAATTTTAGTTAGTATGATGATGAACGATGATAATATTGATAATAGAATAATCTAATACTAACGAGCAAATATCAAAATAATACACAATACATTACTTAAAAAAAATCTAAATAAAAAAATATTATATACCAATAAATTGTGGTATAAGAAAACCTCTGCAGTTAAATAATTTCATAAGTGGAACTCGCTTGTAATTGAGGCTGGGCATGCAGAGACACAGCGGCGTCGTCGTGCGTGCTCAGCTCGGCAGAGGAGATGGTGATGTCGACTCACTTATACTTGAGACTGGGCGTGCAGAACCTCGGCACGGCGGCGTCGTCGTGCGGGCGCAGCTCGGCGGAGAAGATGGTCATGTCGACTCACTTGTACTTGAGACTGGGCGTGCAGAACCTCGGCACGGCGGCGTCTTCGTGCTAGCGCAGCTCGGCGGAGGAGATGGTCATGTCGACTCACTTGTACTTTAGACTGGGCGTGCAGAACCTCGGCACGGCAGCGTCGTCGTGCGGGCGCAGCTCGGCGGAGGAGATGGTCATGTCGACTCACTTGTACTTGAGACTGGGCGTGCAGAACCTCGGCACGGCGGAGTCGTCGTGCGGGCGCAGCTCGGCGGAGGAGATGGTCATGTCGACTCACTTGTACTTGAGACTGGGCGTGCAGAACCTCGGCACGGCGGCATCGTCGTGCGCGCGCAGCTCGGCGGAGGAGATGGTCATGTCGACTCACTTGTACTTGAGACTGGGCGTGCAGAACCTCGGCACGGCGGCATCGTCGTGCGCGCGCAGCTCGGCGGAGGAGATGGTCATGTCGACTCACTTGTACTTGAGACTGGGCCTGCAGAACCTCGGCACGGCTGCGTCGTCGTGCGGGCGCAGCTCGGCGGAGGAGATGGTCATGTCGACTCACTTGTACTTGAGACTGGGCGTGCAGAACCTCGGCACGGCGGCATCGTCGTTCGCGCGCAGCTCGGCGGAGGAGATGGTCATGTCGACTCACTTGTACTTGAGACTGGGCGTGCAGAACCTCGGCACGGCTGCGTCGTCGTGCGGGCGCAGCTCGGCGGAGGAGATGGTCATGTCGACTCACTTGTACTTGAGACTGGGCGTGCAGAACCTCGGCATGGCGGCGTCTTCGTGCTAGCGCAGCTCGGCGGAGGAGATGGTCATGTCGACTCACTTGTACTTGAGACTGGGCGTGCAGAACCTCGGCACGGCGGCGTCTTCGTGCGGGCGCAGCTCGGTGGAGGAGATGGTCATGCGGCGCGGCGCGCACCACGTCTTCCTGCGCGCGCCGCCTGGGACACTACTCGCGCCGAAACCGTTCAGAATCATCTTTCGGAGGCTCTCTATCTTGCTCAAAAGCTTACGGTTGTCTTGCTGCAACGATATTTAATTGTCAATTTTACACCAACCAAAATAAATATGTCAACTGTCCCAAATCTACCCAGGCTAATTGGTGTTTTACACAATAGGATATTCTACATTTTTTTGAAATATATTTATATTTTTTTGTATAGCTTCGATAGCCAACTAGTATTATTATTTCATGAAAATAACATCGCTATACGCAAAGAAAAATTGTTTAAACATTTAAACGATAAATGTTCGCGCCAAAATGGCAGCCGACATTCTTATGACCTTGTGACGTCATAAAGCAATGCACTAACAAAGAAATGTCAAATGTGAAGGGCAAATAGAACACTTGTTTCTGCTACAATAACGTCACTGATGAGTCAAAAAAAATGGTGGTCGGCGTTTTCGGTCACGTGACATACAGATAATAAAACTACAGTTTGAATTTTGAAATTAAAAGTAAATCTCATGTTTTTAGTATTAAACTCGTATTTCTTATAGTCAAACATGGTCACTCACAGGAGATATCATCAAACGAATTCAAGTATGTCAACGGTCAATGGAGAGAAGTGTCCTTAACATAAAGTTATCAAACAGAGTTAGAAACACAGGGATTAGAAGAAGAACAAAATTTATAGATGCGGCGATACATATACTGAAACAAAAATACAATTGGGCAGGGCACATAGCGAGGATGAAAAATAACAGATGGACAAAAACAGCAACAAATTGGAATCCAAAGATTGGTAAGAGAAAAAAAGGCAAACCAAAAACAAGATTGGGAAAAAGACCTAATAGAAACAATAGGAAAAAACTGGAAAGAAATGGCAACAGACAGACAAAAATGGAAAAAAATGTTGGACAAATACTTAAATATAATAGAAAAAGGCGATTCGGAAGAGGCCTAGGTCAAAATCTTATACTTGGCCGTGGCCCGCATAATAAATATAATACCCCCTAAAAAAGAGAAAAATCTAAACAAAAAATAATAATAATTTCTTATTGTAAAATCTATATAAATAACATATTTTGAAAGACGAAACTCCCTCATTATTTAAACATTTTTAGGGACTTACTTCAATATGATTTTTGATAGCCAATTCCGACTGCAACTTGGATAGTTGCTTGGTCAAATCCTGTAATTTTGTAGCATCCGTAGCCACCGCATTCACTTCCGGCTTGTTCTTGATTGCTTTAGCTCTGTTGGCGAACCTGGAACATGATCCATGATCATATCAAAGAACAACAATACTTGGATTCTATAAAAAAGTTAGTATTTGGGGTTTTTTCCTTTACAACTGTTGGCTAGACTGATAACTCATAGATGTACGAAATGATGATGATGTAAAAATAATTTGTGTAATTTTGAAACCGCCATGGATAATGTTGCTTAACTAGTAAAATCGTGTCTACAGTAGGTACCCACTAGGTAATATATATATTTTATACTGGTAACTTACTGTAAGGTGGAGATCGTTTCTTCAACAGCGGCGGGGGTAATGGCACATACGATACTGGTCTTAGCGTTTCCGCCGAGCGAGTTCTGCAGGATACGCGTAAGCTTGCTGTCTCGGTAGTTTATGTGTCTGGAAGTTTATAATAAAGAGTACGAGATTATTAGAAAAACAGTTGGAAAGTTTTGGTCTGCTACAATGTTTACCATTATCAAATTTGTTCGGTCATTTAGTCACCGAATTTCGAGGTACCACCTCTAAAATAAATTCAGGGAAGACAAGTAAGTTTTAGTTATAAAATAACTACCGAATATTTTTTTCAATGTACTGGAATAGATCTTATGTGCTTTCCTTGAACAACTTTCCGTTGGTACCAGTACCGTCTCCTAGAAAGTGGACCGTTTATGCCGAATTCCGAATAATAAAGATAAAGCGACTTCTTGAAGTATGAGCCTTCCTTAAAAACTTGCCAGTGGCACCGGTGGCTACAACATAGACTAACAATGCTGAAAGCCAACATGAACATACTTTTGCGGGCCCTCAGACAGCTGCTTGATGACCAGGCCCAGCACAGACAGTGACTTGTTGATGTGCGTGCCCTCCTTGAAGCGCTTGCCGGTGGCGCCAGTCTGGCCGGCGCGCTCGGAGCCTGCCAGGTCCACCAGGTTCAGCTGCGACACGTTCACACAGCCCCCTGTCTCCTCGTCTTCTGTGTGTTCTCGAGATTCTATTGTCTGATAAAGAAGATATTGTAATTGTTGGTATAAGAAGCACACTTCTCCTAGATAGTCTGTAGGAGCTGAATAAATATAGAATAGAGAAAAGAGAAAGATATGTACTCACAATCTGGAATATTGAATGAGACCTGCTACTTTCTTCATTCATGTTTGTGGCACCAGTATGTCGGTTTGCCTCACCCTGCAAATAAAAATTTGAAATTTAAAGTTAAACAAAATGTGATTTAATCGAATTTAAGCTATCGTGAGACATATTAACTTAACTAACATAGCGGTTTCACTCACGTGTTTTTAGTCACACACACAGCGGCTGGGCTGTGGCGCCAGCATGGAATCCTGTAATCCAGGGACGAAAATCCGGTGCGTGTTGTGACAGTGCAGTGGACATAGTGAGTTCGTGTTGTTCATCGCTACAAACCCAAACCCGCCATCGCGCCCGCCTACAACAACAGCGCAAGACTCCCCTCAACCGGTTATATCACGCGCGCGACGCGGCGCGCCGCAGTACGTGGCGCCCATCCGTCGTGACCGCTACTCACTCACTCAGGCACTGTTAGTGCTTGAAAATGGAGACCTAGGCTCTCCGAAACATGTCGCGCGAGTGACTAAAAACTAGGGATGTACCGACTAGTCGGGAAAGCCGACTAATCGGCCACATTTGTAGTCGGCGATTAGTCGGCGACTAGTCGGCCAAAATGGCCGATTAGTCGGCCTATTCTTAATTACAGAAAAAACAGGACATAAACGATATAAACAGCGAATATCAAGTGATAAATATCTATTTGGGTTGCGTACGAAATGTTTTGCACATACACAATTATTATTACCGCAATGTCGTCGCAGACCGTATCATATTTTGTATTTGGTTGCATTTACGAAAGTAGGTAATATGAATTTTAGGTAATTTTATTTCTATTACTTGAGGTGTCTTTAATTAAGCTGCTAGGTAGGACCTACCAACCTTACAAAACGCGGGTATCATAAGGAAATTCTATATTTATCACTCAAGCCGCAGAGGAATTATTACTGTTATGAGTAATGGCGGAGCATAATGCTTCTACAGCCTATGGTCACTGAGGATGGTAATAAATAGTTGAATTGTTATTCCACACGACCAGTCGTTAAGTCTTTACATCGGCAGGAAACATCTTTCAATTAGTAATTTGATAAATATCGCGACACAAATGGTTTTTGCTGTGTTGGACCAGCTAGAAAATAGTGAATTTTTATCGCGGTAGACCCGTTAATATCAGTAAATATGTGTACAAAACGCGAGAGTTTAGAATAACATAATAAGACAAAGTTATTGCAGTGAAAATCCCTATGTAAACTTTATAGAGAAAGTAATGATTACGGATTCGGCCGACTAGTCGGCCACCTGAGCGCCGATTAGTCGGCCAGTCGGCCAAATCACTAGTCGGTACATCACTACTAAAAACACGTGAGTGAAACCGCTATGTTAGTTAAGTTAAAATGTCATTTGCCTTTGTATGTTAACTTTTTTAATATTTTACCAAAAACTCATAAATGCATACACGGTATGGTGTTACAATGAATTAAAAGTAAATATAGTTGGTCAAACCAAATTGTCAGTAAATAAGAACAAAAAAACTGTACTCATATTTTCTTTTGGGTGCTAGTACTAGTGTAAGACAAAGATAGTATGATTCTCTTTGTCTATGTTTGAAATGAGATAGTCCTTTGACAAACTATAAAATATTTACAAAAAATCGTAACATTAATCAAACTATTTATGACAATTTCAATATTCTGTTACAGAGTAGAAGGCACATTTCCTAAAGCCCCATTAGAAGGTTCAAGAACATGCAAAATTCAATACATTGCCAAGCCAACTACAAAGAACAATGAATTTATAAACTGAAATAGATCATACACTAAAGAAACTCTTTAGTGTATGATATCTATTTCAGTTTATAATTTATACTATACAGGATGGCTAAAAATTAAGTGCATTCCCGTTGCCAGGGAGGTTTTGGGATTATATTGAGCAACTTTTACTATGGGACCAACCACGAAATCGCGAAAAATAAATTTACCCTCACATAGAAAATGGACCAGCCAAAATAATAATAATAAAAGACGTTTATTCAAAAAGTTTGAACATAATAAATGTATGAAACAGCCCAATTTTTTTCTGCGATTTCGGGGTTGGTCCCATAGTAAAAGTTGCTCAGTATAATCCCGAAACCGCCTTGGCAACGGGAATGCACTTATTTTTCAGCCACCATGTATAATAGTGTAAAAACTTAAAAAAACAAATAAAAAAATATTTCATAAAATAATTTCATTTGTTATAGTTGGACAATGAATTTAGTTGATCAACCAAATACTGCATGTAAAGAAAATGGCATGCAAGCTCTTTATCCGTCTAAATGGGGCTTAAGGTCATACCTCTTTCATAATATCTAGAACTTCTTCTGGAGAAGATGTGAACTTCTCTGTGGCATCCACCTTGACACCCTGCGTGGTGTCTCGGACCTTGACCTTGTCATTCTCACAGTTCAATAGGTCCTTTAGTGTTTCATTGTAAATTTCTATGAATGAAACTCTGAAAGTGCAAGAAAAAGATGACAATAAAAATTGTCTGAATTATACAGTGTGGAAAAATGTAGTATCATGTTCTATTAATATGCTTAGTAGATGGCCCCTTATTATTATTATATCACAAAGACGGTGGTTTGGTTAATGAAAATACCATAAATCAGGGGTTTAAGAGTTGTTCCACAGAACATAACCAAGGCAATGAGTGATGAGTGACACTAAGCGCCACTTGCACCATCATCCCACTAACCCGGGGTTAAGCGGTTAAACCGTTAACCCAGTGTCAAGTTGTACTGGTTACTATGGTAACTCCAGGTTTAATGGGTTAACCCCGGGTTATTGGGATGGTACAAGTGGCGCTAAAAAGTTTATAACCCATGTGTTGAAGTGTCAGAATGTTTTC
Organism: Cydia strobilella; assembly: GCF_947568885.1. Lineage (NCBI taxonomy): Eukaryota > Metazoa > Arthropoda > Insecta > Lepidoptera > Tortricidae > Cydia > Cydia strobilella. The sequence goes on along the minus strand of NC_086045.1, from coordinate 11,429,011 downwards.
AAGTGTTTCCTGATAACTGATGGCACATTATTCATCTTTTTCAAGAGTGCTATTTGAACAACCCTCTCAGAACACAAAATCACACACACACAAGACACGAGTATAAAATCATTTCAACTCTTTATGTGTAATTATTTAGATAGATGGATCCACACGTCTTTAACTAAAAATTTGTAAATTTAATTCAAGCAAAAACCTAAAAAATATCAAGATATATATGTTGATTTTGTGTGAAGAATGTATTAGATTTACATAATTAGATAATATCCATAACAAGGTCAAGGATAATGTCATGTGATATGTAAAAACAAGATTGCATATTCATCATACATATTTTTATTGTTTTAAACTACAATTACATATAGATTAGATAATAATTGGGAATGTGCTAATACTTTACCTAACCAGGAAATCTCTATCCGGAATGCATTTGATTTGTTCAAATAAATCCAGCACAGCCAACTGAATGATGCCTGGAGAAGTCGCCGTTCCAGACATAGTGTAGGTTTTTCCTGAGGAAGTCTGCCCATAGGCAAATATAGTTCCATTGAAGCCAGCAATAGCTGCCTCCACAATTGGCTTGGCAACATCTTTGTAGACATCTTTGGTCTTGGTTGTCACATCATATACTTTATCTGAAAGATTACCCACGAATTATACTTATGTTCTGCTGGCTCAATGAATGACGAGGTAACCCCAAATACTCTCACTTACCGAACGTGTATTGTACTCCAGATTCTTTCCCGCTGGCGTCCAGCTGATACAGTGCATTGTTTTTTACTTTCCATTGGAACGAAAGCTTGTCCTCTATTTCGCGAGAAATCAGCGGCCTAACTTTGACAACAACTTTTATGTTGTCACTCATTTCTCTTCGTTTAATAGACACATTTACAAATAGTACCTACTACGGAAAACGAACTTTCACAAAGGCATGGGCATGATCAAATACTGCAAGAGTCAGCAAAGCAAGCGTTTCAAATTTGTATTGTGCTGTGATACATAAACATACAGTCACTAAAATAACCGACGATAAGAAAATTTTCAAATAAAAAATCGCTCACATCACTCGTAATTTTTTTAAAGTGTCCAAATGCTTGATTATTTACAATGCATAAATCAAGTCATACGAATTAAAAAGCATCAACATGAGGGTACATAACAACGAATAAAAATTTATTTATATCCAGTATTCATTCAAGTTACATGTTTATTATATGTATCTGATTTTGTAAAATTATCTAGTCTTTTCTTTAGAGATTTTTTTCCTCGAATCTAAACAAGTTATAAGAAGTTGTAGCAATTGTCTATGACTACTTCATCTTAGCTGTTTGAGGTACATTAAAAAAAGTTCAGTATTAACCGGCAACGTCATATTGGTCTATCGCATGTCAATGTCAGTGTCACGTCACTCGACTGGATGGTCACTTCACTTGTCACGTCAGTTGTCACTTAAAACATGCACATGTGCGTCGATGTTTTAATATAAAAATTATAAAAGCGGTATTATTACGCATAATCACTCAACATGCAGCATGATGATGTAAGTTGATACTTATTTGCAAATTAAATAAAAACCATACTAAGTGCAGATTAATACGTATATTCTTAATATTTAGGTTGTTTGGGCCATCATCAACAAGACTCATTGTTCTCACAAAGTAACGTAAGTATTTGGATTGCAATAATATTTTATTGATTAATAATTGGTTTGAGTTATCAAAGTAATTTTTACGCGTTTTTCAGGACACAGACTCAACATTTTTGCCGCAATGAATATAACCTCACTGGTCTATGTTCGCGGGCCTCCTGCCCCCTCGCAAACAGCAAGTATGCGACGATTAGGGAAGAAAATGGTATTATTTACTTGTACATGAAGACAGCGGAAAGGTATGTTTTTATTTAGGTCCCTATCATTTCTGCAATGTTATCCATTAAACTAAAGCTGTGGAAAGTGATTGTATACATAATTACTGTATAGTTTATGCCTAAGAATCTTAGACCCCAGAAACATCTTTCCATATCTTCTTTATATATTACTGGGAAGCCAAAATACCACTATCTGTGTTTCTGTGAAAGATCCTGATTCTGTGTTGGAAATGGACACAGGAAAATGTTTTGTTGCTAGAACAGTTTGAATACTTTCTAGGCCTTATGTATTTAGGTTTATTAATTATTGCCAATAGGCAATGATGGAGGAGAACTCTATTTGTATTCTGCTAATATTATTACCTGTATTGTAAAAACACTGCATTGGGATTAAATATTTTGCTTGAGTGTTACTGCCACAGACCACCCCCTATAGATCGAGCTTATAGGACGACTCGCGGTCACCGCCCGTATGGTGTATAGGTCTTATATAAGATTGCTCGTGCGCCGCTCCGAACAGTTGCGCCCAAGAATACGACCTATTAGCAGTGTGCGAAAATAAATCACAAATAATTGAATTCGTTCGCTAATAATTTATATTGCAGCGTAAAAGGCAAGTCATCTAAGACTATTCCATCTAATAACATTCCAGTTAATTGTGAAATTCATTATTTTGTTGAAAATTGTTTCTTGTCCCCGGGATTCATTTTATACTGGTGAATACGGTTGTACTGAGCAGCAACGAAGTATGCCCGTCCCTTTTCGTCAACATGAAAATGCAATGTGCTATCCCTTTCACGTTAACGACTAGTGATGTGAAGGTGATGCTTTCGTCAGTTGCGAAAACTTCGTGCTTTCGTTCGTACCGTATTGTACCATTTAAAAAAATATAAAAGTCAACTGGGAGTCTTTTTTATTGATAATAATTAATATGTAGAATCTGTAGTTTTATTTAGTTGGTAGTTTATCTTAGTAGGTACTGTAGGTACCTATGTAGTTTAGTTTTTAGGGTTCCGTACCTAAAGGGTAAAAACGGGACCCTATTACTAAGACTCCACTGTCTGTCCGTCTGTCACCAGGCTGTATGTCATGAACCGTGATAGTAAGACAGTTGAAATTTTCACAGATGATGTATTTCTGTTGCCGCTATAACACCAAATACTAAAAAGTACGGAAGTTGGAGTTACTCAGAAGCACCTTATTTTTTTAACGCTTTTACGAAGTACATACTTTGTAAATCTCATGAATGTAAATTTCACCACAAAATGTATGCAACACCGAGTATTAAATTTCATACATATTTTCTGGGACCCTTATTAGACAAATTTTACCTAAAAATAAAATTTATATTAAGTTACTTACCTTGTTCCAAGCCTTCAAATTGAGATGGCAACATTCGTTTCTTACTGGCAACACCACAGTTCCGATGACGTCAGGCGCAATACCGGCTTTTATGGCGGGTTTTTTCCATGTTTTTTACGAATCCAGCTGGCAGGCTGCGCGCCAATGCTCAGACCATTGGACTCTCAATTTGATTACCTTGACCTACCGTCCAATATGATGGTGGACGGTAGGTAGCCACTGTAGATAGACAGGTGGCAAAATAGCCACTGTGGGTAGACAGGTGGCGACGTTTTATTATGTAAACAAACACAGTATTCAGCGCAGCTGTAGGTACTTGTTTTGTTTACTGAGGTAGCACGGTATTTCATTGACATAGCTGAAAAGACAAGCTTAAAACTAAACCCTACTGCTGAAATAAAAGCTTTAATAAACAATACTTACTTTTGCTGAAATATAAGTATTATGAATATGATAAAATGTGTATGTGAATGAAATTAATCGTGTAAGTATAAAAAACCTAAAATTTTACAAATTGCCAGCAGGCAGCAATGGAATCAGGCTTGGAACAAGGTAAGTAACTTAATATAAATTTTATTTTTAGGTAAAATTTGTCTATTAAGTTGACTGTACCTTGTTCCAAGCCTTCAAATTGAGAAGTGTTTGTTATCGACTGCTGGATGAGTGAGGATTGGTAATATTCAATAGATCGCCAATGTGAATAAAATAATAGATAGACATAAGGAAATCTGTATTGCATTAAAATAAAAATCAACTTTTACACATAATTGGTATATGACATATGACCTTATATTAACATTGATTAGAATGCGTGAATCATATCGTATTAAAACATCTATCTAAAGGATTAGAATGTGAATTATGAGTGCTAATTGTTTTTCTATAAAACTTGTGAAATGTATTAGCACTTTGCCAATTGCCTCTTTCCAAGATATCATTAATATTATGATTATCAAGCCAGCCAGACGAAGCAACTGCGGAACGGACACTACCCGCACTACTGTTTATATTAGCGTCTTTAAGGACTGCCTTTATCCATCCACCAATGATGGTTCGTGAAGCTGGCTTCACAGGACCACATATAGAAATAAATAGATTATTTATATTCCCTCTTCGGTTCTGAGACAAGGAAATTAATAATTTTATCCAATAAACGGGATCTATATTTTTATTGTAATCACATGTTAACAATTTCCAACCAGATTGTCTGCGCGATGCAGTGTCTGTCTTGGAACCGAACTCGGGCCAAAATATAATACAGTCAGAATCAATCTTACAACTGGAATCATTTATACTCAATAACGTCAGATCATGTACGCGTCGCCCTGAACAAAGCAATAACAAAATCGCACATCTCTTAGACACCTCAAATAAACTGGTTTGTAGAGGTTCGTTATTCTCTAAATAAGTACATAAATCTCTAACATCCCATATACTCTCCTTACGAGACATTGGTTTACTCAAAGCTATAGCTTTCAAAGCCTGGCGAACAACTATATGCGAGCTAAGCGGTGGGCCTGAACGTACGGGACAAAAAGTTGAGACAACCGATTTGTGTAAGCAAATTGTACTATGCGATAACTTTTCTACCAGGTGCAAGTCTGTAATAAATCTTGCCAAATCTTGTGGTTCTGGATTGTCTCTGGCGACATGATGGGCAGTACACCATCTGCACCATCTTAGCCACGCTGGCTTGTAAGAAGCTAACGAGGATTTTCGCCAACCGCTTGCAAGTAAATCCTTTTGCTTATCGTTCCACGTACCTATCAATGCGGCCCACCCTGTATCAGCCAGACTTCTAAAGCTATCCGCTTGACATCGATTGGAGGTCTCAGAGTCTGTGTGTCTACTAACCGGTTCTCCAGGTCCCGAATTTCTCTTGGAGGGGCCAGGGATCGGCTCTTCAGGTCGCTGCGCCAGAACACCTTCTCCCAATTCGGCACGATCAATAGGTACATACCCTCTGTGTCGTTCAGGTGACCGAGAACTCTCGGGATTAGACACGGGGGAGGAAATATCCACGCCAGTTGATACTCCCATCTCCGACTGAACGCATCGACGAAGGACGCATCTGGATCCGTCTGGTCTAGAGTCGCATATGTCGGTACCACATGAGCTCTCCTCGATGCGAAAAGGTCTATTTGAGGAGTACCCCAAACCTGGAATATCTGGTGCGTCGCTGGAGACAGCAGGTGCCACTCCGACTGACCGCGAAACCTTGAAAGTCTGTCTGCTTCCGTGTTGTATCTGCCGGGAATGAACTGGATTGTCATGTGAATGTGATAGCGGTCCAATGCATCCAGCACCCGGTAAGTCATCTCCATCATCTGCTGTGACCTCGTACCGCCTTCGTTGCGCAGATATGACACAACCGTTCGATTGTCCGACATAATCATTAGAGACGATTGCGTTAGTAAGCGGCTCTGTGATGTTATTACCTTCTGCACTGCCATCATCTCTAGGAGATTTGAATGTTGACGCGCCTCCCACTGCGACCATTGGCAAGCTAACTGCTTGTTGTTGAGCAGAGCGCCCCAGCCCTGGCCTGACGCATCCGTAGTCAAAAAGAATTGGGGCGCTGGAGGATGAAGAGGAGATGTGGCAGCTACGTGGTTGATCCACCAATCCAGCTCGGTGTATAGGGCTACTGGAAGCTTTACCTTCGCTCTTGGAGACATGTGCAGCAGCTGGTTGCAAAACGTCATCAACAGCCTGCTGTTGAGTCGACCCCGCGGAACAACGAAGCTTGCGAAGTTCACTAGACCCAGTAAAGATTGGACCTGCTTTAATGAAGCGCACCTGCGATTTACCATCATCCGGCATTTCTGCACAACATTTTGAATCTTGGCCTCTGGAAGACACTTCAGGTTGCTCCAAGGGTCCCAACGAATACCCAGGAACTCCATGGACTTCTGGGGATTTAACACGGACTTTCCGTAATTTACAGTCCAGCCTAGACCCTCGAGGATCTGAAGGGTGAGTCTTACTTGATTCTGAAGCAATGAACGGCTCTGGGATGCAAGAAGAAAGTCGTCCAAATATACGATGACCCTGATACCGCGAGATCTCAGCACTTCCGCAATCCAATTTGTGACTAGAGCAAATGTCCGCGGAGAAGATGCGAGGCCGAACGGCAAGGAGGTCACCTGCCAAAGCCGGTGCTGAAACATTACTCTCAGGAATCTCCGGTGTGAGGGCTTGACCGGAATATGAAAGTATGCGTTGTGGAGATCGAGCTTTACGAGCCAATCTCTTGGTTGAAGAAAGTCTGGGACCTTGTACATATTGATGAGGTGAAATTTGGCCACATATACGTACTTGTTTAGTTGTCTTAGGTTGAAGACTGGGCGTACGCTCCCACCTTTCTTCGGAACCAGAAACATGTTCGATACAAAACTTGGGGTCAACGAAGCCGGCTCTAGCACACCCTGTTCTATCATGCCTTTCATTTGAACGATCATTTCCGGACTTTCCTTCGTGGATAATTTTGACGAAAGTCTGGAGGGGTGAACTAGAGGCGGTTTTTTGACAAAGGGTATCTGGTACCCAGACAAAATTTTGATTATGTAGTCTGGAGCCCCCATGGCTTTCCATTGATTTATAAATAGCTCCAGTTGACCCGCTTGGAAGCTGTGATAGTCAGTCGTAGCGCCTGCGAGATCGCTTACCTTGCCTGTTCCTGTAATATTTGTCGCTTCGCTGATTGGATCGAAATGGCTCGGCTTTTCGCTTTCTGTCCTGAGGAGCCCGGGCGGGAGCAGCAGAGGGCCCAGAATACACGCGGAAACTAGAATAGTCCGCAGCCTTCTTGCTCTGCTCCGGCTGAGAGACTCCTTGCGCAGGAGCTCGTTTGCTAGCAACTCCTTGCGCAGGAGTGCGTGGACAGAAAAATACCTTGTCAATTCCGCCATTCTTCGTTATACAGTCAGAAAACCGCTTATCATCGAAGAGGTGCTCCTGTGTTGGAGGGATCTTTCGAAGAGATTCCTTCATGTAGCGATCCTTGACGAAGTTCAATACTCCATCTCTCCGTTGCTGGATAATGTCTGCTCGACGGCCACAGACCATCTGCAAGAGGTCCAGGTGAATGCGAGAATAGTCACCCTCCGAGAACACCTCGTTGATTTTGTCTGCTACCGCCTCAACCGTGCAATCACCCTGCGAACTTATCCAAGACACGAAGGTTTCAAAGCCAGCTTTCAATTTCTCATTTTGTATGATGAGAGCATGAGACACAGCGGCTAGAGTCTTTTCCGTAACGGCGAGGGCACGGTTACGATCAAAAGACTTTATCATGTCATTACTCTCCAAATCAGTAAAGCCAGGAGATGACACGTACGTATTTTGAGCATCTATGTACCGTACCTGTGACCAGTCGTTTGAATTGAAATGCTGCAACTTGTCCAAAATATCAGCATGCTCCTTTGAGGTTATCGCGCCCGACGACTTGAGGGTAGTCTCAAGTTTAAAACTAATATCCTTTGCAGGCCCCGGGACAGGCGCCGGAGGAGCCTCTGGAATTTCCAGATCCTCAGGCGAGACAATTGATAGCACGTCTGAATCACTGGAGTATTCCCGCGGGCGAGTAGAAAAATTGTCACGTAAAGACCTTACCTCGTGGGCTAATTTGGACACTACATCCTCTAACCTGGCCATGCGCTCGTGCTCAGTTAAAGCCGATGCGCCCGGATCATGTTGAACACTATCAGGATTTGAACTATTCATATTAGAACTGAATTTATTTAGAAAATACTTCGAAATTTTCTAAGCTAATTTATAGGTGTTTCCTCTGCCAGAAACAAATCGCCAATGGTCTGAGCATTGGCGCGCAGCCTGCCAGCTGGATTCGTAAAAAACATGGAAAAAACCCGCCATAAAAGCCGGTATTGCGCCTGACGTCATCGGAACTGTGGTGTTGCCAGTAAGAAACGAATGTTGCCATCTCAATTTGAAGGCTTGGAACAAGGTACAGTCAACTTAATAGGTACTTTACGTTTAGAATCTTATATCATTAATATGCTAAGTAATTTTTTTAGATACATTTATAAAGTACCTACTTAATGAATTATTATATTGTTTTAATATTATGAAGTATTGTTTTTGTAGACTTTATTGATAACAATTTTACCACAGTAAATTATGGTACAACTGGTACGTACCACTGCCTGTAATGAACATGTCCCATCCCTACGCTTACACGTGTCGTTTGGAACGACCAATCACAACGCCGTGAGCACCCGTCCCCCGCTTCACTATTTGGTGATTTCCGTCGCGAACAAAATGGCCAATATTAGGCTTCTATAGGCGGTTATCTGTGGTTACTGCACAATAGTGTACCAAAGCATCACACCAAGTCACCAAATGTAAAATAGTTGCTTTACCCTCATACCTAACCAGGTGTATTTTAAGTACCTTTACTTGGCTTCATATTTGTATGTGCTTGAAATTGCAGCATATTTTTCGTTATTCATAATTTTATAAAATAATTGCTGTTTAAAAAAATAAAAACTGAAAAATTTAATATCCATGAACTGTCAAGGTTAGTGCTTTCGTTTATCAGTCTGTCCTCCTGTTAATCAGTTGGAGTAAACTTTGAATGATTTATAAATATCTTGCATTCCAGAGTCATGTTTCCCGCCAAGCAATGGGAGAAAGTGAAACTGTCACGGAACTTTGAGAAGGCCATCCATCAGATAAATGAGAACTTATTATACTGGCCTGGCTTCATCAAGGCCAAGTGTAAACAGAGATTTGTCAAAATCACTCAGTATCTGATTCGGATGAGGAAACTTAAGCTTAGACGTGTGTAAGTTGCTGGATATAATAATCAACGTAGTTAAGAAGATAAAATAGTATGATTTAAATTCAACATTCACACATGTACATATTATTATGGTTTTATAGGGGCATTTTATTGTAAGATTGCTTTTAAACATGTCAGTAGTATCTGTTACATTTGTTCTAAAAATGGAGACCAAGGTTCTGAGAAATATGTCACTAATAGTGACCATTACAATATGCGAGTTTAATCGTAATAATAATAATAAAATATGAATAGTTTGGATAATAGTAAAAGTATGTGTTATTATGTATACTTTCAGTAAGGAGATAGTGCCTATACAACGCAAAATTGAGAGGCGGGAGCGAAGACGCGAGGAGAAGGCCCTTGTCGCCGCGAGAATAGACAATGCCATAGAGAAACAACTGCTAGAGAGACTTAAGAAGGGCACTGTGAGTACTTAACTCTATTGGTATTACTGCACCTCTCTTGAAACAAAAATTATCTCTTCTGTACACAAAAGCTAAGGCAATCTTTACATTGGATGTGGATCAGCACGCCGCCCTGTGCGAGCAGGACCTTGTTATATAAGTGCTTACGTGCATAGTGCTGCCTTGCTCACACATTGATATGATATGATATGATTTATTTATCTCACAATATACAATTGCACTTAAAATTACACATGGTAAATGAATGGAGTAAATACGCATCAGTTTGATAACCGCGTGAACTAAGAACCAGTTTGTCACCAAAATGACAAACAGAAGTTAGTGTTAGTCATTGAAGATAGGACACATGATTGAAGTGCCACATGTGGTTGCATATTTGTCTGCTACATTGATTTAGTAGTTGAATTTGCCTTTTCCTTCATTCTCTTGTTTCGTTTTTTATTTATCAAATAATATAGGTGATTGTTTATTCACAACATTTGAGAATCGTGTGACTATGTGAAAAGTCCCTTAAAGGAGTTAGAGGTATTAATGTTGTATCAGAGTTAGAAATAATGCTATAGGTTACAATTTAATACTCTCATCATTGATCAACCGCGTATCAATCATATGACATGACTCAGATAATTGGTACATGCAGATTTATAAAAACTAATTATAAAATTCTACTAATTTCAGTACAATGACATCTACAACTTCCCGCAAATGGCGTTCGACGCAGCACTGAAAGCTGAGGAGGTGTCTGACGAAAGCGAGAGTGAGAGGGAAGACGAGGATGAGCTAGAGGTGGAGATGGAGCCGGAATTGGAGAGAGAACTGCAAGCTGTTGAGGAGACAGATGAATTTGTAGAAGGAAATAGTGACATGGACAGTGACGAGGTAAATTTTAAGATTACCTAAAATGCCATGGCCATAGTACCGCATGCAAGTGCAGAGATAACACTGTGTTGCACTGTGTTTTAACACCTTAAAAATATGAATAAGATTTTCGTTGAGATATTTTGATTTCATCTTGAAATATAAAGTCCTTCCATATATTAAGTAAGTTATATTGTGACCAAAATTTGTCTAATTTAATATTTCCCAAATTCAGGAAAGTGATTCGGGTCACAGAGAAGGAGCAGAGGTTGGAAGCGATTTTGAGTCAGAGACATCTGATATTGAGGTAAGATGTGTAAACATATTATCCTCGCACAAGTTTAGTGTTATAACACAACATTTTAACCGACGAAAAAAACGGAGGAGGTTCTCAAGTCGACGCGTATATGTTCTTTTATGTGTGACCACGCATAACTTTTTACTTTATTGGATAGGGTATACCACGAAGTTGGTTCTATATAAAATTTGGAAATTAAATCCTACTAAGGATGGAAAAATTGGGGTGATTGAATGGTTATGTAGCATAATTTCTTAAATCAAATATCCATAGTACGAAATCCCTAAAGACAGAACATCGAAAATCAACGAAATGTACGTAGCGTATTAGGTTAGGTTCGTTAGGTAGCTTCCGATGCCCGAAGGGCAAACCGCCCAGAAATAGGAGCCCCCTGAAGCGGGGCTCCGTCTAGTTAAGTTGTGAAGGAAATGTGTTTTGAAAAGAAACCGTACGGTGGGGCCATGGTTTCGTACGTTAGACTCTTTAAACTAAGGTCAGCTAAACGAAGGGCAAAATGTCGTTAGAAATTTCGAAATTTATACATTTTAAACTTAGGTCAAACTGGACGTAGGAAAAAAGGTCGTTAGTATTTATGTGCACTAGCAGTATTGTACTTCAGACATTTAAAAATAGGTTGATTAACTGTAGGACATGCATCTTTAGGAATTTTGTACATTAGACATTTTGATTTTCGATGTTCTGTCTTTAGGGATTTCTACTATGGATATTTCATTTTAGAAATTATGCTACATAACCGATTTAACAGGGGTGAGTAGATTATAGCCTGAAAAAATTATAAAATAAAAACTTTTTAACAAAAAATTTAAACCGCCGAAAAAACTGAAAAGCGAAAAATAATAAACCTTTTTATTTAACCAGAATGAGTTATTAAAGTAATGTAAGTATACCTAAGTAATTTTGAGTGTTTGTCTCATGCAGTTTTTATTTGATTTAAGTAGCTCACAAGAACTCCGGCTTGCAAAAACTTTTTAGTTTTTATATAATCAGATGTCTAAAAATCTTCGAAAATTGCGTTACATAATATTTGAACGCCCCCAAACACTTTATTTATTCAATGTCAACAAATAACAACTGTCAATTTGCGGAGTTTTGATTTTATATTTTATCAGTTATTCGTATATTGACCCGCTTGTTCCTATTGTCTGTACTATATTTTTGTGATTTATATAATAGCTATTTATATATACTTTTAGGATGTGGCTGAGAAGACTGTTTCTAGGAAGAAGCCGCGCGTTGAAATAGAATACGAAACTGAAGTTCCCAGTGTGTCTAAGAAGAAAATAAAACATTGATGCAAATTAATTTGACGTTTTATTTAAGAAGAACCTTTTTTACACCCCAGTCACCCAGTGTCAAACACTTGTTTTGAGCGTTAAAAAGTCAGCCAAATCAATTGAATACTAAATAGGTAACTACTGGCACATAATAAGTAATACTCTTATCTACTGGGTCTTATTTATAGGGTTTGAAAAATATTAATTACCAACCCAAAATATCGACGACCTACACCGTGGGACTTAGTCAATCTGTGTCCAAAATGTCCTTTAATATTTATTTATTCAAATATAGGTACCTACATTAGGTACAGTCGAAGGCAAAAAAATATCGTTCCAGACAAATGGGCGAAAAATATGTGAACACGACTTTATTGTCTAAGGTGTAAAAGCGTACACATATTTTTTAAACTTTGGGAATGTATATATATTTATGCCAATACTATGTTTATTTATGCCCTTGACTGTAGTACACTGTATTGTATAAATAAATTAGGTGTACTGTATTTCTACACTGTTACTTGCGTATAAGTGTGTTAATTAATATTACATAAATATTGCAAGTTGTGTAATTGGTGTAAACCGTTTTTGTAAATAAATAAATAGATAATTAATAATAATAGGTAATTCAATAAGCAAGATCTCATGCAATTTACTTCACCATCTAATTAATTACAATTGATGATATCGTTAAAATTTATAAGTACTTAGGTACTTAACTAGGGAATGCAAAAACGGACAAAATTCAAAACCGGTTATTAACCGAAAAACATGACACAAACCGGTTAACCGATTAAAAACCGGTTTTACGAAAAACATTGCAAAACATTGTTTCTGAATATTTTTTCAGCGCTTTAGGGTTCTAAGTAGATGTTCTGCTTTACTTTATGGCTCCTCTACACTATCGGCGATGATATTGATGAGGAATTAAGTAGTAAATTTCGATATATGCACATAATGATAAGATCCAAAAATAAAAATAAATATTGGTGGTAGGTAAACTGGGTAGTTGACTAGGTAACAGTTTTTTTTTGTGTTGGTCTAGTTATTTATTTCCCTCACTACTTTCACGGTCGTATCACAATCACAAACCAACGATACTGCTGCACATGCGTGACTCACCGTGAGTCTTACATCGCATTTACAAGAAAAATACGCCAATGGCCATTTATTTAAGGGTTTTTTTGAGATATCTGGTCTGACTAGTCTGCTCTTAATATCTTAATAATTATATTGTAGAAAAAATACTTATATCTCCTGTTAAAGTCAGTATCCCAGTCTTTTTAAAATATGGGTAGGGGACAAATCTGTCGTGAAAATGAACAACTTCTAGTACTTTGGATAAATATAAATACTATGCATTTGACGCCATATATCACCTGGTCCAGCGCGAATTAATTAAATAACGGTAGGCTACAAAATTGTTCTGCGTTCAATTTTTGGAATGTTTCACAACATCAATACACAATACACCGTACTGACGTCTGCACGAGGCGACTGGCATACTTAGGTACATCTATGTAATCATTATCGCGCTATGAACTTAAGTTAATTTGTTATGTGTAACTAATGTAATTCTCATCGATAAATTACGGTTTCGCTCATTATTCCGTTTTTGAGTGAAAATGAATGCTGTTTAGAGTTTTGAATGATTTACGGTTAGGTTAGGTTAGTGGCGTTCTGTTGAAATGACCTTGGGACTATGCAACTCGATCCAGTGATTTGTAACCGACTCAAAGAGATGCTGAGCAATAGCTGACTTGCGAACGTCATTGTTCTTGTATACCAAGATTGGTAAAAGAAGCCGTTGAAATTCACAAATACAAATGCGTCAAAATATCGGGAGCTCATAAATAATACAAAAGGTAATCATGGTCTATATCCCGGTCAATATAAGTCTAGTAAATGCTGTTTGTTTCATCACGGAATTCACGGATATTACGTTTACTTTACAAGTATTCTAACTACTGTCAGGATTTGTCAGGGAGATAAGACACTTATAAAAAACAACAGGCATTTGAACCAGTTTATTGCCCACGCAGCGCTAGATCTCGTAGATGAGCATATGTGGAAGGTCACTAACACTTACCTGAAGTCTGTGGACAAGTTCAACCAGTGGTTTGTGTCTGCTTTTGTCACTGCTAGTCAGATTCGCTTCATAATGGTCCATGACGCGCGAAATGAAGATGGTATCAAAAATTTCTACACAGATGAGTACGAAGCTTACATCAAGCTCATGCTGAGCCCATTCTATAAGGAGGACACGCCCATCACACTCCCCGCGTTTGACAAGAAGTATCTGACATAGTCCGTGAATTGATATTACTAGTTAATTTGTGACATTTTCAACCAAAAGGGTGCCACATTGTCGCTTGTCAATAAGGTTGATTTCAAATTGAAGCTGTATGGAAATAGCGTCTTATTGATAACCGACAATGGGTAACCTTTCGACTGAAAATGGCACATTTATTGTTGAAATGCTACCCTGCAAGGCAAATGCTAAGCAAAATTTATATGAAGGTTTTCAGTCCACACTAGAAAATTATCAGGACTTGATTTTTTATACAATCAACCAACATTCCATAGCTAACACCAGAAACATCTTTGTAGGACTAACTCTACTGAGCTAACTGTAAATGTTTCTGCTGTTGAAAAGATCTCTGTTTACCTTCATAAATAAATAGTAAAAAAAAAGATATGAATAAGAAAAAAAAAATGGTCAAACCTAATATGAGGGTTTGTATCTAAATATTTCTCTCCAGTGGAACTATCTCTACTTACCATGTTTATCATATGTGGCGTTTTCAATCAAAAGGTACCACATTGTCGCTTGTCGATAAGGTTGATTTCTAATTGAAGCTATATGGAAATAAAAAATAATGAGGATGGCATTAACAACTAATTTTTTTTTTAAGTATGGTTTTTACATTGAAAAATAATAAATAATACATAACGATTACATTAAATTTAAAATAATTTAACTTTAAAGATATTTTATACCTTTTTAGGCAGTTTCATACGATAAATATCATTTCGGTTATTAACCGGTTGTTGGCTTCAAAAAACAGTTTTTAACCGAGCTTAAAATGTCTCGGTTAACCGGTTTGCATTCCCTATACTTAACATACATCGGTGTTTTCGGTGCGGGAATGTTGGGCATTAGTTAAAGAGTAGGTATTAACTTAAAAAACAGAATGTAATCTAGCAGGGTTCTACGTAATGAATAATTAATTAATCAAAAGATTAAATTAAAAAATATATTTTTATGGGTCCGTACCCAAAGGGTAAAAACGGGACCCTATTACTAAGACTCCGCTGTCTGTCTGTCCGTCTGTCACCAGGCTGTATCTCATAAACCATGATAGCTAGACAGTTGAAATTTTCACAGATGATGTATTTCTGTTGCCGCTATAACAACAAATACTAAAAACAGAATAAAATAAATATTTAAGTACCATACAACAAATGTGATTTTTTTGCTGTTTTTTGCGTAATGGTACGCAACCCTTCGTGCGCGAGTCCGACTCGCACTTGGCCGGTTTTTTATATTTAAACAAACTTGGCTACCATGTGAAACACAGTTTTTTTCACCACACCAACGCTATAAATATACTAACTATAAATCCAAATAAACGTTTTTTAACTCTTATCATTAAAAATAATCATTTAAAAGTCACTTCTACTCACTGACAACATTTGCATCAAATGACGTTGCCAGTTGCCACTCTTAAATTGTGCAGCCGGGCTAGTACATGATTGGCGCGACAGTATCTCGCGGCGAGATAGACTACCCGTCCCTCTTTAATTAACATAGTTAGAAAAAGACGGGTAGTCTATCTCGTCGCGAGATACTGTCGCGCCAATCATGTGCTAGGCATGCGGAAGAGAAAATCCAAATTATATAGTTCATCAAATTAAGCTTAGAGATGCATAGGGGTATTTGTAACTTTCTTGGTACCTACGTATGACTTACGGTCGCGTGGTACAGGTTGCGATTGCGACAATTTTATTGTTTTGTATGGCTTCTCCATAGTAATAATAACTCAATGATCATACCGCGTGGAAAATAGATTTATATTTGCAATAGGTAATGTAATGTGAGTCAAGATTTGTCGCGCGGGTGCGATCTAAAGTCGTGTTCAAGCCGTCATGTCCGCCTCGCATTTGTTTCGCGACGCAGACTGTAGATATTTCCCTCGTATAGCCGAGTCAAGGAGGTAAGTACATTCTAATTAAACAATTTGTTATGGTTTTGAACAGGTTTTGATACCACCTTGACGGTTGTCTTGGCGATTGGCGCGGAACTCATTACGACTCACGTCATTTCGCATGCACTGCACTAATCAGCGTGAGTGATCTTTAAGGTCGTATCAAAATAAGATCAAATCCGTAACAATATGTTCAATCAGAATCGGGCTCAAGTAAAGTTCCTTGGCAATCCAGTGAAGCCTCGAGGCGCCTCTTACAAGTCGAGTAAAAGCAACAGGAAGCTTCTAAACAGTACCTAGTTACATTCAAGCTGCGCCAAACCGGCGCCATGGGCGCTGTCTGCCATTCAAACATGGAAATGGAACTTATTTGGGTTGGTTTCTGACGCCCAGCCTGTTAAAAGAGGCGTGCCCCAAGGATCTATTCTTGGCCCACTGTTATTTATATTGTACTCGGCGGACATTGTAAAAAGCATCAAAAACAGTAAATTTCATTTATACGCTGATGATTTGCAGTTGATGGTCCCTTTTCATAAACACAACGTCGGGGAAGCAATCCACCGTATAAATGAAGACCTCTCGAACATTGCTGAATGGTCTGCGAAAAATTCCCTAGTCTTGAACCCAGCTAAATCCAAATTCCTTGTCCATGGAAGTAAGAAACAAATTTCAAGCTTTACGCAGAGTGACGATAATGTTCAAATTGCTGGTATCCCAATTGACCGAGTATATAAAGCTCGTAATCTTGGTATCTTAATGGATTGTCACCTTAGTTTCGAGGAGCATGTTATGGACACGGTCCGCAACTGTTTCTATAGGTTGAAAGTGCTTTACGGGATCCGTCCATTCATTTCTATAGACCTGAGAATAAAACTTTGTGAAGCTCTGGTACTGTCTAAATTTAATTACTGTGACACAGTTATCGGCCCGTGTTTGTACAAGAAAACACAAAAGCTGATCCAATTCAAAATGCCTGTGCCCGTTATTGTTTCAACATTCCCCTCGAACTTCGGTTACACCTTACTTATCCAGTGCAAGGCTGCTTACGATGGAACATAGGCGACACCTTCACTTAGCTTCTCTTCTGTTTGGTGTAATTAGGTAAATACGGCAAGCCGTCCTATCTTTCGGAGAAATTGCTTTGGCGACAACAAAGGCGGACTGATCGTAATATAGCTAACCTGAAGCCGCTCATTGCCCCGAAATATAAATGTGCTGCATTCCGTGGCAGCTTCCGGTTCCAAGCTACCAAGTGCTGGAATGACTTGCCGCCGCCTATTAGAAACTGTGGTTCCAAATTCGGTTTGAAACGGAAACTGCGTGAAATACTTTTTGACATTCAAATTAAATCTGGACCCGCTGCACGTTAGTTATTTGTATTTCTTTTTCTTCTTTAAAATATCAAAAAATGTTACATAAATCACCCAATAAGTATTCATTACAATTACAATTATTTATTAATAAAATTACAATTTTACACATAGTAATTACATTACAATACTATTCTAAATTGACATCATTTTTCATATCCTTACATTAAATTATAAAAATCAAATATTACAATGCATTCAATGACTATTCATTTATTATGTTTTTTTATATATATTTATATACATCTTATTAATATTTATATGTCACTCCCTAAGGCCTCGGCAGAATAACAGCGTTGGAATTTGCCTCGCTTGCAAATTGCAACAATATGCTGAGACAGGGCCTCTTCCCTACTGCACACATTGCTGGACCCGTGTGTAATTTTTATGTTTTTAATGTGTAAATAATTTAATTTTTGTTTTTGTTTTTGCTATTATTTTTATATTCCCTTTTTTAAACATCTTTTTTCTTTCATTGTATTGTCCTGTGTATGTGTGCTTTATGGAATAAATGTCTTTCTTCTTCTTTCTTCTTTATTTACTCTTTAGAATATTCAAATACTTTTGACAAGTAAAACGCGTAGCTACTCCAACCGTTTAATATCAATCGAATCTTATACTGGCTGCTAGTCCGTGATCCTAATCAGTGAGCATTGGGAATCATCGTGAATCGGGAAAGCATCGTGTTATTGTTGCCATAACTTGCGTTATGAACCCGTTTCCTTCTCATACACGTATTATCAGAGACAAAATGACGCACCCCCGTAAGTTTCAAAGCATTTGTAATGGATTCAAACTTTCAACCCCTTTTTAACCCTCTTAGGGGTTGAATTTAAAAAAAGGCTGAAATTACTTTTCCTATATTCTAATAATATAAAAAAAAAATTTTCAGAAAACAGGTTCCATAATATGGTTAGTAACTCTTTACTTAAGAACTGTTAGAATATTATTAAAACGAAAGGAAAACTAAACTAAAATAAAATAAAATTAAAATTACGCCGGGCCGGGGCCGAGGACGGGTAAGTCCAGCCTGTCCGCTATCATCTGCAGGATGCTGTTGCCGCTCCCTCGCCCACGTCGTATAACGGATGCCGACTTTTTGCGTATCATACCCCTTTTTCACCACCTTATGGGATGAATTTTCAAAAACGCTGAAAGTATTTTTCTTGTATTTTAATAATATATCTTTTTCCGAAGTTTCAAATTCCTAGCTTAAAATAAAACTTGAACCCCATACAAACTTTCATCCCCTTTTTAACCCCCTTAGGGGTTGAATTTCTCAAACTCCCTTCTTATTTCTTGTACACAATATAAATGTAATCTGTTGTGCAAATTTCAACTTTCTAGTAAGACAGTCAGGACTAATGCATTTATATACCTATGTATGGATATTTAATCTGCCCGTCTACCTCAACCCTAAGTTTCGTGCTGCTATATTAGTCATGACCCCGCACTATTAGCACAGAATAAGTAATCTATTAGTCTTTGCGCGATTAATTTGAAGTTCAACTTGAACGTTCTTGGAGGAGGAGGAGGAGAGGAGGCAAAAAGAACAATGCCGTCGGCAAATATAAAATATAGGTACGTGCCATTTTCAACCAAAAGGGTGCTTATTGTCGCTTGTCAGTAAGGCGCTATTTCCATATAGCTTTAATTAGAAATCAACCTTATCGACCAGCGACAATGTGGTACCTTTTGATTGAAAACGTCACATATGTAATAGATAATATTGAGAAACGCGACTTTGTCTGGAAACTATGATCAGTATTTTTTATTTACTTACTTGTCTCTTCTTATACGCATTGTTTACGGTTGATATGCGCTCCGTAATAAAATATCCGACCCTCCAGATTGTTGGAATGCGTTGATTTATATTAATCTGAGATAAGTAATCTAAATCCCGCGTTTGTTTATGTGGATACAGTACAGTCAACGTCAAACACTTAAGTATATGCTTAATTATGTGATGCTGTTCTATTAGTATTCTACGTAATCTCGTATCAACACTACCCGTAAATTGTTGTAAGTTATTGATTTCCTGCTTCCCAAAGGTTGTCTGGAAGAGATCGCTTCTGAGCGATAAGACCGCCTGTTGTTACCTAATGTAATGTGTGTTCTTTATCTGCATGTATTCTTTTTTCATTATGTGGTGCACAATAAAGAATATATTATTATATGTTTACAATTTTGCACTTTAATGCATTGTAGTAATATGGCGAAATATATTTATATATTTACTGCTTACCATCATAGCACAATCGAATTAAGTCTAACCTCGAAATCCTTCCAAAGATATGAAATTAGGCACAAATTTGGTATGTATGTTAATTAAAGGTCTCTTTTTCATGTCAAGGCAGGCATAGTAGGTATTAGTCGGTAGGTAACCCTTAACGCAAGTGCAATTGTATGTATATGTATTTATGCTTGCTAACATATATATTAAGCTTTGCTAATATATATATATATACTAAGGTATAATTAAACATATTATTTTAGAAGTTTTACTTCGCTCAAAAGTTACGTTCTTTTTTGTTTTTTCTCTCAGTGCACCCACCTTGACGCTTTTCTGTTTAGCCCTATGGTTGACTGGTAGAGAATGCCTATAATGGCATTAAGTCCGCCTGTTGTACACTTTTTATGTACAATAAAGTTTAAAATAAATAAATAAAGAATAAATATCCAACTGGCGTGAAGTGGCGCAGAATAGGGCAGAGTGGCGCTCTCTTGTGTCAGAGGGCCAAGATCCTTTTTGGGTCACTGAGCCAGTGAAGCCATACTACTCTTTAAAAAGCTTAATATAGGTACCTACCATTCAGTACAATTCTAATCAGAACTATAAGTAATAATTTTATGTATGTGAACACACGTCGGCGAAGAAGTCTGTTTAGGGAACAATTCCTGAGGTTTTTAAATGTCTTTTATTTGTGAAAATAATGACGGCAATGTGCCGACTTTGTAAAATAGCAAATTTAACAAGGTTTTAGGGTAGGTACTTAATTGTGCTTTAACAGTTTTTATATATGAAAACTATATCACCACCTCATTTAAGTGTAACAACATGATAGTACTACTTAGTTAGTGTTCTACTTTAAATCGGCATATATATGACAATTCAACCAAAAGGTACCACATTGTCGCTTGTCGATAAGGTTGATTTCAAATTAAAGCTATATGGAAATAGCGCCTTATTGACAATGACAACCGACAATAAGTACCCTTTTAGATGAAAATGGCACATATTAACATACCTACCACAGCGGAAAGTTTCCATTACCTATTGGAAACTTTCGGTAAAGTAATTAGTTACGTGGGAATAAATTGCCGAGAATATTTTCTTAATAGTGTAGATAGATGTGGCGGACGGGCAACTACTCTGAGCCGGTTTTTTGTTTTGTTTTGAAGTCGATTAAAAATCGCTAACTCAGCGTCGACGTTTTGTGGATCGACGAAGTTCAGACAATGTCATATTCCTTAACGCGACTGTGCACTTAGTTGAAATTTTAATGAGAAGCGATTTTCAATTGAATAGAATGCCTTCCGAGGCTAAAGTTAGGGCTGGCGCCGCCGGCTTAATTATACTCATCAGTTAATTAAGAAAGTTATGTCCCTTGGAATCTTTGCTTCGATTCGCTACTGTATCCCTTAGGGACTGGATACTTAAACTTAATTATTTATTGAAAGATTCTCTTTAGGTGTCTAATTACAGCAGCGAATATATTGAGAGATATCTGAAGCGAAGCTATAGCGCGAGAAAAAAAATCGAATTTCTATTCTAGTTGTAGGTTGTATGTAAACTACAACTGTAAGTATATGTAACTCGTAAAACGTAGAAAAATATCACTTTAGTGAACATTACAAAACAATTAATGTTACTAATGATGTCGTAATCTTAGTTCGAGCCAATGCATTAACAATATTTATTTTCACCTCAGCAGCTCGAACAAGCCTACTTTCGTCACTCCCTGCGGTGCGGTGCGGTGCGGTGCGATGCGGTGCGGTGCGGTGCGGTGCGGTGCGGTACGGTACGGTGCGGTGCGGTACGGTACGGTACGGTCCGGTCCGGTCTCGTCTCGTCTCGTATCGTATCGTACATATTATAATACTTTTTTTCTGTTTATTCTGTGTAATTCGAAATACATTTTAACCTTAAATATGTTCTCATTACTGAGGTGAAAAATTATGTGTGCAACTCGAGAGCAAAGTTATTTTACATCTCGTGTTCTTGAGTCCCTCGCTACGCTCAAGATTCTACCTTAGAATCTTTCGCTTTCTCGGGACTCAAAATAAACACTCGCAAGAAAAACCAACTTTCCTATCTTGTTGCATAAATAACTATTCTTTCATTAACATTCCTAAAAGGGAAGGCCTTTGCCCAGCAGTGGGACACCAAAGTAGGCTAATAAAAAATAAAATAAAAAAACATTCCAAAAAAACAAAGGGAACATTGAGATGGAGTATTCGAAAAATTGTTTATTGTAATAACACCCACTTTGAGTTATTTAAAATTAATGAAATTCTTCCTTTTGTTCACACCTATTAATGAAGAAAGTTGTTTTAATAAGTAATGCTTTAATCTTCTGAGTAGATTATACTTAATAATATTAATCTTTTTACCTCAGCAGCTTGAACTAGAGTACCTACTTAAAAACAGTGAGCAAAATCGCATATTGCTCACTGAGTGAGACAAAATGACTAACTATATTCAAATGTCATTTCGACGAGCGGGGCCTAATACAAGTTCGAAATATGTACTTGGATTCTATTCCCTCTGTCCCTTTCACGTCATTAGCAAAAAGAACGAGCCAAAAACAAGTTCAAACGTCATTTAACGGTATATTGACAGTTTATAATAGACCCCTAAATATATGTATATGTCAGAACGCATCGTTCTATAACACGAGTATGAATTCGTAATAAATAATTAATAAAAAAAGTTTCAAATTTCATTAAAACACTAAGTATTTTACGTATTTTATTTTACAATTAAAATAATATAAAATAAATAATTCTACTTTAAACGATCTCTATTTTGCGGTAATTAAACTTAATTGGTAGAATATATCTTAGGAAAAGATGAGCGAAAAAGTGATGAAGGATTATATTTTTCCTTCCTAAATATGTTCTCACTGCTGAGGTGAAAAGTCTTGTGTACTACACGAGATTAAAGTTAGGTATTCGTGTGCTTTTGAGTCCTTTACTACGCTCAAGATTCTACATTAGATTGTATTATAGAATCTTTCGCTTGCACGAGACTCAAAATAAGCACTTGAAGAAATATTGAAGATTTATATAACTATCTACATATTTATAGGTATAATATGTTTCTATACCCAAGGAGTTAAATATTGACTGTAGAAGAGGGGTATAATCGTGCCCCGATTGAAAACCTAACTACATGGCGTTCGTTACACGGCTCCATAATTATGAGTAGGTACCTATGTCATGGTAACTGAATTGTCTAACGTCAACTTCTTACAACCAGAGTTACCGCATATTGTATTGGTATGGCGCCGTACAGTGACATCCACTTCAGCTGTGGGCCTGTGTGACGGCCTGTGATATTCGAGGCACGAAACTTTCTTAAATTTTATATACCTCCTTCTTCTACTATTAAAAACTATTTATACCTATACCTACCAACGAAGATTCTTTGAACGTTTGGTTTTTTTGTATGGTTCTTCGGCGTAAACGTCAATTTTGATGTTCTTAGTTTTTAATTTTATCAACGATTCTTGAATACAGTGGTAATTGTATCACGCTTGGATGTCCGAAGACTTGACGAGAAAATTTCATTGGCAGACAGTGGATAATTAAGTTTGTTCGCGTCACGACGCATAAATGTTTTCGGAATAAATATTTGATTGCCCATTCAATTATTAAGGGTTCTTTGTTTTTGAACGTGACCAAATTATAAACGTAAAATTGTTGTTAGTAAAATTAATTAAACTGACAAATTAAATTTCAACCCTTAGCGTATAACTAAAAGCAAATTCGTCCAAATCCGTTTATAAAATATACTTTTGCGCAAAAAGGATCTGCCTCCGGCGTGCATTGGTTAGTAGGTAATTTACTATTATGACAGTGAAATTGCTCGCCTCAATGCTGCAGCAGTAAGTATGTATATAACTAACGCTGCAACTTAAAATTAACTTGGTACCACTGAAAATTTGCAATATGGCGAAGGCCAAATAGAATCGTGTCAGGCTTTACCAAAAACTTGACTTTAGCAGTGCCCTCGCAGTAAAAGCCCTTTCTATAAAAAAACAAACGCTTCAACTGTAACGCTGCAGTGTAGGCAATCCTTGATATTGTGTAAGTAGTTGTAACCTTTAGGGTATGCACGCACGAGAGCGACTTTTGTGTCCGCAACTATTTTATCTCTAAGTATGAAAGTGCGCGCATGTAGCGACGCGACAAGCGGGAGACTTTGGCCGACCGGCAATTTTTTTGTCGCCGTGCGCGCACTTGCATTGAAACCAAGGAAGGAAGGAAGGAGACAGTTGCGTCACGGGCTTGTGTCCGAACCCGCGGACAAAAAAGTCTCCCAGGAGTCGCGTCACTACGTGTGCGCACTACGCATACTAATCCACAAAATAAATAAATTTGATAAACAAAATAGTCGCCGAGACAAAAGTTGCCCTTAGATGCTTGTTTTTTAGTAAAGTTGACTAAAACGACTAACTAAATAAATACTTTCTCTTTTACCTTACCTACTGTTGCCGCAAGTGGTCGTGTGTGGTCGCAACGATGCCTTCTAAGGCCTTTCACACAGCGAAGCCACTCTTCGCGAATTGCCGCTCTCCTTGCGCATTCTACCGTGACCTAAAAGTGTATGGAATTCCTTTCAGCGAAATATCTGAAATATTGTACTTTCAAATGCTATGGTAGACTGGTAGTGGAATGGTTCAGTAGTGCAACTTACAAACCGGAGATTGTGGGATCAAATTCTATCTTGTATTTATACCTAATGAGTAATTATAGTTATTTTACTATATATATATTGGTACCGAAGAACTTTAGGTAATAACAATTTCATTTCAATTTCACATTTTCACCCGGTATCTACATCTGGTTCGAACAAACTTATATACGTCGTTTCCCAGACTAGATGGCCAAGCGGATCCGGATGCAACGTAATGAACAAAGTAGTAAGTAGGTAATCGTTAATTTGTCCCCAGACGATTTACAGCAAACTTACAGTTGGCGTTAATAGGTTAACTGTTGAACTTTAATAAAAAGTGACGCCACGTAAATAGACGATCGATAAGAACAGTGAGCATCATATGCCCGCTAAAACGCACTAAGATTATTAGGTAGTAGGTACCTATTATTCGCATAGAAATGAACACTATGCATGAATCGGAAACGCTGGACTTTGTGTCATCTTAATTTGCCGCTGAAGTTAACTAAAATGGATTTGTCTTTACAGATCGGAAACTTTAGACAAGTATTATGCCTCCTTCGTGCACACTTTTCCGCTTGAAAGTCTTGAAACTCAATACGCCTTTTATTATTTCGTAGATGTAGGGTAAGACCTCCAGTGAATGAACACTTAAGCAATTTTCCAAATTTTAAAAATCATTTCTCAGCATTCATTAATAATTACAATTTAATCAATCCTCAATCCTCATTTAATACTTAAGAAAGTAATTACTGCGTTTTTTTCCTAATTGTAAATAAATAAATAATGTAGTAGTAGTTAAGTAACTAACGTAGTCATAAGCCAAACTAACAATTCTATGGACAAAATTTATCTGAAATAAAGAATTAATAATAATTACTTTCATAGTTATTGAGTTATAACATAATTTATCAAAAAGTACCCAAAAACCTAGATGTAGATGTAATGTAGGGACGCCCGGCCGGAAGCAGGCGGGCTGTCGATCGCGTGTCGCTTTCATTCAGCCTACCCAAAAACCTAATACATGAAAACTAGTGAATGAACACCGCAATACCCAGTGAATGAACATAATTTCAATCTTTTAATCAGCATTAAAAATACATTTTTAACACAAAACCCGTTTCCAGCTCTACTTTAGTAGGTAAAGCGAAAGCGTTCATATCTTTTTATTCCCGCCATATTGATTTTAAATATATTAGAATGTAATAAATGATGGTTATTCACCAATAACACAGAAATCTGTTACATATTAATAAGAAAAGGAGAATCAATCTTTAAAATAAGAAACAACGTGCATATTTTGATGAAAAAAGGTCAGGCTCAGCAAATAATGCTTAAAATAATAGACTTTTCATTGCGTTGGGTGTGGTTACATTGTTCATACAAAGAATTAGTAGAAACCTAATAAATGAACAAGTCAAATTTTGTACTGTTCATAATTACATAGGCATGAAAAATCTAGTAACTAAATGGACTATAGAAATTTGGTTTGTTCCAATACTGGCTAAATGAATCAGAATCGTTTTCTAAGCAGAATCACAAAAAACCAGTTCAATACCATTTCGTTTACATATAAATTTAGAAAAAACATGAAATCTAGATGACACCAGTAAATGAACACAGCGTTCATTTACTGGTTTCAGAACATTTGATAAGCCAGTAATGGAACTATAAAAAATAAAGACTTAATCGCAGAATACGCCGACAAAGTGTGCATTTATAGAAGGTTTAACTCTTAATCTAGGCAAATAACTAAACTTTGTACAGGTAAACATTAAATAAGTACTTCATATGTTGCTCCAAACGTACACTGTTCTTATCTGGGATCTAATTTTTCCATACAAAACTTCAAAACCAGAAACACGTAAACTTCAAACGCCAGTCACATTCAAACTGGTCGAAAATAAATGTATCACGGGTTGTTTATAAGAAAAAAAAAACGACAAGTGGTAGAAATTGCTATATTTTTTTATTTTAGACAAAAAACGTGATTTTGTTGATTCACTGGGGGGTGTTCATTCACTGGAGGGTTTACCCTAATAACCGTCGTCGCATTCCATTATAAAAGGCTTCAGGAATTTGCAGAGACTCAACGACGACTTGGCGCTACACAAAGATGCTTAATGAAAGAAACAAACATTACGCCTGTCTTCAAGTGACATAATGCTATTTGGCGCGTTATCGGTGCTAACACAATTCCCTGGACCCGACCCTCACTCTTTGCCACATTTTAATATGATGAGGGTACAACACGTACCTATATATTTAACACGGGAACTTGTGAGCCAATTTTATACAGGAGTTGTATATATTCGTTTTCTCATAAATGGACGGCAAAGGCGACGTTGCCGGGTAAAAAGTAGGTCGCGAAGTGCGTAGTTTATTGTGAGTCAAAAAATTAAAAAGTTAAAAACATTGCAGTCTTGATTTCGGGACTGCAATGTTGCATACAAATTCCATTATTTGTCGAGTTTCAAACTTTTTAAAAGTTGAAGTGGCCATATCAAATGAAGGCATGGGTCCATTAAACAGCCAAACAGATGATCAGTACTTATTATTATAATGTTGGTACCGCGACTATTTAGGTGTCTCAAATAGGTTGGCGTATTTTCAGCAGAATAATACACTTCTATTTTTAATTTAAAAAATAAAAAGGCGGCAAAGCAAATCTTTTTACTTTTTTCTGTGAAAATATATACATAAGAACGTTGCTTCTGTAAAATATTTATATTATATTTGTATTTATTGCGCCATTTTTGAGAAAAGCACTATATATGACTCGGCTGGAAGGCTACTTGCTGGCTTCGGATTCAATTAAACGGACTCCCAAGGTCGTCCGTTTAAAACGAATCCTCAGCCAGCAAGTAGCTACTTCCAGTCCTCGACAATAATGTACTATTATAACACGGTTGCTGCTTATGGTAAATTATTTACATCGAAGGCCGAGCATCACCAGAAGAGGTTGGCGCCCTCTTCGTCTTAAGACATGGTTCAGTACATCAGTGCGTCATAAATATATAATGTATGTAGGTACCTCCTACACAAATCTAAAAACAGGTTGAGTTAACCTTCCCGTCTCGACTGACCGCGGCGACCTTTTTGGCTTGACGCGGTCCCGGGCCGCTCCACTCTTATTTTACAATCGACTGGTCACATTTTTCTAGTTCGTTATACTTCTGATGGGACCGATAGCCGGATTTGATAAATACTCGTTAGGAATGCCTATAAATTTCTATTTTTAGGATACCAAACCAGGCCGAAATAAAGTTGTTGACTGCTTAATTTTTTCTGTAATTTATATTTAGGTATATGTGGGGACAGATTACGCACAAATGAACCTACCCCATTAAGTAGGCATATTACAATGCGCTTATAAACGTCAAATAAAGCTACACCGGCTCTAACCCTACACCTCTGCCTAGAGAAGATTTAAATCCCCCCTTAATTGGAGGAGGGTATCCCAATATGGGACCGGCAAGAAACTCGGCGGGACACATCTTTTCAAAACATTACATCTTATAATTAACATGCATTACGAGTAAATAAGAAAAAAATACAATTTAAATTACTATAGAATTCATGCAATTACATAGAGTAGGTACTTTTCTTTATATAAATTTGATTTAAAAATATATATGTACATCCAATCGTACAAGTACCTTTTTTTTTTTTTTTTTTAATTTATTTATTCACTTTAAATATTCATACAACTTTTGCCAGTATGCCACTATTGTAAACCTCTTTGGTTTATGTAATAGTTGGCGAGTTCGCGCGGTCCGATCCGCGTTTGCTTAATACTATTAGGTATATAATTATATTATACTATTATATATATGTAAAACTAATCTATACACATCAAATCTCTGCATCTATTTTATACATTACTCTAGACTTAGGTAGTATTTTTTTAGTCTTGGCATACATCTGCCGTGGTTTTCAACGTAGCTCTTACGCATCTTACGCCTACGTAGCTCTTTCAGAAAACATATCAAATGTTACAAAAGGAAAAGAAAAGAAAATTAATAAAAGAAACGAGAATATAATTATCTATCTTCTATCTATCTATATATCTATAAATGCACGTCCTGCCGGGCTAGCACATGATTGGCGCGAGAGTATCTCGCCGCGACATAGACTACCCGTCCCTCTATAATTCATACAGTTAGTAAAAGACGGGTAGTCTATCTCACGGCGAGATACTGTCGCGCCAATCATGTGCTCGACCTACTGACTGACTGACTCATCAACGCATAGGCGAAACCACAAAATAGAAAGTTGAAATTTGCACACGGTTGCATTTATAAAGTGATAGAGATATAAGAAGCGATTTTGAAAAATTTAACCCCTAAGGGGGTTAAAAAGGGGATGAAAGTTTGTATGGGGTTCAAGTTTTATTTTAAGCTAGCAAAATATTGTCTTCGGTTACCGCGATAGTTACTCATGAAATAAAACTATGAAAACGGATTATATACGTTTTATAATCCGTTTTCATAGTTTTATTTCATTTTAAGCTAGCAATTTGAAACTTGGTAAAAATATATATTATTAGAATACAAGAAAACTAATTTCAGCGTTTTTGAAAATTCATCCCCCAAGGTGGTGAAAAAGGGGTTGAAAGTTTGTATGGAGATCAAAAATTTTATCAAGTGCAGGACTTGAAACTTTGTATATGTGCATACTATTAGAATACAGGAAAAGTAATTTCAGCGTTTTTAAAAATACATCCCCTTAAAGGGTCAAAAAGGGGTTGAAAGTTTGAATTCATTAGAAATGCTTTGAAACTTCTTAGAAAGGCATAATAGCCTCTTACAAAAAAGATATTTCGACGTTTTTGGAAATTCAACCCCTAAAGAGGGTTAAAAAGGGGATGAAAGTTTGTCTTGTGGTTAAATTTTATTATAAGCTAGGAACTTGAAACTTTGCAAAAAAGTATTATATTAAAAAACAAGAAAACTAATTTCAACGTTTTTAAAAATTCATCCCCTAAGGTGGTGAAAATGGGGTTGAAAGCTTGTATGGACATCAAACATTTTTTTGAGTGCGGGACTCGAATCTTTGTATAAAGGCATATTATTAGAATACAAGAAAAGTAATTTCAGCGTTTTTAAAAAATCATTCCCTAACAGGGTTAATAAGGAGTTGAAAGTTTGAATCCATTACAAATGCTTTGTAACTTCTTAGAAAGGCATAATAGCCGATTACAAAAAAAAAGCGATTTCGACGTTTTTGGAAATTCAACCCCTAAGGGGGTTAAAATGGGGATGAAATTTGTCTTAAGTTTCAAACTTTATTCTAAGCTAGGAACTTGAAACTTTGCGAAAAGGTATTATATTAAAAAACAAGAAAACTAATTTCAGCGTTTTTAAAAATTTGTCCCCAAGGTGGTGAAAAGGGGGTTGAAAGTTTGTATGGAGGTCAAACATTTTATTGAGTGCGGGACTTGAATCTTTGTATAAATGCATATTATTAGAACACAAGAAAAGTAATTTCAGCGATTTTAAAAATTCACCACTTAAAGTTGTTAAAAAAGGGTTGAAAGTTTGTATAGAGTTAAAATTTTATTTTAAGCTAGGAATTAGAAACTTTGTAAAAAGGTATCTCATTAAAAGAGTAGAAAACTGATTTCATCGTTTTTGAAAATTCACCCCCAAAGGTGGTAAAAAAGAGGTTGAAAGTTTGTATAGAGATCAAACCTTTTTTTGAGTATAGGACTTCAGTCTTTGAATAAAGGCATATTATTAGAATACAAGAAAAGTAATTTAAGCGTTTTTAAATATTCATCCCCTAAAAGGGTTAAAAAGGGGTTGAAAGTTTGAATCCATTACAAATGCTTTGAAACCTCTTAAAAAGGCATTGTCTAATATTACAAAAAAAGTTATTACACCGTTCTTAATAATTCAACCCCTGAGGGGGTTCAAAAGGGGATGTAAGTTTATATGTGGTACAAGTTTTCGTTTAAGCTAGGAACATGAAACTTGGTAAAAGGGCATTATATTAAAATAAACGAAAACTGATTGCACCGTGTTTGAAAAGTTTGTATTAATAAACAAGTTTGGGAACAAATCAAATTATTTTATTAAATATTTTGATTTGTTTTTTTAAGTAGTCACACTACTATATATAAATTAAAAACTGTAATAGATGTCATATATTAAAGAAAAAGTGACGAAGCCCTCCAGTGGTGAAGGCCGGATTCGAACCGGCGTCTTTAGCTATCGCGGCTAACGCTATGAACCCCTAGGCCACCCCGCCACGGCGGTGCCCGTCCGAATTTCTCGACTATATGCCATCTTAGTAAGACTAGGCGTCTTTGACCAGCAGCAGCAGCTCCAAGGGCAAGCTATAAAATATACGATGAATATTACCTGTAATATTCATGATATATTTTATGTACCTAGGTACGTCAGGACGTGTGTCACCTATAACTCTACACACAATACAATGATTTTAATTGCTGCTTGTTAGGGTTCCGTACCCAAAGGGTAAAAACGGGATCCTATTACTAAGACTCCGCTGTCCGTCTGTCCGTCCGTCTGTTTGTCACCAGGCTGTATTTCATGAACCGTGACAGCTAGACAGTTGAAATTTTCACAGATGATGTGAGCTTACAGCTCGCGCGCACAATATCGCCTCGTGTGTAATGACAAACTTAGCACACTTGTATCAAAATGTACTATTAGAATACTAAAAGACCTCCGCGAGCTGTACCGGGTGCAG
Organism: Cydia strobilella; assembly: GCF_947568885.1. Taxonomy (NCBI): domain Eukaryota; kingdom Metazoa; phylum Arthropoda; class Insecta; order Lepidoptera; family Tortricidae; genus Cydia; species Cydia strobilella. The sequence continues at coordinate 11,397,905 of NC_086045.1, read as the reverse complement.
AGGTGAGTTTGAGAATTTTGTATAGAATACATAAGTTACAGGGTGTCCCAAAAATACGTTGACAAAGTTTTTTCTAATTATTTTATTAGGTACTTAAGTAACTAGTACAAAATAAGTTAAAAATTAAATCTTATAACGGGTGTGGATATAATAATAATAACCGGCACTGAATTTAAACAGTTTATTAAACTTAAAGACACGGTTTACGATTCACAACAGTCCACTATACTTTAAAATTACTACAAACTAAACTAAAACTATTACAATTCAATGTTATGATACTCGTGATCGGTCGTACGGTCGGATACGCGCACACGTTTATACACAAAGGTACCGGCTACCGAACCGAACTGAACTCGCGCGCAGCGCTGATTTGTTAAAAATTTCAACGATATGCCAAGTGTTGCTTTTAGAGTTTACACTTTTGTGTTTAGTAGCACAGGCCCTTGTCTCTAAGATTGACCAGAAACTATAATCCATTGGATTTAGATCAGGCGAGTAGGGTGGCCACTCTTTTGAATTTATGAAATCAATTTTCTTTGCATCACTGCTGCACACTACTGCAAATACCACCCCAAACCATAACTGAATGCGGCTTTTGGCGATGATGAATGACTGCGGCTTCTCCAAGGCGACTAGAAAAGTACATTCTGTCATTTTGGTGATTATGGGCCTGTTCAATACAAAAAAGTTTTTCATCAGTAAAAAATACATTTTCCTACTTTTCAATAGCGGCACGTTGCTTAATCAACCGACATCTCTCCAAGCGAACTTTTTTAACTTTATTAATCTTATTTTGTTGGTACTAAGTTACGTAAGTACTCAATAAAATAATTAGAAAAAACTGTCAACGTATTTTTGGGCCATCCTGTACATATACCTATATAGTAAATATGGATGGATAGATGATTTTTAATTTGTTGTTGATCTTGTATTGGTTATTTAGATGGTTATGATACTTATGATATTGATATTTAACATAACAATGTCGAAACGACTGAAATGACCATCTGCCGTCATTGATTTGGAATTTTGACACCAAGGGGCTGTCGGTTCTCAAATCACCTACGGCGACGTATCCATACAGTATCCATTTTTTTTTTTACGGTTCTACTCGTATATCGGAAACGCAAACGCATTGATAAGCATAATGTAATAAAATAACACGACGTATAATTATACATTACGGGTGTATATTGAAATGTAAATTAGAGCAGTTTCATTAACTCGGAGCATAAATTAGGTTGTAATGTGTATCGTAGTCATAACCCTTTTGGGGTGTTGACACAGGTTGCTTTTATGTCGGGATAATGGCGTCATCTGAGTAGCTAGCGTTTAAGTACCAAATTAACTAAAAACATGTAATTATACTTAATTTCACCTTATAAAAAATAAATAATGAATTTAAGATATTCGTATCAATATACTCTTGCGCTTTTAGCTCTTGATGTTGCGAGATACCCTTTGGAGCCTAGCCATTTAGAAAAAAATCCAATAATTGAATTGACAAAAAAATTGCATATAATTATCAAACAATGCTCACAAAATTTCACGAGAATCGGTTGTGAAATGCGTCCTGTAGAGGAAAACTGTCGGGCATAGATACGAAAGCATTTTTGCCCAAGCTTATATTAAGTATAGCTGAACGGAGATAGTTAAGTCAATATCAATGGTACAATCATACATACACATCTTGAAAACGTAATAGGTATCTGCTGAATCATTAAATTGAAGTGAAGATAGTTTTCTCGTGGTTTTCACACAAAAATTCAATGAGAAGGCCTACCACGATCCTCAGCATTTGAAGTTTCAATATGCTTCTTTACTCTCAATATAGGATTGACAGAGAGATACAGAAAATTCTAATTTTGAAGTTAGCGGTAGACCCGAGGCACGGAGGCGTAGTTTCTCGGTGCATTACTCGCTGGCGCCGCCGGTGCGCCGCCGTGCAACCACGCTGCAGTGCACGCATTGTATATACCACACAATGCCCGTAATGGATTACGACACCGCTGATATTGTTGTGCTTAACAGTTATTTTGTATGTTTTAACGTGATTTGTCAAGTTATGCGAAACAGTTCTTTCCATTGTCACCCAGAAGACAAAACGTGTGACTCAAAAGACACGACTATACTTACCTAGCATAATTTGAACTAGATTTTTTTTTTTAATATCTGCATCTTTAGGTACCAGCTCATCAGCCGCCCTATTTAAATATGCATCAACCGGCCCTTTGTCATACCCAGACTCAAAGAAAGGCCAAGATATGCAGTAGAGCTTAAATAGATGTTTTATTGCTGGCGATACAAACTGAACTGAAAGGACCGTCACTGAAGTAGTGAATGATTGCAATGAGAGAATGAATATATTAGCAATAAGTTTTACGGTGTTTCATTGTATATAAGCTTAAAAGAGTATCTTGGATCACGAAAACTGTCTTTTGGGTCACAATTTTTGTGACTCAGTGGACCGTGTGCCAAAATTATTGACAATACAGCAAAGTCATAGTCCTGCGGCATTTCAGACCTAAAAGACATAAGAATCAAATTAGTTTCTAAAAGTATTAAACTTATCGAAATTGCATTGTTAGCCAGTCGACACACAATAAACACAACTTTCCACTTCTCGAGTCACGGACGAAATGGCAAAGCCAGTTTTATACTACAGCAATGGCAGGCGCCATCATTCGATACGCCGATGCCGCTCCTATTGGTTAAGCCGTTTATATTCTGTTCCATACGCATTCATTAGAACTCAGTGTGTCTTGTGACTCAGCCGACACGTGCTTTACTGACGCAGCAGGCACAGATTCAAACAAATATTTTTTACACTTAAATTAGAATTAAAAATAAGGAGGAAAATGTTTTAATAACAGAGTAAATTGAAAAAAGTCGTCTAGGAAATATTTTCAGGATCACCATTAGTAGATAATAGATATACGCCTTAGTCACCATGATTTTTCTTAAAAAACTTAACAAATTTACCATTATAAGCTACACATAAGAAAATAGATCTGTTTGTGATTATGATCTTATAACATATTAAATTAATATATAGTAGCATTTTCCAAATGAACAGGACAGGTTTATACAGAAAATTGTTAATCAGCCCTTAAAATTTAAACTCTCTGCCCCACTAGGAATCAGTCATTGGTTTTAGAGCTGCAACAGTTTATGGATTAGTTTTTTGAAATTAAGTGGGAGTAGTGCTCTTGCTTGGTTATATGCATAGTACCTAAGCTAGGCTAATGCAGCTGTGATTACGGTGCCCCGCCCTCGCCATGTCAGTGCCACATCGCCTAATATTAAATTCATTCGCTTCCTTTGACATGCCCCCAGCGGCGTTAAGTTATAATTCTGCACTCTGTTTGTAATTGAATAGATTACATTGGTAAATTCGGTATTCCTACTTTATAGTACCCTTAACTTAAATGTTTATCAATATAAAAAAAAAAATCAGAAGATTAAATAAAGTAAATGCTACGTACCTATAATAGGTACAATAATAAAGAATAGCTTAAATATATTTATCTAAAATTAATTAATAAACTAGCAAAAAAAATATTTTATTCTAAAAGACCTTCGCGAGCTGTACCGGGTGCAAAGGTGCCCATCACACATGCCGCGTTACCACGTTGTATAACGATGGTCTGCCTTTGCACCAGGTACGATTTGGATTAGGTATTAGTTACTAATAAGCATCACGAGCTTTCGATCCTAATATGAGAAGAAGTATTTTTTCGATTTATATTTTATTTTATTTTATTAATTCAAAAAATTTACACAGCATTACAGCGAACTAATACACTGAGAAATTTATAATAGAAAGTATTTATACAACTAGGTACATGATACAGTCTAGAAAGGACAACAGAACAAATGTAAGAAAGAAAAACTAATACAAAACAGATGATTCACGCTTATTTATCGCCTCACAGTACCTCATACATTCTTTACACAGATCCATCCAACTACTTGCAAATAAATCACATTCCGGTGCTGATGCGAGGAGCGCGTTGATATACTGTAGAGCGCGGACAAGTGGTGATTTGCTATGAGACATAGTGCGCGTTTTAGGCACAGCTAATAGGTGCGGACTTCGCGGTCGTAAATTAAATTGGGCCTTAGCTATAGATGGAACGAACAGGCGTACGAGCTGTGCAACCAGTTCAAGGCAGTCCGAGTTCCCCCGTAAGACATTACATGCAGTAGTCATGAGCCCGTAGTTACGCCTTACCTCTAAGGAATTAAACCCCAAAACGCCAAGCAGGAACTTTGATGGGTACAAATATGGGTAATACCCGTGAATCTTCTTATATAAGAACCGCAGAAAGGCTTTTTGGATTTTTTCCAGAAGCAGGACGTACTTGTCTTCATGTGGGCTCCAAACGACCGAGGCAGCTTCAAGTTTACTCCGAACTAACGCAGTGTACACTAATTTAATAGCTCTGACGTCATCAAAATCTCGCGCATTCCGAACTACAAACCCTAACCTCTGGTAGCAATTATTGGCTAACGCTTTCATGTGCTCATGAAAGTTGAGCTGCGTGTCGAGGATGACACCCAAATCACGTATAGACTCGACACGAGTTATGGGATCAGGACCTAGCAGGTATTGGGCGAATAAGGGACTATTGGCACGGCTGAAAGTCATCACGGAGCACTTTGATTTGTTAAAAAGGAGCTTGTTGTCAATGCTCCACTGATGAAGGCGGTCAACATCCTCCTGCAAAGACACACAGTCGGACAATTGCTGCACTCCATAAATGAGCTTTAGGTCGTCAGCATATAATAAACATCTGGCATACTTAGGGACTGCAGCTAAGTCAGTTATCATTAAGCCAAATAGAAACGGACCTAAAATCGAACCCTGACTGACTCCGGAACGTGTGTGGTAGGCTTTCGATACGAAGCATCCATGCTGCACGTACTGCTGTCGATCCCGCAGATAACTGGCAAACAACCGGAGCAGCTTCGGCGAGAAGCCAACGCTACATAGCTTGCTCAACAGTATGTCGTTATCCACGCGATCGAAGGCCTTCTTCTTCTTCTTATATACTTAGTTTACGTTTTTTATACATCCACAAAACTATTTTCGACTAAACAAAATGGAAACGCGAAAATAAATTGAATGCGTTAAAAAAACGTTAACGACAGGGTAAGTAGACACGGTTCGGGCATCAAAAGAATTAAGATAGGTATAACGGTTCGGGCCTCATCCATAAGACTTGATTTCAAAATACATAATTATAAAGAATTTCAATGACCAAGACAAGCCCAAATACAGGGCTTTTTACCTAGTATATCCCAAATGATGCCAAAATCGAGTCAGTTGTTTAGCCGTATAAGGGTGACATAAAAGCAGACAGTTACTTTCACGTATTAGATAAAATAATCAAACACATTTTGTGCTTCAGAGATTAGAGCCGCTCCAGGTCGCTCACCCGCAACGGCGTTATTTATAAGCATCTGTCAAATCTAACAAACCGTTGATAATCGTTTGTCAACTATTTGTATATACTTACTCGTAATATGTCTATGTTTGTCACTAGAGTTTGCTAAGCTCAATGAACAAGGAGGAATGAAAATGGTTTTTAATTAAAACTTGGCACTGTTAATAAAAATGTTCGTTACCTAGCTTAGGTAGGTACTCGTTAATTCGTTTTGTTTATTAAAGATAACAGGCTAGCGATGGGCTAGCGGTTTTGTTGATCATGTTTATGTAGATATCGCAACATATTGGGTAAAATAAAACCAGGACAAGACGAAAAACAAATACGAGTAGGTAGAGTCTTATTTCCCTCTTTTTAAATATCGCTAATTACGTCAATATTTTACCGATGATAGATAGTGGACAAACGCTTCTTCATACAAACGTAGTCCCCTTTTTCCTAGCTGGATATTAACATAAATAGTATTTTATACAATCGTGATATAATGGAGAGCTTTTCGAGAAACGGTCGTCCCTTTTCATCTTAAGAAGCTTCCATCTTGAACAAGCACTCGTTAATTAATGGAATAAACCACTTTTCCGCGGACGCACGGATATTTTGTTGTTCCCAGCTTTGGCTGCATAATGAAACCGATTTCAATATTTTAATATGTATAAGCAAATCGTTTGTTATTGGGTCGGTCCCTTCCGAGTTCCGTGGCTTGCGAGATTCGCTCTTTAAATACACGTTACTGAACATTGGGTGATTATCAATTGTTGAGTTAAATGGAAAATTGTTCGTAAGAGCTGGAAATGAGATTACATTTTGTATAAGTAGGTACATTTATTGAATTGGTTAAAAAAATTAAGTAGCTAAGGTGGTTCCAGTGCTCGACATGCTAATGCCCAATAGTTGCCAAGACACTATGTTGTTACCTACGAGTATACTGCTCGGTTTTTTGTTATACAATGTTTTTTGTATATTGAATACAATGTACATTTAATTCTCAGGTTTATTTTTGGATTTTAGGTTGTATTAACAAGTATTTTCTGAGAAATACAATATATTTTGGTTAGTTTTCAAGCTGGCTCTTACGGCTAAAGCTTTGTCTAATTGACCGAAGCGTAGCGAAGGTCTACGGTTCGACTCGCGCATTTTGCTTTTGTATGTCCGGATGTTCTCCTCTACAGGTCGCAATTCTCAACCGATTCTCGTGAAATTTTGTGACCAAATTCTATGACTAAATAGAATTTTTTTGTCGATCCGGTTTTTGGAAATTTTTCAAAATGGCGGAGTCGTGATAGCTCGCGCCTAAACAAATAGTCGTATCGATATCATAACAGTATTTTCTTTTTAAGATATGTTTACAGATTAAATGTCGAAAAATGCAGAAATTTTGTATTGCTGGCTTTGGCGGTATTTAAATATTTAGTTTTTACTCGAGAATGAGTAGCTGAATTTCATCAGCTTAGGTAAGCACTATCATGGCGTGTTTTGCAAACATTCGCTTTTTTTGTTTGCACCGGGTGGTCCCTGGTTCGATCCCCAGTAATTGTATGCTACTACATAACTTTTTGTATTTTGTTTTTTACACTTAAAGTTAAATTTCGTATTGTTTTTTTTATTTGTTTTTTATTTTTCTATTTTCAAATTAATTGATCAAGGGCGGGCTTAGCGTATTCGTTTCACTTTTACAAGCTTTTATTTAACTAGCCCTAAAAAATATGTTTTATTTTTGTTATTTTAATTTTCTAGTGTTTTGAACGGCGGTACTCTCCTTTTTCCGAATTTCATACAATTTTATTTACAGTTTTTCTTTTAAAATACGTAGATTTCTTGCACCATAAACTGTGAGGTTTATGTAGTAGATTCGTTTGTCTGAGCGAGTTTTTGGAGCCAATTATTCAATAATATTATTGAAAAATTCAATAAAAAAATTGAGAAAATATTACTCAACGCCTGTTTGTGTGAGTGACTATACATGCCAAACAAGTTGTTTAATAATAACTAACAAAGATGTCACTGTAACACAGGTGACCTAACTAAGTAGTATCTAATTTGTTCGACAGGTGGTGACATCGTCAGGTCGAAACGGGCCGATTTTTAGGGTTCCATGCCGTACCCAAAGGGTAAAAACGAGACCCTATTACTAAGACACCTCTGTCCGTCTGTCTGTCCCCAGGCTGTATCTAATGAACCGAAATTTTCACAAATGATTATTTCTGCTGCCGATGCCGCTATAACAACAAATACTAAAACGTACGGAACCCTCGGTGGGCGAGTCCGACCCGCACTTGTGCGGTTTTTAGAGTTTCATGTGCTTGATTTCGTGTGGCTCCCTTCGACATATCTCCACTACTAAGCATTTCAATACTTTTAGAAATTCAAAAATCAGCCAGGTATACAGGTTGGTTTGGGTCAGTGAAGGCAGCTACCAGATCCCGTGCTGCTACGCGAAAATGGTCTTAGAAATCCTTCCCTCAATTTCAAATTAATGAATTTTGGGGTTTACAGATTTTGGAAAAAACACAGGTACCTACGTCTTTAAAAACCCGTAGAGGGGCTCGGATCGAAAACCGATATTAACGAAAAAGTGTTATGGCGCGGTGGCGGTATATTATGAATGGTTTTGATATCAGTGTATCAACGAAGGTAGCCATAACTCGGAACTGCATGTGCTGCTGACATATATGGCGCTGATTCTGTGCTAGAAACGACGCATTCGGAGCTAAAAATGACCCCTACTTGCAGTGTTTATTTAATAATAATGACTCATCAGTCCATTAACCGATTTTGATACAATTGAGTTCATTTTATAGATCTTTTTGAAATATTATAAAAATAAAATACGCGGTATTATAAAAAGCTGGAAAAGAGTTGAAATGTGGCATTTTTACAGGATTATCACGACTGCGTTTGTTTGAGGCCACCGTGTGCGAAAAATAAGGCATAAAAAGCTCAAATGCGCTCTTACCTACAGGCTTTACAATATAGGGTCGGGTAAAGCCTGATATTCAAGCGCGCTAAGCGCGCTTTTTATACATGGCTCCTGGCGCGCCTTTTATATTGTAAAGATTACATACAGGGCGCCTGTGGCGCCCTTTACACTGTAAGGTCGGGCGAAACCTTCGCAATGACTGTTTAGATTAGCTACCCAAAATGTTTGTTCCCCAGTAGCTTTTGTTCCATTCGCGTTTTTCTCCATTCTGCTTTTTAACCAGGCGTTAATTTTTTCAGTAGTTAATTTAATCACACGCGTATGTCCCAGTCGCTTTTTTCCCCAAAGAGTAATGTTTTCACGATAGTCACACTAAGTCGATAGATAGGTAGGTTAGGTTCGTTAGGTAGCTTCAGATGCCCGAAGGGCATACCGCCCAGAACAAGGAGCCCCGCGTAGCGGGGCTCCGTCGGCTCAGGGTAAGAAGGCTTGTTCTCGGAAATATTACTCTTTGGGGAAAAAAGCGACTGGGACAAACGCGTGTGATTAAATTAACTACTGAAAAAGTAAACGCCTGGTTAAAAAGCAGAATGGGGAAAAACGCGAATGGAACAAAAGCTATTGGGGACCAAAAATTTTGGGTAATTAATCTATACAGTTTTCGCATTAACTTCCACGCCACGTTTCACATCAACCACTGCGGCTGTATCCCTAATACAGCCTATCGAGGAAACTTTTCCCATACAGTTTGTATGAAAATGAAAACTTTTATTTTTCACATGCTATTTTTTATGACAATTATTTTTAAAGCGAAATTTACAAACCTACAATATATTATGCTGAAGCGATCAACATCAAAATCGAAGTGATTTGTTAAGAATTGTAATAGATGTCATATATTAAAGAAAAAGTGACGAAGCCCTCCAGTGGTGAAGGCCGGATTCGAACCGGCGTCTTTAGCTATCGCGGCTAACGCCATGAACCCCTAGGCCACCCCGTTCCACTCATTTAGTTAGTGGAAACCGTTTTCTGCCGAAATGGAAATTGTATGAAAAAAGTACCTATTGTCTGTAGCTATTCTACTCTCTTAAACGTAACAGGACTGATTGGCGAGATAGAAAAATGTGAATAAAATTTCACGTTTTCTCCATAGTAAATGTAAAATTTTGTTACCTACTCAAAAATGTGACTCGCACGCCAACAGCACTAAGCTATCAATAGAAGCGTTTTTGTAGTTATCGGTAGAAGAATTCACGACACTCAATTGATAATAAGAATAACATACGCTTAACTTGAAAAATAACGTTAAAATTATTTAAAAAAAATAGCACCGTCGGGGTTTGAACCATGTAGGTATCTCGTATCTCAGCTATCTGAATTTTTTTTTTCAAACAAGAGATTACGGATGCTACGAGCACATGACAATTAATGTCTGAAAATATCAGTGCCTTGTCAAAGTCTCAAACAAGAATTTTAATTTAATTTCTAATCTTTTTTAACAATAAACATTCCATCCGCTATCTAGGTTTACATTACGAATCTACTGATCTTTTGGTGGTTAGTCGGCAGGACAGCTCTACACATCCATCTTATCTTAAGCTATGCTCGCGAGGTATACAGCTCACAGAGCCACTAGTGTAGGTAAGTCAAAACCGCACGTGCTACTACCTGCAAAAAAAGGTGCCAATTAGAATTATACGACAATGCGGTCATTGGCATATAATTCTAATTGGCACCTGTGTGTGTGTGTGTGTGTGTGTGTGTGTGTGTGTGTGTGTGTGTGTGTGTGTGTGTGTGTGTGTGTGTGTGTGTATGTGCGTTCTCCAATAACGCGTTCATTTTGAATCTTATTGCAATTTCCATAGGAGTTGTAATTCAATAACTGGTTAAAGTGACTGAACCATTTTTTATGCAGGTAACAGGCACTTGCGGTTTTAAAATTTGTTGAAAAATTTTACATGCAAACAAAGCATATAATATAGTCTGCATATTCTCAAATGATTTTTAGGGGTCCCTTTGTTTGACATAATTATTGAAAGTCATAATGTAATGATTGTCATATTATCATTAGTCATAATTCTGAAACCGTTGACTTTATAGGATTTTCCTCGGGTTATCCTATAGATAGGTTAGGTTAGGTTAGATTTGTTTTATGGCAATCCTGAAAAGTTACGCGTTTCTGAGAAAAACCAAATTATGACTAATGATAATATGACAATCATTATGACTTTCAATAATTATGTCAAAAAAAGCGGTATTTCACGCCGAATCAGCTTCTCTCCCTATACCAAGCACAGGTACGCTCGTGCATGGAATACTGCTCCCACCTATGGGACGGTTCTGCCAAATATCAGCTGGCGGCCCTGCCCGCGCAGCATGGTTTCCCCTATCACTAAGTCCGTCACTTTCGCACTCGCATACTTGTTAGAACGTGACAGGCATGGTGATAAGCGTACCGTGCTACGACTCCTGGACTCAATAGAGCGCCGGGCTCATAGACTTTGGCGATGACCCATCTGTCAAGTCAAGGATACAGAGCCTTGAGCATCGCCGTCGAGTCGCTTGCCTATCGGTGTTCTATCGGATACATTTCGGGGAGTACGCACAGGAACTGCACGACCTGATCCCACCTTCCCCTTTCCATCATCGGATATCCAGGCGCGGGGAGCGAATGCACCCGTTCGTGGTCCACATTCCATTCGTTCGGACGAAACGTTTTGCCTCCTCCTTTTTGGTACGGACGGCTAAGGAATGGAATGCGCTCCCGCCATCTGTATTCCCTGATCAATATGACCTCGGTCTCTTTAAAACAAGAGTGAATAGGCTGTTACTGAACCGGTGAGCTCCATCTTAGGCCCTGTCTTCACTTTCCATCAGGTGTGACTAGGGCCAATCGCCGATCAGTTTATATAAAAAAATAAAAATAGAGACCTAATTTTTAGGCCTAAGACGGTAATGTGTTAAACAAAAGCCATTGTTCCTTTTATGGGAGCGGTCGACCATTGTGTGCCATTGTCAGACAATGTCTCTGACTATGGCTATGGCACGCGCCGTGAGTGAGTAAGCAGTGAGTAAAAAATACCGAAAAAATATATTTTCTTAAATCAGGGAGAAATTGGAATGGTTGCGGGATATAGTAAGATATCGATAAATAGTTTTTATAAGCGCGTATAATGAATCAAATATGAATGCTGTGCGCTATTGATGATGATCGGCAATAAATATAGGTTTTCGAACGTTAGAAACTCAACATTGACTCTCGTGTAAACCTTTCATAAGTGAAAGAAGAAAAAAAAAAGATTTTAGCTCCATTAGTAATATTACTCTTACACCATCGGGGTATGTAGTGCCTTATTGCAGTTGACAAAGTACCTTATACTATTTGATACGAATAGCAACATTATGCTCAATTGTTTATCTTACTTGTAAATCCTAAGGTGTGAATAACAGCCTTATTTAAATTTAATATTAAAAATGAAATAAAATGTTAAAATAATTCATTAGTAAGTATTCGGTTATACTTTATACTCGTAAGTACTCGTATCTATTTTCTGATAGAAATTACAGGAGATAAGGTAAGATTAAAAATTAATCTTCTTCTTCTTCTTCTTTTCCTAAGCCTTATCCCATTATCTGAAGTCGGCTCTGTCTGCCTTAAAATAAATAAAATAAAAAATAAAAATCATTATTTCGGACCACAGAAATCCATAACAGGTTAGTCGAACATGCAGGAACTTAAAACTATGTTAGATACAATTAATTATTACTTAACTTACTAGATATCTACAACTACAATACATACTTAGCTAGGGAACGATGCAGGCTCGACCAGTGCTGCATATAGCGACTATCGAGCCTACCCGCTATCACACTCAGGATACTGTTGCTACTGCCAAGCACTCTGCGACGCGTCGCGGCGGCGCGCTTTCTTATTGTGGCAAAGAAACCGTCTACCTGCGCGTCCGCGAACATGCCTGACGCGCTGCAGAAGCGAGGCAGACGCAACAGCACCCTGAAGGCGTTGTTGAACTGTACCCGAAGGGCGCTGATCGATCTTTGCGAATAATTAGCCCACAAGCTGCAGGTATAAAGAGAGGTACAGTAGGCTCTAAAGAGAGTTATTTTGACCTGAGCTGTACAACCTCTGAACCTATGTGCTATCATATTCGCTCTTATCGCCAGCGCCCTACGTTCCCTATCTATATCTGCGTCGTCACGCAGATTTTCATCGACTAAGTGGCCTAAATATTTGACACATGTCACTCGTTTAAGGGGTGTGCCATTTAGATATAACGGCGGTACAACAGATGGACATTTCGTCCCAGACTTAAAAACCATAAGTTCACTTTTCAGAGCGTTATATTTGAGGCCATGTTTACATGCATACTTCTCACACACCTTCAGCAGTATTTCAAGTCCTCCCGGCGAGGGACTCAACAGCACCATGTCGTCAGCATAGCTAATATTATTCATACATACTCCGCTAATATGGCAGCCGACATGTATGCTGCTGAGCTCCTCGATGAGAGCATTAATGTACAGGTTGAAGAGCTTAGGAGACGTTCTCCCACCCTGTCTCACTCCGCACTCCAACCTGTATTCCTCTGACACTTCTTTACCCCATCTGACAACATTAACTTGACACAAGTACCAACTCCTAAGTATATGCACAATATCCATAGGGACCCCCGCCTTTTCTAACTTGGCCCACAAGAGCTCATAATTTTAGCCACTGTTCCCGTGCCACTGTACGGAGGATTTTCTATCTTAACAGTGTTTTCAACTTACCCCAACGCACGTCATAGCATTTACCTAGCTTAATAAATCGTAGCGTAGTCTCGATGAAATGCTGCACGTTGTGCTTGGCCGGCGTTTTCAGAGACATTGGTCGTAGTACATTAGGATACTGCTTGAGAATCTCGTAGTAGGCTTGATTGCCGCTAATCAAATAGACGGTTTCTTGGTTGCTTGAAACTTCTAACGCGTTGACTTGGGAGTGTAGTGGTTTTATCGATGAGCTTCTTTTGATCTAGGTCAGGTAGCAGCTTGTAGTGCCGAAGGAAATCGGCTCCGAGGATTGAAGTCTTAATGGCAGCCACGATAAACGTCCAACGGTAGTCGCGCCGTAGCCCCAAGTTAAGAGTGATCGTTTTCTCCCCATAGGTGTTTATCGGCGTGTCGTTTGCGGCGTAAAGCTCGTAGGTGCTTGATATCTGGTTCTTCTTGTGATGCGACGATAGTACAGATATTTCGGCGCCAGTGTCGACGAGGTAACGTTCTCGAGAGTTGCGATCGAAGACACATAGGCGGTTGCTGACTGGAGATACACCGACGCCCGCCAGAGTCGGTGTAGGCATTAGTTTTCCGATGGGCTAGTTTTCTTGCTACACGGCGATTCACATCTTCGTGCTTTGTCTCCAAATCTGAAGTGGTATCTGCAGAGCCATCCAGGATCACCCGGCTTGCGTGAACTTCCGTGCGCCGACATAGATCTCGAACGGGAACGGCTGCGAGAGCGAAAGGGACGGCGGTAGCGTTGCCGACCGCCGGATCGAAGGGCTGCTATTTCGAGTGTTAGATTATCGAGCTTCTGTAATAACTTTTCGAAAACTGTGTTTTCGCTGCTTTGCGGGGCTTGAAGGTCTGTGGCTCGTGTGACTGGTTCTTGCGGCTGATCTTTTTGTATTTTTCGCTTGCCTTGAGCTCCATTCTCGGTGTCAGACATCTTCTACTTAGGCGTCGACGGGTCACCAAATATAGGGGTCCAGGCAGGAGGAGTGAGGCAAACAGCGGTCAGTCTTATAATGAATATTTCCATACTTTATTAAAAACAGAAAGGTAGGTATCCTAGAACTGTAGAATTTAATCTACCCTTTTACGTAAATCGCGCCTCTAACGATAGCGATGGCATGTCTTCTATCCCGCTCTCGATCGCCGGATACATGAAGTGGGTAGTGGAAAATACAGCAATTCAGGATTACCCTTCCGCGGAGCATCTCACTATGTTGCTGTTGAGAGTAGCACGCCCTGTCTTCTATCTCGCTCCAACCGTTGAATAAATACAAGCGCGCCGCCTGCGCGCGCCTCAGTTGCGCCCGGCTGTCGATGCGAACGCATGTCCCATAAATATATATAAATAATATATATTTTTTAAGAGAAAGTCTCATTCCTTAACGCCAGGCAATGCTAAATTCGTTAGATTTTTAATTAAATATGTACAGTCGCCATCGGATATTTGTGAGCACCTCGGCCGCTCGGATATATCTGATGGTGACTGTACAGTATGTAAGTTCTGCTTTGTTGTTACCATCGCTCTGAGTAACGTGACCGGGCCTTTAATTTATAACACACCTATCAGCCTAATAAGCACTTGAACTGGTATAACGTAATCAGCTTAATTTAGTTGCGGACTGTAATTAATTGCCGCAGTGTAATATCACAGTCGTTGATGACTGATATTATGTCGTATGTCAAAAGGGGTTAATTAGGGATGAGCCTGAGGGTGGTTGTTGATCTACAGGTCGATTTAAAGCTGTAATTAATGTTCAAAAAGGGTATCATTTACGTCTTATATTTATACCTACTTTACCTATATAAAAAATGTCATATATGTAACGTGTGCGGAGTGAAATCTGGACAAAATTCAATGTCGTATTAAATTAAAAACAACAGTTACTTTTCATAAATTTTCATGTATTTTAATAATGTATTTAACAACGTTGATCTTCTGTAGAGATTACGCCATATCGCTAACAGAAGATCCGAAAGAAGGACTAAACCAAACAAACCTAAGAATATTCACAGATGGCTACGAAGCTAACGAAGGTACGGGATGTGGTGTCTTCTCAGAGGACCTGAACATACACATCACAAAACCCCTTGGTGAACAAAATACGGTATTCCAAGCTGAATGTGTAGGAATAATAGAAGCTTGCAATGCTATTACAAGACGACAAGTGAAACACGAAACCATACTAATACTGTCAGATAGTAAATCGGTACTACAAGCGCTATGCAGCGACAAACATACTTCAGAGCTTATACTTGAATGTCATCGGAGCCTCACTGAAGTGAGCAAAGAAGGCAACAAAGTAACAGTATAATGGATAAAGGGGTATAGTGGATCAAGAGGAAACGATGCAGCGGATGAACTGGCCAGGAAAGGTTCAGAAACACCGGCATATGGACCCGAGCCAATCATGCCCCTATTAATATCCTACATACACAACCAGCTAGAACAACATCACAGACAACTGCACAACAAGTACTGAAATGAAATGAAGACAATGCAGGCAAACCAAAGAAATTGGACCGGAACTGAACCACAAGCTCGACAAAATATTACTGAAAACACCAAGAAGCCAACTACGTAAAATAGTAGGATTAATAACAGGATGTAACACACTAAACAAACACCTACATAATATGGGTAAAACTGACAGCCCCATGTGCAGAGAAGAAGAACAAGAAGAAACAACAAAACATATTCTCCTAGAGTGTAAACAGGTAGAAGTATATAGGAGCAAATACCTAGGGAATCCATGCACACTAAAGGAGGCAACTAGCAATCTGAAGACTTTGCTAGGCTTCGTGGAGGAGCTGGGGTGGTTAGAGTAGCGCTACCTCGTTTCACGCAAAATAGGCACATTGGATGTCGATCTGCGGAAAATGCCCAGCAAAACTAACTAACTAACTAACGTTAAATGAAAAAGTTTACTTAAATGCGAGATTTTTAACGGAAGTTGTGGTACTTTAAAGTCATCGGTGTCGAAAATACACATGTTGGCATTTTTTTTAGTTAAAATTTTATCTTCCTTAGGAAAACTTTTTTAGAAAACTTCGTATGCTCGAGATATTTCGTATTCTCGTCCGTTGGACCATTGGTGTTCTCAAAATAATAGTTACCTTGCCATAAATTTCCATTTTAAGTGACATAAATGATTAGTCCCCCATAAATCCCATTACGCAAAAACAGCTGTTTTTTACACATTTTGGTCGGTATGACGTACCCACATTTTGCTTTTGCTTATTACCTATTTAAATAGTATCTAGAAAAAGGCTCCTTTCATTAGTCTGCCTATTGTGACGGACAGGCAACTATGGAATCATACCCTTAGCAACTGCTAAGGGTATGATTCCATAGGGTATGGTAACTAACTGTTACCATACCCTTAGTTTCTAATTTAAATGAAATAATCTATGTAGTGTCCTAGTGTCGCATGATCATGACATGCAGGTATGAAGTACGAATAGCCTTCATTATCTATTCCACCTTTTTTTAAGTGGAAGATACTCTTGTATTTTAACAATTTTAACAAATAAATAAGCCTTTTGGTCATCACTAGCGGTTTCACTTCACTAAAATGTTTTTTTAACGGATACATATTATGTTTTGTGTTTGACGACAATATTAAAACGCAATTTTTAAATGTATTGAATTGCCTATAACATTTAAGGATTCCCTCGATCTGGAAGTATACACAAGAACGGTACGTTTCAAATAACAAGTAATCTAAATGGTTTTGGGAATGTCGAATTTCTAAAATGCTTTGCAAACATTACAACAATACATTTTTCGGGCCATCTTGTAATAATAATATAAAGGTTTCTCTTACAAAAACCTACTCTACGGAGTCAAGTGAGTCGCAGCTGGAAAATGTTGACAACAGTTTTTCGGTCGTATGCGCTTACCTGCATTACGTACTATTCATGCCCGATGTTTGCTGTAGTGCAGCTAACACCCGCAGCACCCGCTTGCTGTGGCGGTACCTACTCCGACCGCTTTCCGAGCACGGGCGACCAGGCGAACCCGAGAGCCTACCGCGAACACCGAAGTTCGCAAATTGCGAGCATCTATCTCTGTCACTCGAATTACTCCTTTATAGGAGTATAAGAGAAAGATGCCCGCAATTTTCGAACTTCGGTGATCACGGTAGGCCCTCTGTAGCCTTAAGCTCTCGCTAGACGGTCGCCGACAAGCCCCTCGGACCGCGTGGCCTTGGTCTGGACGTACCGTGTAGACAGTCGTTTCCAAAAAAAATTCATACAAACATTACCACACGCTTTATAGTGTAACGCAGCTAAGAAGTAAATTTTGACAGTTTTGAATTGACCCTTATAGGGAGCGTGCATGAGCATGACCTATAGGGGCAGCAGCAGGAGCCATCAGATTTTTGGCGCGAGGCGTAAATGTGAAGTTAATGCATTTATTTTAAACTTTATTGCACATAAAAAAGAGAACAACAGGCAGGCAGGTTTATGCTTCCGATGTAACCCACAAGATGGCAGATCCTACTATGCACAAGAATACGTACGAGAACGGTAGATGGTAGCACTTGCTTTGGCAATGTACATGTTTACATTTTCGATTCAGACCACAAGATGGCAGACCCTCCAACGCGCAAGGTTCCTATATATATGACAATAAGCTATCAGTCAAACGGTAGGTAGGTCTTACCTTCGTAAATATAAGGGTCAATTCATAACTGTCAACATTGACTTCTTAACTTACAGCGACTATAGCACGACTGCCTTAGCAGTGTCAAACTTGAAACTGACATATTCGATACCGTCTGCGCAATTTACTTTCTATACATCTCACTCGCACTAATATGCGAGATGCATAGTTGTATACAATTAGAATCTTTATTAATTTCCGGTTAAACCGTTAACCCAGTATCAAATTGTACTGGTAACAAGCATGGTATCTCCAGGTTTAATAAAAAAATTGACACACAGAATTAATAATAGTACTGCCGTACAGAAAGGAAACTTCCTACAAAACCAAAGTTTGACAGCGGTTCAGGGACGAATCATGCTGTCCCTTTCTAATATATGGCACTATCGCTTTCGGCTATGTAGGGTTGTCAAAATGCAAGTTATTATCTTATCTGTGGTCGTGCATGCAAAGGGACGTCAAGTTGTGTCAACCCTAATAATTGCTCGGAGCAATGCTGAGCCGAACGGAGCCGAGAATACCCGAAAGGAGGAGTTTCGCACCCCTGCTGCCACAGAATTAATAATAGTACTACATATTGCTTTGCCGCCCGAGGGGATAATATCTGAAAGCTGGATTCGCCCGCACTCGCGCATCCAATGGGAACAACATACGGGCTGGTGTTTATTTCACTCGCTGCTGTGTAAACATGATACATACACAAAAGTATCAATATTGATACTATATAATAGATAGGTATGACTATACTGCAAGACTGCAAGAATATTTACTTTACTAGTGCGCGCCTAAAAGGTAAACAGGTATCTAGTCTAAGAATGATACCGTTGCGCTATGTAAAGCTGCGTAAAGATATACGCGATAAAGCTACGCCGGCTCTAACCCTACGCATCTGACCCGAGATGGGACCGGCAAGAAACTCGGCGGGACACATCTTTTCAAAACATATTATTCTCAGAATGTCCAAAATTATCCAACACAAAGGTCTCACAGTCTGTCTCGCTTGTTCCTTTGACAGATGGACTACAGGATCCCAAGCTGGTGGTACAGAAACGCCATCTTCCCTATTAAAGTTTGGATATTTCTTAATCTCAATGGCCTCGCGCAGCATTCTGGGTATATAATATCGCTTCTCCTTGGCAAGAACCAGAGGTTTATCAAACTTTATTGAGTGATTGGCTTTATCCATGACATGCTCCCAGACTGCCAGACCTAGGTAAACGGTGCTTGACATCATGTGTTCCTTCACCCGAGTGGAAATGCTTCGTTTCGTCTGCCCGATATATGACAGGCCACTCAGGCACTCACAGTCCAGCCTATAAACTCCTGCAATCTGTAGAGGGGTATTACATTTTATATATTCGCGATTCATGTCAACATCTCTATTATCACCACTAATATTTACATAAGTCAAATCGCTTATTTCTTATTTAAAGGGGAAAACCGGCCAAGTGCGAGTCGGACTCGCGCACGAAGGGTTCCGTACCATTACGAAAAAAAAACAGCAAAAAAATCACGTTTGTTGTATGGGAGCCCCATTTAAATATTTATATTATTCTGTTTTTAGTATTTGTTGTTATAGCGGCAACAGAAATACATCATCTGTGAAAATTTCAACTGTCTAGCTATCACGGTTCATGACATACAGCCTGGTGACAGACGGACAGACGGACAGCGGAGTCTTAGTAATAGGGTCCCGTTTTTACCCTTTGGGTACGGAACCCTAAAAAGGCGTTTTCCACAGGTAAAACTAATTTTATGCTACGCCTCAGTAAAAACACGTTTTCACTAAAAAAAAAATATTAACACAAAGTATATAAATTGAAATAAATGTCATATACTAAGAAAAATTACCAAGGCCTCCAGTGCCCCAGGCTGGCCTGTTGACAGAGTTGGCAGGTTGACATTTATTTCAGTTTATAATTTATATAGTAGTGTTTCTACTTAAAATAAAAGCAAATTAAAGTATTTTCTGTAAATAATTTAATTTGTTCTAATACTTCTAACAGTATTGATTGGCAGCGCCATCTCTCTCGCTAGCTCGAAATCACATGGATGATTCAGTTAGAAGGTCGAACCATGCTGTTCACCTTAGGGATGGCCAGGGGGCGCCTTAGCCTTCAGTAACAAGTGCATATACTTGGAAAATTTCGACCCATGCCGCTGTGGCCCAGTGGCCGAATGGCACAGGCACCTGCCGCGATAGCAGAGGACGCTGGCTCGTTTCCAGCCTGGGGCACTGGAGGCCTTGGTCACTTTTCTTAGTATATGACATTTATTTCAGTTTATAATTTATATAGTAGTGTTTCTACTTAAAATAAAAGCAAATTAAAGTATTTTCTGTAAATAATTTAATTTGTTCTAATACTTCTAACAGTACAAAGTATATACATTCTAAAAACTATGACAGCAATAATAACTACTACTACTACTATAACTTTCTTAAATGCTGAGGTCTACAGTTTTTATTTAGACTTCCTATAGGTTTATAATCTCATCATTGATTATTGCTATATCAATTTTCTTGTGTATACTAATAATTTTACAATATTTTAATACTTCTTCATGGCTGCCTATTTTTCCTTCCAAAATCCAATGATATTTCAAATATCATTGGATTTTTAGCCTGATCTGATTCGCCCTGTGATCCGAATCGCCTCGGTCTACCCTAGTCTGTATATTTTATTTATGTAGGTTTTATACGTTCTACCGTAACTACTTAACCCATAATCAATAATGGATTGCGCTAGCGCCATATATAACGACTGGTTTGGCCTAGTGGGTAGTGACACTAGTGACCCTGCCTGTGAAGCCGATGGTCCTGGGTTCGAATCCCGGTAAGGGCATTTATTTGCGCGATTAGCACAGATATTTGTCCCTGAGTCTTGGGTGTTTTCTATGTATTTGTATATTATATATATCGTTGTGTGAGTACCCACATCACAAGCCTTCTTGAGCTTACTGTGGGACTTAGTCAATCTAGATGTGTAAGAATGTCCTATAATATTTATTTATGTAATATTTATTTATTTGTAAGGTATTTTAAATTTTAACACTAAAAGTTTTGCCAGAACCGATCTTAGTTTGTTACATACGTAGTTTATATGTGGCCCCCAATTAAAGTGGTTATTATTGTTATCAATAATTAATCCGAGGTACTTGTGTTCGGTACTATCCGGTAATCCGAGGTACTATTAAAACTTGTTTTTTAATACAGTTGCTCAAAAAGTGCTACTTTTCGTGGCTGTTTACTGTGCGGAAAGTTGGTTTTCGCGAACTAATGCTTTTTACTTTTCCAATTTTTTTAAATTTTTACTTGTTCCAATTCATGACTACTTATTGATGAGTGTTTATATTAGTTTCCTTTAAACGTCGCAATCAACATAAAAACCTACTGTTAATGTAAGAATACGAAAAAAATGCATATTTCATATTTTATAACTTACCTCTGCATCATTATAAGTATTATAACACGTTTATTTTTTAATGTTGAAAAACCGTTCTTAATAAGTTGTCTGAATGGAACGGAACGCCTGTCAAAGAAGAGGCGTATTTTCTTACTGCAAGAATGTTTTAAGTTTCCAAAGGCAACATTCGATATTGTTTTTATAAATATATGATACACAAATAATTGTAAATAATGATATTTAGGTAATAATAGATTGTTTCTGTCTTATAGAACATGCATTTGAAAAAAAAAACTTTCATTGAAGTGGGTTCAATAAAAATCTATTCTAGTCGAATAAAAGCTAGAAAAACACCTCTTCATAATGTCAATGTCAATGATGTCACAGAATTAATAATATAATAGTTTCGAATTCCATTCCTTACTTGTTGCTTTTCTTATTTTTTCGCAACTGTATTAAAAAAACGTCGTTCGATACACGTGCGGATATGTCATTCTTCACTCGTCCCGAGTCTTGCCACTCGCCTACGGCTCGTGGCAAGATATCTCGGTACTCGTGGAGTAATGACTTACTTTCCGCACTAGCATCGAAATGTACTATTCCGAAACGCAATTTTACTAGTTGTAACTTGTAACTCGGATCTTTCAGTCAAAACTAGTTGTCGCAAAGTACATTGGTGGAAACTAGGCAGTTTTCACTAAACATTTCAAATAGACTTTAGTTATAGTAGTATTCATAATAGATACCTAGACCTGTTTTGACCACATTATATGTACCTATATATGTAATGACTAATAAATGTTTAAAAAAGTAACATTAAACAGCATTTTTTTACCCAACCACAATTTATAGCTGCCCTCCTTTTTCGTTCAACTTAATTTACTTTGAACGTTGTTATATAAAGTTGGGTCCTTTGATGTCTGCTCAGTTTTGCTAACCATTTATAATCTCTTTGATCATACTTTTATCTTTTAGTTTTTGGATTAGATAATTAGTACCTACAGTTGCAAAGTCCGTATCGAGACCCTCGGCTAAAGATCTGTCAGGTTTGCATAATTTTAATATTTATTTTTATCTTTCGGGATTAGATAGGATTCAGATTTGATTGAAGCCTTTCAATCCACAGCCGTGTTGTACCAGTTGTACTATTGTGAAAAATCGTTAATTTCTACCTTAACGCCATTGAGGATATTAATTGAGGATTTGGATTTTTGATATTTCGCTATAATGAGTAAATTATAATTTATCTGCCTCACCACGTATACAACCGTAGCATTCAAAGTAGAATCTCGTTTTCCAATGTCACTTACAGTTGTTTTGCGTGGCGGGGCATTGCTGTGGCCACGGCCACAGAAACGACCTAGCTGTCACTCTGTAAGTCGAATGAATAAGGGCATGTATGTCAAGTGCGACCGATGAGTAGGTATTTTTTTGGGACTGGCCATATATAGTGACTTATTCGAGTTCGTCACGGTTGCTTGATCTGCTTTGAAGCAGGCTGCCTGGAACCAAAGGAATTCAAAGCGCTTCCGTTGAGCTATCATCCGACACTCAAGTTTTCGAGTAAGC
The DNA here is from genome assembly GCF_947568885.1 of Cydia strobilella. NCBI lineage: Eukaryota > Metazoa > Arthropoda > Insecta > Lepidoptera > Tortricidae > Cydia > Cydia strobilella. Next base: position 11,375,105 of record NC_086045.1, on the reverse strand, counting down.
GCAAATTGGGGGCAATTACGCAAAAGATCTTCATCGGTCGAAGTGTATCCGCAATGGACCCCAAATCTGATAGATAAGCTAGCTGATCATCTGCTCGCTACCTGCTCGATCTCGGACATAAACTGATTGATTTATAAACAAAGCATACAATTAAAAATAAAATTTTGTACACATAAATAGGTAGTTATAAAAGTGCAAATGTCTCTGAAACTATAGTATTTGTGCGATATTGAAATTACTTTATCTAGCCACTTTACTGACCCCATGTGCAAAGGGTTGGTACATATTCGTACTTATGTGATATAGGTAAGTAACGACACCTCACATTCACGTGCAAACGAGACGAGAATAGGTAGTAAAATCGAACAGCAACAATGAAGTAGTTCAACTTTGTTGTCGATTTTTTATTATTATTATGCACATAGTTCCGTTTGATGTCTTTAAGGCCTCGAAGCAATTTAATTTTTCGTATAACTTTATAATAAGTTGGAATCGCGTCACTCGCGGATAAACTACTTGTACAACAGTTATTACCGCACGTTTTTGTACCTACTTATATATATAGGTAAGTCTTTAACTATTTTTGCTAGTCAGCATACTTTAAGCTATTATATTATAAGCTCTATAAAATAAAAATACAATAAAGACTACGTTTGCATATAAACTTGACATAAATTGTTCCTTAATCATTGTTTTAGATTCGTAAAGAGTACTGGAAAAATAATAATAATCTGGATTTAAGGGACGAACGAACGGCAGCGCGACACCGAGCCCCGTGCCCCTAAATCATCGGCAATCTTTTGTTTACGAGCGAAGATAACTGCCTGAAGTTGCTCGCCAAGCGTTTTACCAACTCGTATCCGCTGTTAACTTTCCAAACCTCATACACCCATTTTGTAAATGCTTTGGAAAAAGAACATTATATCTTGCACATACAGTTGCTTTTACAAATTATTAGTAGGATAAAATAAGAAGTATTAAGAATTAATTTTCGTATGATCTAAATGCGCTTTAGCATTTGTTTGGAACCTAAATCTTATCTCGTCGAGTAAAGGTTACATTTGCCATTGTATTATAAAACATTATAGGATTTGTGATAAGTTGTAATTTTATTTTATCACAAAGAAAGTGTTTAAGATTGGTTGTTTTAGACACAGTTTAAGTAAAGAACTAAGTACATTTAAATGTTTTATTACAAGGTTATTTAAAAAGTGTAGACTAGATAAATTTGTGTTGTATACCGTAATAGTCAAAAATAGCTGACTATTACATTAGCTGTAATCCACGCAATATCACAACCGCTGCCACACGGACCGGTCGTCGTCATCTTCACTAGATTTTGGGACGATCCTCTTTATTGTATGCACACAACACACACACACAGAACTGTTCCAGCTTCTATCGCGCCACTACGTTCCACTCTTTTGTGGTGCGCGTACCGCAACCGCTGGGATATCATTTGGTTGGACGACTTCTGGCCGAAGGGTGTCGCTTCGGAGACCAGGTTCCAGGGTAATCTGCAGAATCCAACACAAAAGCAAACGATTCAACGGAGCCACGTCGTTTGTCGCCTAAATAGTTTTAAATTTATAAAATGTATGTACATCACCCACATACACGAATACACCCACATATACATATACGATGCATATACGTATGTAGTTTATTGCGATTGACGTCTGTATGCACAATTTATAAATTGTAATTACGTCCCACAATAAAAAAGGAAAATTCAATGTTTGTTAAAAAAAAGTGTTGATATATTAACACCAAAATGTATGTATGTAGGTACTACCTATTTTAGTCTATAAGGTATTTGTAATAAAAAAAAATTTAATAAAATAAATTTCCACCACGTTGGTATGCCGTGGTAAATACCAAGTGAAAATCTTTTCTTTCCCACGCCACGGTCATCGGTTCATGTGTTGTTTTATTGGACGAGCAATGATGAATATTTGCATTATATGTATTATCTGTTCATTATTCGCTAGCTTCTTGCACGCGACTATATCTGAGTGGGATGATGATGATTGATAAAAATCCTAAATATGGGCAAGGCTCACAAAAAGTGTACTATTTAATATTTTTTTCCTGGACCTAACCTAACCTAACGTAATACGATATTTAAAGTTCCAGAAAATTAGTTACATGGTTTCTGAATATATACGTTTATTTTTTATTTGTTCTATTCGGCCCTTTAAAAAGCAAAATTTTCAGTTTCATAGAAAAATCAAATATCTCGACCCCAATTTTAACGCATTACTTATTTTTTTAACGTAAAGGTCTTATTATATCTGTATCTTATTAAATGAAATAATCCGTATAAAATGTATTTACAAGTCATGTATGTATTAGATATTACCGAAATTATGATAAACGAATAAAAATATTATGTTCAAAGAAATGTCCACATTTGGATGGGGTATAATTTTGTTTTAAAGTATAAGCAACACCTCACATATTTTTTTGAGCTGGTAAATATTCAGCTATCAAATTCAGTAATATCAGTAATCTGTCCGAAAGCTTGGCTTTCACAAAACCAGCGTTAGTGATGTTGTGCTGTTAGTTCGTCATTGGATTTAATATTTTCGGAGGCGATTTTTCATTGTAAGTAGTAATTTCAGTTCATTTTAAATCCGGACACCTAAAGCAGCTATTGAAATATGATTAATTGAAGTGGTTTCTAGTTGAATTGCATTGTATTTGAAGATGCTGCTCGACTTTGACCCCATTGTTTTCACGTATTTTTGTTCACGTGTTGCGTGTGTTACGAAATTATGTAATAAATAAAAAGAGTACCAACGGAGTATATTCGTAAGCCTATTATTTCAAATTCTATCCTAGTGCTTTCATTACAAAATAAATGTAAACTAAACCTAACCTAGGTTTCAGTGTGTTATCGTGTGTTATGGTACAACTTTTGTGAGCCTTACCTTAAATGTCCTTCTCCGGACCTCAAACTAACATCATACCAAATTTCATCTACTTAAATCGGTTCAGCGGTTTAAGCGTGAAGAGGTAAACAGACATACAGAGTGACTTTCGCATTTGTAGTAGTGGTAGGGATTTATGTGACTACTTACCTATAAGATATGTTGCTGTTTCTTGACTTGATAAGTTAAATTTCAGTTTTTCTACAAAGAGACTTTGATACATGGTACTAGGTACTACATAGGTAGTTGGTAGGTATCTTATAACAAAGTTGTGTTGCGTGACTCAAGGCAATATTTTTCTCCTTTTAGTTCCAGTATGCAGCAAGCTAGTGCGATTACCGTAGTTATCATTTTGTCTACTATCTTTATGCATTGCGAACTAATCTTTTACAACTTTGTTTAACATCGCATGTCTTCCTTACGCTTTTGTTTCATGTAAAACATTGTTTATTTATAGATACTAGCTGCACTATTGCGACTCTTGGTAACTTACCTTTCCTATTCGAGTAGCTGTCTTCTTAAGTAATTTAATTAAAGCCTTTAAACAATTGACTTCAAAAAGGATAAAATAAAATATCATTCCTATTTATTATAGGCGCGAGCAAGCTAGCTAAGCTTAAAAGAGTCAATACACTGTCGAATGGAATGCCGACCCCGGTGCGAAGAAAGAAGGAAAGCTGTCTTTTAGTTTTTTGAGGTGTTATACAGGATACAGGATGGAAAAAAATTGCTCATTTCAAACATTTTTTTAAACAGAAACAGAACTGCATTTAAAGATATTTCCTTTTATCTTTCCAATTTTGCTTGTCTATAAAATATTCTTGAATACTAAACATTCCATTTATGGATATTTTGTACGACAGACGAGTGTAAGACCTAAAACGTTTCTTGGAGAAATGTTTATTTATTTATTTATTTATTTTTCGGAGAACCAACAGCTATCAATTATACAATAGTTATATAAGTAAATAACAAAAAGCCAATTATAGGTTCCCAGCAATAGCAACAAGTTAACACATAATTGGTGGTTAGCACTAAAATTTTACAACGTATTCAACTAATACTAATTTCAAAATGTGAATACCTACTTATTAAATACCCACAATTCAATACTCTTAATATACTGAGCTAAGAAAAACAAAACTTATTAATAAAATACATCGATCGATACAATAATATTATTATGAGTATGCTATCGCATACGACTCGCTCACTTAAGTAATTTGTTTGCCAGAATCCGTCTTATAGTTGTGATGTTACTATTAAAAACGTCAATATCACACTCTTTCGTGAGTTCATTTAGTCTTTTACCAGCTCGCAATAGAAAGCTATTCTTTCTGTAACTACGTGATGAAAATGGAATTGAGAGGGGAGGGAAGTATCTTTTAGGTCTAGATGGAGTATTGAAGGAGAGCTTAGCGAGCAATTCAGGACATTCAATGTTACCATTTAAAATTTTGAGTATATATGTAATATCCGCAATCTGTCGACGTCGTGTTATCATTAACATTAACTGTATCGAATAGTAGAAAAAAATAGTGAGTGTTTATTTTTTGAAAATTTTAGTTGGTTCGATCCCCGGTAGATATGAGCGCCGATAGACATTTAGTCGGCGGCGGCGCGCCGGTCAAAATCGGTCGGCGGCGGCGGCGTATCGGCGGCGTGGTCTTGAAAAACGGTTTTTCAAGGGAACAAAAATCAAACCCAAATTGTGCCGGAAAAAACTGTTCTCGAAACTCGAAATTAGACGATTTTTATTATATCAAGTAAAATACTATAGTGCGTGACCGATGAAGCCCTCCCCCGCCGACGGGAAGCCACCCAGCATGTCGACATTATGGATGTAGGATCCTACATCCATAAATAAGTCAGGTTGCGAGCGAGCCCTGAAAAGCTTAAAAGTCGCGCCTTCCAGAAGACCCGAAGCATTCTAGCATTTCCAGCAAGTCGCGCCTTCGCTTTTAGGCGAACGCCAAAGGTCAAGTAGCAGGAGAGCCGAGATCACATCAACTGGTTCTAAGCTCCAAGCCAATTCCAAGCTCTCCCCTCCTCCAGCTCGGTATTCGACCTTGCATGAAAGTGCTGTATGCAAAAGGCAGGCTGCGGCCCTGCCACCCCGGGCCATGGCCCCCTTGGCCCTAGGGTAAATACGCCCCTGTCTGGATCTGAATTCATTTTGAAATGACGGGGTTCTGAGGTAACAAATAAATAAAAATGAACGCTGGAATTGATAACCTACTCCTTTTTAGGGTTCCGTACCCAAAGGGTAAAAACGGGACCCTATTACTAAGACTCCTCTGTCCGTCTGTCTGTCACCAGGCTGTATCTCATCAACCATGATAGCTAGACAGTTGAAATTTTCACAGATGATATATTTCTGTTGCCGCTATAACAACAAATACTAAAAAGTGCGGAACCCTCGGTGGGCGAGTCCGACTCGCTCTTGTTCGGTTTTTTTGAAATGGGTTGATAGAATATTTCAACGAGCTTTTTCCGCTTTTTCGCACTACATCTTGCTGTATAGACCTACACTGCATATTGCCCACATCACTGCTCCTGGGCATCCATCGTATGAAAAGGAACCTCGACACGAAAAGAAGAAGAAGATATTGATGAAGGGAGCTGTATTTGCGATTATTGTCATATAAATATGTATTGAAAAAAATACCCGTCAAGAGCATGTCGGACCATGCTTAGTGTAGGGTTCCGTAATTACCCGTCCGTCATAATACGGCTTCCTTGATCGGGGGCAATTAGTAAGTATCATGTACTAGCAAATAGCAAAAGGGCTTCCTTTTTATTAAGAAGGGAGAACATTTTGCGATAACTCAAAAACAGCTTAACCAATCATGTTCTCCATAGTTTTTTTATTATAAATAAATATTAGGGGACATCTTACACAGAGGTCCACCTAGCCCCAACCAAACTAAGCAAAGCTTGTACTATGGGTGCTAGGCGACGATATACATACTTATATAGATAGGTACATAAATACATACTTACTACATAGAAAACACCCATGACTCAGGAACAAATATTTGTGTCCATCACACAAATAAATGCCCTTACCGTGATTCGAACCCAACATCGGCTTCACAGGCAGGGTCACTACCCACTAGGCCAGACCGGTCGTCTAATTGAAAGTCTTTATTAAGCTTTAATTCCACGATTTTCGTCGAAATCGAAATCGTTGTCAGCTATGGTTTATCGTTCTTGACCTTGTCTGGTCATAATATTTTATTTATTTATTAAATAAGGATAACAATGATCTTAATTTTTGTTAGTATATTCTTAAAAATTATGTTAGTACTTAAAAATTAAAATAAATTTTACATTTAAAATTATTTCATTAATTACAGGACAACACACATGATCAGCAATCATCTTTAGGATGCTGTTTGGGCTGTCCCTCGTTCTAATCAGCAGAGACGCTGCATTTATATATATTTTGTTTTACATTTAGGAAATAATAAGTTAAATATTTCCTAAATGTAAAACTTTCCCCAAAATATATTTTTTTGCTTATGTTTGCTCTCCTGCAAATCAATGTAGTGGCGTATGGCACAAACGTATTCTCACCCGACGTTGTGGTGAGCTGGAGTAGCGACCTCACGTACCCGAGTGTTCCTGGGGAGTTCTGTTACCCGAAGGAGGGTGGGTGGGACAGGATTCTCTGCCTCTAGCTTGCCTTGACCGGCCGGCCAGATTGGAGTCGTTAGAGCTTTAAGCTCCAGGGTTGGAAGTGAAATATGCATAAGACACGAGTTGGCACAGTGGCTGTTAACAGCGTAGCAAATGGGTGCCCCAGTTTGCTATGCTGTAGCAAATGGGGGCAGTCCAGCCATAAAAAAACTGCCGAAAATATATTATGGATATACATATTGACTGTTATTTTAAACAAAAAAAAAAGTTTTTAGTTACTTCCAGTAGTTAGTACTATCAAGTTAGTTGCCAGCCTTTTAATTTTCCTGTACTGCTACGCGTCAACAAGCCTACGACTCGTAGCAGAAGATTTTCATACATACATATAAGTACATGTATGTATTGGTGCGAGTGAGACACACGATAATTAAATGGCATCATTTATATATAATTTTAATTTTCGAATTGGGCTCTAGGTTTCGTAGTTCATGTTTCGCAGTACCTACGCATTTATCAGCATTTACGTTAACAAAATGCATAAAGCAAATCAAACTTACTATATGTTTCGAAATAAACATTGTGAATGTGAATGTGTTTGTAGTTTAGTAAAACGTGGCGCAATACCTTCTCACAAATACTTGGATAGGTTCTTAGAAAAGTATTGGGACGAACAAATCTAATAGTAGGGGGGCGACGATGCGAAATATGTAGTAACTCGAGCGTCGTAGAGACCTATTGGAATCGAAAGATTAGATGATGGGAAGAAAAAAATGTTATATAATATTTTCTTATTTAGCGAGCAGGAAAGCGTCTATAGATTTTTTTAAATGTAAAAAAAAACACCATGTAAAAAGACTCGAGCGCGTCAGATATTGGTAGTGTCAGTCCCCATACGGAAGGGTAGAAAATTTGGAAAAAAATAATTTACTCGAGCGCGTCAGATATTCAAAGGGGTTGTTAAATAGACCCTACAAAAGTGTCTATTTCAATAATCTGTCGATTTCAGCGAACAGTAAGCAAATGGCAGAGTCACAAAGTTGCAAAAAAAACCGCCATCTCGAAATACTCGAGCGTGTCAGATTATTATACAGACAGGTTCAGATTGATGTCCCAGTTATGTAAAAAATTCTGACGATATGAAAATAAGATAATTTAAAAAAATCCCGTCGTATGTATTTATTGTATTTGAAAACTTTTTCATACCTAAAAAACTGAGCAGAATGCTGTTAAGTAAATAAAATCGACTAAGGGGTTCACGAGATATCACAGTTTAAAGATTTCTAAATAAATGTTGTTTAACAACGAATTTTTTTTAAACTCGAGTTACTTTAAATGTAGCATCTTGGGCTCCCCTGTTATTTAGCATGTTTAATTATATCTTTAAACCGTATAATTAAAATAATGACAACGGAGAGCTATTATGGGGACAGTGTGTGAGAGAGAAAGAAAGGAAAAAAGCAACAACTAAAAATATAAATAACGATAAAATTTTACACCCGTAAGATAAAATCTATAAAAGAGCTTAATTTACAAATAGGAGTCAGAGATAGCGAAAAAGTTAAAGGGAAAAAGAGTTAGGTGCACTAAATTTCATAAACGATTTTAGACACTTCTGCTTGCTCAAATCGGCAGATTTTATTTATTTATTTATTTTTGCATTATTCCCTTCAAAATAAAATAAAAATCGAACGCGCTCGAGTAAGTCAAGGTCGTGATTTTTTTGCAACTTTGTGGCCCTGCCACTTGCTTTCTGATCGCTAAAATCGTCAGATTATTGAAATGGGCACTATTTAACAAGTATTTAATCCACCATATCTTAATCTGACGCGCTCGAATAATTCAAGGTGGCGATTTTTTTTTTACTATTCTGACGGGCTGTCCTTGACTCCCTGCTCGGTGTCAATGACGCATACTTGGTGGAGGTACTCAACAGGATGCAAGGTATCCCCCATATCTTAATCTGACGCGCTCGAGTGACTCCAAAAATCCCCTCTTGGGCTCCCCGACCATAAGCAAACACAATCATCTCCAGCCGCGCTCAATAACATTACACAAACATGAGGGGTCTTGTGGCGCTACAAACCTATTTAAGGTTTCTACCATGAAGAAGTTTTGATAAGCTCGTTCTTTTTCGTATAAAAAGGTAAGCAAGTACGTGCTACAAAAATTATAGAAATTTATTGAGGGCGTCAATGAGCTTCAGCAGCCAACATATGATGCAAACATTCATACATCCATCTCCTTTTGCCGCATAAATGCGTCCTTTAGGTACGTTTGTTGTGTGGCTTTTGACGTTTGCTGCCTCAAAACTTTACAATACTTAGATAAATTAGACTAAATACTACGTATTTCATAACCCGTCATTTCAGCAGATCATTCATAAACATCTTTAACCCTTAAATGCACGATTATTTATATACGTGCAATTAATATACGTGACACGTAATTGTTTAAGTACTGATTCTCTCTCTGTTTGCGCGCGCGTGCGTGTGTGTGTTTGTGTGTGTGTGTGTGTGTGTGTAAGTGTGCGTGCGTGTGCGTGTGTTTTTCCATACTTTTATTTCATGATAGCTGTGAAATAATTGATTGGTCAATAAACAACCCTATTCTAAGATCAAATCAAATCAAATCAAATTGGTTTTCCAATGTTTATAGGTATAGGTAAGTTAATAACTTGAATTTCGTTACTTGATAACTTCAAAAGATGTTGGTAAATTGAAATCTATTACGAAAAGCTCAAATGTTTCTTCGCCGCAACATCATTGAAACTTTCACCGATGAAAAAAAATTCTACGATTTCTCAGCAAGAAAATAGAAATGGAAAAATTAAATTCCCTCCTTTGTAAATAAACCGCATGATGTTACTAAGAACCAAAGATTACCTCACAGAGGATAAAGCGTTGTTGTAAGAAAATAGCCATCGTAAGTTACTGCTAGTCCACGAGCTACACCGCCCAGTTGCGTTATAGGACGGACACGTCATAGCAAAGAGGATATAATAAGATAGAGCGGTACTGTCATAGTAAATTTTGTAACCACTGTAAATTCACTGCCATCTATCGACATGCTTTAAAACTAAAAATGAAGATTTATAAAAATACGTTAAAATGTATTTAAATGTGGATAAATGATTTTTTTATTTGCACTAATTATTTTTATATGATTTTGACCCATGTTCTTTCACTGATATGCGTTAAAATTGTTAGATAACAAACGATATATCTTTGGTCATAGTAAGGAAATCAGGGGGCGTAAGGGATAAGAACAGCCGACTACGTAATTTGTCGTCATTCGCGGACGATTGTGGTATGTTGAGATTGCGGAAAAAATCCAGAGCAGTAAGTGAAGTACAACAGAATATCACTCAGCATATAATATTGGACGGCAAATATCCATATGAGAAACTACTTACCCTGCCTCACCAGCGAATAAACTATGGCTATCCTTACGCCAGAAAGGCATAATCATTAGTGTTTATCTACACACATATATAAACCCTCTATGATGCCTTCAAAATCCGTAAATAATGGCCAACATAAACTGTTTTGTTACAACAAATTTCTTATCTATGAAAATGTTTCTTAAGCTTCTTTACTAAACCCTGACCAGGAATATATGAACACGCGCCATGTTGCGGAATTTCACTGGAACTAATTTTTTCATACTATACTGAACTGTCGCCCTATACATGCACAACAACAGCGCCCTGTGGACAATGATCATATATTACTGGTCAGGCTTTTAGTATATCAAAATCGATTTAACAATATTTAATTTCGAACATCTCTGTGAAAAAAAGCAATTTGATTTGACCTCTATTCTAAATTCTAATATCAGTCGAGATGACGTTTCATTCGAAATGAAATGTCAATTGCATACAATTTTGACAAATTTCGCATGTTAGTTGGTGCCTGGTGGAACTCGTGTGGAATTAAGAAACTCACTTCGTTTCTTAAACCCAAACTCGTATTTTAATGCCTTTTAATTTGTAGCAATCACATAAACGGCGGACAGTACAGGCCGTGTACGATTCGCCGACGTCCGCACTGCCGGAGGAGTCGGTCCGCTTTCAAGCAGGTGCTGAATTCGCTTTGTCGCGCATTACCAAGGGAATAAGTATATATGTTGCGGACTCCTTTCTAAAACATTTATTTACTCTATATACTTTTTTCAACTCACTTGCTCAAAACGACGTTTTTATTCCACCGATTTTTGGCTCATAATCCTAGATATTTATTTAACACGCGTGCTTTTTCAGTAAGTATATTATAACACTCGTGCTTTTTCATTATACTATCCGGCTGAGTTAAGAAGGTAATTGATTGCTAATAATATGCATGGAAACGGAGCCTTCTTTAATTGGTCGGACTGGCGGGCACCGGCGCGCCCGACCGCCTGCCGCGGCCCGGCCGGCCCGCCCGCCGCCCGCGGCCTGGGCGAGGGGCGGCCGGCAGTATGACAGATTTTAGACTTTTACTAACTGTGTTAAGAATTAAAATTTGATTAATATGAAAGTTTGTTTTTTTGTGTGCGTGTGTTGAAAAACGTCGTATGAAACGCGTGTGCATTGGTCATTACACACATCGGCTTTCTTATTGCGCGCTCGCTTACAGTACAGCTCGCGCGCACAATATCGCCTCGTGTGTAGTGACCACCTTAGCACACTTGTATCACAATGTACTATTAACGACCTTTTAAATCATTTGACGTTATCAGGGTGTCAATGGAAAAATAGTATCTGATTTTGTGAAAGATATAAAAATATATTATAAATAAATAAAATACTTCAATGTAAGTCACTCGCTCTATCATGTAGATGGTAGTCTGTGCCGGGAACAAAGACAGTTTGTACCTTAACTGGAAAATATTTGTTCTGGAGCGGTTACTGGACTTCGGGCTTTAACACGAGTTGTGGACTACAGTGTAACTTAAATTTATAGAACTCTTTTACTTTTGAGTTTTGTCTGTCTCAATTCTCAAGAAATGCCAACTGAAAACTACATACTCGGTTTCTTATCCGCATTAATTACCTAGTAAAAGTCGCCACATTGGGTTAAAATTTATACATCAGTAAGATCAACGCTCAGAACTAAGCGTAATCTCCAAGTTTCTCTATAATTTGCTTGTATTCAATAATGATAATTTGGATTTTGTATTTATACACCATTAGTGTGAAGAACACTACGTTTGTGGCGTAATCGCGTTTGCTGGCTTTGTATAAATTAACACTCAGTCAGTTAACGCCTCCGTTCCCCGCCTCAATCATCATCAGCCTACTCTCGTCCACTGCTGGACATAGAGCACGATTTGCGGCTATTCCCCGTCTCAATAATAATTAGTAATTAATGCGGATATACATGTCGCCCCATTATTTTTTACGCCTGCACCCTTAATTGTCATTTATTGGTACATGTCATTGTATGTGCAAAGTTTCATTACAATCCAATACGCAGTTTTAAAATGACAACTCTGTTTGTATGGAAAGGTGAAATTCGGCCGAGCTTGCTGGGGACTCTTACATGGCGAACTTTAATATTAAATTGCTGTACTTTTGCCTAATAACATATTGCTGTTCTCATTATTTTTCTATCTCATATAAGTTTATCTCGTTATAACTAATAAATCTACTTTTTCAATTTACGAAGTTGTTAGCCCAGTAAAACAAACTTAAGACTTAGGGCATAAAAGTTTGCCTGGATCTGATAATACAGCTGATTTATGGTGGAGCGAAGACTCCGTAGATATCAAAATGTTACGATTACGTTGAAAAGTAATTTCTTGCTGATTTGTTTATTAAATTAATGAGAAATTGTTTGATACTGAACCAGGAATTTTATCAGTTTTTAGGGTTACTTGGTCAACTAGGAACCCTTATAGTTTCACCATGTCCGTTTGTCCCTCCGCGGCTTAGCTTAGTGACCGTTAATATATACCTACAGTAAATACACACAACATCTATTCTAAAATAGCACATTATTGTCGAGGCTCGGAGGTAGCTACTTGCTGGCTGAGGATTCGTTTTAAACGGACGACCTTGGGAGTCCGTTTAATTGAATCCGAAGCTAGCAAGTAGCCTTCCAGCCGAGTCATATATAGTGCTTTTCTCAAAAATGGCGCAATAAATGCAAATATAATAGAAATATTTTACAGGAGCAACATTCTTATGTATATATTTTCACAGAAAAAAGTAAAAAGATTTGCTTTGCCGCCGTTTTATTTTTTTAATTAAAAATGGAAGTGTATTATTCTGCTAAAAATACGCCAACCTATTTGAGACACCCAAAATAGTCGCGGTACCAACATTATAATAATAAGTACTGATCATCTGTCTGGCTGTTTAATGGACCTATGCCTTCATTTGATATGGCCACTTCAACTTTTAAAAAGTTTGGAACTCGACAAATAATGGAATTTGTATGCAACATTGCAGTCCCGAAATCGAGACTGCAATGTTTTTAACTTTTTAATTTTTTGACTGACCATAAACTACGCACTTCGCGACCTACTTTTTAACCGGCAACGTCGACTTTGCCGTCCATTTTTGAGAAAAGGTATTCTTATATTGTCTCGTGTATTTAGTAAATTTATCTTTTTCGGGTGGTGTTTTCCGGGAATCTTTGAAATTATCTCTAATTAAACCACGAAAGTGTTGAAAATTACAGGCCGATTTTACTCCTTCCTGTAATATCAAAGATATTTGAAAAGGCATTCCATATAATTAAAACACAACAGTTTGGTTTTCAGAAAGGGAAATCGACTACTTTAGCTGCTTTCACCCTGTCAAATAACATACTGAGCTATATGAACGCATGCGCCTGTAACTACCATTTTCTTCACCGAGCCTTTGATTTCGTCTGCCATGAAATCCTTCTAGCTAAATGTCAGCTGTACGGTATAAGAGGTGTACCTAACTAATTGCTCAAGAGCTATATGGTAGGACACAATTCGTGGAAGTAACCCAAATTGACTCTACCAATACCATAGTTATTACAAATCGTCCATTAATGTCAACAATGTAGGTGTTCCACAAGGGAGCATCATGAGACTCTTTTCTTATTATACGTCAATGACCTACCAAATGAAACTGCTTTTAGTGTACACTTTTTGCTGACGATCTATCCATCGTCATACCGTGCCATGATGCTCGCACATATAATAATGATATTACCAATACAATTACTGATACATGGTTACGTAGAAATAATTTAAATACTTAAAATTTAATTAACTAGACTTATCACGGTCTATATTCCGGTCAATATAAGTCTAGCTAGTGAAACTAACCGTGAATCATTCAAAACTCTCACTCATCAACTGTATCGTATGAAAATCAAAACTTAACAGAATCATGTCGCACAAATTTTTTTGGTATATGGTTGGACGACGAATGTTCCTGGAGCGATCACATTAATAATTTATGCAGTAAAATTAACTCGTTTGCATTTGCTCTATGGAAACTGACAAAGATAAGCACGAAAGAAACTGTAATACAGGCATGTCATGGATACGTTTGTTCTCTGCTGAGGTACGGAATTCTTCTGTGCGGTAACTCGAGCTATACCGAACGAGTGCTGATAGCTCAGAAACAGTGCATAAGAGCTCTGCTATATTATTATGTAATTGTAATTAGATTAAGTATGACATTTGTTTTTAATGTTGTAACTATTTATAAGAAGTGACATGTATAATATTTAGATTTATTAGCATTATTAATTATATGTAGCTTAGCTCGCGATTGTGTTTTTTGCATGCCAGTTGCTGGTGAAGTATGCATGTGCTTCTTAGTTGCTAAGTCCATATTTTGTATCATATTTTATGCAAAATAAACATATTTGATTTGATTTGTGTGTAATGTAGACATTTTAACATCTTGCAAGCCGCTTTTAAATGATTTAAAACTTTTGACTGTACATAGGTATATTTATGAAGTTTGTCTATTTGTGAAACTTCATCCGGAAATTTTCATTTAAAAAAAGATACAATGTTAGCTTATCACGAGGTACCCTGATAGATATTTATTCCACCTAAAAAACAAAATTGTATGGCAAGAATGCGCTATGTATGTCAATTAGTATTTATATTCATTTACATGATGACATTAAGGAATTACCATTTAATTTATTTACTCGTAAAACTAGGTTAAAAAAATGGTTAATAGACGAATGCTTCTATCGTGTCAGTGATTATTTGATTATTATAATTGTTAAATTGGTATGTAGTCTTAAGTTCTTTCATATTCTTGACATTTCGCGAATCTTTAAATTATGTGTTGTGTATGTTTTGACTAATATGTGACATTACTAATGTATTTAAATATTAATGTCAAAAACCCTTTTGAAAGAAAGTCAAAATGAAAACAGTTTAATAATGCGCCTTTCAAGATTTATAATTGCCCTAAAAATTGCCTTTTTCTTAATGCAGTGCGAGGGCGGTGAATAATTACGTAGCAATTTTCCCCCATCTAATTGGTAAGTCCAAATTACCTGAAATTCCGCTATAAATGCCAGGCCGCGCCTGACTCTTTCGTAGTACCTATCTACCCAAGCGTCATAAAAATCGTAAAATAAATAGTACCTACCGAAATAAATGCTGTCTACTTGAAAAAACACAAATTAAAATATTTTCATAGAAAGTAATTTAATTTCTTTTTAGAGTACTTATATCGTACCAATTCCAGAAAGTACAAAAATACTGACCGCAGAACTGCTCGGACCGGTTTTGCCTTCTTCTGAAGCAAATATACGCATTGGCGTACTTAGGTGATAATGTAAATATAGAATCATTTAGAATCATTTATTCATCAATTGTGCATTACAGGTAATGAATACAGGTGTTATAAACAATTTGTTCTCTGTAATATGTCTTGCGACGTACAATGATTAAGTATAGTAGGGTAAGTAAGCGCCTTGAGTATGCACTTTTGTCTCAGGCGATGCCGCTTGGCACGATTGTACCTTAGGTTGAACAAAACTGATTTGGCCCGGTAGCCACGATATCGTACCGTGCATACCCCCTCAAAAAGGGGGGGTGAAAGGGTCGGCTGCCCAGGTCCAATCTATGCTATATTTCTTCCTGCTCTTAGCAACTAGGGCAAGTAACATATCATTTTAGTATAATTTAGGGACGAGGAATTCATTTATGAAATAATAATTATGTCTTTCTGTACAAAAAAAAGTGATTTTTGTACAAAAAATGAAAATGTAATATAATTTTTTGTGACAATTTTGGCTAAGTATTACAATCACAGTGTGGCGATTGTCACTAAATAAAAAATTGGACAATGTAGCCCCTTTATTCTTCATTTTAGAAAATATCGCTTTAAAGTAGGTATTCATACATTTTTTCGTAAAAGAAAAAAAAAGTACCTATAGTGCGTGGCGGTGACGATTTCCATACAAATGGAACTATGGCCATAGTCAAAGATTAAAAATATTTACAAAAACACTGAATTTGGCGTTTTTAAAGTATGATTATAGCCCAATATATAGGTATAAATAGTTCTATTTGTATGAAAATCGTCACCGCCATGCGCTATAAATTATTTTTTTCCTACAAAAAAATGTATGAATGCCTCCTTGGAAATGATGTTTCCAGAATGAAGAATAAATGAGCAATATTGTCAATTTTTTATTTGGCGTAAATCGCCACACTATGATTGTAACAGCCAAAAATGTCACAAAATTTGTACATAACATTTGAATTTTTTGCACAAAAATCATTTTTTTGTATGAAAAGGTATAACAATTATTTCAAAAATGAATTCCTCGTCCCTAAATTATCCGAAAATGATATATAACTTACCCTAGTTACTAAGACCTGGACGAATTTGACCTGGGGAGTCGACCCCTCCCCCCCTCTTTTTGGGGGGTCGGAACGGTACAATCTCGTGGCTACCGGGCCAAATCAGCTTTGTTTGACCCAAGGAACAATCGTGCGAAGCGGCATCGCCTGAGACTAAAGTGCATGCTGTTTCATACATTTGCTGTCACTACTTACCCTACTAAATAGTGATCTCACTAATTAATATTAAGGCGGTTCCATCGGTTTGCCGCGATCACTGTCACATTTCGCAAGAAAGAACGGGAAAGACCATGCGCGTCACGTGTCAATTTTGATCGAATTTTGATGATTTTTATTTATTTTAAAAATGTTGCTTTACAATATCGAAATTCGAAAGCTGTCAAATTACTATTTAAAATAAGATTGTTTTTTCTTCTTTTTTTGTTTAGTGTCACATAATAAATAACCGAGTAAAGTTTGTTTTAAACTCCGAGTTAGAGGTTACTTTGGGAATTAATTGTATCGAGCGAAGTGTCATAATACGTTTATCGGAAGCTGTGTTATTAACAGGCATCGTAAACTGCGAGCGAAATCCATTGAAGTACTAGGGTTGTTTCAAGTCAAGTCAAAGTACCTCATTTCAATGGATTTCGCTCGCAGTTTACGATGCCTGGTTATTAAAGATAATGTAATCAAGAACTACATAATATATTTTTTCCACGTCCACGAATATCAACGTCTCGTAGAAAAATATGATCATATAAGTAGATTTTTCGCCATCTGGCTCAGGGAACGGCCTTAATTAAATAAATTAAACAGAGACTAGTAAATTTTGTAAAGTTTTCATCAAATATGTTTTTTATTTAACATTCCCTTAGCGTCCCGGTTCTATCCCACTTTACCCTACTGAGAACACACGCAAAAATCAACTTTTTAAGTATTTAGAATGTTATTGAAACGTAAAAAATGTTTATTTAGAACACTCTCCCCGCTATGTTGAGCGTTGAGCGTCTGTTGAAAAGAAAAAACACAAACAATTAGACCAAATGGGCCTGTCATAAAAATGTTCGTATTGTTTACGAAAAACAGGCAAACAGTTGTCAGATATCAGCTATTCGTCGATATAAATCATTCGGTAATCTTGTTTGCCATCGAGGCCGGGCTAGGATAATATTTTGAATGAGTTTGACAGAATGTCTTTAATGCGATTCGCTCCAAGTGGTTCTTCATTTAACGGAGTTTTGTTGTCATTAGGGTGGATTGGGTTGTTTCAGTTAATTCCGTGAATAGTTTAATCACTTAGTAGTTATTACTTATCATGATGTAATACTGGGAGTGCTCTGTAGTAAGTAATTGAAAGGTAATACATAAAACAACTTACTGGCCTGACTGTGACAAATTATCTCTTGTTAAATCAAATATCTACGAAGAATTTTAGTTAATGTACATATTATAATTTAAAACCGTGCCACGAGCTACGGCTAACAACATACATATAACCAAAGAATATCTATCTTTGATATAACATATAAGTAGTGTTACTTGCTTGGCAGTAATGACTAAGGACACTAGGTTTCCTTCAGAAAACAAGGACAATAATGTAACATAAGAAAAAAGTGGTTTGTAAAAACTCGTTAATGGCACAAAGTCAAAGTCAAATCATTTATTTGCCATACGTACACAACTAATCTAATACAGTATTTGACTACTAGTCAAATCAGTTTCTTTTTTCGAATTGTCAAAACGGTTTTGCTACTATGGAATTTATATGAAAGCTACCTAACGAACCTAACCTACCTACCTATTGATATAGTGTGATGTTCGTGAAAACATTAAAAGCGTAGGTAGGTTAGGTTAGTAGTTAGATCTGTTAGGTAGCATCAAATGCCCGAAGGTCAAACCGCCAGGAAATAGGAGCCCCGCAAAGCGGGGCTCCGTCTAGTTAAGTTGTGAAGGAAAAAGTTGTGTTTTTACGAATACTACTTACCAGAGAGATCAATATTCAATAAGGATAAACTAGGTTGAGCTATCTTCGATATATCGACCGAAAGAAACTTGAAATTACTTGATCGAAGCTAGTTACGTACGAGTAAAAAACCGGCCAAGTGCGAGTCGGACTCGCGCACGAAGGGTTCCGTACCATTACGCAAAAAACGGCAAAAAAATCATGTTTGTTGTATGGGAGCCCCACTTCAATATTTATTTTATTCTGTTTTTAGTATTTGTTGTTATAGCGGCAGCAGAAATACATCATTTGTGAAAATTTCAACTGTCTAGCTGAAAACGGTTCGTGAGATACAGCTTGGTGACAGACGGAAAGACAGACAGACAGACAGACAGCGGAGTCTTAGTAATAGGGTCGCGTTTTTACCCTTTGGGTACGGAACCCTAAAAAGTGCTTGACCGAAGCCAGTTACTACGGAGAAGTAAAGAAAAAAGCTTCGATCAAAACCAGGTTATGAAACCCCGGTTACGTAGGGGGCCGAAGGGGTTTTATACGGGTTTTAAAATATAAATTGTGTCTAAAAATAACTGCTATCTACGTTTCTCTACTTTCTCTATTAATCTTTTGGTGCTTTATTTCGTGCTTGGTGTAAAATAATTTTATTTAAATACAGTCAAATACCCTATTCAAAGTAACTTTCGCAAAAAGTTTGATTTAAGCTTAATTTTTAATTGTTAAAGTGGCAGGGGACACTATTTTATTCTTTTAACCCCTCGAACGGCAAGCTACCTCGAATGGGACGCTCTCTGACAACCGCGCGTGCGGCGGGCCGCCATTTTTAATATTGAAAACACGCCTCCTGGCGGCTTATTCTTTAGTTCAGTCGCAAATAAACTTTTTAACAAATTAGTGAAAAGTAGTTTTCACCAAGGCTCTTTGGGAAAACTAGTTTTGACTAAAAATCTAGCTTTTATCAAAGAGTTTCGAAAACCTAGTTTTAGCTACCTACTTAGTTAAAATACGTTACCAGGAAGGATTTTCAGTAAAACTTGTTTTAACTAAGGAAAACGCGTCTTCACTAAAAACCGGTATCGCGGTATTGAAAGAACAACGTTATCATGAAACTGGTTTGATAATAAAGACTGATGGTGGCCAAATTAACTGTATAATGAAATACTCTTATTGAATTTGGTCTTCTTCGACCGGCTTCGTCTTGCAAAGAAACGTATAGCCGGAATTAACGGTACCAGATATTATATGTAAAGGTTTCTTTGGTCATTACATGCTCAGTTATTACATGATTATATGATCGTAATTGCGTGAAGCGTTGTCGCTTTAATGAGGACGACACCTAACCGCATACATTAGTGGTTGATTACATAGGCTTGTCTACAATTTTATTATCGCTGTTTAGTCTTCGAAGGCTGCGGCCGCAGTGGTTGCTGACTTGATAACGCTAAGTATAACTCCGTATACGAACATTTTCAACTTAATTTTGGATAGTGGTCTCTCATGTGATTCGATTTTTAAAGTTCCGTACCTCAAAAGGGAAAAACGGAACCCTTATAGGATCACATTGTTGTCCGTCCGTCTGTCCGTCCATCCGTCCGTCTGTCTGTCTGTCTGTCAAGACCCTTTATCTCGGGAACGCGTGGATGTATCGAGTTGAAATTTAAATCATGTACTCAGGTCTACGGTCCCTTGAAGTTGTGAAAAAAAAACTTCTAAGTAAAAAAAGATGGTCTACGGCCGTTTATACTTACCACAAAAAACGTATATTTCGACACTCTCAAGGGAATCAAAATTTATAGGGTACTTCCCGTTGACCTAGAACTATGAAATTTGGCAATTAATATTGTCTTACACTACAAGTACAGGGAAAAATATCAAATTCTATAAATTTTTAAAAAATAAAAATAAAATAAGAAATGTTAAATTTGTACGGAACCCTCGGTGGGCGAGTCCCACTCGCACTTGTCCAGTTTGTTCCGTCTCCGATCCACTCTCGGGGTTCGGGCGTTTGGAGGCAAACGTATAATAAATTAGGTGACCAAGTGTCAGACGTAATATTTTTGACCCAATTTTCGTTCGTTTGAGCTGAAGTTATAGACTAGTCAAACTACTAATAGTTATATATACTTACGGTTAAGGTCGCTCTAAATAAAATCAAAGCGAAAAATAATTATTATAAATGTCCTATAATATTTATTTATTTATAAATTGTCGTAGGGCTTTCTCTACGACGAGACTTCTCGTTGTTAAAATTATAGTTCCCGGCAGAATTTAATTTAATACTATATTTTGATAATGTCCACAGGTTACAAAGACATAAAACTGTATTTGAATCACAAGGGGTCGTAGGTTTTTATCAGAGATAACAGAGCAATCTAAGCAATAGGTAACATTGTATGTATACATGTAATATCGTTGTTATTATAAACTTTAGAAATATTTGACTTGAAATACCCAGCGATATTTATAAGTGAAACATCATGGTTGGTGAACATATAAAATACCCTTTTTTGTGTCAATTCAAACCACTACGCAATTAACAAATGCCTACCATTTTTTTTAAGTTAAGTTTAAAATACATAAAAGTATAATCAGGAATGAGCTCAGTGTACAGTTTACAAAAGCGCGTTAAATATATAAAATAACGTTGACAATTATTTCTCATTAATCTTTATGAAAAATAAATTATGAGTGAACTAAATTAATCAGCAAACCCAGTTAGTAATGTTGGAATTCATTGAAAATAAGGGTTGGTGATAGCTTTAATAGATATACCGTTGGGAACACTAATTTCACCAATGAGTGCCCAACTTCGCCCAAAAAAATTTTTTGAAGTAAAACTTCTTTAGGCGCGACTAGAGGGTAACACACATTTTTTTTTCTGATGAAAGTAACGTCAAAGTGCCAACATAGCGATAAACGTCACAGAAGTTTTACTTCAATCGCGCGTAAAGATTACACGCACACATTTTTTTTATCGAGTTTATACGCAATAAAATGTTATAAAGTAGATAAAAATAAAAATCGTTCTCCAATGTTGAATTAAAAAAACCGGCCAAGTGCGAGTCGGACTCGCGCACCGAGGTTTCTGTACTTTTTAGTATTTGTTGTTATAGCGGCAACAGAAATACATCATCTGTGAAAATTTCAACTGTCTAGCCTTAGATGTCTAGCTATCACGGTCCATGAGATACAGCCTGGTGACAGACAGACAGAGGGACAGACGGACAGCGGAGTCTTAGTAATAGGGTCCCGTTTTTACCCTTTGGGTACGGAACCCTAAAAATATTAAACTTCTTAACTAACTAAATGATAAATCTGCAAACCTTACGTCATATTACAAATTTCAAATGTGGAACGTCTGTCAATACACATTACACACACAAGCAAAAGGGGATTTAGCTAAGTTTTTTACCTTATACCTCTACAAATGGTCAAACCGCAATAATTAAATTATAATATAATCAACCCGTAAATGGTTCAGCACATACATACAAGCTACAATAACTGTTCGAATTTTACACATCACATGGCAGAAACGCAAAAAAAACAAGAGCAAGTGACAGCGAAAGTAATTAGATTCCCAAAGAGTGAGCGCGGATAAAAAACGCGTACCTATCGGAACAAAAAGCGAACAAAAATAAACTCTACCGTTCTTGCCCGAGTCCGATTTGAGCCTGCCATGCCAGTGTTTGGTATCAAAGGATTTAAAGGTCCTTTACTACATTTAGGGTTGCTACAAACTTGCTTTAGATATACAGGGAACTTTACGCACCTTGAATAGCTGCAGCAGTCGTAAAAATTGTCTTAGAGAGTAGGTAGATTACTTAGAAAAACTGGCCAAGAGCATGTCGGACCAGCGTAGAGTTTCGTAGTCGACCGTTCGTCAGAATAAAGTGATTAGCAGTTTTTTTTTCAATACTATGGACATAATACCTAAGCAAAAAGGAGTATCTTCGCAGGAATTACGTCCTTTCCTACGTCCTAAAAACGGGAAATCTGTGAGTCACCTTGACAACATTATTTAAAACTAATACGTTGAGATACGTAACGATGACCTGTAACTTCTAACGGTAACGTTATTTAAATGCGTTAAAAACTATCTACTTTTAACTATTTCTCGGTAAGTGCGTTTTTAGAATGCGTGTTTTATTTTTTGATTTCATGATTTTTGTCTTGTATTAGATGCCTGTTTTGTAGCTTAATGTTCACTTGGAAACCAAGTTTTGCTTTAATGGTTTTACATGTATACTCAGAAATAAACATAATGAATTAATTCATTAACTCAATACCTATTAATCATTAGAGCCTTTAGCAAGAAACGCCACATTGTTGTCTCCTATGATGTGTGCACCACTTGTTAAAGTGTTTCCCACTCATGTCGATAATCGATCTGCACTGCAATGTTAGGTATATAAAATATTCATTCATTTTTTTTAAATTACGTACCTGATTACAAAATATTGCCGGCATCTAAATTTAATACAGACAATCTATTAAAACCTCCATCACGTAACTAATATCTCGACTCGGTATTATTTGGTTCATAAATTCCAAGACCTTGAGTAATAGAGTCGCCTTGCGTCAGGCTTGTCAACAGCATACATTATGTGTCCCTGATATACTGTGTTACGGAATACATAACACTGCAAACATACATCTGCACTCGCTACACTTCCGTGCAGGCTGTAAGGGAGGCAAATTTCTCCGAAATCAACAGTAAATTCAACTTTGTACCCATGACGCATTGGTGTGGGCCAGTGCGAATACACACTGATCGTTCAAGATTTGCATTGAAACAACCTATGTCATATAATGCTCGTGTCTGACCTGTCTGCCTGCATTAGTTTAGCGGTGTGTTAGGTTAGGTTATGCAATTCGTGTAACGTAAAAAACGTGAAGGCTAGATTACAAAAGCAAGCAAACTGTCAATTTCAATTATAAAACTTTTCTGAAATAATAAAATGTAATTGCGTAATAATTTATTTTAAACTAGAGTTAGAAATAACAATAAATGAAACAAATATTCCACCACAGGGCAGTATACCTGTATACTGATTTAAACTAGTGGCTCTGTGAGCTGTAGACCTCGCGAGCATAGCTTAAGATGATGGATGTGTAGAGCTGTCCTGCCGACTAACCACCAAAAGATCAGTAGATTCGTAATGTAAAGAAACCTATATAGCGGATGGAATGTTTATTGTTAAAAAAGATTAAAAATTAAATTAAAATTCTTGTTTGAGACTTTGATAAGGCACTGATATTTTCAGACATTAATTGTCATGTGCTCGTGGCATCCGTAATCTCTTGTTTGAAAAAAAATTCAGATAATAGCTGAGGTTACATGGGGCTACATGGTTCAAACCCCGACAGTGCTATTTTTTTTTAATAATTTTAACGTTCTTTTTCAAGTTAAGCGTATGTTATTTTATTATCAATTGAGTGTCGCGAATTCTTCTACCGATAACTACAAAAACGCTTCTATTGATAGCTAAGTGCTGTTGGCGTGCGAGTCAAATTTTTGAGTAGGTAACAAAATTTTACATTTACTATGAAGAAAACGTGAAATTTTATTCACATTTTTCTATCTCGCCAATCAGACAATAGGTACTTTTTTCATACAATTTCCATTTCGGCAGAAAACGGTTTCCACTAACTAAATCTTAACAAATCACTTTGATTTTGATCGCTTCAGCATAATATATTGTAGGTTTGTAAATTTCGCTTTAAAAATAATTGTCATAAAAAATAGCATGTGAAAAATAAAAGTTTTCATTTTAATACAAACTGTATGGGAAAAGTTTTCCTCGATAGGCTGTATCAGGGAAACAACATTTTTGTTCCCCAATAGCTATTGTTCCATTCGCGTTTTTCCCCATTCTGCTTTTTAACCAGGCGTTTATTTTTTTAGTAGTTAATTTAATCACACGCGTTTGTCCCAGTCGCTTTTTTTTACAAAGAGTAATATTTCCGAGAACAAGCCCTTCTTACCCTGAGCCGACGGAGCCCCGCTACGCGGGGCTCCTATTTCTGAGCGGTTTGCCCTTCGGGCATCTGAAGCTACCTAACGAACCTAAC
This sequence comes from Cydia strobilella, assembly GCF_947568885.1. Taxonomy (NCBI): domain Eukaryota; kingdom Metazoa; phylum Arthropoda; class Insecta; order Lepidoptera; family Tortricidae; genus Cydia; species Cydia strobilella. Next base: position 11,350,715 of record NC_086045.1, on the reverse strand, counting down.
CTACCTATCTATCGACTTAGTGTGACTATCGTGAAAACATTACTCTTTGGGTATAAAAGCGACTGGGACAAAAGCTATTGGGGAACAAAAATTTTGGGTAGCTAATCTAAACAGTCATTGCGAAGACCGCATAGGGCCGCTTAGGGACCTCATAGCGTAAAGCAGGCGCCCTGTATGTAAGACTTAAATGTTGGGCTTTACCCTAACCTACAGTGAAAAGGTTGTAGGCAACGGAAAAAGGCGCCGCAGGCGCCCTGTACGTAATCTTTACAGTGTAAAAGGCGCCGCAGGCGCCATTTACGTAAGGCGCGCTTTTGATTGTCGGGCTTCGCTCGACCCTACAGTGTAAAGCCTGTGTGTAAAAGCGCGCTTCGCGCGCTTGAATGTCGGGCTTCGTCCGACCCTACAGTGTGAAGCCTGTGTGAAAGAGCGCGCTTCGCACGCTTGAATGTCGGGTTTCGCCCGACCTTACAGTGTAAAGGGCGCCGCAGGCGCCCTGTATGTAATCTTTACAATATAAAAATTCGCCCCAGGAGCCATGTATAAAAAGCGTGCTTTGCGCGCTTGAATATCAGGCTTTACCCGACCCTATATTGTAAAGCCTGTAGGTAAGAGCACATTTGAGCTTTTTATGCCTTAATTTTCGCACACGGTGGCCTCAAACAAACGCAGTCGTGATATTCCTGTAAAAATGCCACATTTTAACTCTGTTCCAGCTCCGCGTATTTTATTTTTATAATATTTCAGAAAGATCTATTAAATGAACTCAATTGTATCGAAATCGGTTAATGGACTGATGAGTAATTATTAAATAAACACTGCAAATAGGGGTCATTTTAGCTCCGAATGCGTCATTTCTAGCGCAGAATCAGCGCCATATATGTCAGCAGCACATGCAGTTCCGAGTAATGGCTACTTTCGTTGAGACACTGATGAACCAAAAACCAAAACCATTCATAATATACCGCCACCGCGCCATAACACTTTTTCGTTAATATCGGTTTTCGATCCGAGCCCCTCTATGGGTTTTTAAAAACGTGCACCTTACGTTTCACGTTAAAAAAAGTTTGTCAAAAATGACCTTTTTCTCGCATTCTATAGGTACCTATGTTCTTTTCCAAAATCTGTAAACCCCAAAATTCATTAATTTGAAATTGAGGGAAGGTTTTCTAAGACCATTTTCGCGTAGCAGCACGGGATCTGGTAGCTGCCCTCACTGACCCAAACCAACCTGTATAACTGGCTGATTTTTGAATTTCGAAAAGTATTGAAATGCTTAGTAGTGGAGATATGTTGAAGGGTACGAAATCAAGCGCACGAAACTAAAAACCGCGCAAGTGCGGGTCGGACTCGCCCACCGAGGGTTCCGTACGTTTTAGTAATTGTTGTTATAGCGGCATCGGCAACAGAAATACATTAATTGTGAAAATTTCGGTTCATTAGATACAGCCTGGTGACAGACAGACGGACAGAGGAGTCTTAGTAATAGGGTATTTACCCTTTGGGTACGGAACCCTAAAAATCGGCCCGTTTCGACCTGACGATGTCACCACCTGTCGAACAAATTAGGTACTACTTAGTTAGGTCACCTGTGCTAAAGTGACATCTTTGTTAGTTATTATTAACCAACACAAACATGCGTTGAGTAACATATATTTTCTAAATTTTTTATTGAATTTTTCAATAATATTATTGAATAATTTGGCTCCATAAACCCGCTCAGACAAACGAATCTATGCTACATAAACCTCAAAGTTTATGGTGCAAGAAATCTACTTATTTTAAAAGAAAAACTCGAAATAAAATTGTATGAAATTCGGAAAAAGGAGAGAACCACTTAAAGCTAACTAAATGTATGCCTCTGCCGTTCAAAACACTTTAGAAAATTAAAATAACAAAAATAAAACATATTTTTTAGGGCTAGTTAAATAAAAGCTTGTAAAAATGAAACGAATACGCTAAGCCTGCGCTTGATCAATTAATTTCAAAATAGAAAAATAAAAAACAAATAAAAAAAAACAATACGAAATTTAACTTTAAGTGTAAAAGACAAAATACAAAAAGTTATGTAGCAGCATACAATTACTGGGGATCGAACCAGGGACCACCCGGTGCAAACGAAAAAAGCGAATGTTTGCAAAACCCGCCATGATAGTGCTTACCTTAGCTGACGAAATTCAGCTACTCATTCCCGAGTAAAAACTAAATATCTAAATACCTCCAAACCAGCAATACAAACTTTCTGCATTTTTCGACATTTAATCTGTAAACATATCTTAAAAAGAAAATACTGTTATGATATCGATACGACTATTTGTTTAGGCGCGAGCTATTACGACTCCGCCATTTTGAAAAATTTCCAAAACCCGGATCGACAAAAAAATTCTATTTAGTTATAGAATTTGGTCACAAAATTTCACGAGGATCGGTTGAGAATTGCGACCTGTAGAGGAGAACATCCGGACATACAAAAGCAAAATGCGCGAGTCAAACCGTAGACCTTCGCTACGCTTCGGTCAACTAACACGATTTTCACTCATAATTTTAAAACTAACACGGGACTTAATCGCGTATAAACTTACGTTTATTTATGGCCTGACGTTTCGAACATGACGTTACGTTCGTAGTCACAGGCAGACTGGCGAGGAATTGTATCAACATCTTCTTGCCAATAAGAAATAATCAAGATCAAGTACGGGTAGTTCGCAAAACCCGCGCGGCAAGAAGATGTTGATACAATTCCTAGCCAGTCTGCCTGTGACCACGAACGTAACGTCACGTTCGAAACGTCAGGCCATAAATAAACGTAAGTTTGTACGCGATTAAGTCCCGTGTTAGCTTTAAAAATTATGAGTATACCTGTAATTTAGAAAAGCTATTAAGCAACGCCAAGGTGGATAGTCCTAGAGGCCTTAGGACTACTCGGTGTCCAAAGAACTACGGATGCCGATGCCACAGGCTTTACAACAAGCTGAACATAAGTGTCCCTATAAACATAAGGAAAAACTTAATTAAAACCTACATTTGGAGCACCGCCCTCTACGGATGTGAAAGTTGGAACATCACAACACAAGACCGCCGTCGTCTAGAAGCCTTCGAATGTGCTGTTAGCCGTGTTGGCGAAGGATGCTCAAAATCAGCCGGACAGAAAAGCGCACCAACCATGAAGTAAGACAAATAATGCACGTAATTGAAAAACGTAGAGCTAAATTATAGGTCACATACTCCGACATGAAGGGCTAAATAAAATCATACTAGAGGGCAGAATTGAGGAAAGAAGAGGAAGACCCAGAATATCATACATGACACGGATAAATGAATGGTGCTGTAGCCATTCATATCAGGAAGTAAAAACGAAAGCCCAGAATAGGCTGGAATGGAAAATGCTGCATCGACAGAGGGCCGGGCCCTCTTAATATTGATGATGATGATGAACATTAGTGGATAGAGATACGATCCTCAACAGTGAGGCAGCGACTTAAAAGGGGGTGCTAATCTAGAAAATTATAAGGAAACAAAAGAAATAATCAAATCTTCGTGATTTTCAAGGCACGTTTTTTTACTTAGACTGTATCTATCTATTACGGAGTTATATCTATCTTGGGTTTCCGTGAAAAATATTTTCTTCATTGCATTTTTCCTTGATTAAAATATGTAAACTTGTAAACTACAATTTTGCGTCAGCCCTCGCTTAAGGAGCGAAGCGTTACTAATAATATCAATAGTAGATTGTGTTACAAGGGAGCAAAATTACATATTTACGGCGAGGGCGTACATTAAATCCTAAACGAAGCGAAGGATTCTATAATAGAATCCCGAGAGTAACGAGGGATTCTAAAGTAGAATTCTGAGCGTAGTGAGGGATTCTAAGGGACGCCTAAGATGGAAATAATTTTTCTACCATGTGACACATACTGCTTTTCACATCACCTATGAGGTAATTATGACGTTTAAAAATATTACTTAAGCTAAAATAATAATGTGCAAAAAAATATATTAAAATAGTGTCCTAGAACAGAAAAGTGTTACTTTGATCCCTCCTAGCAGGGAAGAAAAGTGCCACTTTGATCCCCCTAGCAGGGAAGAAAAACCCCTTTTTCGAATTGGTGATGTGAAAAAATATATGTAACTTCGTATAAGATAAGTAAAGTCTAAGGAAAAAACGTGCCTCGGAAATCAAGAAAAAGTTATGCTTGAATAAGTAGATGGCGCCACACCTTTGGCCTCACTCGTGTAGATGTCGTTGGCGACACCGTTTGATATGTAACAATTTTAACACATATCAGTGAAAGAACATATGGCGTTCTAACAAAAATATTTTTTTTATTCATATATAAGTACATTATAATATATCAAAAAATTTTGATATTTTTATACATTTTAATTTTTAGGGTTCCGTACCCAAAGGGTAAAAACTGTACCCTATTACTAAGACTCCACTGTCCGTCTCGATAGCTAGACAGTTAAAATTTTCCCAGATGATGTATTTCTGTTGCCACTATAACAAATACTAAAAATTAAATTTGTACGGAAACCTCGGTAGGCGAGTCCGACTTGAGTTTTTAGTTTTAATCCTGTGTCCAAATTTCAGTAAATTTACTGTGACTACAAAATCCTTAACCTCTAAAGCTTACTACTCAGTCGAAGAGTTTATGACAGATACAAATTTATGATTTAATCTAGAAATTACGCCTTTGTTTGTTTTTTGATTAATGTATTAATTACTTGCAAATAAATCATAATACAACTTGGATAATGTGCTTATGAACCTTCTATAAATTATGTCTATGTTTTATAAATTTAATCAATAATGAATTGGTAGAGAATGCCTTATGGCATTAAGTCCGCCTTTTGTACTGTAAGGTTTTTTTCTTTTGTGCGATAAAGATTAAATAAATAAATTTCAATTTACATATAGGTACTATGATTATATCTTACAATTTTTACTTGAATCTGGATTTATGACTATAACTACTATATTTGAAATGTTTATTATTGTATTGTTCCTTTATTTTAATTGTAATTAATTCCTAGCTTTTACTTGAATGCTATTTTATGTTTAACTAAGTATTTATTTTAGTACCTAATTAGTTTTTAGAATTGTGTTACGCATAGTACTGACAGGGTAACCATGCATGCACTTAATACATGTTAACCATGGTTCTGCAATAAATGAAATGAAATGAAGTTTTATGATGATGTCCTCCCAGGCGTGTCCGTCGACGGCGACACTCGGACAAATCAGTATCAGGTATTCAGTAAATTCTAAATTTATTATGACAATAACTCTATACACTCTATTCTCTTTGCTAATATATTATTATAACTAGTTTTCACCGAGGTATTACGGAAAACTAGTTAGTAGGAAGTCCCATAACCACGGACGGCATATAGTGCCGGACACACGTACAATTTCAGGGATAAGTAAAAGTGGCGCGGGGGGACGTTCCAATGTCGAGAAACGGGATGCGCTTGCTTGTGAGTTGTGATGCGCGTAGCGACTGTGGGAGCGTTTTTTTAGTGTTGCTGTATGGAAAGCTCTGAGTCGCATAAGTTTCGGGTGAGTGTTTCGGTCTATTTTTTGTGTTTAGCTGGATGTGTTTATTTTTAATAAACTCACTAATCACTTAAATTTTGTAGTCCATAAAAGTTTTTTTTTACATACTTGAAATATTTGAGGTACACAAAAAATAATTGTAATGATTCCTTTTTCTCAGTACCCGGACACAGTGGTAGTCCCGCAATGGTGACAGTGAATATGTTTTTTTTTAAATTATATTCTGTACCTGCGATGTTTCAGATAGAAGAACAGGCCAGGAAAAACGAAACAGAAAAAAAAAAATCGGAACCGAAGGTGTGAAAAAAGTGAAAATTTGATGATATATAAAGGAAAGCAAAAGAAAAAGGTGAAGCTGAGGGGAAACTAAATAAACAAGTGAAGAGCGAAGTTAAAAAAGGAGAAAAAACAGCAGCCATTGGTTGGAGCAACCCGTAGTTTGTTTAGACTACGACGAAGACTGGATACAGAGTGCTCCAGTTGCCATGGGTGGGCGCAGGAAGCCTGTGCTTGACATTCCAGAATGTTCAGAAGATTATATATTTGTGATCAGTGTCAAATTTTTTAAACCGTCCGGTGCTAGGGGATCGAAATGTATTCCGTCCGGTAGTAGGTGCCTCTTGCAAAGAATGAGTTTTTTTTTCACTAAAGTTTACTTTTTAGGGTTCCGTACCCAAAGGGTAAAAACGGGACCCTATTACTAAGACTCCGCTGTCCGTCTGTCCGTCCGTCTGTCCGTCTGTCTGTCTGCCACCAGGCTGTATCTCATGAACCGTGATAGCTAGACAGTTGAAATTTTCACAGATGATGTATTTTTGTTGCCGCTATAACAACAAATACTAAAAAGTACGGAACCCTCGATGCGCGAGTCCGACTCGCACATGGCCTGTTTTTCGTTTTTGAATTAGTTTATGCATAAGTTGCATTTGTGTTATTTTAATTGAATCCAAAGTTTGTTGACTAAAGTAATTCACAAATAAAGATAATTTTTTATTTTTTTCAAAAAAGTCTTAGGTGACCGTCACTGGGGATGGGACTTCCCCCTATAACTAGTGAAAACGCGTTTTCACTAAACTGATACGGAAAACTAGTTTTAACTGCATCTTGCGTTTTCATTAAACACGGGTTTTTACGGTAACATACCGATCTATATGTTGTACAGCCTGTAGAACCCGCGGTAAGAACGGCACCTCTGTGAATTGTGTGTAGAGCCATCCAACTTCAATTACCTGTGTGATGTCAATATTGGAACAGGCTGCATGCGATACCTCGTGTTCCTTGCACAACGCCTTAACGGCTTCCCTACAATTCCCTTCTATATAATATTTGTAGCTTTTCTTTTACAAATGAAAACTCAATAATTTACCATGAAAACTTGAACCATGCAGGAAATAGAGTTTATTTTGTTTTGATTAAAAAACTGAATAAGTAAAGCCTGATCAGGAATATATGATCACGCGCCATGTTGCGGAATTTCACTGGAACTATTTTTTTCATACTATACTGAACTGTCACCCTATACATGAGAATGAACAGCGCCCTCTTGACAATGATCATATATTACTGGTCAGGCTTTACTATATCTATAGTTGTGCTGTTCTCGAGTTTCGCCATAGTAAACGGAAAACGTTCTCGAGAACGGCACAACTTATTTATACCTAACCTGGGACCGTAAGTCTTAAGAGGCTAATATAAATAGTTGCAAAGTGTTTTTTGTTGATACTTGTTTGAATGTTTCAACCACAAAATAGTGTGTGGGGCGCCCGTCAGCCAGGTCCAGGTGTAATGGCGTCACATAACGTCCCCAGCAGTATTTGCATTAACTCCCGCCTGGGCTGTAGCTGCGGTGAATGAAAGAACGGAACGCATATGTAATACTCAAGTCATAGCGTCTCTTGGTACTTCGTGAAACCGGACAAGTGCGAGTCGGACTCGCCCACCGAGGGTTCGGTACTTTTTAGTATTTGTTGTTATAGCGGCAACTGAAATACATCATCTGTGAAAATTTCAACTGTCTAGCTATCACGGTTCATAAGATAGGTACAGCCTGGTGACAGACATACAGACGGACAGTGGAGTCCTAGTAAAAGGGGCCCGTTTTTATTACCCTTTGGGTACGGAACCCAAAAAATTCTTATTTCTCACGCAGCTATTCAAATCTGAAAAACTAACTCTCGATTCGAATTCCATATTAACTTTAGCTATGTGAAAATCCGACCAAAATTATGAAAAATAATAATTAAACTACCTAGCTGTAGTTATAATTACTAACCCCGTAATAAAAATTATATTGTATGTTCCTACTTAGGTACCAAATATTACATTTACACATAAGCACTCACTCAATCCAGTTATTAATAGAATCGGCGTTACTTTGCGGAAATGCATATTAATTAAAACAAATATATTACTTTCCTAATCCGCGAAATATTAACGTGCTAGTCAAGTTTAGGTAGTTGCGTATTTTTATATGCAATTAATATTCCTACCCTCCCACGGCAAAAATAAATATTTACTACGCAAATAAATATAACAAACCACCACCAAAAATAGGTACATATCTATAGTGTCCGTTTCATTGCGTATTCTCGCCACCTAGCGGAATTCTACACTGGAATCATTGTTGCTATTTATAAAAATAAAATAAAACTTCTTCTTCTGCTCTGTCAGCTTACTGTGTTAGTCAATTACTCGCGGTGTGATCTTGGTGCTGATTGCATATTGCACAATGCTTCCGTTATTAATGTATATTGCGCGTGAAATGCAACTGCTAATGTGACAAGAGTAATCTTAACAAGGCAATGTTCTGCCACCAGAGTGCAGCACAAGCCTTTTTAGTAAACCATAGAGTAACTTATACTTACTGTACCTTTAACAGGTTTTTGACAAGTTTTCAGAGATAATAAAATATGACATTGGTGCATCAAGGCGATTTGTTTACAGAGGACCTATCGGGAAACGCGAATCCGAAATTTCGCTATCTGCCTCTTTATCGCTCGAATTTGCAAGTGACAGAGATGTTAGATAACGAAATTTCGATTTTCTTGTTTCCCGATAGACCCTCAGATTGTGGTAGCGGCGCCCCCTACGCAGAGTTTCGCGTAATATTCCCTATTGCTTCACGGCTCGGACACGACTTTGCGCGACCGGCGACCGCGGCGGCGATAAGGCGATAACCATAGGTTGGAGGCGTTGGAGCGGAACACAGTGATCAGACCTTTCGTTCCCACCTATGATTGTCGCCGCCGCCGTGGCGAATCGCGCAAAGTCGTGGCCGAGCCGTCACGGTAGTAGTAACTGTAGTGTGCTTATGGCGACAATTAAATGAATTCAGCACCCCCGATTTATACGAAAACGATACCAAACCCGGCCTAGCAGCTTTACTGATGTAGATAATCAAGATAAAAATGAGAGCCCTAAAAAAACCTTCAAGAGCGGATATCTCAAAAACTATACAAGATATCGAAAAACTTGACTGAATAATACTTGTAACAAATTAAATCTCTTTTCATTTTGTGTAAGGGGCCAAGTCGCTCAGACGCATAATTTCCGAGATATAATCGAAAAACCGAAAAATGGAACCTTCAAACCCCCCTCTCCCCCCAGCACCAGGGTTACGGCCGGGACTTTTGATATGTTCACCTCCTAACTAGTCCAAACAAAGCTACGAAGTCAAAAATTGTGTTCCAAGCATTTCCCTCTAATCCCTCTATACCTTCTTATTGCTTGGCCTATAATGAAAATCCGCAATATGGCGAACGTCAAATAAATTCATGTCAGGGTATTAGGTTTATGCTTTAGATTTTTTTTTGTGGCATAAATGCCACAAATTTGTCACTTTGTAAGCTGCGTCTGTGGATCTTCTCTAAACTATTCTAATGCGAACTCAACCCAACAGTATTATGCTAAACCCAGCGCATCCTAGGGTCACGAAGGGTCAGTATCTTCCGAGATGGCTCAATCAAATTCTTGTTTAACTACAAATCTAACAATAACACTCGTGTCCACGTATTCTACATAATGCATGCTTTATATTCTGATCTGTGTAACAAGCGTTGAATTCCCATTTGCATGGTAATAGTGGCATCGGGCCTTAATAATGTTTACGGTTAGTGTTACTGGATTGCTAGTGTAGCCACAAAGGCGTACGCTGTCTGGCGGCTTAAGCCAAAAAGCAATCACGACGAGCGCTATTCAGAGTATTCAAACATATCTACGGAAGCCGCATTCGAACTTTGACACGTACTGTGTGCAGTGCAGCTGAATAACAGAAATATAAACCCACGTGCAAAGTGTAATCATAAAAGTGTGAATCATGGTGCATGTATCGCCGGAGATCTTATTACACGTTGCCATGATTACGTTTTCCTGGGTCACCCTTCAAGCCCTGGTTTTACGGCAGTTCAATTAATCAAACCAAAGATAGATATAACTCCGTAATAGATATACAGTCTAAGGAAAAAACGTGCCTCGATAATCACGAAAATTTGATTCTCGATCAGAGGGCGCCACTAGTTTTGGCCTACTCTCGTATAGAGGGCGTTGACGATTTCGTTTGTTATTTATAATTTTAACGCATATTAGAGAAAGAACATGGGTCAAAATCATATAAAAATAATTAATGCAAATAAAAAAATCATTTATCCATATTTAAATACATTTTAACGTATTTTTATAAATCTTCATTTTTAGTTTTAAAGTATGTCGATAGATGGCAGTGACTTTACAGCGGTTACAAAATTTACTATGACAGTATCCTCTTTGATCAAACATACATTTTGTGGAAGTTATAAAGTAACAAGTAAAACGTGTTATACATATAATTATTTTTTGTAAAAAACTGTACATAGGTAGTTGATTCAATAAGAAACAAAATCGATGAACAGAGAGGCTGAAACTCATTGAAAATGTAATAGAGATTATTTTCTCGGAATTTTTCTGTGAGATGAATCGGAAATGATAAAAGCCACACATGGACGCCACGCTGTCAGTTAACGTGGCGCAGGGAGTTTAGTAGAACCGGTCGCCACTTGGACAGAAAGGTTTGCAAAGCAGCTTACCGGTCAATTCGAACAACGTGATAATTACTAGATACGAGAACAATACGAGATCTAATAGATACGTTATAGTTTAGATCTCAACTAGTTATCTTTTGCAGTTCGATTCGAGAAACCAATTGTCATTTCACGCTACAATTATTGTGAGGTTTTGGGATATCCATTAGATATCCATTGGATGTCTAAGTAATATCTTAAGCAAATCTTAAAGAGATCGTTCAAGAGGACATTCGGAATCGCGGAAATGACAAATTAGACATGACTTTATTAAATATCTCGTTATCGATTCTGTTTCGTATCTAGTGGATATCTAGTTGATATCTAGATCATTGCTCGAATTGGTCCGCTAGAAAGGCCCGCAAAAAGGTAAGTACCTCTAGATTGATAATTTAGTCCAGTTTCCAGTGGGAATGCCTTATCATAAAAATATGAGCATTGTATCTTTTTAAAATGTTTGAGTACCTACTCAACTTTATTTTTAGTATCAAAAAATGACTATCCAGTCAGGAAATTCTGCCCGCCGTATACTCTTTCAACTATACGTATACAATTATCAGGGCAGAACTAGCTACCCCGATAAAATAACTTTCATGAATATTTAAAACCTGTCTTATTTTAATTTACAAGTGATTTTATTTATTTATGGCGTTATTTATAAACATCTGTCAATTCTAAACTGGTGATAAAAATAACTTTTCCTTATACGTTTCTTTGATATTAAAAGACAGTGACGAGTTTGGCTTAAGCAATTTAAGCATGCCTTATAAATTACGTCTCTCTTGATTACGTAAAGCAAAATAAGCCGTTTTTGAATTTTACAAAAGTCATCCCTTCTTAGCAAAAGGAAGCAACCGCCGCCGCCGCAAGTGCTGGAAGATACCGCCTTTTGCTTGTCATGCCTATAGTATCTATAAAAATCCACCTTTTAAGTCCAACTTCTATGACGGACGGCCAACTGCCAAACCCTAAGTGCCACCCCACACTAGCGTCTTTTGAGCGTCGGCGTCTAGTCAGCGCTATGGAAAATGACGTCGCGTGCGCAGTTGCGCCAACGTTGCGTCGAGCAGCGGCCATAGAGTTGAGTAGACGCCGACGCAAGGGGAGACGCTGGGTGTGGGGATGCCCTAACACTAAGCATGAGCCAGTTTTTTAAAACGTTATTATAAAGAATTGACTAACAATAAAGTACCGTACAGTATTATTTTATGAAGAATCATGGATTAAAATGATTATTGACAAAATAATAGTACAAACACACGAACGCGTTAACTTGCAATTGCATAGCCTGAAGTATTTGTACATCCTCGCTAAAGTATTACCTAAATTCAGGATTCTGCTGCTAAATTCTGCTTAAAAACATTACCGATTGTAATAAAACATTGAACAGCTGTTTTAAATATTCTAATTAAAAGTTGTGTAAATCTTATGGTAAAATATCTATTCAATGCCCTATCGAAATCAAACTTTTTAAATAACTAATTAAGTTACAAATAACTTTAGATAAGGTTGATCAACAACGTTGATTGATAGATAAGTGCACTAAAAGTCACTTTTCCCACTTGAAGCGATGATTTCCTATATATTTTTTTGTATTTGAACAATGTATCAGTAGTGAATATATATGTAGAGTACCTGCGCGCTTGTCGGTCCAGCGAGCCCTTGCTTACTTGTGCTACGTGATCAATTGGCGCCAGCATCCCGCCCTTTTGTCCAGGAAACAATAAGCGCGAACGTCTCGAGAAAGATCCGCAGATATTTCACCCGGGTTTTGTCCGGGCGAAGGGCGAATTGAAAAAACCGAGCTTTATTTTGAGAACCGAAGTGGCCTGACCTTCTATTTTAGGTGTTTTATGTACCTAGACTTGTAATAAAATTTAAGAAAGGGCAAATGGTGCCCTACGTGACAAATTGAGGCAACATACTTGAACGCAATTGGAGACTTTACGCGAATGCTTAACCTGTGGTAGAGGCCAATTTGAACTTACATTTAGATGTCAAAATGATATCTAAATGACGTTGTTTTGTTAACATTCGCGCGTAAATTTCGCTCGTAGTTGTTTGTACATTTATTGGCGCGACCCCCTATCTCTACCCCTCGCTATTACTATCTTTTGCTGCATAGGGTTCAATGTTCATGTAGATATACCTAGATACAACGACCAAAATGAATTCCACGGGTACGAAGTCGCGGGCAAGAACTAGTTATTAATTAGAAAGGCGATGTAGCAAAGTTTTAGTGATATTAAGAATGTGTATGGTTTCTGTTTCAAATATGGCTCACAGATAATTTATAACCTTAAATCAGGTAATAAATCATACACGGAAAATTACCGGCCAACTTATATCGGTGCTACCTGTGATATCCAAGATCTACGAAAAAGTACTCTATAGTCGCCTCAATGAACATCTTACTAATATAAACTATTTAACATCTCAACAATACGGTTTAAGAAATAAGTCAAATACCCTATCTGCAGCCATAGATTTAACAACAAAAATTAAATATTGATGATAAAAAAAATTGTCTAGGCGTTTTTATAGATTCAAAAAAGGCGTTCGATACTAAGAAATACAAACAAGTTACTACTTCGTAAAAATAGAACGGGTTACGGCAAACACAGCGTAATGTATGAGGGAGCACGGATGTATAATGAACTACCAAATAATGTGAAAGATTGGGAGTCTCTTAGCGCATTTAAAGCCAAATTAAAAATATACATACATAACAATGTAATATAAACCTCTAGCGATCATACTATTTATGTTAATTTTAAGAAAATCAAATAGGTACTTAAGCTCATTTTTAGTGAACTGTATTGTTCTTATGAGTAATAAAGAATCTCTATAAACCTAAAGCTCATAATCCATAACATAACTGATTCGTATTCGTATCGATAGTCTTTGCATAAAGTCAAGTTCCCAAAAATGTAACTAATCTGCCAAAAGCAAACACAATTTACCAACTTTCATGACTGACCGCTTATGTAGTCGTATCAAAATTTAGGCAAAATACCTATTAGGTATATATAGGTAAAGGTTCAAAGCCAAACTTCGCTTGAGACGTTACGTGCAATTTCGCAGGAAATAAACTAAATTTTCTAGGAAATAAAACGTTAACGCGGCACCGGCTCGAGACAAACTAATTCTTGAATATTTGCCAAGCCGTGTTTCGCTGACCTTATACCGAATTCCCTGGGCTCGAAACGCCTCTAACACATAAAGTTGTAAGTCACATAATTTCCCGATAACATAACGCTCTTTCACCAAATTGGGGCAAAATTGCACGTTCGCGTTTGTTACAGTGTATGGCCAAAGTTGGGTTTCACTTTATGATACCGTTTGTTATTGATGTGGCTTGTTAAGTAAAATGTCGGGCAACCCATTGGGAAAGCTGAAATAGTTGCGGCTTCCAGAAACAGATCCAAACGAGCGTTTCGTATATGTTTGTGATAAAATTCGGTACACATTAATGCATAATATGTACATTGTATCTATGGTCTGTTGACCTTATTAGGTAAGTAAAGCCATTCAGCATGATTTGCTAAACGCGATGCTACTCAACTTGAAAAGCTATATATCATTTCTTGATTGTACACAAATTGTAGATAAATAAAATACTATATATTTCATCACACTCGACCATTAAGAATACAATGTGTTTGCAAACAAGAGCTCCAGAATAAATATTTTTTAAACGAAATATTTAATTGTTACGCGAACTGCTGCCTGAGCATAACTTTTACTCATTTCATACATGCGCTGAAGTAGGTAGGTACTAGGTACTACACTATTTATAATTTATTTGAGTAATTGTATGTATTTAAGTAATTAGAAATAAAATCATTATCGAAAGGAGAGGAGGATGATGGAGATTTTAAAGCAGTAGGACAGGACAATTGCGGAAGAAATATTTTATTACTATAACTATTATAATGAAACACTACATAAAACGTATTATTTACAAAAAGATAGCCCAGTAGAAATTAATATAATTGGTATATAAAAAGTACCTATACAAATCGTACAAATTTGTAATGAAAAGATTTTAATAGAGTGCAATTAGAGGAAAAATACCCGTCACCGGGCGGGCAAACCATCAATCATGTTTTGTTGCTCAGAGGGCGCTTACTCGGCATTTTTCTGACAAATCTAAACAGCGAATGAAAAATTAAATAGACGCATCCAATTCATTATGTTTGTACAATGTTGCCATCGTTTATGCTCTGATTTAAATTTTCTTGTATTTGGGTCAGAATTGTGTAAAGTATATTGTTTTTATTACATACTTCTCTTTATGTACATACTTTTCTTTGTGTTTTTGAACTACCATATATTTTACAACTGTTCCTGCAACATTCGGCAATATAGTAGTTACATATCTTATCTTAGTTTTCCGAGTATACATAAGAGGGGGGCGTAATACCAGGAAATTATAAAGGAACAAAAGATTAGATTGCGACGAAAGATTTCGGATACGCGCGGACTTTTACGTTTTTCGTCAATATATCTGAAAGTATAAATATGTCTGCTTGTAATTTTGCTAATAAAAACCCAAAAACACAGAGAGCAATCAACTACTCGATATCAGAGACTCTCCAACTGATGCTGTGAACACGGTAAATGAGTATTTCGCCGCTATCGGAAAATCTTTAGCTGAAAACATTTTAACAAACAATTCCAATATTTCTTACAATTCTAATCAACCGGTAAACCCCTTACTATCTTCTTTTGTATTATTAGACACCGATCCCAGGGAAGTTTACACGACTTTAATGAGTTTGAAATCAAATAGTGCCCCGGGTTGGGATAACATATCTGCAACATTTTTAAAAATGGCTAGTCCAATAGTTGTTCCTATTATAACTCCCCTTATCAATATCTGCTTTAAGACCGGCACCTTTCCAAACGCACTTAAAAAGGCAATTATTACGCCAGTGTACAAAAGTGGAAACAGAGATGATACATCCAACTACAGGCCAATTTCTGTTTTACCTGCTATCTCTAAAATATTAGAAAAACTACTCAATAACCGCATTCTTAATTACCTCACAAACTTCAAAATACTATCAGACAATCAATATGGCTTTAGAAAAGGACTATCTACTGAAGATGCAGTAACAGCTCTCACATCTCTGATCGTAGACAAAATAGATAAAAAAAAAATGCTTAACAGTATTTTTAGATTTAAAAAAAGCATTCGATACTGTTTCCATTCCTACCTTAGTCTCAGTTTTAGAAAATATAGGTATAAGAGACGTCCCACTACAACTTTTTAAAGACTATCTGCAAAACCGTACGCAAAAAGTAAAAATAGGAACCTACATAAGCGAAGAATCAGAAATATCTTTTGGTGTGCCACAGGGGAGCGTCCTTGGCCCAACCCTATTTTTAATATATATAAACCAGCTTTGTAATATGCACATAAATAGAGGACACATTTTTACCTATGCCGATGATACTGCCATTGTCTTCACTGGAGACACTTGGGAAGACGTGAAACACTCTGCAGAACTAGGTTTATCAGAAGTTGCTTGCTGGCTCCACTCTCGTCTCCTTACATTAAACGCAACAAAAACAAACTACATTTGCTTCACAAACTACAATAGTTCACAACCTGGCTCCATTTATAACATAAAAATTCATACATGTAATAACAATATACAAAACTGTGCATGCTCTGTTATAAATAAAGTTGAAAGCGTTAAGTATTTAGGGATATTAGTCGACCAACGCCACTGGCACTTGCAAATAGAGCTGCTCATGAGCCGTGTCAGGAAGCTTATATGGGTCTTTAAAAATTTAAGACATATCGCTACTTCACAACTTCTTAAACAAATATATTTAACCTTAGTTCAATCAATAGTTAGTTACTGCATACCGGTATGGGGAGGCGCTACTAAAACCAAATTTTTAGAGCTCGAAAGAGCCCAGAGATCATTATTAAAAGTTATGCATTTTAAACCATATAGATTTCCAACTGTAGACCTATTTAAGCTTTCTGATGTACTAACTGTAAGAAAACTCTACATATTATTTGCAACCTTAAAAATACACAAATCTAAACCATATACACCTACCACACGAAATCCAAGGAGAAACGGTAACATAATTCCAACCACTTCATTAAATACCACATACGCTAGTAGACAATTTGTCTATAAATCCGGCAAATTATACAATGTCATACATAAGCACTTAAATATATATCACTTACCATTCTATGAATGTAAAAAAATTATAACAGACTGGCTTAAATGTAAGAGTTATTATGATACAGAAAACTTAATTCACAATGTTTTAGGAACCTGAACACACACACACACACGCACACACACACACACACACACACACACACACACACACACACACACACACACACACACACACACACACACACACACACACACACGCGCGCGCACACTCATATGGACTTGTAAGTCCATCTTCTCATTAGGTTAAATTAAGCTATAAGTAATTACTTTTGTTATTCTCTGATATTGTGTTCATTTTTATTTCTTTAAATTTATATTTATATTTTAAAACCGTTTATTACCAATTTTAAGGAAGAGCGGTGCCTCTTAACACAGGTATTTTCTTACTTAAAAAGAGGCACCAACACTTACCTGTATAAGTAATTCTTAAACGAAATAAACAATTTTTCATTTTCATTTTTTTTTTCATTTTCAAAATTAATTAGCTATTTTATACTAAATTTATACTGCTATTGTAGACAGGGTAACGATATATAATTGAAAAAAAAAAATGGAAATCAGACATATGTTCGTGATTTTTAGGGTTCCGTACCAAAAAGGTACAGAAGGAACCCTTATGGTGCGACTCTGTCCGTCTGTCTGTCTGTCTGTCTGTCACATTTCTAAATATCTCGAGAACTACTGAAGCTATCGATTTGAAGTTTGGAATAGTTATGAACAGCGCTAACCTTAACACATTGGAAGTGTAATTTTTTATTTTTTAGTTTTTAATTATGAAAAATGGCCAAATATAAAGAGGGGCCAAAAAGTCAGTCTAGTTACTAGGTCGAGTGGGATATCATTTGAAAGAGCTCGAATTGAACATTACAAAACTATTTTGTTTTTGTTTTTCATGGTGAAAAAAAAAAACGACTTATGAAGGAAAATTTGAAAAAATACCATTCCCCCCCCTTTATCTCCGAAGTTTACCAACGAACATTGTAGAATTTTTTACATAATAATAACATTATCATAAATATTACAGGAAAAATATAATCACACTCTCTCTTAAAAACTTTTTTATTAATTATCAAAAAACATTTTTTAATTTAATTTGCAATTTAAGCCCATTTGCGGGTGTTTTTTATACTTGAAATGTCTATGAGATGAGAATTTTTTTTGAAATCGGTTGACATGATAAAGAATTAAGTATCCTTGTAAAACCAACATATATACAGCATACAGGTCGCGCAAATTAGTTAGCCAATTTGCCGATAGATGGCGCTGTACACAATTACGCTTAGTATACTTCTGGTCAAAAGTCTTTCGTGATTGTATTTACATGAGAAAATTGAAGGTTTGTACGGAACCCTCGGTGCGCGAGTTAAACGAACTCGCACTTGACCGTTTTTTTTATATAGAGTCAACTTTAACCTTTTAAGGTTTTGCTTAGTCTAGTTTCGGCGTGAATTTTTTTGAATTTTAATACAAGTTAGCAATATGGTGTAAGAATGTTGTGTTTAATAAATACGTGAATCGGGTACATATAATATACGAAAAATGGTCAAAAAACATTATTGTCGACATTTGTATGGCAACATTTGTACGGCTACTTTGACCGTACAAATGTCGAATGTGACATACAAATGTCGACACAGTGCCATACAAATTTTAATGTCGTCAAAGGTTAATGTCGTCAGATGGTCGGAATCCTTTTCTCAGCCATATGGCCTGGAATGTGGTGTACGCCAGGGTGGGTTAACCTCACCGAGGCTATTCAATCTATATATTAACGCATTGATAGAGGAGCTCAGTAACACCCGTATAGGCTGTCATATCGATGGAGTTTGCGTAAATAATCTGAGCTACGCCGACGATATGGTGTTACTGAGTGCCTCGGCCTGCGGATTGGCTAAGCTCATTTCAATATGTGAGAAATACGCTTCTAGTCATGGTTTGCTGTATAATGTGTACAAAAGCGAATGCGTTGTCTTTAAGGCCAGAGGTAAAGCTACACCCAAGTTTCCAAGTGTCAAACTGAATAGCCACCCGCTACGAATAGTGGACCAATTTAAATATTTGGGCCACATCGTAACCTCTGACCTTAGGGACGACGTGGATATCAAACGAGAACGCAGAGCACTGTCCGTCAGAGCTAACATGATAGCTCGCAGGTTTGCTCACTGCACCAAAGATGTAAAAGTAACCCTTTTTAGGGCTTACTGTTCGACCTTTTACACAAGCAACCTGTGGGCTGATTATACTCATAAACGGTACAGCGCTCTGCGTGTTCAATATAACAACGCTTTCAGAGTGCTGATGGGGCTGCCCAAATTCTGTAGTGCATCGGGGATGTTCGCGGAGGCGTGAGTAGACTGCTTCTACACCACCATGCGCAAGCGAGCTACATCCCTGGTGCGCAGAGTGAGGGCCAGCTCCAACGGCATTATGAGAATGTTAGCAGACAGAATTGATTGCCTGTATCTGAATAACTGACTACACGCACGCAGTAATAAATAAATATATATATATATATATATATATAGTTATAGTATAGTTATAGTTATTAAGGATAGTTATGTATATAGTTCTAACACTTAGATAAGATTATTTAAATTTAAGGTAATTACTAACCCAATGATCCTTGATGGTCTTAAATAAAGAATTGTATTATTTTATTATTATTAAATGTCGGACGGTGCCATACAAATGTCGTCAGGATCTTAAAAATGCCACAAAATTACTAAATGATTTGCCACCACCAGTACGTAATTCGAAAACCGTTTAAAATTCACCTCCGTAAATTCATACTGGCTAAGCAAAAATGCAACACTTAGGCAACCGTGCACACTCAGTCACTCACACACAAATCGCAGACACTTACATACATACATACACACAAACATTCATAAGACTTAGGTATAGGCTAATTTTAATTAAGTAATTTGATTGTTATTTGTATTTCAGCTTTCCCTTATTTATTTTTTACATTGTGTTTACTAGTCCATCTACTGGGCCTTACTGAAAATCAGCGTCGCGGAGTGTGCCATGTTGGCTCACACCGTGACACCAAGCTGAGTAAGGACCATTTAGCGCAACCTCATTCTGTTTAATTATTTCTAGTTTTAGTCTTGTTATGTTGTGCTAATAAATGCTTTTTCTTTCTTTCTTTCTTTTTCTTTAAAAAGTGCCATACAAATTTTGATACTGCCATCAAATGTCGAAAAAAATTCTATATACATGTCAAACGCGCCTTACAAATAGCTGAATAGTGCCATACAAATGTCGATATTTAAACGTCCATATCTAGCTATAAGAAGTAGAGTGGTGCCTCCTACAGTACAATTTTTGTTGTTGAAAACCCTTCCTAACTCGATGATTATAAATCTGATTTTACAAAAATAAAAAAATTGCCATACAAATGTCGAAAATACACCCTCTTCAAAAATTGACCCATTAAAAACTAGTCCTTTAGGGATATAATCACCCAAATCTAAAAAATTCGATTCGATTTCTGACAAAGTTGCGTTCGCCGCTCGAGGTCACATAGTTGGATTATTCATTGGGCCAACATCATAAACAAGTCTGCAAAAAATCTGAACTACCGGATTAACGCAAACGAACCCGGTACTTTCAGGCGACAAAGTTACTGTTTTATTAACAATGCCGTTCAAATTTCGAACATCTCTGTAAAACTAAGGAATTGGATTTAACCTCATTTCTGGTATCAGTGGATTACCTATTGCCGGTAATCAAAATAAACTTATTACGATTAGTTTTAACCCATTAAGGAACAATTGTGCTCCGGACATTTGGGAGGCCGACAGGATTTTTTGTCACTTTAGTGAAATGTAAGGGGTACACAGACCGGATGCTGCCCTTGCCCGTACCACGAGACGCACGCAGGGGCAGCAGCACCCGCTAGGGTGTAAGAATTATTAATTAAGAGTTTTTGGAATCTAAAATGAACTAGGCTATTTGGTGAAAGCGATAAACTATTCAGTATTTACTGAACTATGGAATATAAAACCCGATGCCTGCCTAATAAAATTGTATGCAATTTTATTTCTGTGAGTGTGACTCGCCTCCACAAAAAGCGACATCTAAGATGGCTCAAGGGTAGCATCGGTGTGAGGGCTGAGGGTAGAGAGGTGTCACTGGACTCTAAAAATATAACCAACTTGCCATTAGTTTTTATTATTATAGGTACCGTTCAGTGACTCTCTTTGAATATTTTCGTGTCATACATAATTTATCATGTCCATAATTGAAACCTAAATTAATCAGTTCGCGTTATTTAAAACGTTTTATTCCTTATATTCTGTGGATAGGTTAATAAAAATACCACTAGAAGATTCAAACCGGAAAATAAAAGAAATTCCTTTTCAAATTGGTAGTCTCGTTCACTGTATTAATTCGAGGAAAAGAAAGTCGAGCTTATTCGTGAATCCGGCCCTGGCAGGGAACTCGGAATTTAAAGTCTTCTTTTAAACAATAAAAGCAAATTGAATAATGGCACGACTCATAGCAAAGACTTAAAGCGGGAAAGTTATAAAATATTTTATTTTACCTACGGTAGGTAAATTTATAAATAACTTCATTAGTTAGGTAAGGTGTAATCGCGTAAAGTCGGTAATCAGGTTATTCCGAAAATTATATTGTTTACTAAAAATTACAAAATGTGCTTTGGCACCTCTCTCTTTAACGCATAGATCTAGTATTTTATACAACTAGAGGCCCGTTGCGGCGTCAAAACGCCGCTAGAGTATGGTTCTAAAAGTTAGGTTGCCTGTCCACTGGAGCGGAGCGGTAAGCGGGGAAAAAATCGAGCAATAGAATTTCATTAAAATTACAGAGCGGAGATTTTATGCCATTCAATCAGTGGAATTTTTCCTCGCTCATCGCTCCGCCACCTCGCTCCGCTCCTGTGGACAGGCAACCTAAGACTGATCGCTTAATGAAATAAAAAAAAATCGTCCAAGTGCGAGTCGGACTCGCGCACGAAGGATTCCGTACCATTACGAAAAAAAAAACAGCAAAAAAAATCACGTTTATTGTATGGGAGCCCCATTTAAATATTTATATTATTCTGGTTTTAGTATTTGTTGTTATAGCGGCAACAGAAATACATCATCTGTGAAAATTTCAACTGTCTAGCTATCACGGTTCATGAGATACAGCCTGGTGACAGACAGACGGACAGACGGACAGCGGAGTCTTAATAGGGTCCCATTTTTACCCTTTGGGTACGGAACCCTAAAAAACTCGAGAGCAATAAAAATGGGTACATAAAGTATCTTATCAAAACATTACATGTAAAAAGATTCATAAAATGTTCATTCATTCAGGCATTCATGTGCTGTTGTTGATGTGTAGTAATTGTTGGTGCTGGTTGTTGGTGCAGTAGTTTTGTTTTCCAAAGGGAAAAAGTAATGAAGTTGTACTTTTGGTAGAAAGAAAAGATCCGCATGCGAGCACTTCATTCCCGCAGCTCGGCCTTCGGCCTTCGCTGGGTTTCTGCGCGTTGTTTTCTTGTCTTGCCATTTGGCTCTCATGCCTAAAATTTCATAGGGCTAATGTATAATTTTATATTTTCAACACACTTGCTCAAAACGACGTTTTTATTCCACCGATTTTTGGCTCATAATCCTAGATATTATAACACTCGTGCTTTTTAGGGTTCCGTACCCAAAGGGTAAAAACGGGACCCTATTACTAAGACTCAGCTGTCCGTCTGTCGGCCTATCCGTCTGTCCGTCTGTCTGTCACCGGGCTGTATCTCATGAACCGTGATAGCTAGACAGTTGAAATTTTCTCAGATGATGTATTTCTGTTGCTGCTATAACAACAAATACTAAAAAGTACGGAACCCTCGGTGCGCGAGTTCATGAGACTAAAGTTTACAAACATTTTACAAACATTCCGTGACATTCCGTGTCTGGGCTATAATAACGAAAATCGAAGTTCAAATTGCGGGCATCTTTCTCTGTCACTCTAACTACGCCTTCATTGGAGTAAAAGAGAAAGATCCCCGCAATTTGCGAATTTCGGTTTTCGCGGTAGACCCTCTGACCTAATAATAGACATAGTATATACACGTAGTTATAGACATGAAACCGAGCGACCAGGGGTAAGAGAAAGACATATTGATGTATTGACAGTCGTGTATAGCAGCATAATCCTTTTTCTCTTTCACTCTTATAAATTTCGGTATTTCGCCATCGCCTCCTTGCTATGATGCCATAACCCGACCATGACAAAATGCCCGGTCGGTGATAAAGACAAAGCATGGCACTATTTTCTCTTTCCTCTTATAGGAATCGCAATAAGACTATCATTCTCTATCAAAGAGTGTCAGGACCTTGGACCTAATTTACTTTTTTTTAAATTTACTTTTTTGAAAGTCCGTACAACGATTGGACCGCGACCTTGGTACCGTCAAAATATCTCTTTCTTGCTCTCAGCATACGGCGGCCCACCTTAAGCGCCTAACACATTACCGCACCGCACCAAGGTCATTGTGCGATCCACCTATAAGTAAGAGCGAGAAAGAGATAGTGCGCAACGTGGTCACCGTACGTACGTTAAGGACGCAGCTTTAAGTTAGAGCGAGAAAGAAATATTATAGCCGTATTTAACGGACTATCGTAAAAGATGTCAGAGACTACCACACCTAACCGCGGCCTTGGTGCGGTGCGGCGCACGTATCGATAGTGTGCAAGGTGGTCACCGTACGTACGTTAAGGACGCAGCTATAAGTTAGAGCGAGAAAGAAATATTATAGCCGTATTTAACAGACTATCGTAAAAGCCGTTAGAGACTACCACACCTCACCGCGACCTTGGTGCGGTGCGGCGCACGTATCGATAGTGTGCAAGGTGGTCACCGTACGTACGTTAAGGACGCAGCTATAAGTTAGAGCGAGTAAGAGATATTTTGACCGCACCATTACGGCTTTTCGAGATATTCTCTTTCTCGCTCTCACTTTTGGGTGTGGCGCACCAAGATCGCGGTGCGGTGCGGTAGCCTGTTACGGCTTTTACACACGATCGCACATATGCCGCACCGCACCAAGGTCGCGGACCGATGCGGAAAATTGGCTGACCGCTTACCTTAAAGATCCGACATCATTTAACATCCTCATAAGAATAATTCTCGCCGTACGTGCTTTTTGAAATAAATATAGATGCTTTTCCCCACCGTTTTGTATGGTTTATGGTGGCCTGGTAGGCTACAAATTCTGTCCCTCACAGGCGCACGCGGTAGGCCACTAAACTTCTATAGCATCCTACCTTCTATGTGCCAAAGCAACAATAAAATAAACATGTGTCATCTTGATGAGTACGATGTGGATGACACATGTCTGACATGTTTGTCAAACACAATAATAAAATTTTATGTTGTTTTAATATAATTTTTAGTGTGGTGTATGCATGTCATTGCATGTTACAGTCTCAAAACAAATATTTGAATGGATTGGATACTGGATACCTTACATACATTGGATACAGGTTCGAGTTCAATTCAATCTCAAGTCGGAACAAAGGTCACGTGGTACATTTTTTCAAATTAACTTTTTAGTACTTTATCGGGAAAAATCAAAAAACTAAGAGCTTATTGCAAATCTGTAGCATGAGACGAATCCAATGACATATAATTTATTAAAATCGAACCATAACTGTAGATCTGGTAGCCATAACAGCCGTCAATGGTCGGTCGTTAATTTTTTTGCCGTTTTTAAAGATAATAATGGTACGGCACCCCACGTGCGCGAGTCCGACTCGCACTTGGCCGATTTTTTACATTTAGTCAATATGCATATGTAGTGACACGGAACCTCGATCACGAGTCCAATTCGCACTTGACCGTTCTCCACATTTTAAATAGGTATGCGAGAAAAGTTTGCATATATCAACATTATAAAAATGAAAACAACCTGGCAATTTAGAGTATCGACATAATAGTCCCCTTAAAAGTTGACACAATATGTTTACTGTCATTCATTGTCAACAAACTGTAAAATCATTTTTGTATTTTCGTACATGCTTTAAGTGTTGCGGATATTATGTAGCCCTCAAAAATAATATTTCATCATGCTGAACAACTTACTACAGGTTTGAGTGCAATTCATGTTTATTATTATTTGGTCATCTTGACATCTTGTCAAAATAGGGAACGTGACATGTCACGTGGTCAAACTCACAAATTAATTTACCTTTTTCAAATTAATTTTTCAGTACTTTTTCAGAAAAAAATTAAAAATCCAGGAGTTTTATGCAACTCTCCAGCATGAGACGAATCTAATGACATATCATTGTACAAAAAACGGCCTCGCGTAATATATATATATTACTATATATTTTACTATATACTATATTGTATATAGATGTGCCATACGCGTGCGCCCGTGAGGGACAGAACATACGCAATGCGACAAAGTTAAAAACACGTTTAATATTCCTGACAACATACCAAAAACAACCTACGTAATTTGATCGGGTTTATTGTTACCCATCATAAAAACGGTGGGTAACAAAAAACGTCTACGTCACTTAGTACTTTTTAGAAATAGGCAGAAAGGAAAAGTGAGACTATGACAAGGACAAACAATAATAGCGATTTCTCTGCTACTCCTACTGAAAGTTCCATAAGAGCACCTCGTTCGGTCATCTCCCTCCTCCCCTATTTCATTTCTATATTATTGTACCTCTATGCTTTAACGTACCTAATTTATTTCATTTCATTTATTGCATTCCAAATGTTATTACAGATGTTATCTTAAACTAAATTGTCACAACATGTACCCTGAATAGAGTATAGCAAGTTTACCTTAATAGCTAAATACTTAAAATTACCTTATAAAACATACTACCTATTGCTTAATATCTAAATTTACCACGTATACTTTCAAAATAATTTAACGAGCTCTCTCCATAACATATACTAATCTATGCTCTCTCCTTCATGCAACTAGTCCTGGCGGTTCACCCCGAAATTCATTAAGATGCTGCAAGTGGTGTTAAAGCTCTGAAAATCGGCACGATTGATCCTTAGTCCATATAAATCAATATGACCCTAAGCACAAAAAAATAAAATAAAAAGGAGAGGAGTTATGACGTCATCTTATTTTTGTATGTAAAAAATATATTTTTTGTTCAGAAACCTATCGTGTGTGGCATTATATGAAAGGGAATTCTGAGCCGGTTCTAAAAATATATCACATCATTACATTTCATTCACGTGTTTTAAATTAAAATATAAATAATTTTCAAAACATACCAAGTTCGGGCTCCTTCATATGGCAGTTTTTTTTGTACAATATACCACAAATGATACGTGATACCCTCATATAACCCCATGAAAGCAATTTTGAAAATAATTTCATTAAGTATATTTTTTTAATCTTTCAATATTACAAAGTAACACAGTTCTACTTCAGTACCTATTTTACGAGACTTATAGAACTACTGCAGATACGGTATGTACATAAAATATTAATCATAAAATTATACGTAATAACCATATAATCCTTTAACTGCGCGTTTTCATCAGTTAGTATAGTTTGTTTAGTTTGCACACAAAATATCAAGTTTGGGCTCCTTCAGATACGATATACCTAACTGATTTTTTGTACAATATACCACAAATGATACGTAGTGATATAATAATGCAAGAATAACTAAATAAAGAAAATCTGCCGATTTGAGTAAGCAGAAGTGTCAAAATACGTTTATGAAGTTTAGTGCACCCAGCTGTTTTTCCCTTACACTTTTTACCTATCTCTGGCTCCTATTTGTAAATTAAGCACACATAGATATATTCTAGGTTAACTAAAGCTTACGGATGTATAAATTTAATTTTAAATGTTAATCTGTCGCGCTCGAGTAAATCCCAAAATCCCCTCTTGGGCTCCCTTACTATAAGTGTAACCTCAACAAACTTCGCACTGGTCACGGTGGCTGTGCTTACTACAAACACCGCTGTGAATGGGTGAAATCGTCGGCTTGCAGTTGTGGGGAGGCTGCACAAACAATAAACACATAATAGAGGAATGCCCCATAACGCGCTATGCCAATGGACCTCCTGAACACCTGATGGTCCCTAGCGACGAGGCCATCGAGTGGCTGATTAGACTCAATTTGTATTTATAACTGTTTTCTGTTTATCATACTATGACATACGATTAAATAAATAGTGTAATAATTATTTCCTGTAACTTTGTGACCCTGAATCGCTCAGATTATTAAAATACATACTTTTGTAGGGTCCACTTAACGTCCCCTTTGAATATCTGACGCGCTCGAGTAATTTTTTTTTCCCTAATTTTCTAACGTTCCGTATGACCACCCTGCCTATGTAAACCGGCAGATTAACATACCCTTGTTATCAGGGACATGTTGCGCGACGCGACTGACATTACCAATATTTGACGCGCTGGAGTAACTCCATTTGGTGTTTTTTTTTACATTTTTAAAAATCTGTAGTCGCGTTCCTGCTCGCTAAAAAAGAATATTATATAACGGTTTTTTCTACCTATCATCTAATCTTTCGAATCCAATAGGTCTCTACGTCGCTCGAGTTACTGCAAATTTAGCATCGTCGCCTCCCCTGCTACTAGACCGGGTCAGGGCTTGGCTGGAGCTTCCGGCGCTTCGTTTTCTATGGAAAGCACCACGTGATAACCGATCAGCTGACAAAATGACATGTCGGACGACTCGGCCCGGGCATGGCCTGGTCTAGCGTGAGTC
The DNA here is from genome assembly GCF_947568885.1 of Cydia strobilella. Taxonomy (NCBI): domain Eukaryota; kingdom Metazoa; phylum Arthropoda; class Insecta; order Lepidoptera; family Tortricidae; genus Cydia; species Cydia strobilella. The sequence continues at coordinate 11,323,162 of NC_086045.1, read as the reverse complement.
ATCCTTTATCCGACATTAATTTATTGGTGCATGAATCATGTTCCTCTATGCTGATTCTTGAAATGCCATAATTACACATTAAGTTATTTTATAATGTTTCATTCCCAAACCCCGCAATCAATATTTCCAATTTTATTTTTCGATGTTATGAATAGCAGTGACTGAGTAAGATGAGTTTCAGAAAAATATAAATACATAATATTTGTTATACAAGGGTGCAAAGTTGTATTTCAACACACGAGAAGTAAAATACATTTGCACCCGTGTGTAACACAAAACTTTTCCCCTCACTATAGCGAGGAAAGTGCAACATCCACAGGCGTTAGATCATCTTCATCACTGGAATCACTAATTTTTTTACGATATTATAACAGAAAACACTCTAAATTCTGATTTTTACGTGAGTCGGTGAGAAGAACATTAAAAATTTTGTTGACAATGTTGACATTTCTGTTCTGACGTATGAAATGTCAACGATGCGTTTTGAAATTGCATCGACTCAACTTGTGCGTTCAGAATTATATTTTACATCATTATAAAAAATCTAACGTTTCTTATGGAATTTTAAGGTTTATGACTTAAAATTATTAAATAAAGCTAAATTTGGTATTATTTATTAGATTCTCAAACCATATTAATATCGAACGAACCATTATTATGAGCGTTTTACGTTTTGTTATCTGTCAAGCTACTTAAACACGCTCCATCTAAGGTCAAATTACTTTTATTTGGTTTATCCTAGACGGCTTTCCGAGCTAGTGAGGGGAAAAAATATTTTAATTATAGTTCTCCAAGAATCAACCCACTTTGTGGTTACAAATAAAAGTAAATGCGTAATAAGTAATAAATGTAAAAATAAAACCTATCATCGAGATAGATTAGGTTTATTATTTTAATTAGGATTTTTTTGTACTACGTCGGTGGCAAACAAGCATACGGCACGCTTGATAGCTTAAAATTTAAGCTTTAATATCGCTAATAGAACTCGAGAAGTCCGAATCAATGACTATTATTGTTCTTAATTAATATTTCCTTCATCATCTCATGTGAACTTGTGGTTGCTAATAATCCTCCGTATTGGCGTAGGTACTAGTTTTTACGAAAGCGACTGCCACTTCCAAACCATAGGGGAAAGTAAGCCCTATTAGGATTAGCCCGGTTTCCTCACGGTGTCTTAATAATCTTATTATTTCCTTATTTACTTACTATATATTCCGCTCTAATGTTCTCCCTTTTCCATCATCTAGGTAAAGGGTATTTTAGACACTCGAGCGTTTTAATAGAGAATATTATGGGCCCGTCATTTTCGTTACCCATTATTACGGTGAGATACGGCAGGTTCATTAAATTCGACGTGGCTGTCATTTTGTGCTACTGATAGATTTATAAGCAAGTCTGAGCTCGGCTCTCATAATATTTACAGGAGTTAGGTAGGACAATGGGTACAATTAATCTAAGTAGAATTATTTTTCCTTTATAAAATGAGATTCCAAAAAAAAAAATTAAACAATGTATTATGTAGGTTTTCAGCATAATTTTAATAACAAAACTACATAATGCATAATGTATAAATAGACTACACTCCGATTGCAATGTACCATACCATACTTTTTGGACATGCTAACAATTTTTTGTTTGTAATACAAAATACAACAGTTACATTTCACAAGTATTAACATCAATATAATGGTAAAATAATGATCTACAGGCATCAATTGCGTATTACAGGCATAACGGATAAGACTACGTGGAGAAATTACAAGGCCTTGAGTGTTATTAGGTTGACTATGGAATCCTAAAAACGATGATAGACCTGCTCCAGGCATTTTATTGCGAGAATTGACCCTGACGACAAAATGTGACGGTTTTAGCGCCTAATTCCGAAGGGGGTATCCGCGCGGATATTAAATTTTATTGCTCGTGCGTCATCGAAGGTATACTGTAGGATGATTACGTGCGAGAGCCGTTAATGGAGGGTCGCGTTTCGACGAGACAGGTTCCCAGCGATGTGTCGCCGGCGGAGTAAGGCCACAGGAAGACTGGCTACACCTCAGCTTTTCAAAATTGTTCAACGAGGACGCTTGCGAAAAACTTAGAAAACCACGCTAAAGTAGGTCTGGTGTTATAGGTGCGGCCACAAGTGAGAGGTAGTATTATTAGGTAGTAAGTATTTTAACTTAATTTTTCTTTTCTTAAGTTCTAGTTTCCTAGGATAGCGGTGCCGTCATATGGCGGCCGTAATACCTATGACAGACGCAATATAATTATATATACAATTGCGGAAAAGAGGAAATTCGAAACAAGTGGCGATAAATTAAATCACGACCGCAGGGTTGCGAATAACCTATTCGCACGTGTATCGTACAACGTTTTACAGTACATATGGCCCTTTAAATTTTCGACATACGCACGAAAAGTGCTCTTTTACGCACTAGTGCGAGAAAGTAGCACTATATGTACTGTAATAGTTATTTGTTATACAAGGGTGCAAAGTTGTATTTTACCCGCGAGTGTGGAATTGAAACACGAGCAAGCGAAAGGATTCTGTAGTTACGATATTATAACAGAAAACACTAGAAATTCTGATTTTTACGTGAGTCGGTGAGAAGAACAGTAAAAATTTTGTTGACAATGTTGACATTTCTGTTCTGACGTATGAAATGTCAACGATGCGTTTTGAAATTGCATCGACTCAACTTGTGCGTTCAGAATTATATTTAACATCATTACAAACTATCTAACGTTTCTTATGGAATTTTAAGGTTTATGACTTAAAATTATTAAATAAAGCTAAATTTGGTATTTTTTATTAGATTCTCAAACCATTTATTTAATGATAATTAATATCGAACGAACCATTATCATGAGCGTTTTACGTTTTGTTATCTGTTAAGCTACTTAAACACGCTCCATCCAAGGTCAAATTACTTTCCCCACTAGTGGATAAAATGCGTTTTTCCCCGCTTGTTTTAAAGGATAATAGACGGCTTTCCGAGCTAGTGAGGGGAAAAGAATGTTCCTTCATTCACTGCCCTCAAGGAAACCGCGACATTTTGTTTACATATAACAACGTTCTAGTGACGTCATTTCACCGCTGTATTACGGCCGCTATACGACGGCGACGGCACCGCTCTCCTAGGAAAACGGACCTTTGCCATTACAGAAAATTATAGAGAACTTACTAGGGTCATCGCAACGCTAAATCAGTTAATAGTACATTTCGATGCTAGTGCGGAAAGTATGTCATTACTTCACGAGTACCGAGATATTGGGACACCGGGACGAGTGAAGAATGACATTTTCGCACGTGTATACACGACGCACGACGTTTTTTAATACAGTTGCGAAAAAATAAGAAAAACAACAAGTACCTAAGGAATTCGAAACTTTTATATGATTAATTCTGTGACATCATTGACATTGATATTATGAAGAGGTGTTTTTTTAGCTGGGTGTTATTATTATTGAACCCACTTCAATGAAAGTTTTTTTTAAATGCATGTTCTATAAGACAGAAACAATTGTAAATATAAAACATTGTACTATTATTACCCAAATATCGTTAATTACGATTATTTGTGTATCGTACATTTATAAAACAATATCGAATCTTGCCTTTGGAAACTTAAAGCAAAAGAAAAAACGCCTCTTCTTTGACAGGCGTTCCGTTCCATTCAGACAATTTATTAAGAACGGTTTTTCAATATTCAATATAAAAAAAATACACGTGTTATAATGATGAAGAGGTAAGTAATAAAATATGAAATATGTATATTTTTCGTATTCTTACATTAACAGTAGGTTTTTATGTTGATTACGACGTTTAAAGGAAACTAATATTAACACTCATCAATAAGTAGTCATGAATTGGAACAAGTATAAATTTAAAAAAATTGGAAAAGTAAAAAGCACTAGTTCGCGAAAACCAACTTTCCGCACGCTAAACAGCCACGGAAAGTAGCACTTTTTGAGCAACTGTATTAAAAAATTATGTTTATTTTGATGTTTAATAGAGAATACCCACAGGATACATACATACTGATAATACATATTTATATACTATGACTGTAGCATTTACCTTAATTCAAGTATTCAAGTAGTTTATTTGCATTCATGTTGTACATAACTTCTGAAATAAAAGTTTCAAACATGAGCCCCGCCCCGTAAGGGCATGGCAATACTTATAAGTAACTTAAGCTAACTTAAACTAATGTTGTAAAACTTTAAAAAACGGATTATATCGCGTATATAAAATTTATAATACCTACTACATCCCGACGTTGTAATGTTTTTTAAGGTTTTTTTAAACTAGGTAACAACTGTAACAAGCTTTATTATACAAAGAATTAAATTTTATAAATTGTCGTTTAAATATTCATTCACAGAATAATAGGTTTTTCAATTCAATACTCTATTGATGAAATACCATTTTAAGAGCATTTTCTTATGAGCATTTGTTTTAATTTCTTTGAAAATATACTTTCTTTTTCTTCTTCTTTTAATTTATTTAGGCAATTTATTGTATAATTTTATTGACATTTATAAAGGGCGAGACGAATGTAGCTTTAATCGGGAGGGTGGTGGCATTAATCTTGAATTGTGTCTAGATGGGTAGGGCGAGGGTATGTCTCCTCGTTTTGTGTAAAATTCACTGTATTTATGGACAAAGGCCATGCCAGGATAAGCTAAGTGAGTCTGCCCCCAGCGAGTTTTGGTTTGTAATTTTTTTTACTGATTTGTCTTTCTATTAGTATCGAGTATGCCAAATTCCAGCTCCCCAAACTTTATACATAGTTAAATAAAAAACCGGCCAAGTGCGAGTCGGACTCGCGCACGAAGGGTTCCGTACCATTACGGAAAAAAACAGCAAAAAAATCACGTTTGTTGTATGGGAGCCCCATTTAAATATTTATATTATTCTGTTTTTACGGGAGAAGTATGCGGGGTTGGACGGCTATTTGTTTGTGCCTCTGGCGGTCGAAACGGCTGGCTGTTGGTGCCCAGAGGCTCGAGAGTTTTTCAAGGAGGTTGGTAACCGTTTGCGGAATAAGGGCCTGGATCCCAGCTCCGGGACATTCTTGGTGCAGAGGTTGTCCATTGCGGTTCAGCGCGGTAATGCGGCGAGCGTTTTGGGCACCTTTGCGCCGGGGATGACGCGGGGTGGGATTTTTGACTGAGTATTTTGTGTTTTACAGAGTATGGCTTGCAACTATCCGATTCTTCAATATTGACTATTTTCCGTATCAGTTTTATTGCTTAATGAAAAGGGAGGGAGCATCACTACTATTTCACAATAAGATTATTCCATAGCAGAGCCAGGAGTATCCATAAGGCGCATAGTATATTTGAGAGTGCGGTTTGAATGTTGGTAGTTTTTTTTCGCAAAGTGCATAGGAAAATTTCGATAATTTGGTTCTAATGTTATTTATGTGCGGATTCCAGGATATGTTTTTATCTATGGTGATTTCGAGTAATGAAAATGAGTCAATTACTTCTAGTTTAATAAAGTTGTGGCTGAAATCGATTGCAAATGGTTCTTTCTGATAGGGGTAGAAGGTCATTAGATTTATTTTTAACTGACTTCAACATTTCATAATTTTTAAGAAAAAAAAAAAACCGACTTCAATGGGGGATGCTGCTGAAAGTTCACTTATTGTTAATGGTGCACTCTTAGATTCCAGACAATGAAATGAAAAAGACAGCATCTTTTGCCTAATAATGTAGAAAAGGAGGTAAAACCACCCACTTTTCTAGTAGCATTTCGTTTCTGTAAGGGTCGCAGTTCTAACCTAACCTAACCTACTTTTCTGATAGCATTTCGTTTCTGTAAGTGTCACAGCTCTAACCTAGCCTACTTTTCTGATAGCAGTTCTGTTCTGTGAGAATCGCAGTTCAAAACCCAACCACCCACCTAACCCACTTTTCTAGTAGCATTTCCGGGTCCGGGTCTGGGTCCGGATCAGAGTCCGGGTCCGTGTCCGTCTGTCCGGGTCCAAGTTTGGGTCAGAGTTCGGTCCGGGTCCGGGTCCGAGTTGGGGTCCATGTTCAGACCCGGGCCCGGGTCCGAGTCCGGGTCCAAGTTTAGGTCTGGGTCCATAAGGAAGAGAACAAATCGCCAAACGTGAACTATGTGTCATTGAAGAGTTCCATTCTGATCATCATCAGCAGTTCCACTTCATCAAATGTCCTTTTTTTTTAATGGAAGTGCTGGATTTGTTTATAAAAATACAAAAATCACTATATGTATGCCTTTCACATTTGAGGAGTTCCCTCGATTCCTCATGGATCCCATTATCAGAACTGCTTTTTGTCAAAAACGGGACCAATCTGTATGTATATACTTACAATCAAAAAAAGAATTTTCAAAATCTGTCCAGAAATGACGGAGTTATGGAGTAACAAACATTTAAAAAAAACATACAACCGAATTGAGAACCTCCTCCTTTTTAACCGACTTCAAGATTTCAAAGGAGGAGGTTTTTTTGGTTGTAAGTATATACATACAGATTGGTCCCGTTTTTGTCAAAACGCAGTTCTGATGATGGGATCCATGAGGAATCGAGGGAACTCCTCAAAGGCATACATATAGTGATTTTAGTATTTTCATCAACAAATCAAGCATTTACATTTAAAAAAGTGACATTTGATGAAGTGGAACTGCTGATGATGATCAGAACGAAACTCTTCAATGGCGCATAGTTCAAGTTTGGCGATTTGTCTTCTTCGTTATGTTTGTTAAGCAAGTTAGGTTTTCAAGACACATTTTTATCAAGCTCGAGTTCTGATGATGGGATCCATGAGGAATCGAGGGAACTCCTCAAATGTGAAAGGCATACAGTAAGGCAGTAATGCCGCGCTGCTACTGCTGCCGACTGCGATATTACTGCCGAGTGCCGACTGCACTACTACCGCAAATGTCAAAAATCCTGGCAGCGACATCAATTGCGACATTCGCAACTGTACTAACTAGTATAATACGTGTGATACTAGGGCGCTCCACGGGTTAAAATAATATCTTCATCTGTTAAAATATTGCAAAACAAGTAATAGTTAAATATTTGCTAGTTATCGGCACTTTGTATTTCTGGGAAAAATTTATAAATGGAATAAAGTTAAAAATATTTGCTTTATTTGATGGATGAAACAACAAATATCCACAATATCCACAATATCAACAATAAATAAATCCATATACAATTACATTTAAAATAAAATAACTAATCTTAAATTAAAATAAAACTATAACCTTATAAAATAAATTAAAACTAACTAAAAAATTCCCCCAGATCTGATCCCTGCGGAAGGGTGCCCATAATGCTGGCTACATTCCCCCGCTGAATGGCTATTCCGATCCTTTGGCCAAGGAATGAGCCAGCCCTAGGATCTCTGGTGGTGTCAAGGAGCATCTTCTTTAAATCTTTAAATAAACTCAGCGCCTCCTGACCCCAAGGTACCAAATTCTCCACCGCAAACACCGCAAATAAGTGATTGCTCGATAGTCCAGCATATTTGCGGCGTTTTAGAGCTTCAGCTGCTGCAGCTAAAAATTCAATATAATTCATTTTTTTCTCGCAGTCGTCGTCCCTTTGTAGCGAATTATTTTTATTATTTCCGAGAACATTCTACATGGATTTCAGTTTTACATTGTATTGCTTTTAAGTTTTAACTAGGTAGCTGCATGCTGCGTTCTTAATGGAAAATCTGTAATAGAAATAGTAAACATACTAAACTTATTATGTTGGTATGGTAAATTTAGAGTAAGTAGATAAATCAGGAGCATCGGTAGCTTAGTGCGAGTGTGATGCGACATGCGACCTTTAATCGGAAGGTTATGGATGCGAACCCAAGTGCGAGCCCAAGCTCTTAATAGATATTAGTTTTTTGGAACCTATGACAGTTATGAAGTCTAGTAAATATAATTAGATATTGAATAATCGATTTTCGGTGAAGAAAAAGGTGAGAGGCGAGTGAAATATATAAGCACCATAAAGATACTTGTCTTCTCATCTTAATATATTTTGGTGGTCTTGATACTCTTATTTGAATATATTGGTCCTGTATGAATAGGGACGGCCTGTTTATTGAAAGGAGATTAAAATAAGATAAACATCATTTTTTTATTTTATAAACGTAAATTTAATTACAAATAGATTTTCACACATAGAAAGAAGAAATACCTACCCTAAAATTAAATATTTGGCAAAACTCAAAATTATCACCCCTCAAATTTCACCCCAGTGGACGGTATTATTACTATTTCGAGCTAACCCGTAATATGAAATACTGACATCAAATTATAATATGCCAAGAGCTTACCTCGAAAATTGTGTGCAATTTATAGAGCTCCAGGCTTAGGGCAATCTTTATCCCACTACGCCAATAGGACAACGGAAGGATACGTGATTATGTTTTCAGACGTATATGTATGTAATGTGTGGCTAAGTTTAGACACAAGATATCAATCAATACTCCTTTTTAGTGCAAACTTTAAACATGCTGTAGTTATTTTCCATCGATAGTTGCCAGCCGCAAGGATCTAGTAATAAAGATAGTACGTATTAAAAACTCACTAGAATTTTGAAGCTTACCCAAAACTGTATTAATTTTTCCAGGGGCAGCTCTCAATCTAAAAGTGAAGCTACCTCCTCTGACAATTCTGACATGTCTTGACGCGGGTTCCTTATAGAGTGCTATTTGACTGACGAAAGGCTTGTATCTAAATTTACAATGTAGGTAACTACATATCAGGTTCATTGTAACTGGTATGTTTAGCTTTCGAAACCTACCTACTTTTTTAGTAGTTACTGGCATTACCTATAAATTAAACCCTTCGTTTTACATTTAACCTTATTTCAAAGGTTACGTTAAGTTACTAAGCTTAAGCGTGTATTTGACGACCGGTCTGGCCCAGTGGGTAGTGACCCTGCCTGTGAAGCCGATGGTCCTGGGTTCGAATCCCGGTATGGGCATTAATTTGTGTGATGAGCACAAATATTTGTTCCCGAGTCATGGGTGTTTTCTATGTATTTAAGTATTTATATATTATGTATATCGTTGTTTGAGTACCCTTAACACAAGCCTCCTTGGGCTTACCGTGGGACTTAGTTAATCTGTGTAAGAATGTCCTATAATATTTATTTTAATTATTATTATTTATTATTTCTCTCGGAAAGCACCAGTACCTACGCTGTGAATTCGATTGATAGAAAAATATTCTACTATTTCGTATTAAATTGTAATTATACAACACTTCCGTACAATTTCAATACAGTTGGAAAACAGATGCCGCTGTCTTCCGACTACATCAGCACGGCTACCACGAGTTGGCGTTTGACATTAACTTTAGTTGTTGTATGTTTTTACCTATCCGACTATTCAATTCCCTTTCGCAGTAAGGCTGTATTCAGCGACGGATATTCAATATAAGTATAATACAAATTTTAAATGAATATGGCTTTATATCGCTAGCGCACAATAGGGTATTTGACATTTTTTATTAATGGTATCAGTCGATCAGGTTTGTTTTGAGGATCAAATGTCTGTATGGGACCCATTGCCTTAAAGCTATACAAAAGTCACAAATGATGGTCAAAGTCTGGCACCCGCACTTTACTGACGAAACGCTTCTAACAAAATGGCAATACATCGTGACGTCACTATGTAACGTCGCTATTGCTTAGAAGCCGTTTTGATGTATGGAAAACAAGGAAATTGCGATTGTGTCGATGAAATATTGCGTTTATGTTGTTGCTATACAATTTTTTTTAAATAAAATGTAAGGAATCAAATGGTACCATTATTTTTTTCCTATTTGGAAGTAAAAAAAATATTTGAAACTTGTAATTTTTATTATTTCCATATATTTTTTGTTTCCAATTTATTGTTATAAATTGCTTATTTTCTATTTAATTCTTATGAGCACATGAGGTACTTACCTAAATAATATAAGCACGTGTTGTCTGATATAATTTTGATACGTCAAACACATTCCAGGTTCAGGCGCCTGGAAACAGAAAAACTATTTTTTTCGAGTTAAAGAATTTTTATTTTTCTTATAATAAATTTTTACATTTCACTTAAACTTAGAATATGTACATAGTGGTTTTTAACACTAAGCATAATTACAATTCTTAATGCTAAATCTTAATTATACAGTTAGTGTGTTATAATTAACATAATTTTTAGGTTTAATTCTAGTTTTAATTTTATAATACCTATTTTAGTTTAGTTAGTTATTATTTATCTTTATTGAGCAATAAAGACTTTATATTTACTAAATATATTTACATAATAAATGCTACTAATTTAAACATAATGATTTGTACAGCGTATCAATGACTAAAAAAAACGAGTAGAAGGATAATTTGACGCATTCCATGCTTGCAGCATACGCTTGACAACGAAATCAAGTGTGCAGGACAGGGCCGCATTTAGGCAACCGGAATATTTTGTAATATGTAGGCATTAAATTTTTCTTAAAACTAAATAAAGTAGTTGCTTCTTTTACTGTTTTTGGTAAGCTATTGTAGATACGTGCTCCTTCATAGGTGATGTTCTTATTACCAAATTTTTTAGTGCGCGGTGGAGGCAGATATAATTTGTCAGCATTTCGAAGGATTCGTTTGCCCTTTTCTCTATTTGTGGCGAATGTTACCTCGTTTTTTCCAAAGAGATATCGACAAGGAAAATGTTGTTTCATGTTAGATTTGCAACGGGTAAATGGGGTAATTGAAATTGACGTGCTCGTGCGCGTTTTTTGGGCGGATTTTGTTGTTCTGGGATATAACATTTTTGTTCCTTAATAAATGAGGACTTGAGCTAAATAGGAACGCATCGCTATATATTATTTTGTCGTAACATAATTTAAAAAAAACTTTCTAATAAGTAACTCTGGCAAAAAAAACTGGTAATCTGTGAGAAGGACAGCACACAACTAAAGGGTTCCGTTGAAAATTCATTCTAAAACTAGGTATATTATACATATTTGCAGGGATGGAGTCTCAACCAAAGCATACCACTTACATTAAAGTTGGTACGATAAAAAACATTCAAAAACAAGTTTTTCTACTCGTAGACTAATGGTTGTTCATATGAAGATTTCGTATACTAATTTATAATTCCATACTTGTCACTATAGGCTCCCGACTCAACTATAATTACTTCATTACGAAACGCTTTTTTAGCTGGCTGGGGGGGTTGAGGGGACGTTGAGTTGATGGGTCGGGGACTGAGCGATTGAAAAGTTAGGAGTTGACGGGTCAGGGGTAGGTGTTAGGAGTTAAGGGGTCTGGGGTTGAGGATTGATGGTTGGGACGCAGAACGCAGTGATCAGGGGTTGAGGGGTTGTGAGGTTAAGAGATCGGGGGTTAAGGGATTGGGTTAGCGGTGGGGCGTAGGGTGGATTTAATGGCAGAAATTGACCCAGATTGACTCAAGGAAAATTTTGAATAATTAGGAAAGTTTACGAGTTCAGTTTCAAACATACATGTTTTTCATTCATGCGTCACGCGTCACTCATAACTCTCATAAGCTCTTAACGACACATTAAAACTAAAAATGGAAAAATAAAAACGATTGCAAAAAAGGAAACCGATTTTAAAATATATCCTATACAAGTATCGACCGTTCCAAGTAACAGTGTCAGATCTGTAAAACAGCTACTTTTTAGGAGGAACAATCAGTTTTCCAAACAGAAAAATGTATGGAAGCTGTTGAATATAGAAGCACCGAAAATAAGTATTTTTTGTCTTTAAAAAAGAACTATTTCATCCAAAAATAACAATAATAATATGAACCATCGGGTGTTTTTCACCCGTGTTTTCTTACCCCACTGGCCAATGTTAACTAAGTACGGCAAATAAATTAAACGGACCCGATGCGTCACTGATACGTCTCAGGATCTGGCAGCTAACTCAGTCTTCCGACATTCAATCAAATACTGCTTACGAAGAAACTGGACCGCAAATCGCATCGGGGTAAGTCCGCATTACACAGAATATAAAATCACAACATAATTCCTGGTCCATGTAGTTATGTTATGAGTCATTATCGTCGTCTCTTACTAGCGTTGTCCCGATTTTTTGTGACGGCTCACTTAACCATTTCCAACCGGAAAAGTGAGATTTGTGAAATAAATAAATATTACAGGACATTCTTACACAGTCCCACGGTAAGCCCAAGGAGGACCCAGGACCATCGGCTTCAAAGGCAGGGTCACTACCCACTAGGCCAGACCGGTCGTCGAATTTGCTAACTTATTAATAAATTCTAGTGGCCTGTTTTAAAATCAGACCAGGGTGCGTTGACAAGATGCCAATCGTTCACGCTCCGTAGTGTAGCGTAGTTAAGTATCTCTCTCTATCACTCATCCATATTAGTGCGACAGAGACGGTTGCATTTCGTTCGCTACGGAGCGTTAAGGATCGGCATCTTGTCTACGCACTCAGGTGAAAAGGAGAAGGCTGGAGTTCGCTCGGCAACAATCCAAAATATTTATACTGTCATACAAGATACATAGAAGATACAGAGGAGGGTCCCTTGGTATGTATCGTGGAATAATCCATTCAGTCGTTTTCAATCTAGAGCAGTTCCAATTCAACTCGGAATTGTGAAATTTTTGGACATTTTTAATAATTTATTAAACCAAATAGTAAAATTATTACAGTGTGTTATATATTTGCTGTAATCTACTTACAAAGCCCTTTCATTTGATATCCCACACGGTAAGTTTAAAGGAAAGAAAAACTATTATTTGTACCGGCAACTTTACGACGTTACAGTTACTACCCCGACCATTTTTGCGCTTATCTCATATGTATTCAGGACATCATACTGAATCCATTGATACCATATATACCCACATCCGGAGTAACTTGTGCCAAAATCAATCGATTTCTATAAGACTTTTGGACCAATTACCGAGCTAAGTACTAGCAGTAGTAGTAAACTCTTTATTGTACAAAAATACATATTAAAAATTACATGGTACAAATAATAAGACGTACAAAGGCAAGGCAAGTACTATATTGATGCTGACTGTTGCGACATTAGCTTTATCGTAAAAGAGTATAATACAGGCCGCGTAGCCAACACGCCGATCGCTAACGCTCCGTAGCGATCGAAACGCAACTGTCACTGTCGCACTAATATGGAAGAGTGATAGAGAGACACAAAGCGTTTCGTTGTCGAAGCGATAGCGATTGTCACCTTGGCTATTCAATGTAAAAGTATAGTAAAATATATTTGGAGACAATCTGACACAGATTGACCTAAACCCAAACAAAGCGTGTAATGATGTAAACTAAGTAGTACCTTATTGTAGTTTATTGGTGCTGGTGGTTAAAAAAATCCAAAAATAAATATGTATTATGCTTATATAGAAACAAAAACATACCTTTTTTGGGTATATGTACTTAAATATTAGCGGTCGTCACACAAATATATGCCAAAAGTGGGAATTGAACACCACCAACTTTGTAGACACGATGGCCGCTAAAGGTGACTGTCCATTTGTAACTGCCGCTGCACTGCAGTTGCGACGTTACGCGGTGCCGCACTACTGTAGCAGCACGACTGCGGCTGTTGCGGCGTGCAGTCGCGACAGCGTTCGTTGATGGCTTGTCAATGTCAAGTCATATAATGTCAGACGTACAAATAAAATACTAATTTACTTTTGTATTTTTTACGTGAAGAAGCGAGTGACGATAATGCTACATGCTACATGAAAAAGAAGACCAGTTTGCCTTTCTACAATAGTCAGAGTCCGACGAAGGCAGCTACGCAATATTAATAAAAAATCTGATATTTAATGGTAATCCTTTATTCAGATAATATTGCCGATTAAATGAAAAGCAATTCAACATTGAATGAGACTTAATAATTGACGAAATACAATCAAATTACTCAAATAAAATTAATGCAGAGGAAAAATTATTCTTAACATTAAGGTAAGTTCACAATGTGAAATTTTCTTCCCCATCCTCTTGCCTAAATGCGTGACCACCAGGTGACCACCGCACACAACAATCCGATGCGATAAATAAAATTATTTGTAAGAGCTATAAGTAATTGCGCAATTTACACTTCATATTGTCAAGTTTCCTATTTGAAACTGAAACACAAATTAAAATCCCTCTTGTGTTGCAGGTATCCATGGGTGGCACGGCACTCTTTATGATATGACCGTGCATCCATATAAAACTTGACGGGCGAGACAAGAAATCCTTTATGAAGAAAGCTATTGCCCTCACCTTGGCCGATAGAAAGAACTTCAAATAAATTAATTTGAATAATAAATGGTTTCCTCGTGTTGGTGTGATGAAAAATTGCGTGTTGCACTGTAACAAAGTTTGTTTAACCCTCATGCCTTAAGACCCCCGCAACTGTCAATATTCTAAATTTTAAACCATTCGCTTCTCTCGTGGTTCAATTTTGTATCCTTTCGTATGTTTGGATATCAATATATTACCAGGAGGTATTAAACAACATCTTTGCTCCTTGTAATAAAAATTAATGATTGCTTCGTTTATTTAGCTCAGGAATGGCTTTGCAAATTTTGCAATGACAAAATTAGAAAGTGTCGCCATAAACGACATTATATAATATGATATTACGACTAGAGTTGCCAGGAATATTCGGCAACTATTCGGCCTATTCGGCCACTTTGCCGATTATTCGGTATTCTATTTGCCTCTCTATCGCTCGTGCCCTGTCGAGCTTATAGCTATCCTCGCAAAACTACGAAAAATTAAAAGAACAGTTTATTTAATGAATTTATCATGAAATGATAAAAAAAATCACGTAGGAAAATATAGCTTGGCCTGGATTACGGAATATTAAGTAATATAACTTAGTTTTATTGGATGTATATACTATAGTAACTACATCCAACTCCAACCGTAACTTGGCTGAAATCAGGGTAGCAAAAATACAAATGCAAGTTACATCATATATTTTGTAAGTGATTCGATTCGTAAGGAGATTTGATTCTTAAAATTGTAACAAGCGTCCACTGTTAAGGACGCTTAGCACCTTGTGGATTATTTCTACCTATTTGTTACCATTGGTTAGATATTGTATTACATGCCAATTTTGCTTAATTTATTTGATAAACATAAATCTTAATATAATATAGAAAGAGCATAATACAATACAATAGGTATTAATAATAAATAACATAATAATTAAAACTAATAATAAACTAAACATCTAATATGCGCCTCCACCCTGCATCGTACCCGGCTCAAAAGTTCCCATGATGCCTGCAGCATTCCCTCGCTGCACTGCATTTGAGATCTGTTGAATCAGGTACATTTTGCTAATTATAGGTATTCTGCTATTTCAGGTCATCACGTGTGGTCAGGTCATTTCCTTTTTAGATACGGCTGTGGGATATGTACAAATTTCTAGAGAAGGCGGAGAATGTAAAGTTATAGCAAGAATAGTGCCTGGGCATAGATTTAATAACAAACTATGCAATTATTTTCTGGTTCAACAAGAGTAGAACCTACATCAACTTCAACTGAATGCTAATAAACAAAGCCCTCATTGTCAACCTCACGTGCAGAACATGTTAAACATATAATGTATATACTTTTTTGGGAAACAGGTTTTTCCTAAATTAATAAAAAAGTAAAAAATAAGACTGTTTTATTTTTCACAACTCTTTATTAACTTTAGTTTTGTCCGCCATGATCATGATATCAGCAGCTTGAACCTTGAACTGCAACTTGTACCTGGAAATTAGAAATTATCTTTTCAGTTTCATCAAATAACTTACATACTCGTATATGTATGTCTGTTTATTGAATTTAACTTCAAAGCAGTAAAACGGAGCTAGTAGGGCACAAGCTGTGTTAAACGGTTTGTCTTTAGATATTCTGGCCACATCATCACAGAAAATAAATAGGTAATAGTGATCCGACCACAAAAATGGACTTTTAAATATTCGTAGTAAAATAATATTAATTTTATACTTACATCGACGTGATCCTCACAGCAATAATGTGGTAACAACTTGAAGTATTCCATTCCACATTTACTTCACGACAACACCGTCTTTCACGTAGGTCTTCGCGGACTATTATTTTTGTAAATCATTCCCACGAATGGGAACAACGTTTTTGATATATTAAGCAATCAGAATCTACTGTTTTAGGTGGTTTAGGTATCAAAATTATAAATCAAATCGTAAAAAACTAGCGGTTTAACTGAAAATTTTCATTATGACAATTGATGACAATGACAACTTTGACGTGAGTGACGGATTTATTTACTATGGTTCGATAACTTTTATTATACGATGACTTTATTATATTCAGCCTCGCGAGAAGGTCAAACTAAGGTCATCAGTATATTTGTTAAAATATCTTCAATCTTCGATTATTATATCGCAGCAAATGTCGGAAACTGTTTTTTTAAAACCTCATATCTCGAAATGGTTTTCGAAATAGACCATTTAAAAAAAAATGAACAATCCTAATTGTGCATGCATACAACTAGCGCGGTGCGTGTTGTACACAATTATTGTGTACAACACACACGTTTCCTAACTGGCTCTGTGATATGGCTCAATATAGATTAGCAAAAAAGTTTACAGTAGGGACAGTCGCCATCAGATATATCGGAGCGACCGAGGTGCTAAAAATATCTGAACACTAGCGCCTTGACAATAAAGGCGTGTTCAGATATTTGTGAGCTCCTGGGCCGACCCGATATATCTGCGATATATGGCGACTGTACCATCGGGGTTGTATATCCTTGGGTGTAATAAGCTCCTTATTAGAACGTAGTGGTTATATCCTCTTTGCTTAGAACTACTCATATCTGTGACCCAAAGACATTTCAGTGCAGGTGACAGATTTGACGTGCGGTCTGCAGCCGCAGTTGCAATAATACACTAAATACGCAAAAATGGCCATGCTACGTGCAGTCGGCCTTGTCATTAATTTTACTATGGAAATTGACAATAACACCGACGTGTCGGAGCAGTAGTGCAGCTGCGGTTGGGAAAACGTTAAAATCACCATATTACGTGCAGTCGATATCGTCATTCATTTTACTATGGAAATTGACAATAACACCGACGCGTTCAGGCCGCTGCAGTAGTGTCGGAGCAGTAACGCAGCTGCGGTTGAAAATGGACAGTCACCTTAACTAGGCGAAAGTCAATGTTGTGTATATTTGTGTGGCAATGACGTATTAGAATTTTAACGACACTACTGCTGTAAATGATTCCGTGTATCTGCTCTGCATGCGGATGGAACAAAAATAATACACAAGTAGGTACAACGGACAATCTTTTTGGTTTTCCCTCCTGTACCGATTCACTTCACAATCTGTGTACTGCTAGGGTCGAGCTCGAGCGGTGCGCTGACGTTGCGTAAGTAGTAGCGTGCGTACTGGCGGGAGATTATCTGAATGTCTAAACTAATCTCACTCCAGCCGCAATACGCGTACCAAGACAAATAAAAACTCCTTGCAATTTTTAGCTTTCTTATTCGTAAAATAGCTAGAAGATGTGCAATGCATTATGCTATTTAACATGTTTTAAAAATTCTGAAACGTAAAGTCAATTTAAAGTATGCATCAACTTACGATGATGAAACTAATAAATGGAGAATTGGAGTACCTACACCCAGCCTTAAAGTTGTATGGCCGCTTTATGAATAAATTATAAATGTAACTTTATAGGTACTTATATAATATACCTATATGAATTATTCATTAATAATGTTTCCGTTCAATTTTGCAGATCGCTATACATTGTAATTACCTTTTTAGTTTAGTTTTAGGTATGATAATATCCAAAAAAGACTTAGAATTCTTTCTTAGTTACTTATTATTCAGTAAACATGCCAAAGGCGGCCACTCTTCCTACTATACAGTTGTTATAGTAGGCTAAGTAGCCGCCGTTGGTTAGTTAGGTAGTAGAACATATTTCCTTTCGGCGCATGATGTTTGAGAAAAACACTACATACCTCGGCTTGAATATGAATTAGGTACCGGCCTTGTGTTCATATAATATTTGCCACGCTACCCTCGGCTTTTTATATAATATAACACTTGGCCGGCAAGTTCCTATTTCCCGGCTTTTGTAATAATCTAATATTACTTACAAGGTGAATCACGATAATGATTATTGATTATGATTATGATCGCAGACACCGTAGAAGCTAACTTTATTTAACTTACTCTGAACTGAGTCACGTGCGTCACATAATGAGTAGGTAGTAGATAATAACAGGTTTCCGATCAATCAGTAGCTTCAACTTGTTATTGACAACCTACCTACCTATATCACTAAACCTAACTATGTATAGGTATTTACAAACAAATTTCTCAGTGAATATAATTAAACAGGTACCGGTATATATTATAGTCTATATATATATATATATACATATCTTTCATTACTACGTTATCTGGTCGGCAGCGGCATCGATCGGCAATAATGGGGATTCCAGGAGTGTCTCAAATATTTGAACTAGCGCAGGCCATCATCACGTTTACATAGGCATGATTGTAATTAGCAACAGTTGGAAAGACATCACACCAATTTTATTTAAAGTCGAAGTACGAATAAATAATTATTTAATCTGTATTGTACAAAATAAAATAAAAATATTATAGTTCAAAAGGCGGACTTAATGATATAAAGCATACTCTACCAATATATTGATTTAAACGAACACGATTTTCACTCATAATTCAGGTTCGAAACGTCAGGCCATAAATAAACGTAAGTTTTTACGCGATTAAGTCTCATCCTCTACCAGTTAAACTTTAGGCAAAGCAGATAAGTCGAAGGCGGTGCAACATCATTCATCGTTGTAAGTATTTATCCTACGATTATTTTAAAACCAAAACAATTTAAGCAACCATAAAAATACACAATCATAAACAAACATACATGATATTAATACAATTACAAATACATAATAATATGAAATCAGACGAAACTTACAAAAAAGAAACGCTTAGAATTTTTGCTTGCTTAATATTTTGCTTTTGGGTAAAATTCAGCCTGGATTGACTACTTGGACAAGAACATGAACCCTGGACCTCCTGTTTTGTTACGCAGGTTCGGCGGTAGCTAGGCAGGGAGGCCGTCAATCTATGTTATGCAAATGTATGTATGTACCTATATTGTATGTACCTATAAATATTAAATAAATAAATAAATAAATATTATAGGACATTCTTACACAGATTGACCAAGTCCCACGGTAAGCCCAAGGAGGCTTGTGTTATGGGTACTCAGACAACGATATATATAATATATAAATACTTAAATACATAGAAAACACCCATGACTCGGGAACAAATAACTGTGCTCATCACACAAATAAATGCCCTTACCGGGATTCGAACCCAGGACCATCGGCTTCACAGGCAGGGTAACTACCCACTAGGCCAGACCGGTCGTCAAATTATTAATATAAAAGTATGTAATACGTATATACAATATATGGCTAGTACCCAATAGTACTAGCTTAGTTTGAAACTAGGTCGATATGTGTAAGATTGTACCCCTCCTCCCCCTCCGCCAATAAAATCTGGTCCACATAATTTAATTCACGGTTGTTCTGAATATAGAGAGATATATAAATGAATTAGTTTTGAATTTAGCACCCACCACATCCGATCATGCATAAAAGGCTATTATTTATTTGTATACATATAATAGAGTATCGCGTATGCCCTTTATTTCCGAAGTGTTCCAAAACCAATAATGACGGAATAAAGGCCACCGCAACTGTTCCCGGAGAGTTATTGCCACATTGTCTGCCGCAAATGGGAATTTATCGACAATAAAACTTTTATTCACCTAGGTATATATATTCGGAGTGCAAAAAATTTGGAACAAGTTTCGTTTCAAAATTTAACGTTCAGATTTAATCAAAGCAGCGCGCTTTTAACGTGACATGTATTATTTCTGCTGAATTTACTCATAATGGCATGGCCCAGGTTAAAACATTTGCTCAAGCCCTTCTTAACTATTTGTGTGTGTGAAGTTTTGAGATAAACGTTCCATATTTGAAATTTTGAACCACGATAACTCGAAACAGTCGTACATCGATAAGACAAAATCCTCGTTAACACAAAATACCTATAACTAAAGTTTGTTAAAGGTCTGTCTCATTTCAAACATAGACAGAGAGAATCATACTATCTTTGTCTTACACTAGTACTAGCGCCCAAAAGAAAGGGACGAGTATAATTTTCCTGGTTGTTACTGACTGACAAATTGGTTTGACCAACTATATTAAATTAATAGTACTTACGTTATTGCAGATTCCGGAAAATGGCAATTCGTGGATGTGTATCGACAAAGAAGACGAATCCACGAATTGCTATTCCTGCCGAGGCATATAGTATAGGCGTTTCTCCAGACATGCGAGGAAATAAGGTAAAATATAAATAATACAAAAGGTAATCACGGTCTATATCCCGGTCAATATAAAGGTCGTAACACACCATCGCACCACACCGCGACCTTGGCGCAGTTCTAGGAATAGGTAGTACTGGCGTAGGCTTCCACAATATCGCACCGAACCGTCAAAACGGTGCGATTCTACCTTACGGACTGCCGCACACGTGCGCCAGTGTTGCCAAGTGTCCCATATTTCCATGTTTTTAATTTTTTTTCATTAAAAATACATATAAAAAATATATTTGAATTAATTTTCAAATCAATAATCTATGTAAATACATTCAGAGACTTTTTGATTTTTGTCTTCAAAAGGCTTGAGAAAAATAATTATTCTTTCAGTAGAAAACTAGAAAGTCAAGTGCTGATTTTAAGACGCTATACTGCTGTATCAAGTGGATTGATGAGGAAGAAAATATTTTTGTGGTTCCGTACCTCAAAAGGAAAAAAAAACGGAACCCTTTTAAGACCACTTTGTTGTCCGACCGTCAGTTTGACTGACTGTCTGTCTGTCAAGACCCTTTCCGGTCAATTCGAACAACGTGATAATTACTAGATACGAGAACAATACGAGATCTAATAGATACGTTATAGTTTAGATCTCAACTAGTTATCTTTTGCAGTTCGATTCGAGAAACCAATTGTCATTTCTACAATTATTGTGACATTTTGGGATTTCCATTATATATCCATTGGATGTCTAAGTAATATCTTAAGCAAATCTTAAAGAGATCGTTCAAGAGGACATTCGGAATCGCGGAAATGTCAAATTTGACACGACTTCCTTAAATATCTCGTTAGCGTTTCCGTTTCATATCTAGTGGATAGGTATCTAGTTGATATCTAGATCAATTTTATTGCGATCAAACCATCGTCTTACCAAAATCCTGATGTCAAGTGAGCACTTAAGGTTATTCCATGCTGGTCCTCAACTGCTTCTCAGCTCTTTCAGAGAAACATACTGGCCTATTGGCGGTAGAACACTAGCTAGAAGCATTGTGCATAAATGCGTCACTTGTGTCAGGATGAAAGGTAAGTCGATGGAACCATTCATGGGTAACCTACCAACGACTAGGGTGTTTCAAACCTATCCTTTCCAGGTTACTGGAACCGATTTTGCTGGCCCTTTCATGATTGCCAGCAAAACAGGTCGCGGCAGTAGAACCACAAAATGCTATATGTGCATCTTTATTTGTTTCTCTACTAAAGCTGTGCACCTTGAGACGGTCAGTGATCTCACAACCCAAGCTTTCATTTCTTGCCTTAAGAGATTTATTGCTAGAAGAGGTAAACCTGATTACATTTGCTGTGACAATGGCAAAAATTACGTCGGAGCAAACAATGAGTTAGGCAGAGTGTTGCAGTCAAACCGAAGTAGCATAACTGACTTTGCGACTAATAAGGGCATAAAGTTTGTTTTCAATCCCCTATACCCTCCAACTTTTGGCGACCTTGACTACGACACATAAGAAATGAAGAGGGAAACTACATGTTAAACTCGTTAATATTTAACGGACGTAATTTGAACTCCGCCACACAACACGATCGCGCGCGCCGATTGGCCCGTAAGAGTTCTAATTATTAACTAAAATTCATTCTATGATCATGAGGTCAACCGTTGAAGGCGGTAGAATATCTTCTAGTGTACACATGCATGTACCTAATAGGTAGGTATGTATACATAGGTACCTAATCATCAGGGGGCACGGCAGTGCCCCCGCCAAGTCGAGCAAAACAAAAAGGCACGGCCGTACCGTCCTTTTCTCGAAGCCATTTAGGCCATTTTCGACGTCATGTTATTTTGTACTGACTAAAGCTAGAACCCTGAATTTTCAATGACATATAGGGCATGATATGGCTTACATATATTCCCAAAAACATTAAGTTTTGAACCTGTAGTTTAAGAATTATTTCATGTCGAATTTCTTTACTTTGTCACTCAACTCAACCTTCCACCTGCACAATAAAGAAGCTAAATTTAAACCCAACATTTCCTTCGGTGGCTCGGTACTAAAATACAATCCAACGCCAAAGTACCTTGGAGTGACCCTGGACCGCAGTCTCACTTATGCTCCGCACTTAGATAAATTGGGGAAGAAGCTCCAAACTCGCAACAACCTCCTGCACAAATTAGCTGGCACCACATGGGGGGCAAAAGCGGACGTACTTCGTAGCACTGCTCTTAGCCTAGTCTACTCAACAGCGGAATACTGCGCACCTATCTGGCTAAACAGTGCGCACGCAAAGCGAGTAGACGTTCACCTAAACCAAACCATGAGGTGCATTTCCGGAACCATCAAAAGTACTCCGGTCCAGTGGCTTCCAACCCTCAGTCACATACCGCCTCCATACTTAAGGAGACAGCAAGCGCTAGTACGTGAGGCACGGAAGATCTTGATCCACCCCAAACTAGCTGCCCACGCTGAATTTGAGAACCCTCCAACACACCGGTTAAAATCTCGACACCCTCCTCACCGAACTGCAAGAAACCTCATGAAAGAAAACTTTAATATCTCGGACAAATGGGAAGAGGAATGGAACGATAACCCCCCCGAAAGGATTGGGAATAATGGGATTACTATCAGCCCTACTGTAGAACCACCTGGCTTCTCATTGCCTAGAAAAGAATGGTGCCAACTGAATAGGTTGAGAACCGGCTGCGGTCGCTCACGAGCATTCCTGCACAAATGTGGATGGTTAGCGTCTTCAGAGTGCGATTGCGGGGCCCCTGTGCAGGACATCGAGCACATCATTCAGTACTGCCCATTTAGCAAATACGACGGAAACCCTGCAGACTTGTTTACCCTCGACAGTGACGTAATCCAATGGATACAGAACCTTAGAATATCTTTATAAACGACTGAACAATTATGCCATACGAATAAATAAATAACTTTGTCACTGACACACTCACCGATCATCATAAGTAATGTTTTTTATGGCATTTCTACTTACACTAAAAACATAACACGTTTGTATGGATGGTTGTTTGTTTGTTTGGTATGGTTTGTATGATTTCTGATTTCTGAAATTAATGTTTGTACCGTTTTCGAAGCCTAAAAGGCCAATGCGAACTTGCATTTTGGTATCAAAATGATGTTTGTTACCATTCGTGGGTGCATTTCAATCGTACTTGTTTAACCTTCGTACATGTATTGCAATTGGCGCTAGCGGAGCATGGGCGTATGATAATAAAATTACATCAAATTGTTAGTTCGATTTAGCCTCTTGATTATATTATTATATATTATGTTTTTCCGTATGAAAGGAGACCTTAAGGCAACTGGTGCTGACGTCAATAAGCGTCGCATTTATATACGAGTACTAGAATTAAATCATAAGTTAAGCGATAATTAACCTATCATATGCCGGATTGGGAATCCTCGTTAGTAAAGCGAGTTATTGAACTTAAATTAATTCCAGCATCCTTCCACGGATATACGTTTCATACGAGAAGTAATGGCGTAAGCATTAACCGCTGCTTGAGGAAATTTGTTTATACTTATACATTATGTGACCAACAGATGGTTCATATGGGTCTCTATTGTTTGACATAATTATTGAAAGTCATAATGTAATGATTGTCATATTATCATTACTATCATTAGTCATAATTTGGTTTTTCTCAGAAACGCGTAACTTTTCAGGATTGCCATAAAACAAACCTAACCTAACCTATCAGCTATAGGATAACCCGAGGAAAATCCTGAAAATAGGTCGGAAATCAAATTTAGGCTTAAGGGGTCCATTATTAGTCCGCCGGACGATATCGGCCTGTCAGTTGTTCGGAACTGTCAAATTTTTGTTCTGGGCCCACTGACTATCAGTCCGCCGGACGATATCGGCCTGTCAGTTAGAACAAAAATTTGACAGTTTCGTACAAGTGACAGGCTGATATCGTCCGGCGGACTGGTAATGGGTGGGCCCATTTAGACGTTGACGGGACGAACAGGCGTACAAGCTGTGCAACTAAATAGTTCAGGGCAGTCCGTTTCGTTTTGTTTCCTCGCAAAATGGAACAAGCAGTAGTCAACGGCCCAAAGTTACGCCTCACTTCTAAAAACGTATGACGTGTAAATGTATGAGAACGATTAAAGTTAATATTTGGGGTATTTTTAGTTTTATTTTAAAAGTTACTGATGTGATTTTATTGTATGTTCTATACTATAACGTACCCGTAGTTACTTTCGATATTAATATTTTTGATCGATATCTAAATTATCTCTTATGTTTACGGAATAATCCCGTGGTTAAACTTATCGATTACATCCTGTATTAGAAAATGTGTTATTTATAACCGTTATGTTAAAATATCATTTTGGTCTGATGGTCATCACTCATATTCGATGATATGGAATTCGACACAAAATATTTGCATGCCAAATTGTAGCTTTCTAGTAACTTACGATCACTGAACTAAGCCTACCGATTGACAGATAGGTAGGCAGACCGATGGGACTTAAAAAAAACAGTTTTATACAAAAAACAAAAACGCCATTTTAAAAATTTAGATAAATTTTTACTGAAATTTTCAACAAACATACGATTAAAAAGGCCCGGCGTAATGAGACGAATTACGATAAATTCCTTTGTGGGAACACTAGGCATCCGCTTGTTGGAACTTCAAACAGGCAATTGACGTGCGGGGCAATTGTTTCACTGGCTCGTTATGGTCTGAAATACAGACTGCAATTTTAAATATATTTTTTGTACAACTTTTACGTGATTCCATTTCTGACAGCAAGCTGCTGCAGCAGTAAGCACCACATTTTTAACCGACTTCCTTTCTCTGTATTCGATTGTGGCTATTATAATATTTAACCATAAAGGTTAGGTACATTTGGATGGCGAATGCAGCTACAGTACTGCTGCGGCATTACTGCTGCGCTTTGACGCGGGTGCTGTCATTATCGATAAAAAAGTGACGGAGGGAACATCCTAATTGCGGCAGTAATGCGGCTACGTTACATGCTATAAATGTGAGTTCTTCAAAGCAAGCATAGTAAATTAGTTATGTTGTGATTAACCTATATCGTAATATTAAAGAAGCAGCAGTGTAACTAAAAAGAAAAGTTTTATTTTTAAATAAAACTTGGCCTTGGCTTATTTTTAAAGTGTGCGAACTAGCTCAGAAAACTATCTTGATTTTCAGGTTCTTACTGTCTAGGATTATAATGTACACTAGATAAGTAAATATTATTGTGTTATTTTATATTAAATAAGTTTTTGGCAAAAATTTCATTTTCGGTACACGCTTTTTTCACTGACTGTACTCATCTTTCCACAGGCAACTAATACTTATGGAGACAATTCTAAAAACCCCAAACACAATTAGGTTGCGTTGTTTTATCACAGAGTTCTTATTACCAATTTCTAGTAGAAGTAGGTTTGTTATAACCTTGAAACCTGACCGTGTTCAAAGTCCATTACGTGACCTTTCTCACAAGTGCAAACACGACTATGTGATACGATATTCCATCATGGAATGCCAGTGCCTATCTTCCGGCTTCATCATCCCACGCCTAATCGAGAACCTAACATATTCATTACAAGACTTTTCTAACAAATCTAAACACAGCTATAATACGATGTTCCATCATGAAGTTCCAGTTCATATCTTCCGGCTCATTCCGGCATATCAGTTCGACAGTATCATATTATTGTATTGTCATCAGAATTACATACAGCTGCTAATTTTCATGACGCTACGATCCTTGGAAGATGGTTAAATTAGTTACCTTAGATTCCATTACATAGTTATATACAGGTCGACCTAATAAAAGCGTGTTAATAAAGACATTTTAAACAGAAATAATGCTGCTACGAACGCCACTAATTTTTTTTATCGACTTCAATTCCAAGAAGGAACTTTCTGTATTCGGTAGTGGCTATTCTGTTTATGTATGTTCAGTGAACATACATAAACATTGTTCACCGATTGTTCCGAACCCCCTTGGTCCGCTTTGAGTACCTAATAGTTTTTTGTTTAAAAGGAGTTACACCCATATCAATTTCGTTTTGATCTGAAGATGGGATCCATGAGGAATTGAGGGATTTTAAAAGTCATTACATGTATGGACATTATAGCATTTCCTCTCGAAAACCACAAATATGATGGAGTGGACCTGATTATGAAGAGCACAGATGATATATGGAACTTCCCTGTAGTAGTGAAATTGACTAACGAGACTGAGAGGTGAGGGGTAGTCGTGGGAGGGAAGGCAGAGGGTGGTATTTGAGGGGTCTGAGGTTAGGGGTTCAAGGGTTGGAGCTTGACGGGTCAGGGTTTGAGGGGTTAGGAGGTTAAGGGGACGGTGAGCTGATGGATCGGGGACAGAGGGGCCGGGAGGTAAGGGATTTGAGGGGTCCGGATCCGTTGGTGACAATTATTTTGAACATAATCGGAAACAAACAAACTCCAACGTATAGTTGAATGATAATGTCATCTTGAGGCGTCTTCTTTAGTCTAGTATACATATCAAATAGAGAAATACATGTCACAATAATGTATCAAAACAATTCCAAATAAATATATACAAAATTATTGTAATTTCTTATAAAATAGAACAATTTACAGCCTTAATTTACTCCGTTTCATTACCTATGGCCCAATACAAATGCAACGCCATTGGGTGCGACTATCTTTTTATACAACACATTGTTACAAGGTCATTACATTAGATTATACGAGTATAACAAACTATATAAACTTGGTAAAGACTGCCAGAAGACACTGTACGAGAAAACTTTGGTACCATGGGATATATATTGCTAAAATTCATAGAAAATCTAACGGTATGTTATGTTTGTATTTTTAATATGTAGTTTGATATCCACAAATTACGTACAAAACGTGCTGCTTGAAAATTTACAATCATATAAAAGATTTACACATGACCACTTTTTTCGTGGACAGACTTTATATAAATTGGCAGCGACCTACACGTTACGATCTTTCAATATGAATTGCGTCACGGAAAACGAATTCGATTTATAAGTCATGTTGACAAACTCAGCGCAGGCCCGGGTAAAATATAGGAATAACAAGCCACGTACAAACAGGAAGCAGATCACCTGCCCGGGAAGCGGGCATGTGCTCGGCGCCTCTGATTTTGATTCCTCTCATGCATATTTCATATCGCGTCCGGGTCAGGATGAATGGCCAAGTTTAGAATAAAGCAAAGTTGTTCGCAGTAGATTGCCAATTTTATAAAATCGTATTTTATATTTACGTTTGTAATTGGGCAGGGTTTTAAACAACTTTAATTTAACGCTAAACCTAATCCATATGATTGTTTGGCAAGGACGGAACCTTTGGGGTAGTTAAATACCGACAGGGGGGTGTCACTGCGCAGTTTAGGTATATTTGGCCGGCGCACCGCCCGGGAAGGTGTATGGCAGTGGGCTGCCGCTCGGCTCGCACGATAGTCGTGTCACGTGGCGCTCGCGCAAAATTGAAAATACGCAATGGCTTCGAAACCTAAATCGCGATCTAATCTGTAATCTGTATAAAAGATAATGTTCTGTTTACGGATGTCTGAATAAACGGAAGAAAAAGGAAGGAGAAAAAACATATTTTTTAAATTCCGGACTATATTGACCGACATATTTTCAAAGGAATAAGTACTTCTGTGGCATACCTACTTCCGTGAGAATCAGACATACTATCTCCGGCTAAAAATTTTATGTTTACAGAATCAACGTTTGTAATGCCTACATATTTATCTTAAAAATAATAAATCAGCAGCGCAGCTCGGTCATAAAACTGCGGCGCGCAAAGAAGATTCACGGTTCGTGCGCGGTTATAAGTTTTTAATTTTGCTTGCAGGCGGCGAGTGTAGGTATAATTTTATACCTAAATCTGGCTTTTGTGAAGGAGTGAATTTTCTGTAGTTATTCTGTGATACCGATAACGTCATCATTTCCTAATATAGCTAGGCAAGTAGGAAGGAAATAACATTAAATAGTATTTTAATGTTATTTCCTTCCTTTAAAAGATATGTGCGATCCCAGGCGTCTTTCTGATAGTAACGAGCAACTGTTGACGATTTACGATACACCGGTTTATCGTAAATCGTCAACCTTTGCTCGATCAATTTATTTATTTCAATCACCAAGCGACGGGTAGGAAGTAGGAAAAATTGCTTCATCCTGGGTTCTTACTGAACCATCAGCAATAAATATTTCTACAATGGCATTAGAGTATTGTACCATTTACTTACCATATACCGTATTCCAGACCATTTACCAGAAAGATGTTGATAATTTGATTCGAAAATTATATAGGTATATTAGCTGAATCCCGTGACTTCGTTCGCGTGGAAGTTTGCAAAAGAAGTTCAAAGTAGTTTACTTCAGAAAATTACAGATATATGTAAAGGCACCTACTTTGCACCTGCTTCAGTGATTTAATGCTGAAATTACTTTTTCCCCTCACTAGCTCGGAAAGTTGTCTTTTAGTCCTTCAATACAAGCGGGGAAAAACGCGTTTTATCCACTAGTGGGGAAAGTAATTTGACCTTGGATGGAGCGTGTTTAAGTAGCTTGACAGATAACAAAACGTAAATCATGATAATGATTCGTTCGATATTAATTATCATTAAATAAATGGTTTGAGAATCTAATGAAAAATACCAAATTTAGCTTTATTTAATGATTTTAAGTCATAAACATTAAAATTCCATAAGAAACGTTTGTTTTTTTATAATGATGTTAAATATAATTCTGAACGCACAAGTTGAGTCGATGCAATTTCAAAACGCATCGTTGACATTTCATACGCCAGAAATGTCAACATTGTCAACAAATTTTTTACTAAAAAACTTTTCTCACCGACTCGCGTAAAAATACACAACTTCCAGAGTTTTCTGTTATAATATCGTAAAGAAATGAGTGATTCCAGTGATAAAGATGATCTAACGCCTGTGGATGTTGCATTTTCCTCGCTATAGTGAGGTGAAAAGTTTTGTGTTATACACGGGCGCAAATGTATTTTACTTCTCGTGTGTTGAAACACTCGCTACGCTCAGGATTCTATTTTAGAACCACTCGCTTCGCTCGTGGTTCACCTATAGAATCCTTTCGCTTGCTTGTGTTTCAATTCTACACTCGCGGGTAAAATACAACTTTGCACCCTTGTATAACAAATAACTATTTCACATCACCTATTCGGAAACTGGATTTTTCTTCCGTGCTAGGAGGGATCAAAGCGGCACTTTTCTGTTGAAGGACATTTTGTTGCCAGTATGAAATATTGACACAAAGACATATGAAATTAGTATGCATATAATCGATTACAATTTCTTTATAATCGATTACGTGCATACAATTTTTCTAACTTAAAAAAAATTTTGTTGTACTTGTAAAGAATAAATGTAATAAGCTAAATGTAAATTAATTCATAGCATATTTAAATTAAGTAAATTAATTAATTAGCGTAATATTTACAAAGAAACGTAAAATAGTTATTTGTGCAACAAGAGAGGAAAGTTGGTTTTTCTTGCGACTGTTTATCTCGAGTCCCGAGAAAGCGAAAGATTCTATAATTGTATCACGAGCGTAGCGAGTGACTCAAAAATACGAGATGTATAACAACTTTGTTCTCGTGGTGCACATATAATTTTTCACCTCAGTAGTGAGAACATATTATTAAAGGTTAAAATGTATAATAATGTAATGTATATTATAGAATCCTTCGCTTCGTTTAGGATTCAATTGTACGCCCTCGCCGTAAATATGAAGTTTTTGCTGTCTTGTGACACAATCTACTTATCTATTTTTACTCTTCAATTAATAGTCTCTACATTAAGTTTCATGTTTCTCAATTGAAGTTTTATACCGTCTCTATACAAACTTTTAACTCCTTTTACCCCTTGGGGATTGATTTTGCAAACTCGCTTCTTAGAGCCACTTGCACCATCCCACTAACCCGGGGTTAACCGGTTCAACCTGGAGTTAATATGGTTACCAGTACAATTTGATACTGGGTTAACGGTTTAACCGGTAAACACCGGTTATGCAACTAATCGATTTTGCAAACTTTCTGCCTTCAGTTGTTTCGGCTTATCTTTGCATTTATTCAGTCAATCATTTAAGCATTTATATCATAGAATATAATATACCGGCTGTGCCCGCGGCTCCGCTCGCGTGGTATTCGGTCTACGCCAGTAAGCGGCTAATTCACCCCCCAATTTCTCTCCCTTTCCCCTGGAGGCGGAACTTGAAGTAAATTTGACAGATGGATACGCTAGAGGACTGTAGTCCAGATAAAATATTTTACACAAAATAAAACTACACCTCAAAATCAATAGTTTTATTCGCCCTTATTCAAATTTTTGACGTGATTTAAACGACATCAGAAGATACAGTACCACTTTTGTGTTTTTACGTCCTTGACTGAACCTATTCAAATCACGTCGCCGGCAAATATCATCCAAATCGGTCTAAGCATGAAAAGGTAAGAAATATACACATAAAAATACATATATTATCACTAATGAAACTTCAGGGACAAAATGACTCGATTCCACGGTAGCAAAACAAAGTAAGTCGATCAAAACAAAGAGGCACGGCCGTACCATCCTTTTCTCGAATAAATATGACAAAATACCCGTAGTCAATCTGAAATGGAAATCGCTTCTGACTGACCTTACGAATTTAATTTCGCGTCTATTTTGACATCAAATGTAACTGGCCACTCAAAATATCGGCTAGTGGCGTGCTCAATCACTCGAAATCAGTATGTACGGGCGTTTGGCTGATTTATCACGGGCTGGCACAGGCACAGACATCATAAATTCGCTTCAGTCGATGCCGTCATTTTAGAATACGAAATACGAATGAGAGTGCCGAGAATAATAGTTATTAAAGGTATAATAATTATATTGTGGCATCTATTTAAGAAGCTACTGGTCAGCCAGTGTGGTAAGTTCCTTATTAATTCTTATAATTTTTCCCGCAATACAAGTAACGCAAACTGCCGTTAAAAGCAACTCTTGATACGAACTTACTGAAAAGTTTAACAACTTACGACAACCTCCCACTTACTTATGGCCTGGGACACGTCTTGCGAAAAATACTTCTTTACCGCTTCAGAGTTTAACCTAACCATATGTTGCCAGAAGGCGCTCCAACGAGTTTTATTTATGGCGGCTTGCGAGATCAAAATGTTCTCAGGCTCGAATTATAAGGTAATAACACCTATTAACGAGGGAATGTTCTTGAACTAGTTTTTGCAGAGGAAATTAGTAAAAGCCTAAAATGAAGCATACATTTAATTAATGTCATTAACGCGATTAAATTTCATTATTTCACCTTTTTTACCCGACTGCCAAAGGAGGAGGGTAATGTTTTTCGAGTGTATGTATGTATGTACGTATGTATGTCCGTTTCTTTGTGGCCTCCTGTAGCCTAAACGGCTTGATGGATTTTGATGTATGAGGTATCGTTAGATTCGTCTTGATCACGGGAGTGTCATAGGATACATTTTCTCCCGAAAGTCCTACGGGATACAGAGATAATATTTTCTTTACATTCACTGTGAAATAATTTGATATATGAGATATCATTAGATTCATCTTGATCACGGGAGTATCATAGGATACATTTTACCCCGAACTTCCTACAGGAGCATGTTAATTCTTCGTAAAAGCAAGCCACCCACGCGTCAGCAAGCAATGAGAAAATAACTTGTTCTGCAACTCCCGCGCACCTCTCGCGTAGCGGTCTGGTAGCGGGCAAAGAAGGGCGTGGCCTGCCTTGTGGCGCGCGGTGCGGTACGGAGGGGGTATATTCTCGAGTCTACAACCCGAACGCGGGCACACGCACACGCATGACATGAGGGCACACGTCGTTGACGGTCGACTTTTCTAAGTGA
This sequence comes from Cydia strobilella, assembly GCF_947568885.1. Lineage (NCBI taxonomy): Eukaryota > Metazoa > Arthropoda > Insecta > Lepidoptera > Tortricidae > Cydia > Cydia strobilella. The sequence continues at coordinate 11,290,856 of NC_086045.1, read as the reverse complement.
TTTTTTTCGATACTTCCTCGTCCGAAGCGAAAATTATTTTTCAATTAAAAAGTTATAAATAAAAAACTAATTATTATTAAAAAACAAAAAACCCGACTGCACACTAAAAAGAGGAAAACAAGCCCCACAAGAAATATTGTTTAATCAAATGCTAAAACCAAGCTATGGAATACAGTTTAAACAATATAAAAAATGCACTGTGAAATATGTACGGAATCGATAGTTAAATAAATAAAGACTTATTCTAAATACTAACTAAATAATAATAATTTATAAATGTTGATGGTAAGTAAGTATTGCAGGCGGGGACCAACTTGACCGCCACCAACGAAAATACCTACCTAAGTAACATTCTGCTAAATAGTGAACTTAAGAGGCCGGTGTCGATTTTAGTCGCAAAAATGTAAAATTGATAGATTTCGTGCGTGAAATTTTACACCTTTTGTTACCTAATTGAAATAACAAGTACTGGTTTCTATTAGCACGTCTTCTTATCTTACTTTTTATCAGATCAATTTTTTGAAAACAGACTCACTAAATTAGTAATGTTTGCTTTTCTGATGGACGTTTAGGTAAACGCGCGTAAAGCACTGATTTTGTCGCTCTTATTTGTAAATTTCGTAAAGTTTGGACTGCTAAACATGGTAATTTTGTATTATACATATCCTGTACTTGACGTTTATCAGACTACATTTTTATTATTATGACTTTGAAGTAGTGTAAATGAAAGTTAGACGAAATCAATTTTCTCCAGAAATTACTTCAAAACAAGTGACAATTTCTCTAAAAATCGACTTAATTTCAACGTAATATTGATACTTAAACAATCTACAACATTTGCTGAAACTCATCTTATACATCAATTTGTATAATTTACCACCATGATTTTTTGATGAATTTTTAAAAACTGCCTCTTCTCTTCATGCATTACCGGTGACGCACGCTCGCGACCTTATTATTAAAAGGCAAGATGAGAAGACGTGCTAATAGAAATCAATACTTGTTATTTAGATATTACGTAACAAAACGTGTATAATTTCAACGACTAAATCTATCAATTTTACATTTTTGCTCTTAACAACCAACATCCAAAATGACTATAAGTAACCCTGTGTTGGTCCCCGCCTGCGATACTTACCATCAACATTTATAAATTATAATTATTTAGTTAGTATTTAGAATAAGTTTTTATTTATTTAACTATCGATTACATACATATTTCATAGTGCATTTTTTATATTGTTTAAACGGTATTCCATAGCTTGGTTTTTGCATTTGATTAAACAATATTTCTTGTGGGGCTTGTTTTCCTCTTTTTAGTGTGCAGTCGGGTTTTTTGTTTTTTTATAATAATTAAATTTTTTCCGACGTTTCAGCTACTGACATTAATTATGCAGAATCATACATTATCCAGAATCATGCATTAAGCATACATTATCCAGAATCCCTCGAACGAAACCAAGACGAACTTTTATCGTTTTTTAGTCAAAAGTATGTTATTCCACTGAATACAGGAAACATCCCTATTATCGTATTTGCTTACTTCACTAAGTAGGTTAGTAAGCAAATACGTTAATAGGGATGTTGCCTGTATTTAATAGTACATTACGGTTTTAAATCGTCACGAGTTGCGAATTACCTTTTCGCACATGTATTGTACAACGTTTTACAGTACATATGGCCCTTTAAATTTTTGACATACCTACGCACGTATAGTGCTAGTTACCGTACTAGGGCGGTAAATTAGCACCATATATTATGTACTGTAAAACAAATCCCATCAAAAACACTACGTGTCTAAACTTAATCTAAGCTAGTGAGCGTAAACATTAATGCAATCGCAAAACCATAAAAGTTACAATTTGCCAGCAGGATTATAAAAGCATACAAACCAAGTTTAGAATTAGAGGCATCACACTACATTAATTTCAACCTGGCTATAATTTGTTTTTCAAAAAACACAATTTGACCGAATCATAGGTAACTTAGCATCAAAATGCTATCGTATTTTAATGGCGTATCAGATAAAGCTTTACTGCAGGTGGGTGCCGTTTAATTATTGTCAACTGAAACATTTAAAGAATAAAGGTTTTATAAAATCGACCTCATCGCCCGCTAGTGTTTCCAGTGCAATCAGTAAACACAACAGGGCAGCTTGTCACGAGCTGTTGGGGAGTACCCACGTACCCGAGTGTTCCTGGGGATTTCTTTTACCCGGCAGGTGGATGGGTAGGACAGGACCCTATACCTCTGGCTTACCTTAGTCGGCCGCCTAGAATCTAGCCGCGACAGCTGCTTCCTTGAGGGTAAAGATGGAAACATAAGTGAAGAGTTTGCTATATGTTTAAAGCCCAGTTACTACAGTCAGCCCTCGCACCCGGGGCCCGTCATGTAGGGGTAAGTCACCGTCTGCGAGAAATAAAATTGCATACCATTTCATTAGGCAGGCGTCCTATTATATATATATTCATTAGTGTCGAAAGAGATTGTATTCGTCTCCGCGCACGTGTCCCAAAGGTCCGGAATACCATTATTCCGTGAACGGGGAAGACAAACATTAAGCGCCACTTGCACCATCCCACTAACCTTACACTTAACGGTTTTACCGGTTAACACCCAGTGTCAAATAGTTAATGTAATTTTTCTTAGAATTATTAACCTATTTACTTACCTATATCAATATTGTATTATTGTTTATCTACACAGGTCAGTCATGTTATTCATGATTTCCTTCGCCTAAAAGCGATTAGATAAAAAATACTTATATCTATTGATACCTATATACCTAATCCGAATTTATGTTCCAAGAAAGAGGTTAGGTACGTTACATTACGACGTACGAGTATGTACGTTAGTTCAGATAAGCATAACAAAAGCATTTGAGCAATACGCACAGCTTTTTTCAACAAAATAACAACATGGCTGACACATATGCCAACCTTGATAATTAGATTTCGTTCAATTTGTTTCGCGGTAAGCTTCAACCTTAATCACAACTTTTGTAATAAACACAATTTTCTTAAAAAAGCTTTTGATTCAATATGTGCCTTCCAAAATTGACGTAATAAATACTCAAGTCTTGCTAAATTTCTGAACGGGAAAAGTTAGAATTTGTTTTGAGTTCTGAGCAAAGTTGTAGACCTACCTAATCTACCTATATCATCATGGGAGAACACACTCGTTTTTGTTCTAATGTATTCCTCCATGTTAAAAAGCGGGTGGTCAAGTTACATCAGTCAATTTTCATTAGAACAAATAGAACACCAAAAATACCTACTGTTTAAATTAGTACTATTTACTATTTATGTTGACTACAGATATGCATTATAGGGCCTTTTGGATCCTCAGATATAAGTTTTCATCATGATCAGACCAAAAATGATAGATGGCGTTTGGTTATTGTTTTTACAAATTATATGACTACCTACGGATTTATATTAAGCGGCTTTCGGATCCTCAGATCTACTCATATTTAAAATGCCCAGTTTCTCGCTTACCCACCACCATCGACGAGATGAGGGTTCTCTAATAGGTATAGCGCCCTACTTGCACAATGGCCACACATACTTTCTTGCAAACGAGTTGAGCGGTATAACAAGACCCCTCTGCAAATCGCACGGGGATTACAGGGGAAAACTGTCCAAGGTACAACCGGTTCCCCTGATAAGATTTAAAAATATAGGTACACCAACTTGTGTTTACAAAAACAGACGTAAAAGTAGGTCACCTACCTAGATCCACACAATGAAAAACCACCCTTATTCAATAAAACTTTACACGCCTCAATTAGTTAATTTGTGTTTTATCCCTTTCTTACAAATACATAAGTTAATTAAAATTGATAGATTAAGACAAATAAATAATAGGCGCGTTTATCACTAACGTCAATAAACTTTAATTGAATTGATTTTACAATAACTATACAATATATGTGACCTAGTTGACACACGCATCTGCAACTGCCAAACTATTAAAGATGTTTTCTAAACCCCACAGATGACTTATATAAAAAATGAAACTTTTACTATCTATAAGGAAACTTTACGTATTGAGATGTGTTACAAAGCTGCATGCGTCAATTAAGTACATAACTAGTTACCTCTAGGATTCGACGATGAAAGCGTAAAGCTGCACTAGTGCCACCATTAAACTCTAAATTCGCAAAAAGACAATTTCACTATCAATTTTCTAAATTATATAATTTTATAAACAAACGACTTTATAAACAAACTACTTTTTTGCACAATACATGAAGGTACAAAAGGCGGACTTAATGCCTTAAGGCATTATCTACCAGTCAACCAATGGATTAAACCAGCAAGATTAAGTAGGTGCAGTGTCTTTTAAAGTAAATGAATTTGTAACCAAGACTAAATTAATATAAACTATATTGATAAACTTACACATATACTTAATACAAATAAACATACATACATAGATACTATACATATTTATATACCTAGTGTGAATCATTAAGTTGACGAAGAAGAAAGTTTGTCAAGGAAATACTTGCGCAACATGCGCTTGAATTTGATATTTATCCTTTACAACTACATGAATGTAAGAAAAATGTCATAGAATGGTTAAAAACCTTACACTACAACGAAATAGAAGCTATCATGTAATAAATAGAGAATATACACACATATATATACAATACACACACACACATACACACACACACACACGCGCACGCTGGTTTGGTTGTACCCCTTTAAATTATGGAAAAGCGGGGCTTTCTGCCACATGTATATTTTATTCTTAACAGAAGGTTCTAACCTTATTACTCTTGAAATGTAAATTGTAAACCAAATAAATTATTTTCATATTTTTTTCATTTTCATTTTCATAGCAACACTGTCATTGCAAATGTCATGCAGAGTTAGCTTGGTTCGACTAAATATTTTGCGTGGTTCTAGCCTCCCGAACTCAGAGTATTGACCGTTTTAATTGTATTTTGAGGCTTACAATGAACTTCTCATGACAGTTGATTAATATTACCTATACATATAGTTATATTATTAGGTAATAGAAATAATGTCCCATAAATTAAAAGAAATTTTAACAGTCGCCAAAACCAGGTCAAGGCTGGACTCATGGTTTATTTGTCTGCGCGTGACACACTTACTCTCGGGCTACTTAAGGAACTCTAAAACCTTTTCACGTGAAGTGTTGTGTGAGCGAACACTCTTGAGTAATGTTTGCTCTGAGCGGGGATTAGCAGACGTGATCTTATGTTTCTTTCCGGCTAAAGTAGCCATATTTGTTGACGTCACATCAAAGGTCAGACTCAGATTATCTGTGTTTATTTACCTTTCCTGAGTAAACGGATAGGGGCCTTCCAGCCTTCAGGCAAATATAAATGCTTACAAAGACTTACTTTTATATTTTTAGCCTGTCTCGGACAAATATGCTTTGAAGGCGACGGGTTTCTTTTAACAAACTAGCCAGTAGGAATAGATGGTAAAAAAAAGTGATTTTTATTATTACATATAACATATTATTACATATAACATATTATTACATATAATATAATAAGTATATAGGGTTCATCGGTTTACTAAAAAAATAAAATTGTAACGAGAAAAACATTTCGTTACCACTAAATAAAACAATACATTTGTTAACACGTTCGCGGACGCTCAGTCACACCGGACACCTAAATGTTGTATGGAGATTTTGGGACTGTTATAGCATTCCCGTCACTACAAACATATCGATTAGGTTGCTATATGACGCGTTATTCTATGCAAGTCGAATGCTATGCAATCCGCATCAATATGACGTATATTTCTTATATGCTATGTGACAACAAATGCTCTACAATTCGGATGCTTAAGCACGTCTGTCTCATGACGTAGTCAAGATGTAATTCTATATGACATCGCATGTTATAGCATTTATTAATTCTGCTCAACGGCTGATACTTCTGACTTCTAGAGGCGAGATTATTGCTCTAAAGACTCATTGCTTACCCCTACAAACACTTCTATACTTTCTTTCTTGTTCCCTCATTGCATATTGCGCTCGGCACTGTTCTGGCGGATCACCGCATGATTTGTGTAACGTTCGCAAGCTTGACGCGACTACAGGATGATTCAAAAATAATCGCAAAAATAAACACGCAACTTGTATTGGAAGAACTTAAGCGCGTTTCATGGCACCGAACAAATGAAATGAACTGTCCATTAGAAATATATAATTTTATAAAAAGTAACTTCTTGACTATATATGATAAATGTACCGAAAAAATCAAAATATCAACGAAATCAAAAAGAAATAAAGAAAAATGGGTAACAAAAAAAATACGGGACAAATGTAATGAGGTAGACCGGTTGTATGAAGAATGTAAAAAAGATCCGACTAACAGAATCCTACGATCAGTATATAACAGAGAAAGAAATAAAATACATAAAAAAATTAATTATTCTAAAAACAAATTCATAAACGATAAAATTAACGAATGTAAAAATAACCCTAGGAACCTATGGTTAATACTAAATGAACTAACTGGTAGAAATAAAAATACAATTGAAAATTTAATAGATAAAGCATTTAGTTCTTATAACTTCACTCAAAAAAATATGGCCGACAACTTCGCTAAATCTTTTTATAATTCAGTTTGTGTTACAGTGCCTCAATGTGACAAAAAGATTTTAAATAAAGCTAGCTATACAAGACGTTCACGAACCGTCTCGCACGCAGGTTTGACGACTTCCAGCCTCCCGAACAAGCAGGTTTCCGTAAAGGCTATAGTACCGTAGACCACATACATGCGTTGCGGCAGGTTATACAGAAGACTGAGGAGTATAACCTCCCCCTTTGCCTTGCATTTGTGGACTACGAGAAAGCCTTCGATTCGATCGAGACTTGGGCTGTGCTGCAGTCTCTCCAAAGGTGCCAAATTGACTACCGGTATATCGAAGTGCTGAAGTGTTTGTACGAAAACGCCACCATGTCCGTCCGACTACAGGGCCAGAGCTCGAAGCCTATTCCATTGCAGCGGGGAGTCATCGATGTAATCTCCCCAAAGCTGTTCACCGCTGCATTGGAGGATGCCTTCAAGGTTCTGGACTGGAAAGGACGAGGTATCAATGTAAATGGCGAGTACATCACTCACCTTCGGTTTGCCGATGATATCGTAGTCATGGCTGAGACCATGGAGGACCTCAGTGCGATGCTCGCTGATCTCAGCAGAGTATCTGAACGAGTTGGTCTGAAAATGAACATGGACAAGACGAAGATCATGTCTAACGTCCATGTTGTGCCAACTCCCGTATTAATCGGAGGCTCTGCGCTCGAAGTTGTTGACGATTATGTATACCTAGGACAAACAGTCCAATTAGGTAGGTCCAACTTCGAGAAAGAGGTCACTCGTCGAATCCGACTCGGTTGGGCAGCGTTCGGGAAGCTCCACAGTATCTTTTCATCCAAATTGCCGCAGTGTCTTAAGTCAAAAGTCTTTGACCAGTGTGTGTTGCCAGTGATGACATACGGATCTGAGACGTGGGCGCTAACAATGGGCCTCATAAGAAGGCTCAAGGTCACGCAAAGGGCAATGGAGAGAGTTATGCTCGGGGTTTCTCTGCGTGATAGAGTCAGAAATGATGATATCCGCAGTAGAACTAGGGTCACCGACATAGCTCGCAGAATTGCAAACCTTAAGTGGCAGTGGGCGGGGCACATTGCTCGCAGAACTGATGGCCGGTGGGGCCGGAAGGTTCTGGAGTGGCGTCCGCGTACCGGAAGACGAACTGCCGGTAGGCCTCCAACAAGATGGAGCGACGACCTGGTAAAGGTCGCGGGAATTCGGTGGTTGCGAGCGGCACAGGATCGGTCGGAGTGGCGAGCCTTGGGGGAGGCCTATGTCCAGCAGTGGACGTCTATCGACTGACATGATGATGATGATGATGATGATACAAGACGTTCTGATAAGTCAATCTACTACAAAAAATGTAACGAGTTTGATCTTAACAAAATAATAAGCCGTATAGATCAGCGCAAAGGCCCAGGATGCGATTCCATACGCCCCGTAGACATAAAACTGGCAAGCAAATACATTTCTAATGCAATAGCAAACCTACCTAACAGTAGCATAATGACTGGAATATACCCTAAAGAATTAAAAGCAGGAATCGTTAGACCAATATATAAAAAAGGACAAACAGACATCTATAAGAATTATAGGCCTATAACAATATTACCAATAATCGATAAAATCTTTGAGAAATATATATCTAATTTAATATTTAACTTCCATGACTCGCACAACATACTTACAGATAGGCAATTCGGATTTAGGCCCAAAAAAAGTACAACATTGCTTCTTTCAGAGTTCACAGAGGAAATAAATACTCACTTAAATAATAAAGAACATGTGCTTCTAGTACTGATAGATTATAGTAAGGCCTTTGACACACTAAAACATGATCTATTAATAGAGAAATTAGATAACACTGGTATAAGGGGCCCTCTACTTAACTGGTGTAAAAATTATCTCAGCGACAGATATTATAAAGTTAAAATAGGTAATTCTATGAGCGAAGAAGTGGACGTGACAATCGGCACAGCACAAGGATCAGTACTCGGTCCGTTACATTATCTAGCGTACGTGAATGATGCGGGTAGTGTAATCAAACACTGCTCAATCTACTAATATGCAGATGATACGTGTTTGGTCATATCGGATAAAAATGTAAATATGGCTCTTAAGAAACTGCAAGCTGACTTCCCCGCCATAAGCAAGTGGTCTCATGATGCAGGTCTTGTGCTGAACGCCCAGAAAACCCAGCTGATACATATCTGTTCAGGTCGTAGAGTAGCACCGAACAATATTAATCTGATAGCTCACAACCACAATTGTCTTCATACACTGAACGACAACTGTCCTAGATGCTAGTGTCCAAAAATACAGCAGACTAATCAAGCCTCATACCTTGGGGTTATTAAGTTATTATAGATGAACGCTTTAATTGGGGTCCTCACATTGATGCCTTGTGCGATAAATTGCGAGCAATCCATTCTAAGTTCTCAGTCATTAGATATCATACAAAATACTAATTAACATGTACAATGCACTAGCTGAATCAATCATAGCGTATGGGCTTACAAGCTATGGCAGAACGTTCAAAAGCTACTTAGACAAAATATACAATCTTCAACTCAGATTACTAAAACTAATAGGTCCCAGAAAAATAAAAGATCAATTTAGAGACGACTATAGCAAACTGTTCAAATTTTGTAAAGTTATGCCCATTCAATGTAAAATAAAATACTTAATTTTAATGGAATACATTCATAACGAACAAATAATGAAACCTATTCAATCAAAAATACATATAAGAAAGATTTCTCAAATGAAAGTTACAACTATCAACAGTAACAATAAATACGGAGAAAGAAAAACAGCGTATATAGCACCAAGGCTGTATAACGAACTACCCATAAATTTAAAAATTACTATAAACGAGAAAAATAAAAAGAATTTACTAAAAAAATACTATCTTAACGGCGTCTCAACATAACTTTACCTACATAAAGCATCCAATATATATATGTGTATAATTACATATTGTTTAATCTGCTGGCCATATTAATATTAAATAAATAATGTTAAAACATAATAAATAACCCTAACATTAAGTAACTAATTAATATAATTATCAATGAATTAAATATTCTTAACGAAATAAATCATCCTGTATCCGCTACACGCCCCACTTGGTGCATACTCAAACTCGTTCGATCTATTGTAATTAATGCCTCACTAAACTAATGTCATACGCTTAGGAAAACCTGAGCCGCTTACGACTTTCTTGACACGTAAATCGCCCAGCGATAAGGAATTCACGGCACGGCCGGTTGTGTACTTGAGTGGGAGATATTTTGTTTTACCCGCCGATAATTCTTATTGTAATTAGGTAATCTCATTTTTAACTTTATATAATTTTTATTTTTCCTATGTACCACAACAATGTTTAAATGTAAAATGTATCCACGAATGCAGTGTCGATACAAACCCGATAGGGTTATTACGGGTGCCTTTCTTGCCGCATCACGTTAAATTCGGCATAAAATATTTTTGGCATAAAAATTCGGCATTAATAAATTCGCCCTCAAGATAACGAACTGTTGCCAGAAAAGTGGGTTACGTTAGGTTAGAACTGCAACCTCCAAGAAAACGAACTGTTCCCAGAAAAGTGGATTAGGTTAGAACTGCGACCCTCCGGGGGGCATGGTGGAAGAATGAATGCGCGAGCCCATGATGCCCCCATACAACGTCTGAGAGGGTGACGCCGCAGGGGATGTTAGTGGGTATTCTCCTCCCTATCCTCTGGTTAGAGGATGTACGGGAGGAGCGAGTCCCACATACCACCCCCCCCCCGGCTTCCCCAGTCCGGGGGGTGAGATGCGTAAATGCATTTACCCCTGCGTAATAAAAAAAAAAAGAACTGCGACCCTCAAGAAAACGAACTGTCGCCAGAAAAGTGGGTTAGGTAAGATTATAACTGCGACCCCGGAGTAAACGAACTCTTGCCAGAAGTGGGTTAGGTTAGGTTAGAATTGCGACCCCCAAGAAAACGAACTGTTGCCAGAAGTGGGTTAGGTTAGGTTAGAGTTGCGGGTTCCGTTTTTACCTTTTGAGGTACGGAACCCTAAAATCAGTTTTCAAAAGCAGCAAAGACTAAAAAATACCTACTGTTCTAAAATTCTAGAATATCGTGTGACACACCGAGATTTAAAAATATAACAACATCTCGCAGTTTATATATGCATACCTATTATATAAACGTCAAACGCGTGTCTAGCGCATCATATTGCACAGCTCTTCCCAATATCACTTCAAGATTCAAGATATTAAAAATCCAAGACAGCAAACACCAACATATGGGGAGGGCGGAGAAACCCTATATTAATTTCATCGAACACACATTAGCATAGCACCGCTGTAACTTAATACATAATATCAATTCTGCTACACGCAATACATATCCCTAACCATCAAAACTATAGATACGTTTTGTGACATCGCTTTCTAAAATGAAGCTTTTATATTAAGGAATAAGGTATGATTTCTTATGAAACTATGGAGTGACTTCAGAGGTTTGAAACGCTACTCCATAATACTATGTTCTTGTCATGTAACGGCAACATAGTGATCCATTTCTTGCCATGACAGTCGATTACGTTGTCTTTTGCTTTCATGAAATTATTATCGGACGCAAGCTGCGATATTCGACCGATGTTTTTGTTACTGACCACGTTATATCGGGACGTGTTCGGAAATTTTACACTTGATTTATTCCGCACAGAATTCAATGAAGTTTTCTAGCGTAATACAATTGAGTTGTAGAGCTATTTCGACGATGGCCGATTTGTGACACGTTCTATTTAGAGTATAATTATAGACTCTAGAACGACTGGTATACCTATACTTGCAACGTTTAAAGTTCAAGAGGAGATAATCTTCGCTCTTTAGCAAAATAAAAACCATAGAATGTCTGTCTATCTCTTTAGTCTTTTATTTTATGTATGTTTATATTGAGGTGATGTGAAAGTGATGTGAATGGTGAAAATTTTTATTTGCTTCATTCATAATTACATTTTCATATTCATTCATTCATAATTGCGAATGGTAGGTACTTAAGTTAATCTAAGTATCTACAGGTACAGTCAGCATCACTAGTGAGACTACACGTCTAAGGACGAGAATAGTGAATATACTTATATTCTCTAATAGCTTTAATTACTTTAAGAGAGTGGCAGGTAGTTTTAAACTGGAACGGTAGAGATATAATTATGTCTAATTGTAAAAATAGTAGAAAGTGGCCAATACTAGGTATACTATTGGCGTTTTATTCTCTCTACAATAATAGTCATATAAATTATATATAAAATTCCAGTAGAGATCTCTTCAAATTACCTAACACATCATAGTAGTTCACAAAAGCACCAGAAATTTGGTCCAATCTTTACAAAACCAGTGGTTTCAACGACTTCATGATTGTTCTAGTGACTTTGCGAAGCACTTGCAAACGTACACGGTCAGGCACACCAGTATAACTGCGCTGTTTGGTGACGCATAGCTGTTACAGATATCGAGGCCAAAGTTATTCTCGTTAATGTGACCCTTCGATCCACATACACGCTAAGCAATAGTAATGAGTAGGCCGCTTAACGAACTTGACTTCGGCATGGCAATTCATTTAATAGGGATTCCCCTGGCTCGTTAGCGTTTATCTAACAAGCGGCGAGCGGCGACCACAACACCTTAGTCCCATTAGGCGTGGAAGGCTCGAACTGCCGGGACCCGGGAATGTGGTTCAGATTCTTATTACGTCTTATCCGAATGACTAGGTATGCAATTATTATATTATGATTGTTGTCGTATGCAAGACAGTTTTGAACGTGCCGCATAGAAGATACTCAAAATTCAAACATTAAACTGATTCTGGGAGAAATGAAGAGAAGGTTTTTTTTTATTTTTTCACAAGCAAATATCTAAATATTTTCAGTAACAAGTCAATCTATGAAATTTATTAATATGTATGTGTGAAGTATGTAGTAGTAAATTATTCTTTAAGAAGTTAAAACAGAATAAAAATACAATCACGAATATTCCTAAGAATTATGAAGAATTAAGAATTCGGCCGCTCCTGCCGACCGCACGGTGCGACCAAAGTGCGTGGCGGCGAACGTACTGACGCAGGTGGCATCCCACAAAAGGCACTTACCTATTTCCCACGGCACCAGAGTCATCCCATCCGGCCTTTTGATATTCGACCGACTAAGCCCTGCAGGCGGCTCCAGCACACAAGGGACATTGGCTGACACCAATGCCCTTCGGATAATGTCATTTTAAGCGTGGTGCCGTGGGAACCTCCCCGCGCACCGGCAACAGCTCAAGGCATGGTACCCGTTGCTCTCCATCATAGACCCGCAGATGCATAGATGTGGTTGACGAACATCGCAGCCCAGACGGAGAGCAACGGCCATCCGCAACGAGTCATTGTCGAGTAGGGTGCCTAAGTTCGGGAAGTACAACTAAGCACCAGATTCCGGCACCGAAGCCGCGTTCCGCCTGGCTCTATCAACACCAGAAGCGTTATTTAGAAGGTTGTCAAATAGACCTCGTCCCACAAGCGCTGAAGGAACGGCATTTCAGGCACCGGGGCACCCAGGCCGACACCGCATCGGAAGCGAAAGGTATTTAATTGTGGCCTTGCTACCATCGAAGTATAAAATCTTAGTGACAAGGTCCACTACCCCCGCCGCCGATGCCAGGAAGGTCGGAAGGCACACATCCCTGATCCCGCACGCGCCGTATGCCAAGTCCGCCACTCCGTATAGGCAACGAAGCCAGGTCTCACTGGTCCGAATTCAAAGCGACACTCAGCACATTCCTTACTGTACGTTACCCTGGGAACTGCAAGGTGAGTGCCACATGAGCCGAGAGCTTTTTTAGCCTCTCACCAGCGGTTCCAAAATATTCATATAGTATAGAATAGAATAGTCATATTCATATTCGTATATTTATTCATAATTCAGGTAAATTTATATATATTTATTCAGGTATAGCTGCAGGGAAAATCGGAGAACCCAGGAGATCAAAGTTTTGGGTAGATGACTCCTTAAAACCAGGGAGTAAGGTACCAAACGAAGTGAAGGAAGGTTGAGTAATGGCGCTACGCTACAAGAAAAAAAACTCACTTGGTGGAGTTGATCTCGAGTCCCAGCTCCCTCCTCCCAGATCCTGTTCGACCTCATCTGGCCTACCCTCCAGAGTGCCGTCGTCGAGGTACCAGACGTATAATGGTGATCGAGATTTGGATATGGCCTTTTGAATAGCCAGGCTGAAAATCGAGGGCCAAGCGGGTCACCCTGCTAATGCAATCTATGAAATTACATATCTATAATATTGGCTGGAAATAACGGGTCCCCACGGTCAGAGAGAAATAATAATATTACAAAATACAAATACAAAAAATAATATTCAAATATAGAAATTACAAATCAAATTACAACTTTAAATGGGTAAAACACATAATTAAACACTTAAATTAAAAACTTGAATTAATGTTCTGCATTATATTAACATGTTAACATTCTTGTAAACTAATGCTACAAAGGTACATTAATTTAGGCACCTAGCGAACTACATATCAACATTACAATTATAAAAATTGAAGAAGAACCACAATTTTAGTATAGATTTAACGACATGAATGATAGTAGATCTTAATTATAGGCCCATTGCTTTGTCCGCTTAAGAGAAAAGTTATAGATCGTACTCGTCCATACAAAAAGAGAAAACGTTTTTCCACTTCTAAACATTTTCCATTCTTAATGATTTTGTGTATGTTAAAATGAAAAATGAAAAACTAGGTTTACAGGTTTTCCTTTTTTCAAAATTTGCAATACGAAAAAAAAATTAAGCGAAATCTATACACCTATATTATTATGCTGAAACGATCGACTTCAAAATCAGTGATTCGTTAAGATTTAGTTAGTGGAAACCGTTTTTTCCCGAAATGGAAGTTTTATAAAAAAGTGCCTATAGTCAGCAGCTATTCTTCCCTCTTAATAATTTGGATTAGACCAATTGGCGGGAAAGAGGGGATTTTGTCAATTAGTGGGATACTTAATTAATGCCATTAACGCGTCTAACGCGATTAAATATCATTATTTAAAAAAAAAGGGAAAATAATGAAATTTAATCGGGTTAGACCCGTTAATGATATTAATTATGTGTACAAACGCGAGAGTGATACAGTGGGATCTCATAAGCTAGCAAAAAAAGCTTTTGCCCACGACTGAATGTTTTTGAACCCCTGTAATTGGAGCATTTTCTATACCTATTGCTGAAATTTCTTGTATTCTGCCAAAAAGCCTGTTACAAAGTCCCTCAATTATTAATAATATTCGTTTCCGGTACGACCCTCTCCCTCCCATTAATCTTACTTTTATCCGCTTTTAATCCCTTAAAGGATTATTTAAAAAAACGGCGAATTTATTAATGTTTTGCATTTCGACGAAAAATCTATCTACTAACAACGTTTCAAGTATCACCTGATGGTAAGCGATTACCGCCGCCCATGGACACCCGGAACACCAGAGGGGTTGTAACTGACAGTTGTACCAGGGTATGATTTGCAGTCTGTACCTGTAAATTTAATCATCTATCAAGTTGGCAATATTTGCAAAATTGCTCCCAACTGTTTTCGAAAAAATGGAGGAAAGATTATTTACATACCTTACAGCAAAGGTTAAACTGGTTCAATTTGCCTCTTAATATTAATGTAGGAAACTAAGTGTTGGTCAAGGACGACCGAGTTTCTCTTTGCAGTTGGCCACTTGCAATTGATTTGTCCAACAAACACATCCCGTTTTAGACGGCATTGTGCGCAAGGTTACTCTGCGCACAAGAGCTAACAATTCCTTTTTTGAGACCTGTACGGCTACCACCAGTTTGGCACTGACGTAAACACTAGCGTGAACGTAACTAACTTTATATGCATCCGCTCGTACTGACATATTAGTGTGAGCGAGATGTATAGAAAGTAAATTACGTAGACGTTAGCGTATATGTCAGTGTTGACACTGTCAGTGACTCATGGTACGGGTACTGTTAATAAACTGTGTCGTCTGCCCTATATGTACTCACTAAATCCCCTCTTTAGATTTTATTTCTTGCCGCTAAGCATGCGCAAGTTCTGTTTCTCTTATTGCCCTTATGTTTTATGAGAAAACTACATAGTGCTTTCGGTGGGGGGTGTTTAGTATTCCACCTACATGCTATGCTAACTCATTTGAAGTAGCGCGACTAGCCGGTGACACGAAAAAGGTCTTTAAAAAACAATAAATAAAAATATGTCAGTGTCATTCGAATCGCGAGAGGAATAGGGAATATTACGCAAAACTCTGCGTAGAGGGCGCCGCTACCACAATCTGAGGGTCTATCGTGAAATAAGAAAATCGAAATTTCGTTATCTAACATCTCTGTCACTCTTACATATTCGAGCGATAAAGAGGCAGATAGCGAAATTTTGGATTCGGGTTTCCCGGCGGTAGGTCCTCTGTAAGCAAACCGACTTGATGCATCAATGTCATCAAGTCATCAAGTCCTATTTTATTATCTCTGAAAACTTATCAAAAACCTGTTAAAGGTACAGTATGTATAAGTTACTCTATGGTTTACTAAAAAGGCTCTGCACTCTGGTGGGAGAACATTGCAGTAATATCCCCTATTATATATTATCACAACTATATATATATTATAAGTAACTTCCAAGATCCTGACGAGATTCGAGAATCGAGAATACTTGCAATTAACGCTTTCATGTACGATTTACTTAGCGCAATTACCGTCAATATTTATTGCGAACAGGTACCTATATGTATTGTGCGATACGAGAGATATGGCTAAAGTTATGAATAAATGTCGCATACAAAGTTTTTATGTCTCGAATTTACAATTTTATCACCCATGCTACACGCATTGTTTAGCTATCTAATATACATTTGACAGACTAAATAAATGGCAATTGATGATAGTAGACTTTAAAATATTGAAGTTAATGTATTACTTTCCATTTTGACATTGTGTACGTTTAATAAAGTGATTTATAACTTAATATGATTCAGAATGTCTGCCAAGTTAAACCAGTTTGACAGCACTGGCTTCCCTCGAATGCGGCTGACCCAAATATTTGAGACAAATAACTTTTTACAAAATATATTTTTAACCAAAAGTAAATAAGTAATTTTGACCCGAGTATGACAAATACCTACGTAACGTTAGTAGCACATACAAAGATAGACCTACTGGTTTTTGGATTTTCCTTTCTGCCTAGAATATAATACCTAATCGATCTAATACCCCATTAAATGAAAAACTGATGTAACAATTTCTTATGTGTTCAAATCTATTTAGGCAAGTAGCCCGTGGGAAATCAAAAGCGTATGTATGACTGACTGACTGACCCGGCTGTGTATTCTCATCTCACTGGTACTGGTTGCTCGAGCGCTGACGATGACGAGTCGAGCTCTCGAGAAAGTTAGTAAAATGTGAATTGGAAATCTATTAAACTATCCCCTTACCCGTATATAAATAAGAACTACGTATGTTAGTGGATTTCAATAACTGGACGAAACTACTAAGTACTTAGTCAAAAAGTTGTATAAAGTAGCTATTCCAATAACTACGCTTAGTTAACGGACATTTCTTATTTTCCAAAATGAGCAAAAAAAAAACTGCGATCAAACAAAGGTTTTACAAAGAAGTAAAACAATATTTCAATAATATCTTGGAGCAGGGGGCATGCCGCTATCCAAGTTTTGGACTCAATCACTGATATTTCAAAATCATAAGCCAGATAATATAAGTAAAGCACACATTGGGGATAGATATTTTTAATATGTATTTGTCATTGTATAATGTCAAGGTAAGTACCTGTGCAACTAATATTCGCTACGAAATGTATATAATCTGCGCAAACATACCTACTCCATTTTAACGCGACCTCAATTTGAAAGCGTTTAAAATGAAACTGAAACTTTCCGCGGTACATATTTTATGAGCCGTTAAATGGCGACAAACATGAGCTATCTATCCTACAATCAACCTCCTTCCTATACGTCATTGGAATAGGCCAAAACCACACGTAGTTCGACGCAAATCAATCTGAACTCTAAAGCTTTTTCTTTATGGCTCAATTCAGTTTAAAATAAAAAACTGCTTTGAAGAAGCACCGTCAAGGTTCCCGCTGTTTGACATTAAACTTTATTTTATATCGTATAGCGTATGGTTTTAAATAATCTGTAGGCATTTGTTGTTAAAGAAGTGTTGTCAGACGGGGCAAGTTTGATGGGGCTTGCATGTAGCGGTGAGACAGCTGAGTCTAATCGACTATTAGTGAACGTGTAATACATACAATATATTATTGAAAAAAAAAAACACAAAATTCTTGAATAATAATGAAAAACCTTCAACCGAATCGAAACTTTTAAGTTATATTTTTTATATCATTTGTAGTAGCACTAGACCAAGAAAAGTCTGCAGCGATTTTGATAGCACACGCAGTGAAAATGTTATTTATACGTTATAATTTCATAGACGTTCGTCGTTTAAAGTAACACTTGCACTGCGTATGCTATCAAAATCGCTGCAGACTTTTCTTGGCCTAACTCTACCAACTAGCAAATCACGCACAACAAGGTAATATACATTATAATTTTTATCCTAATTAGGTTATTATGTCCAAAATAAATATACAGAAATTGATTACTTTTTATTACAAGAAATATAAATAGTATCTACAGTCAAACTAGCCAACATTGCCTTCTGGGATGTTTTTGCACAAATACAATTTTTAATTTAGTTTGTTGTAACAAATGAATAAGAATTATGGTAACACTAATATTTTTAAAAGATAAAAGCCATAATAGGTTATATTTATGACGACACTTTAATAACACACATGTCATGTGTTAAACTTAACTCGGGAATTTTCAGCGAGTTATCAACTGTAGGGTGCATTTTTGAATGCAAAATCTCATTGACGAATGTTAGTTATAAAAACTGGAGAGTCCTTTGATGGATATGATGGATATCAAAGAAGCTTATAAAATATAACAGGCACTAATCTCTTATTCGGTGTTTCAACAGATTATTGCTAAATTTAGCATTTTCTTGTTTAATAACCAGTAAAGCCGTTTTTACTGTATAATGAGAATTCTGCATATACACCGTGAACCCAACTTATATACCTATCTATTGAGAAGTAGTGATGTTCCTTTCCTAAGATTTAGTAAAGATACACACTCATTCCTTGATATTCCATATTTTAAGGTTTAAGATATGAATTTGCCTAACTTAGAATCCGAAGCGCGAAAATTAACGCATTTGAGATGTGGTGTTGGAGACGTATGCTGCAAATTCCCTGAACCGCACGTCGGACCAACGTGTCCATACTCAAGGGTCTCAAGAAGCTCGGAATAACCACAAGGCTGTCCACTATCTGCTTCCAGAGAATCCTTATGTATTTGGGACACGTCGCTCGTAGAGACCCAGATAGCTTAGAAAAGCTGATGGTAGGTGGTAGGGTGGAAGGAGAAAGAGGACGCGGTCGATCGCCTAATATCCGGTGGTCAGACTTGATAAAAACCATCACCGGATTGCCAATACCTAGCTAAGCTATTAAGACCGCCGAGGACAGGAGCACTTGGAAGAGCATGATACATAGCGCAGGAAACTCTTCAAACTAGACACAACCTTCAGCAATGAAGACGACGACTAAGAAGAGAGAATCCTGAAAGTAGGTAGGTACCTATTTTGTCATCAAAACCCTACTAGTCCTATTTTCTATCATCAAAACCGCTAAACCGATTTTGACGAAATCTAATATGGAGATTGTTTGAGGCCCGGGGAAGGACATAGGATAGTTATTGTCAATCATCCTCATCATTTACGCAGACGGAATCGCGGGAAAAAGTTAGTAAAAAATATAAAAACAGTATCACTATTACGTAGAGCCTCACTTAAACATCCAGTAAAGATAAAGACCAGATTCATCTTGAAATAATGTTAAACATCAATAAAAAAATCACCACTTTGTTTTCAAGTTTCATGTGTTTAGATTATTCAAGGGAATAACCCCGGGTTTATTCTTATATGTAATATTCCTAAAACGAGAATATTCACGCGGCACATCACTTTTCCGTAGTTAATTAAAATATTTACGTGTTCCATTCGCTGGAGATTACCGCCCTAAGCTTCAAGATGGCGTTAAACGTGTACAGGAATAAGCAATGTTAACCTTGCCGTTACGCTTGTAGAAAGTAATTTCGTAAGGTACTTACTTAGGTAAATCATCATTTAAAAAGTTGCATTAATAATAACAACAGCGGCTAATTATAAAGGACTAGCTTCTGCCCGCAAATTCGTCTGCGTGGTATGATGAAGATGATGATGATGATTGATAAATATGTCCTTTCGCGGGCCTAAAACTATCTCCATACCAAATGAATACGTCTAAATCGGTTCAGAGTTTAGGCTTGAAGAGATGACAGACAGAGTTACTTTCGCATTAATCATTTCAGTAAGGATTACAACTATTACAAGGTTATTAACTATTTCATTTTTATATAAGTATAAGAATTAAACGTGACTGAATCAGAGGCGTATTTACCCTATGGGCAACTGGGACTATGGCCCCGGGCAGCAGGTTGGTTGTGCTCGCGTAACTCGCGTTCAGTTTTTGTTGCCTGAGTGGCGCACCAATATTAAAATTTATTTGGTGCCACTGGTAATATACGATTCGTCTTTTTTTATTTATCCATATTACTAGTATTAATATGTACTAGTTTATTATGCTTAAAAAAATGCGCAAATAACTCTGTTTGTCTGTCTTCAATTGAAGAAGTAGACGTAAAGATGGTTGCGATTGTGGTAGGGCGTATGTCGGTGAGACCGGAAGGAATGTCTCTACGAGGTTGTCGGAACACATACGCAGTGTAAAGAACATTGACACCAGGAATTCAGCGGTGGCAGAGCACGCGTACGATATAGGCGCGTCCCATTTCATTCGTTTCGATAAAGCGAGATTACTGGTACGGGAAAAATGTTTTGTGCCGCGTAAGATTCGCGAGGCGATTGAAATTGGACGCCGCCCTAATTTCAATCGGGACGGAGGCTGGATGTTGCCACCTGCATGGAAGCCTATAATACCTAGGGTCAAGCGGCAAGTGTGTTGTGACGATCGCGGGGACATAGTGAGTGCAGTGTGCTTGACTTCGTTCGATACAGCCGCCCTACCAGACCTTCACTTGACGACTCCATCTGCGGACTGCCCCGCGCCCCCCGCCCCCGCCCCATCAGCGCGTGCGCAACGAGCGACGAGGCGGGCGGCGCGGGCAGTGCACGACGTACAACCGCCGCGGACACTCGTGCCTGAGGATGGATTCCCAAAGAATCCGAGACATGTCGCCAAAAGCGACTAAAAATAATAGTGAGTAAAAACCGTACTGATAAATATTTTGAAATATGTCTCACGATAGTTTAAGTGCGATAAGATATCTAATATTGATACAGAGGACATGTGGCACAAAATGCAACACAAAATTTGAATGCTCTGAGACCGACCTCGGAGCATCACGGAGGATTCACTCCGCGGCATCGAAGAGCACGTTAGAGGATACCGCGGCGGTAGGCGCCGGCATGCCGCGGCATCTCCCGGTATGCGCCGAGGCCTCCCAAATGCACCGGGGAAGCGGGGCTGCGGGAGAGGAAGGCTAGGCGCAACTCGGCGCAACTCGGCGGACGACGGGAGAGAACTCGCGCACACTAGTCACTAATCCCTTTTGATAGAGTACACGCGGCGGTAGGCGGCGGGCGCTCGCGGTATGTCGGGGGATTTTTTTTTTCTTTTTAACTCTGTGTCAAATTGTACTGGTAACCATGGTAACTCCAGGTGTAACCGGTTATCCCCGGGTTAGTGGGATGGTGCAAGTGGCGCTAAGGGTCACTTCTGACAGTGACGTGGCAGCGGCAGCGGCCGCTGTAAATGTCAATATCCTGGATAAAATGAGCAACGGATTTAACGGTCTATTCGCGACAGTAATTAAATGCGACTGCAAACGTCAAGGCCGCCGTTGCTATCCGAACGTTACCCTAATGCAACTGCAATTGACATCCGAACGTCACCTATGTTACCCACCTTTATCTTACTAGAACTTACAAGAACTATACAATAAAACAGAGATATAAGAAAAAAGAAGCTTGGTTAGCTTGTTTGTGGTTGTATTGCTCAAAGTCCCATAGGAAGTAAATGTGAAATAAAGAGGGGGCAGTTTATTTCACCCCATAAAACCAATAAACCATCACCTAAATGAACCCTTAAATGTAGGATACAAGCAATTGTAATGACGTTAGAGGCACGTTATTCAATAGAAAGGCAGACTATGTCTCCTTTACTCTTACGCTGAAAGACAAGAGATAGAAATAGTGGAATCCCCGATATAATCGTAGAGGTCATGCTCCGGTACCAGTTCCCCTAACCATATTATTTCCCATTAATGGAGTAATTTTAACGCTTAACGTCACTTTGCATGTTTGCGCTGAGCACGTAAAAGTACCTATTAAACACAGCTTTCATCACGTAATTGCGTTTTTAAACCCTTTTTCATAAAACTGCTTTGCTTCAAAAAGGCATATATGTTACTTAAAAACCCGTATGGATATGCTCTTTTAGTGTTTGCGTGGTCAGAATAGTCTTTGTCTCCGGATATTAAAGTGACAGTGCAAAAGTTTGTGCTTTATGATCGGCTGGATGCCGTAAGTGGGTATTAAGAGTTTTTTTTATCCATTATAAGGTTAAATGCGTTAGGATAATCACGCTTAACGAAAATTTGATGGATTGATTGCAGGAATACATTGTTTTATGCGTCTGATCTGTTTTAGCGCCTAGCTAATTATAAATTTGATATTGATTGCAGTGTAACAACACACTTTTATTTCCTCTATTAGTATTAAAATAGTTATTTGTGCAACAAGAGAGGAAAGTTGGTTTTTCTTGCGAGTGTTGATTTTAAGATTCTAAGTTAGAATCTAAAGCGTAGCGAGGGACTCATAAACACGAGATGTAAAATAACTTTGTTCTCGTGCTGCACATATAATTTTTCACCTCAGTAGTGAGAACATATTAAAGGTCAAAATGTATTTCGAATTTGTACTATATCCGAAGTATGATGTGGCAGTTAATGGCCTTCACTAAATTAAAAAGCTACTTTGTTTCACTCCCTGCAGTGAGGAAAGTCGCACTTTCGTCACCAGGGAGTGACGAAAGTAGGCTTGTTCGAGCTGCTGAGGTGAAAAAGAATGAGACTCAGTTATTCCGAATGTTCCTGCCATCTAGCGAGGGATTGGCGTACTCGCGCAACGCACCATCGACCACTGTGGGTCCGAATTGGTAGTTAAAAAAAAAGTTTCGCGAGTGAAGTACGACTGTCAGACTTTGACGACCATTTCTGACTTTTGTATTGCTTTAATGCAATGGACATATAGACATTTCATCCTAAAAACAAACCTGATCGATTGATACCACTAATAAAATAAAAAATTCGTCATCTAGCCTGTTCTACTAATAGAATTGAAAACGAGTGTTCAATACTACCAGATACCCAATTTCTATTGCTCGTATTTCAAAAATATCAATTCGCCACGAAATCGAGCGCTCGAAATTCAAAACCGGCCAAGTGCGAGTCGGACTCGCGTTCCAAGGGTTCCGTACATTACACAATTTAAACAATGTATTTTTATGTGAAACGTGAATGAAAATTGCCTTTAAAAACCCGTAGGGGTCGGATCAAAAAGTAACTAATTAAGTCGAACTCACGCTTGACTGCACATTTCTAATAGATTTTACTGTGATCTATAGGTAAAGAACTATTTTGTGTATTTTTTTCAAAATTTTTGATTCAGTAGTTTCGGAGATAAAGGGGGGGGATGGTCAGTTTTTGGATATTTACTTGAATAACTTCTAAACTGTTTATCCTAAAATAATAAAAAATATATATTTGAGATCCTCATAATGAGCTCTTTCATTTGATATGTAACACAATATAGTTTAAAAAACTTTATTTTTAATTTTCTCATTTACCCCCCAGAAGTGGCCCCCATGTTTAAAATTCATTTGTTTACGTTACATGTCCGTCTGTGGGTCACAAACATACATTTGTATACCAAATTTCAACTTAATTAGTCTAGTAGTTTCGGAGAAAATAGCCTGTGACAGACGGACAGACAGACAGACGCACGAGTGATCCTATAAGGGTTCCGTTTTTTGCTTTTAAGGTACGGAACCCTAAAAATCGGTCCCGGAGTGGCAAATATCTTTAAGTAAAAAATTGCCATACTTAATAATGTTTGATATACAATGTAGACAGTAATCAATTCTACCCGAATATTACACAATAGTTTACAACGGGTTATGCGAGGAAATAAAAAAATATGTAAAAAATTTAAGCTCAAACTCATTCGGAATGAGTCATTCCCAAACAAGTGACACCACTCATGCTTCATGCCGCTAACGTCCCACGCGCGTGGTTCGTATCAGCAGCAAGACTCGCTATTTCGCGTGCTAAAGAAGAGGTATTTTGTGTATGCAAATTAAATAAAAAAAAATATCGTATATTTCAGGCTCTTAGCCCAATAAACTGAGAAAAACACATAGTACAATTATACACTTAAACGACACAGTAGCACACCTATTATTATACAATACATTATACGCAAAGCAAAATAAAAATATAATTAAAATAATAATAATTAAAAATGCTTATCGACTACCTCTAACATGCGCGACATGGTTGCGTTTAACATCAACTGCGGCTCATGGGAAGACCTAGCAACAAACCACGCTGAGGGGAGGATCTATTCTGTTAAGGCGCTTCGCGCAGTTTTTAGCCAAAAACTGTTACTTTTTAGAGCTTATAACTTCTAAATGAGTCAACCAAAAATTATGAAAAAAATATATATGCATCTTCACTCTATGGACAACAATCGCAACATTTGACTTTTTTCCTGAAATTTGTAGTTTCACCGGAAAAAAAATAACACGACAGGCCGTTTTGCGGCTAACTTTGCTTATAACTTCTAAACGGCTTAATCGATTAAAATTATTTTTAAACTAACAAAAATGTTTTAACATGTTCTACAAATGCAACATAGCTTTTCTTAATCAAAAAATATTTTCTTAAGAAATCGCACGTTTTTCCACATTTCATGCGTATGCAGCCTGAAAATGGCGTGGCCGGCAGTTGTGTGCCAGCTTTGAGACGAGGAGGCTGTGTCGCTCGTCGCTCCGTGCCTTCCTTGCACTATGTTCGCTTATGCACAAGCAAAGTTCTATAATATCGGAGTTATTGTGGCCAAAGAATAAATAACTGCAGAGCGCTGATTTGGTTGCGACGCGCATTAGCGAGCGCAACACGGTATTTTGCGGTCTATTACAATGAATGTAATGATAATATCCGTATATATTATACTATATACGTATGTTTGAGAAAACTTCATTTGAAATAAATAAATAAATCTTTTCTTCTGGATTTTAGTAATTATTTCATTGGGTCAACTTGGTGTATTACGTCTTCTAAATGGGTAAACAATAAATTATGAAAAAAATATATATGAATTCATTTATTGTTCAACAATTATAAAATTAAACTTATTTCCTGATATTTATAGTTTTACCGTTATAAAAATAATAAAACAGGCCATTTTGCGGCTACCTTTGGTTATTTTTACTAAACGGCTAAATCAATTAAAATTATTTTTAAACTAACAATAATGTTTTAATAGCTGACGGTCTTTCCACCGCGATACAACCGGCCGACGATTTGTTTTATTAACAATATCATCTAAACTACCATCTGACAAAGTATGAAATGGGATGCGATGACTGAAAAGATTTTTTTACATATTCATGTGACCAGTTGACGGTCCACCGAGATACAACCGGCTGACCATTTTTTAAATTCACAATAGCATCTAAACTATCATCTGACACAGTATCAAGCGGGAGGCGATAACAATTTTTTTTGCGTGTTTCGGTGGCTGCCATTCCTCAACCCATCAACGGAGCGGCAGCTGAAGTCCACAGGGGTTCATCATACATAGCACATAGCCGTTAACCACTAAAACAATAAATGACTGCAAAGCGCTGATTTGGTCGTGGCGCGCTTGTAATAAAAACCGGCCAAGTGCAAGTCGGAGTCGCGTTCCAAGGGTTCCGTACATTACTCAAATTAAACAATTTATTTTTTATGTGAAACGTGCGTGAAATGTTTTTAATAAACCCGTAGGGGTTGGATCAAAAACTAAATAATTAAGTCCGACTCAAGCTTGACTGCTCATTTCTAATAAGTTTTCCTGTGATCTATAGGTAAAGATCTATTTTGTGTATTTTTTTCAAAATTTTATACCCAGTAGTTTCGGAGATAAAGGGGGGAATGCTCATTTTTTGCCTATTTTCGTGAATAACTTCTAAACAATTTAAAAGTGCTTGTTGCTAGGCCTATTTGAATAAAGAATATATTAAATTGAATTGAATTGAATTGACTGTTTATCCTAAAATTATAAAAAATATACATTTGAGATTCTCACAATGAGCTCTTTCATTTGATATGTAACACGATATAGTTTGAAAAACTTTTTTTTTTTAATTTTCTCTTTTACCCCCCAAAAGTGGCCCCCGTGTTTAAATTAATTTGTTTACGTTACAT
Organism: Cydia strobilella; assembly: GCF_947568885.1. Classification (NCBI taxonomy): domain Eukaryota; kingdom Metazoa; phylum Arthropoda; class Insecta; order Lepidoptera; family Tortricidae; genus Cydia; species Cydia strobilella. The sequence goes on along the minus strand of NC_086045.1, from coordinate 11,264,576 downwards.
GTCCGTCTTTGGGTCACAAACTTACATATATACACCAAATTTCAACTTAATTGGTTCAGTCGTTTCCGAGAAAATAGGCTGTGACAGACGGACAGACAGACAGACGCACGAGTGATCCTATAAGGGTTCCGTTTTTTCCTTTTGAGGTACGGCACCCTAATAATGATGATATTCCCACGTAATGATTGAGAAAACTTCGAACTTCGAAAAATAACACATTTGTAGTAGTATATGAAGCTAGTAGGTACTTTAATTTTATAAGTTAACTATTAATGGCATTATTTATATTTATTTATTACGGATAAAAAAAACTGTATAAAATAAACGCACTGTACGCCTCAATTTAGTACATACCAAGCTTTAGCTATAAATCTTAATCCGTCGATTTGACTTAGGTATTTATTTGTAAGAAACAGATAAAACACAAATTAACTAATTGAGGCTTGTAAAGTATAATGCATAAGGGAATATATTTACGCATGATCTACTCATACTCAAACAACAAAATATCTGCAAAAAATACACAAATACGAGGTATAGCGCCAAATGCCGCGCGCCTCTGGGCTGTAGGTTATTCTTTGAACCTCGTTCCGCCGCAGTCGCCGCACCGAGACGAAATTCACGTACGATCGCAGTGAGCGGGGTGCGGGTACAGAGACGCTGAGACGCTCAAGGCCAATTCAGCGAGAATCGTCTTAAGAGGTCGCGAAACCCACGATAAGTCCTGGTTCCAAGACTTGGCCCGGAAACGCGCAGTAAGACACATGCGCGATGAGGGTCGCCTCGCTGTGGACCCTCAATGTACTTTTGCTTGTCATAGATGTGGACGATTGTGCCGTTCAAGGATCGGGTTACTTAGCCACGCGCGACGCTGTCGCTAGATAACACAACTCATGGATGCTGCTTAAATCATCTGTAAAGATGGACAAGGCCTAATGATGATGATGATGAATTAAAAATGAATAGAAAAGGATTCACGAATTAATGTGGTAAGATTAATCCATAAAAATGTCAACAATAATTAATTATAAAATATTACTTAACTGGGTAAGTCATTTAGCCCAGTTGTGGGACACTGGTGCATGCAATGACAATCAGTGTCCCATAAATGGACCGTCAAGCCTGTCGGCGACGACTGCCAGCAGGGCGCTGCCGTGCTGGCGTGCTCTCGTCGCGCTGCTGAGGTTGCTCTCTTGCGCATGGTGGCGTAAAAGCAATCCACACGCGCCTCTGTGAACATTCCCGAGGCACTGCAAAACCTCGGCAAACGCAGGAGCGCCCTTAACGCATTATTCTATTGAACACGGAGAGCGTTATATTGTATGCCTTCTGTGTGTATTTACTACATTTTTCTTAGTCACATAATGTCACTAAAACCCTCCGGATATACCTCCACGCTGAGGCTTTCAAAATTCAAGTTCCATGAAATCCATTTCAATATAGAACAGATTCAAAGTTCGAGTTCCCATTTTCCGTGTCAAGAGTTAGTCGGGTACAGAGCGCCTAGGTTACCTATTTTCAATAGGAAGAGTGGCTTTTATCGATGTCTCAGAAACTAGGTCGGCATTTAACCTGCCCTGTGATTGCTCATTAGTATAGTATGAGTGTAATTCAATCTGTGAAATATTTATTGGTTTATACGAGGGAAGCAATTTGATCTTTTCTTGTAGGTACTCAACTAATCTTGAATGAAAATAAATGAAAATTCCACTATGGTTCGGGTTCTTAACTCGAAATAGTTTCATGTTTTCTGCTTGATGTGACCATTTTTATGTTATATTAGTTAAGTACAAGTATAGTTCGAATTGATTCCCTTATGAACGATAGGTAGGGTACGTTATTTTTTATCAATGAGTACCATTGATCGGATAATTCTCTGTCTATTGGGTATAGTATTTCTGCAAAAACAAAACCTCGTAGCATGTACAGTGAGGTTCGAAATTGCATGGAGAAATTATGAATGAATTCCATTCATAATTTCTTCTGTATATTATACTATTAAAATTTTATACAATAACATACTCAGTCTTCAAAGTAAATTTATAAAGAAGCCCTTCTTTTACTTTGTTTGTAAATAAAGGATCTTACTTCTTATGAGCATTCAGAATGTAACTGAATAGTTATTTCATAACATTTTCTTATTTCTCAGGCGCTCTCTAAGATGCAAGCAAAGAGCTTTGACTGAGTACAAAGATAGCAACACAATCACTTTACTGGTATCTGCTTTTCATTGTCTGTTCACAATTGATTTACTGGAGTGACACTTATTACATTGTTTTTTCAATGGCAGTTGGTACACTATGTAAAATAATAAATAATAATACAATTCGATGATAAGGCGACATTACAGGTTATTAGGTTACTAAAGTATATTTCCACTGGCAAAGTGATCATCAAATAAATTGAAATCTTTTAGAAGAGTAAAGTTGGAAAGTAATTTATTAGTATATTTTAATAAGTAACTGATCTAACTAACGTAGTCCTTACGCTTCCTCAATAGACGGCACATATATTTTCTCATCTTTTATTTATCCCAAATTCTATTTAAGGCATAGTTGTAAAGAACTACCTACTCGCTGTTAAATACGTAATGAACATGCTGCTTCTTTAACGCGATGTAGTCTCCCAGCGAATACCGCGGCATCTTTTCTCAATAGAAATGTTGTCACGTTCTCCATAAAGCTCTCCAGTTATTTCCGTACAGTGAGCCTTTATTGGCTTCAAATGCCTACGATACAAGCGTTGTGCATTTTTTTATACCCGGAAAACATATTTGTGGCAAACAAATGAGTACGTTTTCGTAAAAAGAGAATCAAATGGATACTAGGTAGGTACTTTTTTTCTCGAAAATATTAACTAATTGAAGCACCACGTGAAACACCGCGAGTGACCGCGAGAATGTTTATAAAATAGATAGATAGATAATATTTATTTCTTATTGAAAATTTACGTTATTTCCTTAAAAATTGCAGAAATTAAAATAATAGTAAAAATAGCCATAAAGTTAATTAAAATATTTTGAATCGATAATGTCATCGAATTCATTAGGTATGTTTTGAATCTGTCTGTTTATCAAAATGTAAATTTGGTGTTTCGAGATCGTACAATGCGCCGTGAAGCAACCAGTTTGCGTCAGTCTGGTCAATATTATTAATAATATTAAGTATATACTTCATGATTTTAATGAAACACGATGTCTTCCAAATATCAATAACAATTTACAAAATATGTATACTGGGTGTTTCCTGTAACAGGAGCAATAAATTTAACTGGAGACTGTGCGCCTCAAACTGACCAACATTTGTTCAGCAACTTTTAAAATTATGAAATTTTAAGATTATACCTTTTTCATACTAATTAAATATTATTTTCAAAATCAAAACTCGTTATTTTTAAAAGTTGCTGAACTAATGTTGGTCAGTTTGAGGAGTACAGCCTACAGCTTAATTTCTTGCTTCTGTTACAGGAAACACCCGGTATAGTAACTCGACGGTTTTGCTTCGTACTGCACCAAGTCAGAAATATTTTGCTACCAACTATCACATCGGAAACAAATCTTAGGTAATTGTCAGTTAGGAATTCTCTCGTCGGAGCAAAGAGAATACATACGGGGTTATATTTACATTTATTTGGTTCAATATTCGGTAACTTTCAAATGTCCTCTATATGATTTATAAAATACTTTTAAAACCAACGCCACTCTTTAACCCAAATAAAAATAATTTATGCATACATGCATTTCATATGATCTTATTCATTATTCACGTGTTTTGTACTTTTTAGGGTTCCGTACCCAAAGGGTAAAAACTGGACCCTATTACTAAGACTCCGCTGTCCGTCTGTCTGTCCGTCTGTCCGTCGGTCATAAGGCTGTATCTCATGAACCGTGATAGCTAGACAGTTGAAATTTTCACAGATGGTGTATTTCTGTTGCCGCTATATAACAACAAATATTAAAAACAGAATAAAATGAATATTTAAGGAGGGCTCCCATACAACAAACGTGATTTTTTTGCCGTTTTATGCGTAATGGTACGGAACCCTTCGTGCGCGAGTGTGACTCGCACTTGGCCGGTTTTTTGTTATTACAGATAAAACAAAATCTTTAGTTTCTTACCTGTTTGATTTTGCATCTACAAAATAATAATGCAAAAATGACAGATCTTTCTCAAAGACCAAGCCAAAAACGTTTGTAAAATCTGAGGTTTAATTATTTTACATGTGGTTTACGGTGATTTAACACCACAGTTTAACACCTTGACTGCTGCGACCTAAAATCGGCACGCCGTTCGCTCGAATGTTCGGCCTATTCTCATTAATTAGTTCATGTACATCTGGAATGATTCCTTAAAAAAGTCAGTCACAATGTGGTCACAATAGATATATGAAGCACATTATACATAGTCTAAACGAGTGGTAGCAAATGACGACAAATAGGAATTAGTTACATCGTCCGTCCACGGTCCCATTTTGTTCCCACTGGGGATGCAAATAGAATTAGGTCGCATATTTCGTTAGCGTTTAGCGCAGTAACTGGCTGTTTCCAGGATAATTCTTCCAATAAAATGTCACTCCAACTGTCAGAGTCATGCGTGTCGTACTCATCGCGGGTGAACCTCAGGTACTCTTCGGGCCGGGCGCGCGAGCCTCGGGCTTGGATCGCGGGCTGTCGGTGTGCGGACGATAGCGCTGAGCTGAGATTCACCACGGATAGCCGGGGCATGCGGACAGCTGTGTCTGCGATCATGTCTACTGTTTATAACCATTAATAAACCTTACGGAAAAACTATCGCACTGTTAGGTTTGAGATTTAACATAGTAATTTAAATTCATGTCTAGATGTGTTATCAAACATAAAAATATCATAAGCGCTCTAGCCTTCTAAGTCCCAGAGTCATCGTTGCAGTTTCGAACTTGGAACTTTCTTTTACTCCATTACAGTTCAAAATTCGTTATGAATTTGCACTTTTAAAAGGGTATCAGGACAGAAGGTAAGTCCGTCTAAGCTAGCTCGTCACCTTTGAGTATTGTATTCTTTGCTCCAGGGGTCGGAAACCGGTATTTGCTCCATACAAAAATACCGGTATCATTACGTTCTTTTTCGTTCTTTTGTTTATAATTTCATTTTTAATAGGACGTTTTAATAATGCAAAATTGTTTCCTAAATACATGATTGTCCTACGTAATGAGCATAAAAAAATTCAAAATATTGGGCTATTTCGGGGTTTTAAAAAAATACCGGTTCCGAGCCCTGCTTTGCTCTACACTGATTACGTGACAAAGTATGGAGTGAGACAATAAAGGTCACATTTTCATAGGGACGTTTATGGCGACAACTTCTTTATAAAGTGACAGTAACTTCTAAAACGGGATACGAGAAAAACTATCGCACTGTTAGGTTTGAGATTTAACATAGTAATTTAAATGCATGTCTAGATGTGTTATCAAACATAAAAATATAATTTTATTAACATAAAAAATAAATAAAACGCTCAATAATTTGTATTACGAGTACTACGAACGCCATCTGTTAGAAAATTAATAAACTAACAGTCGTGGCTTTATTTTCCTTTTTTTAAAAAGGTTGTTCCATTAGAAATGCGCTGGGTTTTTGGCTCAGTATAATTAAATAGTGAAGATTAATGCGTGACTATATTTTTTTTGGATTGAATCGATAAGTAAGTAATCGTTTTTACTACTGATGGCGGTTAAAATCACACAGGAGGAGAGACGAATTTGCGGCCATGACACAGAATAAATAATAGTAATACGTACATAAGGTTTACTGTATAACAATTATAACAAAACCCCTGTTTAGGTATACCGATCGTGCCTAAACGTTGCTGATTGGACCGAGCTCTTTCGAAAGACGTGGTACGGGCGTGATAGCCTTAGGGTTGGCACCGTCCGAAGCGAGTGCCGTCACCTATTATTATGTTATGTTTAACGTACTTCCTAGTTTAACAGATTTTGAAATCCCTTGCAAGACAATACTGCTGACTGCATTACTGCCGCAAAATCAAAATAGATGTCGCTACCAGGATTTCTGACATTTGCGGCAGGAATACAGTTGGCAGTAATATTGCAGTCGGCAGCAGTATTGCAGCGTGACATTACTGCCTTATAGTAGTTTCATACTACTGTGATAATGGGGCTCTCCAAGGGTTAAATGAACGTGCAGACTTATCGCTCCAACGTAGGTACACGAGCACATGTGCCACTACCACAACAAAACTGAAAAACGACTCCTACTTCAAGCTTGAAAAGTAATTACAACTAACCCTAATTCATTCACGTAGCTCATATACCTACATGTCCTACATATGACAGCGTCAACTTTCCCATTACTAGGGTTGCACAAACTTAACGCTCTGGTTAATTAAGACCCGAGGTTCTCGGCTCTTTATTTATTCTAGCCAACAGTTCCGTGCCTGCCGGTAATTTTGCCGTCTGTTTGGAAGGGTCTTGTTTACATCCACTTTATTGGAAAGTGACGAAAAGTTTAACTTGGCTAAGTCATTTTGGATTCACGTATCTCAATCCAACATTCAAGGTAATATGAGCTTTAAAGAATGATAATAAAGGTTATATCATGAGGAACGCTGAATGGGCTGTGAAAATTGCGGTTTGACACGTGTGTTGATATCGGCCGATATTTGACGCGTAGGGATGAATAAATATCAATATCTTCGTATAAATATCAATATCTACTCGTGAAAAAGTACAATCTTGCCTTTTATCAAATCACATCATTTATTAAAAAATTTGCGAACTAAAAGTTATCTAAATAACGGTTACAAATAAGCCCCGGCCTATCACAGCTATGAACCCTGGCAGGGTTGAATGCTGAAGGGATAGATTACATAGTAATAGAAGTAGTAGTTGTTGTTCCATGGCGCCACGTCAGCGGTAAAATTAACCCAGCTGACTTAGTTTCGAGAGGCGTTCGATTGGCAGTTTATTATGGTAAGGACCTGAATTTTTGCAGGATGTTAACATTGACCCTAAAAACATGCCAAAATTACCGACTTCGGATGATTCGCACGACATACTGCCAGAGGTCAAATCTAAAGTAGACTTAGCGCTTACGGCTACCACTGAGGCGGCATTATTCCCTTTCGGAGGGTGTTCTCTTTTTTCGCGCATGATACACGCCGCATCTTACGTTCTACGTTTTATTTACAATGCGCGCAATAAGGTTAATAAGCGTACCGGCCGTATCAGCGGCGAGGAGCTGAGGATATCAACAAATTTATTAGTCAGGCTGTCTCAACTGGAATCGTTTCCAGATGAGTACAAGCTATTGACTAATAAACAAACAAAACAAAGTGTAATTTAAGTAAATTTAATTTTTGTTTATCGACGAAGATCGTGTCATGCGAGCCGGGCGGTCGCATTCGTTATTCGCAATACTTTGCTTATGAAAAAAAGCACGCGATATTACTAACAAGCAAACATCACTTTACGCTTTTATTATTTCGCCACGAACATAAAAATAATTTTACAGTACATATTTATGGTGCTACTTTCTCGCACTAGTGCGTAAAGAGCACTTTTCGTGCATATGTCGAAAATTTAAAGGGCCATATGTACTGTAAAACGTTGTACGATACACGTGCGAATAAGTAATTCGCAACTCGTGTCGATTTAAAACACTCCCTGTGGTCGTGTTTTAATTAATTGCCATTCGTTTCGAATTTCCTCTTTTCCGCACTTGTATCGTAAATAAGTATTACACGCTGCGCCTCAAACCCTCCTTTTTGAACGGCACGATGCTTGGTGGACACTAGGTGGCCTACCATCTTCTTTCTTATGACTGTTGTTTGTAAGCTATTAAGATGGTAAACCCTTACTCCTTTCATGGGAAATTTACCCGAGGTGAGAATTACGCCTACATATCCCTTTTTAACTTGTGGCGTGGACTATGCAGGGCCAGTTTTCATATTGAACTGAAAAGGCAGAGGTGGTCTATGAAGACTACCTATAACTGATGTTGGTTGATTGATTTTTACTTATTTACCTACATTGTTTTATTAGGTAAGTAGGTAAGATTCTATCATTAACAATGGAGTTACAAACTTATATGTACCAGTACTAGAAGTGCATATTAAGACAGTATTAAACAACGTACTATCTGTATTTATCTAGATTAGCAGATGTAGGGTGCTATTTTCCTTAGGGAAACAGCGAACGAAGCACTAATTCCCCCTCTATGTAATTTCGTTATCTACTCGTATCTATTCTTCAATATCGGCTTTCTGAGAATTGTTAATTAGAATAGGAATCATTCGTTAACCCAATTAACCGGGATTAAACCCCGATAGCAGCAGACATTTTAGATCAACACAAAGTTTATATATATATATTATATATAGTTTTATATATATATATATATATATATATATATATATATACTAGACGGGCCCGCGGCTCCGCTCGCGTAAGTGAAATAAAGGGTTTGTCTTATGTTTACTTAAATACCGACCTTACTATGTAATCTATCCCTTCAGCATTCAACCCTGCCAGGGTTCATAGCTGTGATAGGCCGGGGCTTATTTGTAACCGTTATTTAGATAACTTTTAGTTCGCAAATTTCTCAATAAATGATGTGATTTGATAAAAGGCAAGATTGTATTTTTTTATCCACGTATTCCCCCCCCCCCCCCCCCCCGGCCCCCTTGGTGATATTTGGCGAGGTTCTTGGCCACCCCCTTACATAAACCTCACGCATTTTTTTTTTACCCGGAATCCTAAAAAAAACACCTAGGTGATCGTTTTTTAGGGTTCCGTAGCTAAAGGGTAAAAACGGGACCCTATTACTAAGACTGCACTGTCCGTCTGTCCGTCTGTCTGTCTGTCTGCATATCCGTCTGTCTGTCACCAGGCTGTATCTCATGAACCGTGATAGCTAGACTGTTGAAATTTTCACAGATGATGTATTTCGGTTGCCTCTATAACAACAAATACTAAACAGTACGGAACCCTCGGTGGGCGAGTCCGACTTGCACTAGTCCGGTTTTTACTTGACATACGACGTGACAAATTAACGAACAAAAGAAAAGCTGTGACAAAATAAAACAAAGGCACAAATAAATAACCAGGAACAACAGAACAATTTGCACAGGCCAGGTCAGTTAACTGGCTTGTAACAACAGACGCACGTGCCCCCTTTGTTTCCTAGACCCAATCAACCAAAAACGGCTGAGCGACGAAATAGTAATTTAAACTAACGCACAAAGGTTCAACATAACGTGGCCGTAGGTTGATGATTTATTTCAGCAATAAGTGTCGTGTTAGACTACACCATTACCGGCCTGTCAGATAGACTCTGGTCCAATAAGGAAGAGTTTGAGACAGTACCATGCTCGACGTGGGCGTCATACTGCATACGGCTACCTAATTCAGGTATGGTCATGGTCAGCTATGATAAAAAAATCTGACGAATTTACCTATCACATTTTCAGAATTCAGGCTATTCTTAGTAATAATCGCAGTTAATGACTAAGATTTTATTGAATTAGGTTATACGGCACGCGCACGATTCAGGACGTGTCTTCTTTTTTTCTTTGTCTAGGCTTCTGATGTCTTTTCAACTATTATTTCTGTGACAGTTACAAATTAGGTATTTTTAACTTTATTTAATATTAGGCACCCCTGGATAAGCATTTACAGTTGACGGATATTTTTTTTAACATGCATAAAATTATGGTTTCGTATGGATCATATTAAAATAATATGTATATTATTTACTTGGCTAGCTTTTCCATGACTTGGGCAGCTTCTTAAAGGAAGGTCGAGAAAAGCAATGTTTATAGCATTTTCTTCTTAGGCGAGCCGGCGATGACTGACGGCTGTTTAATAAAAGGCTAAAATGAGACGCTTTCATTAGATTTTGTTTTCATTTTGACGCTTGAAGTACTTATTATGTCAAAATATTAAAATATTTTATGGATATGCTACATACCTATATTGTTAAGAATAAATTGCGAGTAATAAATCTATAAATTAGTAGGTATACATAACACTGTAAGATCAAATTGGTGCCAATGTAGCAGTTTTAAAACTTTTTTTGAGTTAATTACTGATTTTCTTCCATCAAAAGATTCTCAAATTATTGATGTCTCCACCAATAATTATCTCTCCTCTTTTATGTATTTTTGTAATGAAGTACAATAAAGAGTATTTGTTTTGTATTGTATGTCTATTGATTAACCAGATTGATGACATTCCTTCTTTTCATTCTAAGAGCCGATTCTGATAACATGTTTTGTTTCTTATGTCATTAGGCATCTGACGAGCACTAATAAGCCGTGGTATCATTAGGCATCTGGCTCGCACTTATTAATTAGTACTCGTGAGATGCCTAATGACACGGCTCTAGTTGCGCTTAATAAGGTCATAAGGTCGTGTCAAAACAAAATAATCAAAATCTTAACAAGCAGAATCAGCCGCCATTGTTTGTAAATTTTTGAAATGATAATGGAAACAAATAACAAAATAAAGTAAAAAAATGTAGATACAATAAACATTATTTTCTAGTATTCTGTTCAATAGTTTAGTTTTCTTATTATGATTTTTTTATTCAGATTTCCGTTTTACTTTGTTCTCCCCTACGCTACGCTGTATTTACAATATTTACGCTGTTAAATAAATACAAATGACCGACCAACAAAACCTTTGTAAAAATATGGGACAGAAAATCCTGAATTGACTTTTTCCCAAAGTCGTATTTTACTTGAAAATTTGCAACACTAATTGCCTGTCCGGCTCCGTTTACCGTAGACTGAAAATGGTTCATCGTGTTTCCAAATTGTAATCCAAAATTCCGGCTTATTTTATCTTTGTCCCGTTGAAAATTCGTCAGTGCATATTTAACATTTCTCTATAAAATTTGGTACCAAGCCAGAATTAGATAGAGTATGCTACGTACGTGCTATGTACGTTTTATGTGTCTTATACTTTTTGCACGCTTTTATTTAACTTGCAATGTTAGTATGTACCTAACAGCTTATGTATGTAAGTTGCATCCAAAATTTGCTACCCATTTTTTAACAATTTGTTGATGCGGCGGGGATGGCTTGAGGCAGCCTGTGATAGTTCGACAGGTGTCGTTAAGCGCGAATTGCAGAATAAAGGTGACTGTCCGTTTCCAACCGCAGCTGCACTGCTGCTCCGACACTACTGCGGCGGCCCAAACGCGTCGGTGTTATTATCAATTTCCATAGTAAAATGAATGACGATATCGACTGCACGTAATATGGTGATTTTAACGTTTTCCCGACCGCAGCTGCACTACTGCTCCGACACGTCGGTGTTATTGTCAATTTCCATAGTAAAATGAATGACGAGACCGACTGCACGTAGCATGGCCATTTTTGCGTATTTGGTGTATTATTGCAACTGCGGCTGCAGACCGCACGTCAAATCTGTCACCTGCACTGAATTGTCTTTGATCACAGATATTAGTAGTTTTAAGCAAAGAGGATATAACCACTACGTTCTAAGGAGTTATTACACCCACGGATAAACAACCCCGATGGTACCGTCGCCATATATCGCAGATATATCGGGGCGGCCAAGGAGCTCACAGATATCTGAACACGCCTTTATTGTCAAGGCGCTAGAGTGCATGTTCAGATATATTTAGCACCTCGGTCGCTCCGACATATCTGATGGCGACTGTAGTACTACTGTAAACTTTTTTGCTAATCTATATTGAGCCATACGAGTATCACAGAGCCAGTTAGGAAACTAGAATGATAGGTCCGAAAAAGAGAGTGTCAAATTCGGAAGTTAACTATAGTCTGGCAAACCCTTCGAGCAACACCGGCTTCCGACACGTCGGAAGGGAGGAGCCCAAGCGATATCTTACCGTACAAATCGTTCTGCCATTTTTTGCGGGGGAAAACGTGCACACAGTCGCACTTCTCACTCACTACTTGCAAAATCCAATCTCTAATTAGGATTGTTATTTTTTTTTTAATGTTCTATTTCGAAAACCATTTTGAGATATTAGGTTTTTAAACAGTTTCCGACATTTGCTGCGATATAATAATCGAGGATTCAAGATATTTCAACAAACCTTTGACCTTCTCGCGAGGCTGAATATAATAATGTCATCGTATAGTAAAAGTTATCGAACCATAGTAAATAAATCCGTCACTCACGTAATTGTCAAAGATGTCATTGTCATCAATTGTCATAATAAAAAAATTCAGTTAAACCGCTAGTTTCTTACGATTTGATTTATAATTTTTAATACCTAAACAGTAGATTTTGATTGCTTAATATATCAAAAACCTTGTTTCCACTTGTGGGAATGATTTACAAAAAGTATAGTCCGCGAAGACCTACGTGAAAGACGGTGTTGTCGTGAAGTAAATGTGGAATGGAATACTTCAAGTGTTACACACAATATTGCTGTGAGGATCACGTCGATGTAAGTATAAAATTAATATTATTTTACTACGAATATTTAAAAGTCCATTTTGGTGGTCGGGTCACTATTACCTATTTATTTTCTGTGATGATGTGGCCAGAATATCTAAAGACAAACCGTTTAACACAGCTTGTCCGCTACTAGCTCCGTTTTACTGATTTGAAGTTAAATTCAACAAACAGACATACATATATGTAACTTGCAAGCAATAAATCATATACATACAAAAATACATAGTTATATTCAAAATACAACATGAAACTGAAAAGATAATTTCTAATTTCCAGGTACCTACAAGTTGCAGTTCAAGGCTCAAGCTGCTGATATCACGATCATGGCGGACAAAACTAAAGTTAATAAAGAGTTGTGAAAAATAAAACATGTCTTATTTTTTACTTTTTTATTAATTTACGAAATACCTGTTTCCCAAAAAAGTGTATACATTATATGTTCAACATGTTCTGCACGTAAGGTTGACATTGAGGGCTTTGTTTAGTAGCATTTAGTTGAAGTTGATTTAGGTTCTACTCTTGTTGATCCAGAAAATAATTGTATAGTTTATTATTAAATCTATGCCCACGCCCAGGCACTATTCTTGCTATAACTTTACATTCTCCGCCTTCTCTAGAAATTTGTACATTATATACATCCAATAAAACTAAGGTATATAACTTAAGGCAGATTTGTGGAATCAGCTTTCACAAATTTAGCGTATTTTGAGATTATTGATTTAGGGATTCAAATAATACGACGATATTATTTATAGATTCATTAAATAAACTGTTCTTTTATTTTTTCGTAGTTTTGCGAGGATAGCTATAAGCTCGACAGGGCACGAGCGATAGAGAGGCAAATAGAATACCGAATATCCGGCAAAGTGGCCAAATACCGAATAGTTGCCGAATATTCCTGGCAACTGTAATTGTATTGTAATATATCATATTATATAATGTCGTTTATGGTGACAATTTCTCATTTTGTCATTGCAAAGCCATTCCTGAGCTAAATAAAAGAAGCAATCATTTATTTTTATTACAAGGGGCAAAGATGTTATTTAATAACTCATGGTAACATATTGATATCCAAACATACGAAACGATACAAAATTGAACCACGAGAGAAGCGAATGGTTTAAAATTTAGAATATTGACAGTTGCGGAGGTCTCAAGGCATGAGGGTTAAACAAACTGTGTTACAGTGCAACACGTAATTCTTCACACCAACACGAGGAAACCATTTATTATTCAAATTAATTTATTAAAAGTTCTTTCTATCGGCCAAGGCGAGGGAAATATCTTTCTTCATAAAGGATTTCTTGTCTCGCCCGTCAAGTTTTATATGGATGGTGCGGTCATATCATAAAGTGCCGTCGCCCATTCACACCTGCAACTGGACAATATGAAGTGTAAATTACAAATTATTTTATTCATCATACTTCACTGTTTGGTACCTAAGGAAAGTAAAATTGGCTTAATATTGATACTTAGAAAGATAAATCTGTAATATTTTGCTAACACCGAACGACTGCCTGCCCACCATTGGATAATTTTATTCTTACGTGTCGCATCGTCATCTCCAGAACCCACGAATCACTTTGCAGAAATCAATAAAAGGCCTGCTAAAAGAGCCTACCTGGCATGGTTTTGAGGGGACGTTTATTACAGACTTCTAAATCCAGCCGCACGTTTCTGACGGCCGAGTACCTATACGTGATGCAGGTGGATCAAGTGCGCACTCCCCCCGTATATATCACGAACTCCATGAGTCCCGTTTCCGTCGGATTGCTGTGTGCGGTGGTCACGCATTTAGGCAAGAGGATGGGGAAGAAAATTTCACATTGTGAACTTACCTTAATGTTAAGAATAATTTTTCCTCTGCATTAATTTTATTTGAGTAATTTGATTGTATTTCGTCAATTATTAAGTCTCATTCAATGTTGAATTGCTTTTCATTTAATCGGCAATATTATCTGAATAAAGGATCACCATTAAATATCAGATTTTTTATTAATATTGCGTAGCTGCCTTCGTCGGACTCTGACTATTGTAGAAAGGCAAACTGGTCTTCTTTTTCATGTAGCATGTAGCATTATCGTCACTCGCTTCTTCACGTAAAAAATACAAAAGTAAATTAGTATTTTATTTGTACGTATGACATTATATGACTTGACATTGACAAGCCATCAACGAACGCTGTCGCGACTGCACGCCGCAACAGCCGCAGTCGTGCTGCTACAGTAGTGCGGCACCGCGTAACGTCGCAACTGCAGTGCAGCGGCAGTTACAATTGGACAGTCACCTTTAAAGTACATACTCGTAATAGGTGTAACTCGTAATAGTTGATGTCAAACAATTTACTTCTTAATTCAATTTCAAACATTTTTTTGCAGCACATGTGGCACGAGTTATTTATTGCCTAATTACTAAACCTACGTCATTTTCCAAAGCATCGATTGTAGAAGAATTCCGGGAAATCGCGTGACTAGCAAGTGTTTGATATAAATCGATTAATCCACACTCGATTGCGCCAGCAGGGTTCCGTGAGTCATTAGATTTTCATTTGAGATTACTTTTCAACGGTCTTACATTAGTGATCATAAATAAACTTTTACTTACTATGAAGATTCATTTCATTTATGTTTATGTATTTTGTTCTTACTGTTCAATTATGCCGTCCGTATTTTAGGGCATTGTCACAGTTAAAATTGAAATGTTAAAGATAAAAGATAAATATATGTTTATTTGCACAAATGTAGTGATGGAAATATATGGACAGTAATTTTGGATGCGTACATTTCACTTGAAGAAGCATGCAAATTTTTCTTACTAGCTAAGTAGGTACTATAACTAAATATATACAAATTGAAGCTAAGGTTAGTTATACAATAATAACATCATCGGAATACACATATGATTTCATTTCTATCTAAGATTTACAATATTACCATTACATAGAATTATTTATTCATTTTCAAACGCCAATTTCTACCTAAGATTTACGATATTGCTATTTATATAAAATTATTTCTTCATTTACAGATGACAAATATTCATTAATTTTATAAAAGCATTTATCTAAGCAAAATTTATATAGTTTGTATTTGAATTCAGGGCCTGAATTTCAAGCATGTCTAAGTTCCTTATTTCTATGGGTAAATGATTAAATAATTTTTATTGACATAAAACGCTATTAGCAAAGAATGCTGTGTTAGAGTGAAAAGAACATAGGTCGGTGCTGTTACGAGATTGATAAATTGTGGTAGATAACTTATTTTTAAACAGCCTATGTTGTATTTGACAAATATAACTATCTCATATTATAATATATATATAATGATCGTAGCGTCATCACTTTCAACTTATGGAGAAGAGGTCGACAGGTTTTAGAAAATTAACTGTCGCTCGGTCATACAGTTGACAGAGCCAGTGTGTCAAAAACCTACCTATTACCATACTACTACCAGTTCACATCCCCTTTCGTTATTTGGTATAATTTCTAATATTACTTCTCAAGAAAGAGGTAAAAAAGAAACATTTGGATGTGTAGGAATAATGTATGCTATATTAGCAATTGGTTTATTAGGATTTGTTCTCGCACTTTATTCAAAGCACTATTACCTTTAGTACATTATTAAAATCAGTGTTGTTCGCTACCGAAAACTTACTAAATGAAAGCTCTTGTGTTAGGTATATACTTAATAGTAATAAGAAACGTTTATTGCAAAGAAGTTTATAAATAGCAAACATTTGGCAAGTTTTCTTAATACCTACTATTTAACTAGCGCTTAGTCTGACCTGAATTAATTATATCTATTGAAACACAATTAATTCTAAATACCTATTTATTGTAGGCATGTACTCGTTATGTAAAAAATAAGTATTACATTGAATTAAGTACCCATATTAATATCTGAAGCGGTATTCATATACCGCTATATATTAATCTGTTATAAATAAAAAAATATTAAGGGGCATTTTACACCGATCAACCTAGCCCCAAACTAAGCGAAGCTTGTACTATGAGTGCTAGGCGGCGACGATGTACATATTTTTATAGATAAATACATACTTATCTTATACTATACCTAGTCGGCTCATAAGTTCTGTCACTGGCCTTTAAAATTTAAATTTGGAACTCCTAAAACAAAAACCGTTCTGCATTTGAATTTCGAATCTTTATTAAATATTTGAGTAGTATAATTTTGCAATTTTCTGTTTTCTTCAACATGGAGTGGACGCTTAAAGATAGCCGTACGCCGTACCGCAATAATTGCACTATATCGTTGTGGTCACTCGCCGACTAAAATTTTTAAGCTACTTGAAAATTTAAAATTCTCTCTAAGATTTGTGTATCGTACCATAGAAAGATACAGTGAGGTCTCTAGTTTAAATGACAAGAAAAGAAGCGGTCGTCCGCGTACAGCTAGGACTCCAGCGGTTGTACAAGCAATTAGGGCACGCATTGCCAGAAATCCCGCTAGGAAACAAAAAGTTATGGCCCTCCAGATGGGTTTGAGCAAAAACACGGTGAAAAGAGTGCTTAATCAAGACCTGAGACTTCGTGCTTATAAACGAAAAACTGGCCATCTTCTCAATGGTCGGCTTAAAGCTTTAAGGCTTAAAAGATCTAAAGCTTTATTGAAGAAGTACGCTAAAAATAAGCACCGTTGTATACTGTTTTCGGACGAGAAAATTTTTGACATAGAAGAAAACTGTAATAAACAAAATGATAGAGTGTACGCTCGCAATAGTAAAGAAGCGTCTAATAGCATTCCCCGTATTCAAAGAGGTCATCACCCTTCATCTGTGATGGTTTGGCTGGGAGTTTCTTATGCGGGCGTCACTAGTATGCATTTTTGTGAGAAAGGAGTAAAAACTAGTGCCAAAGTGTACCAAGACACGGTGTTGACTAATATTGTGAAACCACTATTCCATACGATGTTTCTAAACCAGCATTGGGTTTTCCAGCAGGACTCTGCTCCAGCCCATAAGGCAAAGTCTACACAAGCCTGGCTCGCCTCCAATAAAATCGACTTTATACGGCATGAAGATTGGCCCTCCTCTAGCCCAGATCTTAATCCTTTAGACTATAAAATATGGCAGTATTTAGAGGAAAAGGTGTGCTCAAAACCTCATGCAAATCTAGACTCGCTGAAAAAATCTCTTGCTACGGCAGTGGCCAATATCGACATGAAAGTGGTGCGTGACGTGCGTGAAATTGACGACTGGCCACGAAGACTTCAAGCCTGTGTAGATAATTATGGCGGTCATTTTGAATAAATGTTATACATTTAGATTCTCTAGTTTATAAGCTTTCAAACGCTGTACAAATTATACGGAATAAACTTAAACTTTTGATTTTATTTGATACTATGTATATGACAGAACTTATGAGCCGACTAGGTAGCTTACGTTTATCGGTGCGCGCGGAATGCACTGAGAGTATATTAACAGTTACAATACAAAACATGTTGAGATAAATAAAAACTAAGAATCGTCATCACGCACTGTTTTTCAAAAACTCTGTGTCTGTTAAAATTGAGATACGGTCGTAGAATAAACCGACCACTTTACCTTCTTCTGTATTGCCCATGCCCACGTGTCGAAAATATGATAATTATTTATTTTCTTTCTTTTCCCCCACCAAAATTTGAGTTAGATGTTTTTCGCTTTCAATACATTATTAATTAAATTTAGAGGCTCTACCAAATCTAACTTCAACTTGTTTAAAGATCATATTTTGATCTCAACGTCAATAAAGAGCATGGGAGCCTAATTTCGAGGACTCGTAGGCCGTAACCGATCTTATTAGACCTTTGCCTCCCCTTAGTAGCGTTTACAATCTGCACATGTGAGGAGGACTTGGTGAGGGCAGTAAGGTCTTTTTAAACTGGTAAATAGCGTAAATGAAGCCTGACGCCTCAATGGCGTGGCATGGCAAATGAGGGGTGTTCCATGTAAACATACTGCTGTATCTACCGGTGTGGCGTATATGAATAATTTGGATATCTCTTATACATTTCTGCCTAATAAAGGCGCGTAGAACTTTTAAGCAAGCATAAAAATGCTATGTTTTGGATGTTGCTATTTTGTGAAATTGAAACTTTTAGTGATAACGACTTGCGCGTCAAGCTGAGGCACTTAGCACGAGTAGAAAATGTAATCTAGGACGCCAAACGCATACATATATTGCCAAGACAATACATGCAACTTAGGACGGTAATCACATAATTATACGTGTGAAGCATTTGAAGAATACGCGAGATAAACACTAATTATAATCATTAATTACGAAGTAGGTACTTACTACTTTCAGCTTAAAACTCAAGGACTTCAGAATTAATGCAATACTTATCAAATTTTAATCTCACACTTATTATGGTAAGTACATAAATAAACTCTATAAAATGTAACGTTGCACATATGAAATTTTTGCCATTTCCTCTCGATACGACCCAACTGAATTCGAAATCAGGGATAGAAAATGTTGGCCATTTTGATGCTACTGAAATCCCTGTTGAAATATGAAATGGTACAGTGAAGAGATACCTTTCACAGATAATTTTATATTGTAAGCGCCAATGTAAAATATATGTAACGAAATGTTTTGCAAATACGCGTGAAGGCGAAACCGTGAATCACACACAAAAACCACGCGACGGCGACGGCGACATGCTAGGCAAAATGATTTTTTTAAATGTAAAGGTTCGGTTCGAATGTGATGCTTGATATAACTGATTGTTTTACCTACACATACAAACCGCATGTTTGGAAAGGCACTATTCCGCAGGAATAGCAAATTATTAATTTGTCTTATTTTTTGGATTCAAATTCGCATCGTCCAATAAATTCGAATAACATCCACAAATTGCCATTTCCCGGTCTCTGCATAATGTAAGTACTATGCGTAGGTATAATACCTATGCTAAATTTTGATTTTCTGTTGGTCTTTACTCAGGTAAATTACTCATTTTTATGTAGGGAATATAATTTAATATTAATCTTTTCAGCGATGAAAAACATATTTGAGCAAACATGCATACATTTGCGAAAAAATTCATAAGTCTCGAACTATGAAATTCTATGTATGAACGGCACGTCTGTAACACGCGTCATGTGTCATAGTGTGAGTAAGTTGCTTAAAAATAGTATTGAGCGGCTGGCAATCGGCCGTTAATCTGCTGTCGTGGGGCGAGGTAATTCGAGTCGGAGCGGGGCGGTGCGTGGCCGTTCCGTTCTCGCCTTTGTAGTCAAAAGCGCCTATACGAATTACGAACAGAGAATCCGCCTAGCGATAGCGGGTCGCTGGCGAATGCGTTAAGAGAAAAAATAAGGAAGATTCACGACTGCACATGGCGGGCAAAGTTACGGGCGTAGCGTAGGCTATTCAGGTGCCGTAGGTTCAGAGAGCGGAGTTTTTGAAAAATCGTACCGCTTTTTTAAATCACAATATGGTTGCCAAAAATTTGATTAGTAACTCCATCGATTCGAATCCTGATTTTTTGACTTTTGCTCAATAGAAAAAATCACGAACATAGGGTTTAAATCGCACTTTAAAAATTTGTAACTATTTATGCACAAAAGCTAAAAATATGAAAACTGCTTCTAAAATGCTCCATTTTATATTTGAGGGAACTCATCTATCACTTTTTTTTGTTAATTAAAACTTACAACAAATTAAAATTCAAAAACATGATATCCGCGATCCCGAGCACGCACATCCGTCTCGCTAACGCTTACGCTCAGTGAGAGTGAGAGAAGAACACGAACCTACGGGGCCTTAATTGAATAATACAATATTGACATAAAAATCAGGTTAACGAATGAAACTGCTTTACCTTTTTTCTATATGTATAATATAAATATTATTTTGGGGAAAGTAACCTCAAGACGATTCTAAACGTGAGACCGAACAGATTAGCTCACATTGTTTCGAGATTGCCCCTAATTGGCGAATGTGTAAAACATACCTAATAGTAAGTATAACTACTCGTGCTGATCGCATACAACCGCAGTCTGACACGACATGCGGTCAACGGATTCAATTGTGGTCGCGAATTAATTGATCACCTATGTTAAGGCCCACTTGCACCAGCCTGGGTTAGCCACTAGCCACTAATCAGGCTGTATGCTTGTTTGCCACCGACGTGGTATAAAAAAAAACCGTCAACGCAGTGTGAAATTGTACTGGTAACCATGGTAACTCCTGGTTTAACCGGTTAACCCCGGGTTAGTGGGCTAACCCTTGCTGGTGCAAGTAGCGCTACGGCCAACTTGCACTATTCCACTAACCCGTCACCCGTTGATCACGAACGCTGTAAAGAGTTCGAAACGTCGGGATGTATTATAAATTCAATATACGCGATATAATCCGTTTTCATAGTTTTATTTCACTGCAACATTCTTAAATCTAGGTACGTTTTTACATTTCTAGTACTAATCATAATATGTACGTAATTAAAATTAATATCATTAATACATAATTTGAATAAAAATCTAATTATAAAATATGCGTCAAAATATCTTTATTGTTTATGAAGAATTAAAATTAATTAGAATTATACTTTAAAATTATAATGTTAATTATATTAGGTATGAGAATAAAGATACTGGTAAATATGCATTTTATTACGCAAAAAATAGATAAATATGATTAGTACGCAAAATAGTAGGTACATTTAAAAAATACAGGTATATGCGTAAAAGCTCATAAAACAAGAATCGCACATTTCCTTTCAAGTGAAAGGATCTCGTGACTACATTGCATCCGAGTTGTCAGTCGACAAATTGCACGACTCGCTCCTTCTACGTAATTAGGAAAGCAATCTCCGGCCGACATGGTGGACAGCTGATAGCGATATGGGGCTAATAGAAACCTGAATGCATCTTTAACATTGAGATCCGATAGCGGCGGTAAATACTGCTACCTAACGTTAACAAGAATAAACAATCTGAAGAGTAAGTTACCTTATAGGATGATAGAAAAAGTAGGTACACACACAGATATTACACACCTAACAAAACTAGTATTTGTGTAAATTAAGTATCAGTTGATTGTTTAATCAACTGATACTTAAATTACACTATATTTTCGCTACTTTAAAGTTTAAGTTTAAACCACTTTATAAAATAACTAGTATCCATTTCCATATCCACCCGGCTATGGGAAGGGCAGAAGGTGGATTGATTGAACTGTTGTGAATTGGTGGGATGGGATATTTTGTGTGAGGCAAGGTCCATGGGCTTTTGTCGTGTGTATACTTAGTCCTTTAGTGCTTTTAAAAGATTTCTGCCATAATTGGCATGTGTACAACGTGCTATTGCCGGCAGGTTGCGTCGCGGGCTGCATATAAATTTAATATAGAATAACAAAGCACAATACAACTTATAAACAGAAATAACTTATAGGTAACTATAGTACACCAGCCAATAAAATGTAAAACTTACAAATATAAAGGATAAAAAAGTAATAGTAAATTAAGTAGAACAATTCTATTGTCCTGGTAAGATCTCCTGCCCGCGCAGCATGGTTTCCCCTATCACTACGTCCGTCACTTTCGCACTCACATACTTATTAGAACGTGACAGGCATGGTGATAAGCGTACCGTGTTGTAGAGTACGGGCCACTAGCGAAACTATACTAAACTATCTCTCTTACATGTATGGAGCTTCAGTGTAGCAAAAAGGCACTGGCACTTTACGGGATACTTAAGCACAAAATTAAACATATGTGACATTTTCAACCAAAAGGGTACTTATTGTCGCTTGTCAGTAAGGCGCTATTTCCATATAGCTTCAATTAGAAATCAACCTTATCAACAAGCGACAATGTGGTACAAAGTTATGTACATTAGTATGGACGTGGGGTACCTTTTCTCTGCAGCTGACTGTACTTTTTAGTTGAAAACGTCACATATATTTAATAGATGTACTTACTGAGTCTTGTTTATAAAAAAATATATTTTGACAAGCAGCTGTCATGTCGACCAAGGTCGCCTCCAGAAACTCGCGAACTAAAATTGGACTTCCGGTTCGAACGCCATCTTGAGAGTAGCCTCGTGATTAATTCCTTTGTTTTTTGCTCATAAATATTGTTTAATGTGTAATATCGATAGCTTTATTATACAGTAATCTAATGTGGTAGTGTGCAGTGAATGGAGAATTAATCTCAAAGCGTGTTTAACCACCATTTTGGAGTTTGGAGTCAACGGCCGGTAGTCCACGTGCTTCTCGTAAAATCCAGCTATCGGTTTTACGAGACAACTACAACAACCACCGAACAACGTCGTGCTCTAAGAGCATTTGGTATTTCTACCTCTAACCGTGTCTGGCTAGAGCCCTAGAGGCCCATAATTTTATTGTTTACCGTACACTGGCTATGGCCGATGACCGATATGTTTTAATCAAGAAATATTAATTCGATCCCACGTGGATCCCCCTTTGACGTTGGCGAAATCATCGACAGTATCGATGGGGCCATACTACCTGAAAAATTGATTGATTGAACTAAAATTGACGTGAGATTGACAGATAAAATGTTACCATGAATAGCAAAGAGAAAATTGTCACTAGTATATGTCGATAAAATGATATCGATAAGTAAGATATTGCACTTACTACCCTACCCTAGGACTACGTTTGTATGAAAAGGCGATTTCGAGCGGGTCCTCCACTTTCGTCTTAACAAAATTACTTAAAGTTACATTTGAACTGTATTGTAATTAAATTTTATCTACGCACATAATCGTTAGTGCTCTAAAATGCGTTCAGAAACCGTAGGAAATGACCAGCATTATTACAACCAATTTTACTATGAAAACTTTCTTATCTGTGGTAGTAGGTAAAATCTGTACTTTTATTACATTTAAAATTTTGGAAGGTTATGAGTTTAAATTTGGAACAGCTGTTGAAACTCAAGTGGGTCACTATTCTAGTATCCATAGATATTACAACAGTTATAGATACGAAACGTCAATACAGTAGGTATGTTTATTTAATATAAACCGCACGACATGTGATCTCGAGTGACATGAGAATAGGGACTTCATTCGTTTTGTTTATACTTAATAATAACAAAAAACTTGTCTTGACGGAGGATCGAATTGCCGCCATTACTTTTGTCATTTGTTTGTTGGTATTTTGCTGTTACGAAAGTAGAATTATGAAAAGTTGTTTGTAATTTACATTTTAATTGAAAATATGAGTAGTTTGTTTTTGTATTTGTTCAAATTTATTTTTATTGCATTATTTTAATATCTATCATTTTTTTTTTCATTTATTGATTGTAAAGTCATGTACATACATTTTATATTATATAATATATATCTATAGTCTATAGTTAATATTTTACAGGTCATTTCTCTATGATTTCTCTTAGAGTACTTATGATATGTGTGTAGATAAAGTAGTGTATGCAACTGTACATAATTAGGCCGTAAAACACTCGTGTGAAAACCACGCTTGAGTTTTAAGGCCTCTCATTATGACATGTATCAGTTGCATAAACTACTATAAGGGCCGTGGAATGAAAAAATATATACGGATTAGATAATTATATTGTTTTATCTTTTGTAAACACTGGGAAGCAAGTACAGGTCCGTGCATGTTCGAAGAGAGGGTATATAAGAATTGCCACAGTAAAAATAATGTAACTTAGTGTTGCTACATTTCAATGATAACTCGACTTAATTAACTATCGATTTGCGTTCGATTATATTATTGTGATTGATTTTTGTTTATAAATATTGTTAAATAAAACCTACAAACTGACCGCGCAACAGTAGCGCCCCTAGCGGTGAATTTTCGCAATATTCTCTAATTCAAACTTTTTGAAAATATTGATATGAATATAATCTATTTATGTAGCTTTATTATTTTAAAAGGATTAAATGAGCTCACGAACTGGTTGGGGATAAGTCCACGTTTTAATCAGGCTTAAAACGTGCGTAGGAGTGTGGCTCCTGCTAAATAATTTTGTAACTACCTATTTTTAACCTTACTAATGACATTTTTGTGACAATACGCTCGAGGACAAAAACATAGATCGGAACTATAAATTTATTAACAAATTTTCTGATTTGTTTAAAAGTGAGTTTTTTAAATGTAGGTAATTGTGACGTTTTCAACCAATAGATACCACATTGTCGCTTGTTGATAAGGTAGATTTCTAATTGAATCTATAAATGGAAATAGCGCCTTACTGACAAGCGACAATATAAGTACCCTTTTGGTTGAAAATGGCACAATTATGCTCGGATTATAGGTGCAGTCTGCTTTTAACTTTGGCTAAGAGAAAAATAAACAGAAATGTTGATAGCATTCAAGGTATTTTCATTCTTAACTTAAGGGACCCACTGACTATCAGTCCGCCGGACGATATCGGCCTGTCAGTTGTTCGGAACTGTCAAATTTTTGTTCTAAGTTCTAACTGACAGGCCGATATCGTCCGGCGAACTGATAGTCAGTGGGCCCCTTTAACGTTACCTTCAGCCCTGCAGCTGTGTCTCTCTTAATTTTATTACTAATTAATGAAGTAGTTGTAATTTAGAGGTTTTTCCCGTTTGTTTTTTATATTTTATTTCTATTGAAGTGTAAAAAGCATTATTTTTAGACATACCAAAGTGTGATTGAAAAGTAAATTAAATTAAATTTGAACAATTTAAACGTTTCACCAATGGTCCTTAACAACGTCTTGTACTTACGTTATATACTTAATAACATGAGCTATCAAAGCGCCTGATAGAGGCTTCTGGTGACCAGAGGGCTGGCCAATATTTTGCCCAGCGGATCAGCATTGCCATCGAGCGGGGCAATGCGGCCAGCCTTCTGGGCACCCTACCGAAAGAATACGACTTAAGCAAAATTTTTTATTTATAAGTTTTTAATTTTAAAGTTTTAGTTTAAATAAATAAATCCTGTTAACTAATTCATTCTTACTTAATAACATCATTTATTAAAGTGAAACTTTTATTATATTTATCGCCTCAAATATTTTGGGCCGTCTTTGAGCATGTCGCATTTACATCATTACAGCATTTAGTAAAATTCTACTTTATTTCTAGAAATAAGCGATTTAGACTAACTTAGTTCACGAAGGCTGATATTTGCTTGTTGAGTACATTTCTTACGTATTATATGTTATCAAAATCGTTGCTGATTTATCTTGGTCTATTAGATTTTCTTAAAGTTAAACATCTTTAGCATGATTGCTTGATATTTATATAACTATGTGTTTTCAATTTGGTTTCAGACTTCATATCTTTCCCAATACCTATTTAATTATTCGTTATAAACATGACGAATATTTAACGGGCACGATTAAGATGTTTTTATTGGAACGTCCGTCCGTTGGATTGTCCGTGATGGAACGTGAAACGGTTGTAACTCAAAACAATTATTTCTTTCAATGAAAAAAAAAGTAGTTAAAATATTTTTTTACGACGAAAAAAACAACAGGGCAACAGGGCCAGATGAGATTCCAGCTGAGGTGTGGAAACAGCTACGGGAACCTGGAATGATTTGGTTGTATGAACTGTTCAACAAACTAATTGCAGGTTCATGTATTCCTGACTCTTGGCGTAACAGTTTCTTGATGCCGTTTTACAAAGGCAAGGGTGACATTAGAGACTGCAACAACTACAGAGCTATAAAACTAATGCCACACACTTTCAAAATTTGGGAGAGAATCATCAACAATAGATTACTGGAGATCATAAAGCTTACACCCAACCAATGTGGTTTTGTAGCCGAGAAAAGTACTTCGGATGCAATTCAGACCATCAGAATCCTGCTGGAGAAATCGCGGGTATGTGGCACTAATCTACATATGATTTTTATAGATTTAGAAAAGGCCTTCGACCATGTGCCACGGGACATTATCTGGGACGCACTTAGAGTACAAAATGTCCCTGAACAATATGAAGCGTTTTTACAGGATATGTATAGAGGTGTCACAACTCAGGTGGTTAGCCCAGCAGGAACTTGCGGCAAGTTTGAAATCACGGTTGGAGTTCATCAAGGTTCAGCGCTAAGCCCCCTTCTGTTTAATGTCACCATGGACTACCTTACTAAGAAATTACCTTAAAGAACGCCGCCTACGATGGTATGGACATGTACTCCGCCGCCCTGAAGACCATATGGTACGAGCTGCCCTGAGCATACCCACGACAGCGCGAGGCGCCGGAAGACGGCCCGCCACCTGGTTGACGACGGTCCAGAAGGACCTAAAAGAGATAGGAATAGACAACACCGTAGCCCAAAACCGGGAACAGTGGAAAATGCAGACAAGGAGAGCCGACCCCAGATGATGGGATAAGGCTTAGGACAAGAAGAAGATGTTTTTACGACTTGACTTTTGAAGTTCTGGTACAATTTAGTCCTACTAGTCCTATTAGAGTCCATCTAAGCTAAATCTAAAACATAAAAGTAAACTTCAAAAAAAAAAAAGATTAGTGGCATTGCCACAATTTATCACTGCCAGGTCACCGTAGTTGCTAAGACGCACTCTATAGGGTCAATTTATCACTGCCAGATCACCGTAGAATAGCTATTGACGCACTCTATAGGGTCAATTAATCACTGCCAGATCACCGTAGAATAGCTATTGACGCACTCTATAGGGTCAATTTATCACTGCCAGATCACCGTAGAATAGCTATTGACGCACTATATAGTAACAAAAGTAGTGGATTAAAAATACCAATCCTAAAATCCTAAATCTTAAAAAAACATTTTAACTAGCACGATATTTGATTATGAATTAGTTATTTCGATAGTGATTCAATTTACCTTGATCTAATCTTACAATTTTTTGGAAATATATTATTAAAATACCAGTGTTAATGTGCTCTTATTTCTTAGTATTTTTTTCTTTGATATTTATGAGCCAAGTATTTGAATAGACGTAAGTAGTTATAAGCAACTCATTGGGAGGACCATTTAAGTAGAGAGCGCAAAGGCACAAAGGGAGCTGCTATGCAAGGGCCCTCAGCTATCGCTGGCTCGGCGTTCTCCTAGCTGGGTCTGACCTGCAGTCGTAGGTTAGGTAATTATAATTATGCTGGCATACATTGACGTTTTCTGGGTTGTATTTTATTTTGACAACATTACGTTAGTCCACGAATCGTAAAATTTGTAGCAATTTTGGTCAAGTTTAGATTAATTTAAGGAATTAAAAAATATATATATAAGATTTATAGTATAAGTACTATTAGTAACTCCAATTAATCATTTCAGCTGGTACAATTTAAAACCATTTAAAAAATGGCTTATTAATAGTCTTGAAAGCATGAAAGAGTTTGCGGATTATGATAATACCTATAGTATATTTATGCATGTATTAATTTTGTTATTTAATTATAGGTTAGTCATAATTATATTGTACGTCCGTGATGGATAAACTGTTGGTTCTTAATTGTATTATTGTCAACATCTTAGTACGCAGTTATACAATAAATCTTATCTTATCTTATTAGGTAAACAGATCTCTTTAACGCAACAATGCTGCAACGAAATCGATATAAGTTTTAAAGTCATAAGTCATAAGTCATAAGTCATAAGTCATTTATTCATAAAGCTAATTTACACGTTATAAAAATGGAACATATTTACATATGCCGTTAAGAAATACACAAAATCAATTTGAAATAAACATAACATACGTAACATATTTACGTTCTTTTATTTATATTAGGTAACTTGTTAACTTGTATGTCTGTTAGTTTGGGTTAAATCTTGGAGGCTAAATTAGAACGACTTCCTGATAGTCTATAGCATACTCATGGATGATAGGTTATAGGTATAATAATCCATACTAATCCATACTAATATTATAAATGCGAAAGTCTGTCTGTCTGTCTGTGTGTTACCTCTTCACGCTTAAACCGCTGAACCGATTTAGTTGAAATTTGGTATACAGATAGTTTGAGTCCCGGGGAGGGACATAGGATACTTTTTATCCCAGAACTCACCCCTCAAGGGGGTGAAAAGGGGGGTGGAAATTTGTATGGGGAATCAATAACTGCTGAACCGATTTAGATGAAACTTGGTATAGGGATAGTTTGAGCTCTGGGAAATGATATAGAATAACTTTTATCCCCGAAATCATCCCTTAAGGGTGTAAAAAATGGGGTGGAAATGTATAGTGTGGACCAATTTGGGGGTGAAAAAGGATGGATTAAAAAGCAGATTTGTTTAAGAATTAAGGTACCCAAATTACTAATTCCACGCAGACGAAGTCGCGGGCAAAAGCTAGTGTAATATAATATGATGTTATCGAGCAGACCTAAGTAATGAGAGAACAAAAGTGGTCATAGGAACTCGTTAAAAGATCGCAACCTCGTTGAGTTTGGGTATGTTCGAGTCGTTTCAAATACAGTAGTTCGTATATTTAGTATAATAGTATAATAAATAACTAAACTTGATAAGTACTATCAATCAAAAGTAGGTCACTCTGAACTCGTATCTTACCGCGGTGATAAAACAGTTAAAACAGCTGGTAATCACACACGTTTATACCGTAAGCAAATAGTGGCCCGATGCTAAATAAATCTTGGTTTATCGCGGGTGTGTTCCAGTCCTACCACTAACAGCATAGATATCTCGATCTCTCGACATATTCCAGCCTTTCTTATTAGGTACTTTCATCGATCTTTTCGGGTCACTTGATTCTGGATCTTGTGGTATAGAGAATAAGGATCTTATTATATGCATTAATACTCGTAAGACTTGTTATTTGTACCCTCTTGCTTGGCGAGTTGTTTGTGAGTCGTAACGTTCGCGAATGCTCATTGTTTTTGTATGGCGTCTACTGAAAGAGGAAAGCGTTCCTGTACGTTTTATATTATTATATTTAGTGATTTGATATTAATTATTGTACATGGATTTACTTAAAATTTACACTATTTAAGACCCTTAAATTTTGAAATGCTATTATTAGTTATGTGGTTTAATACTAAACAATATTTGTTCTTGATTTCTCAAACACTAGTGGCTCTGTGAGCTGACCTCACGTTAAGCTTAGAAAATGTAAAAGTGAAAAATACTTAGTTCATTGTGTCGTTAGCACAGTGAACTCACAATGGGAGCTCACATGGGTCCTTTATGCCAATTTCAGCACTGAAAATTTTCGAAAAACTGGATCGACAAGAAATAGTACATCTCACTGCTAGTGCTGAAAGCATGTCATTATTTCACGAGTAATGCGGCTCTGGCAAGACTCGGGACGAGTGAAGAATGACATTTCCGCACGTGTATCGAACGACGTTTTTTAATACATTTGCGAAAAAATAAGAAAAACAACAAGTAAGGAACAAGTCAATATAAGTCTAGTTAAACTAACCGTGAATCATTCAAAACTCTAAAACGCGTCTCTCTGGCAAAGCCAACAGATCGCGTCGCCGCGGTCTGAGGGCTATCCTTTGTTTTAAGGTATAAAACATTATGAAGTAGGTACTGAAACAATCTTATCTATTTACACATAATACATTATTAAACTAGAAAATTGCAAAATAAATTATGATAATAAACAAAATTTTAATATATATATTCATATTGCATTATTACTTATTTTATAATTGTATATTAAATTCATCATAAAAGCCCAACAATAACAAATAATAAAATGAAATTAAAATAATTAATTGCATTATCTGATAAAAAATCCTCGACTGTATAATATGCTTTTCGTATTAAAATTGATTTTAGTTTGTTAATAAATGATTGCGTTTTCTGTTCACTAGTTACGCTTTTTGGTAATTAGTTATAAATTATCACAGATCTATAATGAGAGTTATTTATAAACATTTGTAGATTTGGTTTTGCTGGCAACAATTATTTATCCTTTCTTCGGGCACTTTTAACATGATCGTACAAGGTAATATTTGTAGTATTTTAATTTTTATTTTGTGTAACTAAGGATGATTTTTCCTTACGATTCATACTATACACGCTAATAGAAAACTAGCTATATCACTGTTGATTGTTGACTTTACAGCCGTCAGTCATTTTATCAGGGAGATTGACAGTAACATATCCCGCGTCAACGCTGCAGTAGTAATGCTGCTGCAGTCACCATCTGCAAGTACCGGATCATTAGATAAATATTTTGTTTTAATGTATATAATTAGGTTAAATAATTTATTAAAAGATAAATACTATTACAATATAGATGCATTTTTGTTGCATACTTTAACAAATTAATTATTGACTTATTTATTACATATTAATTGTCTAATAAAATTACATAATAAATGATACAAAACAATTTACAAATTACTTAAAGCTAATTAAAGCTTAAAATTAACTTAAACCGCAAATTTCATTAAAGGTAATAAGGAGTCAAATGCAATGCAAAACTTTTTATATCAATTTCTTAGAACTTTGTTGGACAAAACAAGTAAATTATCAAATGCAAGGCTGGTAAGGAAATCGAAAGCTCGCCTGCCGCAGACGTTTCTTGATTAATTAATTTCAGCCCAGCCGGTTCCATCCATAGCTATGTAGAAGTTGTGTTCGCAACGTGAGAAAAACAGTACTTAATTCAATTCAATTATGATTTTCATATTCATTTGTAACCGATCGGATCGCCTGTTAGATAAATTCATAATTCAAAAAATCTAGGTGTAGCAATCTCAAATAACTACATAGTAAATATTTGTCTCGTTCTATATTTGGAGACAGACACCGTTAGAGTAAGCGAAACCTGCGGTATTAATTGCGGGGTTATCAGTATCAGTAACAAATTACTGTTCACGTTCTCGAGACTTTTCTAACGAGCCGAAACTCGGTTTTTCCATTGAGGAGTTCCGTTTACTACCTTCTAAATGCATCATCTGATCAGCACTATGTTGTCGTGGTATTTGCATTGTGATCGAAATGAAGGAAACACATACTTCAAATTTCAACTAAAGCAGATACCTTACTCTCTCTTTATAATAATACTTGCATAAGAAAAAAACAGTAAGGACCTATGATTGACGTTGCTTTTGCTTCACTGACAAGCGACCCTTGCCGAACTATGGGACAAAATTTAATTTTTAATTAACTAGTCCTACTGTGGATTATAGTTATTAGTTTCCTAGTCGCAATATTAACCATCCCGGGGGCCCAGATTGCCACCCAACTAACATTAGGCGCTAAATATAAGTGGTAAAAGAGATCTATATAAGCGTTTGATTACTCCTGAGGTTCTATTGACGTTCTATAATTTTTAAGAAAAAAAAACCGACTTCCATGGGGGATGCCGCTGAAAGTTCACTTATTGTTGATGGTGCACTCTTAGATCCCAGACAATGAAATGAAACAGACAGCATCTTTTGCCTAATTATGTAGAAAAGGAGGTAAAACCACCCATTTTTCTAGTAGAATTTCGTTTTTGTAAGGGTCGCAGTTCTAACCTAACCTAACCTACTTTTCTGATAGCATTTCGTTTCTGTAAGGGTCACAGCTCTAACCTAACCTACTTTTCTGATGGCAGTTCTGTTCTGTGAGAATCGCAGTTCAAAACCCACCCACCCACCTAACCCACTTTTCTAGTAGCATTTCCGGGTCCGGGTCTGGGTCCGGATACGAGTCCGGGTCCGTGTCCGGCTGTCCGGGTCCAAGTTTGGGTCAGAGTTCGGTCCGGGTCCGGGTCCGAGTTGGGGTCCATGTCCAGATCCGGGTCCGGGTCCGAGTCCGGGTCCAAGCTTGGGTCTGGGTCCATAAGGAAGAGAACAAATCGCCAAACGTGAACTATGTGTCATTGAAGAGTTCCATTCTGATCATCATCAGCAGTTCCACTTCGTCAAATGTCACTTTTTTTAATGTAAATGCTGGATTTGTTGATGAAAATACAAAAATCACTATATGTATGCCTTTCACATTTGAGGAGTTCCCTCGGTTCCTCGTGGGTCTCATCATCAGAACTCGAGCTTGACAAAAATATGTCTTAAAAACTTAAGTTGCTTAACAAACATAAAGAAGAGGACAAATCGCCAAACGTAAACTATGCGTCATTAAAGAGTTTCATTCTGATCATCATCAGCAGTTCCACTTTATCAAATGTCACTTTTTAACATGGAAATGCTGGATTTGTTGATAAAAATACAAAAATCACTATATGTATGCCTTTCACAATTGAGGAGTTCCCTCGATTCCTCATGGATCCCATTATGAGAACTCGAGTATATATATATATACTTCACATCTATATATAAGTACTATATACTTATATATAGATTATATACTTCACATCTATTTTATAAATAAGTACTTTGTCAATATCGGGAGAGAGCTAGCCCTAAAAATTAGCCCTGATCCTCAAGACAATTTAAATGCATATATAAATAGCCTACCTGTTCAACCCAGTTCTTTGGTGCTATTATCCGTAAGCCAGGATGAAGTCTTTAACACTCTGTCCAGTCTGAAATCTAGTAGCGCCCCTGGCTGGGACAATGTGTCAACAAAGTTTCTAAAATATGCAGCTAAAGAAATAGTTCCAGCCATAACACACCTCATAAACCTGTGTATCAACTCAGGAATATTCCCTAATTCGCTAAAAAAATCACTAATCACCCCTGTTTATAAGAGTGGGGATAGAGGCGATGTCAGCAAATATAGGCCAATATCTGTTTTGCCTGCAGTGTCGAAGATCCTTGAAAAAGTTCTTAATGCTAGATTGCTAAGCTTTTTTACAAAATATAATCTTTTATCAGAATCGCAGTTTGGCTTTAGGCAGGGGAAATCGACAGAAGATACTATAACAGCTCTCACTTCGGTAGTTGTAGATAACGTAGATGATAAGAATAAATGCTTGGCAGTCGTTCTAGACCTAAAAAGGCTTTTGACACCGTCTCTATCCCTATCCTTATTCAAAAACTTGAAAAGATGGGGGTTAGGGGAACTGCTCTGTCCTTATTTAAAAGTTACCTTTCGGACAGGAAGCAACGAGTTAAGCTGGGTGTGCATGTGAGCAACGATGAATATGTATCGTACGGAGTTCCGCAGGGTAGTGTCTTGGGACCAACACTGTTCTTGGCTTACATAAACGATCTCTGTGACATGGCAATAACAAATGCTAAAGTCTTCTCATATGCTGACGATACAGCCATAGTCTTCTCTGGTAAAACCTGGATGGAAGCAAAAACAAGTGCTGAAAAGGGTCTAGCTCAGATTTCTAGATGGTGGAAACTAAATCGGCTAACGCTAAACACAGACAAAACAAAATACATGAGTTTTAGCATCACGAATTCCACCCAACCCAACTTTGATGAAGATCTAAAAATTCACACTTGTGACAGAACGAATCTAAAAAATTGTAGCTGCCCGATCATTGAAAAAGTATCAAAAATTAAATACCTAGGGATCACCTTGGACGAGCATCTAGATTGGTACGCTCACATTGATCAACTAATCTGTAGGGTCCGTAAGCTGCACTGGATCTTCAGGACGCTAAGGCATATTGTACCAGGTAGAGCACTAACAACCCCGTATAAACAACGGAATATATTAACAGAAATTTACACATCCCTGGTGCAGTCCGTCTTGGTGTACTGTATACCTGTCTGGGGTGGGGCGGCTAAAACGCGACTCATTAACCTGGAAAGAGCTCAGCGTGCACTCTTAAAAACAATGTATTTTAAAAAGATCCGTTTCCTCACAGAATCATTATACCATCTAACCGACCTATTATCAATAAGGAAACTATATATTTTACAAATGACCTTAAAAAAACATAAAACCCTTTCTTACAGTGCCGACTATGACTCCAGAAGGACAATAAAAAACGTTGCTAATATAACTAAAACTAAAACCAAGTTTGCGCGCTCACAATACAATGTGAAGTCTAGTCACATGTACAACAAAGTCAATAGGTGCCTAAACATTTACCCAAAACTTTACTACGATTGCAAATCAACAATTACAAAATGGTTAAAATCAAAAAGCTACGAGGAAATAGAAGACTTACAAAAATAAAATACAAAATACTATATGTTACTAGAGATTCACACATCAACTTACTAAATACATACATACATACGCACACACACACACACACACACACACACACACACACACACACACACACACACACAAATTACTGGCTCCTTTACTCCTTTTTTAATTTTAATTTTAATTCCTCTAATTCCTTTTTTATTACTGCATGTCTAACAACCCAGTTATTCACTTAGTTCTTTAAACAAATGTTATATATAAAATTTTAATTGTATACATGTTTATGTTTATATTACTTAAACTAGTACTTAAAAAAATGTTTCGTGTAACAATCTGTTAATTAAGGAAGAGCGGTGTTGCCCAACACAGGCAAATTTTGCTTACCGGGCAGCACTATCCCCTACTTATAGACACCTGTATATTTTACGAAAATAAATAATTTTAATTTTTAATTTTTTTTTTAATTTTAATATACTCA
This sequence comes from Cydia strobilella, assembly GCF_947568885.1. NCBI lineage: Eukaryota > Metazoa > Arthropoda > Insecta > Lepidoptera > Tortricidae > Cydia > Cydia strobilella. Next base: position 11,229,726 of record NC_086045.1, on the reverse strand, counting down.
ACATTCACTCCAATCTGTATAACACTTCTGTACTTACAATCAAAAAAATAATTTTCAAAATCGGTCCTGAAATGACGGAGTTATGGAGTAGCAATCGTAAAAAAAAAAACAACCGAATTGAGAACCTCCTCCTTTGAAATCTTGAAGTCGGTTAAAAATAGGAGTTATAGAAGGCTATAACCCCGTAACACTCCCGGATTGGGCACACATATACCTCATGTCATTGTATGTGCAAAGTTTTATTACAATTCAACACGTAGTTTTAAAATGAGAACGAAACTCAGTTTGTATGGTAAGGTGAAATTCGGCCGAGCTTGCCGGGGACTTTAAGTGCAAATTGCAGCTGTTTATAACTCATATAGACGTTAAGGTTATAAAATTCACTTTGAGCTAAGCTATAACACTAACTGCTTAACATGAATAATAGCGGCCAAAAAAGCTACAGTGGGTCCTAAAGCTGAACCTCTTAAACACCCTGCCTGTCTCAGCCTGTAAGCTAAGACTATGCAGCTATTGTACCGCCGCCGTTCTGCGTCTAAATGTTATAAAATTGGTGCTATGTGTCGCCTAATTGTTTGTTGGGCAATTTCCGGGTGAATAGAAAATAACTAAGTTTAGTATCCATAGGGATACGGTTATATTTAAATGCGACCTATAAACTAAAAGCGAATTAATTAACTAAAAGCCAAACAAGAGTTGGATTACCCATTCCAGAATATTCTATTATAAATAAATACTTAATTAAAATCTTTGCCTACTGTTCCTCATTACAGATACGGAAACTCAATTAATTGGCAAATAATCAATAGGCACCCTTTTATTATAAGCGTTTCACACCACAAATTAATATCATGTTTCCCTATTTTTAACCGACTTCAAGATTTCAAAAGGAGGTTATGAATTCGGTTGTTTTTTTTTTTTTTAATGTTTGTTACTCCATAACTCCGTCATTTCTGGACCGATTTTGAAAATTCTTTTTTTGATTGTAAGTATATACATACAGATTGGTCCCGTTTTGGTCAAAACGCAGTTCTGATGATGGGATCCATGAGGAATCGAGGGAACTCCTCAAATGTTAAAGGCATACATATAGTGATTTTAGTATTTTCATCAACAAATCAAGCATTTACATATAAAAAAGTGACATTTGATGAAGTGGAACTGCTGATGATGATCAGAACGGAACTCTTCAATGACGCATAGTTCACGTTTGGCGATTTGTCCTCTTCGTTATGATTGGTAAGCAAGTTTGGTTTTCAAGACACATTTTTGTCAAGCTCGAGTTCTGATGATGGGATCCATGAGGAATCGAGGGAACTCTTCAAATGTGAAAGGCATACATATAGTGATTTTTGTATTTTCATCAACAAATCCAGCATTTCCATTTAAAAAAGTGACATTTGATGAAGTGCAGCTGCTGATGATGATCAGAAATATCAGAATGGAACTCTTTAACGACGCATAGTTCACGTTTGGCGATTTGTCCTCTTCGTTATGATTGGTAAGCAAGTTAGGTTTTCAAGATACATTTTTGTCAAGCTCGAGTTCTGATGATGGGATCCATGAGGAATCGAGGGAACTCCTCAAATGAGAAAGGCATACATATAGTGATTTTTGTATTTTCATCAACAAATCCAGCTTTTACATAAAAAAGTGACATTTGATGAAGTGGAACTGCTAATGATGATCAGAATGGAACTCTTCAACGACACATAGTTCACGTTTGGCGATTTATTCTCTTCGTTATGGACCCAACCCCAAACTTGGACCTAGACTTTTTTTTGAACTGCGATCCTCACAGAACCGAACTGCTATCTGAAAAGTGGGTTAGGTTAGGTTAGAACTGTGACCCTTACAGAAACGAAATGCTATCAGGACATTGGGTAAGGTTAGGTTAGAACTATGACCCTTATAGAAACGAAATGCTACTAGAAACGTGGGTGGTTTTACCTCATTTTAGTTAGGCAAAAGATGCTGTCTTTTTCATTTCATTCTCTGGAGTGCACCATCAACAATAAGTAACCTTTCAACGGCATCCCCCATTGAAGTCGTTTTTTTTTTCTTAAAAATTATGTTCATTAAAGTTAAAACAAATGAAGTGTACCACTTCACTCGTATGTAGCGAATCGGATCTAATTAAGTTAGAGCTTGAACAAGTCGGAGGCTATCTGCTTCCATGGGCCCAGGAGGGCGCCCCAGCCCGGGGCTCACATAATCGTGGGGGGGTGTCCGGATTGCCCTCCAATCAACAATGCGGTATCTGGGCATCACCCTAGACAGCCGTTGGTCGTTTCGGGCCCACTTCGAGCGGCTGACTCCGAAGCTGCTGGGTGCAGCTGGTGCACTCGGGCGCCTGCTCCCGAATATAGGGGGCCCGAAAAGTTCGTGCCGGCGTCTGTACTCGGGAGTCGTACGCTCTATAGCCCTATACGGAGCCCCAGTGTGGGCCGATGGCCTTAATAACAAGAACGTCACCCAACTGCGTTAAGCGCAACGGGTGATGGCAATACGGGCAATACGGGGTTATAGTACAATTTCTGGCGAGGCTGCATGCGTGCTGGCTGGATCTCTGCCGTGGGATTTGGACGCGAGAGCCCTTGCGTCAGTTTTCTTCTGGCGTGAGGAGGCGCGGGCCCGAGATTTCTGGCCAGCACCGCGCCAGATCGAGGCCAAACGTGAAGAGCTCTCTCGCGAGGCGACTGAGGCGTGTGGGTGGACCGGCTGGAGGGACCGAGCGCGGGCGTCCGGACAATTACGGCGATTCGTCCAGTCATGTTCGAGTAGCTGGAACGACCACATGGCGCTCTCACCTACCGGCTCGTGCAGATTCTCTCGGGGCACGGCTGCTTCGGGAGATATCTGCACAAAATTGCCGGCAGAGAGTCAACTGAGGAGTGCCACGAATGCGGTGCGGCAGTCGATACCGCACAACACACCTTAGAGGAGTGCCCAGTGTGGGGGCCAGAGCGGGCTGATATGATAGCCATAGTGGGGCCGGACCTGTCGCTGCCGGTCGTGGTCAAGTCCATGGTTGACAGTGACTGGTCGTGGCAAGCTGTAAAGACCTTCTGCAAGAACGTCATACAGCAGAAGGAAATGGCGGAACGGGCCAGGGAGATCGACCCGCCAATGGCCGACCCACGGCGCCGCAAGCGTGCTCGACGCAGACGGGTCGCACACGACCGCCGCCTGCCTCCGTAGGTTGACCTCAGGATGACAGGCACGGAGACGCCTGCCATCCTTCACACACGTAGGGACCACGTGGTGGAGAGGGCGACCGTACTGGATACGGTCCATAAGAAAACGAGGCCATCAAGGGCCTCCGGAGGCGGTGGTCCGCAAACACGGACTGGTGCTGGTCTGTAGAAGTAATTAAGGCGCGAGCGTTCCTACAGCCCACCGCTACAGCACAATGGCGGCAGACGGGGGGGTTGTTTAGTGGTTAGACTTGGGGCCGCATTAGCACAAAACAAGGAGTCCCACATAACCACTCGTGCCCGAGTGGTATGCGTAATTGCATTTTTCCCCTTCTAAAACAAAAGGCCCACTTGCACCACACTACTAACCTGTTAAACCTGGAGTTACCATAGTTACCAGTACAATTTGACACTGTGTTAATAAACGTTTAACCCCGGGTTAGTGGAATGGTGCAGGTGGGCCTTAATAATGTATCACTTCGGAATTTAATACCAAGAGTATATCAGATTGAGTTCTGTTATTGATGGTTCTTTGATGAATTAATATTGTATTTGGGGATTTACGCTCTGATTATTAAATTTATAACACATGTATACTTTACTAATTACAAAGTAAAACTTTATAATTGATAATTTAAGGTGAATGTATTGCCTAATGATCTCTTGAGGCGGAGGTCTTATTTGAGATAATGAGCCAGTAATTAACTTAATTATTAGGCGTAGGTAGATTGGCTTATTTTGTTATAGAATTGACACGGTAAGTACTTTCTCTTATTCATCTAACCTTTGAAGCTAATCATATTAGGTTTATTTTAAAAGCAATTCTGTCAGGCTAATGGAATTTTGAGTTTCTAAATAAAGGCAATCTATAAAGTGAAGTAAGTTTTAGCTATTGCAAGCTTAGTAACATGCGACCAGCCGAAACAAAAACTAGACAAAATTAATTTTAAAAATGTTAGCTTGTAAAGATCTAAGAAACAGAGGCTGAAGGTATTCTAATTAAGCGGTTTTTCACAATCTTGATCACGAGGCCAATTCGAACGTAGTACACTTTGACATCAAATTAGGTATAATGTAATTTAAACTTGATTTCCTCCTACGCTGGCATCAGTCGCTGACGTCGGTCAAGCGTACGAATTAACATAATGTTCTATGGGCCCCCGCACAGCGACGCTGGCGTCCGCGGTAGATTTTTCTTCCGACGGTACGCTCGACCGACGTCAGCGACCGACTTCAGCGTAGGAGGAAATCAGGCCTTAGTTATCATGCGCGTGTGCATTTCGCTCGTATTTTTGTCTATACATATAATGGCGCGAGCGAGACGCACGGGCGAATAAGAACAAAATGACATCATTTATTTATCATTTTAATGTGTACGTGTAATTTGGTCTGTAAATAATCGCGTTACCAGATGACGGAATGAGGGATTGGGAAAACACTAAGTAGATAGAGAGGGATGGCGGACAAAAACAACACCATGCAACGACCTCAATAAACACGACTACTCTGACAAGAGTAGGTATATAATACGACTATAGCTCGTTTTTTTTTAGCATTAGGAAAAAGGTAAACAATCTTGACGTGTCTTTTTACTGAAAAATATTGAAAACGCTTTTAAAAAATTAGTTTACATTACTTATGAAAGCAAAAGTATGTAAGAGATCGTATATGATTTATAATTGTAACATATTTGCTGTGACTTATTTTTCAAAAGTGATTTTTAATAAAAATAAGCCAAGTCAAGATCGCTTACCTTCTTTCTAATGCTAAGAAAACGAACTATATGAAGAAGAGTTGAGGGATTTGCAAATACTGCATCTTCGAGATCTCCCCGCCTATTGATACAATTCAGGAACCGTTCAGCGCTCAGGTGAGTAATATTATCTTCATATGTAGAATATTTTGACCTGGTTTTAGCATACTATAGACCATCCTTTACTCCACTAACGTGTTAAATATGCATTAAGTTGGTCTTTTGTTGGCGGGATTTCCTACTCGACTGATGAACTGATTAACTTAGTTCACTCGCTGACAATGGTTGCTTTAGTAGTCATCATTAAATTTGCATAAAGGTCAAACTCGTTTCGCACAATTGTCTAAATGACGTCGCCTGAATTATGGAACGTAAAATCTAATGAGCTATAGGGGAAGGCCGGGTAAACACGAACGCTGGGTAATCCCGAACGTAGCTGTTTCAGTATGTTAGATAGAGATAACATGATTTCACTCATCGCCATCTTAGAAATTACGCCATCACTACTGCCAAGCGACTAACGCAGCGTTACAGGTGCACACAGGATTCAAGCTAGAACTAATTCAAGTACCTATTTGCTTACATTCGTTACAATTTTCCCATAAATTAAACACATTGTAACTAATAAATCAATAATAGTTCTAACATGACATTTATTGGCATAAATATTTAGTAGTTGAGGATTCAGTTACGAGAATTACATACGGCTTGGCTAAACATAAACTAAAATTGTAAGTCGCAGCGTGACTCCAGAAGGACGTATTGCAGCGTTATAGGTCATAGTTTTAGACGTCTGTATAGAATCTATTAGCAATTTTTGGTTACGTATTACTTAGTTGTAACGAAATTCATTAAGTTGTGTTGAGAGCAACGCCATCTATTGCCATACTGTTGAACTAAGACGACAGGTAGAAGGCTTTGGAACGCCAAGTATTAGTTTAGCTTGAGTGAAGTTCGGTACGAGGTGGCAGTTTTGTCGTTGTGTTGGTAGACTGGTCAAGCAGGTTAGCCAACATTGACTTGGAGGCGCGAGCGGTGAGGCTCCGCGCTGGCATTCTTGATTCCTGATCGGGACGTGCTAGAGATCGGACGTTAGCCAACCTCGTGTCTAATTCGCCATGTTCCTGAAGGCTTATAGAATCTAACGCTCTTTAACTATTTAGCTAAGTGTTTTATTCCAAGTGTTAATTTGATTTCTTATGAGTCATTAGAGGCTTTATTGTCAAATAAACAAAATATGTGTTGTTTTGAAAAGATGTGTTTGTTGCCGGTCCCGTATTGGGATACCCTTTTCCAATTGAGGGGAACTTACATCTTCTCGGGTCCGAGGTGTTAGGGTTGGAGCCGGCGTAGCTTTAATTGAATAAAGATTTGAACGGTTTCATGTGATCCTTTTGTTTGAGTCCAATCCATTTACATCCCAAGAGTAATTAGTTATTTTCATCATTTAGTACTCTAGAATATAGGCTGGTATGGTGGCATTGGCTCATTAGATCTAGTAAAAATGAAATGTAGTCGGTATAAGCCGAGTTTCAAGCAAAAAAATTGTTTCTATATTGAAGCTGCCAACTGCTCGGACTAGTCCGTAGGCCCGTGGTTTGAAACAGGTTTCATTTTTTTTATTTGATTTATCCTGTCTTCTTATAATTTCAACGTCATTGATATTTAGGGTTTCGAACCCAAAGGGTAAAATAAAAACTGGACCCTATTACTAAGACTCCGCTGTCCGTGCGGCCGTCTGTCTGTCCGTCTGTCACCAGGCTGTATCTCGTGAACCGTGTTGCCGCTATAACAACAAATACTAAAAACGGAATAAAATAAATATTTAAGTGGGGCTCCCATACAACACACGTGATTTTTTTGCTGTTTTTTGCGTAATGGTACGGAACCCATCGTTCGCGAGTCCGACTTGCACTTGGCCGGTTCTTTTTTATTAGATACTCCTCAACTTAAAAAAAAATGCTACGCATAACGGTATTACTATTCCATAAATACTTGAGTCGGCCGCTCATGCTTTAAATAATTATATTAGACCCGAGGAGTCTTAAGCGCATTAAAATAAGGGCCACTATTATTTTAGGACACTTAAACGTTCGTCGATCAAGTATTCAGATTTTAACGATTCAGGTTTAATTTTATTTATTTAGGTACCCACTTTGCCGCGGGAATACAATTAAAATTGGTGTACCGCGTCGTTACAGTGTCTGCTTATTTAATTTAAATAATTTCCAAGGGTATTTAAATCGGCTTATTTTTATACTAAGCGTTGTAAACTGTGTATAATAATATATGATAATTTATTTTGTGATTAGATAAATAATCTTACTACAACAGATATAAGAAATGCTGTGAAAAAGTTAAAGTCTAGTGCCGCACCAGGGCCTGACGCGATACCGGCGTTTCTAATCAAGGCTTGCATTGATGACTTAGTCGCTCCGCTTAATTTTATCTTCAACCTCCTGGATTCAGGAGTCTACCCCGCGGTATGGAAAAGATCTATAGGGTAACACCTATTCCTAAAGCGGTCTCGAAACTAAAAGTGGAAAACTACCGTCCAATTGCCATTTTAAGCGTCCTAGCCAAAATTTTCGAGTCAGCTATTCATGGAAGACTACTCCCTCAATGTCTGGCTCATGTCACCGATGCGCAACACGCGTTTTTACCCAAAAGATCTGTGGCAACTAATCTGCTAACCTTAACCCAGATCTTGTCGCGCGAGCTAGATAGGCAGGCTCAAGTCGACGTCATCTACCTAGACTTCCAAAAAGCCTTTGACCGCGTAGACAACGACATTCTTCTTATGAAGTTACTCGCAATAGGATTTGCTCCGGGGCTCCTTAAGTTGTTTGCGAGCTATTTCTCCGGTCGAACACAGTACGTGAAGTACGGACCCTACATATCCGAGAATTACGGCACACGTTCCGGCATTAGTCAAGGGTCTAACTTGGGACCATTCCTCTTTATACTGCTCTTAAATGACTTACCATTAGAAGTGCAAAATTCCACACTACTGTTGTTCGCAGACGACGTAAAGCTAATTAGATCGGTCGAAAGCCATAATGATTGTCAGGAATTACAATGAGTAAGTAAGTAAGTAAGTGCGAGGTGATGTCCTTTTCGCGATCACATGGTCCTATTCAGTACGAGTATGCCATCGGTGATGTTTGTATAGCGCGTTCGGCCCGCGTCCGCGATCTAGGTGTGCTCTTCGACCATGCGCTTCCATTTCGCGATCATGTCCAGGCAGTGACTGATGCGGCGTACAAGAGCCTGGGATTCGTTTTGCGCAACTCTAGGTCCCTGAGCGTATACGCCACTCGACCGTGTGCTCTATGCTGCACTCGTCCGGAGTGTACTGAAGACGAATTCTGTAGTCTGGAGTCCGCATGAGAAATAAATATATTCTAATGTTGGAACAGGTCTAGAAAATGTACCTTAGGGAATGTACAAGAGGATATACGTCTATTATCCGTACATGTATCCTATCTTATTCTTACAGGGTCAGCTAGGGTATGTCTCCTTACAGTTGCGAAGCTCGCTCTCCTTAGCCAAGTTTATATTAGCAATCTTTAGAAATAAAATTGATAGTATAAAACTTGTCGAAGTTTGTGTGCGCCTGATTGTATCTAACCAGTACACCCGCGCGCGGAGGCACCCGCTGCTGGCGACGAGCGCGGCGCGCACGCAGGCGCACGGCGCACGCGCAGGCGCCGGTCGCGCGCGCGCACGCGTTGCTCAACTCCCTGCTCGAGGCGCAGCCACAGTGCGATTTGTTTGTGAGTGCGATGGGGCGAGTGATAATGGAATGCAAGAGGATATTAGAAAGAGAGATGCCTGAGAGTACCATATCATAATTTATACCTGTGTCTTAGTTGTATGTTATGTGTTCTTGACTATGTTCTATTTGCTTTATGTTGTTAATGTATTTCAATTTGTGCCGCTTTGGCATTAACTGTAAGGTGCAATTTGTTATATGAAATAATAAATAAATAATTAATTTCCCCAAGAAGGAAAACGTTATTCCCTTCACCCTTCACATCATTAAAACTATTTTATTAATGTTTATAGGTTACCTAAATAATAGGTGCTGGTTTCGTGGCGAAAATTAAATGTAATCTGCCAATACTAGAATTGAATCGCTTAACTTCAAACTCGGGTAAATCCATCTGTCAGATTATGCGATTTTGGTATTAAGAAAAGGTAGATATTTGCTGAGAGGGTCGAATGGATTTACCCGAGTTTAAGTTAAGCGACACAATTAACCTTTTGGACGCCAATGACGGATATATCGGCAGCGTAGGTCCAACGCCAAAGACCGATTAATCCGTCACAGACCACAGAGCAACATAGACCTACGTGCATTCGCATAAAGTTCAATTTCAGTTTTCACACTTCGGTGACGTGGCGTCTAGATGACAGCTTTTGTGTTTGACACGGCGTCGAAAAGGTTAAATATTATACTTTAAAAAATATATTATAATTTTTATTCCCGCATATTCTAATACGAATTCTTCTAAAGACAACAACAACAACAGATTAACACACAGGACATCAAAGCCAGATATTTTTTTTAAAGGTACTTACAATCCAACTAGTGTACCTTTATTGAAATCTTAATTTTTTTAATGCTGATCCTTGACCGAATTTTCATTGACCACGTTTGGTCACGCAAAGTGCCGCTTAAGTTTTTTTCACCATTCGTTCAATTCGTCTAAAGAAAGGTATTTCCACCGAGTCGGTTTTATGAAATTCCTTTGACATGGCATCCGAACATTAGATTGGTTGATTGCTACGCCGTAGGCGCCTACGGCGAGAGGTGCTACGCGCGTAGCGTTTATTGTTTTGAGCGTGGGTATAATTGTAGTTACAGGTTTTGATTTATAGTTACGGTTAAGTTCTGTACGCGTCTTGTACCGCCTGGTTAATGGCGTGTCTAAATACAATAGCGTGCGGTATCCATTCATCATACAAAATATGATTATTATTTCGTATATTTTGATTCTACTCATAAATCATAGGGCGGATGCATCACAGACCATGATACAGACCTATAATTTTGGTGACAATATTTTATGAAATTCATATATAGATTTATACACAGATTTGAAAGTATGTAGATACTTCTTTCTTTGCATCTTGTAGGTATATAGGTACAATTAAGAATGTGGTACGCTAATAGGTAACCACCTAACTTTAATAATAAATTGACCATGTGCCGATCTTATTTTCGGATTTTGACAACGAGCGGTTTGTTCGGTCCGTTCCCAAAAACTATAAAATTAGGTCTAAGGATTATCTTTTCTCGAAAACTATGTTTTTTTGCTTACTTAACTACCTACTAAGAGATACGAACTAAGCGCCACTTGCATCACCCCACTAACCCGGGATTAACCGGTTAAACCGTTAACCCAGTGTCAAATTGCACTGGTAACCATGGTAACTTCAGGTTTAACCGGTTAACCCCGGGCTAGTGAATGGTGCAAGTAGCCCTAAGAATGTTATATTATCTTGTAACTCTGTCAATTATTTATTTACATACAAGATATATACAGTGGTACTACGTAAACGAAATTAATAACTAGCTTAAATCTAAAATAGGCCCTTGAGGCATTGTACCAAGGATGCTGGCGGCATTTCCCCGTTGTATCGCAATGCTGATACGTTGTGCGAGAAAGCCGCCAGCTCTTCGGTCACCAGTTACGTCAACCAGACGCTTCGCGATTTCTGCAAACAACTTATGCGCGCTGGGACCCCATGGACCTAGAGTTTCAACTCCAAATGGAACGAAATGATACTCTCTACCGAGGCTCTTATATTTATTACGTTTTAAAATTTCGGCGCTTTCCGCCGCTCCGCCCGCTTTTACATTAGTCCGTTGGAGGTGGGACGGTGCCAGTGTGTCTACGCAGGTAGCATCCCACACCAACATCCGTCCCAAGCTCCAAGGAACCAAGGACATCCCATCGGGCCTCTTGCCATCATCTCTGATAATGCCAGTCGGCTCAAGAAGAGCGGGTACATTGATGGTGGCAAGAGACCGACGGATTATGTCATTAAGCGACGCATGTCTTGAAAAACGGCCGGCACTTTTTTGACAAGATAATCCATGGTGTCCCAGTCGGTCCACGTCCGTGCCACAAGAGCATATGTGTGGCGTACACACCGAAACCCCGAGTCGCAAACCAGTCGCCAGTCTAAGGGAGGCCGGATCCAAGAAAGTACCAGTATTAGGCGAAGGATGGGCATGTAGCCAGTAACCCGCTTCCCGGGCTCCGACCGCCAAAAGCCTCGCGCGGTCTGGACCTGTACAGTTGTTTAGGAGAATATTGTAAGTTAAATCACAGTAAACATTATCCCAACTCTTGTAACTGTATGTAGAGTTCAGTATCGTTATTCTAAGAAATTCTACCTTGTCTAACGTGGGCGTGATTACGTCAATAACTACAAAGTGACTGACTCATCAACGCAGAGCCGAAACTACAAAAGCTAGAAAGTTGAATTTTACATAAAAGAAACAAAAAGCCGTTTTGTAAAATATTATTAATATATGTAAGGTATTAAGTTTCGCATGCTTTGTCAATAAAGACAAATGTACTTATGCAAATATAAATACTTATACAGCGATGTCTAACTGACCTTTCAAACTCTAACCTTTCCCTCCGATTAATAGCTCATTATTCAAAAACCTATGTCTGTAATAGTGATTTGCGCTTATCCGTCATTTTGATATTTATGTTTGAAAAAAAGGGAATAAATTGAACACAAGTTTGTTTTATAAGTAAAAGGGTAAGACATTGCGCATTATTAATTTTACAGAATTGTCGCATCGTCTACATATCCAACAAAATTATAAAAAAAGATAAACTTACTTCAAAAAGTATTTAAAAAAAGTTACAATATTCACGCTTAAACCGCTGAACCGATTTATTGGGTATTGAGATAGTTTGAGTCCCGGGAAAAAATTGCATTATTTTATCAGAAAAAGTTGCAGGCAAAAGCCAGTTATTACTGCTGTGTAATAAACTTATTTCCGCAATTTTAATGTAGTATAGAATAAACAAGATATTTTTTTTCGAATTCTCAAAAATCTCAGCCTAGGGTATTTATGATAAACATTTATTTACAGATTTATATAGATAGTCATCATATACATAAACTATATATTATACATGCAAACACAAATCAATACACGTGTCGTGTCAAATAAAAGTATCAACAACAGTAAAATTTGTTTATTGGTATTTTTTAATCTTAAACTTTACTTTATTCAACAAAGTTACGCCACCAGATTTAGCTAAAAAGTCATACCACCCTATTAACATGTAACAATTGTTTGGGACTTAGTAGGCAGATGTTAATATTTAAAGAACCTAAGAAGAATAAGAGCTGCTCTCTAATGAAACTACCCTAGTATTGTACGAAATCACGCAAATTCCAATGCCAGAAAGCCACTGCTGATGAAAATTTAAGGCGCTAAAATATATGGCACTTATACATACTTATTACTTTCTAATACTGTAAGTCTCTAACCTGTTGAAACTATTATAAAAGGTAGACCTAAAAACGTATTTAGTACATTCTAAGCTTAAAATCACCGCATTTCCTATGTATTCATGTATAAGTGAATCAATAATTTAACTTCTTTACCAAAGTATTGTATCGTTATTCAGAAGTTCGACCTTGTCAAACGTGGGCGTGATTACGTCAATAAAATTACAAAGTCGATTATAAAATCTATTGTCCAATTAAAATGAGATATCAAATTCATATAACAACTCACAGTACGTCAACTTATTTTAGTGGTAAAATTGTATATGAAACATTTGCACAAATACCTAATTGTATTAAAAACAAAGGATGAATATTTGATTGATATTACGATATTACTTTGTGATATTACTTTATGATATTACTTTTTTTAACGTTATTCGTCTTGATATTCTATGTCGATGTCCTTAACATTTATGTTTGCCGCTGGATTTACAGTTGGCTTGGTATATCTATTTACTTCGACACGCTACTTGAATACTTAAATTGAGCTGACTCACGTAATACGTCTACTTGTAACAGCATCAACAGCATTTTTAAAACCGACATGCATGCGTCTCCACAAGAATTTTACATCCGTGTCTTAAATAAATTATACTGAAGTAATTGTCTTCGGTTACCGCGATAGTTACTCATGAAATAAAACTATGAAAACGGATTATATCGCGTATATTGAATTTATAATACATCCCGACGTTTCGAACCCTTTACAGCGTTCGTGGTCAACGGGTGACTGAGGAAAAATTACAAAGTGCAAAAATACCCACATACTAAAATAATAAAGTAATTCTAAAATAATAAAGTAGTTCTGAAGTAATTGTCAGATCCAGTTCCAGAGCTAATTGGTTAGCTCTGGAACCGTATACCGTTCTTGTGGAGACGCATGCATGTCGGTTTTAAAAATGGTGTTCCGGTTTGTCAGGTTTGCAAACCTAACGCTTCACTTAAAAAAATAAATAATGGGGTATTGTGCCTTTTATGGTTTTATTCATTAATTTAAGCTGTCTTTTTGGCTATGCATTATAAGACCTACTTCTCTGCATCACTAAAAGAGCAGCACATCGCCGGAGCTCTTAAAAAAGTTGTCAAAATCGCTCGTTTACGCTAAAGATTGCGTTTGACGTCATGAATCTTAAACTTCATAATGTCGTTATTGCGATTGCTGTGGGACCACATCTGTGATTTATAACTCCACGCTATTTAAAGTCACGCAATTCGCCGTTTAAGGATGCCGATGCATTTTTTTACTGGAAACTGTTCCCAGAATACTTATAACATTTTGTTAAATAATTTACTTTGAACAATTCCTTTCAATATTTTTTTTAATAACCGCCTTCTAGAGGGGAATAAAGACAAAAAATTTATAAAAGAAACGAAACAAAGAAAATGTTACGTTTTATTTGAATTGTCGATGAAACAGGTACTAGAGGTAGGCTTTGCGTTTTATAACTCAGTGGAAATCATTTGTTGCAAACATAAGGATGGTTACTATGAAAACAGGTTATTTACTTACTTTATACCTACATTTGTTTTTAAGAGTTCCCGATATTGAAATCATACCGGGTGTGGCCTGTAACATGAGCAAATAATTAAATCATAGACTGTACTCCTCAAACGGTGACACTTTTATTCAATAACTTTTAAAAAATATAGTCTTTAGACTTTTTATTTTTTATACAAGTTAAATATTATCTTCCATGTACGTCATTATCATTGTGATTGACGTTGCTTGTCAGTGTCACGCCTTAAATATAGCAAAATTCGCAATACATTGCGTCTTAGAATTAAACTTTAAAGTGTATCAAAAATAAAAACAAGTTATTTTTAAAAGTCGCTGAACAAATATTGGTCAGTATGAGGAGTACAGCCTACAGTTTAATTTTTTGCTCGTATTACAGGCCACACCGGTATACTTAATATGAATTTAATATTATGATTTCGAAGAGGTCAGAGCGTTTTAATGTGTTGTTATTAGAAGTATCATAAATAATATGTTTATAAAGAATTTGTTAAATTTACTAAAATGTATTTATTTATAGATATTACTTGGAAAAAGCTCTTCGGGTATTTACTTGCAACCTCGTATTGAATTGTCTTTTATACATTTTATCATCTCTTTTTAGGTTACGTTAGCATTTGGTACAGGTACACCGGAAACGAAATATTTAACCAAGAACTGTAACTCATTCATAGTATTCCCTTGCTATGTTTTCAGCTCGTCAATCAAGAACCTCTTGCTGGAGTGATAATCGGTATTACGGTTCCAAGACGATCAATGCGTGATTTACGACCCCGATTAAAGCAATTGTCAAGCACAGTTACATGATTGAATATGATTAACCGAGCTTTAGATTGATGCCGCCGAAGATCAATATCTTTTCGCTATGTGATTTACAATTGCTTCTTATTGTTTCATCATAACTTTACAAAAAATATTGATGCACTGATTGAGAGAGAGAGAGAGAGAGAGAGAGAGAGAGAGAGAGAGAGAGAGAGAGAGAGAGAGAGAGAGAGAGAGAGAAAGAGAGAGTAAATTAAATATCATTTAAATGTACTTAATAGTTTACACACTAAGAGCTCTTGCCCACTGACTTTTTTGCGTGCGAGACGTGCTAATATAGTAACGTTCACACGAGCATTCTGTTTGCGGGATACTGCACGCATACTACAGAAAACTGGATCCTGCAGAAAACCGTGCCCGCAAAAAACTGGACGGCCTAATGCACAATAGTTAAGTTGATTGACATTGGTATTAAAACAGCGTGATGTTAAAAATTAGTCTCGACGTAGCATAATGTTGCAGTAAATTTACTGCAACGCTGGTTTTCAGTCAGACCCTACAAAAAATAATCATTAAGTATTAAGTAATAAAAATTGATATTGTATCAATTGTTTCAGGCAGGCTTATTAATAACGTGTTCGTCTGACGCGCTTCATCGTCTTGGGGCCTGTTATAACTGCCATCCTAGACCAGAAAAATCCCATTGAATTTAAATTAGTGTCTCTGAATGTAGTCCCAGTTCGCTTCCTAATCAGAATTAGAAGCACAACTCCAAACACGCCGCGTTCAAACACCCGTCTTCAGCCCGTTCAGAAACCACATCACGTATCCAACATTATGAGTGGACTAGCGGCAATTTGTAGACCGTTAGCCTCGATCCCGAACTCACCAATACATCGCCCTAAAAGCCTGTAAAATTTATTGAACGCGCATAGATTGATTGAGGCGGTAAATATAGGTTTTTGAACGTAAGGCATTGATCTTCGATAAGTATTTATACTCAATTTGATGGTGTACATTAATCATTGACGTCAAGGTCATTAGGTATTGTCTGTTGTATAATTTAAGTGTTTTGGTGAACGTATTTGAAAACCTTGTTAGTCCTTAAGTAGATTATTTCATAGAAAAGTTGATAAGACAATAATAATGATTAATCCTTAACTATTTTTAGTACAAGGGGATATTATTTCCCACTTAGTCTATTCTTTTTGGTTTTTCTTTTTGGTTGGTTCTTGGTCTTGGTAAATTTAATATAGATTAGAATGTATAAATTAGATTAATAATAATAATTATTCTTAATGTAATGGGTTGATACCTAAATAAATAACATTTTTATTTTTATTTTATTCGTATAAAATCGATGTAATTTTTTAAATAGCAACGCTCAAAAAAGCTTACCACGCGGAAATACGGTGAGTCTTGGTAAATATTAATTTTTTTTACTGGCAACACTTTTTGCTTAAACTTCATCTGTCAATAAACGTCAATGTCAAAGTCACAAGTGGTGAAAAATTTGTAAAAAACGGTATTTGTAGGCGGTGTGTATCTGTATTTATAACAAAAGAATCAGGTATGATTCATCCAGTTATGTAAAACTAAGTATATTGTTTATTATTTAGCATACAAAATACTGTTTGAAACTATTGCTTTGTCCAGTAAATGTCCTTTGAAGTTGTAAAGTCCAACTGGTTCAAGTGGGAAAATAATTCCCTTTGTTACAACTATTGTTACTTTGAGCGGTTACTACAATGTGACAAGAGGGGGCTTGGTGAAATGCCATCACACATTGTATTGCTAATTATGTAGAATAACTACTATTTTGGTAGTAATTGCGATCATGCGATCATACGACCTTACCCTCCATCCGATCTTATCAGGAAGATCTTTTTTACCTTAGTGAAAAATACTCTAATACCTAGTAAGTAGTTTAAACTGGCCATTATCAACAATAGTAGATTGTACAACAAGGGCATAAAGCGATACATTTCCTCCTTGCTACGCTTGGACCAATAAATTGCCTTGGATAAAAATGGACAAAATGCAAAATGCAAAATGGAAATGGACATTTATGCCTGAGTTATACACTACTAGTCTCTTCGATTGTGAGTAAAATATATAAAAATACCTAATAGTAATATTGTATGTTATTTTACCGTATTTATTCAAGACTAAAGAAAATTGTACTCGGGCCGGTCGGGGCGCGGGGCACGCGGGTCGGGGTCGGGCTGGCAAGTTTTATGGCAGATTTTGGACTTTAATGAAATAGTCAATAAGGGTCGTAATGATTTTACTTTATGGTCTAGAACATAATAAGCAACTTTATGTCGTCTACGCACGACTTAAAGTCGAACTTTACGAGCATAAGAAGTAAAAATATCTATTAAAACGTAATAAACTTGTCAGTTATATAAGTCATGTTAGTGATATATATATAGTCATGTATATAAGTCATGTTAGTGAGCAAAGAGTAATTACAGGTAACGAGTTATAAAATCGTGTTGCGAATAAAAAGTAAATGTTACTTTAATGTGCTCAGTTACATTTAAACATGATATCCCATTTCAAATTTCATCTGATCTGAACAAACTAAAAAAAATACCAAAGAAGTTTAGTGTCAAAGCAACATGACGACAAACAAATGCTTGAAATGTTCATCCAGTCCCTAAATCAAATGCGTATGTGCACAACTAAAAATACAAACCAACGATGTAGCACAGATTTGTATCTATGCAAGCAAATATCGCATATACACAAAATGAATACAGATCAAATCTCCACTCCACATACGAAAACTTTTTTACAAGCCCTCATTATAAAGTTTCCTCGTTCCGTTTCACTTAGGTATCTTATAAGAAAGCCTAAGATCCCACTTGACTTTTGGTGATCCTAACGAAACGAAGCCTAAAGATCCCACTTGACTTTTGGTGATCCTAACGAAACGACATGTCAATTCAGAGATTCCTTTAATGCGCCACACAATTTGAATTTCAAAATACACCAAAGAATTTAATACCATCAAGTAAAATTGAAATAGAACAGTTGTTTTACCGCGAGTGCGGTCAGATGAAATGTTCGATATCAGACTTTTCATACGAATGAGGGATTCACTGCCGAACCCGATTTATGCTCGAGCTGTTACAGTAAAATAATTATTAAGAATACAGTAAAACAGAAAAAATGTGAATAAAATTTCACGGTTTCTCCATAGTAAATGTATGGAAAAAGTTTTATTTAATTTGTATTTTTTGTACATTACCTTATGCTGACCCCTAGGAAATGATTGATACTGGATAGGAATAGAATCGATTGGCATAAAGATAGCATGTGAAAAATTAAAGTTTTCATTTTCATGCAAATTGTATGGGAAAAGTTTTCCACGATTTGTGGCTTTTCTAGCCGTTTATTTTTTTGGTCCCATACAAGCTTTTGATCCTGGATAGGAATGGGATCGATCGGCATCAAAAAAAAAAGGGTTTTCAAAAATTTCCTTTTTCTCGCATTCTCTGTTTTTTTTTCAAAATCTGTCGCCACGCCGTCGTAAACGCCAATCTTTATTAATTTAAAATCGAGGGTAGGTATATACAATTTCTACAATGTTGCGTTCAGTACGGATTAATCCCCCCCCCCCCCTTTATCTTATAAATTTCATAAAAACACTTTTTTCTAAAGGTTTAACGTGGATAACGTGGATAAGTAATCAAGTGCTGATTAAGGTGTCAAACCTTGAAAAAACTCCACTAATTTGGAAACAAACAAAGGTCACTTGGCAAGTTTAGCCAATATATAATAAAAGAAAGAAAATAACGAGAAAAAGTTCGCAGGAGATCGCTTAAACCAGGTTCGGACGTGACTTGCCTATTAAATAGAATTAATATTATTGTAACCTAATTTTATCGGTAGGGTAAAGCAGAATTTTTGGGTTCTATAATACGATTGTGGCATGAGCTGTAAAAACTAAAATGTTGCTTGAAAAGTAACTACATTATCGCTGGGGTAGGTGTTCAATAAATATCATAACGTTCAAGTTCCCAACGATGACTAACAACGTAACTAATAGAAACGTAACACGTAGAACGGAATAGAAAAACAAATACAAATGATTTTCGTGAAATTCTCATATTATATTTCATATCTGCTTCAAACTGCAAAAGATGTTTTTATTATTTTTAACATCTTCAATAAAGCTTGTACGTAATACAAAAGTAACAAAGACGTTTTTTTTGGTGTATTTTATTATTTTTTACACACACTTGTACGTAGACAACACAAAATAAATAGACCCCTGATCAATCACCTGACCCTTCGAAAAAGCAAAGGTTACTCACAAAAATTATGCTGTCAATCTATTTGCTTTGGCAGATGGATCATTTCCTGAGCTGGTACAAAACTTGTTCACCTTCTATAAAGTGAACCGTGTTTATTTTTACTAGTAATGAGTTGAGGAGCCTAGTGTGGTTGGTAGGTCGAGCGTGAAGGCTGGAGGTCAGGTGACATTTGCGAACTATCTATATCCGGACCGACTAAGTGCTGATTGACTTGGAACGGATTGCTCCGGAATCTCGCAAGCTAATTGAGTAGTTTAGGTACCTACTGTACTGTGCATTAACTATTTTAGAATCGACATAATTATTGATGTTAAGGTATACCTACTAAGGTAACTTGACGGGCTAGCGGGCCAATTCGAACAATATCAACTAGATATCCACTAGAAATGAAACAGAAACGATAACGAGATATTTAAGAAAGTCGTGCCGAATTTGACATTTTCGTGATTCCGAATGTCCTCTTGAGTTGAACGATTTCTTTAAGATTTGTTTAAGATATTACTTAGACATCCAATGGATATCTAATGGATATCCCAAAACGTCTCAATAATTGTAGCGTGAAATGACAATTGGTTTCTCGAATCGAACTGCAAAAAATAACTAGTTGAGAACTAAACTATAACGTATCTATTAGATCTCGTAATTGTTCTCGTATCTAGTAATTATCACGTTGTTCGAATTGACCGGTGTTTCATTGTATCTAGTGGATATCTAGTTGAAATCTAGATCATTTTTCGAATTGGCCCGATATTCCGATATTAGCCCAGGGACCTTTTTATGGCGATTCTGGGACCTAGAGGTTTTGTATGAAATTCGTCATTCAAGATTGTTTTTACTGGTTTATAATACTGAGTTATTATAGGATTATAGGAATACTGGGGCTTGTTAAAATCTGGTCATATATAAATTTTCTGACAATCTTTTTTATTAACCGCACAACTGCGATGTAAACTTTTGCCGTTGCTGTTGAATATAGGTACGTTTCTAGGCTCATGCGTTAAAGTATAGAAAATGTAATCAAATCAGAAATTCAGTGTAAACTGTCGTATGAGAACTCTATAGTCTATTTCTAAATAGACTTTAGTTTATATTATAATATGATAAGTGAAGCTTATACATATAGTTGACGATCATAATATAAATTCGTATTCAATTAGCTTAAAATAATTTATAACGTAATTTAATATTATGAAATAAATAAATCTTAATCTAAATCTATCGCGTATATTGAATTTATAATACATCCCGACGTTTCGAACCCTTTACAGCGTTCGTGGTGAACGAGTGACTGAGCAAAAACTACAAAGTGCAAAAATACCCACATACTAAAAATAATGAACCATAAAATATTTATCAGTAAGGTTTTTACTCACTATTATTTTTAGTCGCTTTTGGCGACATGTTTCGGATTCTTACACCAACCGCCGCGGACACTCGTGCCTGAGGATGGATTCCCAAAGAATCCGAAACATGTCGCCAAAAGCGACTAAAAATAATAGTGAGTAAAAACCGTACTGATAAATATTTTGAAATATGTCTCACGATAGTTTAAGTGCGATTAATGAACCATAAACTATAAACTTTAAGGCTGGTCCCATAATGGGATACCTTCCTACAATTAAGGAGGGAATTAAATCTTCTCGGGTCCGAGGTGTAGGGTTGGAGCCGGCGTAGCTTTATCGCGGATTATTATTATTATTATAGCCTTTACTTCCATATTTTTTCTTATTGTTTATTTTTTGTATTTTTGAGCAAGTTATTTTATTTGTCTTTATGGATCCCTCTCTGGGTGAAGGCCTCCTCCAGTTTTTTCCAACTTTCTCTATCTTCTCCTGTCTCCATCCAGTGTTTTCCGGCTATTTGGGTAATGTCTTCAGACCAGCGTTTCTTCGGCCTGCCTGTGGGGCGTTTTCCGTGTGGTCCCTTCCATTTTGTGGTTTGTATGGTCCATCTTTTGTCTGTCATGCGAGCTACATGGCCAGCCTAGTTCCATTTAAGTTTGAGAGCATGGGTAAGAGCGTCGGTTACCTTATCGCGTATATATACCTATATCTTTACTTGGAAATAGTTGTATTGTATAACTAGCCTTATGAACCGATTTTGCATGTACAGCCAGCCTTAAAGTTTATAGTTTATGGTTCATTATTTTTTGTATGTGGGTATTTTTGCACGTTGTAGTTTTTCCTCAGTCACCCGTTGACCACGAACGCTGTAAATGGTTCGAAACGTCGGGATGTATTATAAATTCAATATACGTGATATAATCCGTTTTCATAGTTTTATTTCATGCGTAACTATCGCAGTAACCGAAGAAAATATAAGTGAAGCTTATTGTAACTATTGTTGGCTGAGTTCACAATGAAAATCGGATAAAATTATGACACGAAAAAATTTCGAGTGAAAATTGGAATTAACGCTCGACATACAATTTTCAAATTGCCAGCAATCCAATTAACAACTAACTAAAGTTATATTTTCGCAAGATATGCATCTATTTTCATTTCTTAGTGGCCTTTTCTAAGAAATTTCAGTATTGCCTGTGTAAAGATGGGGTGTTGCAGCAACTAAGAAACTCGTGGCTACAAAATACATTCTTCCGAATTATTAATGTAAGGATATACGGAAACCTAACCGACGTTGAGGCCCCCTGGTGTAGTCGGCTTAAACGATGTGATCGGCCATAATAGAGAAATAAGTAAGCATAAAGTGCTCACTCCGTACATCAGTTTTCTTACCAAAACGCTTATTATAATCATAGTCGACATCTAGCGTCAGCTAGCGGATTTATCAGTACTGCTACATGACGACGAACGAAAAGTCTAATGCTCAACAATTTTCAACTAATATTATAACCGGATTAACTGGAACTCTATTTTCAACTCCTTTTGCTTGTAATATTAGTTGTAAATTTGTTGAGCAATACACTTTTCGTCAGTCGCGACACTCGTGGCATCTAGTGACAAGTAGCGGTACTTATAAATCCGCTACTTGACGCTAGAATGTCGACTACGAAAATAATGAGCTTTTTGGTAACAAAACTGATATATGGAGTGAGCACTCTATGCTTACTTATTTCTCTATGCCTCGGCTCGGCATGACATTGTAAGCTTACTAAACCAACAGTAGTACCAGGCTCATTTTAAATAACTAAGTTTCATTTTGTCTGATTCTATCAGGTGCGCTCCATATTTATTGTAGGTGGGTTTATTAGAGCAATTTATCTAAAGTAGAGATATTACGGCAGTCTGTTTTTAGTTATACATATGGAGGTATGGGCAAATTTTAATACCTACAGTGTTACACAAAATGATTATAATAATAAAAAAGTTTAAATTACAGAATGACCGCCATTTTGTTTATTGTTTGACGTGAATACCTACATGAAAGGAAGAGACCCATTAGAATACAGCCATGAATTAAAATTGTGTAAAAATATTCAATCACCTATCCAAATTTAACTTTTGAAATTACAATTAAAGTAATGAAACAATAAACATCACTATTTGAAAAGTAAAACTCATTTACCTATAGCTTGATTTTTTTAAATATATGTTTGACTTAATAACCTTAGTGGTTTATATGACTTTTATGAGTGACATAATTATTTTTTCAATTTTTTTCTGCTAAATCTGCGTGAAATATACCTTTTATGACAAAACCCTAATCATAACTATCAAAACAACTTTACGCCCCTTTACTATGTTATTGCGTATTCATAAAACATCGAGTACTTAATCAATATGTACAAACTTTTAGCTGACGTGTACTGCATACTGTTAGGTTACCTATGTGTTTTCGTACGACTGCCTCCAGTCTGTAGTTCGTGTTTTATATTCTTTGTACAAACGTTAAAACTTTAGATTAGTTGTTAATCCTGAGCTTAGAGCTGTCTTAGGACTCAAAACCCATTTATCAGCGACACTGAATCCTACTTCTGGCAAAGATTTATTGCTATAATCAAATACCTACATATTTGTATAGATTCCTTATTTTATTTTTTTATTTTATTTATTTGGGGCATCAACAGCAATACAAAAATTAATACAAATCATAGTGAACAGAAAACATAGCCAATAACAGATGTCCACAAAAGTACAATTAACATGCAATAACTAAGTGGAAACACAGAAAAAAAGAAGGGAGTAAAAAAGCATTCTATACAAACTAGATATGGCTTGCATAACATGTGTACGTGTGTAATATGAATTTAAACTTTTTATAGTAAGTATGTATTTGCATACGAAAAATAAAAATGATTTATATCGTTCTTATCGTTTACAAAATAAGAATCAAGGAAGGAATTTCCTAGTAAGCATAAAATACCTAGTAAGCGTGAAATACTTGCTCCCGGAAATCCCGCTCCTCTAAAATTACCATTGTCACTATACTATTAATCTGTATAATACAGGAAACATGCAAATTCGATAAAATTAAATAATATTATGTACAAAGTAAAATAAATACATCCAAATTAAATTAACACAAATAAAATAGAATCAGATCTGTTGTATATTACTGGCTTATCAAAATTTTGAATTTATACTTCTTTTACACAATATGTATTCCATTTATGTCTGTTGTCACTTTCAATAAACCAAGTTAAAAATAAACCTGATCGATTGATACCTTTAATGAAAATTTGTCATCTAGCCTATTTTGAACAGGCAGCGCTGCGCAGCGGCTCTTTCAACTTCTATAATCTTAATTTTTATTGCCCTTGCCTTTTATACGAGTGTGTGTTTTTTAGGGATCTACCTAAAGGGTGACGAATGGAACCATTACTTAACCTCCGCTGCGTGTCCGCTGCATATAATTTAAAAGGATACCTACAGATCGCTTTGTGTATTCCGATCCACACTTGGCCGGCTTTTTCTCTCATTTGACTTGGCTTGTCATTTTGTTTCCTGAAAATAAAAATAAATATTTTGAGTGAAAAACAAAGATAATTTTTTTTGCAAGCCCGTATTTAAATTTAACTGATCTGAGGAAAGTCCGAGTCTCATTTTGTCTCTTTACTTTAGACACTTTATGACTTAGAATCTTGGCAAAACAATCGATCTGATGTCCTGATTATCGATTTCGTAGGTACCTACTTTGAGCTAAGCTAGGTTATTGGACTAACAATAATTGCGCCACAGATTTAACCTTTCCACTTGACTATCGTTCATTCCATTTGTCGAAAGCAAATCCATCTGATTCAAATGAGTCTGAAAGCCTTGTCTTTATTATGTTTTCTGTAACCTTATCTTGCTCAATACTTGGAAAATCGCAAAATTCTCGCCACAAAACCGAATGTTGCTTTTCAAAGAGATAATATTTCAGTTCGAAAGTTGAAGGAGTTACCCTCAGGCTGTCTTGTCGTGTGCAAACGGTGAGAAGTTTCCGCGGTTACATGCCACGTTTGATTTATACTCCACAACTTTGAACGCACTTGTTTCGCATCTCTAATTTAAGCTAAAAATATAAACATGTTGTTTAAGTATGCCGGTATCTGTTGATTAACTGTCGATATAAACTCGTAAATTTTGCGAAGTTACGCTGAAGTTCTGGATTGATTTCTGGAAACTTTACTTCATAAGGATTATTTACATGTGAAAGGTAAGCCCTTATTAATGGTAAACCGAAAGTATGTACAAACATGTTGTAACAGAACACCGCCTAATCATTGAGACTAACGGCGCGATTCGGAAAATGAATTAGAGATTCACTAGATATGAAATGATAAAGATATGTGACGTCCCACGGATAAAGGTAGCTTATGGCGGTAGGAGCTTACGCTGTTATTAAAGCCGCTCCAATTAATATTGGATATTAGATAGCGCCGCAATAATTTGCGACGCTATGCGACGTAAGCGCCAGCTACCATAAGGTACCTTTTGCTGTGAAATGTCACATATATTTACTAATTCATATCTAGTGAATCTCTAATTCATTTCTCGAATCGCGCCGTAAATTGTTCGAAGTGATCTGAAAATCGAACAATGTTTTTTTTTTAAATTACGTTTAGTGACTTGATTTTTTTTATGAAAACTACATGTAAAAGTTACACAAACAACAGGTTTTAATAATTATATAACCAAAGAAATCAACTTACTTGAAAATATCAGACAGGGCTTCAGTGGCATGTTTCGTCTTTAGGTAAGCTGCGCGTTTAAGCATAATTATTTCTGTAATGTGCATCTACTTGGATAAACAGGTTTTGTTCTATTTCGTGCATCGGAGCTACCTACATTACATACAGGTGATTTACATAGCTCTATTTACGACCGAACTACGTTGGATGTGTACAGTGGCTTAACTTACCAAAAATATTGCTTCATGATAATCATGATTTTATTTTCGTTGTCAAGTTGAGTCAGTTAATAATGACATGTTTTTACAAAAAAAAAACTTAAGGAAAGCGTAATTTCTATAGTCTGTACACACACACACACTTCCACCGTACAACTTTCAAACTTTAAAATATCAATTTTTCACTAATTATAACTTTTTTCTATTAGCCGGCAATCGTTATCAACTTATCTCACCAAAACAAACAAACAATGGCAGCCGATTCAGCCAAATTTTTTTTTGTAAATTTGCCCAAATTCAGTAAACGAATAAAAAAAGCAAAGTGTATTAACTTTAACAAAACAGCTGCATTCTAGCCACGCTCCTCTTTGTCACATCTAAAAGTTCATAGTGACAAACCTGTTTCTTGCAAGCTCTCTTGCCTCAGTTTTTCTCTGTAACTGTTAGTATAAGAAACCAGCGCTGTCGAGTATTTAAGCATTATAGTAGATGAGAGCATAAACTTTAAATGCCACATTTCGCTGACAGCAGGCAGGGTACGAAAATTAATAAACACATTATGACATATAATAAGTTATATATATCATTGCTAAAATACATAGAAAACATTAATAACTTAGGAACAAGTAATCGTGATATGAACACGGGACCTCCTGTTCCATAGGCAGGGTCACAACCTACTAGGCTAGGAAGCCGTTATACAATTATACATATATTTATATGACAACTGTCAATATCATGTCATACGTATTTAAGAGAAGCAGTATAATTTGATGGATCTAACTTGCACAAACATGCGCTCCTTTTATTTTCTTTATTCTGTTGACAGTCTGTTTATATTAAAATAAATATACATTTGGTTGTCTCGAAATGAGATCCGGCCGGCTTCGAGGTCCCAAATAATAAAGTGAAAGTAAAACGAAGTTTTTATTAAACGAAATGAAATCATCTGTTGTAAGAATCTGAGGGATACGATGTAAAAATAATAGCTTTTCTTTGAGAAAAAGAAATACCATTTAATGGTTAGATTATAGTTAAGACCTACCGCAGGACGTATAAGAATACCGGCTGTTATTTTGATTTTATTCAACTTTGCGGAAACTCCTGACCTTATTTTTTTTTCTTAAGACATTTGATATTCTAACTTAATTGCTTCAACGATATTTAAACACTATTAAAAATTGTATGAAACTTAGTTTTACTGCTGGGACATGCATGTACGGTCAATTTTTAGAAATAAGTATGTTAATTAGCAACACATTCGCTGCCAGCGACTCGCCAGGCGGTTTCTCTGTTAGTAGGCGCTTTCGTTATTACCTCTACGGTTTTTCCTGTGTTATCGGTTAAGCTCGTAGCACGTAGTTTGCACTGGCATTTGTTGTTGTTAATGGTTGACGACTTAATGTAAACAAGTGGATATCTCATCTCAGCAAACACATATATAATATGAACCCGTAACTACCCGTACTAATTTTAGTAACCTTTTGCTACCGTATAATTGCTCAATATTATCTTCCATGCTAAACATTCCATAGCTTGAGAAAACAGTGGTTCTCTATCAATCAGCCGTCTTTATATAATTCCTAATAATGAGAGAATAGCGACCATTAAGAATTAAATCTAAACACCTGTTTGATAGAGAATCACTGTTTCTATCCAGGCAATGATTGGCATGGTAGACATTTCAGGTAGGTAGTCTGTATGATGTGCTATTATTCATTGGGACTTCCATTTAACTCATGTGATATTATTAGGAGGATTAAAGTATTTATTTTAATTTCAGGGAACGCGGGTGGGTACCTAAGCTAGTAATGTAATAATCCTTGAGACATTCTCATGACTAACACTCGATCGCGGCGATAAGATTTATTCACAGGCACGTACAACAGTTATCAGTTTCCGGTGGTTCATGGGCTATCGCTGTGTGCTCTAGTACCGAGACAGTTAAAATTTCTAACCTTACCTCTCGTTTTCTGTATAGGCAGATTCAAGCCTATTTTTTCCTAGTTTTTTTCAGTCACATCCACTTCATTTAAACAGTCTCGATTGAACTACTATCGGTTTTATGTACATACCTCATCAATGCGTTGAGGGTTTCTTCGGTGCGGTGTGGTGGGAAAACTGTTTTTACTCGGCAGCAAATGTTGTTTATCCCCCATGCCTTGAAACCTTCGGGCCTCACTACGCTCAAGATTTATTTTTGATTTTTAGGGTTCCGTATCGAAAAGGTACAAAATGAACCCTTATGGTGCGAGTCTGTCCGTCTGTCTGTCTGTCTGTCACATTGCTAAATATCTCGGGAACTACTGAAGCTAACGAAATTTGAAATAGTTATAAACAACGCTAACCAAAACACATTGGAAGAGTATATATATTTTTTTATAAATTTTGACTGATTTACTCTATCAGGTTTCAAGGCTAGAAAAACGAAGAATGTGACGTGAGAAATAATTTTTCCCCTCACTAGCTCGGAAAGCCGTCTTTTATCCTTTAAAACCAGCGGGGAAAAACGCATTTTATCCACTAGTGGGGAAAGTAAATTGACCTTGGATGGAGCGTGTTTAAGTAGCTTGACAGATAACAAAACGTAAATGCTCATAATAATGGTTCGTTCGATATTAATTATCATTAAATAAATGGTTTGAGAATTTAATAAAAATACCAAATTTAGCTTTATTTACTGATTTTAAGTCATAAACCTTAAAATTCCATAAAAAACGTTTTTTTTCTAATAATGATGTTAAATAACGCGCAAATTCTGAACGCACAAGTTGAGTCGACGCAATTTCAAAACGCATCATTGACATTTCTGACGTATGAAATGTCAACATTGTCAACAAATTTTTTACTTTAAAACTTCTCACGTAAAAATACAGAATTTCTAGAGTTTATTGTTATAATATCGTAAAAAAATTAGTGATTCCAGTGATGAAGATGATCTAACGCCTGTGGATGTTGCACTTTCCTCGCTATAATGAGGTGAAAAGTTTTGTGTTACACACGGGTGCAAATGTATTTTACTTCTCGTGTGTTGAAACACTCGCTGGTAAAATACAACTTTGCACCCTTGTATAACAAATAACTATTTCCCCTCACTAGCTCGGAAAGCCGTCTTTTATCCTTTAAAACAAGCGGGAAAAAACGCATTTTATCCACTAGTGGGGAAAGTAATTTGACCTTGGATGGAGCGTGTTTAAGTAGCCTTTGACAGATAACAAAACGTAAAACGCTCATAATAATGGTTCATTCGATGTTAATTATCATTAAATAAATGGTTTGAGAATTTAATAAAAAATCCAAATTTAGCTTTATTTAATGATTTTAAGTCATAAACCTTAAATTCCATAAGAAACATTAGTTTTTAGGGTTCCGTACCCAAAGGGTAAAAACGGGACCCTATTACTAAGACTCCGCTGTCCGTCTGTCCGTCTGTCTGTCTGTCACCAGGCTGTATCTCATGAACCGTGATAGATAGATAGTTGAAATTTTCACAGATGATGTATTTCTGTTGCCGCTATAACAACAAATACTAAAAAGTACGGAACCCTCGGTGCGCGAGTCCGACTCGCACTTGGCCGTTTTTTTTTAAATGATGTTGAATGTAATTCTGAAGAACAAGTTGACTCGATGCAATTTCAAAACGCATTGTCAACAAAAAAAATCTCACCGACTCCGACACATAAAAATACACAATTTCCAGAGTTTTCTGTTATAGTATCGTATTATCGTAAAAAAATGAGTGATTCCAGTGATGAAGGTGACGCCTGTGGATGTTGCACTTTTCTCGCTACAGTGAGGGGAAAAGTTTTGTGTTACACACGGGTGCAAATGTATTTTACTTCTCGTGTGTTGAAACACTCGCTACGCTCAGGGTTCTATTTTAGAACCACTCGCTTCGCTCGTGGTTCAACTATAGAGTCATTTCGCTTGCTCGTGTTTCAATTCCACACTCGCGGGTAAAATACAACTTTGCACCCTTGATGTATTACAAATAACTATTACATAATAATTATCCCAAACTTCTTCCGTAATAAATTAAAATAGTGATTAAACCAATATTGGACTGTCTTACTAGATGAAATCCATTTTTGGCATTTAATTGAAACTGGACCCACAAACAAAACAAACAGAGCGAAGAAAACGTTCCAATAATAAACAAGAGCTGAAAATGAAACCCGAAGGTTTATATTAAAATGTTTTACCGCAATTGTTTGGATTTAACCCTTCCCTTTAATATGGGATTGAAATTTAATCTCGCCATTGTTTTAGAGATATTTACGGAACCCATTGAAACTCGAATGCGATTAGAAGTGAGCGATTTGAGAAGTAAAGCTGCTGGGTTTTTGTGTCTATTCAAACGCGAAAAATTGATACCTAACTATACTGTCCAATATTTCGTCGATCACTTTCACCCAATGGTCTCGTACAGTTAGCTGCAGAGAAATTATAGTTCCGCTTTTACTATTTAGATGCTAAAGTAATTAAATTTATAATTGATTTGAATTAATTTCTTTTTCGGTCAAAAAGTTTAAAAATAACAAATTAATCAAAAGGGTTATGGCAATTACGCCAAAACTAGCAATTTGGGTCGAACTAGAGGCGCCACCTTTTATAGAGGAATTTCATAAGGCTGTAAAGCAGTTGAAACGTGGAAAGAGTCCTGGCAGTGATGGTACTCAAGCATACATCATAAAGCTCGAGTGTGTGGGCCCAATTCTGCATAGTCTGTTGTGGAAATGTTGGGAGAAAGGAATGGTTCCACAGGATATGCGTGATGCTAATTAACATCATCACGCTGTGCAAAGGGAAGGGAGACC
Source organism: Cydia strobilella (assembly GCF_947568885.1). Classification (NCBI taxonomy): domain Eukaryota; kingdom Metazoa; phylum Arthropoda; class Insecta; order Lepidoptera; family Tortricidae; genus Cydia; species Cydia strobilella. The sequence goes on along the minus strand of NC_086045.1, from coordinate 11,199,514 downwards.
GCGGTGATTGCAACAATTACCGGGGCATTTCCCTCCTTAATATTGTGGGCAAGGCTACAGCAACTTGCCAATCGCGTATATCCCGAAAGCTAGTGTGTATTCCGTGCCCAGCGTTCTACAATGGATATGATCTTTAGGTACACTTCGGCAGATTCAAGAAAAGTGTAGTGAGCAGAGAACACCCCCTGTTGTTGCGTTCGTTGACCTGAATAAGGCCTTCGATACCGGCAGCAGGGAAGGGCTTTACTCCGTACTAGAACTCATTGGATGCCCACCAAAACTGTTGAGTCTTGTGAACTCGTTTCACGAGGGTATGCTAGGTGCAGTGGTGTTTGACGGTACCGTGTCTGACCCGTTCTTTATGGGTCGAGGTGTTCGGCAAGGCTGCGTACTGGCGCCTACCCTGTTTGGTATATTCTTCTCGTTACTGCATAAAACCGCGTTCGGTGACGACCAACAGGGTATCCTTCTTCATACGAGGGCTGATGGAAAACTTTACAATGTGTCACTACTAAAGCCCAAGCAAAAACGAGACAATTTATTCGTTGACAGTTTGCTGTTTGCCGACGACGCAGCCTTCATCGCCACATCGCAGCTTGAGCTTCAGACCATTGTGGATAAGTTTTCACGTGTCTGTGCTCTATTCTCGATGTCAATAAATCCCCGGAAAACTGTTCTGCTAGCTCAAGGGTGTGCGGATATACCGTCAATCTTGTTGGATAACGCCCCGCTCGAGTCAGTCGATAAGTTTTGCTACCTCGGGTCGACGGTGACTAACAATCTTTCACCGGATGCAGAAATCGACGTTCGGATCGGAAAAGTGGCGACGATGTTTGGGAAGTTGAGTGCAAGAGTATGGCAAAATAAACATCTTACCAGGAAAACGAAGATGATTGTTTATCAAACGTGCATCCTGAGCATACTCTTGTACGGGGCTGAGACCTGGACATCGTATGCCAAGCACGAACGTCGTCGTAACGTTTTCCACATGCGCTGCATCCGGAGCATTTTGGGCATACACTGGAAGGATAGAGTCACGAACGAGAGGATGCTTGAGATTGCTTAGCTAGCAGCTGCCCAGCCTGTTTGCGCTGCTACTTTGGCTGGGGCATGTGCATCGAATGCAACCTTCTCGTTTGCCGCGGCGTGTTTTGCTTTCGAGCCATAGCTGATGCCAAGAGAAACGTCGGTCGGTCAATGCTAGAACATAGGGATTGCGCCAAGCGAGACATGCACGCCTTCAACATCCTGGTTCACAAATGGGAGGAGCTTGCCGAGGACAGAGTCAAGTGGCGCAAGCTGGTATTTGACGGACGTAAAATTCACGACGACGCTTGGTAATTAACCCGACACCTGTTCGCCACGGGCACATTGCACCTGCCAGGCTTGTGGTCGTGTATGCCGCTCCCGTATTGGCTTACACAGCCACGAAAAACGTTGTCGCTCTACCTGACACTGCTTGTATAGTCTGTTAGACTCGAAGGCCAATGATGATGATGATGATATGACAATTAATCTGAGAATGCTAAGAATTATTTGTTACCGATTTATTCCTATGAACCTATGTTATAAAGTTGAGATGGTTTTTCGGGGGAGCATGACACTTAAATTAACTTAAAATTATTTGGTGCAAAACCTGACCCAAAAAATAGTAATTGTTTATAATTACGGGTTCATATTATTTACTAAAGACCCTGCCTTACGAAAATTTACCGTACATTATTGAAAAGCTTTAACTGTCAAATTGTTTTTGTCCTCTCATGATTTAGGAACGATGAAATTTTATTAATGAGCCTCCTATCTCCAGCTTGCGAGAAATAAGGTGAGCCGAAAACAAATATTAGATACCTTTACCTACAAAAAATTGCTGTCCTCAGGTCGGGTAAGGTTGTCAAAAAAGTGCTTAGATTTTTACATTTTTGTTGTTGCTTTATTCCTCGTGTTTTATTGGCTAGATTAAGGTTTGTCGCGTTTGTTCGTAGGTTAAAAATAATAAAGAAACAATTGAATGTTTTATTATATATAGTACATACTTAGCGTGGGACTAATTGGAACTACAAGGATCTTAATGATTTAAAGATTTTTTTATACAATCTCAAAATATTAGGTTCCTAATGATAAAAACATTAATTATGTAAAAGTGCAAACTATTAAGAAGGAACGTTTTAGTAAGTTATTAAGCAAATCGAGTGAGCTGATAAAATAATAAAACAAACTTACTTTTTATATTATAAATATTTACAATTTGTAAAAAAAATATATCTTTATTCTGCTGTCTTTACCTTAGGAGGTGGCATGATTTATGACGTTTAATAAGGCACGCTGAATTTCCGCGGCCACGTGCTTAAAATAAAATACAAGGTCTGTTTACCCTCTTAATAACGAGATTCTCATTTTAGATCACACAGGATAGATGACAGTTTAATTTATATATTGAGCGAGTTGAGAATTTTTGGAATCCTTGAAAATAGGTACATGGGCATTCAAAAGAGTGCCGTATGAACTTCGATGTTAATAAAAAAATTGAGGATATCCTTTGTGGTACCAGAAGTGGTTAAGCCACATCATCTTTTAGGGTTCCGTACCCAAAGGGTAAAAACGGGACCCTATTACTAAGACTCCGCTGTCTGTCTGTCTGTCCGTCTGTCACCAGGCTGTATCTCATAAATCGTGATAGCTAGACAGTTGAAATTTTCACAGATGATGTATTTATGTTTGCCGCTATAACAACAAATACTAAAAACAGAATACAATAAAAAATTTAGTGGGGCTCCCAAACAACAATCGTGATTTTTTTGCCGTTTTTTGTGTTATGGTACGCAACTCTTCGTGCACGAGTCCGACTTGCACTTGGCCGGTTTTTTTACCTTGTAACATCCAAGCAGTGTCCATCTACATTTAAGAATTTTGTCAAATTCATACTTGCACTTAATAAGCTTAAACTTTTTATTTGGAATAATAGGTATTTAAATGAATATTGCTTCTTTTGATAGAGCAATATATGTGCATTTTATTTTGTACAACAAAACTAACTTTAAGTAGAATAATAAAAAAAACCGGTCAAGTGCGAGTTCGTTCAACTCGAGCACCGAGGGTTCCGTACAAAATTTCAATATTTCCATGAACTACAGTCATGAAATACTTAAGACCAGAAGTATACTTCGCTTAATTGTGTATAGAGCCATCTATTTAATTGGCAAAATGGTTAACTAATTTGCGCGACATGTATGTATGTTGGTTTTACAGGGATAATTCTTTATCATGTGAACCGATTTCAACAATTTTTGTTTTATTTCAAAGAAGGTATATTTAGTGTAATCTCGTGGATATTTCAAGTATAATAAACATCCGCAAAGGGCCCGCAAGGGGTTTGAAATTGCAAACTAAATTGGAAAAAGTTTTTTGACAATTAGAAAAAAAAGTTTTCAAGATAGCGGTGTGATTATATTTTTCCTGTAATATTTATGATAATCTTATTATTATATAAAATCATATTTTTTCGTTGGTAAACTTCGGAGATAAGGAAGGGGGGAATAGTATTTTTTTACATTTTCCTTCATAATTCTTTTTTTTACTATGAAAAAGAAAATTGTTTTGTAATGTTCAATTCGAGCTCTTTCAAATGATATCCCACTCGACCTAGTAACTAGACTTTGAAATTTTGCCCCCTCTTTATGTTGGGCATTTTCCATAATTGATAAAATCAAATTAAAAAAAATTACACTTTCAATGTATTTGGGTTAACCTTAAACATAATTAAGTGCGTGCGTAAAGAACCTTAGACCTATTAAATATAACTAAATCCAACTAGGGAACAAATCAAATTGTTTTATGAAATCATTTTTGATTTGTTTTCGAAACGAGACAGTCCTTTGACAAACTATATAATATATATAAATTATAAACTGAAATAGATATCATACACTAGAAAAAGTGACCAAATTCCACCGGTGGCCGAGGTAAGCTGAAGACGCGGGATCGATTCCCGCCTCGGCCACCGGTGTACTTTTATCACTTTTTTTTGGTGTATGATATTTATTTAAATTCATAATCATTAAATCCAACTATAATAATATTGTCTTCGGTTACCGCGATAGTTACTCATGAAATAAAACTATGAAAACGGATTATATCGCGTATATTGAATTTATAATTCATCCCGACGTTTCGAACTCTTTACAGCGTTCACCCGTACAGTGGTCACCCGTTGACCACGAACGCTGTAAAGAGTTCGAAACGTCGGGATGAATTATAAATTCAATATACGCGATATAATCCGTTTTCATAGTTTTATTCCAACTATAATAATTGAAATATTTATATTTTAAACATGGCACGTGTAACATCACCATATTATACAAATAGCACTCTTATGCATATACTAGCTGTTGCTCACGACTTCGTCTGCGTAGATTTATTTCCCGAAATACACTTTCAACCCCCTTTTAACCCTATTAGGGGCTGAATTTTCAAAAGCACAAATGATTTTTCGTATTTTCTATTATTTTCTTTTCTTACTCATTTGAAGTCCCTACTCAAATCGTTCCCGTTACAAACGTTCAACCTCTTTTTAGGGGACGAATTAACAAAAAACGCTAAAACAAATTTTCTTGTATTCGTATTTTACGAAGTTTCAAGTTCCTAACATAATATATAACTTGATCCCCATAGAATAGAATATAATAGAATAGAATAACATTTATTTGTATAACACAGGACGTGATATAAAGGGTCTCAATATACAAATAGAAGCTCTGTGCTTTGCCTATGGGCGTACAAAATGGCATTTCCTTAACTAACTTAAAACTAAGTTCAGTTATAACAGATTATTAAATTATGTATTAACAAAATGGAACATAAATATAGAAAACATTTAACAAATCCTATGCATACAATTAAAACAAGAATAATTAAATAAGAGAAAATCTAAAAATCAATTGAAGAAACAACACATAATTTAATTAAAATAACATAAAATGAAAAAGTTTACAATAAGATTCAAATGTCAATAAAAAAGTCATTAATGGAGTAATATGTTTTACTAATTAGAAATGTTTTTAGTTGCTTCCTAAATTGGTTTATGTTTTGAGTTTTTATATGTTCTGGAATTTTATTATACATTTTAGTAGCCATTCCCAATATACTTTTACTCAGGAATGCCGTTTTATGTTTAGTACTGGCTATATTATTCTTATACAAACTGTCATCCCTGTTTTAACCCCCTTAGGGAATGAATTTCCAAAAACGCTTTCTAGCTTTTGTAGTTTCGGCTCTACCTTGATAAATCAGTCAGTCAATCAGGACACGGGCAAATTATGTTGAAAATCAGCGCTGGATATTATGTATACCACATAGGTATCTAGCACAGGCTGAGACTGGTAACCATTGCCTTGTTTTTTTTTCTTTCATACTATGAATTGTAATTAATGTTTAAGTATTGGTAGATTTCTAGTTATTGCAATAAACTTTTATTTTTAATATAAATGGAACTTGAATTTCCACAAATGCTCTGGCTATTTTTATATTGTTTCTCGAGATTTTCTCAAGGGATTTTGAAAGGAGTGTAGGAAAAGGTTTTCTAATCAATTGTGCCGTTCGTTTATTCGCCTCTGACATAGTACATAAAAACTATTGATATCAAGTAAATTATGATCATTGTTAAAAAAGTTAAACAATTTTTCTTATAGAAACGGTGCTCAGTATTCCCTCATGTAGAGTGAAGGAAGTGCATTTGCAGGTGAATCAGTGCAATAGAAACCGGGCATACGCCGGAAACCCCCTGGTGGATTGACAAAGGCAGGAGATTCCATGTGTTTGCCATTTCGAAACATACTTCTTCGCGAGTACAGACATGGCTAAACGTATTAATGGTGCGCGGTAGTCGATATTACGTATATTTGTTATTATAGCTCAAAGTCATATTTGAGATAATATTGAAGAAATACTACTAATCAATATTATACTTTTAATATAATTATGAAAAAGCGCGACGTAATATATTAAGTAGGTATAATTATTTTCCCCTCACTAGCTCGGAAAGCCGTCTTTTATCCTTTAAAACAAGCGGGGGAAAACGCATTTTATCCACTAGTGGGGAAAGTAATTTGACCCTGGATGGAGCACGTTTAAGTAGCTTGACAGAAACAAAACAAAAAACGCTCATAATAATGGTTTGTTCGATATTAATTATCATAAAATAAATGGTTTGAGAATCTAATAAAAAATACCAGATTTAGCTTTATTTAATGATTTTAAGTCATTAACCTTAAAATTCTATAATAAACGTTTGTTTTTTAATAATTATGTTAAATATAATTCTGAACGCACAAGTTAATAATAACGATCGATACTAGCGTTAACTGGAAAAGTCATATTCAAAATGTAAAAACTAAACTATCACGGTTTGTCTATGCGTTAAATATTCTAAAGAGAAACACAAATTTCGAAACAGCGCTAACCGCATATTTTGCATATGCGTACGCGTGGCTCCGGTATGGTGTGGTCTTGTGGTACCCAAGCACTGACGCCAATGATTTGTTCATAATGCAGAAAAAATGCGTCCGTATTCTGACAAACACACGAATACCAAACAGCAGTCGCCCTCATTTCGTAAAACATAGACTGCTTACCTTACCGTGTAAGGTATATATATACTGGAGTGTGCACTTTTTGTTAGAAACCACTCGGAATTGTTTAAAACCAAAGGAGAAGTCTGTAAAACTAATAGTAGGTCTAAGAACCAGTTAGCCATACCAAATACCAAGTTAGCTATGTGCAGAAAGGGACCTTATTATCAATGTATTAGAATCACAAATAAACTACCCGACAGTATAAAACAGGAACCGAATGATAAACTGTTTAAAAATACGCTTAAAAAGCTTCTTCTAGAGAAAGCATATTACACAATAGACGAATTTCTAAATGACCAAACACTGAAATAATGCTATGTACTTACCCAAATTGAATTAATTATATTTTATTGAAATATTATTATAAACATTTATGGACATTTATGCATTTTCTAAAATGACATATAGTTAATTAACATTAACTATATTGTTTCACATTATTTAAATCTATTTATAAATTAACCTGGACATTTAATATTTAGCATCATTATTTTATTATTTTACTAATTTTCTAAACGAACTTGACATTTAACGTTGCATAAACGTCGATAAAATATAAAGTTATAAATATAGATGTTATTGCTATTTGTATGAGATGCATGTAATTTTACCTAGACTTAAGAAAATCCTCAAACTGTAACACCTAATGTATTATGAACATGACTGCAATACAATAAAGAATAAAGAATAAGTCGATGCAATTTCAAAACGCATCATTGACATTTCATACGTCAGAAATGTCAACATTGTCAACAAAAAATTTACTTAAAAACTTCTCACGTAAAAGTACAGAATTTCCAGTTTTTTTTTATAGTATCGTAAAAAAATGAGTTATTCCAGTTGATGAAGATGATCTAACGCCTGTGGATGTTGCACTTTCCTCGCTATAGTGAGGGGAAAAGTTTTGTGTTACACACGGGTGCAAATGTATTTTACTTCTCGTGTGTTAAAACACACGTTACGCTCAGGATTCTATTTTAGAACCACTCGCTTCGCTCGTGGTTCACTATGGAATCCTTTCGCTTGCTTGTGTTTAAATTCCACACTCGCGGGTAAAATACAACTTTGCACCCTTGTATAACAAATAACTATTTTTTGTTTCATATCTAAATATGTCTCGTCGTTGCCCGGTGATACAAGTTTACAAATAATTTTCCTGACGTGTGTTACCTATATTAATGTTCCAGATCTAAAATTGTATTAGTGGTAATGTTTCATTAATTTTAATTAGTAATAACATTAAAATAAAATTTCTGTAGAATAATTACGCTGTCATTTCTTCTCATGACAGTAACGATTTGTTGTTGTAAAGAAAGCAAGAGAAACACTTTTAATCATTGTTTAATTATACCGGCATTGTACTCTTTGTACTACCCCGCAACGCCGCTGATTACGAACTTTAGTATTTAAGTGCGGTTTAAAGTATTTTCTTTTAATTGGGTTTTAGCCGTAAAAACCATTTTCTTACTTTTATCATGTATTTGTTTTAGGATCTGTATTTTTACCTACATATAGGTAATTAGGTTGCCAGAAAGATACATAAACAAGTGTCAAAAACTTATACAATAAAAATATTCTTTTAATTTCTCATATTCTGAAAGTGGGTCATTGTTGATCTATAAAGTGTGCAGAAAACGATACGTTTCTGCTCTAGGGTGTTTTACCTTTCAAGTAAGGTTTTTTTTCCTTTTTTACGATAAACAGTTACAATTTGGTTTAAAGCGGATTTGTTGTATAATTTTCATTCTGATATTTAACTCCTCATTCCATAAATAACGATATTAACCTAAATTTTTAATTGAAAGTACCCTCAAGAAATACTATAAGAGTTAATATTCAATAATGTTTTTTTCTAAATACGTATGTATTTTACTTTCTTCGTATTCGAAATGAAAAGTAGAGTGTTTAACTCGGGTGAAAGGCATCATATCAGTCTCAGACTATTGGCGCTTTGAGTTTGAGCTTTGGTGAACAATCTACTATTATTGTACATCTCAATGAAATAAGACAAAACAAACTGTCGAGTTTCATTTTTCTTGAAATCGGTCTTCGTCTATAAGTAACGTCAGATTTTATTTTAGACTATATAGGTACATTGTTGGCGAGGCTTTTATTCAGAAATATCTTATTTACCATTTCCAGCGCTTTCGATTGAACTACACCGTTAATTAGCAAAGTATGACAAAGGAAACAAAACTCCCTCACCTTGTTAGCCTTTAGTTTCAAAGTTACTCATTAAAATAGAAACTTCGATGTTACAAGTAGTGATGTTCATGTTGTTCTCATATATCTGAATAGAATATTCAATTGAATATGTATCTCTAGGAAGAATTAACGCTTATACAAAACATGTAAGTAACAAAATTTTTACAAGTTCCAGGAACTTTTATTTCTATTTGCAAATTATAGCTCCTATTAAGTGGCTTTATTTTAAGTGATCAAATAAATAAATACATGTAAATAAATAATTTGGGGACCTTCTTATACAGATCGACCTAGTCCGAAACCAACCCAAACTAAACAAAACTTGTACTATGGGTACTAGGCGACGATATACTTATACAGGATGGAAGTTCTAAATGGGTCAGTGACGGCAGCTACCAGATCCCGTGCTGCTACGCGAAAACGGTTTTAGAATACCTTCCCTCGATTTCAAATTAATGAAGAGTGGCGTTTACAGATTTTGGAAAAAACATACAGGGTGCGAGAAAAAGGTCATTTTTACAAACTTTTTTTTGATGCCAATCGATTCCATTCCTATTCAGGATCTAAAGCTTGTATGGGACCAAAAAAAAAACTGCTAGAAAAGCCATAAATCGAGGAAAACTTTTCCCATACAATTTGTGTGAAAATGAAAACTTTTATTTTACACATGCTATTTTTTATGCCAATCGATTCCATTCCTATCTAGTATCAATAGTTTTCTAGGGGTCAACTTAAGGTTATGTACTAAAAAGCCAGAAATAAAATAAAAACTTTTTCCATACATTTACTATGGAGAAAACGTGAAATTTTATTCACAGTACTTATTTCGCCAATCATAGCAGCACGGGATCTGGTAGCTGCCCTCACTGACCCATTTAGAAATTCCACCCTGTATAGATAAATACAGACTTAGAAACATATATCAATCCCTTACCATGATTTGAACCCGGCACCTCCTGCTTCATGTTTACGCAGGGTCACTACCGGTTAGGCTATAAGAGGCCATTAAACACTATATTATTATATTTATTATTTATGTAGATGTATTTAGAATATAATGTGTATGTATGTAAATATAGATGTTTATGTATAAACTTGTTTTTCACTCTTTGCTATGGTTTACGTTTAAATTATCCAAGTATGCATTTTTGTAGTAGTTAGCCCTTTTCATAATGGGCCATTTACCAAACATAACGTTTCACAACAGTTTTTCTCTACCTTATTATTTTTGGCTGATGGGGCCAATAATAATGAATATTCACCCAGATGCTGACAGACAACGCATACCGTAAACCATTAAACCGTTCTTTAACTAAACTTCAAAGTAATATTTTATTTTATATTCAACCCCCATGGAGATTAAAATAGGGTTGAAAGAGAGGGCGGAGGCTAGTGTAATAACGCTAGCCTCCAATGCAATAATGAAAACAAACAACCCTATTTTTTCCCTTTTCAATTTTATTTAGATATTTAACGTTACTTTGATTTTAAGAATGTTTACGGGTGCAAGAATATTTTCGGGGCACATCACTAGGCACAAGACGTTTTGTTTGAACGTTTACGATTACATTTAATGAGGAAAGTAAACACAGGCCTAGCGTAGTTTCCAAATTAATTAAATGTCTTCGTTGTTATTCATACTTAGTTATATACTCTTCAAAGTTGTTGTTTATTAAGATAAAAAGACGAGCAAATTACCAATTTTACTGATAACTATTATAAACCAATATGTACTATATGAGCGCGTGGCCATTGTGTCTCAGCGCGTAGCACGCGCTCAGGCACAATGGTCACGCGCTCAGTCACAATTACCACGTGCTCGCAGAAAATGAACAATGGCTTTTGTTTAACAAATTAGGGTCTTTGCCGTAAAAATCATTTGCGAAGATTCAAACTATACTTACTGCACCTTAAGGCCCCGTAGGTTAGTGTTCTTCTCTCACTCTCACTGAGCGTAAGCGTGAGCGAGATAGATGTGTGTGTTCGTGACCGCGGATAATATCATGTTTATGAATTTAAATTTTTTGTCTTTTTTTAATAATAAAAAAATAATCGATAAGTTCCCTCAAGCACAATTTTGCTTATTTTTAGAAATAATTTACAGATTTTTAGTTCTTGTGCAAAATTTATTATAATTTTTTAAAGGGCGTTTTAAACCTAAGTTTGTGATTTTTTTCTATTGATCGAAGTAAAAAAATAACTCAGGATACAAATCGCTGATGTCCCTGGAGAAAGGCCTCAAGATTGCTTATTAAATTTTTGCAAACCGTATTGTGATTTACAAAAGCGCTACGACTTTTCAGAAATTGCGTTCACTGAGCCTACTGCACCTTAAGAGATCCACTACACTAAGTGCTTAGTTTATTTAAAAACTCAAAAAAGGTGTATAAGTGCAATACTCGCTAAAAGGGGATTTTAAATAGCAAATTAAACGTATTACAGTCAATTTGACCCACGTCAATGATGGCCTAACGGTAAAATTCCGTAAACGTACGATCTGTTTTATCGATATTTAACGCTAAAAGAAGTAAAACTTAACTTGATGTTGTCGCAGCCATTTGGTTAAATTAGCCAGCTGATTGTACGACTAGGCCGTTCACTAAACTCCGGCATCCCATTTAATACCTAGACCGATAGTTAAGTGAACTAGAATCACTCAACGTTTAACGACTTGGCGTATTGAAAGTGTCCTTTGAAAATTACTGATTCACTCAGCCAAGTAATTCAAATAAAACCTAAAAAAAAGGGAATACAAAATGTGCATTACAATTTATAATAAGTTACCGGATGAATTTAAAGGGAAAAAAATACAACATTTAAGAAAATGATGAAAGCTTGGCTGTGTGAGAAATGTTTCTACAGTATGGGCGAGTTCCTTAATAGATAATAATTATAATATGCATGGAATTAGGCTAGTTTAAATAAATTTGTATGCCAGTTTGTAGGCACAATGTGGAGATCCTATGCACTTACATATTGTTAATAGTTTAAAGACCTCTATCATATGTACCTAACCCATATTGACAAATAAATTATCAATCAATCAAAAAATTTAATAAAATAAAATATGACCTTTATTTACCTAGTTAATTTTATAATGCTTTCTTAAAAAAATATTTTATTGGAAAGACTTGTTTAACAATAACCAGAGCGCCCATATTTTATATATCTAATAATCGACATCGGTTACGGACATCTGCTACGTCGGCCAGCCCTTGATTAAAATTTAAATAGAATTACGAGAGAAACGCGACCTCAGAATTAAATGGATTATTAAAATGTTAATAAAGTTTAAGCTCTGAGAAATAGCAACACATTTTTTGTAGGTCAACGTTGGAGTAAGTGCAATGTTATGCAAGAATAACTCTTTCTGGTAGCTTTTGACGGCAACCAAACCAACTAGAACCAAGTAGATCCAACTAGAGTCAGACCAAGCTAAGTTGGCAGCGATTTTGGTAGCACAGGCTTTGCAAATGTTAAGTAAACGTCATAATTTAATAAAAGTTTGACGTTTAAAATAACACTTGCACAGTCTAGTCTGTGTATTTTTAATTTAATGTATAGTATTGTAATTGTAGAAACTATCTCCCTATAACGATGTGTTAAAACCCGCAGCGCTGACAGTCAGGCAGAAAAACGGGCGGATAGCGTAAGTTTATTAATTACTAGTTTACGATTCCCTCAGACTCCGGAACCCTAAAAGTGCAAAACTAATTCAGTCCATTAAGATTTAAAATGATTCTTTCTTTTCTCTTTAAAGGTAGGCCTATATGGAAATTATGTCTGATTTAGCTAAAGTATTCAAATATCATTCCCAAAATAGACAAGCGAGTCTACACAGTAGGTACAGTTCATATTATTTCAATAACAAAACAAGACACAAATAAATTGGAATTACTGAAGCAAAAATGCCGCTCTCTCCGGTCCGATCCGTAACTACTCTAGTGATACCTGACCCAGAGCACTAATGTGCTATTACGCTCAAATAGGTATTTTATATTCGGTATGTGATGTTTTTTCAATGTAAGGATCGTGTCTATGCCCCTAATGGGAAATCTTGGCCGGTGTTCCTTCGTATTGCAGTTTAGAAAGGATAAAAACCGGAAACATTTTATTTGCAAATAAATATATATGTATGAAATCAGACACTTATTACGCCGGAAATAATGCATTAAGATACTGTATGAAAAACTAAATAAATGATTGTCATTTACGAACTTCGTACAAAGAAAGTCGTTACGTCGAATATATCGTGATATCCTTATCGATGTTTGCCCTCGTTCTTGTCTCAAACATAAATGTAAGGTACTTTTAAATTATAATGAAATATTTTATGGTGCATTCGGTGGCGGTAGAGGTGATTATTCGGATTGCGACTGCAGTAGCGTTACTGCTGCAGCGCTGACGCGGGCGACTCCCTGTTAATTTCCTTGATATCATTGCTTCATTACTGTTCAATCCATCATTAATTAATTTAACAAGGAGATTGACAGGGATATATAATATATTATAACGGGTCCCTTACGTAATATAAGTCGAAAATTGCATAACATGCTTCGTTCAGTACCGTGGAGCATCATCGGGAGCACGCGTTGGCAGATCGGTACAGACGGCGGACTGCAGCTCTCCGCTACCGATTGCTCGGCGCGGGTAACGGCGGTGGCAGGGGAGGCGAGAAACTACCCTATATTTCGGCATTATTACCTTATAGACACGGATATACTTACCTGGTGAGTCGAATCTGAATCCAATACGTGTTCCGACACCGCAGAGCCCCGGCTACCCCTGTTCTTCATACTACGTAGGTATGTGCTCGGATAATCTGATCTGCTAGCATGACTTGCATTCTCGCACCCGACTCCATACAACTAGCGTGACTTCAAATATGAACTCGCGAACGAGAACGTTTTAACCTATGCTAGATGGTCTTCTAGAAAATGTTTTCGGCCAGCCTCTCCTATGTAGTTTTTCCTGAAAGGCATGTGCCTGGACTGTTCAAAGGCTCCCTATCCTTCGGCGCATGCAACACAGGGTGTTGCACACAAGGACAGATCCTAGCTTCATATGAGAACGGAAAATCGTCTTAATGCAGTATCTTTGGCGTAATCAGTATCCGATTTTATCCTTCACGCCCTTAACGTCTTAATGTTTTGACGACTGGTCTGGCCTAGTGGGTCACTACCCTGCCTGTGAAGCCAATGGTCCTGGGTTCGAGTCCCGGTAAGGGCATTTATTTGTGTGATGAGAACAGATTTGTTCATGAGTCTAGGGTGTTTTCTATGTATTTATGTATTTGTATATTATATATAGCGTTGTCTGAGTGCCCACAAAACAAGCCTTCTTGAGCTTACTGTGGAACTTAGTCAATCTGTGTATTAAGAATGTCCTATAATATTTATTATATTTATTTTATTATTTATTCAGAGCCCACTGGGTCCCACTGCTGGGCAAATGCCTCCCCCCTCTTTTTCCACTCGTCTCTGTTTAATGCTATATCTGGCCAGCCTGTCAAGAAGGAGTCCAAGTTATCCCGCCATCGCCGACGAGGTCTGTATTATATTTATTTATTATTATTAATATAAGGTTCAGTTAATCCGGCGACGCGCTTACGCAACGCAACACGATAACATTGCCTCCAGTTATATCCATTGCTCTCCAGTAGATACGCGCCTCACGTGACTCAGCTCACGGTCCACGTACTGTGGATCACAGAGGTTAAACGCCCGATTAAACAGTGTTCCAGGCACAGAACAAATGACTGAAATATCGACCAATTTTTGACTTAAAATACGTGAGTGACCCGTTTTATTAAATATATTTAATTTATGTCTGTGTCTCACGGAAGTTTTGTTATTATTAAAATTAAGACTGACAGTGAAATTGCCTGCGCTAACGCTACAGCAGTAAATCTGCAACAGTAATACTGCTAGAGTCGACATCCGAATGTCACCTTTAAGATCAAGTTATCCTTGAAATACCAAGTAACATAATTTTTCTCCACTCCATTTTCGCGTATGTAGCAAGGCAAGTATTCGATTAGGAGCAGATTAGCAAACGTCTAGTTCCGACGAAGATACATTGCATTCAATCGACAGGTGGGCATTGCAGCATGATTGATGTGCTGCGCTAAACACTCCGGGAGCATCGCAAATGGAAACAGAAGGGTAAGGATTTCACGATAAGGTATCATCGAGTCACGGCAGTTCAAAGCCAGACATGTACCTCACCTATTAGCTGAACTATAATGCTCAGTCGTACTTAAATAGTAACTACTTGACCTATTGTTTTAATAACATATAATTTTTTTAGCAAAGATGCACCTCCGATAATATTCTGCTCTATAGCTATTACATTAATAATCTGTTATACAGATAGTCCATTAGATATTCATAGGACATGGGTTACTGGTTTGTACCAATCAGGGAAATTCGTAGATGGCTGTGTTAGGTTATGTATCTAATCTAAGATCAAGCCAATAATTGATTACGGATAGCTATGCTATGCTCAAGTAAGTTAATGACAAGCTTAAAAAATATTCCTGATCATTTGGGCCTAGCCTTTTGGGTGCTTAACTTTTACTTTTACTCCTTAGAAAATCATGTCAACATCAAATTATGGAAGTTTAATATTGATACGACTTTCGTCCATTATTTGATGTACAATTTATTAAAAAGTAAGGCATAAATTCATCGCACACGTTCTGTTCGTGAACAATGTACAGAATTAAGGCTCTGGAAAGATATTAATTTCTCAAGTCGGACGATGGAGAGCAATTAAAACTTCGAGACTGAAATGTGCAGAACACTTGCCAGCTAGATAGAGTATTGGCTGCTCGTGGTCACCACATTCGGCACTGCCTTACGTAGCTAATGTGAAAGCGTTACTGCTCATTCATTTCAGTTGCTTCCACTATTTTCATCTCATTTTATGTAACAGGTATTAAATACTATTGATTTTAACAAAAAAAGATGGTAAAAGATGAGGCTAAGTGGCGTCTTTTATAAGCAAATGGAGTCTTTGTGTAATAACCGAGTCTTTGAAAACGCTTCATAATGCGAAGCCTGTCGGAGGTTGTCTATGTCAACTGTGAGTCGCAGAAGAAAGTGAAGGAACAATTCTTAATTCGTTCCATTTAATTTCATCTTCGGATCTCGAACAGCCGTTATAATTCATTGTTCTGAAGTTCTTGATCGTACTTCAGACAAGACAAAAGGTGAAGTGAATTTTTAATAAGCTTTTTAAAAGTTTAACCGGACATATTATAGAATGATTAGAATACATGCTATATCTATATTATTAGGTAAATAAAGTGTAATAATAGTTTAGTTTATCTATCACATGTATACAATTTTCACACAGGTAAAACATACGTAAATTTCAGCTTGTACTATATATACTTGTCGTATAATGATCGTTTGTTTTGTAATAATAATAATAATAAGAATTAGAATTGAACATCAGAATATAAAATGAAATTACAATTAATATTAGTAGTTAACAAAACAATGCAAATAGAAATATATGTATAGGTATTAATTTTCTTAATTTATAAATATTATTACTCCTCTAGAATAATTTTATGGATAAAAAAGCCCGTGGAGAATTGAAAGCATTTTTTTTGAAAATAACATAAACATAATGAAACATTCCAGCAGCGTATATTAAATCCAAATAGAAGCTCAAATAACTCCCTACCTATGTTTCGCGTTTGTTATCAAAGCCTTAATGCAAAATGTACAGACTCCCTAAATTGTTAATAGAAGCTACATTTTCACAAATTAAAACCCCAGTTTTCATTTTCAAACCGTCAAAATTTAATTACTATTCTCGATATTTTACTCCTTGTTAAACGTACATAGCCTGCGTTCTTGTTTCACAAAGTAAGCATAGCCTGAAAAGCAAACGCTTAAACTTTACAACAGCTTGGATGACATCCACCCCATTCCAGGCGCATCCCATTAGTTAGATACACGAGAAGTTAAAATAAGCGTGATTAATAACATGTTTCTGATTATTTCAACAACGTTACAGATTTTAGTGACTGAATGAAATGCATAACTTTATATTGCATTTTGAAGTCGGTACCTACTAGTAACACGAAATCAATCTACTGGTAGGTACTAGGTATACGGATGATGCGCTCGGCAAGCAATGGGAGTAAACTGCCCTAGGGGGTAATAAATAGCCACATCTCGGGTCACTTTACAGCGCGCAGCGTGTTGCTTGAGTTACAGAAATAGTTTGCTATTGTTAGATCTATGAAACACATTTACAGTAGGTATACTTATTTATAATAATGAATATGTGCCCAAAATAATCATTATATCTATGTTTTTCTTATACATATGTGTAACTAACTGTTGCCCACGACTTCGTTCGCGTGGATTTTTATATTGGATGTTGTAATTCTACATGAACTTTGTGCAGCTAAAAAAACAGTTCATAACACGTAACATTTTTGTCACAATGTCTTTTTCCAAAATTTCAACTCCCTCAATCGAAATCAATATCTGTTCACGTTCTCTCCACCACTAACACCCCTACATTTGTTTTCAAAACTCATTCAAAAACATTTTTGTTGTCGATAGAAAATTTCAACATCTTTTAAGCCCCCTTAAAATATACATCTTTAAAAACTGAAATTACTTATCTCGTTTTCTAACAGTGTGACTTTCTCCGAAGTTACAAGTCCCTGAAAAAAATATTGTTTCTGATAGAAACTTTCAACCCCTTTTTAACCTTATTAGGGGATGGATTTTCAAAAGTACTGAAATAACTTTTCTTTTTTTCTAATATATCTTCTCTACTCTCAACCGCAGCCATTTCACTGACCCTTACCGTTTCCTTTCAGCCATCCACATATAGCTTTTTGTAGCAATTATTAGATTGTAGATAGATGTGTAGCAGTTAACATTGAATTTACAAAATAAGTAAAATTGTATAATTACTGTTCTCAATTTTGAAGCAGCTTTCCGCTTCCAAAGGCATAACCGTTAATCATTAATATAATACAGTTTAAAGATTCAATCTAGATATCAGAAATAGTGCAGGTTTTGAACCACAATAGGGCATTATTTGCGGTCAGGCGACATGGTTGGTGGTGTGCGAGAGCACAAATCACTGGCATTGTGTGTGGCACTGGCCACGTCTATTATGGCTCAATGAAGTGTATTGTGTCTCAGGTTTGGTGAGAGCTTCTACCTTCACTATTATCTTGTATCTACTGTGAGCTAAACAGTATTAAATTTAACCCCAAGTTCACCGTGTGTATGTAGGTTAGGCGTAGGTACTGGCAGGATTCTCGATGAGCGTTGTGAAGTTTTTAACTTTAAGTGTTATTTTATAATTATTACGAGCGGGTCGAGTGATAAGATGAGCCAATCAAGTTCGCCATGGTCTTATCCTACCTATTACCTATTTAGCAGCTAGGTTCAGTAAGCATCAAAAATAGCGGATCAGACTACGCGTTAAACGTATTCTCTAACAGCTTTACAAAAAGACATATGACTATATATCTAAATAGAACAATTAAAAACTAACAATTAATTAGACTAACATATATCATACTTTAAGAAAGCGAACTGTATCTCTGTTTGGAAAAGTATTCCAGAGTGGCATATTATTACGGTGCGTTGTTACATCCGCTTATATTAATGCTGACCGTACTATAGATACTGGTTTAGGAAAACACAATAAAACTTCATGTATCGCCTGAGAATGTTACCAATATAAGTAAATGCATTGCTTTGAATCTGCTGTCACCAAGTAAGCATTCGGGTATTAGTTCTTTGTTATTATTATAAGGCAGGCAGGCAGGTGGTTATATCATAGAATATACTGTTATATGTATAAGCAAATAATTTACGCAATCACATATTATTTTTGAATTATTGAACTCAGAAAAAATATGTGATTGCGTAAATTACAATTCAATGACACTTGACATCATTCCGATTTTTGTCGCACTTCTGACATTTGACAGCCAATCATGTACCAAACCCAGACAATTAGTTAACTGTGAGCACCTACCTCTAGCTATGGGATCACCTTACATACTATCACTATAGGTACAATACGTACAACACTTTTTTCATGTTATTCTTAGCTTGTCTCATTAATAATAATTTAGTCAGTAAACATACTTCAATACTGTCTCTATCATGATATGGTTACTATTGCGCTATGTACTATGTTACTATAGATACGTAAGTTGTAGATGTAGAAGTTAATAAACACTTTGAATGGGCACTCGACTCAGGAACGTTTCCAATACTCAATGCATCTAAGTGCCATTTGCGTAACGTGCGCTAGGTAGGTGTGCTACTCTCATTAATTGCACAATCTATTCAGGTTTGTCCGTGGTTGCACTATGCATTAAACTTGCCTCGGGTGCAGGGTGGTCGAATGCATAATGAAATAGTCTCAAGCAATGTACGTTTGTAGGATTGGCAAGAAAGTACTTTATTGACATTCCACTATTATTAGAGTTGTTACAGAATTTTATTCAGCTAATCTCCCTTGACAGCGTGCCTCGTTAAGCCTTTGGAGATTATTAGCCTTAAATCGTGGAATGCAATGTTGTGTCAACATAAAGGGAATGTTCGGATTCAGACTGCAACAGTGACTGCCGCAGTGTCCAGTATTGGTTTACCCTTTTATTCATAAAATTTAAATTATGTCCCTTTCTAACAAACGCAAATGTCAAAATGATGGATAAGGACAAACGAGTATCAAGGGCTTGTTAGACTTGACAGGCGTTTATTAATAACGCCATTAAACATTTCTTAGAGGAATGCTGGAGTAGTATGCTGCACAGTAATTAAATACTACAGATTACATGCGAGCCTTTTGGTATTAAATATATTAGTGTCAAAATACCTGGAATCGTGGGGACCCTTTACACTAACAGCAGACTCGGTGACGGCTTTCTTAATAAAGTAGACAGCTTCAGGTAGGTGCCTGGAAAGTACAGTATCCTCCAAGTGTCATTTCAATCTTTCTTCAGTCCAACACAGCTGCAGTGATTTAATTTACATTAAGTAATGTGCCATCAGCCGCAAAAGTGCATGGCTACTTTATCAATGAATTCATTCATAATTTTTCCATTCAATTTCGCAGCTCACTGTACATAATTTTCATAAGTATGCGAAGTAATGCGTTAAGAAATAAACAGGTCGGAAGCATTTTTGTTTTTTGTTTGATGTAAGGCGATATTCGGATGGAGTAGGTACTGCTGCGGCGTTAATAAAGCAGTTGCTGTCACAAATGGATAAAATGAGTGACATTATTTGCCGCATTACTAGGTACTCCGATTAGAATGTTTAATCCGCCACAATTTAACCAAGGTAATTGATAGTGACAGCGCCCGCTTTAACGCCGAAGCTAATAAAATTAGTGACGGATTGAATGTCATAATTGCGGCTGTAATGCGGCGGCGAATACAGGCAAGATTACAAAATGTGCAAAAAATCATGAAGATTTAACTTTTTAAACCACAAACAAAAAACTAACGGTGTAACGGCCAGTGCTCTTCTTAATACTTACAGCATAAATATATAGTTGCCATTAAAAATTCAATAGGAAAAGAAGAAGTAAAAATACAGTGAAAGAAGGTACGTAGAAGCACATCCATAGGTAGGTACTTACGTGTTATATGATCAGCCACCCTGTCAATCTATTCCCATTATCTCTTTCATAATAATGAATACCGATAAAACGAGAATCTAAGATTGCGCAATATAATATTACAGTAATGGCAAATGAGAATAGTTCCAAGGGCACAATTTAAGATATGCAATATCACAAGTGGTGTCTAGAGACAAGGGATGCAGGAAAAATATTGGGGTATGCGCGCAAAATGACTCCAAATGTCCATTCGAATCTGATCCCTCTTATTCATTATGGCCCCCCAGTCGCTCTCTTTGTTACTATAACTTTCACCCTCTGCGATAGCCGAAGGGGCTCAAATTATTCTGGCGTTTGTGCGTAGAATTTTATCTCTTGCAAAATGTTGAGTCTCATTTCATTTTATATTGATGTTACGTTGAAGTGTTAGGGTCGGGTTTCTTTATAAGTTTACCCTTCTTATGAGTCTCTTGGAGACCTTTAGTCAGTTATTCTTTTGTTTTTAATGTAATGCCTTTTAAAGTCTTTGTCTACAGTATTCAGTTAATTTTCCCAGCGTTTGTATTTATAAGCTTATGCCTTTGTTTATTTTTAATAGGCCCCGATCCAGTCTATTTTGAGGTGTATAGGTAGTATGTTTATTTACATCTATTCAATATTCAAGGGCAGACTATTTGAATAATGAGATTATTGAAATGCTGGATTCTTCAAATGGCTACGCTTGATTGATATACATAGGTACATCAAATTGCGTTAAAATATTTTCCGAAACGTCAGAGAGGATTATGGGGACTACTGTGTGGAAAAGCGGTCGTCCGCCACACTTTCCTCCTAATAGAAATGATTTGATAAAATATCTTGTTGGACGTGTACTGCGCATTGCAGTCTGCAGTAGGTATTCCAGTGCAGCATATATTGGAATCGGATTCCCCTTGAACGACTTTTTAGGTTCCATAATCAACTCCCGGCCGACAGAAAGCGGTGTGCCGGTAGACAGTAGCAGTGAAATTTAATATGTAAATCGATGTATTTTGCATGCTGCCAAAAACAACTAAAAAGGCTAGACCATGTTTTTTTTTTAGCTAGCCTACTTGAGTGTCCCACTGCTGGGCAAAGGCCTCTCCCCTGGTTCTCCATAACTCCCGATTAAGAGCTTCCTCCGGCCAGTTGTTAAGGAAGATGTCAAAGTCGTCCCGCCATCTCCGCCTGGGCCTGCCCAGCTGCACGTTAGCCCACCTATCCGGATGCATACGATAAACGTGGCCGGCCCAGTCCCATTTGAGCCTGGCGGTTTTATAATATCTTCTATGTAAAACCCTTTTCATGTGCAAATCAATGATTATGATTATTATGATAACCAAGTATTTTCATGTTCAACAGATTTCAAATTGATACCTTTAAAAAATGATTTTGGATCTACTCGTACTGCCAAGCGAACTGGACCAAGGTTACTATTTATAAAGCAAACACGATTCAAAGCAATTTCCTCGACATAATTATTTTCAGTCAGGTGTTTTACGATCCAATATCCCTTGCATACCTTACTTAACACGCATATTTCTTACGGGTAGGCGTAGTTTACGAGGACTTAGGTATGGCCTTACTCAATTCTTCTGTAGCCTTACCACGAGCTTGACACAGACCTGACACTGACATATTCGCTAACGTCTGCGTAACTTAGTTTCTATGCATCTCGCTCGTACTGATATATTAGATGTATACAAAGTAAGTTTCGATGACGTTAGCGAATATATTAGTGTCAAACTGGTGGTAGCCGTACTGAACACATCTCATTATACAAGCAGTAGGACACACATATAGAGGCAATGAGGCTTATAGATTCAATAGTCTGCGCAGCGCACTTTAATTATTTGGACGCAATAAGAAAATGTTAAATGACGTGTAACGCTTGTTATCAATACACGATTGATTGATTGAATGTTCATAATAACCGTGAAAAAAAAAAAACACGCAAAAGGCAAAATATAAAATGAAAATGTAATAACTATTAATACAAAAATTCGGACATCCTATGTAACACCATCACAAATTCCGAGTTCTAATAAGTCAGTCCTAGCTCTGCCCACGTCCCGGCTGATTGAACCAGCACGTTTGATTACCGAATAGCGATTAACCAAATCGCACGGAAGACCCCGGCCAATCAGGCCTCACGTACTCTTAGTATAGCCAGTTGGGATCAGAGGAACTTTATATCAGTAGTCCGTAACAACCGGGATTACAACATTGATTGCTTTAAGTTCCGCGCCCTTAGTGTTATGGATTCTATTATTGACAGCTGTCGATTGATAGTTGTTATCGCTAGAGCGTCTAGCTACTTATTTACTATCTTAACGGTATCTATAATGACATCCTTTGTTTTGCCTATTTACCTATTTTAAAATAAGAAAGAACTCTAGAGCAATGAAACATATGACTGTTTTATTCAGTCACAATTGCCGATAAAGTAGTCAAAATAATGTAATCAGATCATATGTGAGGAATAAAACTGCATTATTATTTAAAAAAAGAGTCCGATAAAAAATAACCGGCCAAAATATGCGACTCGGACTCTCGTCCTAGGGTTCCGTATGGACAAGTGCAAACATATATTGTAAAAACTTTTTAAGCTGACCATTTAGCACTCGAGAGATTAACTTGAGAACAATAATGACATTAGACTTATATTGACCGGGATGTAGACCGTGATTACCTTTTGTATTATTTGTGAGCTCCCGATATTTCGACGCAGTTACATGCATCATGTTCACGGGTGACTGAAGATAGCGGGTGGGTGTCAAAGTTGTGTAGACAGCGCTCTGTCTACCCTCATTCTTGCGCGTCGGCTGCGTTCACTTTCAACGTTACCAACGGTCGCATTCACACTTGTTGGTCCGGTCGCGTTCACAATCGTTGGTCTGTCCAAACACACTACACTCACGGTGTCACTACGCGTGTTTGATTCGGATATCACTGGTTTTTTACACAAACAAATCACAGGATTCCACACATTTGACAGTTTAAACCCATCTTCACCAGTCCGTCTGGTGCAGCTCGATGAAAAAGAAAGAATCAGTATTGCAACATTTTGTAACTATTTGGCTTGGCAACGACTTCAAACTTATCATTTGCTATCGAATGTAAAGCGGGATAATATTTTGTTTTATCCTTTTTGAAGTCGGTTTTATTTATTTTTAAGATTAATTCTATTTTTCAATTTTTAGTTTTTCTTACGAGTGATGCATCATTCTGCCAGACTCGTTCCTGTCTGGTCAAACTGTCATATCATTAAACATTATTGTGCTTTGTGTACGTTTTAAGTTTTAAGGTCTGGATCTAAAGCCATCGAAATTTGAGGAGTTGGATTTCATGGAACCCATCACCAGAACGACTTTAACACAAATGTTAAAAAAAATAATTTTCCAAATCGGTTCAGAAATGACGGAGTTCTGAGTACCATGGTTCTGAGGTAACATACATCCAAAAAAACGGTCGAATTGATAACCAACTTTTTTTAAAGGCGGTTAAAAAGTCGCGCACTTGGCGGTTTCAAGTTAATTCCCTTTTGTGAACTACTCTGGCTACTATAAAAGCTATGTAACGTATTATTATTGACACATTTATTCGAGAATGGTTGTTTGTTTATACGTCAGCCACCACCCTGATAACCACCTCTACTTCATTAGTACAGTCAGCATCAAGAGTAGCGAATCAGATTATGCGTCAAAACTATTTACTATTCTCTGATCAGATAGCTTAACAAAAAGAGATGTCTCTCTCTCTCTCTCTCTCTCTCTTTGCCTAGCCACGTCCCATTTCATTTGGGGTCGGCTCTCCTCGTCAATCTTCGCCACACTCTTCGGTTCTGGGTCGTCGTGTCGTTGATTTGGGCTTTCTTTAGGTCATTGTTGATGACAGACATCCAAGTTTGAAGGGGTCTACCGGGATTCTTCGGACCGGTGTTTATACTGAGGACCTTTCTGGTCATATGATCCTCGGGTCTCCTCATTACGTGTCCATACCACCTTTTTGAAAAAAGAGATGTCTCTATACAAAAAACAAATTAAACTGTTGCTTATAAGTACTTTTGAAAGCGAAACGTCGAGAGTTCCCTATGTTTGGAAAAATATCGCGGGTGACAAATACTTTTGGCGCGTTGTTTCAAACTATTCTATTGACGCTGAATTGCTGACTGTACCTTCGCCTGGACTAATTTATATTCCTTATAGTGGAAATTCTCTTAGAGGATGAGCACCACGATAAACAGTGTTTGAGGTCTAGTGTTATAATAGCAATCAAACAATAGCTTTTATAAAATTTAAATTAAACATTCGCTATTTTAAACCAACATTCATTTATAGAGCAAAACTCAAACAATAATAATGAAACCAAATTTTATTACACTGCATTGCGCTGCCGTCTAGAGAAATAACCATAGTTTTATTACTGCCAGGCAAATTAAACATTTGATTCAGTATTCTTTTTTTTACGTTTCTAGTTAGATTCTTCATTAACTTTTTATAAAGTAACATGTACTGTAGTAATTTTAATTTTTTTTTGTATTTCATTGATGAAAAGGTTTCCATAAGATTACAGTATAACTTACCTGCACTGCAGGCCTGGCACTTTTTTTGCTTTTGAATATTGATTACGGTAGATAACAGCGTTAGTAGAAAACTAATTTCTTGTACTATGTATATTGATTATCAGGGCGAGCGAAGAGAGCGTCACGAAATTCTGACACAGAACTCATTTCCTGCCAAGAATTACCGGGGACAATTGTCATCATCATCATCATCATCATAAACGTACCTGTTTTTTGCCGATATAATAAAGTTTTTTTTAAATAATACAATGATGGTGGCAAACAGGAATACGGCCCGCCCGAAGGTAAGCGGTAACCGTAGCCCATGGAGGCCTGTGACGTCAGCAACAGTGATGTTGACAATTGTCCCACCTGTCACCGTGGTAAAATAGGGGCCTGGTGACAGACAGGCGGACAGTGGAGTCTTAGTAATAGGGTCCTGTTTTTACCCTTTGGGTACGTAACCCTAAAAAAGTAAATGATACAACAATTTGTATAAATTATACTCCCCGCGGTTAATGATGGCCCCTATGGCATTTGATTTGACATTGGTTATAGTGATTTAGAATAGTCGATATTTTGTTACTTTCTTTTAGGCGAGACTAAAGTATGTGGTTTAAAAAAGAAGTATAAAGCTAAGTAAAGTGTTGGCGATGCGCATGTTATACCCTCAAGCGACTGCAAGCCTCCATGGGCTACTTTAACGTTTACTTTGTACTTACCTGCACACTAATTCACTTACACATACAATACATACAAGATACACTTGAATTATTGTATGTGTAAGTGTAACTATATTCCAAAATGTTTTTGAGTAAAGTGACTGTGATTTACGGACACCAGATGTACATGACGAAACGGTTTCCACTTTTATAATTTGCGTACAAAATTGTAAGTATAAAGATATAGGTATATTATACCCATTCTTATGATATCCCTAAGTTGTACCTACTCCCTAAGTTGAGTTCATTCTTAAACTAACAACTTACATTGCGGAAGGGCGGGTTCGTATCGGTTTATGTTATAGCTTTGACCTCGAACGAGTTAGGGCTAGGGCACAACAATGGCATTCAAGGCATTTTAAAGGAGATCTCATTTACCAACAGATTAACCCGACCCGTTAATGACATTATAATTATGTCTACAAAACGCGAGAGTTTAAAGTGTTATACTAACAGATTGTATTTCGAGCCCAACAATCAGCGTGACTGATCGTCAAGTTCGTATCGAAAGAAGACCAAAATCTTAACAAATTATTAAATCAGAATCGGCCTTCAGATAAATAGATACCTATGTTTTATACCGGTAATTGTCACTGGCAATACCTATAAATACATATTTCTAGTGACAATTACCGATAGTACAAAAGTATACATAACCGTTTCTATACTATACAAATTAAAATCCGTGACAGACATAACGATTACATATATCTAGAAATAGACATCATTTTTATTGGTAATGGTAATAGATTTATATTTTGTATTATCGATAAAACCTGGAACTGATTGAATTAACAATTACATCTGTTTGCTTGTCCGTCACAGGGATGAATTGAAATGTGTACTTAAGAACTGTAATTAGTCAGTATTGTATTGTACTTATTTAATACACCTATCTTCTATATATATATATATATATATGCCTTGGGGGAGGCCTATGTCCAGCAGTGGACATCTATCGGCTGACATGATGATGATGATGATGATATATATAAGTGTATATGTATAAATGCGTGTTTCCTGACTGAATGATTCATCAACACAGAGCCGAAACTATAAAAGCTAGAAAGTTTTATTTTGCACACTAGGTTGCATTTATAAAGTGTACAAGATATAAGAAGAGATTTGAAAAATTCAATCCCTAAAGGGGTTAAAAGGGCGATGACATTTTGTATGGGGATCAAATTTTATTTTAAGTTAGGAACTTAAAACTTTGTAAAAAGGAATTCTATTTTAAAATAAAATAAAAGCCATTTCAGCGTTTATGGTAATTCATCCCCTAAGGGGGTTAATAAGGAGATAAAAGTTTGTATGGGGATCAAGTTTTATTTTGCTAGGAACGTGAAACTTCGTGAAAAGATATTATATCAAAATAAAAGAAAATTAATTGCAGCGTTAATACATTGGTTTTAATAAAATACGAGAAAAGCAATTTAAGCGTTTTTGTAAATTCGTCCCCTAAAAGGGTTAAAAAGGGGTTGAGAGTTTGTAACGGGAACGATTTGAGAAGGGACTTAAAATTAGTAGGAACAGAAAATATTAGAAAGTACGAAAAAATAAAATTGTAAAATTAATAGTGCTTTTGAAAATTCAGCCCCCTATAGGGTTAAAAAGGGGTTGAAAGTGTCACTAGACTTATATTGACCGAGATATAGACCGTGATTACCTTGTTTATGAGCTCCCGATATTTCGGTCAATATAAGTCTAGTGAAACTAACCGTGAATCATTCAAAACTCTGGTTGCAAGTGTGTTTCGGGCAATAAGTCCAATCGGACGAAGTCGTGGGCAACAGCTAGTGCTTATGTAAGTTTACAGCTAACGATAACACACTTGCTTATACTTTAATAAAGACTAGTTAATTTTCGTAACACATTTGAATCAATTAACTTAAGACTACTTAGGTACTACAGTCCTTGGCTAAGCATTTTTTTTTATTCATTCGTAGGTATCTCGAAAACTACAACATAGTTCTGCAACAAATTATAATAAATAATACAAATATAAAAATAAATTAAAAGTTCCATATCCCGCGGGGGAAAGGGGACCCCGTATGGCTATTTTAAAGGTTTTTTAACAAATGACCAAAAATCGGTTGATTTTTCCGACTTGATATTGATGGAATACATTAGTACGTACCTATTTATATAGATAGAAGTAGGTTGTCACTGACGCAAATACTATGCGTCTATCTTGTAGCAACCCACGTATCACTGATAAACTTTGAATTTATTAAGTACTACATATCTTTTACTTCGAATTTTCACCCCTTTGCTCTTGATGCATCACAAGCCCCTGCCGACGCCTGGTATAGCAAGTCACGCGGCCAATTTGGTGAAGCGCCGCCAGTATAAGGAAATAGACTCAGGCAAAAGTAGTAGATGGGGGCCATTATATCAGACTTACGCTACACAGATTATAGACAGTAAATCACAATTTGTAACGAGTTGTATCACTAGATGGCATTATGCAAATTGTTTATTGCAACCAGTTATAATGTTTGTAAAGAAGAGAGACGAAATTCTGCACGTTGAGTTATCAGCACACATTTGTGTGTTGTATTGTAAAAATATAAAATTATCGCAACATTAAGTAGAGTTGCTACGTAGACAGCACAATTCAATGATCGACTACTCTGTAGCTGGGGTTGAGCGATGGTGGCTGAGTGGTTCTATCCGTCTTTCAATCCGGAGATCAGCGTTCGAAAACTTGATGTCTTGAACTGTGCGGAATATCATTTGATATTTATTACTAGCTTTACGGTAAAGAAAAACATAGCGACGAAGCCTCCTAAGTAAATAAGTCCCCAACCCGCTTTGGGCCAGCGTGGGGTCAATCCCTTCTGTGCACGAGTGGAGGCATTTAGGCTGAGTTATTAAATAAGCCGGTCACCACAGCCTTAAAGATGACTTACATTAGACCGGGCCGGGGCCGGGCCTAGGAGTCCGACACGTCATTTTCTATGACGGCTGATCGGTGATCACGTAGTGCTTTCCATAGAAAAAGAAGCGCGGGAAGCTCCGGTCCGGTCTAGCGTGATTCATCCTTTAACCAGCAGATAGTGCACGTCTGGCTCTCATTTTGGCGTAACTCAAACGCGAGTGGCATATTTTAAGTTGGCGCGAATTCTGCGTACGTTTGGTCAATGACCAATCAATAGGAGATTCAAGTGACATAGTTACAATATGTGATTTCAAGCTAGCAGGTTTTTTACAATAAAACTACATTATATAACCCAAGGTACCTAAATCAAGGCAAGGCAAGTACCTAAATCAAAAAGTATATAAATATTAAATCATAAATCATTTATTTGCTTGAAAAGGGTACAGTTACAGAATAGCTCTTCAAATGTGTTAAAGGGCTTGAGCTATCGCGATACGTCAGTTCACAGACCGAAAAGAGACTGTTTTTGAAAAAAAAGAGCAAGATACCTACTGTGACCGTTTTGTTGTGTAACGTCATCAAGTTTTAAGTGTGATTCCGGAAAACCAACAGGGAACGTACACTGACTTCAGAATGATATCTGTTTGATATCATTTATTTATCATGGATTCCGCTCATACTTGTCCGTACATGTATTGGCGCGAGCGAGACGCACGATTACTAAATGACATCATTCAAATATCATTCTGATGTCAGTGTACCTGCGATCGAATTGGCCTACAAATAAGAAGAAGGGTAGATCGCTACTACGTGTTAGCTGACATCTAGCTCGCAGTGCTTTAGTTCCCAGGTAGCAAAATGACGTCAGCGACGTCATAATTACGGCATTATTATGTCATAATGACGTCGCTGACGTCATAATGACGTATAAATGCTACTGGGGTTATTTGTAACAATAGGTAGTGAATTATGGGTAATAAATTACCACAAAAACAAGAATAGTTTATACATGGAGAATATACTTGCCATGAGGGGCATGAAAATCATGTACTCCCACCGCTCATAATACGGGTCCATATTGGGTTGCATACAAATGAGTCATATCTTTGATACGCATAACCACTTGTGTCATAATCATCATTGCGCATACAAATCAAAAGTTATATTATATTGTGTCATACATTTTTAGCCATAATATTTGATGCCATACTCAGCAGTTGTCATACACTTTTTGGTCATATACATTTTAATTATAATGAATCAAATGTCATACCAACTAAAAGCATATTTATCGATACATATAAATGTAATTACATATAACGTTTTGTACCATAATTCCATAACGTCTAAAAGAAAATGATAAGCAACACAAGAAACTACTCGAAAAAAACCTTATCCCTAATCTCTGTCCAAACACCTAATTATGACTATAGTAATATTTTTTTTCTTAATGGGTTCCTCACAACTATTACTCATATCTATTATTCATGCTTTGTAACATTTATGAAGAATAAAAACATATAATTATTATGACCACTAAATATATGACTTAATTTTTTATGTCTATATTAATAGTATGCACTGCAATACTTCGAACGAAAAACAATTATGGATATCAAGCATATGACTTAAAGTTGTATGCGAATTATATTAATGACAAAAAAAAAATGATATAACTTATTTATGACAAAAATCCAGTTATACTCAGGAATAATTCTGACTAAAGATTTTTATGACTTACAATTTTATGCATAAAGTGTCATGACAATTAAAAATATGACAAAAGTTATTATGCGACCAGAGGGCGTCCCCTCATAATACATCTCTAAACTCGTATATAGGTACCTAATGACAAACCACAGGGCACCTGCATTCAAATGTCCTATTTCATAATTTTGTTAAGTTAAGAATGTTGTTATATAAGCTAACCATTATAATTAAAACTATAATAAATCTTGAAGTAATTGTTATATTATAGGTAATGATAATTACCTAACCTCCCCAAATCTAATGGATTTTGTTGAGAAATTATTAATATTTTTTTTCATGAGAACAACTTAAATATCCAGAATCATGTACAGTCAGCGTCAAATGTAGCGGATCGCGCTATGCGTTAAGAGTACTTACCTAATCATTAAAAATCAATCTTAAGAAACATTTTAGCAATAGATACATCTATTATTATATTTGCTTATCATACATGAAAATAACACACTAAAAGCATTCAGTCTAAAGTTGAGATATTCGACGACAGTGAGTCTTGATTAGCGCTGAAAGGGTTAAAAAAAACTTCAGGACGGTAAATTTGCATTTCTTTTGAAATTGACAAACTTACTAGTTCGAGACCGGGGCATGACTAGAATTTATTTGAACTCTGTAAATATATCTTTACGCTCTTAAATGAAAAAAGGGAGAAAATTCATGACTATCCGATGGCACGTGAGCTTACGCTTTTCGAAAGACTGTTTTGGCGCAAGGCAAAACTATGAGCGGAGAAGCAAGTTACTGCTTAAATTATTCGTCTTCTAAAATATTACATCAATGAAAGTTGCCCTAGATAACACCGACGCGTGTAGACCGTAAAATTGTAAACACTCGTTAGTTTACAATCTCGCTAGTTAAATTATAAACTGATGGTAGGGAGATTACAAAATAACCTTATCTAACCTACGTTCGATTGTAAACCAACGGATGCACATTCTTACGCTGATTATATATCGATTAATAAAAGTATTTAAAGTTAATTTATTAACGGCATTAAATATTATACCTATATAATACAATAAAATCGGGAGAGGATCTCTCTCTGCACCAGGTACAACTAGCGGGGGTTTGCTTGTATCAACTAATTGTTTTTATTAGTTTTAGATTTTATGTTTAATCTTTTTATTCTAGTTATGTTTACAGTCATGTTTACATTCATAACAAATACAATGATGATTGATGCCTTTCATTATGTAGCAGTCACATTAAACTATTATTCTTAATCTAAAATGAGACTTAATGAAGTTAGAAATGACAAAACATACTGGTTTTTACTAGTACCTATATTTGCCACTTTTTTCTATTTAAAGTACCTAACATAAGTGGTCTCGCTTCAACCTGTAACTCACACTGCGGTAAAAGTCGTCTAGATAACAATTTTGTGCGTCTAACTTACTTACGTATTTACTTACAGCATGTTAATGTTATAAGAATTGTCCGACCGGTTTTACGAGCATGTTTAAATTATGGTTATATTTTATTTGCGGAAAGGTTGAAGTGAAAGCGGATTAAAAACCACCTGCCAATCTCAAACTAGCTCTGAAATACCTGTAATCGATCGATTTATTATTGCGTCCATTGCGTTGGGTGTTATCATTATGGAGTCAATCACGAGCACGCAAGCACGCAACAATTACCAACCGGCACGACGCGAGCGGCAGGAAAAATCCCTACCAAATCGGTTTTCGTGTGAACAGGTAGCAAATGGAAATGGCTTAGAGGCTTACAAAGCGTAATACTCGATACTAAGAATCGATATCGATTCGTCTTGCTCGCTGTGAATTATGTGTGCCAGCACTGACATTGATATCTAATGCCAAATAAAGACAAAAATATTGGAAAATGTATCAAAATATTATGTAGTCCAGTTTCTTTACTCTACTGGGTTGAAGGTCACATGGCAATCGGGTTCGTAAAAAATTGTAACTGTGCCAATAATTTGATAAGGTTGCCAAGCAGACCTCAGGTTCCCTAAGTGAACCGCGAAAAATGATGATAAGTATTCAAAATTTCAAACAAAGTTTTCATAATTATATCGAATTTAATTATTACATCTTAATTATTATAATATATTAATTTTTACCACATCAGCTGGTAAAGGCATAAGAAGTTGCATTTTGTTCACGTGTGAGGCAAAGTAATCAAATGCAAATTTTGAGTTGTTTTCTTATGTTTGCTGGTAAATTGAATTGAATTTTTAATGATAAATATTTAATAACATTCATTTTGAATCGATGTGCTTTGTATTGATGTGATATTTTTTCACTTACAGGCCAATTCGAACAATGAGGTACGTCATTTACTAGTTCTAGAAACGATATGACGTGGTATTCCATGACGTTTTTGTTTGAAGAAACGTCATTTTTGAAACTGACATATCTAATCCATATTATTATCATTTCTAAAACCTACTAAATGACGTAATTTTGTGTTTTACTCGGTGGCAAAATTTGTTTAATCCTCGTGCCTTGAAACCCCCTTGAAAGCCTCAAGGTTCCATTTTTCGAACAACTCGCTACGCTCGTGGTTCAATTTTGGAATCTTTCAATAGCTCGGGTATCAATATTAGCACGAGAGGTTAAACAACAACTTTGCCCCCTTTTTAAGCAAATAACTATTAGATACTTATACATATTATAATGTAAAATAAGTAAAACCGACTTCACAAAGGATAAAAAAAAGTATTATCCCGTTTTATATGCGCTAGCAACTGAAACGTTTGTGGTCGGTGCCAAGACAAATAGTTACAATACTGGTTATAAATACCGGTTCTTTCTTTCTTATCAAACTACACCAGGGTTGGCAATTGGGATACGTTTTGACGGGGTGTTGATGCTTTTAAAATTTGGCTTGGCACCGACTTCAAACGTTTCAGTTTGTAGCCCATATACGGGTAAATATCTTATTTTATCCTTTTTAAAGTCGGTTTTACTTATTTTTTGAAGATTAATTTTATTTTTCCATTTTTAGTTTTAAGTTTTTCTTATGAACTCCTGCACCTCCTCCTGCACTCCTGTTCCTGTCTGGCCAAAACTGTCATGTCACTAAAAAATTTTGCGCTTCGGGTACGTATCAATGTTCATGGTCTGCAGCAGTTCCACTTCATCAAATGGCACTGCTTTGGATGAAAATGCTTGATTTGTTGATGAAAATACTAAAATCACTATATACCGGTTGTTTCCTGTAACAGGAGCAATAAATTAAACTGGAGGCTGTACGCCTCAAACTGACCAACATTTGTTTAGCAACTATTTAAAATTATGAAATTTATAGATTATATCTTTTTCATACTAATTAAATATTATTTTCAATGTACGCTGCCATCTGTGTGTTTGACGTTGCTTGTCACCCTTTAAACATAACAAATTTTGCAATACATTGCGTCGTAGAATAAACTTTAAAGTGTAATGAAAATCAAAATACAATTTATTTTTTAAAGTTGCTGAACAAATGTTGGTCAGTTTGAGGAGTACAGACTACAGTTCAATTTAATGCTCCTGTTACAGAAAACACTCGGTATATACCTATAAGATTTTAGGAGTTCCCTATATTCCTCACGGATCCCATTATCAGAATTGGGTTTTGAGTGTTTTGACGTAAACGGGCGGACTATATACATTCAAACAAATCGGTTCAGAAATGACGCAGTCAGTACTGCGTCATTTCTGAACCGATTTGTTTGAATGTATATAGGTACATACAAAAAAAAACGGTCGAATTGATAACCTCCTTTTTTGAAATCGGTTAAGTAAAACACGTAAGAATTTATGCATGTAGAAAGCAACATTCTACGAGTATATTCTGTCATCGTCTAGGAAACTCTTCCCTAGAGTACGCATCTGCAGCAAAACTCATTTGTTTTATTGATCCATCCAAACGCCTCCGCAGTGTATTTATGGTGGGAGTAAACTTTCTTACTCGAACATAGCCATAGTAACGAAAATATTTTTTGGCTTTTTTAAATAGGTATCACTTTACTCAAACAGAATGAACAATTATTTTGGTTATTTAGAACATTGCTGCTTTGAAAAATATGTTACCTAAAAAATCCGAAATAAATAACCAAATACACTTGTTTTAATAAAGAGCGGAGCTTCTCGAGACGCTAAACCGAGATCCATGTGGGAGGCCGTACAAGGCGGTCAGGGGCAAATTACGCCCCTGGCCCCCCCCCCCTTGACGGAGAGTCTCGAGCCTCGACTGCTGGAGCTGGTTGTTTCCAACCTGTTCCCGAACAGACCGGAACACCAGCCCCCAGCAATGGCACCTCCCCATCAGCTCGTAGGGTATGAGGTTGCGGAAGTCGTGGTGCCTCCGGTAACGGAGGCAGAGCTAGATGCAGCCGTGCTGAGGCTAAAAGCTAAAAACACGGCACCGGGTCCAGACGGGATCCCGGGACGCGTTCTCGCTCTGGCGCTGCGGGCCCTGGGGGAGAGATTCCGCGGGCTACTGGATGCCTGTCTACAGTCCGGCCGATTTCCGACCATCTGGAAAACCGGCCGGCTCGTCCTCCTTAAAAAAGATGGGCGTCCCGCGGACTCTCCATCAGCCTACCGTCTGATCGTGTTGCTCGACGAGGCCGACAAGCTCTTCGAGCGTATCATCTGCTGTCGCATCATCAAGCACCTCCGGGGAGTAGGACCTGACCTGTCCGAACACCAGTTTGGATTCCGAGAGGGCAGGTCGACCGTAGATGCGGTCGCGCGCATTAAAGCCCTCTCGGATGAGGCGGTTGACCATGGTGGGGTTCTCCTGGCGGTGTCCTTGGATATCGCCAATGCCTTTAACACCCTGCCATGGTCGTGCATTAGGGAGGCGCTGAAACACCATAAAGTGCCTCCTTATTTGTGTCAAATAGTCGGGGCCTACCTTTCGGAGCGGTGTGTGGAGTATCCGGTCCGGGGCGGCGGGCTGACAAGGTGGGAGACATCGTGCGGTGTTCCACAGGGCTCGGTCTTAGGGCCGCTCCTGTGGAACATTGGATACGACTGGGTGCTGCGGGGGGAGCTCCTCCCGGGGTCAAGTGTGACTTACTACGCAGACGACACGCTAGTCACCTCCCGGGGGACCTCGTACCGGGAAGCAGCACGCCTCGCCACCGTGACGGTAGCACAGGTGGTGAGACGCATAACGATGCTGGGTCTGGAGGTGGCGCTGCACAAGTCCGAGGCGCTCTGCTTCCACGCTGCCCGGAAGGCCCCACCTGCAGGATCCAGCATCGTCGTTGGTGGCACTCGAATCGAGGTAGAGTCCAACATGAAATATCTTGGACTTGTCCTCGACTCCCGCTGGAGCTTCCGCGAGCACTTTGCCCGCCTGACCCCCCGACTAATGGCAGCATCGGCCGCACTGAAGAGGCTGATGCCCAACATCGGGGGGCCGGAGGTTGCGAGCCGCCGTCTGTATATGGGGGTGGTGCGATCGATGGCCCTGTACGGGGCGCCGATCTGGGCGGTGACTCTGGTGGCCCGAAATGTCGCCCTGCTGAGGAAGGCTCAGAGGGCGATGGCCATCAGCGTCGTACGCGGGTACCGCACCACCTCATATGATGCGGCGTGCCTATTAGCGGGAACGCCTCCTTGGGATCTGGAGGCGGAGGCCCAAGCGGCCCTGTACGAGTGGCGCAGGGACCTCCGGCTCCAGGAGTACCATCCTGCGCCCAGGGAAGTAGAGGCGCAGAGGCTCCTCGTCCGGCAGTCCATCGTCCTCCAATGGGAGGAAGAACTAGCTGGGCGCGAGGGAGGACACAGGACTGTCGAGGCGGTCCGGCCGGTCCTACAAGACTGGCTGGAAAGAGAGCGGGGCTCGCTAACCTTCCGGTTGGTGCAGGTGCTCACGGGTCATGGCAGCTTCGGGAGCTACCTGCACCGGTTCGCAAGACGGGAGGTGACGGCCGAGTGTCACCAGTGCAGCTGCGGCGAGGACACGGCGCAGCATACCCTGGAGGAATGCCCAGCCTGGGCGGGGCAGCGCCGTGACCTCATGGCAGTGGTGGGGGACGACCTCTCCTTGCCGGCCGTAGTTAAGGCTATGGTCGCCGACGAGAGGTCGTGGAAAGCGGTCCTCTCCTTCTGCGAGGATGTAATGTCGCAGAAGGAGGCAGCGGAGAGGGAACGGGAGGCCGACCCAGCCTCGCACCCGATCCGCCGCAAGCGCGCAGGGGCTCGGAGGAGGGCGTATGCCCATCTCCTCCCCCCCACCTAGCGAGGTCTGGGCAGCGGCGCGGGGGCGTCGCTGCCCATTACATAGGCCTCGCAGAGAAGGCGCGCGTGGTGTGCCCACGCGCCTTCTGAGGAGGCAGGGCTAGAAGTTACTGGCCCCCCAGAGAAGGGCCCGCTGCATGTAGTAGTGGCGGGCGGCGCCGGCGTGGTCACGGTTGCGTACTTAAGAGAACCCGTGGCCACGCCCCATTGGCTACGCGCAGGCATACCGTTGATTTTTTAGTGGGTAGTGGCGCCTTTTGCCGAGTCCCACATAACCCGCACTTTCTCCCCCGAGGGTGTGGGTATGCATAAAGCATTTTTCCAACGGAAAAAAAAAAAAAAAAAGGTTAGGTTAGTTTTTTTTTCTTTTTTGCAAACAATTCCTTTAGTTTAAATAATATTTTGAAACATAATAATTTCCTCACAGATGATGTGAAAAGCAGTAGGTATGTGTAGCAAAATTCAGAATGTGTCAATATAAAGAATGTGTCGCCAGTATAATGAATTGGCATTCAATCAAACGCAAAAAAAATTACATCTCACGGCTCTCCGGACTCACGGCCGGCAGTATTTAGGAGGCAGGTTGTTAGGGTTCTCGGCCATCATCACACTTCCCAATAATATTATGCAATTAGACATGTAATAATTATTTATGAAATTTTGTAATTTGTAATTTAGTGTAGTTTTAGGATAATTTTATAATTAATTTAATTGCTGTGCAGTGCATGCTTGCTTTGGATGGCATTCTTACGTAATACCTACCACTTCAGTACTTTTTGTTACAATATTGAATGTTGTCTGTTTAGTGTGCCTTTTAAATAAAATAAAATCCATCATTACGCTCAGGATTCTATTTCAATTACAGAAACCTTAGGTTCATTCACGATGTACGATTGTACGCCCTGACCGTAAATATGTAAATTTGCTCCCTTGTGATACAATCTACTATTATACCTAGATATCGAGTAAAATAATATGGCTGTGATATACCTGCGGTCAGACAGAGACATGACCAAATTATAAGGGTTCCATAGGCTCTGTAATGACAAAAAAAAAACAAGTTTTAGGGCTAAGAACAAGTTTGGGAACAAATCAAATTATTTTATTATTATTATTTTTTTTTTTTTTAAGTAAGTTGTTAATAGATGGCAGCACCAGTCTCTCTCGCTACAACGTAAATCCGTAAGGAGTTCGTTTAGGAGGTGCAAGCGCGCAGTGCTTGCTCTTAGAGCAGGTCAAAGTCGCCTAGTCTTACTAAGATGGCATATAGTCGAGAAATTCGGACGGGCACCGCCGTGGCGGGGTGGCCTAGGGGTTCATGGCGTTAGCCGTGATAGCTAAAGACGCCGGTTCGAATCCGGCCTTCACCACTAGAGGGCTTAGTCACTTTTTCTTTAATATATGTCATATATTACAGTTTTTAAGTTTTAGGGCTAGTTAAATAAAAGCCAAAAATGTAAAAATAAGACGAATACGCTTAGCCCGCGCTTGATCAATCAACAATACGAGATTTTTAATTTTTTTCAAAATAAATAAAAAACAATACGAAATTAAGTCGTTAAGTATTAAAAAATACAAAAAGTTATGTCCCAGCATAATTACTGGGGATCGGACCAGGGACCTCCTTACTTCAAAGCGAATGTTCGCAAACTGCGCTTTGACAGCTCTTAGCTAAGCTGACGAAATTAGGCACTTATTCTCGAGTTAAAATATCTATATACCGCCTAAACCAGCCATACAAATATTCTGCTTTTTTACCATTTACTCTGTAAACATGTCTCAAAAAGAAAAAAAAAAACTGTTACGACTCGTCACTCGCGCGAGCTATCACGACTCCGCAATTTAAAAAAAATCCCAAAAACCGGATCGCCAAAAAAATCTATTTCATCATAGAATTTGGTTACAAAATTTCACTAGAATCGGTTGAGAATTGCGATCTGTAGAGGAGAACATGCGGACATACGAAAGCAAAATGCCCGAGTCAAAACGTAGACCTTCGCTGGCTGTGCTTTTATGTATGTATTTTTTTGTTTTGAAAAAAAAAACCTAATTAATGCACAAACACAAACTGGTGGTAATTTAAGTTGGTATATAGGTTCACCTTTTATTTATTTTGATACTTATATTATACATATTAAATATTTACATCTTTTGTCATATATATTTTAGCGCCATGTTTCATCTTTGCCGCCTATTTGTTTAATCAGATTAACAACACAATCACAGGAATGAATAAGCTGTCTTTACATCAGACTGTTCCGTGTTTCTTATGTTTAACAAAAACTTTGTTGTTCAGAAGTAATATGAATCTATAATACTTTATTCTTTTCTCCGTTTTCGCCGACGGCCTACTGTATAATATATGCTCAGCCTGTCTTCTTTGTCGGAATTAATTTACCTTTTATCTGTCATCCCCGAATGGATTTTTTCAGTTAAGCAACAGAAAAACGTATGAAAGGAAAGTCATTTTTTTAAACTTTATTGTGTCTTTATAATATTCATTACACATGTAATTTATATTGTAACGGTTATTAACCGTTCAGTATCATTATTAATTTATTATACAATACATACAACAAGTTTTAATACTATCATTTACCTGTATACAATAAACTTTTGACATAATAATAACTGGTAATATTATTCGAAATTCTGTTACTTAATTAGCAAAATTCAAGAAAAAACATGATAATGACAATGTACTCGAAGATCGCATTTATTTCGTATTTTAGCAAACTTTGTAAAATTGATTGCACAAGGGATAAGAATTATTTACAATTTGGGTTAAATAAACATTCACGACAAAAACAAACCGATAATTTAAAGACAGTATCTGTCTCGAAAGCACTTTATTATCATATATATTCATCATTCATTATTAATTAAAATATTATCAGGACGGGCAAATTGTCGAAAACATAACGGGTTTTTTAGTAATTTTCCGTGAAACTACATCCTGTTTCCAAAAACACAACTCAAGAAATCTGGAATGAGAATTAATTTCTAACTAATTTTTTATGCAAAATTTATGTTTTTTGTCTAAATTTATGCTTACATTACTATGTTATTCTTACTGTTTTTGTTGCGACGAGATGCTACTTGTATGCCGCAGTTCTCAATTTATTAATAAGATTCAAATAATCATCTTCGGTACCTTTGTACTTACTTTCTATACAACATTATTTACAACATCATTGAAATCAGCAAAACGTTCGCTAAAACTTACATAAAAATGTACAGTACACTTCTCACCACAGATATAGTAAAGCTAGGTGTAATGATTCGTATATTTTACTCGTTATATTATTTACAGTTTTTCTAAACACTTCTTGTCATTTTTAAATAGTATTGTCAGCTGTTTATACATCCTGTCTTCTTGGTTTCCATCAAAGAAATACTTACCTTCCAAATGCTTCTAATCTATTTAATAACAGGATCACATGCTTTTTTTAAATCTGTTTTTTTTTTGTTTGCGAAATATATATAAATTAAAATTAAGTTTTTTAACAGTCGGAGTCAGGTAAACTTAACGGTAAGCTCCTTTCGAGAAGAAAAAGTAAAAATTATACAACTAATACTCAGATGACTTATTATAATATACTATATACAGTTCAGTACTAAACAAGCGCTTAGCTACTTGCTCAGGGATTTAATATTATACTTTACATAACACAACCCACACTAATTAATAGAAAATAGTTGCTCTCACTTCTGTTATTAACATTTGCTTTCCGCCTTTATGTGGCTAATGAAAGCGTTAATGCTAACAGTAGAAGCTGTGTAAAACTGTATTTACATGTAAATGTCGGCAGGTATGTGTCAGGAGAGCGCAAGGATGAGGCAAGCGGCCAGCACGAGGCAGTGTGTCGGAGACATGGGAGCGAAGGTCTGCCCGCCGCGCTGCATCGCCGCCGGGTACTCACCTGATAAAGGAAAAATCGAATTTGCTTCTTTGGCAAAAATTAAAACTGCTCTGAGAAAGGCCGTTACAATATAGGTATTATTAATTTATAACTCAATACTTAAATATTTGAGGACACATTCCCAGTAAGTACAAAAATGAAAGGCGATTTTTTTTAAACTCCTCTTCTTTTGGACAGCTATATGGTGTGGAGCCGTCAACTAAGTACCTATTGTACGATGAATTTTATTGACAAATCACCCCGCCCCCCATACTTATTTTATTTCTCTCAACCAATTTAAAACTGGGCCTCTTTAAAAGTTTTATGGCGCCAAACACGGGCGCTCTGGGCGTCCGCTAGCCGCTAGCTAGCGCGGGTGCACGGAGCGTACAAAATGGCAACACATCGTGACGTCACTGTATCACTTTGCTTAGAAGCCGTTTCAATATATGGAAAACAAGGAAATTGCGATTTTGTAGGTGAAATGTTGCGTTTATATATATATTGTTGCTATACATTTTTTTTAAATAAAATGTAAGGAATCGTAGGTTACCGTTATTTTTTACGTATTTGAGTTTAAAAAAAAGTTTATTATCGAAACTGAGGTCTTGTATTTTTTTATTATTCCCATATATTTTTTAAGTTTCCAATTTATTGTGATAAATTGCTGATATTCTATCCACTTAACTAGATTTAGTTATAAATTTCAACAAGTGTCAACTACATTCACTATATTTTATTTTCACTATTTTCTTTTAACGTATGTCTATTGTCTGTGTGTTTACGAATAAAAACTATTATATTCTATTCTATTCCCATCTTAAAGGCCGGCAATGCACTTACAACCCCTCTGGTATTACACACCCGTCCATGGGCGACGGCAATCGTTTACCATCAGGTGATCCGACTGCTCGTTTGCCTCTTATATCATAATAAAAAACAGTAGGACCAATAAATGGAGAAGTAATGGCTAATTTACAAAGTGCGCCCGAATGAAATATGTTGGTATATAGATTATAGACTCATTAACTTGTTTGTCTATTACTACATAATATATCTATTAACAACAAAAAAATACAGGTCTACAGTCTTCCCTTTCAATAAATTAATCGTCAATTTTGAAGTCGTCCTGGATACTTTTCTTAAACATTTTTGTAATAGGTAATATGCATTATGCCCTAGTTCTTAAGCAATCGAATGACACCTCTTTTTACATGCGTGGGCGATATTTGGAAAGATAATGGTTAATTTTACTAAGTGAGCCCGTGTTTAGGCCATAACACTTTAAAGGAGTAAAATTTTAAAACGGTTGAGAAAAAAATAATAGGTATTGGTGATTAACGGATTCACATTAGTTGTCCCAACAAATTTTATATGAACGCTATATGTATAGATATGCTTTTTCAGTACAAAAACAAACAACATTTAACATACAAATAGCGAAAGAGCTGCCGGACAGGCATTTTTAATATGCCGCTCCGAGGATATTTTCGGTCGACTCTCTTTTTAAATTTCATCGTCATTGCACTCTTTGACCTAAATATACATATCATTGCAGTGAATTTTTATGATTTGGTCGGAAATCCAGGTGATGTAGTGAAGACGGTCGAATTTAAGACTCCGTGCCCGGTCCGGAATTCACTTTGGAGTAAACTGTAAATTACTAATTTGATACAATATGCTTAAAGTAGATGATATTTCCTACCAGTGAGTAGTGAGCGCTTTGTGATCGTTTTTAAAATGTTGTTTCGAGCTTGAGATTTTAGGTAATTTTTTACCGAAAATTTATTAAGTTTTTGCGAAGTAACTTTGTTATAAATATTAGCTAAACAAATACAAACCACTAAATACGTATAGCTGTTTTTACGTCAAAATACAGTATTCAGTGATGGCAAAATTATCATGATTTTTTATCGCCAAAACGGCCCTCGCAAATCTCTTACACAGATCCAGAACATAATAAAAACATTAACGCACCCATCTGAAAGACACGTTTCATACTTTTGATTTATCGCCATCGTTGTTTTAATGATAATGGCCTTTATTCGGGATTTTTACTCTTCCCTGGGATTTTAAAAATGTATTTCCTTTCTCTTATCTTACGCTCGTTTA
Source organism: Cydia strobilella (assembly GCF_947568885.1). Classification (NCBI taxonomy): domain Eukaryota; kingdom Metazoa; phylum Arthropoda; class Insecta; order Lepidoptera; family Tortricidae; genus Cydia; species Cydia strobilella. The sequence goes on along the minus strand of NC_086045.1, from coordinate 11,156,889 downwards.
TCAACTAGACTGGGATGTCTTTGATAATAAGGCCGCCTTGAGTTGCGGAGATTGTATTTTTTATATCGGTTCCTTTTTAAGGGATAACTATCAGAAGTACCTAACTGACTCAGATGGAATTTAAATTCAAGAAATACCTAAACAGTTACATAATTTTAATGATATTTAGAAAGCACGCTGACCGAGCTAAACGAAAAGAGTAGGTAACTCATAAGCAAAGTTTAAGTCTGATATAGTTAAAAAAAATACTTTTGGAATGAGTAGTGGACAAAGTCATAGGTACGACATGCCAAAACTCATTCTCCCTAATATTTTGGATTACTTATATAAAAACAGGTGGTTTGAATTTTATAACATTTGTACTTAACAATTCGATTCGAATTCGAGGTAAATATTGTTGTATCATAAACGTTAAGCAAAAAAAAACACACTGAAGGATTCCCAACATATCAAAATATGGAGTAATCCATGTTAGTTAAAATAAATAATAAACTTTGTTGACGGTAAAAATATAAGCTAACTCACCATTAAGCACATGCACAACGATGCTCTTGGATTGTGCATTGCTCGGATTGCACTGGTAAGTGCCCGAGTCTGAGGGCCTGGCCTGCTGGATGAGCAGGAACGAGGTGGTTGTCTCCCCCTTCTCCGTCACCACGGACACTCCGCCGCGGGGAGAGTCATAGCTGATTATCTGTAAGAGAAACGTACACATATGATACAACTATACATATTTATTCCGACTACATCCGCGTATTATGCCCTGTTACAAGTATTTACGTAGGTACAATGCCGATTTAGTACCATAAAACATAAATAACAATTAACAACATAATAGCCGAAAATAGCCAATCATTAAATACAAATATGTGTAAAACGCTCGCGTGACACCGAATCGTAACATAAACTGCTATAATAGTAACGATGATACGGAGCATCAAAAGTCACATGCAAACAACAGAGTAATTTGAATAAAAAGTGGAATCTACGTGTTTACTTTTCTAAAGCGGATCGGCCAATATTGCAAGTGGCAGGCACTTTAAGCGTTCTTTTAAGTATATTTCTCAGAAATATGTTACTTTAAAGTATAACAGTTTAGGTTTTTAAAATAATATTTAAACAGACGTAAATGGGGTCAAGCACTGAGTAAACAAACACATCTTATACCTTTTTAGGGTTCCGTAGCCAAAAGGCAAAAAACGGAACCCTTATAGATTCGTCATGTCTGTCTGTCTGTCCGTCCGTATGTCACAGCCACTTTTCTCTGAAACTATAAGAACTATACTGTTGAAACTTGGTAAGTACATGTATTCTGTGAACCGCATTAAGATTTTCACACAAAAATAGAAAAAAAAAAAACAATAAATTTTGGGGGTTCCCCATACTTGGAACTGAAATTCAAATTTTTTTTTCATCCAACTCATACGTGTGGGGTATCTGTGGATAGGTCTTCAAAAATGATATTGAGGTTTCTAATATCATTTTTTTCTAAACTGAATAGTTTGCGCAAGAGACACTTCCAAAGTGGTAAAATGTGTGTCCCCCCCTGTAACTTCTAAAATAAGAGAATGATAAAACTGAAAAAAATACATGATGTACATTACCATGCAAACTTCCACCGAAAATTGGTTTGAACGAGATCTAGTGAGTAGTTTTTTTTTAATACGTCATAAATCGTAAACCGCAATTTCCCTTTCACTCACGTTTCACATAAAAAATACATTGTTAAAATTATGTAATGTACGGAACCCTCTTTGCGCGAGTCCGACTGGCACTTGGCCGGTTTTTTCAATTCAATTAATTCAATTCAATATATTCTTTATTCAAATAGGCCTAGCAACAAGCACTTTTAAATTGTCAAGTTTTAAATATTACCTTAATCTAAATATCAGAGCAATTTATTGATGCAGTTATTATTATTCTTAAAAACATTGAATTATTATAGATATGTCAAACTTAATAATAAGAATTCACAAAAGGATGGTTTTGTATATATATTTATATATTTCGGGGATCTGGGAAACGGTTCTAACGATTTCTATGAAATTTGCTAAATGGAGGTTTTCGGGGGGCAGCTAGGTCTTATCTCTAGGAAATGCGCGTTATTTTTAAGTTTTTTTGTTTTTCGAGAAAAGCTCGGTCTCCCAGATGTTACATAATACGAGTAAATGTTTGAATCGAAATACTTTAATTTTGATATAGTGTTAGTTTGACATTTTTGAACTGAATGTTATTAACGTATTATTTATTTGATTCATATGAAGACTCACTTAAAGACAAACGTCCTGTCTTATGGCTATAAATATTGCCGTGCGACCTAAATTCAAAGTTTAAAATTACCACAATGAAATAAAACTATGAAAACGGATTATATCCCGATATAATACATCCCGACGTCGGGATGTATTATAAATTCAATATACGCGATATAATCCGTTTTCATAGTTTTATTTCATGAGTAACTATCGCGGTAACCGAAGACAATATTATACCACAATGAAGTTTAAAATTTCAAACAAATGTGACGTTTTCAACCAAAAGGTACCACATTGTCGCTTGTCGCAAATATGTTTCATAAAGCTTGTAAAGGTGCACTAAGTTCTATTAGTTCATTGAACCTATATCCGTATATATTTTTAGCGATTTATTTGCTGAATTCTTATACAAAGTCAATCATGTCGCGACAGGTGAATAACATGACGTAAATTGGAAAAGTTTCAAAGAAACCAATTCTATAGGTGACGTTAAAAAAAGGTTAAGTCAAATAATTCAGTCAAAATTGTGTTTGAATACGCAAGCGGATGTACAAGTGTCTACTCTGAATTATTGTCAAATTTGTCCACAGATTCTTATTACTTACCTACATTCGAAATAACGATTATTAAACAATCAGTTGCTGCTTTGTTTAGGCTTTGTAAGCTGGTTAATGGTGAAATAAGTTCTGTCAAAGACTTTGACAAGCTTAAACAGTGATTTTATTTGTAATATAGGTACCTAAGTTACAGATTATTTAAGTAAGTTTACAATATGATATAGTTTACAATAGAAGTAAATTTAAAAACATCGAATTTGAATTCAGCTAGGCGAATTAGTAATATGGCACCATTTTCTGAACTCGTTAGAGGACGACCTCTGCACATTCAAACGAAATGATTTGTGTGTAATTTGTACAAATAATTATTGGCAATAAGATAATTTTTTTAATAAATCTAACCGAAAGTCAAGTATTACAGTGGAAAATTCAATCAAGAGGTGATAAGGAGAATGATTTATAATTTTCATGATATGTACAACTTATAGTAAATATCTATAGGTATAGTAAATTTATTATGCTTATGCGTTTTTTTGCAAGTTGTATATACACAACAGAACTATACGTAAGAAGAGCGTAAGTAATGTTTTTACCTATTATCTATATGACATTACATATTGACACTAACCTAGGTGAGCTGTCTCAATATTAGTAATAGGGGATATTACTGGAATGTTCTTCCACCAGAATGCAGCACTAGCCTTTTTAGTAAACCATAGAGTAACTTTATACATACTGTACCTTTAGTAGGTTTTTGACAAGTTTTCAGAAATAATAAAATATGAAATTGATGCACCAAGGCGGTTTGTTTACAGAGGACCTACCGGGAAACGTGAATCCGAAATTTCGCTATCTGCCTCTTTATCGCTCGAATATGCAAGAGTGACAGAGATGTTAGATAACGAAATTTCGATTTTCTTGTTTCGCGATAGACCCTCAGATTGCGGTAGTAACGCCCCCTACGCAGAGTTTCGCGTAATATTCCCTATTCTCTAATTCTCGTAATGGTGTAAGCGGCCGTACTTGATTTATTTGCTAGAACTGTTATATATGTACAATGTATATTTTTGTCCACTGTTAATTAAAGCAATGAACAATAGTGCATTATCATTCAAAATCTATAAAAATAATAAAATAATATAATCCTAGTTTAACATTCGGCAATGAAATGTATTTATATTTGATTTTTTAGCATTAAATGGCAGATTGTTAATAGTAAACCGGTTAACAGATACTAATTAAAAGTATCATAAAATTATGCCAACCAAAATGAGAATGACCGCACCGCAGTGACGCAATAACTGGCTGTAGAACATGAGATGCTGCAACTCTAGCGAAACGAAAATAATCAAATTCAAATAGTACTTTAAAAAGGACACATACTTACAGGTAACCTAACCTAAACTTACCTATAAGTACCTTGTTGGACTTTTAGTATAAACAAACATTTTAGCGCATCCCAGTCAACCTTACAATACATATTCCTATTATAATTAACTATTTAACTGACGTGAGTACGCCACAACCAGGAGACTTTTTGTTATACATTTTAGCAAACAGCAGGCTTAGCATAGGAGCGCCGCAACAGTATCTCGCCCGCAAGAAAGACTCCCACAAATATAAGTAACTATGATCATATTCATTGATATTCTTACAAATAAATAGTCGATGTCGCTATCGCGCGTAGTAGCTTTAGTCAAATGAAATAAAAAATCGCATAAATTACCGCATCATTGTGGTTCCAAAAAATGTAAGCAGGTGGCTCTGGAGAGTACAGCACTACGCACGTCAAGTTTATCGTGCTCCCTCGGTCTATGTACAGGTCTGGCCCGCCGATGATTTCCGTAGTAGGTTCTGGGAACAAATTGTTTGTTGAGAATAATATGAAACAAAGTTTCATAACTTCATATACCAGGTGTGGCCTGTAACACGAGAAAAAAATTGAAACTTAATATCCTACTCCTCAAACGATAAAACTTTTATGAATCTTTTAGTTCCTATTTTTCATACAAAATAAATATTGGCCTCAATGTACGCTAACATTATTTTAATTTATGTAAACATAACAAAATTTGCAATATATTGCGTCTTAGAATAAACTTTAAAGTGTACTAAAAATCAAAACACAGGTTATTTTTAAAGGTTGCTTAACAAATGTTGATCAGTTTGAGGAGTACAGCCTACAGTACAAAGTAATTTATTGCTCCTGTACAGGCCACACTCGGTATATGCATTCTGGCCATCGGAAACATTTTTTTTATAATTAAAGCACATTATATTTTATTAAAACGATTTAGATTTTTTGTTTATAAAGTATTTATTGTATTATGTCTTAATCAAAGTTGAACACATTTATGCTCCATACGTTTACTACACTTTACTACCACACGTTACTATTGAATACACAATTCTGATGCTATGCTTATAGAATCAAGAATGTTGTTAAATACTAACGTCATATTAGATTGCAATGACAAAAAGTCGATAGAAGGTTTAGAAGCTAAGTTTGAAGTCGTGTTGTTATCTTTGGTTATATACTTATGCGAGCTCAGGCGAGTCGAGTTTCTGGAAGAGCCAATAAATATGATCGAATCAAAAACTTTACATGTAAAAATATGCAAGTCTCACAACGCAATTCTTTTACTACAAAAAAAGTTTTGAGATGTAATATGTGAAACCAAGTCGGTATTTTAGTCGGTAGTCAGGGGATGTTAAAACCGTATCAATATTAGATTATAATGACTTCTGTTAGAAGGTTGTTCATTAATTACCGGACATCCTGTAGATCTGTATTTTGTTGTGTGTGCGTAGGTATATGTGTGTCGCAGCTTTGTTATAGCTACCGAATCAAAAACCGGTAGATTATTCTGATAATATATGTACTTAAGTACAAGATGGTAACTACCAAACAGATAATTATATGTATTAAAATTAAAAAAGCAAATAAGTGTTGTAGCATAAACTTGTCACATCTACTAACTATTCACCGATATCAAGCATGCGAATATCAACACCGTGGGTAATTTTATCTGTGATGTTATCTAGAAATCGTGAAATAAAATTTATGTACGTACATCCAGATACGAGTAACTTTATACTTACTTGGGAAACATATTTTATCTCGGTAACTTTCTGGCATCTCGTTTCTAAACCGTCTGAAGTGAATATATGTATATTTATTGTAGTAAGATTGTTTGTAATTTACGCCTTTAGGATTTACGGTGGTTATTATGTTCCTATTAACATACTATAGGTAAGGGATAAAATTTAATTAATGTCACTATGAGGTTATGTATGGGGTGCGTCCATTAATTATTTATCTAATACGATTAGTCGGAACGTCCTGTCTGTCTGTCCACCCGAGGCTTTGCTCCTTGATCGTTAATGTTAGAAACCTGCAATTTGGCTGCATATTTAAATCAATTATGGCGACAAAATGGTAAAATAAAAACTAGAAAAATAAATTAATTATAAGTGGAAAAATTCACTGTCTTGGGTGGGACTTGAACCCACGACCACTAAAAAAATGTTTAGGGTACCTCGCCTACACACGTAAAATAAGGATAAATTTGATTTCGCTTTAACTCTATTGTGTGGTGTGTCGTTGAATAGGTCTTACAACGAATAGGGGTCTTCAATAACAACTTTTTTGATGAAGTGAATATTTCAACCCTCCTAACTAACCTTTGAACGTGTACAAACTATGAAAATATCGTGAAAGTAGAGCTTAATAAAAACTTTCAATTAAAACTATATTAGCGAATATGATCAGTCAAGCAGTTTTTGAGTTATCGCACAAATCTTCCTTTCTTAGTAAAAAGCGCTGCAGGTATCCTCTCCTTTTCTAGGGTTCCGTACCCAAAGGGTAAAAGCGGGACCCTATTACTAAGTCTACACTGTCCGTCTGTCCGTCCGTCTGTCTGTCACCAGGCCGTATCTCATGAACCGTGATGGCTAGACCGTTGAAATTTTCACATATGATGTATTCCTGTTGCCGCTATAACAACAAATACTAAAAGAAGAATAAAATAAATATTTAAGTGAGGCTCTCATACTTTTTCCCATTAATGTTTTGCCGTTTTTTGGGTAATGATACGGAACCCTTCGTGCGCGAGTCCGACTCGCACTTGGCTGGTTTTTTTTTTGAGTACGTACATGTGTACTAGTAGCCAGTAGCCCCGTTCAAGGCAGCCTGTTGTGACGGACGGGTAACTCCGGAACCCCATGCTCGGCATGCTCGTGGCCGGTTTTTTCATTTGCGTATGAAAATGCACGTACAAGTAAAAAATAAATGTGGAATTCAATTGCTGATAATACTTGGGTCTACCGTTAAATGGCTCGTTAACCTTTAATACTACAACGCAGTATTTCTGCTTAATCTACATAAATTCTGATACGGCATCTAATCAAATATTTTAATGGCAAATTGCTTCAGTAGCTTTTTTAATTGGTATGGTTTACGATTAAGGCGCTAGTCGCAATTTTTGGCCGTAAACTCTTATTTCTAGAGTATATAACATTATGCGCATTATGTTCAGCGTTGGAGGTAATGGCGACCAAATGAAAGCAGGGATACTAATAATCTAGTTTTAATGTTTACAGAAGGCTGGTTGGACGGTTCAACAAAAAACTATTAAAAAATATATAATTATGAATCTACATTTTATGTACAACATTCCTAACGTTTGACTTTTTCCCTGTGACTTATAGTTTTTTCATAAAAGGAACATTACGACAGGCCGTTTTGCGACTAACTTTGCTTATATCTCCTAAACGGTTTATTCGATTAAAGTTATTTTTAAACTTAAATAAATGTTTTAACAGGCACTACAAATGCAACGTTTCATAATGTTATTTTTTTTCAAGAAATCGAATATTATTCAACATTTCGTGTGTATGTAGCTCCAAAAAGGCGTGGCCGGCAGTCGTGTGCTAGCTTTGAGACGAGGAGGCTGTGTCGCTCGTCGCTTCGTGCCTTCCTTGTACTCTGTATGCTTGTGCTGAGCCCAAGTGCAATAAAATTGGAATTATTGTGGCCAAAGACTAAATAACTGCAGAAAGTTGATTTGGTTCTGATGCGTTTTAGCGCGCTGAACACGGTGTTTCGCAGCCTATTACGAAAATAATGACAATATTTCCACTTATGTTTGAGAAAGCTTCATTTGAAATAAAATAAAAAAATTCTAACATGCGCGGACTCGCGGACATATTGGCATTTTTACGTTTTTAATAAACTTCGATTCCTAACAAAATAGGCTATCAAATTGGCTATTCTGATTCTGATCAAATTACGTTGTATATAGATATCTATTTATTTATTTTTAGGTAAATTATTTTTTTAATTGTGTTGGGAGACTGGGTGATCTCCCATTGATTGGTGGTGGTTGATGATGAAAACGAACAGTGACAAGTAAGTCAATTGATATTATTTTATAAGCTAATCATAAATGAAAGTAGGCATAATCCAAATATAAACTATTTATAAATAATGACCCTTACAATTGATTAAGCCGTTTAGTAAAAATACCAATATTTTTGTTGTTTTGCTTCTAAACAATTGCTTCTAAAACGGGTCAGAATGCCCTTTCATATAATACCACACACGATAGGTTTCTGAACAAAATAGTTATTTGTGCAACAAGAGAGGAAAGTTGGTTTTTCTTGCGAGTGTTTATTTTGAGTCCCGAGAAAGCGAGATTCTATAATTGAATCACGAGCCAAGCGAGTGATTCTAAGGTAGAATCTTGAGCGTAGCGAGGGACTCAAAAACACGAGATGTAAAATAACTTTGCTCTCGTGTTGCACACATAATTTTTCACCTCAGTAGTGAGAACATATTAAAGGTTAAAATGTATTTCGAATTACACAGAATAAACAGAAAAAAAAGTATTATAATATGTACGATACGATAAGATACGATACGATACGATACGATACGATACGATATGTTACGATACGAGACCGGACCGGACCGGACCGGACCGTACCGTACCGGACCGTACCGTACCGTACCGTACCGTACCGTACCGTACCGTACCGTACCGTACCGTACCGTACCTTACCGTACCGTACCGTACCGTACCGTAAGTTCATGGCCTTCACTAAATTGAAAAGCTACATTGTTGCACTCCCTGAAGTGAGGAAAGTCGCACTTTCCTCACTCCAGGGAGTGACGAAAGTAGGCTTGTTCGAGCTGCTGAGGTGAAAAATATATTTTTTTTTATACAAAAGAAAGATGACGTCATAACTTCTCTCCTTTTTATTTTATTTTTTTGTGCTTCAGGTCAAATTGATTTATATGGACTAAAGATCAATCGTGCCGATTTTCAATGCTTTAACACCATTTGCAGCATTTTACTGAACTTCGGGGTGAGCCGCCAGGACTATAAATAATATATTAAAGCTGCTTCTAGTTAAATTAAAATTATGGAGTACTTACCAACGACATTCAAATGAATAAAATGACTCATATGCGGCGTTGTAGATATTTGGCATTCGTAGATTCCAGAGTCTCTGTGCTGTGGATATTTAATCTGTAACAATAAATCAATAATAATATTCACTCTAACAAAACGCGTCTATTACGACAGATATAACCGCTAGGTGGCGCATGCGCGAACAGGCGTCCGTTCCGTAGCTGTGCGCGGCAATTACTATGGCTAGACCTCAGAACTGGGGGCGGCCGCATTTACTTGTAGCGGCGGGACGAAACCGCGGAGTGAGTCACGCCTGGTAATAGTGGCTTTCAAAAATATGTAAAATCTAAGTAAATTTAAGATCTTGCGGTAACGCTTTAGATATTTTACTTAAGTGAGCAAAATAAAAATGTAATTGCATACTTATAATTGACATTCTATCTGTGCAATGTTATGATCGCATCAATCCGCGTTGATGTAACAAACAATAAAATTTGTGGTCTAAAAAATACAAAAAAATACAGCGCATAATAGCTGTTTGTATTTTAATGCTACAAAAGCAAATATTTCACGCTATACATTCATTAAGTATTATGAATGACAAATTTCCAATAAAGTTTAGTTGACACTGTTGTGTTTTTCGTAGCGTAGTCCATAGTTGTTTAGTGGAAATTGACAATATTTTGACATTTTTACAGAACTTGACAGTTTAGATGTAATTATTTCAGAAGAAAATGCAAATTGCTATATTTATTGTGACAAAGAGAAGAGAGACTAAAGACGCCGTGAGTTTAGGTCGCAGCCTCGCAGCTCGCTAAGTACCGAGCGTACAGTCGAGCGTGCCCGGGGTCGTTGTTATTTTTTAGTAACTTTTAATTAACCCTTGAAGTGGCAGGAACCGCCTCGCGTACAATTAACGTCATTTAAATTTGGAATTTGATTAATTAAAATAAAATCGTAATTCCTTCAACTCAAAAATGAGGTATGCCACTTGAAAGGTAAAAAAAAGTAAAAAAGTTTTTAAGTTTTGTGCAGAAATTATTACAGTTTTTTATGGTGTGTTTTAAGACCTATGTTTGTGATTTTTTTCGATTGACCGAAAGTTGTGTAAATGAATCAATGAATTTACTTGAGAAAAGACTCAATATTGATGCTGTTAATATTATTTGGCAACCGTATTATGATCTAAAAAAACGCTTTTATTGCTGACTATGCCTTTTTCCTTTGCACTTCTATTAAGTAATTCCATAAAACCTTTGTAACGATAAATTTTAATAATACATTTTATTTTCAAAGCACGGTAAGGCTAAAAGTGTGTAGTTTTGTTCTCCATTCGTGCATAGGTGTACCACAGCGAGCTGCAAAAGTGCATACCTACTTTATAAATAAATTCAGCAGCTGATACTTGCAGCTGTGTGCAGCTATATGGTTCTCGGTAGCTAACTACCGAGAACCATATAGCTACATTGATGAGACTAAACTGATGCGTCCTTGTATATTATTAATGCAATAAAATGATACCCGTGATTTGGTCGGAGATAACATTTTGTATCTACGGAAATATATCACAACCCAATAGACACGAGTTTTTCTTTTTAATTTTAACATTATTCTTAAATATGGAGTAGACTACACTTAATTATAAGTAAAACTTATTAACCTGCAAGGTCCAGTCCTCGGAATGCGGAAGGTGAATGGCTCTAAATCGCTGATCGCTCGTGTATGTGTAGCGTCCCACGGTCAGCAAGTGGATGTCTCTGTGACGCACCCAGGACACTTGCATGTTCAGCTGAAACAATATCACAATGACAAAATTATGACAAAGTGACAAGGATAATATCGACGATGTCGTTTCCTATGCAAAATGTATAATTGTGTAAGGTTTATTTTTTATATCGATTGATTTATCCTTACAATAAAAATCTACCAAATGTAAAAAAATGATTTGGAAGTAAAAAAAATGTATTGAGCCCTATTCCAATTTCTAAAACAAGACCCAGACTACTTATTACGCAAAAGTTATAATAGTAGGAGATAAGTTATAAGAAATATATACCTACTCTGTTATTTATTTATGGTAAGAAATTATGATAGATAATACAAACATTGACACATTGCAACTAAATTGCAATGTGTCAAATAAATAACAGATGAGGGTATATATTTCTTATAATGAATCTTAGACCCAAGTTATTTAAAAACAAGTAGTAGGTTAAAAAGACAATTTTTTTTAAATGTTCTTGATTATAAAATGTTTTCACATAAATAATGCTTAAGGTGAAATACATGCCAAGAAAATTGTAATTATAATATGTACGAGTATATTGTATTAGAAGTCCATAAGCGGCCAGCCGAAATTGTGGTATAATGTGTGTGGTTCATTCCTAAAGCACGGCTCCTTAATTTCATGTTTCGTAGATTGGAAATTTCCTTTTAGAATTTGAATCGTTACCCGCATCACTGATGCCTCTTCCCACCATCCCCCTTCAAGGCTGCTTATCGCCAAAAGGGTTAAATTTCGATTGCGAAATTAGAGAAATTCTCTCGGGTTTTAAGCCCGGAAATACTGAACAATTTAGGTTGAATTTAATGATAAGTGACTTTCACAACAACAAAGACTTCTGAAAGGCTCTATGCAAAAAACCAAGACTGCTCAAACATTTTCTGGCAGGTAGTATATAAACAGTACACAACTACAAACTAAGATTTCGAGATGAGTAATAGTATCTTAACACGTAACATTATTTAAACATGGCATTGTATATTCATTTAGAAATAAGCTAAGATAGATTATAGTATTGTGATATTTGTGATAATGACTAGAATTTCCGTAAAATCCATTATAGGCGTGGAACCCTATAAAACCCTGTAGAACCGCATACAGCTACAAACTCCGAACTTAATAGTTGTCTGTCTTCACGTGAAAAATGACGAGGCACCTTAATCTATTACTTTTGTTTTCAACAACAAAGCACATCCATCTAACAAATTGGCCTCGTGTTATTCCAAATTTAGGTGTTGTCAATCAACGGCAATGTGATAACGGAAATGTGCCACCCCTTAATTACTTTTGAAGATAAATCTAATTAATTATAATAACAAATAATATTAAACATAAATTGATTCAGAATTTATTGCTTTATTTCGTCTCATTTCGACGTAAACTTTCTCAGATTGAACTAGAGCACAGGATCTTAACAGTTTAGCTTGACGTCGACAAATTTAATGTTCGTATAATTTTATAGAATTACTCGTACCCTACTTTAAAACCTTTAACTTTATCGATATTAAGGGGACGAAATTTAACTCTTCATTTCATTATCATTTCAAAAATAGGAAACAACTTTTTAGACGTAGAGAAAACCAGTATCTTTACGTTAAGTCACAGTATAAATACAAGAATAAGACTTATAATCTATTATTAAAGTTAAGTATAAACTAAGTAAATTAAAATAAATAAAGAAATAAAACTTACAGTCACAGTTTTACTGATATTAAGTATGCATGGGCAAATATTTTTCGAAAACTACAAAACATGAATTAACTTACACTTTTTTATATAATTTGATAAGTCATACATGGGAGTCGATAAGTACAAGATATGATAGGTGAGCCATGTTACAAAATATTGTAGGCACTGTTTTCGGATTCACGGGTTTTCAAAAACATTACAAAAACATGTAACTTTCCGGTCGTCTCTAAAACTCGATCAATTGCAGATTTTTGGGCCATTTTCAATCAGTTAGCATTGTGAGCGATGGCATTTTATGGATAAGAAACTAATACTCCGAAATAATTAAAATATGTATAGAAACAGTTATGAAAATTTACTTAATGTTGTCCAAAGCATGATGCGGACGATTAGAAAACAGTTACGAGAAATTGAAGGTGAAGGACTTTATTTTATATTATGTTTCCTTGTACTTAATATCAAATATGCTTTAGTTTGTCATTATAAAATCCTGAAACCAATAGCTATTGTCTTTATTTATGTTTCAGAAATTAAAAATTCTCACTACTTTAAGCCAACCCATTACACAGCTTTATGAGTTTGACCAAAAAGAGACCAACGGCACTTATAATTTTGCATGTCAGTACGAATAAGTATGACTTGTACTTCAAGCTAAGCATTTCTCTCACTCGATTGCTTTGCTTCATAAACAGCCGGAACATGGCTGCAGTTTTAACGTGGTCGTCCCAAATGGCGTGCGAAAAAAGACATCAAGCTGAATATAATCGGGCGCCACGAAATAAAATAGCGATCATTACGTCAGAGACGCGTAGAATTTAAACGGGCATGGTAAATCTCCTTTTAAAAAGCATCTGAGTGAGATCTCGTTAGTGAGTTGTTATTTATGTGGAAGATGTGGCTGCCTAATGAGGTTTTTATTTATAAACTCCACAATAGCCTTAAAGTTGTATTGTCCCATTGTTGCGTTTCATTTTAAGCCAGAAGCTGTGACCGCTATGTAAATTGGGCTGGCGAAATACGAGTAAATGGGTCTCGTTAGACGCGTGTACCGCTTTAGTTGTTATGTTAACCATTATGAAGGTACGAGTAGACGAGTAGGCCGCGCAGTCCAGCCGTTAAGCCTTCAAATTTATTTTATTTTAACCTTCATTAAAACTTAACAAAACTTCCGTGAGACACAGACATATTAAATATTGTATTAAGAACGGGTCCACTCACGTATTTCACCTTCAACGCAAGCTCCTGATGACACTTCTCGTTACGGTTGTTATTACTTCATGCAAAATAAAAACTGTGTTTTGAAAGTTATTCTTGCATGTGTGGACAATGAAAAATGACATTTAAATTGCGGTTGTTATGTCGTCAACAGTCGGAAATTGCAGCCGGCACGCGCAAGGTACCTATGGCGAAGACGGTGAGCAATAGGTATAGGCCGCCGCTATCAAAAGTTATCTTCTGTATACCTATAGGAAACACAGAACCTATTAACGCCACGTTCTACCATAAAAATCTGTACAGTTTAAGGGGTAAATGTCACTGGTATACTTGAACTTAATATATTATACACTCTCGTTTTATACTGCGTGATGTTTGTTTAATATAACCACAAACTTAAACGAGACCATGGTTTTAGTGGTATGAAATGATTCAGATTTTTTATTTTATTTACTCTTAACCACAACAGCACAATTAATTTTTGGATTTTTTTTTGAGCGGCAATGTATATTATCGGGATCACTTGTGATAGTTGTCACGTTGTGCCATTAATGCGACGTTTTGAGTTAAAACAAAGTAGTGATACATTGCTTGCTGAATTATTTGACCCTTTTATTATGTGGTCGTATCAAAAATACACATACAAGGACAGAAACGAAATATAAGTTGATATACGAATCGCTCGTCCAAAATATACACCCATCTGTAAAGAAAAAAAATCATGGATACGTGCCTACTACCATGCCTTACGTACAGCTGTCAAGCATGAGTATTTGATTTAAAGCCAGAAATAAAATAGTAACTACTCAGAGAACACTAGAAAGAAGCATGTTAAAAATAAAATTAAGAGATAAGATTAGACACAGTTAAATTAGACAGCAAACAAAAGTACTCGACGCTCTATCCTACGCCCAAGGCCTTAAATGGAAGTGGGTAGATCACGTGCGTGGCTAGGTACCAAGATGGCAGGTGGACAAAGACAGCGACCACATAGAAAGGGCCAGACGGAGACCGCAGATTTGGAAGACCAAAAGGGAGATGGAAAGACGAGATCGTAGAGATAGCCGTGCCGGGGAAAACTGGACAGAAATAGAATTTGATAGAGACAATTGGAAATGCCTGGAGGAGGCCTTTACCCGCCAACGGGTCCACACCTAAATAATAATGTCCACATTAAAATTTTAAAATATGACATTTTATTCTTACTGAACAATCAATATTTTCTCAATTAAATGGACAATTTATAAACAATGGAATAATAATATAAGTATACGAATGTAAATAAAAATAATAATTTATTAAAAACGATAATTTTAGAACTCTATAAACCTATTCTTAAATGCATGCTAGTTTGAAAGAAATATTATAATAATGTAATGCAAGTAAAATAACTATAACTAAATACTGCGTGTTATGTAACATTTGGAATAATTAAGGCTTTTTTATTTTATTTTATTTATCAAAAATACTTGCCGTATAGATACCAGGTCAATAAGTATTATGACATTAAAAAAATATCATTATTATGACGATAAAGGATGACTCACGTTAGACCGGGCCGTGACCGGGCCGGAGCTTCCGGCGCTTACTTTTCTATGACATGACAGGTGATCACGTGATGCTTTCCATAGAAAACGAAGCGCCGGAAGCTCCGGCCCGGTCACGGCCCGGTCTAACGTGAGTCATCCTTAATGGTAACGACAGCCATTATCATTATTACTGTCATTAGGTATTAAAGATGATTATTACGAGTATAGTTCCGTAGCAAAAATTGAAAAACCGGTTACATTATTTGTAGGTAGGTACATTTAGTTTTGTTGTCTGCCTGTGCGTCAGTTCATCCGCCTGTATGTCATAGCCATAAAAAATATATAATACTAAGTATATGTACGTTATAGTAGTTACGTTACATACACCGTTTTAACAAAAAAATATTTGAACTTTCATCGGTTTAGTCTATTTTGACTTTTGGATCCGACATGCCTTTAGGTTTGGACAGTCCCAATAATATGCATAATATGTTCGAAGGTTCATAATATGCATAATATATGCTCATAACAAATTCTGGGATCTGAAACTTACCGTCTTGTTTCCTATATTCTTGACACGGCAGTTCAAGTAAGCTGTCTTGCCGAGCAGAGCAGTAACGTTCTTCGAAGCGACTTGGTCAAAATACGGGCCGGTGCGGGGAGTAGGGCGCGGGTCGGCCGCGCCAGGTCGGATGGCGTTGTCCGCGGAGCCGGCCGGGGCGGCCGTCGCCGAGGCGTTAGCTGGTGTCTTGCCGAGCTCACGTTGGGCCGATGACACTGTTGACCAACAAGATAGAATTATTATTTTTCCAAAAATTAATCTACTATAAATTTACAGAGAACAATGAATGTTACTCGCAAGAGGCATTTAATAAAATCAACATAATGAATAATTCATTTATTGCATTTATAATCATGTGTTACATATGGTCTTACAAAGAGCATTTTACAGCTACAGTGTTCACATGAACCCTGTTAGAAAATACACAGAAAGCGAAATACAAGCTTAATACTACGTAACAACAGGCGGTCTTATCGCAAAAAGCGATCTCTTCCAGACAACCTTTGGGTAGCAGGAAAGTTAAATACTTACAACTTTAAACAGGGAGTGCATATAAATTAACAATGTATAAACTTGAAAATAATATATACATACAAATACAATAAATATATACACATATACATACATATATAATCATATTAAAAAAGGCAAGTTAAGGCAGCGATAGATAATGTAATTTCAATTAATTTTTAAAAATGAGAAGGGATTTAGCACATCTGATATCTAACGGCAAAGCATTCCACAGCCGAACAGCTCAAAAAGTAAAATTCTGATGAAGAAATGGCGGAGCGAGGAGATGCCTCTCCGCACACCGGACGAAAGAAAGATAATTGAAACGCTCTTTATGGTATAGAGGGGTAGTGGGGTTGAAATAAATATTATACAGAAGTGTGAGAATGTGAGAGTTACGGCGAAGGCGAATGGGAAGCCACTTGAGCTGGGTACGATTTCAGAGACGTGGTCATATTTGCGTAAGCCAAACATGAACCTTATACAAACGTTTTGAAGCTAATTTATAATATGACTTTTATTATTTATTTACAATTTATATTTATTATAGTTTAATAGCTAATGTAGATTGAAACATTGGTATTCGTAAGTAGGGTTTCCTTTCAAAAATTTCCCACCTATATCCAAAATTGACGATAACTATAACACACTTTACTGAACATTAGGTAATAGTAAAATGTTCTGTGTAACTAAATATATAGGTACATGTATACTTTGGCAGACCTCAAAAACCGGGCAGGTGTCACTAAATGTATTCTCAGGTATATTTAGTAATGTTACCCTCAGTTATCCTGCTCTGATTGTCACGGACGTATTTTGCGCAAAATCCTGCAAAGTTAAGTCCTTTTGTCACGGAAAGTATTATCCGAGTTCGCTGGTGTGGAAACTTCGTAAAACCGATCACGCGTAAGCACATCTCTTCAGCACCGGTGACGTCATCATACGTGGAACGCTGAATGTCCCATAAAAATAAACAGAGGCATATTTTATAAAATTACATGTTACAGATTTCTGCTTTTAGGTTGTTTTTATTATCTTCCTAATCATTTCAAGACATAAAGGAGAATGGACAATTTGTACCATGGATGTATACTGTTGAGACATATCTCGTTTGAAAGGGCTTACGAATAGCATTATTTTGTTGTATGACACCAACTTTGGATAGCGTGCGGGGACAGAGCTATTAAAAAAAAGTGTGGCGCATATAAACTGTCGTTTTACAAAATACTTGTTTTGTAGCCAGTTGTTAGGTGTTTTATATGAAAGAATATGAGAAATGCTACACTTCTGTATACCAACACCTACGTTTAAGTACGTACAGGACTAGAATTAATTGATAAAGCATATGCTTGAATTAAAAAACTGTTACGAAACCCTGAAACTTACTTGTATACACAAGCCATATATAACACTGAAAAGGCATTTTTATAAGCTATTTTTTTTAAATATAGTCGGACTCAAATCCATGCAGGGGCGGAAATAAAACTAGTTTATTAGTTAATTGATTGTGGTAAATGCCGCTTTGTTTGTTCTACCCGACACTAGATGGAGCTATTTGTATTCGTATAATATTTACAATCCACCGCTCATACAACATTAATGATCGACCGCTCTAGTTAAATGCGTTATTATTCTTTGTTTTGTCAAATTTAAGCTAGGAAATAATAATTGTGGTTAAACATACGAAAAGCTACAGCAGTCAAGGAGGGCGTTTAGAACTTTATAATCAGGTTATGATCTTCCCAGATCATATCCATCAAACTTTTATTGTTTTATGTTATTTTCTGTTTATTAAGTAATGTATTACCTGTACCCTTGCACCCTTTTTGTATTGCTGTAAAGTAAAATAATTAAGTTAATAAAAAACATGCCTATAGATATATCTAACCGGTTTGCAAGACCGATGTGATCCCATAAGTGCTTCGTGAACCAAGTTTTGTACAAGGTCTAGAAACATGTCACATAATTTTTCAACAAAGTAATCGGAATCTACTGTTAAGTTTGACGAGTTATCCGGGCCTACCCTGTTTATAGGTTACAATGATTGCTCGGAACGTCACCTCGCCCGCGCTCGCACAAGGGAATACACTTACGGTCAGAGTTTAATGTTGAATAATTAATGAACAATAATAACAGAGGATAGCCGATAAAAGCATTGCTGTAACAGAACTAGTAGCTAATGGTCAAGTGGGTCAACCGACGGTCTGGCTCGATCAAACATAGGTCATGTTCTATGCCCCATGTATAGATAATGTAAATATTATACAAGTAGAGAAAATATAATACAAACCGCTTTATTAAATAAACCACCAAAAAAAGTTGCTGCAAATTTTACAAACTGTAAAACCGGGTATAAATAACCGAGTAACCGGGTAGATCTGCTCTGAGCATTTTATCAGTATTAACATAAATATTTATGAAAATTATGAACTAGAACCATTTTATTTGATGTAAGACCACGCCCCTTGTATGAGTACTGCCTAATTGTTGAATGTTCAGTATTGTTGAGCGTCCAGTGGCACACCACGGTGCGGTCACCAAGCGCGCGCGCTTGCAAGGAAATTAACAATGACATCGCGTCGCCCGCGTCGATGTTGCAGCAGTAACGTGACAATAGTAACGTTGCTGGCGCCTTTACGCCATACAAATTTTACCTTTACTAAACCTGACCGCATTTTTTAAAACCACACATGGTGACGCCAAAATACGCTATTTTTGACATTTACTCCTACAACTGAGATGAATGTAAATACACCTTATGTTGTTGTTGTTTGTCCTAAGGCACCCCTGAGGTGAATAGGGCCTCCACAAGATCCTTCCACGCCTTTTTTTCTTGGCCTCGTTCCAGCTCAGTCCTAGCTACGACTCGCAGCTCGTTCTCTACGCTACGCCTCCAGGTGTGTACGGGGCGTTTGCGGGCTTGCTTTCCGCCCTGAGGCCGCCACTCAAACGCGATACTGGCGCTGTTCGCAGCTCCTCTTCGAAGAATAATAAACCTTATAATTCTATTGAAATCCGTCAAACGGTATAGGCTACTCGAAACTCGAAAAATATTACTGGCGAACAATCTTATATTTATACACGTAAGGGTAAATTAGTAATTTTAATTTACTTCAGCAAAAATAAATAAATAAATATTTGGGACATCTTATACAGATCGACCTAGCCCCAAACTAAGCATAGCGTGTACTATGGGTACTAGGCGATGATATAAATATACTTATATAGATAAATACATACTTATATACATAAAAAACAACCATGACTCAGGAACAGATATCTGTGTTCATCACACAAATAAATGCCCTTACCGGGATTCGAACTCAGGACCATCGGCTTCAACAAGGTAAATATTACATTAATAATAAAATTCAGGGTCAGTCAGAATACACAAAGGTACATAATGTATAGGTATATTGTGAGGGGTATTGGGGTTAGTTAATTATATCACCTTGACTCTGATCAGCAGGTGACTAAACATGGACACCACAAGGTCTATGCCAATTTTCAAAACTACACGAATTATTTTCGCTGTTTTTTTAGGGTTCCGTACCCAAAGGGTAAAAACGGGACCCTATTACTAAGACTCTGCTGTCCGTCTGTCCGTCTGTCTGTCTGTCAGCAGGCTGTATCTCATGAACCGTGATAGCTAGACAGTTGAAATTTTCACAGATGATGTATTTCTGTTGCCGCTATAATAACAAATATTAAAAACCGAATAAAATAAATATTTAAGTGGGGCTCCCATACAACAAACGTGATCTCTTTGCCATTTTTTGCATAACGGTACTTAATTTTTTTATTTTCTTGAGCCGGTTTTTAATTTTCTTGAGCTAAAAGTAGCTACCGCTGTGTATTGCGATGTAGACCTTAAGGCCATGCGCTGAGATTCTAAATTAGTCTGCTCTTGTGTGCAGTGACGATCTTTGATATTTTCTAGAGGATGAATTAGAAGAGGTGGAATGTTGGTGTTGTTTTTGCGTAGTTTTTGTAATTTCTCGAAACTATGCATCGAATATCCCATAAATTAACTTAAGCTTCCTAAGTTTTTTGGTTTTGCTTTAATTTTATTACTTCCTTATTTTAAATTTATTACTTTCTCGTGATGGAACTTGTCATTCTAAATTATTAGAATTCCCTACGTATGGAAACCTATTCCCATCTCAATATGTTGTAGGGGGCAAACCTTGTAAAAAAATGAGGTTCATTTCTTAGGCTTCCAATATTCGCTTTATTGGAACCTGGTATCTTTAAATTCAGCTGAATTTATCTTCTGTGTTCCTGAAAGAGTAATATTGTAAAGTCAGCAGCAGGTAAAGTAGCCAAGCGGGCGAGGTGGTGGTCAAAATGATCTGAACACAATTTTCTTGTTCAGAGAATAAGAGCTATAGCTATAGAAAGATACCTCGCGTAGTTATTTCTGCTGCAGACGGTTGGCACATAACTAAATGTTTAATTTGAAAATATGAAGATTTGCAGTAGTTGACAAAGAAATAATTATGCAGCTTATGTAATGGTAATTTGGCCGTTTTTTAATTGAAGTATAGGTAAGAACGAAATCTATTTTAAATACAAATGTTTATTTAAAATAAGGTATTAAATGTGAAGAAAATGATCCTCTTATTATTGAAAAGAGACCGGGGTTTTAGTATGTTTTTGGCATCCATTTCACTTAGAATATTTGGGCCATTTTCTATGAAAAGGGCATTGTTTATATCGGAGCATCGTTTATAATGGCGTTAGCGCCATCGACAATAAGGTCCCATTATATAGAAAATACCACATTTACAACCCAGCAGCGGTATCATGGTCGCGTTTTTATCACCTGTCATGTCATCCGTCACTTTCGCACTTACATACTTGTTAGAACGTGACAGCTAGCATGGTGATAAATGATAAAGAGCCGGCCATCTTAGCCCTTCTGAATATTTATTGTTTCTGGATACCATATGATCTGGGAAAAATGACAAATCAAAAAAGATTAGTAAATTTTATGGTTTTTATTCAAATATTTGACAACGATCCGGTGGGCTCTCGAGGTCAGAAACTTTAATTAAACAAAAGTCACTGCACTAAGACACCGCATAACATTTTAAATTCTTCTTTTTCTCGGTGACACATCAAAACTGTTTGTATATGTGGAGGGGAGAATCGACTACGTTTAGCGCAGATTTATTCTACAAGTAGACGTGGCAAATTTTCCGAGCGTTGTTATTGTCAGTATCGAATATCACAAAAAGGCGAATGCGAACAAGGGATCCAGTGTCAACCGAAAGCGAAGCAAACAACAGGAAGGGAAATTTTATAGCTAAAGCCCTAACATATTTTACAACCCGGAGGCAAAATACCGGAACTTTGTCACGCAGGTTGATAGATTGTCTCCAATTACTGTCGGAAAATTCCGAGATCTTACATGGAGTTCTGTCAATTCATCATTAATTACTCAGAGGTTTCATTATTCATAGAATATCCATACTAATATTATAAATGCGAAAGTCTGTCTGTCTGTCTGTCTGTCTTTCTGTCTGTGTGTTCCCTCTTCACGCTTAAACCGCTGAACCGATTTAGATGAAATTTGGCATAGAGATAGGTTGAGTCCCCGAGAAGGACATAGGATAGTTTTTATCCCGAAAATCATCCCTTAAGAAAGTAAAAAGCGGGGTGGAATTGAGATAATTAACGAAGTGCCTGCTAATTTGTGTGCATAATATGCTCAAATTTAGATTGTTATGAAATTTTTTCCAGGCGCTATTCTTACTCTAGCTGCGGTTACTAAGTCCACGCAGACGAAGTCGCGGGCAAAAGCTAGTTTAGTATACTTAGACATGTGCTACAAAATGCGCATGTCCTGAAATAGTACAATTACTACAGAGGCCGGGAAGTAAGGGGTTGCCGGCCGAATACACATAGACGGACGGATAGTTATGAGGTCGACATCCCCTTTTCACGGTACGTATAGTGCTTTTCTCAAACATGCAATGAAATAATAATAATAAAATGATGATGATGATGATTGTATCATGCCCTCATGTGATAGGTTATTCAGTGCGTGGAGTATTAAAGGGGAATGGAAATTTGATTATTTTTGCGATACTACGCACGGTTTAGGTGATACAGCCCGATAAAAATTTTGTTTGCAATGTTATTTAGTCATGCAGAAATCTTCCCCTTTAATACCCTTATTCAATAATAAAATAAAACACAAAAAAAAAATTGAAAATGTACTGCTGTGGGTGAGAATTGAACTCACGGTCTCTAGGCAGTAATTTTTCCACTTTTATTCTAAGCTTAATAGCATCGTTCGCATAAATCCTGCTTGTTAAGAAAAAAATAGAATTGAAAAAGAAAAACAAAAGAAGTGCGAGTTTGACTAGCGCACCGAGGGTTCCGTACTTTTTAGTATTTGTTGTTGTAGCGGCAACAGAAATCGGTACGGTACTATCACGGTTCATGAGACTGGTGACAGACAGACGGACAGACATACTGTACTGTCCGTCTGACAGCGGAGTCTTAGTCTTAGCGGAGTCGGAGGTACGGAGCCCTAAAAAGGCGTAATGACAGAATGTCGTAACGAACCAAAAATATTGCTTATAGTTTTTTTTAATGGCTGAATGCCATGATGCTGTGTCACAAAAATATATTATGTGAAATGGAAATTAAAAAAGAGACACTTCCCGGCCACTTCGTATGAAATTTCATTTAAGACCTCTCGTCTAGCTGCGCCCGAGACCTGATACTTCCCAGCCTAATATGAAAAACATAATATCAATATTACATTGCATGTTTAAGAAAAAAGTATTTTATTAGATTTAACTGTAAAAAGTTTTTCAGTGTTTAATTAAAACGCACACTAATAAAACAATGACATGTAATATACCTATAATTGGTACTTACCTATATTATGTACCTACCTACATTGGTATCAAGATCCAAACCCGTTTTGTGCACTCTATCGAGTTATCGATGCATGCAAAATTATATATGCCGCCCTTTTGCCACACAATGCAATTAAGCAAGTAGGTAATGATCTAACAATAATATATATAAAACAAAACAAACAGTCCCAAAATTGCTCACTAATTACAGGAGTAAACAAATAAACATTTATCACAGCACAGCCATATTCTCGAAGAGTAACTTGACGATAACTCATATCGGGATCGGGCCGAAACGGGGTGTGGCGGGTGAAATGGGGTAAGGGCGGGTGGGGTAAACGAATCAAGTAAAATGGCCAACGGATGGGTGCAATAAAACTGACTTTTACACAAGTAAATAAAATCAAGTCTTCTAATCTGAATTGTTAATGTTTAGAATGTTGTTTTGAGACATATTATACGATAGATGTTATTTAAGATTTTTCAATCGATCTCTGATCGAAAATCGAACTAAGTCCCTTTATAATCTTTTGATGGTGGAACAATTTATTAACAATGGTGAAGTAAATTTTCATGTTATTTGTAAGGACCAAGTTTGGATATTTTAATATGAGAACAATTGTTTTAAAGCCATACTTAAATCAGAAATTTGACTCTAAGCCGGATGTTTCCTTAAGGACTACAAAATCCCTCGAACTGAATGGCCGCACCGTTTGGCGTCACCTTATGACAAGTTGTAGGGATATTCATGGCCTGCTCTTAATAAATAAAGGTTCATCCAGTCGTAAAATTGCATGGCCATATTGTGAATGAATTCATTTATGATTGACGTGACCATTCAATTTTGCAGTTCGCTGTACGTAAGCATTCCCTTGAATACTTAGTTTTCGACTGGATGAAAACTTCTATAAAAACACGAAGATAAAGATGGGTAGTAAGAAAGACAAATCACTTTGTGTTCGAAGCATTAAGAGATAGTATAATTTTTTTGACCTATAAATACCCTCTTTCGCTTATCATGCGAGTAGAAATACACCAGCCAGAGAGTCGCAGCAATAAATCTTAAGTGAAATACATTCGGGCGATAGCTGACCAAATTGCGCACAGTCTGTTGGCAACACTGGATACAAAGGCTGCGTATTAGGTTAAAGCAAGGCCTGTTCACTTCCTTGGAAATATGTGACCCCTTATAATTGCGCATGTGTGCTTTGGCCTCCTAGAAAGAGTTGCCAGTAATAAAAATAAAAACATTTTGCTACAGCAACATCAAGTCAGATTTAAATTTTCACAAATTCTAAACGTTATTAATTATAAATAATACGGGACTTAAAACACTTAAAACTTAATTATATGCGATTAAGTCCTGTTTTATAATGAATATTTGCTCCAAACTGTCTTTGTCTATGTTAATAAAATGTATCGAGGCTAGAAGTACGTCTACTCTCCATAATAAAAAAAACTCTTTGTCGATAATGCTGTCTAACTTTACTGCTGTGGTTAAACTTCAAAGCGACAATTTTATTTAATAAATTGTTAAATAAGACAATGTAGCAGTACCACCACTTAAGACTATGAACCCGAAATTATGGACTACAGAAATGCATATAGGAAATATAATACATATTTCAGTGAAATCCACAGCTTTAGTAGGTTCAGAAGGAACCGCGTCGTAAACGCATCTGGAAAGTGTAGGTATTAACAGTGAAGAAACATATAAATGTAAGTCCATGTAAAATGCCGTGTGCAAATTTAAGTGAATCTGTGTGTGTAAAGTGGGTTATGTTATACTGTACTTTGCAAATATACAATAGTGTAATAGGTAGGCATGCCTAAAGTTATTTGTATTACTACCTTGTGAATGCGCTTTAATAACGCCTATTTTTTTATTGTTGTCAGGGTATAAATTTCAGTGTATATTTCCATATGTAAAACATGTTTTAATAATTACAATGTTAAAAACATAATTATGCTTTTACCACAAACAAAGGATAAAAATAATAACAAAGGATAATAGTCTGTCCTTAAGGTACTTATTTGCATCTTTCATACATTTCGTGCTATGTAGATAACAAATATGTTTATCAATTACTACCTACCAGGCTAAACCGGTTGTCAACTTTAGTTCTATTGGAAGGGCGCCACTAGTATAAACGATCCTTTGAAGGGGACATTTTTTTGTATGGAATTATGGTTCTTCTCCTAGTGATTATATTCTTTGGGTTAGAGTTAAATTACGTTGTTCGTGGTTTTTAGGACCCCGTGGGGACGAACCTTTATATAAATTTATGTGTGAGTGACAGCGGGGTGTTTGTACGTGAGAGCGTGTGGAAGCTTAGTTGAAACTACGAGGGCTCGTCCGTAAGTTGTTAGGTGCTCCAACGCTGCTCATGCGATTTGAATATTACTTTTAATATTATAAGGGATAGGTATTTCAATGCTTAGTATGGCAAAATATTTATCTACTGATAAATATTTTGAAATATATCTCACGATAGTTTAAGTGCGCTTAGTATGGCCGTGAAAAATATTTACACTAACGTGAATAGTTTTTTAATATGTATTTTTTACTGAAGGCTGTTTTGGATGCAGTTAGAAATTACTTTGAAAACAAAAAACAAACCGGCCGATATGATATATGTGCGGTTATACATGTACAGCGGGGAAAGGTTCTAAATTCAACAAATTTACAACTTTCTGAGACAATGTCTTTCAGATCTATCTCTGAATCAGAAACCTATAAATACCTTGGTATATCACAGTCGTTGGGTATTGAGGACGAGGGTATTATGGCTCCTCTACACGATGGATCATCATAGTGGCCCACTAAGATATGCCAGCGTGTAGAGAGGGTACTACTGGTGTCGGATGGCTTATGGCGCGGCGGGATGGCGATGGGATGGCCGCGGTGTCGGTTTTTCGTCCTCACATCAAAGGTAGAGTGGGCCAGCGATGATGCTTTATATGTATTTTTTATTCTTTTTTAAGTATGTCTTTTTGTATTTTACTTTTATATTCATGTTATAAACAACAAAAATAAGTAAATAAAGATAATAATAACAATAACCTGAGTCCTGAAATAAAAGAGGCTGCTTTCTATGAGCCGTTTGTTAAAAAGTTAAAGGCATATTTAATTGAACTAGCATCTTTTATAGTGAGGGAATTTTATAGCAAGTCAATATAACATGATTTTTGTTCTTTTGATTGGTATAATTAAGTAATTTTGACATTTTTATTTCGACTTTTTATCGGTAAGTGAGTTGGACTTCAAATGAATCGTGCAAAGACTCAGGTGATGACTAATAGCATGAAACGTATGGTCGTAGTAGACGGGCAGATTATACAATATGTCAATGAGTATATATACTTGGGCCAGTTAGTCTCTTTCAGCGACAGGCAAGACGGAAGTAGAGCGCCGTGTTCAAAATGCCTGGAAGAGCTACTGGTTCATGATGAAGGGCGACCTTCCAATGTCACTAAAGCGTGAACTCGTTGACATGTATTGTGTATTCTGCCGGTCCTAACCTACGGTGCCCAAACATGGTAGCTCACCGAGAATCAGAAATCCAAGTTGAGGGTTTGCCAGCGAGCAATGGAGCGCAGTATTCTAGGTGTCACAAGGACGGATCGCATCCGAAACACTACATTGCGCTCCAAAACAGGTACAGTTGACGTGGGAGAGAAGACTGCTAGGCTGAAGGGGGACTTGGCGGGTCACGTCTGCCGCATGCATAGGATAGGTGGGCTAGTATAGCCACAAAGTAGATGCCGCAAACGAGGCCCAGACGAGACGGAGATGGCGGGACGACTTAGACACCTTCATCAGTATCTGGCCGGAAAAAGCACAAAAGCGGGAGTTGTGGAGATCAAGGAGAGAGGCCTTTGCCCAGCAGTGGGACACTTTAACGGGCTATTAATATAATATATCGGTAAGTGAAGTGTAAAAAGACGCAAGAGTAAAAAGTGATTAAAAAGCTTGTAGATGGCCTAGACGGTCTTCTCCATAATATTGACCACTACTGAGAAGATCGTCTAGACCATCTACAAATTTTTTCGTCACTTTTCACTCTTGCGTTTGTACACACTTTACTTACAGAAGGTCGTTACAGCAGGAGTGAAGCTCTTCCTTCCTGACTGTGTCTGAGCGACATACTTAGATAAACACGGGAATTCCTGCCCTATGACGGTTTTCCCCGAAATAAATTTTACAATACCAGTCTTACCCACATTGACCTGTAATTTCAATAAATTTATGATATGTGTTGATTTTGACTTGAATTTGAATTGGATTTTTGCCTTCCTAAACCTTGACGTTGGCGGAATCATCGACAATATCGATGGAGCCATAATACCCAAAGATTGATTGATTGAATTGGATTTAAAAACCAAGAAACCTCAAATTTTACTTTAGTCGGTGTGACAAATAATATAACACCGTTAAGCGTCGGATTTATCTTCAATCAAGAAGAAAACTAAATCATTTTAAACAATTTTATTGTACGAGGTGCCTACGGAATCGAGGGAACATAGAGCGCGAGTCCAACTCGCACTTGACCGATTTCAGTTAATAGTTGTTTCATCTTCTCATCTCATCATTAGCTACTTCTTTTCAACCCGTTACCCTATGTTGGGATACATCCCTACACGGTTGGGTTACGTGGCCCTACAGGGCTCAAATCATATGATTCCACTGACTTCAGACCTTCTCCCACTCCAGCCCCAATACACCTATCTCATGTTCCACGAAACGGCAACATTAGAGCGGCCCGTCTTCCGCTTGCCAACCATCTTCCAGGTCAGAGCAACTTTAGATAGATAGGAGAGAAAGGACAGAAGGAATAAGAGTTGAGGATAATCTGCCACCTTGGAGAGGAAAGGGGTGGCTTGGAGTAGTTCGAGTACCTGAGTAGGGCTAGGGTCGCGTACCCATATCTATAATACTTGCATAATACATTCCGGACAGGCAAGAATAGTAGGCACCTGAATAACTCTCACCTCTTGTGATACCCAAAGGTTACATTCGGATGGCGAGGCGATTACAGCAACGTTGTTAGGTATATCAGCGTTGCGATATTACTGGCTGCAGCCTTGACGCCGGCGCTGTTACTGACAATTTCCTTGTTGAGTGACGTTCGTAGCCGCATTACTGCCGCATACAAACGTCACCTTTACTGCTGCAGCATTGACGCGGGCGATGTCAGTGTCGATGTCCTTGATAAAATGAGTTACGGATTGAACTTTCTAAAATATTGGTACATTTCGATACAGCCAAATTTTATTGTTCCACGAAATTACACTTTCTATTCGATTTTGAACGTTGTGATATTTGGGCTCACAGCGAAAAAAACATCTTTATAAATCGTAGGTATTTATTTCTATACAGAAATATACAAAGTATGTATTTATTTTTATACAAAGGGGAATGGAATAAGTTTTTATCTGTCAGTCGGGACAACAGCTGTTTAAGTGGCTTGTTTACAATCGAACAAACCCGATAAAATGAAAGGAGTGAGACTTAGTTTTGTGGAAAAAGAGCAGTAATAAATCTATTTATATATTTCTGGATGGAAGTTATTATTGGCGAACCAAGTTCTGCGATAATTAGTTAGCAGTTGTGTTTATTGCACCTGATTGATATATTATGTAATTTTGACACCAATCAGTTCCAAACATGTTGTGTCCGAAAGTGACGTTTTTAATATTAAAACTAGGTTTCAACCTGAAAAACGATTTATAATTATTAATATTTATAGTAAGCACTAAAATATTTATCGTTTGTTTTATATCCCATGACTATTGATTTATCGGATTATTCGACGTCGACATAAATAAGGCATGTGCGTTACGGGGTTTGCTAAGCCCCGTAGTTTTTCAATTTTAGTGCGATACGGGGAGAAAATAACCCCGTCCTTTCATTTCTATATAATTTCAAGCGTTTTCGTCGTGTCTACGCGCGAAGGGAACATGACGTAGGTAATTTCATACACTTTAAATTTGTCAGAAAAAAAATAGACAATGAAATATTTGAGGACTTTATAGCAGTTTTAAGAGACTTGTGTGTACGGGGCACTTTTGTACTCACCACGGTGTAAACCACTAAGGGGCGGATTAGGCCACGTAACGCACTACCTTTTAGGTGAAGGTTATGGCTTACAGTGAACGTGTTAAACAGTAATATGACAAATGTCACCTTGGTCAATCTTTCAACTAGGTAAATACATTACAGTTCACAGTGTTTGCTGTCTAATGGTTTCCCTGTAGCCCAATTACCCAATTTGACTATTACTAAAGTTTTCTATAGGGTGTCAAAATAATGTGTCTTTAATGTCCTAAAGTGTGTTTACTATTTGAGAAAAAACAAAACATGTTTTTAGATGTTTGGATAACCGCTAATCTAACTTTTTCAAGTTAATATAACTTTCCTCGTTTCGTTTCCGCATGAACATATTTTAGGAAACTCATGAATAATAATTTTATGGTAATAGCCAATGGATGTGCCGTTATACTAAACTTCGAAACAAAATTGGAAAAATAGGTACGGTGATACTCATGACCTCGTTACCGGGATATTTCAACAAGGTGTTTATCTTACATTAGCTTCCTCGCGCTTGTAAAGTCAGCATCAATCCACGTATGAGACTCTGCGTCAAAAGTATCTCTGCCTCTCTCCCAAAGTAACTACTATTCTGTCCCAAAAGTTAGTCTAGCATTAACTATTAGAATTTTTGTTATTTCAAGTAGAAACACAGTATAAATTATAAATCGAAATAAATGTCATATAGTTACAAAAAAAACCCGCAGGAAATTGCACTTACTTAGAAAAAATTGACCCAAGCCGCCGTAGCTCAGGTGGCCGAGGGGTTTAGGCACCTGTCGCGATAGCAAAGTACGCTAGTTCGATTCCAGCCCTAGGCACTAGAGGCCTTGGTAATTTTTTCTTCTTATATCTCATTTATTTCGATTTTTAGTCTAGCATTCTCTAATAGCCATATCAAAAGAGAGGTAAATGTAATGTATTGGGCCCCATACATTCCACGACTCTTCTCTTTCCGCACAGACTCTATGACTGTGTATGCAACACAATTAGAGTGTGACAGATGATTTTGACCGCAAACGGTAGAAATATAACAGTAACTATATTTGTAAAATTATTAGAAGATGGAAGATACTTTTGGCGCCTTACTCTATACACGCTAATATTATTGATGCTAAGAGTACCCACTACACCACTTATTTTGTAAGCAAACCTGAACTTTAATCCATACTCCATAGTACATACTAATATTATAAAAAGAAAGTCTCTCTGTTTGTATGTTACCTCTTCACGTTTAAACCGCTGAACCTATTTAGTTGAAATTTGGTATAGAGATTGTTTGAGTCCCGTCACACTTTGTCGATAGGAACTGTCCCGCACGCTCGGTGGAGTACCGCCCCGCCCGCGTGGTGTAGCACCGCCCCGCCCGCGCGCCGGCGATGGTGTACGATTAAAGGTGACTGTCCATTTACAACCACAGCTGCACTGCTGCTCCGACACTACTGCGGCGGCCCAAACGCGTCGGTGTTATTGTCAATTTCCATAGTAAAATGAATGACGATATCGACTGCACGTAATATGGTGATTTTAACGTTTTCCCGACCGCAGCTGCACTACTGCTCCGACACGTCGGTGTTATTGTCAATTTCCATAGTAAAATGAATGACAAGACCGACTGCACGTAGCATGGCCATTTTTGCGTATTTGGTGTATTATTGCAACTGCGGCTGCAGACCGCACGTCAAATCTGTCACCTGCACTGAATTGTCTTTGATCACAGATTAGTAGTTTTAAGCAAAGAGGATATAACCACTACGTTCTAAGGAGTTATTACACCCACGGATAAACAACCCCGATGGTACCGTCGCCATATATCGCAGATATATCGGGGCGGCCAAGGAGCTCACAAATATCTGAACACGCCTTTATTGTCAAAGCGCTAGAGTGCATGTTCAGATATATTTAGCACCTCGGTCGCTCCGACATATCTGATGGCGACTGTAGTACTACTGTAAACTTTTTTGCTAATCTATATTGAGCCATACGAGTATCGAAGAGCCAGTTAGGAAACTAGAATGATAGGTCCGAAAAAGAGAGTGTCAAATTCGGAAGTTAACTATAGTCTGGCAAACCCTTCGAGCAACACCGGCTTCCGACACGTCGGAAGGGAGGAGCCCAAGCGATATCTTACCGTACAAATCGTTCTGCCATTTTTTGCGGGGGAAAACGTGCACACAGTCGCACTTCTCACTCTCTACTTGCAAAATCCAATCTCTAATTAGGATTGTTCATTTTTTTTTAAATGTTCTATTTCGAAAACCATTTCGAGATATTAGGTTTTTAAACAGTTTCCGACATTTGCTGCGATATAATAATCGAGGATTGAAGATATTTCAACAAACCTTTGACCTTCTCGCGAGGCTGAATATAATAATGTCATCGTATAGTAAAAGTTATCGAACCATAGTAAATAAATCCGTCACTCACGTAATTGTCAAAGATGTCATTGTCATCAATTGTCATAATAAAAAAATTCAGTTAAACCGCTAGTTTCTTACGATTTGATTTATAATTTTTAATACCTAAACAGTAGATTTTGATTGCTTAATATATCAAAAACCTTGTTTCCACTTGTGGGAATGATTTACAAAAATTATAGTCCGCGAAGACCTACGTGAAAGACGGTGTTGTCGTGAAGTAAATGTGGAATGGAATACTTCAAGTGTTACACACAATATTGCTGTGAGGATCACGTCGATGTAAGTATAAAATTAATATTATTTTACTACGAATATTTAAAAGTCCATTTTGGTGATCGGGTCACTATTACCTATTTATTTTCTGTGATGATGTGGCCAGAATATCTAAAGACAAACCGTTTAACACAGCTTGTCCGCTACTAGCTCCGTTTTACTGATTTGAAGTTAAATTCAACAAACAGACATACATATATGTAACTTGCAAGCAATAAATCATATACATACAAAAATACATAGTTATATTCAAAATACAACATGAAACTGAAAAGATAATTTCTAATTTCCAGGTACCTACAAGTTGCAGTTCAAGGCTCAAGCTGCTGATATCACGATCATGGCGGACAAAAATAAAGTTAATAAAGAGTTGTGAAAAATAAAACATGTCTTATTTTTACTTTTTTATTAATTTACGAAGAACCTGTTTCCCAAAAAAGTGTATACATTATATGTTCAACATGTTCTGCACGTAAGGTTGACATTGAGGGCTTTGTTTAGTAGCATTCAGTTGAAGTTGATTTAGGTTCTACTCTTGTTGATCCAGAAAATAATTGTATAGTTTATTATTAAATCTATGCCCACGCCCAGGCACTATTCTTGCTATAACTTTACATTCTCCGCCTTCTTTAGAAATTTGTACATTATATACATCCAATAAAACTAAGGTATATAACTTAAGGCAGATTTGTGGAATCAGCTTTCACAAATTTAGCGTATTTTGAGATTATTGATTATTAATGTCGTTTATGGTGACAATTTCTCATTTTGTCATTGCAAAGCCATTCCTGAGCTAAATAAAAGAAGCAATCATTTATTTTTATTACAAGGGGCAAAGATGTTATTTAATACCTCATGGTAACATATTGATATCCAAACATACGAAACGATACAAAATTGAACCACGAGAGAAGCGAATGGTTTAAAATTTAGAATATTGACAGTTGCGGAGGTCTCAAGGCATGAGGGTTAAACAAACTGTGTTACAGTGCAACACGTAATTCTTCACACCAACACGAGGAAACCATTTATTATTCAAATTAATTTATTAAAAGTTCTTTCTATCGGCCAAGATGAGGGAAATATCTTTCTTCATAAAGGATTTCTTGTCTCGCCCGTCAAGTTTTATATGGATGGTGCGGTCATATCATAGAGTGCCGTCGCCCATTCACACCTGCAACTGGACAATATGAAGTGTAAATTACAAATTATTTTATTCATCATACTTCACTGTTTGGTACCTAAAGAAAGTAAAATTGGCTTAATATGGATACTTAGAAAGATAAATCTGTAATATTTTGCTAACACCGAACGACTGCCTGCCCACCATTGGATAATTTTATTCTTACGTGTCGCATCGTCATCTCCAGAACCCACGAATCACTTTGCAGAAATCAATAAAAGGCCTGCTAAAAGAGCCTACCTGGCATGGTTTTGAGGGGACGTTTATTACAGACTTCTAAATCCAGCCGCACGTTTCTGACGGCCGAGTACCTATACGTGATGCAGGTGGATCAAGTGCGCACTCCCCCCGTATATATCACGAACTCCATGAGTCCCGTTTCCGTCGGATTGCTGTGTGCGGTGGTCACGCATTTAGGCAAGAGGATGGGGAAGAAAATTTCATATTGTGAACTTACCTTAATGTTAAGAATAATTTTTCCTCTGCATTAATTTCATTTGAGTAATTTGATTGTATTTCGTCACTTATTAAGTCTCATTCAATGTTGAATTGCTTTTCATTTAATCGGCAATATTATCTGAATAAAGGATCACCATTAAATATCAGATTTTTTATTAATATTGAGTAGCTTAAAGGTGACTGTCCATTTGTAACTACCGCTGCACTGCAGTTGCGACGTTACGCGGTGCCGCACTACTGTAGCAGCACGACTGCGGCTGTTGCGGCGTGCAGTCGCGACAGCGTTCGTTGATGGCTTGTCAATGTCAAGTCATATAATGTCAGCCGTACAAATAAAATACTAATTTACTTTTGTATTTTTTACGTGAAGAAGCGAGTGACGATAATGCTACATGCTACATGAAAAAGAAGACCAGTTTGCCTTTCTACAATAGTCAGAGTCCGACGAAGGCAGCTACGCAATATTAATAAAAAATCTGATATTTAATGGTGATCCTTTATTCAGATAATATTGCCGATTAAATGAAAAGCAATTCAACATTGAATGAGACTTAATCATTGACGAAATACAATCAAATTACTCAAATAAAATTAATGCAGAGGAAAAATTATTCTTAACATTAAGGTAAGTTCACAATGTGAAATTTTCTTCCCCATCCTCTTGCCTAAATGCGTAACCACCGCACACAGCAATCCGACGGAAACGGGACTCATGGAGTTCGTGATATATACGGGGGGAGTGCGCACTTGATCCACCTGCATCACGTATAGGTACTCGGCCGTCAGAAACGTGCGGCTGGATTTAGAAGTCTGTAATAAACGTCCCCTCAAAACCATGCCAGGTAGGCTCTTTTAGCAGGCCTTTTATTGATTTCTGCAAAGTGATTCGTGGGTTCTGGAGATGACGATGCGACACGTAAGAATAAAATTATCCAATGGTGGGCAGGCAGTCGTTCGGTGTTAGCAAAATATTACAGATTTATCTTTCTAAGTATCCATATTAAGCCAATTTTACTTTCTTTAGGTACCAAACAGTGAAGTATGATGAATAAAATAATTTGTAATTTACACTTCATATTGTCCAGTTGCAGGTGTGAATGGGCGACGGCACTCTATGATATGACCGCACCATCCATATAAAACTTGACGGGCGAGACAAGAAATCCTTTATGAAGAAAGATATTTCCCTCATCTTGGCCGATAGAAAGAACTTTTAATAAATTAATTTGAATAATAAATGGTTTCCTCGTGTTGGTGTGAAGAATTACGTGTTGCACTGTAACACAGTTTGTTTAACCCTCATGCCTTGAGACCTCCGCAACTGTCAATATTCTAAATTTTAAACCATTCGCTTCTCTCGTGGTTCAATTTTGTATCGTTTCGTATGTTTGGATATCAATATGTTACCATGAGGTATTAAATAACATCTTTGCCCCTTGTAATAAAAATAAATAAATAAATCTGCCTTAAGTTATATACCTTAGTTTTATTGGATGTATATAATGTACAAATTTCTAGAGAAGGCGGAGAATGTAAAGTTATAGCAAGAATAGTGCCTGGGCGTGAGCATAGATTTAATAATAAACTATACAATTATTTTCTGGATCAACAAGAGTAGAACCTAAATCAACTTCAACTGAATGCTACTAAACAAAGCCCTCAATGTCAACCTTACGTGCAGAACATGTTGAACATATAATGTATACACTTTTTTGGGAAACAGGTTTTTCGTAAATTAATAAAAAAGTAAAAAATAAGACATGTTTTATTTTTCACAACTCTTTATTAACTTTAGTTTTGTCCGCCATGGTCGTGATATCAGCAGCTTGAGCCTTGAACTGCAACTTGTAGGTACCTGGAAATTAGAAATTATCTTTTCAGTTTCATGTTGTATTTTGAATATAACTATGTATTTTTGTATGTATATGATTCATTGCTTGCAAGATGGTTATAAGTTACATATATGTATGTCTGTTTGTTGAATTTAACTTCAAATCAGTAAAACGGAGCTAGTAGCGGACAAGCTGTGTTAAACGGTTTGTCTTTAGATATTCTGGCCACATCATCACAGAAAATAAATAGGTAATAGTGACCCGACCACCAGAATGGACTTTTAAATATTCGTAGTAAAATAATATTAATTTTATACTTACATCGACGTGATCCTCACAGCAATATTGTGTGTAACACTTGAAGTATTCCATTCCACATTTACTTCACGACAACACCGTCTTTCACGTAGGTCTTCGCGGACTATAATTTTTGTAAATCATTCCCACAAGTGGAAACAAGGTTTTTGATATATTAAGCAATCAAAATCTACTGTTTAGGTATTAAAAATTATAAATCAAATCGTAAGAAACTAGCGGTTTAACTGAATTTTTTTATTATGACAATTGATGACAATGACATCTTTGACAATTA
Organism: Cydia strobilella; assembly: GCF_947568885.1. Taxonomy (NCBI): domain Eukaryota; kingdom Metazoa; phylum Arthropoda; class Insecta; order Lepidoptera; family Tortricidae; genus Cydia; species Cydia strobilella. The sequence continues at coordinate 11,120,648 of NC_086045.1, read as the reverse complement.
CGTGAGTGACGGATTTATTTACTATGGTTCGATAACTTTTACTATACGATGACATTATTATATTCAGCCTCGCGAGAAGGTCAAACTAAGGTCATCAGTATATTTGTTGAAATATCTTCAATCCTCGATTATTATATCGCAGCAAATGTCGGAAACTGTTTAAAAACCTAATATCTCGAAATGGTTTTCGAAATAGAACATTAAAAAAAATGAACAATCCTAATTAGAGATTGGATTTTGCAAGTAGTGAGTGAGAAGTGCGACTGTGTGCACGTTTTCCCCCGCAAAAAATGGCAGAACGATTTGTACGGTAAGATATCGCTTGGGCTCCTCCCTTCCGACGTGTCGGAAGCCGGTGTTGCTCGAAGGGTTTGCCAGACTATAGTTAACTTCCGAATTTGACACTCTCTTTTTCGGACCTATCATTCTAGTTTCCTAACTGGCTTTGTGATACTCGTATGGCTCAATATAGATTAGCAAAAAAGTTTACAGTAGTACTACAGTCGCCATCAGATATGTCGGAGCGACCGAGGTGCTAAATATATCTGAACATGCACTCTAGCGCCTTGACAATAAAGGCGTGTTCAGATATTTGTGAGCTGCTTGGCCGCCCCGATATATCTGCGATATATGGCGACGGTACCATCGGGGTTGTTTATCCGTGGGTGTAATAACTCCTTAGAACGTAGTGGTTATATCCTCTTTGCTTAGAACTACTCATATCTGTGACCCAAAGACATTTCAGTGCAGGTGACAGATTTGACGTGCGGTCTGCAGCCGCAGTTGCAATAATACACTAAATACGCAAAAATGGCCATGCTACGTGCAGTCGGCCTTGTCATTTATTTTACTATAGAAATTGACAATAACACCGACGTGTCGGAGCAGTAGTGCAGCTGCGGTTGGGAAAACGTTAAAATCACCATATTACGTGCAGTCGATATCGTCATTCATTTTACTATGGAAATTGACAATAACACCGACGCGTTCAGGCCGCTGCAGTAGTGTCGGAGCAGTAACGCAGCTGCGGTTGAAAATGGACAGTCACCTTTAGTTGAAATTTGGTATAGAGATAGTTTAAGTCCCGCGGAAGGACAAAGGGTAGTTTTTATTCCAGAAATCACCCTTTAAGGGGGTGAAAAGGGGGGTAGAGGTTTATATAGGGAATCAATAACAGCTGATCCGATTTAGATAACATTTGATTTGGAGATAGTTTGAGTCCTGGGGAAGGACGTAGGATAGGTGTTACCCCAAAAATCAACCCTAAAGGGGGTGAAAAGGGGGGTGGAAATTTGTATGGGTGGGACCGAATAAAAGCAAAATAGATAAAATTTGATATGAAGATATAGAATAGTTTTTATTCCCGAAGTCATCCTCCTCTCGTTTCTCCTCTCTAATTACTTATTCCACGCTGGCAAATGCTAGTTGAATAGGGGATATTACTGCAATGTTCTGCCACCAGAGTGCAGGACTAGCCTTTTTAGTAAACCATAGAGTAACTTATACATATTGTACCTTTTCAGGTTTACAACAGATTTTTGACAAGTTTTCAGATATAATAAATTATAACATGCATGCATCAAGGCGGTTTGCTTACAGAGGACCTACCGGGAAACGCGAATCCGAAAATTCGCTTTCTCCCTTTTTATCGCTCGAATATGAAGATGTTAGATAAATAAATGTTCGTGTTTCACGATAGACAATCAGATTGTGGTAGTGGCGCCCTGGCGCCACCTACGCAGTTTCGCGTAATATTCCCTATATATAAAGTTCGATATATTTTGTTTTAAATGTTTGTCATTAAATACGTCATTAGTGTCATTACCAAATAACAGAACAAATTTCCGGTGTTTTAGAGTAATTAATTAATGAATTATAGTAATTTAAGACACAAATAAACACACAAAGGTAAGTACATAAATTCAGTTGTATGCAATAAAATAGCAGTCAATAGGAAAATGAAAATTAGGGGAAAACTGTAACTAAATAAGTTATACTGGATCTTTTTTTGTAATTCTTCTGAATTACTTAACATTGATTCAAAATTAACTATAACCTTTACTTAAATAATCATCATCATCATCATCATCATCATGTCAGCCGATAGACGTCCACTGCTGGACATAGGCCTCCCCCAAGGCTCGCCACTCCGACCGATCCTGTGCCGCTCGCAACCACCGAATTCCCGCGACCTTCACCAGGTCGTCGCTCCATCTCGTTGGAGGCCTACCGGCAGTTCGTCTTCCGGTACGCGGACGCCACTCCAGACCCTTCCGGCCCCACCGGCCATCAGTTCTGCGAGCAATGTGCCCCGCCCACTGCCACTTAAGGTTTGCAATTCTGCGAGCTATGTCGGTGACCCTAGTTCTACTGCGGATATCATCATTTCTGACTCTATCACGCAGAGAAACCCCGAGCATAGCTCTCTCCATTGCCCTTTGCGTGACCTTGAGCCTTCTTATGAGGCCCATCGTTAGCGCCCACGTCTCAGATCCGTATGTCATCACTGGCAACACACACTGGTCAAAGACTTTTGACTTAAGACACTGCGGCAATTTGGACGAAAAGATACTGTGGAGCTTCCCGAACGCTGCCCAACCGAGTCGGATTCGACGAGTGACCTCTCTACTTAAATAATATTGGAATTATAAAAAAAATATCATGAAAATCGGCTTTTTGACTACCTTGTGAAATTTCTTATAAAAACGTAATAACCTACGAAAAAATACAATTGTGTTCTATAATTGTAATATAGTATCTTGTCTATTATTTACAATCAAAGCTTTACATCTAAACCCATGACATCCAGAAAAAAAAAACTTTTCTATAAGACGATCTTCGTCTCCGAGTGTACTAGTGGTCCATCATTCTTTTTTGTTGATTTTTGACCGAGGTAACAAAGAAAAACACACAAAAACAATTTGACCCCTCTATCTACAACGGTTCTTGAGATAATAGATGACGACGACGATAGATAATATGAAGCTGCAGCAGTGTCGTTGTAACAGAAATGCTGCTGCAGTTGCAACCCCTGAAAACATCTTTATTAGTAAGTTTTATGTTTAAAACCTTGTAGCTCATCCTCTTTCTTTATCTACCATCGCTATATTTCACTCGTGAAATTCGTGCACAGGACTAATATTAGCAGCTTGAATTCAGTCATCTACTACATATATTATTTGCAACACTAATACACAGTCAATATTGCGAAAGGATAATCAGCTTAACTCGTTGGCACCATCTCCGCGAATAATTCATTGTGCACACGGCAACACGTCGCATATTATTTAGTTTACTTTACTGTATTCGGTCGTGTCATATTTTCTGGATTAGCTACATATTGTTTCCGTGGCGTGTTAACGCAGGTTTTATGATATTGCCTCATATATTTATAATCTTTCGGGGTTCTTTTATCACATTGATTTATTTGATCAAAACACAGCCCCTAGCACTGGTGGCCTAAGCGCTAAGAGCGTGCGACTTGAAATCCGGAGGTCGCGGGTTCAAACCAATAAGTTTTTCGGAAATTATAACTAACTCATAACGATTTTCGATGAAGAAAAACATCGTGAGGAAACCGGACTAATTTTTTTTTTTTTTATTTAATTTTTTTTCAAAAAAGTATAACACATTTTAAACTTATACAAGTTTCGCCAAACTTGCGTTTAACGGCGAAATGGTGCACTCATTTATTATTAATGGGATTATTAGGCCTAGTTTCTCGCCTCTGGGTTGGAAGGTCAGATGGCAGTCGCTTTCGTAAAAACTAGTGCCTACGCCAATTCTTGGGATTAGTTGCCAAGCGGGCCCCAGGCTCCCATGAGCCGTGGCAAATGCCGGGACAACGCGAGGAAGATAGATCAAAACAAAGCCCAAAAACTATTTGTTTTTACCTAATTAAATTTTACTCCCCATAAATTTTCATATATGAAAATCGATTATTAAGGAGTAAACTCCAAAAATATATATCTACGGTTTTTCCTGATCTTACATTCCAAGTTTCTTGACACCATCTCAAGAGTTGTTGCGTATTAAATTAAGGTTATCCGTACTTATCACGCCTTAAGCCATAGCGCAGTTTCTTTGAAATAAACGATGTTTTCCATCGAGATAAAATTTATATTTATAATTTGGAAAATTAAATGCTATGCAATATTAATATGTATCTAAAAAGTACGAATCCCTTTTATAAAAATATTCGTCTCATAAGCCTTTCTTCATTGAACTGCGTAAATGATTGATAAATATTCACAAATAGGTGTCACTTAAAATAAATACCGATGAAACAAAATTTAATCGAATACGATTAAAATAACACAACGAAAATCATTAATCCTGTGTTGGACTTGAAATAATTTGTGGAAACGTGTAATTTACATTAAATGGAGCGACTGAGCACTTAATCCCTCTGTTTTCGTGTATGGCTTAACATTAATGACAGAGCAAAATGCATTCATTTAATGAATTTTACAAAATTGCCTTTTATTTTTGCGTGAAGTTAAAGCTCGTCTAAATTGTAGATAATATCAGCGTTAGGCACGTACCTATCTACAACAACGTCGTCTTTTAAAAACTGCACATTAATTTGAGACTTGAAAAAATTTTAAAAATCCGATAATGGGTGTCCATTATCAGATGATTTTATTCCTGATGTAATTATAGACCATTTCCTTTATTCTGGTGTAATTACAGTTAATTTCCTGTATTCTGGTGTAATTATAGATAATTTACGGAAGAAGCTGACGTTCAGAAGTATTGGGATATGAGTGGAATTCTACTAGGATTAAATAGAGTAAAACATGCTTTGTCGCAGACAGTAAAACGATACATGTATTCATTTGTTCAAGTACTGACAAAAAAGAAAACCACAGACAAAACAAATAGTCGCCAGCTAATGGCATAAGGTTTACAACCTGTTTGGTTTACGTCATGTTCTAACAGGAAGTGATTCACCGCTACCCACATACAAAATATTTTAAACCACTGAAAGAAGTAAGACTAGTTAATAAAATAGTTTTAATAAAGACTAAGCTTACATAACACTAGAGTTACATCACCTACTCCGTTTCGCGTATTTTGCGTAGAATGATTTCGGTTGAAGGCGCATTCCCATAAATACGTCTTCCACAAAATCAAATAATGCTTAGAACAACACATTGTAGCTCGTGTTACAGAAACTTTTATTATACTAGATAGGTATAATACCTACAAAATGCCGCAACTCCGTAAGCCTTTCCCCAGCAATTTGGTTAATCGCCACACGACTTAGGTTCCGGGGTGAAGGGGGAAGGGGGGTCTGCGTGACTTCGAACAAACTTACTACTGAGAAACAACAGCCACTAATACTAAGGTTATTCGTGTTAAAATTGTGTGTACGCTTATGCATTGAGAACCGAGTCACGAAACCTATTCTACTATAATTATCACGTAAATAATAATTAAGGTATTCAAAATTTGATTGATTGTTTTAACTGTCGCTTATTAACGTTGTTATGGGTAAAACTTTTTGTTTATTTTAAACTTCGTTTGTATAATTGGCTTGTTAATAATTCCTTTAGCGATGAATTAGTAGCTACATAGCAACGAATTAAACATAAATAATAATTATATCAGTATCCTCATATCAACCAAAAGACCTTTACTTGTAGCTGAAAAAGAATCCTTTATAATTCGCTATTCCAGCGATCTTAACCAGGAGGCCAATTCTAACTTACATTTCGATGTCTCAATGATTTATCTAAATGATGTCATTTTAATATCGAAATCCGTACGCACCAATACATGTACACACATTTAAAGATAATTTTGACATAAAAATGTAAGTTCAAATTGGTCTAAGAATTCCTCCAGTTTCTAAGTAAGAAAAAAAAAATCCGCACTACGGGAGTACCGACAGAAGTGAAAACGAACAATTACGTGTATTTTGTGAATTAGTCTAATTGCATATTTCGCAGTTTTTGAGTTTAGTAATTATTTAACTTTGACTTTGACTTTTTGGCTGGTCCAACAGGTTTCCATCGCCATACAGCGTGGGATTGCTGCAAGCATTGGGAACTTTTGGGCCAGGCTTGGTGCAGAGTGGGGATGGGCATTAGTTTATGGCTGTTTTTGACGAAGCTTGTTGCAGAAATTATGTTTTGTATTAGTGTTAATGTAGAATAAGGTCAGGACGATGCTTGTGCGGATTACGTTTGTGTTTTGACGAAGCATGTGGCGGATTACCTTTTTGTATGATTTAATTATGTTTGAATGACATAAAATAAAATTAAATCTTCGTCTTTGTCTTCGTCTTCGTCTTCGTCTTCTTCTTCGTCTTCGCCTTCGTCTTCGTCTTCGTCTTCGTCTTCGTCTTCGTCTTCGACATCACATAAAATATTGCACCTCAGTAGTGAGAACATATTAAAGGTTAAAATGTATTTCGAATTACATAGAAAATTACAGAGAAGCAAAAAAAAACGAATTTGTAATAGAAGTATGAAGTGGCAGTTCATGGCCTTTACTAAATTAAAAAGCTACTTTGTTTCACTCCCTGGAGTGAGGAAAGTCGCACTTTCCTCAATCCAGAGAGTGACGAAAGTAGGCTTGTTCGAGCTGCTGAGGTGAAAAATAATATTCCATCGTGACCAGATATTTCGAACGCCTTGTGAGAAGCCAAAGGCTAAGCTTTGTATGTTGCGTTTTCCGATACATGATCGTTATACCGAAACTTTTCGGCTATATCGATCATCTATTCCAAGAGTAATTATTTTGCCCTAAAAGCTCTCTAGGAAATATCGGTCACCTTACTCCTAGTTTATTACTGCCATGGTCTCAATAACAAAACAATACAGGTATGCTATAAGCTACCATAACACAAAAAGATATAGTGCTGATATGAAAACTCCAATCAGCGATATAACTTAATTCATGCTTTAAAAAATAGAAATAAAATATTAGGTACAGGCTCGTTTTAGTGGCAAGACACAGTTACCTGTCTGACCTACTTCCATTTAACCACTGCGGACTAAACTATACAGAGAAACAGGTTTAATGAATGTTTATTTTTGAAATTCAGGTGTAACAAAATAGGCTGTTTTCAACTGATAGTTGTTAACTCACAGTTGTTACTTGATATCAAGCAAATCCACTCGTGAGTAATGCTAAAATTAAAACTATTTTCTACGGTTTAACTCATGTATCTCATTATTAATGTGAACTCGCTGGCTAAGCACTTTTGCAGCTGCGTGTACATGCTACTTAATAAAGCAATTAACTGTTTTAACTGTTTAAACTGTTTATTTTTATTAAAAAAAACACATGTAATATTTAACTTAACTACTAATCTTAAATTAAAAAGATTTTTTGAGTTAAGGAGTCTTATCTTATATTCAATATTTATACATATAATTTTTTTCTAGGTACATAGGTCATATATTAAATTAAGCGATTTCGGTAGACTGGCCTCTTATTTTAATTAAGTATTTTTTAATAATATTTCTTGCCTGTTTACTCGTTCGTCCTTCTATAAGTGTTAATAATTCCTCTGAAAATCTATTCAAGGTACTCGGTAAGATGTACTTCCACACTCTTTGCCCGTATACATTGTTTGTTTTTTCAACTTCAAATGTCGGAAGGTTCGCTAGGTTACGTAATCGCGCGGGTCGTGTTTTTTTCCTTAATTCTGTTATATGGTTATAGTATTGGGTTATAATGGCTAAATAAACCTTTTCAAACACCGTTAGCACTTTGCAGTATTTGAATAGATTTTCATAGTTATTTTTGAATTTATATTTGATTTTTGTAGGTACAATCGTTTTAAGTAGACGTAATTGTAAGTTATAAATGTCGTTTAGATATGTTTTGTATGTTCTTCCATAACTTTCTAAACCGTAACTTATGAGGGAATCGGCCATTGACATGTACAAAAGTCTTAATGTAGTGTAGGGAACTTTGTTTTTAAGTATAAATAGTTTTGACAGAATAGCTCTAAGTTTGTTACAAACATGATTAACATGTGGATTCCAGTTGAATTTCTGGTCTATTTTTAGTCCAAGGTAGGTGTGTTCCTGTACAATCTCCAGGTGAGCACAGTTACAGGCCGCACGGGGCATGTGCATACATTTATGTTCGTGGGCCACGATTTTTGGCGTTATGGTTACATTTTTATAAGGTGAGTGTATATACATAAGTTTCGTTTTAGAGTAATTTAGCGATAAACCTAGATCGTGGGCCCATTTGTGATGTCAAGGCACGGTTGTTTAATGCTGTTGCTCTGCCTAGTTTAGTCCTCTGTGTAAAAACTGTCCGTGTTGCCTGTTGCTAATAACTAAGAAACCGGTTATATTATTATTTCGATAGTAATTTCAGGTCATTGTTACAGAGTATTATGACAAATAGTACGGCTTAGGGTTTGCACATAATGAAATTCCAAGAAAAAATAATTTGTGTTTAGCTGTTGTATCAATATGCTATTTATAGATTAAGAAAAATTCCAATTATGACGACATTGCCGCGTCACATTGCTGCCGGCTGCATTACAAGCAATAAAGGTCACCTTCAAAATGATTATCAATCACATAGTGATAACATATTTTTATGATCATGATCAACCTAGCTAGCTTCAATCATGCAATTGCGCCTGAAAATCGCTTTAATCGGTGTCAGAAGTGGTCAATTGTAAATATTACATGCTCGTTCGTCGAGGGAGACTAGCCCGCTTATTTATGAAACTTTATTATTCTTAATTAGTTAATTTACGTTTTATCCCTATCTTACAAAAAAAAATCACAAATTAAGTCAAATGATTAATAGCTAATTGAGGCTTGTAGCGCGTTTATGAATAACACCATAGGAGTACTTATTCTGATTATTCTGTTTCTAAAAAACGTTATGAATTATGCAATCTTAACAGACTGCGGACAGGGTTCGGCCGTACCGCACATGTTAAACATCTTTGTGGATGGATCGACTCGCCCAGATGCGATTGTAGCGCCGAATGTAGCGTAGAGCCTACCCGGGAAGCCTCGATGACCTGTTCTCACTTACTTCTGACGCAGCTCAATAGCCGAGAACCTTGGATATAAACTTGTGACATACCTGATACATTTTCCATTTATTTGTGATTTTTTTATGCCATAATTCGATTCAATAAATAACTGGGACACACGGACAGACAGACAGACGGACATGACAAAACTATACGGGTTCCGTTTTTGCACTTTTGGCTACGGAACCTTTAATAGCGCTAAGATTTTTTTAAACTCTGCTGGCTGAACGCACTGCCCTTAAGTAAAATAAGGAGTGGAATATCAAAACGTCGCTGCGCGTACAAAAGTCGCTATGTGATTTTTTACGATTTTTCGGTTTTGATGCCATTTTGAACCTTATTTCTATACGCATATGCTCCAAAAACAGCGTGGCGCTTATTTCAATATTTAAGGATTTATCAAATGTAGGTATGTGACGCCCATACAATGAATGCTCTTCCTATAATCGCTAACTGGAATAAATCACATAACTACATTAGCTTATTTGAACAGCAATTACAGACGTGTGCTCGCTATGTGATGCTTGACCCATAGCGATATTTTCTACAAGTTTATTTAAAAATGATTAGATGCACTTGCTCCCGATATGTAGTTTCTCGTACATAGCTATATTTTTATACTAGTTGCAGTCGATGTTATGTTTCTAGACTGTGCGTTTTACTATACATAGCGGGATTTTCTTATAACAATCGAGTCTACCGTATATTAAACTATTATCTACCCTCAAGTTGTATACAGGTCCCTACTAAACATGATTATTTCATGTGAAGCGCTAGTGGCCTAGCTGTAAGAGCGTGCGACTTTCAATCCGGAGGTCGCGGGTTCAAGCCCACGCTCGTACCAATGAGTTTTTCGGAACTTATCCTCCTTCCTTGAAATGACGGTGTAGCAGAAGAAGGCAACTGCGTTCCATTTCCTTTCGCTGCCCAACATAGTCATTAATACGTTGCGCAGCGAAACGTTCCCTAATCCAAGAGCCGCCGTCATGGTGCGACACTCTACGGCCCAACGATTGCATTCTTGACTGCAGTGTGCCTCTATGGTATGAGATCCATAGCGAAAGTCCTTCTTGTTCTTGTCCTTCTAGCTTTGCTGCATCCGTTTGTGCCCTTGTTGACGCGTCCTCGGCAGTTCATCGGGTGCAGGGAATTAATTTAGGGCCCTGCACCTGACCCTCTCCCTGTGCGCATCGGCGAGTACCAGAGCCTCTAATTATCACCCATTTTTTGACAACTTGAATCATGAAAACAACCTAACTTCACTGTGATTACTTACTTAATAAAGCAATGCAGGAGAAAACCAATGACAGTCCATTATATGACTGTCATCTGATATTTGACTGTTGAATAAGTATATAAGGGGAAGTTTGAAAGTAGCACCGGTAACGGAGAAGATGAGGAGTAGTATATAGGTTCGCGCCGTGGCATGGGCATGTAACGAGGAAAGATGAATGTCACATAGGCAAAACAATGTTAGGGATGAATGCTGATGGACGGAGAGCGGATGGGAGACCCAAAAAACGATGGATGGATTGTGTGAAAGAGGATATGAGAAAGAAAGGAGTGAGTGCTGAGGTGACCAAAGATAGAGGAGAATGGAAGAGAAAAACTTGTTGTGCCGACCCCACATAACGTGGGATAAGGGCAGGAAGAAGAGAGTCCTTAAAGAGATGAGACTTTTTACAATTCAAGATTTTAAAGGCAACATTTTGATTACAAAACTAGAAAAAATAGTTTTTTATCGTTTTTCTCCTTGCTTCGTATATATGTATATTATTTGATTACTTATTGGGCGGGCAAATAATTATCAAACCAATTTAAATGAGTTACCTAGGTAAACATATTTAGTTCAAAGATATTGACTGAAACAAATTGATCATAAAGTAATAGTTATAATAAAAAAGTACGTAGATTATTCATTCACGAATAAAATTCAATTATATTGACTTACATAGCATTTTTTTCTGTTTTATTGAACGCTCACATCATATTATTAAATAGCCATGTGACGATAAAGAACAAAAAATGTATAGGGTCCTTAACAATTAAATCTAACCATGTAATGGTAAGACACTTAGAGGTTATTTATGACCCAAACAAAACTCGCTATGTGACATATTTATGAAAAAGTATTTTTTTCATATTATTAAAACTGAAATATTTTTTCATGTAATTCCTTAATGTATGTTAAAGTGCAAATACTTTTGTCACAAAAATATTGATTCATTTATGTCCAATAATTATCGAAATAAACAGTTTTTTGTGTCTCCTGTAAAGTAGGTTAAAAACACATGGCGACTTTTGTACGCGCAGCGACGAAAATAGGACCGCGTTGCGAATAAAAACTGCCGCAATGTGATATCGAAACAGCTAATCGCCAACAATGGCTTCCCTACCCTACCAACCCTCCTAGCTACGGTACAAAAGAAGACTCAACCTATACCTACAGAGTGGCTTTTAAGGCTTTATTCTATGGTGACCCTAAAAGTATAGTTAGTAGTTAGGTAGTTATGGAACTTACTTTAATTTTAGAATATTTCAATAAATAGTCGCTAGTTTTTTGCATGTTAATTGCAGTTTTTGCAGCAGCAATTAATATCGCTAGTCACAATGGGTTCAAATGCTTTCGAACTCTTATCACTCGTCAGGTAATTTAAAAAACGAGTAAATATAATCGAGTAAGAAACGAACCCTGAAAAGTAAGAGGCACCATGGACAATAAAGCCTCTAACTAAGTGGCGAGTGAATGAGCTAAATACTCCCTTTTATCCCTTTTTTTAATTTCTAAAAAAACTGATTTAGAGATAATGAAATCAGCCTTTTGCTGAAATAAATAGAGTTTAGTCCAGCCAGAAAATTAATTGAGATTGAGCTTAAATTATCCGTGAATTGATTTGCTCGGCCAAAATTTTTTGTTTATTACTGTATAACGCAGCCAGGGTGCGTAGCCAACGTACAATCGTTAACGCTCCATAGCGAATGACAAGCAACTGTCACTGTCGCACTAGTGTGGAAGAGTGATAGAGAGATGACTACGATACGCTACGGAGTGTTAACGGTTGGCACGTTGGCTACGCGCCCGTTGATTGTTTTTCGTGGAGTTAATGTTGCTTTATTCTGCAATAATTCATACCGATGACGGTATTCAGTTCAGTTCAGTTTATTTATTGGTAAAAATAATTTTACAGGTCACACAGGTACATTTGAAATACGACAGTTATATACAATTAAATATGATTGATAAAATACATTGGTCAAAGTTTACAATTTCTTAAATAATCATCGTGCAATAGTTGTGAATACAATAATATTTTAAATAATCTCTTTCATAAAATCATCAATAGAGGAACATGCTTGGTCAAGGAGTAGACATTTAAGTTTTTTATTAAATATTGAATCGCTTTCTGTAAATTTAATGTCATTAGGAATTTTGTTGTATATTTTTGGCCCGATAACACTGAGAGACTTTCGGGCCTTCGCGAGTCGTTGAGTAGGAGCGATTAGCATGGGCATTCTGCGGCTGTCTGCGTCGCGGGTACAGGTTTTTTTATATGCATCTAGGTTTGCTCTAACGTATTTGCATGCTTCTAATATATAAACGGCTGGCAGTGTGAATATCTTATGGGTCTTAAATAGTTCCTTGGCGGGGTGGTCGAACGGTTTGTTGGAGATTACACGCAAAGCTCTTTTCTGTATTTTGAATACCTTGTCACGGTTAGCGGCCAAACCCCAGAGATCAACGCCTCGGATAAGGATGGAGTGAAAGTATCCGTAATATGCCTTTTTTAGGTTACTTGGAGACAGGCTTGGCGCGAGTCTGGACAGGGCGAAACACGCCTATGAAAGTGAGTCGCAAAGATAGTCTATATGAGAGGACCACGTTAACCCTGAGTAACCACGTTAACCCACGAGTAATTCACGTAAGCTCAAGTAGGTATTAAACACCGGGATCAAAACGGAATTTCACTTGATCTGTGATTGATCAACATCGCAATTAACTTTTGTTTGAGGAACGCAAATGATTGGTAATTAAAGATACCTTTAAGAATTGGTACAAGGGCCATAGTTAACTAATGTTTTTTTTTTTACCAAGCATTTATTTAACTTGCAAATTATGATTGTACGGGTCAAATCTTGCAAGTAAAATTTGACCCACTTCCCGGTTTCCGATGATGCCAAAAATATGCATAATATGCATAATTATACATGGATGACAATGCAATATTCTGGTACCTACCGTAGAGCTGATCTGATGACGGAGACAGGAGTTGGCCATAGCAACTCTTTGATAAGACAGCGCAACCTAATTGTGTTTGGGTTTGTTAGAATTGTCTCGATGAGTACCTACTAGTTACTTGTTGATATAAAAGTACAGTCAGCGATAAAAACTTTTACCAAAAATAAAATGTTGGCAAAAAACTTATTGTACACAAGTAAAAACGTAAAAATGGGATATTCTTTCGAAATCCGAAACAATCGTATGGATGCACCGCAATATCTATCCCCTTTACCTATCCCTAGTTTATTTTATTCAGAAAACTTAAATCTATTACTAAAATTTAAATCTATAATATTATTAAATCTATAATATTACTAAAATCTAAATCTACAGAAAACTTAAATCTATTACTAAAATAAGATAAAGTATTAATACTAAGTTAAGGTTAGGAAAAGTCCACACCCTTCATTTCGCAAGTCCTGCATAGATTTTGTTTCGCAGATGACTGGAGAACGTCTTCGGGTTAAGCACCAACTTTAAACAGATCAGTAGGCCGAGCACATGATTGACGCGACAGTATCTCGCCGCGAGATAGATTACCCGTCTTTTACTAACTGTATGAATTAAAGGGGGACGAGTAGTCAATGTCGCGGCGAGATACTCTCGCGCCAATCATGTGCTAGCCCGGCTGTTGGTAGCGCTTATCTCACTTCGAAAAACCTGGATTAGAAATTAACTGAAGTTATAGTATAAGTACCTTGCATTAGCAAGCGACATTCACTGATAAGAGTTTAATCACTTCTACGAAATAATTATGTAATTAAGTCTGCACAGACAGACAGACTCCTAAACTAGTACCTAATTTCCAAGTTCCTAATTAAGTGCTTTAGTGTAAGTAATTAACTACCTTCTTTGAAAGAGTTAAGTGTCACGTATCTTAGAATAGTTAAAGTTCGTAACGAGGATACCTACTTCTTTAAGTAACTATTTGTGGTATTTTCTTTAAAACGGGACCTTATTGTCGATGGCGCTTACGCCATTATTAACGATCCTCCGATATAAATACAATGCCGCGCGGCGCTGTGCGGCGTAAGCGCCACCAACAATAAGGTCCCTTTTCATAGAAAATGCCCCATTTGTTCATGTGGATAGGTGCCCAACCATTTGGTCATGTTATAGCACAGTATCTTTGTAGAAAAAAAAGTGAACTTTTCAGGAGAGCTAAAACATAATTGACTCATCAAAACTGATTCAATATTTAATTAACTATGTGGACCAGACAGACCGTTTTATAAATATTGTAAATGGCCTTTGGCCTGGGCTGGCTTGATTGGCCTGGCAAGAAGGTAGGTACTTGTCTGGATAACTGTAAATCATTTAGTATTTTTCTATTAAAAAAAATCTCTTAGATGCGACTTTGATTTCTTCTAACTGAGCAGTTCAAAAGAAGCATAAGTTCGCATTTGCTTATATTCTGCACTTCAATTATTTTTGGAATAAGCTCTCAAACACTCAAAATAATATCATATACGTAGTTTTGGCAAGGCAAAAAGTATTAATTACTTACTCTTACTGAATTATGTTATGTTGTATTTCATTCATGTTATACATTTGTATTTAAGTTAAGATTAAAGCGAGACGAAAATAAATACGTATTAAGAAGATAGTGGACGACCGCTTCTTAATAAAAACGTTGTCTCCATTTTCCTCCCTGGACATTGACTTTATAGAAAATATTTATACACATTTTATTGCATAGTCACCATAACTCGAGAAATTGGGACCGGTTCGGCCGTGGCAGGGTGGCCTAGAGGTTTAAGGCGTTAGCCCGTATTGCTAGACGCCAGTTCGAATCCGGCCTTCACTACTGGAGGGCTTCGTCACTTTTTCTTTAATGTATGACATCTATTTCACTTCATAATTTATTTAATAAAATAATTTGATTTGTTCCCAAAGTTGTGTATTTACCATAGTTACTTAGTTAGGTATGCCTTCGTTTGACTGTTTTCGAGTTTTTAATATGTATAAGTTATAAGCGAAAAACAAATTCCATTCAAATATTTAAAAGCTTCTAACGCTCCTAATCGAAAAAAAAATCGAAGGTGCATAGCGGTGGTTAATAAAATATTATAAAATTATGTAAACATATTATTTTCTATAATGTTACTCGTAATATCCAGAGAGGAAAATGGTCCCCATTTGTATAGAGAAGCGGTCGTCCCCTTAATTATATATTGTATCTTTTACCTTTCGGACGTGCAGGAGCGATATGACTAAGCATTATGATTAGAACATACGATTGAAAAACAATTGTTGATTATTAATTTTGTACACATAATTATTTACAATATTTCAAGTAAAGCTTAAATACTCAAAGGACATTGGTATCACAAAAGTGCGCCGGCAAAGCTTCCCTTCAATTTATCGCAAATCCCGGTGATCATCTAGATTTAGCCCCGCGCACGTGCAAGATCCTGGAACTCCGGGTGTTATCCAGGATAGACGGGTAAATGATACGTCTTTATAGTGAAAACTTATGACAGGGCTTCCTTCTTTTTTAATTCCTATCGTATCTGCATCGATCAACTTCGATAAGATAGGTACATTTTATACCTACTATCCGAGTTACATACCGTGTTGTGAAAAAAACAAGCCTATTGAAGTGAGTTATTTAATAAATATTTAAAGATGAAAAGAAGTAAAGTACGACGAACATAACGTACTACAGAATGTAAAATAACTTTTTGGGATTCTAAAATAAATTATTAAAATTGAAGAAAATAATCATTATGAAGTGAAAAATACCTTGTCACAATCATGCGAAGGAAGGAAGGAAGGCATCAGTTTCCATGCCTTGGTCACTTTGACCAAGAAATGGAAACTGATCAGTGTCTTCTGTATTCGCGGCAGACGCCATAACTACTAGGCCACCTGGCTGACGCATGTGACGCACGCAATCAGCCGTAAAAGTGCATGGCGAATTTTATCAATTAATTAATTCATAATTGCTCCATGCAATTTCGCAGTTCACTGTACCAACATTATAGTCAACATTTTTGAGCGTATTAATAACATGCCCTGCCCTACACAATTCCCACCCAGTCCTGCCCTGAGCACTGGAAGTTTTAGTGTGGGTTTAGTATAATAATAGGAACAATAATTATAACAACTTTTCGTCAGATGACAACCAAATGTCATTAATCACTACCAAAAGTTCAGAGCCATACTGAACCTAACTAGTAATAAAGCAAGGTTTTTTATTTGCAATCAGCAACTTTTGGTTATCACCTGAATTTTAAAGTAATAAAAACAGTATAGGCAATGTAACGGGTATTAAAAGTATGATTATCTGTATTGTCTGATTGTACAGATTGTATTGTAGTCTGATTATTGAATTTAGAGAGCGTACATTAAAGTCTCGTAACCCCTCCCGTTAAACTAGCACACGGTGCACAAAGCCGATTTAATTGACGAGCTAGCACCATTTTCTTCACTCCACCACCACCACCTTCCTGAACAACCCAACCATTCCATGAAAAACCCCATGACCATCCCCATCATTAAATTTCTATCACTCGTATTCCAAAAATAAAGGGACTTTTCATTGTCTTTCATTTATTTCGAGTGAAAAACGCGAGCGCTAGTAAGAAAAAAATTGCGACACACTTCCAGTCCAACTTCAAACTAGTTCCCTTAATTTAAACCTATTGTTTTATAAGAATTTTAAGTTTACATTTTGAGCCAATATTAACAGTTGCCTGAAATTAAATTTATCATGTGACTTAATATTGGTACAAAATAATTGAGTTTTTTACCTAACAGGATGAAGAAAGGCCGGATTTATATTGCTTAAATCATGCGTCTAAAGTAAACAGGGTCGATTATGGGACATAGTCCGCACTTTCCCTACCAAAAAAAAGTCAAACACTAACTTGGAGTGCTTATAAAGTAAAAATGGCATCTTGTATGTTGCAAACAAAATATGAACTCATATGTACACTTCATACTTATTAGTAACAAACGATAACTTTTGAAAAATTCTTAAAAGAGTGGAGAAAAATATAAACCGTATATGGCTTACCAGCTTGTCGATAAATACTCGTAGTTCGCATTTACCCAATACACCTTACAGACCTACGGTTACGCATACATATTCTATGATAATATTTATAATCATAGTGCCTTCTACCGCGGCTGTCACGTGGAGCGAATAGCACTGACCCGCTGGTGACCTATTTTGAAGCGGGTTCATTAACGTGTGATAAAAACCGTGTATACATACCTATAATTTTAACAGCTCCTATTAATCAATGTTTATGGAAACTGAAAAGGTTACCAGAATTAGAAATAATAAATTATATCTACATACTGTTCAGTACTAGTTTAAGCACACTTTTATATAATTATAATAATTTTTGCAAACAATTCTTAATTTTTTTTTATTAAAACGTTTTTTTTTTCTGTACTTAATTTTATCTATTAGCTAAGTAATTCTTGTAACTATGAGTGAACAGGGAGCATAATGTGTTTATTATATTTTGCATGTAGTGAGAACGAAGTTTTAATTTGTGTACTATTTTTTTATATTATGTTGTAATATAAATTACCAAGTGGTCTAGACATTAAAGTACCTATATTTATAATAAATAAACCGTCTATATCTCATACCTCTCAACCTTATTCCTATCCGTTACATAAACTTAGTAATACATAATATTACTAAGTTTTATATGTAGTACTCCATATTATGGAGAATCGTGTATTTTTTATTGCCCAATGTTTTGATTTTTTGTTGACTATCAAAGTAAAAACAAACCCTAACATTGCAAATAGTAAACATAAATAACCAATTATTTACAAGAGAGTTAGAGAGTCAAACATAAAATTGTAAATAAATTCGTCATTAAATAGTCGCAAGTGGCAATGTAATTTATACAAACGTTAAAATAACTCGTTACAACTATTTATAATCAAATAACGAATGGGAATTCCTCTTATTTTACGAGAAATTTCAATAAATACTCTAAAGGGATTTCACGTAAATGAAATAGTTTCAGTTGAAAGTTGTTGCGGCGTGATTACGGGTACGTCGGTTTAGGCCTATAGAGAAATACCCAATTAAATAAAGCAAAAATTTTGAATTCGACGATGTTTAATCTAATAACTAATGCACATTGTTGACGTAGTTCGTCTTGGCCAACTAAAACTATGAGTGATAATGTTCATAACGCAAGCCCTGAGCAGCATTTGATCTTATTTTTTTTTGTTATAATTTATTTGCTTATACATATGAGATCAAGATGACACGAGATGTTTTGAAGGTGGAATGTCATTCTAGAAATAAGACTTGTAGGTTCGTAAAAAAACGAGATTATTGCATAAAAATTAAAGTACGAAACTCTACCATACGTATTTTATAGTCACTTTCGTGACATGTTTTGGACATCCAGGGTCTCCAATTTCAAGCACTAAAAGATTTACTTATAAAAGCACTGCGCCGCTTCAGAAAGATACTATGAGCAACTGGCTGATCTGCAAGATAAGATAATTTTATTGAGAAATGCAATTTTCGGTATTTCTGCCGACTGCATGTTGCAGGAAATAAAAAAAAAATCTATATCTCATTCTACATAATCATCCAAGCCAATATTTGTGCATTGATTTGTATTTTATCTCAAACATCGTGCCGAAAACATCAGCTTTCAAATCCGTCGCAACCAATATTCGAAAACTATAGGTATACTACTACAGAAAAGTCAAATCAATCGACACAAAAAAATTAGCGAGCCGCGAAATTCGCCCTGTATTCCCATTGCTTACCGGGCGTTTTAACTAGGCAAACCGGTAACTTTACGAATTCTGGCACAACAATATCCTCCTATACACTATAGTAAATAGAGCTCTTTCCTGAGTTTTACATTCTTACATAAAACAAAAATAACTCGAACACTTTTCATGAGACATGTGCAGGTGATAACAATTAATCTACCCCCACCCCATTAAAACTTACGACGACAACGTCAGTCGCCCAGGTATTGTACACTAAAGTCAGTGAGAGTCCCGTTACACTGTCACATTTCGCAAGAAAGAATGGGAAAAACCCTGCGCGCCAAGTGTCAATTTTGATCAAATTTTGTCGATTTTTATTTACTTTAAAAACGTTGCCTTACAACATCGAAATTCGGAAGTAAAATTACTATTTAAGTTAAGATTGCTTCTTTTTTTTGTTTATCATCATCATCCTCATCATCATTGGGAATTAATTGTATTGAGCGAATTGTCATAATTCGTGTATCGGAAGCTTATAAATTAAGAGAATATAATCAAGAACTAAATAAGTATACTATTTTTTCCACGTCTACGAGTATCAACGTCTCTTAGAAAAATAGGATCATATAAGGAGATTTTTCGCCTTCTGGCTCAGGGAACCGCCTTAAGTCTTTTTACAAGAACTAATGCTGACTTTGGTATGTATTTCTGGTTTATTTACTTTCATATTTTAATATATCATAATATCATATGGTATACGCTTGCCTTTATTTACAACATTTATCAATTATTTTATTTTGTAATGTGAGCAGGAGCAATATTTTTCCTTCAAGTCCCATATAAAATCTTGCGCGCACTATGTTCTGATTGATTGATTGATAATTTATTTGTCAATATGGGTTACAGAGGTCTTAAAACTATTTACAATATGTAAGTACATAGGATCTCCACATTGTGCCTACAAACTCGCATACAAAATTAATTAAACTAGCCTAAGTCCATGCATATTATATTAACTTAACTATTAAGGAACTCGCCCACACTGTAGAAACATTTCCCACACAGCCAAGCTTTCATCATTTTCTTAAATGTTGTATTCACCTTTAAATTCATCCGGTAACTTATTATAAATTGTAATGCACATGATGTATGAATTTTTAGATGCTAATTCTAGTTTTGTAGCTGGTTTGTGTAATTTATGTTTATATTGTTGTCTAACATTACGAGAGCTCATCTGTTGTGCTTCTATGAATTCATCTTTATATTTATTAACAAACATACAGATCTCAGCTATATACACGCAAGCAACAGTTAGAATATTGTGCTGTATGAAGAAAGGCCGACACGATGCACTTCGGTCTAAATTAAAAACAGCCCAGACACACCGCTTTTGAGCCAAAAATATTTGATTTATTAGTGTACAATTACCCCAAATTACTAAACCATACCTTATTGTTGAGCTAACGTAACCGTGGTATGCCATTAAAGCCGCTTCTGTGGAAACTGTTTGTCTGGTTCGTCTCAAGGCAAACACAAAACTGTTGAGTTTTGAATAGACCTTATCTACATGTTCTCGCCATTTGCACTGACAGTCAACCATTATTCCCAAAAATTTCGTACATTTAACTTCTTCTATAGGATCGTTATTATACATTTAAGTTAGGCGGCGTAGCTCGTTCTGTACGAAATTGTATATAATTAGTTTTTTTAATATTAACTAATGTTTGAGCTAATGTTTTTTTTTTTTTTTACTACGTCGGTGGCAAACAAGCATACGGCCCGCCTGATGTTAAGCAGTCTCCGTAGCCTATGTACGCCTGCAACTCCAGAGGAGTTACATGCGCGTTGTCGACCCTAACACTCCTCTCCCTCGAGCTCTGGCAACCTTACTCACCGGCAGGAACACAACACTATTAGTAGGGTCTAGTGTTATTTGGCTGCGGTTTTCTGTAAGGTGGAGGTACCTCCCCAGTTGGGCTCTGCTCTAGATCTGGAATGACATCCGCTGTCCTGTGCCCTACCACACAAAGCGAGATGTCATTCACAGTGCCTATACCTCTCTTTTGGACGTAGTTTAAGGACATACCCTGGTCCAATGTTAAATTTATATCATCATTATATGTCAGCAAATCAATTATAATAGATGTGTCATCTGCAAATGGAATACATTTGTGGGATAAGTAATTCGGCAAGTCATTTATATACATTAAAAAAACTTTTATAAAAAAAGATAAACCGACTTCAAAAAGGATGAAATAAAATATTATCCTTTTTAGGGTTCCGTGTTTAAGTTTATGCGTTACCAACTGATATGTTTGAAGTCGGTGCCAAGCCAAATTTTGAACCATATATTAATAGTGAGTTTGGTGCAATTCGATAAGGATGCGGCTATATAAGTATGTACGTTGAATTGCCTAACGCAGCGTACTACGTAGGCGAACAACACGCGAACGCGAAGCGGCGCGGCACGGCGCCTTAATTAATCCTTTAGTACCTATAGAAGTGTGGGCGATCTCGTTGCGAACGCGAACGCCTTGGGCCGGCTGTGCCGCGCCGTGTCGCTCCGCTTCGCGTTCGCGAGTGTTCGCCTATGTAAGACGCAGCGTTACACGACGACAATAAACGAACTTTCTGTAGGTATTTAAGAACACACAGAACAGAACACACGGTTGAACCTTCTTGGCGCAGTTCGTACCATGCTTGTCGGCATATTAGTGTAAATCTAATGCGTTTATTTGTTGTCGTATTTTTTAGAGAGCATTTCTTACTAATTCTTAAACATTTAAAACTTTCGCGTTTTGAACACATATTAAATCACATTTACAAACCTGTCGAAACGTCGGTAAATAAAGGTAACAAAATAAATTCGCGATAGACCCGTTTGTAAATGTGATTTAATTCTTAAACAGTCCATAGCACGCAAGTGTGGGATTGGGACTGAGTTATTTTCTGTCGCTTATCCAGAGGACTACATTTCAAAATATAAAACAATTCAAGGAACCTTCATGCCAAATTTCAGCTAAAGCGGTTCAGTTGTTAAGCCATGAAAAGGTAACAAAGAGGCAGGCAGAATTACTTTCACGTTTATAATATTTGTACAGTTGTAATGGGATTTATAGACATAAAGCTGATTATTTTTGACTGGTATTGTTACTACTTGGCTTGGCACCGACTTCAAACATATCAGTTGGTAACGCATATACTTAAACACGGAACCCTAAAAAGGATAATATTTTATTTCATCCTTTTTGAAGTCGGTTTATCTTTTTTTTATAAAAGTTTTTATTTTTCCATTTTTAGTTTTAAGACATTGTTAAGAGCGTGACGCATGAATGAAAAACATAATCATGTTTAACTCTAAATTCAACGCATATATATATCCTTCCAAATTGCCAATCAACAAACAGGGGCTAACCGTTAATAACTATAACGTAAAAAAGAATAAGCTCGTCTTACGTCATCCGCATGCTTCTTTATCCTAACATATTATAACTATTCCGCGTCTGCAGCTATGAAGTTCCCCGGCTTTGAACGTGACTTGACTACAAAAAGAATCTATATTATGTTTTTGTTAACCCATGAAGGCCTTTGCCAACAGGGTAGGTACAATTTATTTTTGTTTTGTATCGAATTCGATTTTGGAACTTTGCTGACAAAGAGCTCATATTCAGAAAAGGCTTCAAAAAGGACACATGGTATATGGCAAATACTCCTGCTTAGAGAGATATAACGTCGACTGAAGTACTTTAACGCTATGCATGCACTGAATTTTCAGAGAGCTGCGCATATAGAAACATAGAAGGGAATGTAATATTCTGAGAAATATTCGCAAGCATATTATGTCTAAATGCGCTTAGAAAAATACCACGGCAAAATGGCAAAAGATTTGGAAAACATAAAGCGAGAATAAGAGAAATATATAAGCATCCTAAGAACGTACAGTTGTGTGCAATAAAATAGCAGTCAATAGGAAAATGAAAATTAGGGGAAAACTATAACTTTAGATCAATTATATTGGATCTTTTTTTATAATTCTTCTGCATTACTTAACATTGATTCAAAATTAACTGTAACCTATACTTAAATAATATTGGAAGTAAACAAGTTTGGGAACAAATCAAATTATTTTATTAAATATTTTGATGTTTTTTTTTTCTTTAATATATGACATCTATTACAGTTTTTAGGATTCCGTACCCAAAGGGTAAAAACGGGACCATATTACTAAGACTACGCTGTCCGTCTGTTCGTCTGTCACCAGGCTGTATCTCATGAACCGTGATAGCTAGATAGTTAAAATTTTCACAGATGATGTATTTCTGTTGCCGCTATAACAACAAATACTAAAAACAGATATTTTAATGGGCTCCCATACAACAAACGTGATTTTTTTGTTGTTTTTTTTTTCGTAATGGTACGGAACCCTTCGTGCGCGAGTCCGACTCGCACTTGGCCGGTTTTTTATTATTGGAAATATAAAAAAAATATCATGAAAATCGGCTTTTTTACTACCTGGCGGAAATACTTATAAACGTAATATCCTACGAAAAAAATACAATTGTATGCTATAATTGTAACTTAGTATCTGGTCTATTATTTCCAATCAAAGCTTTACATTTAAACCCATGTCATCCAGAAAAAAATAAACTTTTCTATAAGACGATCTTCGTCTCAGAGTGTACTAGTGGTCCATCATTCGGACGTTTTTGTTGATTTTTAACCAAATACTTGGTTTTGCTTGTTTGCTTGAGGCTCTAAACGATAGTGCCGCCCATGACAACCCAAGTAGTCGGTCAAAAATCAACAACAAAGTCCGAATGATGGACTACTAGTACACTCTGAGACGAAGATCGTCTTATAGAAAAAAATTTTTTTTTCTGGATGACATGAGTTTAGATGTAAAGCTTTGATTGGAAATAATAGACAAAATATCAAATTATAATTATAGTACACAATTGTAGTTTTTTCGTAGGTTCTTACGTTTTTATAAGAATTTCCGCGATTTAGAAAAAAAGAACTTTCATGATATTTTTTTTAAACTTCCAATATTATTTAAGTATAGGTTACAGTTAATTTTTAAACAATGTCAAGTAATGCAGAAGAATTATAAAAAATAGATCCAATATATCTGATCTAAAGTTATAGTTTTCCCCTAATTATCATTTTCCTATTGACTGCTAATAAATTGCACACAGCAGAGCTGTAAACTTCCATGGAACATAAATGATAAAACAAAACAACAACCTTCTTGATTCTAGAGGAAAGAATATTGCCTAACGTTAACGTAACGTACCTATTTACTTTTTACCAGCGACAGATCGCATACGATAGACGTATATCTCATTAGGGGTAGAATTTGTCATTTTTTCTCTAAAATGTATGAGTTGGAATTTAGTTAAGTTTCTCTGCTATGCATAAGTTTATTATTCACTTAGCGCTTTATTACTATTTGGCGAAAATTTTGAAATTTCATAACATGATAGGTATTTTCGTAAGAAATCCGGATTGTTGTTAATATAAATACACGATTTCTTAAATTATCTCCTTATGCAAGCAAAATAATGTTTCCCTTACCTAATACTTCCTCTTGACTGGACACACATAATGTTCATCCAATTCAAACATGATTCAATAAGTTGAGTTAAAAATAAATAAACAAATTGCAATTCACAATAGCTCTTGTTGACAAAACTATATTGAATATAGTTTATACAAACTAGATAACGAAAAATATACAATGCATAGAACAATGGTCTATCGCACAATCAAACACGGCACTAAATTGGATTACCTAACGATTGTTTGTGAATAAGAACTATCACAAAATGGTGGCTAAGTACTTTAAACTTAGTACAAACACAATAATACGTACAAACATGTTCTTCATCTTCATCTCCCTTGATCTAGCGTCGCTGGCAAAACAGTTAAGACTCGGTTCGTCGTTGTCGTAAGAGGTGAGAAAAGCATCGTAAATTAATATTGTCTTCGGTTACCGCGATAGTTACTCATGAATTAAAAACTTTGAAAACGGATTATATCGCGTATATTGAATTTATAACACATCCCGACGTTTCGAACCGAACCCTTTACAGCGTTCGTGGTCAACGGGTGACTGAGGAAAAATTACAAAGTGCAAAAATACCCACATACTAAAATAATGAACAATCATAGACTATAAACTTTAAGGCTGGTTGTACATGCAAAATCGGTTCATAAGGCTAGTTATACACTACAATTATTTTCAAGTAAAGATATATATATATATATATATATAAATACGCGATAAAAACTACGCCGGCTCCAACCCTACACCACGGACCCGAGAAGATTTAATTCCCTCCTAAATTGTAGGAGGGTATCCCAATAGGGTTTTTTGTTGCCGGTCCCATATTGGGATACCCTCCTACAATTTAGGAGGGAATTAAATCTTCTCGGGTCCGTGGTGTAGGGTTGGAGCCGGCGTAGTTTTTATCGCGTATATATATATATATATCTTTACTTGAAAATAATTGTAGTGTATAACTAGCCTTATGAACTGATTTTGCATGTACAACCAGCCTTAAAGTTTATAGTCTATGATTGTTCATTATTTTAGTAATAGGGTATTTTTGCACTTTGTAATTTTTCCTCAGTCACCCGTTGAACACGAACGCTGTAAAGGGTTCGAAACGTCGGGATGTGTTATAAATTCAATATACGTGATATAATCCGTTTTCATAGTCATCGTAAATTAAATTATAATTTTATAAAATAATTATACAGCTTTCGGTTATTGAATTAACTTACCATATTCAGGGCATATGATGCAGAACGCCACAGCCAGGAAAAAGCCAATCACCTCGCCGGCAAAACCTTGGAAGGCCATATTTTCCTTTTGCTTAACCCACGCTAGCTCGAACCGACATTTTTACTTTTTTCTTGTCCAATTTCAGTGTACACTCATTCTTTCCATTGTTCTGGGTCCTATCGATTTTTTCGTCGACATCTTTCTTTGATAGACCAGAAGTCTATGCGGTCACATCTGAAAAAAAGAAACAAATTGGTTAGGTGGCTACTTAATTTGCTAACTAACTACTACCTACTATCACGTAAGTTTTGTTCTTTAAACGATAGGTGCTTGAACAATATTTTTATAAAATGATGAGTGGCAAAACGGACATAAAATAGTACATTGTGCAACGAGGGGGTTAAGCTAGATTTTGTAAACAAGGTCTATAATTCACGACGGCCGCAGGCCGTTTTGTCACCTAAATAGTGTTTAGTTTTTAAGTTTATAAAATGCATAATATATAATTATGTTAGTCTTGTAAGGTATTTGTAATATGGAATTTGTTGCCTGAATATTTTTTTTAATAAATAAGTAAATACCGCTATGTATAATTAAATATCCAATCTGTTACTACCTATTAAACTATAATATCAAAATGTTTACTTAACATTTTTATATTAACGTATACGTATCTCACGATTGAAATAATACTTTTAAGTAAAATCTCAGTAAGAATGTAACACAGTAGAAGACTTACTGTTAAATTAAATTACAGTAAGTTGAACGGCATTCTGTAAGTCTTCCTCGTAGTAAGTAATGGCAATAAGACTAGTTAAAATAGTTTTACTATTTTTTATGACACAAATAACAACTTTTTCATTTAGGTTTAGAAGTCAGTTTCAAATTGACATATATTAATGTAGTATTTTATGGAGGTTACCTATACCAAGTGAATAGTTGTGTTAGTTAAATGTATTTGTTATTAAGTATATATATTATGGTTACAACTACAATAAAACGCACTCATCACAACCGAAAGAAGATTAAACCGAAATAAATAATATCATATACGAATGAAAAAATTACCAAAGCCTCCAGTGTCCAGATCTGGAATCGAACCAGCGTCCCCCGTTTACAGGGACAGGTGCTTGAACCACTCGGGTATCCGGCCACGGTGGCATGGGTCGAAATTTCCAAGAAAAAAAAATGATTTCACAAATGTCTACCTAACATTAATTTGAACATTGTAACCACATCAAAGAACTTTTAATACGCTTATACTATACGCCAATATTTTACTTATTACATATTCTATTTCGTTATTGTAAATTTCCGATTGCGTGTTCAACCCCTGAGATACTTCATTTAAAAACAAACTATGTATTTCCCCATGTGTAACCCGTTAGCTACATTTTAGCTGCACGTGTAATAAAAGCGGCATAATTATTTGTTTGAGTACGTTACTGGAAGTGACCTGAAAGGGACGACACGTATTGTGGGACAACGTCGGACACAGAAGTATTGTGCAAAGGCTTTCGACACAGAAATTGTATTGTAAGCGGACGTTTTATGCCCGCCGCGGGTGTTGCTTCTGTTTGTCGTGTACCCGTCTCTATTCTTTAGCGTGTCACCTACTTAACTGGAGCGGTTGTGCACCTTTTGCTTGTTGTTATAATATTTATTTGTACTTCGCTGTTTTTGTGGCGAATTAAGTTTAACAAAGAAAATGTTGAAAGGATTTAGCAATATTTTCACGTAACCAATCCTCTTTTTTAATCTAAGTAAATTCTCGGTTGCATTTTAAAATACCACAAGATCTGCTTTGGCATTATAATACCAAGCATTAGTGCAAACATTACATTTTACGAAAACCAACACAAAGGGGAAGCTAGGTCTTACTATTAGTGCAAAAAACCTGAACATTTGCAACTTAGTTGATAATTATAGTACCGCATACAAATTGCATCCCAGTATATAATTATACATAATAATTTAATATATCTCTCTTTTCTTCATCGTTTCGTATCTCAACGAAACGATGAAACTACAACTACAACTAAACATTGACGATCGGTTTGGCCTAGTGGGTAGTGACCCTGCCTGTGAAGCCGATGGTCCTGGGTTCGAATCCCGGTAAGGGCCTTTATTTGTGTGATGAGCACAGATATTTGTTCCTGAGTCATGGGTGTTTTCTATGTATTTAAATATTTATATATTATTTATATCGTTGCCTGAGTACCCATAACACAAGCCTCCTTAGGCTTACCGTGGGACTTAGTCAATCTGTGTAAGAATGTGCTATAATATTTATTTATTATTTATTTATTTATTAACATTCTGTGTTCAAACGCGTAACCCCGTAATAAAAAGCACAGGCTTCTAAGTTACCAATTTGTATAATCTTAATGAAGTAATAAAAATAATGAAAGAAAAGAAATAAGGAACTGGAGCTTGTGATTACTCAAAGGAGGAACGAAATCCTATCATTCTTTTTCCCTTGCAATCTTTTCTTCAATTTGCTTTGAAAGTTAATGCAGGAAAATAAGATTTTGTTTTTGACCCTGATGCCTGACTCACCTAAGCTTAATTTAACGGCAAGATGTAATGCACAATTTTATTATAAGTAGGTAAATCAGTTTTTAGGGTTCCGTACCTCAAAAGGAAAAAACGGAACCCCTATAGGATCACTCGTGCGTCTGTCTGTCTGTCTGTCCGTCTGTCACAGCCAATTTTTTCCAAAAGTATGTACTGGACCAATTAAGTTGAAATTTAGTACACATCATATGTAAATTTGTGACCCAAAGACGGACATATTGTAAAGTAAACAAATGAATTTTTCTACTCGTCGAATATAATCTGTGCATTACAATTATAACTTCATTTGCAACACTACAACCTTACTCTTTTCAACGTTGGATAGTCTAGGGCCTTTCCGACTCAAGCATAAGAATTTTTTCGGTACGGTCTAGTCAGGTATAAAAATTTTGAAACTTCATACATTTCGATAAAATATTTCTTGTTTAAGGAGACTCGATTCAATGCAAATTAGCCAACGATGGTGTTTCGGAACGTACTTTCGTCGCGGCATCTGTCATAGTTCCATCTACTTAAACACGCTGCTGCGTCGCCTCTGCTTTGTGATTGGTTGCATGGGCCGTGGTGCACCGAGGCCAAAAAGCTGATTAGAGAGATTGGCCGTCGGCTAAGGGACAGGGGCTGCGACCCCCGGGCTAGCTCTTATCTGGTCCAATAGATATCTTTGGCTATTCAGCGTGGCAATGCAGCTAGCATATTTGGGACGTTTGGGCCAGGTAGGGAACAGTTCGGGGCTTAATTGTTAGAATAGCATTTTTTATGTTTGTTTGATTTTGGTTTTTATGTTTATTTATATATTTATTTTAAACTTTATTGCACAAGAATAAGTAAAACGTACAAAAGGCGGACTTAATGCCTTGAGGCATTCTCTACCTCCTCCTCCTCTATTTTTCATTTTTGACGAAGCGTGTTCTGGATACTATTTTTGTGTGTAGCAACTGTCAATGTTGTTTATACATAATGCGGGTTTGACCTGACCGCTCACCGCAGAACGCATCCAGTGCAAATCCTTTATTATATTACATTACATTGTCACCGGTCTTGGCCAAACATCCCAAATTTTTACTCATGTATTAAATAAAATGCAAATATTGAAGGCAACTTACAAACGAAGCGCAAGTTAAATAAAGCTTGTAAACAATTAAAAGTTTAGGCATTTTTTACCCTTTTGTCCGGGTCTGCCCAAAACGTAGTCTGACTATTTCGCGTTATGCCTAGACCAACCGAGAACTAGTCGCACTAAGACTTAGGCCTAATGAGTTTTTGTCCTAAAGCGAACTTGGCACAGTGAAACTCGGACGTATTAAGATTTTGTGCAAAAGCGAATTTAGCAGCGTGAGACTTACTTATTACGTATTGGTCTAAAAGCGAATTTGACACGAGAGCATTTTTTAAGCCATAATTGAAAAAAGTTTTTATACCAAATAATTTATAAGTAAAATGGATATGTTGAATTCTAAAAATGTTGAATTTTCAACCTAACGAGACGGAGCCCCGCTTCGCGGAGCTCCTATTTTTGGGCGGTTTGCCCTTCGGACATCTGAAGCTACCTAATGAACCTAACCTACCTACCTATTGATTTAGTGTGATATCCGTGAAAACATTACACTGGGGAAAAAAGCGTAGGTTGTAGGTTAGGTTTGTTAGGTAGCTCCAGATGCCCGAAGGGCAAACCGGCCAAAAATAGGCGCCCCGCCAAGCGGGGCTCCGTCTAGTTAAGTTGAGAAGGAAATATTTTTTGAAAAGAAATATATATGGAGAAATATATTATTTGTGATATAGGTGTAACGTGTTTCAGACTAACTGCTAATTAGGCGTATCGCGAAATGGACAAACAGCGACTTAGGCTTACTACGTTTGGGGCAGATTGCGTAATAGGTGATATAAGTAATAGGTCAATAGCGATTTAGACGAATAGCGAATTTCAAATGAAGTTTTGTCATAACGCGAATTAGTCAGACTACGTTTTAGGCAGACCCGGACAAAAGGTTTTTTACGTCAGCAGCTGAAGCAATTTTTAAAAATACTCTAATGGTATACGATAAAATTACTTTCATGTCTTATAACATTAAGGGGCCCACTCATTACCAGTCCGCCGGACGATACCGGCCTGTCAGTTGTTCGGAACTGTCAAATTTTTGTTCTAACTGACAGGCTGATATCGTAATGGGTAATTTACACCCAGTGTGAATGACACTTGGACACAGCATAGAACTCAAATTGAACTATTAAATTTTCAACTGACATTCATACGCAAAGATTAGGTACTCAAAATTGAAATTTGTAGATTAATAAATTGCGAATTTTACAATGACAACTTAAAACGACGAATGGGATAAACATTTCGACAAATGACATAATCTAAATTCATTTTATGTCTAGTTCAGTCGCCTATTTATTGTCACAAGAGCACCCCACATTCCTCAAGCCGAAGCGTACATTTTTCATTTTGGTGACATGTCATATAAACAAACCATAAAATAAAGTTTTGTATCTGGACATAAAATATTTTATGGTGCATCTGTAAACAGTTCCAACTACGCGTTGTACGAGTATCACCGGAAAGTTTATTGTTTGGTGACATCCTTTTAGGTGAGCCATAGTCGGATACCAAATCCCAGGGTATATTTGACAGTATTAATACATTCAATATAATTTGCTTTGAGAACACTATATTTATGAAATAAAACTGACACCCGTTGACCACGAACGCTGTAAAGAGTTCGAAACGTCGGGATGTATTATAAATTCAATATACGCGATATAATCCGTTTTCACAGTTTTATTTCATGAGTAACTATCGCGGTAACCGAAGACAATATTATGTAACACTATATTTTTTATTTATTTACTGAAATTTAACCTATTATGGTTTTTTATAGCATTTTATACCGTAATACATCAAAATACTAATCAAAGTACAACAGTCATTTATCGATTTTACACGCAGTCAAAATTGGCGGGTTAATAGCCTTCACCCTTATTAAGTGTACGAATACTGTCAAAAGCAGCCATCTCAAAAGCTTGGAACTCTGTTAACTGGACAACCGCGAACCTATTAACTACTTGGACTCCATAAGATTAAACCTGTCACGTTTAGCCACGAAACTGGTGAAGATTTAAGACGACGACCGCAAAGTTACAAAACTCATTTGCATTATAACACGGTAAGTTGAGCTGACGTAAAAACTTCACGATCCGGCCGCACTAAGTGAATTTATGGCGGCAATATCTTTGCCTTAAATGCAGTTATTGTTGTGGATTTTTCTCGGTAATTGTCAGCGGTACGGCATTGGCCGTTCCTCTGCAGTTTTGAAGTGAAATTGTTTTTCGACGGAGTGTGCACCGTTTAGTTCGAAGAATGTTTGTTCATTTTGTTGTTTACACACCAAATATCGCGGACTCCTGTATAAAGGTAAGTATGAAGCGAATAGGCTTGATTATCAGGTTTGCTCTTGGAATCAAATGTCTATATGGGACCCATTGCATTAAAGCAATACTAAAGTCAGAAATGATAGTCAAAATCCGACAGTGGTACTTCACTCGCGAAACGCTCCTAACAAAACGATAAGTGAACGTGACGTCAAGGTCACTGGGAACCCATCTTGAATGTATGGAAAATAAGTAAAATTGCGATTTTGTCGGTGAAATATTGCGTTTATGCATGTAGATAAAACTCTCTTTTTGGATAAAATGCAAGGAAGCGAATGGTATCATTACTTTATTCCTTTTTGAAAGTTAAAAATAACTTAAAATTTTGATACTTTTAGATCCTGTATTTTGTTATCATTTCCATATACTATTTTAATCAATCAATCAATATTTTTATTGCTTACTTTTACATAGGAGCATAACTTAGGTACATAAAGCGGTACCATACCGATACATTGCTATACATATAGATATAATTATACTTATATGGATGTGCAAGATATAGCGAAAGCAAGCTGCTACCCTCCGTACTAGTTTACACTGTATTAATATCCACATCATTGTGATAAATTGCTCATTTGCTATGTATTTTACTAGATTTTGTTATAAAATTCAACATGTGTCATCATGCCTATTGTATCGTTACGTAGACTTTTAAAACCTTTATATTTAACAATTGGAAACCTTGTCGACTATTAACTTTAATTTTAAATGTTTTATAGCGAGATTTAGATTGACTAATATATTAGGACATAAAGAATACTCTCGGCAACTATATTATAAATGCGAAAGTCTGTCTGTCTGTTTGTTACCTCTTCACGCTTAAACCGCTGAACCGATTTAGTTGAAATGTGGCATAAGAATACCTAGTTTGAGTCCCGGGGAAGGACATAGGATTTTATGTCGGAAATCATCGCTAAAGAGAGTAAAAAGGGGGGTGAAATTGTGAGATGTAATGAATTGCCTGATAATTGATGTCAATGAATTAAGCTTATGCTCAAATTGAATAAATGCTATTACATTTTATCCAGGCGCTAAACTTACTCTAGCTGCTGTTACTGATTCCACGCAGGAAGTCGCGGGCAAAAGCTAGTAATATTATAAATGCGAAAGTGTGTCTGTTTGTTACCTCTTCACGCTTAAACCGCTAAACCGATTTAGTTGAAATTTGGTATACAGATAGCTTGAGTCCCGGGGAAAGACATTGGATAATTTTTATCCCAGAACTAACCCAACAGGGGGGTGGAAATTTGTATGGGGAATCAATAACCGCTGAACCGATTTAGGTGAAACTTGGTATGGGGTTAGTTTGAGCTGTGGGGAAGGATATAGAATAACTTTTATCCCCGAAATCATCCCTTAAGGGTGTAAAAAATGGGATGTAAATTTATAGTGGACCAATTTGGGGATGAAAAAAAGGATAGATTTAAAAGCAGATTTGTTTAAAAATTAAGGTACCCAAATTACTTATTCCACGTAGACCAAGTCGCGGCTAAAAGCTAGTATTTTATATGTATAGGTATAAACATAGGCGAAATTTGTACACATAGTTATCTTATACATAAGTATACTGTGTACCGATGTCCCACCGACGTTTTTGGTACTTTTTAACCTGGCAAAAAACATCACATTCACCGCTGGATACCGCCTGGCGGAGCCTAAATACTTATGAATCAATTACATATGTATAAATTTGTGTTGTTTAGTATATGATTAACTTTTACACCTTCAACTAGTTTTGTGATATTTCACTTTTACCAAAATAACGTTATGAATAATTATTTGCTATGTTTTGAAGCTGTTAAGTGTTTATAGTAGTTTATTTGACTGCTACATAATGAAAGGCCATAAAATACATGGATTTAAGAAACGAGCTGAAAGAAAGTTTCATAAAAACATCACACCAGTGTTAATTCGTGCTGTAGTTACTTAACAAATTTTTATGAAATTGAGCGCAAAACTTTACGATCTTGCTTATTGTAGTGATTGCTTTATGTTTTTTTTAATACGTATACGTTTTATAACAAATTTAGTTGAAAGATCCGTTTTCGAAAGAAAAAAATATTTTATATGGGGATTTAAGAAAAAATATCATATTATAATAAGCGACATAAATGACACCGAACATCCATAAACATGGAACGCATGAAACCAAATGTTCACGCATACACAATTAAATTAAGGCATAATCGCTCAACGGAGACGAGCTCCAAAAAGGGCTCAGTGTAACGACGTAATAATGAAAGTCGTCTTGTTCCGTACATTATAGTATGTAGCTTCTTAATAAAGAGTCAGATTGAGATTTGCATGTCTTCGCTTGTTTATTGTTATTGCCTGTATATGGGGTTAATTATAAATATTTACGTAACGTATAATTTTATTTAATACACTAAACGTCCAATAAATACGGATAACCATTATTCTTGCCGAGTATTGCGCCTAGTCCTTTCTCCTGTACTAAAACATACCGAATAATAATGTGCGCTATGATCAGTTTAAAACCATGCAAACAATTGCACTTTTTAGATTTTAACGGTGACTTCAAAGATATCTAATTTCAAAAAGTACATCATAGTTATTAAGTAGGCGAAACGAAATTAAGATGTCACGGAAGGAAAAAAAATAGCTGGTACCTAGGTACTAAATAGCTCTCAGCATATTACTTTGAAATAATTTTCTCGCATATGATGATTAATCCCAAATTGTCTGTCTAATATTTTGTTCTGTAATATTCAATTATCTTATTATTTTATTATCTATGAGGATAGCTGATATTGTATCTATAGCTTGTATATTAATCCTTTTAGTTTAAAAATTAATTACATTTAAATTTATACAACATGACAACCAACAGCGCCCCTAAAACTATGTTAGGATCTCAGTATAATAAAACATTTAAATGTTTTTGCGCGCTCATACTAAAGCAACTTGGAGATACTTACATCGGGAAAAGCCGCTGAAATGGCAGACATTATTCAAGGAACCTTGTTTTCTGTTTAAAAGTAGGAAGCAAAATAAATACAGGCCAATTCGAACGTACATTGACATCAAATTAAAAGGATATCTTAATCATGTCATTTACTTATCCGTACATGTATTAGCGCGAGCGAGACCCACTATAAATAAATAACATCAATGTACCTACTTATGAATTGGCTTCATAGATACAATGAATCAATGTTCACATTTACCGTAAAAATCCGTTTCCAGTTAAAATGCGTAACCTAACCTAAACTCATCATTCTACTCTAAAAATAGAGTGGCTACTGCTTAAATTATTTTAAGGTCAAGAAAACTTCAATAAATAAAGTAATAGATTTTTATAAGTTTAGAAACCGTAACGGTAAATAGACATTAAGAGGCCGTAGTTGATTTTGGAGCCAAAATTTAAAATTGATAGATTTAGTCGTTGAAATTATACACGTTTTGTTACGTAATATCTAAATAATAAGTATTGGTTTCTATTAGCACGTCTTCTCATCTTGCCTTTTAATTATGAGGTCGCGAGCGTGCGTCACCGGTAATATATGAAAATTAGGGGCAGTTTTTAAAAATTCATCAAAAATTTATGGTGGTAAATTATACAAATTGATGTATAAGAATAGTTTCAGCAAATGTTGTAGATTGTTTAAGTATCAAAATTACGTTGGAATTAAGTCGATTTTCAGAGAAATTGTCACTTGTTTGGAAGTAATTTCTGGAGAAAATTGATTTCGTCTAGCTTTCATTTACACTACTTCAAAGTCATAATAATAAAAATGTAGTCTGATAAACGTCAAGTACAGGATATGTGTAATACAAAATTACCATGTTTAGCCGTTCAAACTTTACGGAATTTACAAATAAGAGCGACTAAATCAGTGCTTTACGCGCGTTTACCTAAACTTCCATCAGAAAAGCAAACATTACTAATTTAGTGAGTCTGTTTTCAATAAAATTATCTGATAAAAGGTAAGATAAGAAGACGTGCTAATAGAAACCAGTACTTGTTATTTCAATTAGGTAACAAAAGGTGTACAATTTCACCGACTAAATCTATCAATTTTACATTTTTGTGACTAAAATCGACACCGGCCTCTTAAATGTTTACTCCAGGCTGCTTCACTCCTATCTAAAATAGCCACAATTATTGCCGATTAGTCAAGCGACTAATTATGTTGCACTGCATCTCTAAATTCACGAGTTATAATAACGCAGAATAAGCCACCAAAATAGCCTCGTTAATTAGAGATGCTGAAGAAAGGAGATTAAGCGAACGACACGGTGGTAGGTAAGTAAATTTTGTTTCATATTATTTTCGAGCGGGCGAGCGAAATGTACTATTAAATGACGGAGTTCTTTTGTTGTTTTTCTGAGTTCATTGGGTCTCTACTGAGCTTAGTTGCACATAAAAAAGAATGAGATTCATAGATTAGTGAGGATTTTGTGTTTTCATTTAATTTGACTTTTTTCTAGTCCTTTTTCTTAACTTTTTTTAATTATGAACTGAAATAGATGTCATATATTAAAGAAAAAGTGACGAAGCTCTCTAGTGGTGAGGGCCGGATTCGAACCGGCGTCTTTTAGCAATCCGGGCTAACGCCATGAACTAGGCTAGGCCTAGGGGTTTATGGCGTTAGCCCAGATAGTCCTTATTGTCTAACTTCCTCTAAACTAAATGTGATATTTTCAATCAAAAGTTACCACATTGTCGGTTGTCAATAAGGTTGATTTTAAATTGAAGCCATATGGAAATAGCGCCTTATTGACAACCGACAATAAGTACCCTTTTGATTGAGAATAGCACAAAATATTTTACAATGCATGTGCTCGAAAAGTGCGTTTCCTACGGAGCCATAGTGGAGCCATATCATGCAGAAAGTACTACTTTTCCGCACTAGTGCTTTTTATTTTCAATATTTTTTTTACAGTACATAAATATGGTGCTACTTTCTCGCACTAGTGCGGAAAAGAACACGTTTCCGCACTAGTGCTTTTTGTTTTCAATTTTTTAATAACTCGTATTCCTTTATACACTCGCTCGCTTTGCTCGCTCGTGAATAAAATTCCACTCGTCGTAAATCATACACTTTCCGCACTTGTTGCATAAATAGCTAGAGCAAGCCATTAAAACTGTCTAGTTTTTTGTTTTCGTTTGTTATTTTAGCCTGCTGTTTTTGTTACTTTTAATTTATGATGTTTCCATAATGGGAAGTATATTATAACACTCGCATTATAATATACATACTGACAACCAACGCGCATCCTACTCGTAAATCATCGAAGGAAAGACTTTGGAATATTAAACAAATTTATTTATTCTTTGAATATAATTTTCTTTACCTACAAAATGTAAGTAGTCATACGTCGTACGTCGACTTTTATAATAAACTTAATAAAACACTAAATATTTATAACACGATTAAAAGGGAATGCAAAAGTATTGTTACAGACTGGCTTATCTTCAGTGTTTTCGTAATTTTGATTAGATCAAAATTTACCTAAAATACTCTAATCTGAGAAGGAGCTCAGCTATCTTAACACGACAAAGTTCACAATTTTAAACTAACACGGGACGTAAATTATGGCCTGACGTTTCGAACGTGACGTTACGTTCGTGGTCACAGGCACTGGCGAGGAATTGTATCAACATTCTTGCTGCGCGGGTTTTGCGAACTACCCGCACTTGACCTTGATTATTAACTTGTACACTAGGGTTGTCACTTATTGGCCTCCAAATCAAACCTTAACGAAAAATGGTGCGTGTTATTGCACTTAAAACAATATGAGTTTTATGATTTATGAGTTAGCCAGAAATTGGCCCCCAAACAGCTACAATACTGAACTAACCTACATTTAGAGCAATTAATATAAATTACTTTGATTAACAATCCCCTTCGGGAGCTAAATCGTCGTTATTACCCTTTGTAAAACATAAAGGCTTGTTTTAACGATTTGAAGTCTTCTACATATTTTTTTATTAACTATGTTACTAACGTGAGTTACGCATGGCTTTGTATGAGACCGATTCATTAATGGGGGTTTAATTTGTTACGTGAGACGCAAATGACGCAATAGCAATTAATTGGTTGCAATTGGTATCTATCGAGTGCCCTTGTTAAACAATGTCTAAAATGGTAACAATTATACTTTAAGTCTCCATATAGAATTATAGTAGAATAATATAATTCAGCTCTATTATTTTTAAACATGTGGCAATATTTAATAAAATAGAGATAATATTTGGCGGTTAGATTGGATTTCCTACGGGCTTAATAAAATATATTTGGAAATATACGAGTATGCAGCATCAATCGGTGCCCTTTCATAGTTTTCGTAAGTAACTTTTCTTCAAGGAGTTTCTGTAATTGCGATTCGGGAGATTTTTGGCTTTCACTGGTGAGACCCATAACTCTCAGGCTGCAACAGCAATTTTGAGCCTTTTTCACACTTACTTTTACCACCTCGAGTTTGATCCAGCACTGAAGTGATTGTCACAATGGTCCTTTTTACCAAATAGCCGTGTGTTTACGCTGTCGCTAGATATCTTGGAGTTGCGAATAATCTTTGAAGATTAGTACTTAAGAGCACGTTATCGATTTTAGTCGCAAAAATGTAAAATTGATAGATTTAGTCGGTGAAATTGTACACCTTTTGTTACCTAATTGAAATATCAACTACTGGTTTATATTAGCACGTCTTCTCATCTTGCCGTTTTACATATAATTTTTTTTAAACAGATACTAAATTAGTATTTTTTTTCTGATGGACGTTTAGGTAAACACGCGTAAGGCACTGATTTTGTTGGCCTTATTTGTAAATTTCGTAAAGTTTGGACGGCTAAAAATTGTAATTTTGTATTACACATATCCTGTACTCCACCTTTTACAGACTACATTAGACGAAATTAATTTTCTCCAGAAATTACTTCAACACACAAAATTTCTCTGAAAATCGACTTAATTTCAACATAATTCTGATACTTGAACCATTTACAACATTTGCTGAAACTGTTCTTTTACATTATTTTATATGATTTACCACCATATTTTTTAATGACTGCCCTTTCTCTTTATATATACATTACCGGTAACGCACGCTCGTGACCTCATTACTAAAAGGCAAGATGAGAAGACGTGTTAATAGAAACCAATACTTGTTATTTAAATATTACGTAACAAAAGGTGTACAATTTCAACGACTAAATCTATCAATTTTACATTTTTGGTCTAAAGTCGTTACCGGGCTCTTAAAAATACTAAGATATTTACTGGGTCGGGTCTTGAGTATCTTTTCTCACATCTACTCTTTTAATAAATTTGCTGATCCTTGCTCGGGTAGTCCTTACACGTGTGGTTTAACTTAACAATAGAAAAAGTATTAGCCGTTCAGGGCCAGCTACAAATCGAACGATTATACTCACAGCCGCTGTTCGCTACTCATTAGCAAGTAGCAACATTCCAGGCGTAACTATTTTCAATGTCTAATAAAATAAAAATAAACCGGTTAAGTTTAGTGCGAGTTCGTTTAACTCGCGCACCGAGGATTCCGTACAAACTTTCAATTTTCTCATGTAAATAGAATCACGAAAGACTTGACCAGAAGTAGTACAGTGCCATCTAGTGGCAAATTGGCTAACTAATTTGCGCGACCTGTATGTATGTTGGTTTTTTAAGGATACTAGTCTTAATTCTTCATCATGTGAAACGATTTCAACAACAACAAAAAATTTCTAAAAAATTCGTTGATTAATTTCGGAGATAAGGGGGGGGGGATGGTATTTTTTTCACATTTTCCTTCATAAGATTTTTTTTAACTATGAAAAACATATAAAAAATTGTTTTGTAATCTCAATTCGAGCTATCCCACATCCCCACCCATCAAATGATATCCCACATCCCCACTTATCAAATGATATCCCACTCGACCTAGTAACAAGACTGACTTTTTGCCCCCTCTTTATATTGGGCAT
This sequence comes from Cydia strobilella, assembly GCF_947568885.1. Taxonomy (NCBI): domain Eukaryota; kingdom Metazoa; phylum Arthropoda; class Insecta; order Lepidoptera; family Tortricidae; genus Cydia; species Cydia strobilella. Next base: position 11,080,888 of record NC_086045.1, on the reverse strand, counting down.
TTTTCATTATTAATAAAAAAAATACACTTCCAATGTGTTAAGGTTAGCGCTGTTCATAACTATTCTATATTTCAAATCGATAGCTTCAGTAGTTCTCGAGATATTTAGCAACGTGACAGACAGACAGACAGACGGACAGAGTTGCACCATAAGGGTTCCTTTTTTACCTTTTTGGTACGGAACCCTAAAAACGACGTGCGACGACGAGCGATGCGAGGAGGAGCGTGTTAAGTTGACCGTGACTATACAGCGTGCGAAGCCGAGCGAGCGAAGCGAGCGTGCCGTGGTAAATAATGTTAGTTTATTAACAAAACAAACAAAAGCCAAAAGTCGTTTAGTCAAAACTAGTTTTCACTGAAAAAAAATTAAAACAATTTTATTAGTCCAAACTTGTTTTCACCAACGAACTTCGCGTGAACTAGTTTTGACTAAAAAATTCCGGAAAACTAGTTTTAACTAGTGAAAATGCGTTTTCACTGACGCGATATGGAAAACTATTTTTAGCTAGGAAATACGCGTGGTCACTAAAAACGGGTTCTTATGGTAGCATATAAGTTGTTACTTTCCTATATCCAACTGATTGCCATTAAATAACCGGTTCATGCTTTTGGCAAAAACTGTCTTTTACACTATTCAGCATCAGTGAAAATTAAATAAGTAGATACAATACATTTTTTTATGTATAATTGTTTTGCACCTAACCAAAGAAACATATCAAGGCTGAAAACGCATTTCTGGTATTAATACGCACGTAGGTATTTAACGTTTCCTGTTCACCGTAGCACTATCAATTCCCAATCCACACAGGCGGGCTTCACTTTTATCTTCGCCTTCAGGTAAATGCGCGACAGGATGAGAAGTGACCCATTTCTGTCAATGTACGGTCCGCAGAAGTGTCGCGCACTCAGTCAGTCTTACCGCGGGGCAGTTACAAATTGCGTTACTGTGGGATAAAGCCTGTTTTTGCAAGCACCAGCCCTGTTGGTGAAAAATTTACGTCATCTTGGACGATTTAGACATATCTCCTGAAATGAGACGTCTTTTTGAAAAAATTACTTTGAATAATAATTCGGAAAGACGAGTACATAAAACCCATTGTTAATTTCATTGGTATAAAACAAAGAAACCTACTTTAAAAAATTATAGAGGCAATATTAGCAACCGTTTCGGAAAGCAATATAATATAAAACTGTGGTTATTACGACTTATATCTAAGATAATTAGCGTCGAGTATTACATGACTAGGTTTATTTATAGGTAGAGGTAGGTCACAAAACAGGAAATAAATATCTAACTAGTACTTATCTCCGCTAGTCGGAGGAACGGAGGAAAGGTAGGATCATTAATATAATGGGTTACTTCGTATGTATTTAATATAAAGTCCGTTTTCATTAATCTGGGGTGTAAATCGAAAACATAAGGTACGTATATTTTCCATAGGCAGAAAAATATGTCATCACTTAATTGCATTTTGGCACAGAATTTTTCTAATACTAATAAAAGTAGTGACAACACAAAAGTAATAAGATTAAACAAGAATAAACGGAATTATTTTATGTTAGTACTTATGTCTCAAAAGAGTTTAAATTCGAAGAATAGACGGCTTTATTAACAAACAGGTATTGGAATAAGTTTGTGACCTTTCAGCGGCCGTGGGTCACATTGCTCGCGCGATTCAATGACGAAATTTTAAGCGATGTGATGTACCAGACTCTGTGCGTGCTCTGTAGTTCTAATTTAATTAAAGATAGGTTAACATCCTGTCATACTATTATTATAAGACTTCTAGCATTTACGAAATAGGTCCCAGTTATTCCAGCCTAGATTGTAAAAAAATATGTAATAGGTAACATAACTACGTTTACAATCACTGGCAAATCTGATATTCTAGCGTTTCTTTAATTACAGAATAGACTAAAACTTGATTGAAAATGGCTTATTATTTTCGCGGCGACAGAAAAATTAAAGAGCAGCAAACTATTTGCAACTAAAATAATAACTTGTCAGCGATTAAATATTTTGGCAATCATTTATATTAAATGAGCTTTAAACTAAGGATATTTTAAAATTCAAATAATGGCAGCTACTTTAAGGTAGCAGAAATAATAAACAAGATTACTGAAATCATAGGCGAGGTACTATAAATAATGACTTGGCGACTAATATTAGCAGAAGGATAACAAACTTTATATTAGTAGCAACTACAGGTCTCCATCTAAAAAAGCATTTTGGGCTTTGATTTGCTGGCAGCTTAAATATTAAAATGGGTGCTATATAAAAGTAATGGGGAGTTATTTTTTTAGTTTTCGAAACCATAATGTAATGAAAACGGCGACAAGCGCGTTCGTTTGAAGTGGAGCCACGGTTGGCAAATGTTTTGTAACTGTCTACAAAATGGGAATCTAAAATTACACTAAATCAGTAGGTAGGTTAGGTTCGTTAGGTAGCTTTAAATGCCCGAAGGGCAAACCGCCCTGAAATAGGAGCCCCGCGAAGCGGGGCTCCGTCTAGTTAGCTGGCCACTAAATAAAACTATAGACCAAAATTATTATTTATACATGCAATTTTCAGCTTTGATTAAAGCTCTTAAAGTGTCGCACAAAGTATTTTTTTATGACCTTGATTTATTTTATATGCAATCTCCATTGAACAATTAGAGTAGGCCATTTTCAACTTTTTATCCGCTGTCATGTTTCCGCTTAATTAGTTAATTCAGTCGCCAAAACAATAACTCGATGCTAGTTTATATTGAAACAAATCCGAAAATTGATGACTTAGCTGCTACTTTTTACTTTATACTAGTCTCCGCAATTAGTCGCCAACTTATTATTTTTGCTACCCCCTTTAATTTTTTATAAATCCCTAAATCAGATTAATTTGTCGCCGCGTTAAATACATGCCATTGAAAATTGAATAGCTATTGATGATAACCAGACATCGGGTTCTATGGGACAAAATTTATTGACAGGTAGGGAGATCCTATATCGATAAATTAAATTATCGATACTTTTTCCTCATACTAGTGATCGCCCCTGTTTAATACGAATTTCGTTTGTAACTGTTTATTATAATTGTAAGTATTATTTCGGGTTGATGATAAAGTTTACACAAAGCATATTTTATATGATCGGAAGGTTAAAAAAAATACGATGAGTGAAGTTATTCAAAAATCCTTTTAACATAAAGAAGAAGGAAATTTAGTTATTATTTTATTTCATGTTAATACTTTGAATAAAATTTTATTTTTACCAACAAAACTTGGAGCGATCACTAGTACACGACAGAAGTATCGATAATTGAGTTTATAACTGTCAATAAATTCTGCCCCAAAGAATCGGATGTCTGATGATGACCTTCTATTTTAGGGTTCCGTATCCAAAGGGTAAAAAGGGACCTATTACTAAGACTCCAATGTCCGTCTGTCTGTCTGTCTGCCCGTCTATCTGTCACCAGGCTGCGATACTACGAACTGTGATAGCTAGACAGTTGAAATTTTCAAAGATGATGTATTTGTAAAAACAGAATAAAATAAATATTTAAGTGGGGCATCCCATGCAACAACCGTGTTTTTTCTATTTTCTGCGTAATGGTACGGAACCCTTCGTGCGCAAGTCCAAATCGAACTTGGCCGATTTTTTAAGTCAATTGCCACCACTGGATCCGGGCATGTCCTTAAACTACGTCCAAAAGAGAGGTATGAGCACTGTGAATGTAATCTAGCTTTGTGTGGTATGGCACAGGACAGCGGATGTCATTCCAGATCTAAAGCAGAGCCCCTGACCTAGGGAAGTACCTGCACCTTACAGAAAAAAATGCATTTAAGAAAACCGCAGCCAAATAACACTAGACCCTACTCATAGTGTTGTGTTCCTGCCGGTGAGTAAGGTTGCCAGAGGGCCTACCGCGAACCACGTTAGACGTGTTGCCTCTCAGTTGCACTTGTAAATTCGTAGGTAAGTGTGACAGGGAGGCAATAGATCTCAACGAGGGTGCGGAGTGTTAGGGTCGGCAACGCGCATGTAACTTCTCTGGAGTTGCAGGCGTACATAGGCTACGGAGTCTGCTTAACATAAATTCAGATAGTATGCTTATTTGCCACCGACGTAGTATTAAAAAAAACATTTTTATGTCATCTTATATTCGTTTACATTTTAGAACTATGACAGTTTTACTAAAGGTTGTATAAACCAAGTATTACATGAAGTTTTAGATAAATCGTTTCCGCTGGCGGTACCTACGTCGCTGTGTCAACTCATCTCATAGCAAATATGTACCAGGCAAGGGCTCCTCCAGCGCTTGTGAAGGCTTGTACACTTTACCTAAATCCACTTTAAACATTTTTGAATAACCTCTATTCATACGAGTACAATGTTTCCTTTAAGCCTTTTTCGTTAAGTAGTTTTGATATTAAATACATGTCGTGACGGTAAGTTTTGTTGGAATTTTATGTGAATGGTTATCCGAATAACGTTCTTTAGAATATTTTTATTATTATTTTGAGGAAACTTAATATTTAAATGGGGAGTATGTAGGTACATATTTACCTACTTGGACTGAATGGACATCATCGATTATGTTAGGTGATTGAGCTCCCGAAGATATTGAACGTATTCATCTACTAATAATAAAAATGCAAGAGTAACTCTGTCTGTCTGTTACCCCTTCACGCTTAAATTGCTGAACCAATTTTGATGAAATTTGTTATGTAGATAGTTTAGGCCCGAGGAAGGACACGACAGTTTTTATCAATCATCACCATCATCTCACGCAGACAAAGTCGCGGGGAGAAGCAAGTATAATTATTACAATAATATTAATTAAATGAATCCTTGTAATTTCTAGATTGGGATGGTGATAACCGCATCACAAAAATATAACGGCGCGATTCGGGAAATGAATTAGAGATTCACTAGTTATGAAATAGTAAAGATATGTGACGTAGGTGCATGACAATATCACGAAAAATCTCAATTACGAATTTGTGCCACGTCAACTTTCTCATAACCTAGTTAAAAGATATTTGCAGCCTTGTTTTCTTTATGGGGTGTATAAAGGTGAGAGTTTATTTCGGACTGCAGCTGCACTAGTGTTGCGGTTGCGACGTTACCGGTGCAGCACTATTCTAAATTAAGCAGTCGGCAGCATTACTGCGGCAGCTACTGCGGGAAACATCTAATTTAATATAAATTTACCTTTTTCATATTATCATTATTCCAAAACTAATAACGGTCTATTTTCTTGTCCTAAGTATTCGATGTCCGATAAACTTCCAAGCTTGCAGAAAATGCTCAATATAAGGTTCTTAATACAACTACCTAAGAACGTAACAATACTTTCATAAAACTAATACAATGCCTCCGTTGTTATCCAAAAAGCGTATGTCCTTAAGTCCCCCTGTTGGAGATACGACTTTGTGGCTTTCCCATGTAAAATACTTTGTCCTAGAAGCAAACACTTCTGAGAATATGAAGGCGTAATGTGAGAAAGTTATTAACTAGTTTACCGAAGAATGGAGCCAATGAGCCGTAGAAAAGGTAAATAAGAAACTGGACTATCCAGGTTAAATAAAATGAGTCGAAGCTTTTAGTTCTCTTCATAATACCTACTCGTATCATGAGATCAGAAGTTAAGTAAGTTTTCGGTCAGAATCCACAGATCCTTCATGTTGGATCTGGGACTTGTTATTCGATTTTTTTTAAGAAACATATTGCGTTTTGCCCTTGCGACGTGGAATGTGGAACTTGGTGGAACCAAAGCGAGTTATTAAGAAGTCAAAATAAAGTACTAAATATAATATGTCTATGCGAAATGATCATTGATTCCATATCGTAACTTCCTCTAAACAGCTGTAACATTTATATTAACTTATTACAGCGAATAATAATTTTATTTTTAAGAATTGAGCGACTTGTAAAATGTATTTATTTTACCAATAAAGATCTGTATATCTGTATAAATACTGGTACAGGTAAAAGCATACGAGTAAAGAACTGATTTAGTTCACTTAAGTTTTTAAGAACCTTTTAGTAGTTATAATAATTTTTAAAGACCTATTGGATAATGTCTTCCAATACAATGAACAATAATAATAATGTAATGTTAATGTGCTTAATTTTTTAGTTAGTTTTAGTGTCTTTTTATGTTTTTTTTATGTGCATACGTTTGTGTTTTAGATTTTAAGGTTTGACGTATATTTTGATCTTTGTAACTTGAATTGAAATAAATTAATATTTAGTTACATGTGTCATAATTTTTTTGTAATTATATCAAAAAGTGCAAGCAAATATGAATTTTACTTGGCAACATTCTTAAGATATCTGAATTTAATATTAGAGTGATGGGTAATGTTTAATGACTTACCTGGCAACACAAAGCGGGAGTTAAAGAGACAGTTGTTCAGACCCGTCCACTTGGATTGGGGAAGTCAAGGAGACAACATCTTGATGGTATCGGGTGAGCAAAGTTAAAGAGGTCCATTTTATAATACGAGCAATCATAGAGATATGTGTTATAATACATGTACACCCTATCTAAAAATGCATTTACCTACAAACTAAGTATTTAACAGCACAATAAATACCCCTACTTTTATTCAAAATACGTTAAAGGCTCGGCCAAACACAAGGCACGACGCAGCGCCGCGTCCGCGCCGCGTTCGCGCCGCGTGATGCCTGTTCAAACAGGTCGCCGGCCTCGCGCTCTTAACACGCCCTCATCGCGCGCGCGATCGCGGCGCGGACGCGGCGCGATGCGGGCGTGACTCGCGCCCGATACAGCAGCATACGCGCATGGAAGGTTTCACATTCACGTCCGACTGATGTGTGACCCAGCGTGCCGCCGCGGGCCGCCGCGTCCGCGCCGCGTGGACGCGCGCGACGGGTCGCGACAGAAGCGGGGCGCAATGCCGGCGGGACGCAGTCTGTTTGACGTCGCTAACCTGTTAGCATGGGCGGCGGTCGCGCCGCGCGAAGTAGACGTGATAGTGTGACGGATTTTGAGTTTCCAAAACGTCCCGCTTGGCGCGCTGTTTCAAAATCCCATACAAAATGAGACTTAACGCAAACGTCCGTCATACTATCGAATGAAATTTACACCAGGGGGTTCAGATGTATGGCCGAAGTAAAGTTATTGATACATGACGTTAGTTTCATATTAATCCTCTTATTGGATAGGTTTGACCCAAATTTAGTCATGTCAGCCACATATTAACTATTGATTTTAACACTCAGTATAGAAATTAATTAATTTAGGCGCATAATCTACACCTACACTTATGAATACATTAATACGTATTATTATGATCGTTAAAATATACTTGACTTTTTCAGAGACGTATTTCACAAAACCCTTAATCATTAAGCAATAAGCACCAAAATGATGTCGTATTCAATGTCTCAAAATCTTTCAATTAACTAAAAGTAGCCATTAGCAGTAATTGGTAATCAGTGATAATGGATGTCCCGTTTGCGTTTTGTGCCATATCACGAACTAGTAATTCCACAACAATTTTGTAGTGCATTAAGGCCACCTTTGTAGCCGACTTCGAAAATGTAATTATTTTGCTGTGGTTTTGATCTGTAAAGTTAAATGTTAGCATCTGGACAGTCGCGCCCTAGTTTCAAACACGTATTGTCAGTCGCCAAGGGGTCAACTGGACCCAGTATATTCTGTCTATAATATATGTATTTTAAAACAATATCCGTAGGTAGATGCACTCCGAATTTCACTTATTAGAGAATTAATTAAAAAACTTTTATTTTCAAATTCAGAACAGTTTTATATAATACTCTATTTGTAGTAGGTTGCAATACTTTATTCTAAAAAAGTGCAAAGGTTTAGAGACATATCTAGTATATCTACTTAATGTAATGTATTTACGTAAGCACCAAATGATTGACAATTGTAAATACAAGTCACGTCATTAGTCGCTCACGGATCCAGTGAACCCAGAGTAACAAATTTTACATTCGTAAACGCTCGCTACCGGGTTTAAAAAACCCATACGCAATTCAAATGTCCGTCACTAAGCGAGCGCGACGCGACGCGCTGACGGACAGCACAGGCAAAATGACGAATCGTAGCAAAGAAAGCATGGCATCGTCGCGAACGTTACCTAACGAACAAGATAGTGTAGTAATGAAAGCCTTTGGCTCCTGCAGATCCATTAAGCGACTGCTGAAGTGTTAATTTATTTATTTATGGAACTGATCATCACAATCACAAACAATAACATAATATTTGAACATATAATATATTTATATTATATTATTTATTTGCTCAGATAATAAGCCCTTTCTAATCTTATAAGGCATTAATTAAACTAAACCTTAAGTCCTCTGAGGCCGAAACCTAAAGATAGCATTCCGCAAGACGCTGCCGCGGCCCGGCAGCCGCGACCGACCGCCGCCGCCGCCAAACGTGGCTGCTGGGCAGCGCCGCCGTAAGCATTCCGATAGGCGCGACCGGGCGGCGACTGCCGACTGCCACGTGCAGTAGTAGTCATACAGGAGTCAGTGCTAGCAGTTGTGCGGTTCGAAAAATAACGATGTCTGACAATTTAAATATACGAAAGCGAAAACTTGTGGAGCAACTGCTTCAGGACGAAGAAGATGATGAAATAATGATGATGATTTTACTTTCATCAAATAGGAGTAGAATCGATTCATTGTATACGTCCAGAGTTGATGAAGGCAGTTATCAGATCCTGATAAAACGGCATTTGAATTTAAAGGACCAGCAATTCAGAAAGTACTGCCGATTAAATAAAACACAATTTCAATTTGTGCTTAGTTTAATTAAAAACGAAATTCAACCTCTGAGAAAAGGATATATCATAGCTGAGGAAAAATTATTCCTCACCCCGTGAGTTTATTGAGTCAAGTCATTTTTAATGTGTGTTTTGTGTTTCAATAGACGTGAAGAATAATATTTCTTTACTTTTTTTGTAAAAGTACATGGTTTTTGAATTAAACGCATAAACATAGTTTGGCGTAACCACTGTTTCATACTTTTGGTGGTTGGGCAGCGCTGCCATACTGCTACGGGAGCGGCTCGGCGGCGCGGCCGAGGACGGTGTGTCATACAAATCCCTATAAAGCAGTGCGGCGACTGCCGGGCAGCAACTGCCGGGTCGCGGCAGCCTCTTGCCGACGCTTACCTTAAGCAGCGTCTTCAGCTTTAACGCGGCTGACTATGACGCCATGACCACTAGACCACCAGGACGCCCATAATGTCGCGGAGGCATCTTAGATGGAAGCTGTCTAATGAGCGAATATGCTTCCGATACACGCACCACGTACATATAGTACTCATTACTTAAAAACACAAATAAAAATTATTATTTGTTTTGTTACCTAGTTGTAGGTAAACCAAATAAAAGAAACAAACAAGCTGTGAGAAATGAAGGCGTTAATGTACAATTGTACAACACTCAAAATTGCGCGTCACGTTTTCTGTTTTTCACACAACCGTAAGCATGTGACGTCATCGGTCCTGTGTTTATTTTATCAGGGCTGTTGTAAGCTATAAAAATTTCCTTTTAGAATGCCCGGGGCGGGAGTGTTACTCTAAGGACGCAATATCCTTAAGCTAAATTTCATGAGCCATTTATACTTCACGTATCACATTGCTTTCCATCGTTTATTCAACTCAGTTTCCTTTTAACTGGCCTTTTGGATCAGATTTAGGTTACACATTACGATAATAGAGATCTATTTTGCGGGTTTCGGCAGTGCTCGGGCCACGTTTGCTTGCGTAGTCACTGTAGTCAGCGCGGTATTAGATTACGTTCTGAAAGGACGTTTTTTCCGATCAGCCCTTTCACCAATATTCGCAGTTATATGTTGGTCGCCAACACTGCATATTTTTTTTGGATAAAATTGTTACACATCCAGAATTTATGCATAAAGTAGAAACGTCAAGATAAAATGAAATAAGTGAACAGAAGTCAGTCATAAAAGCAACGGGTAAGGATCGCGTAGCGTGATATGGTTGAATGATGTTAAATATTTATCTAACGGCCTGATTCAAACTTTAAGATACCTACGTCAAAAATTCGCTACAGATGCGATATGGATCGGATATATCAGTGTCAAAAGTGACGTATTTGTTTGAAGATACGTCACTTTTGACAGTGACATATACGATCCATATCGTGTCTTTAGCAAACTTTTGACGTATCTTAAAGTTCGAATCAGGCCGTAAGACAAGGGTTCACAGTCAGATGCACTGAAAGCCCAACCTCTTTAAACCCGTTTGCTTCCGCATCCGTTCTTGTTCCGCAACCCTGCATTGTTACAAATAGGTCTATTCAAAACCTGAACAATTCACATTTGACTACGAACCTTACAAATCGTATGTGTAATTTGATTTTCTTGTTTGAATTGTATTAATCTAAGTAGGTAAGGATTAAAGTGAAGGGTTAAAGTTAGATTCCCGTGGGCGCGGAAAATTAAATGCGAACGCATACATATTTATAATTGTATGTAAAGTGTGCTAAACAGAAAATGTTAAATGACGTGTAACGCTTGTTATCAATAAACGATTGATTGATTGATTGCAAACAAGTGGAATTCCAATTCTGTGTAATGTTTTTTTTTATTTTTTATTTAAATTTTGCTCACCTTTAGTGATCTGCCCAGATGTGACAGTAAACTGCAATCTATATACCAAATCTGCTATAGATTATTCTAGTGAAACTTAATAATACGACTAACGGCGCGATTCGAGAAATGAATTAGAGATTCACTAGATATGAAATGGTAAAGATATGTGATATTCCAAGGCAAAAGGTACCTTAATTATTGCGGCGCCATGCGACGTAAGTACCATCCAATATTAATTGGAGTGGCGTTAATAATAGCGTAAGCGCCAACCGCCATAAGCCATAAGGTACCCGTGGGACGTCACATATCTTTCAAGCACTAACAGTGCCTGAGTGAGTAGCGGTCACGACGGATGGGCGTCACGTACTCAACACGAGTAACCGCTAAGTTAGTTAAGTTAATATGTCTCACGATAGTTTAAATTCGAATATTTATTTTTGCCGATCGCCTGATTTTTCAGCTAACCAATTTTTGCGGATCATGTAAATTGTAATCCAAAATGAAATAATCCGCTTACCTACTGATGGCTTAACAAAATTTGATTAATGGTGGATCGCTTACTGCCGATCAAATAATTAATTTGCCAACCAAATCAATTTAGAGCAGCTCAGTATGACTTTAATTGCGAACTGGTTTAGAAATACTTGCAAACCTTAAGTTGCTGACCAAGTATACATTTTAGCTGACCAAATATATATTTTTGTTTATCAAAATAGGAATATTTTTCAAATCGATTAAATGACACGCAAAATATATTTTAATTTTATCATATTACTTTACTATCATGATTAATTTGTGTTAATCCTCTTCTTCTTCTACCTAGCGTTATCTCGGCCTTTGCCAGGGTCCGCTTTCCTACTTGCCTTTTACCTTACCTGGCAACACTTGAGTTAGCAAGTGGTAGGGATTAAAGAAACGGTTGTTCAGGGCCGTTCACTTGGGTTGAGGCCGTCAAAGAGGACGCAACGCAAAGGAATGGCTAGTACCTGCAAGTGTGCGCTGTGCGCAGGCAGAGAGAGACAAATCTATATTTTACTACATAGTTTTTAAAGTGGTATTATTTTTTCCTTTTTTTAATATGAGCATTTACTAATTTATATAATTTGAAGTAAACAGAACACGCACCTTGTTGCTAATAGTCGTTTATAATGATTTGTAAAAATAAATGCAGATTTACCATTTAAAATAACACAATTAAATACATTATCCGAACAAAGTAATTTGTTTGGTAGGTATATGTACATTTAAGTATATAGCTTAACTACTTTTTCCATGTTAAATCTCACAGCATTTTATTCCGCCCGTTTGTAACACGCCGCACTGGTGTTTACATAAAAGGGCCTACGTACTAAAAATTTCCTATCTTAATACGCTCTTTCCTAAGCTAGCAAGTTATAAGCATCATACCGTTCTGTAAGCTCTGCAAAAGCGACGCGACGCTCACGCATCGCCGTAACTACCCACTTAAATAAATGCGTAATTTGCGCATACATTATTAATATTATTCGTATTATGGTATCGCTTATTCCGTGTATTACATTTTTGTTTTGAATGCGAAATTAGGGTTAATGGCTTGTTTACACAAAGTTTGAACATTTGAATAGTTACAGGTATAATATTTAACATGGTGACATTGACCATGTATTGGAGTATAACTATGGCTCTACGAATATAACGAAGAGCTTAAACCCAAGGGTCAATACAAGTCGTACAAAATTGGCGTCCCCCCTGTCATGTACGATAAGTGCCTGTCTGCCGAGGTCTGGCCTGATAACACTCGAGTTAAGGCGTGGTTATTTCGGAGACCAAAAATTGCCCAGAACTCGGGAACGCGTCCCTAAGCGTAATCATAAGTTAAAAAATACACCAATTATGAGTATTACTTATCAGAATGTAAGGGGCCTAAATACTAAGCTCAACTACTTCAGGCTCAACTTGCTTTCGTTAGATTGTGATGTCGTAGCAGTAACGGAGTCCTTTCTAAACGAGGCTGTCAATGATGCCGAACTTTCCTGCAGCGGTTGGAGCGTGATACGTCGGGATCGTGCTACTGGTTCACGCGGAGGCGGCGTCATGTTCGCTGCGCGCCCGGGACTCGAAATACGGCGGCTTCAAGAACTCGAAACGCCGAATGGAGAGGACCTTTGGATTTCGCTTACCTTTAAAACTGTTGTCTTCTACGTCTGTGTTATGTATATTCCTCCTGGTGATTCAGATGATGTTTACATGAGCTGGTTCCAAACCATTGAACAAAATATTGAAAAACTGAAAGGAGTAGTTCTCGTGTTTGGAGATCTAAATCTGAACCCACTGTATATGTCTCAAACTATTAAATGTTATTATCCATTTTTTTTAACAATGTGTGGTCTGAATGAGATGAATGAAGTGACGAATGCGTATGGTGGAAAATTAGACGTTGTGCTGGTGTCAGAGCGTATTCGCGGTGTTCGTGTCATGGAAGTAGAGGGTGAAGGATTGGTTCCTAAACGGGATGCCTACCATCCGCCGTTGGAAATATCGGTACCTATTGCACAAGTATTGCGACCTTCTTCTGAACGCATAGAAGCAAGTAATTTAGACTCGCGGCAAGACTGGGATTTCAGTAAGGGTAACTATGAACTATTGTATGAACTGGTCTCTGCTGCAAACTGGCAGGATATACTTTAGGCAAAAAATGTCGACACTGCGGTAGACCTATTGTATGATAAAATGTATGGCTTTTTTGATACATGTATACCCAGGAAACGTCGCTCGAAGGGGGTCAGTAGACGCTACCCGGTTTGGTTCACGCCTGATCTCATTGCTGACATAGCACGGAAAGCTCTTATGCACCGGACCTGGAAGGCTACCAACAACATTGCAGCTTATAATGAGTTTGCCCAGCTTATAAATAAATAAATAAATATTATAGGACATTCTCACACAGATTGACTAAGTCCCACTGTAAGCCCAAGGAGGCTTGTGTTATGGGTACTCAGACAACGATATATATATAATATATAAATACTTAAATACATAGAAAACACCCATGACTCAGGAACAAATATCTGTGCTCATCACACAAATAAATGCTCTTACCGGGATTCGAACCCAGGACCATCGGCTTCGCAGGCAGGGTCACTACCCACTAGGCCAGACCGGTCGTATAGAAGGGATATTAAAAAAATAATTGCGTTGGCGTATGACAGCTACATTGATCAAATTCAAATTGATGTGAAAAGGAATCCTCGCTCGTTATGGCAGCATATTGATAGTCTCAAGTCGAAGGGTGGGTTTGCTGGTGAAGTCATGTTCGAGGGAAAGCGATTCGCGGGAGCAGAGGTGGCGGTAGCTTTTTCTAGGTTTTTTGCTGGCGTCTTCCTACCAGAGGTCCCACTATTGGATGTAAACTTGCTTCAGGACTGTGGCGGGAATCATTCGCAGTGTATTAATATTTCTGATATATCTGAACAGGAGGTGGTTGCTGGCATAAAACGGTTAAAGGCCGTGAGTTCTGTTGGACCTGACAATTTTCCAGCTTACATCATCAAGGGGTGTATGGAGCAGTTGAAGGTTCCCATTCATTTCTTATTCAACCTGGCAATCTCAACCGGCACTTATCCGAAGCTATGGAAGACAACAAGAGTGAGGCCTATTCCAAAGACTAGCGACACCGCCAATGTTGAAAACTATAGGCCTATAGCTGTACTTACGACATTGGCAAAGTTATTCGAGTCGATAGTGCATAAAATATTAGCAACACAATTGAAACCACATTTGTGCGAAGCTCAACATGGCTTAAGAGCAAGTCGCTCCGTCGACACCAACCTGCTAACTCTGACGGCCACTATCTCCGAGCATCTTGATAGAGGCACCCAGGTCGATGTTCTGTATTTCGATTTAAAAAAAGCTTTCGATCGCGTGGATAATGAAGTACTTATGAGAAAGTTACAGGACTTAGGCTTCTCGCCAAGGTTGCTTGCTTTCTTCGCTAGTTATTTGCGCGATCGTCAGCAGTACGTTCGTTATGGAAGTTTCGTCTCAGCTCCGTATCATACCAGATCTGGGGTCAGTCAGGGTTCGATACTTGGCCCGCTCTTATTTGGACTCATGATCGATGACCTGGAATCTGTGGTCAAGCATGCTCAATGTTTGTTATACGCTGATGATTTAAAGCTTGTATATGGAGTGCAGAGTAGAGCGGATTGTGTCTCTCTTCAAGAGGATATTACCTCAGTTAATAGCTAATAAGCTGCTTTTTAACCCTTAATAGGGCACCGGTCATATACTTACCACTTCGTTCTGTCCGGCACAGATTAAATACAATTTGACTTATCTGGTGGTTTGATAGGTTTATGAACGCATACATAACCTGTCATTCATAAAAAAAATAAATTGGCAACACTGTGAAGTGTCAAACGTAGGTTCTGTACTTGCTAAGCAAAAAATTTGAAAGTCGAACTATTTTTATGGTGTTTAGCGAATATTTGTTATCAAAGTGTTCTAACAAGATTCCGGTAAGTGGTTTTTGTTATTTTTATGTAGTAATTTGTTATTTTATCTACATAATTACGTGCTATCCACCCTAAAATACATATTCCCACGGTTTCGGAAGTTAGCTCTAAGTTGGTGGTAAATATTTTACCAGAGCCCGTTACGGTCATAAAAGTACGGATCAGTTTTAAAATAATATTTTTTATTTTCTTGTTTTCAGTAAATATGTCAAGAAAAAAGAAGTTAACCGATAAAGATATTCAAGAAATACTCGAAAATGATCTTTCCGGCCTTGAAAGTGACTCAGATGATGACATGGGATACATTTCTAATTTCGTTAATGAGTATAATTACGACAACCAAGTTATACGAGGGTTATCAAAAATTTTGAGTTCAGAGGTTGCCGAAGAGCATTGTGTTGACAGCAGAGATGATTATCTAGAGGCAGACGATATGGCAATAAGCGAAACTACCCCAAAAAATGCTTCAGATGCTGGTGGACATGAGAAGAAAACATGTGATGGGGCCCTTGATCGGTCTTCCGAAGATATTTTGGAACTAGTTGACTACGTAACCATGGAAATTGAAGAAATCACAAGACCTGATACTCCTTTACATAATGTGCTGACCCCTATTGCTTCATCTACCCCAACTGAGACAACTGATCCTCAGCCCAGCAAAGAAATACCACGAGTCATTGTTGAACAAAATGAAATTATAAATGTCGTGCCTAGTTCCCTTCCACGTTCAACGTACATACAGTCTCCGATCATCGATCAAAACATACCTCAAGACATGGATCTAACTATGTTCCGTCGTATAGAACCAGCTCAAGAATGGTCCTCAGGCTTACCAGCACATCGCATACCCAAGTTTGACAGACCAATGGCATTTAAAAATCTTATGGCATTTACTCACAAAACACAGCCTGTCAGTTTCTTTGACCATTTTTTTCCTGACGCGGCCTGCGAACTTATTGTAGAACAAACAAACATTTACGCCATACAAAAGAAAGCTTTGCATTGGGTCCCTACAAACAAAACCGAAATACGCGCGTTCCTTGGTGTACTAATATTAATGGGACTCAATCCACTACCTGATTGCAACTTGTATTGGTCTTCAGATCCATTTTATAGAAACCCAGACATATCTGAAGCGTTTACATGTAAAAGATTTAAGAAACTGGTAGAAAACGTTCATTTAAATGACAACAGTCAAGAACCTGGCCGAGAGTCGCAAGATCACGACAAACTGTATAAAATTCGCCCAATGATAAAAGTTCTTAATACCGTGTTTCAAAATAATAGCACACAATCCAGTAATCAATCTGTGGATGAATGTATGGTTAAGTTTAAAGGAAAAAGCACTTTAAAGCAGTACATGCCTCAAAAGCCAATTAAAAGAGGATATAAAGTGTGGGCCCGTTGCGATGCTACAACAGGATATATATATCAATTCGACATTTATATTGGGAAAGAGGATGCAACAGCATCTACTGAAGATGGTCTAGGCTATAATGTAGTCATGAAATTGTGCGAAGGTGTTCCACCAAACACACTAGTGGCTTTTGACAATTTTTTTACTGGCGTTCCTCTAATGCTGGATTTGCTGATTAAAAGAGGAATATATGCTGTAGGAACAGTGAGGCTAAATCGCAAAGGTCTTCCTAATAGTATCATGCCTAAAAATAAGACCAAAAAGGAAAAACTTGCACGTCATGAATTCACATATCAGAGCAAGCCTCCTGTATCGATCGTACAATGGATGGATACGCAGTTGGTGAATGTTCTTACCACAGCACATAATCCTAAAACCTTGTCTACGGTCAAGAGAACGCAAAAAGATGGGACCAAGAAAGATATTCCAATACCAACAGCGATTGCTGAATATACTATTAACATGGGTGGAGTGGATCATTTTGATCATTTTAGATCTTCATACGCCATTGGCCGCAAATCACGTCGTACTTGGATGAGGTTATTTTATTTTATGTTTGACGCTGCGGTCATAAACTCTTACCTAACGTACTTACAAATTCACAAGCAAGATATACATTCACATCGAGAATTCAGACTTCGATTGGGACGTGGTCTAATTGACGGATTTACGACAAAAAAGAAAATGTCTGCGATCGTTTTCAAAAACAAAAAGGGGGGAATATTTGGGGTACCAGAAGAAATTCGCTTAAATGCATCGCCGCACTTTCCTGAAGACCAAAAAAAATTTACAAGATGCCGTTTCTGCAGCACAAAAAAACAGCAAAAACGATCACGAGTACGATGTGACGTATGCAAAGTGGCTTTATGCGCCACGCCGTGCTTTAAAAGCTTTCATTGTGCATCAACAGACGGCATGTCCACGCTTCACCAGTCTGAAGACAGTATTGCCTCATGCAGCACGAACGGGCAACGGTAAAATACTTACCACTTCCTAAAAACCATTAAGAGGTAACGGGCATATAGTTACCACCCTGTTTTTCATGAAAATTGATTTCCTGAAAAATTTTTTTTTACTATCATGTTGATTGTGGCTACAATAAATATCTAAATCACTTACTCAAGTTGTTTTATTTCGAAATTCATATCTCTGCCCTATTAAGGGTTAATACATTAAAGTGCTCTGTGTGCACATTTAGTCGTTCCGCTACCCCCCAACTTGAGCAGTACATGCTGGGAACTGAGGTGATCGCCAGGGTAATTTCCGTAAAAGATCTTGGTGTAACCTTTGACGAGCGCCTGAGCTTTCAAGAGCATATTCGAACACTCGCGGATAGTTCCTTTTAGAGACTAGGCTTTGTGATCCGCAATGTCAAGGACTTCTGGGACATTGCAGCCATAAAGATGATTTACAGCGCATTGGTCAGAAGTAAGCTTGAGGCCTCGTCTATCACCTGGCACCCGTACGAGTCCACTTACGCCTTACTTCTGGAGAAGATCCAAAAGGCATTCCTAAGATTCCTATTTAAAAAAAGATTTGGTTATTATCCATTTATGTATCCAACGAAATATTTACTCGGATGCCTCAGATATAATTCCCTAGAGGTAAGGCGCAACAATAAACTGCTGACCACCGCTTGTCGCATACTGCGTGGCGAGTCCGACTGCCCGGAGCTTGTGGCTCGAGTTTTACGGCTGTATGTCCCGGACTTGCCAAAGATCCCTTTGAGACCGCGAGCGCGTCCACTGCTGGCAGTGCCGGCGGCGCGCACGGTGTCGCATAGGAATTCGCCGCTCTATCTGACGCTGCTCAATGCGCTCCTGACATCGGCACCTGAATGTGACTTGTTTGCTTGGAGATGGGCGACTGTGTGCCGTGAATGTTTAAAGTTCTGCGAGTTGATGACATGCTGTCCAGCACTTATGTTTAATGTCACTTACATTAATTGTCTCTTATATATATTTCATGTGTTTGTATACTGTGCAATCTGCAATGTTTAATTTCTCGGTGTATTGGCTTGTCTGTAATGCCGGGTAAATATATTGTTAATAATAATAAATAAATAACTAAAACTCGCAAACCTTCATGGCTTTGCCCTTATGATAATTTCCTAAACCTTAATTTCCCAAAAAAAAACCATGTAATTATCGTACCTGTTCACAAAATTCACAAGACCTGTTTGAATGAGAAATGCAACCTGTATTAGAGGAGAACATCGGAACAGATCTACATGAGAAAGCATTTTTGCCCTAGCTGAAATTGATACTTTAAAATACAAAACTTAAATACAAAAAAAAAGTGAAAATGTTATAACATGATTCGGGCGTTTATATATTATTATTATTATCTGAATGATAAATATTAAAAACAATAAATAAAATACGGATCATAATCAATTAGAAAATGTTATTCTAGATAAACTTATGATTGGACCTTAAAAAGCTAGGACCTTAAAAAGGTAGATTTTCCAGATTTATATCGAAGAAGATTACCAGAATAGGATACCAATGCCGGTACATTGCACCGAGACCACGAATACTAACCTGGGGCAACGCAGACCCGTCTTACAATTCTTGCTCACAGAGGCAATGGGACGAGCCGCTCTGCCATCTAGTACTGAATAATCTTGTTAATACGTCAACGAGTACGGCAGATCGAGCTCGTCTTCTTGCCAATGCGCAATGAGAGCCGGGTCTGCGTCTGCCCGACGAGGCTGTCGTTTTGGAAAGGGACGATGACAAGAGGCCCGACGGTATGACGCTGGTACCTTGGAAGACGGGGCGGCCTCTAGTATGTCACATGCGTTGACATCCTCGCGCCGTTCCACCTTCCGGGCAACAGTAGCAATGCTGGTCAAGCCGCGTAAGCGGCGGAACACCTAAAACTCCGTAAATACGCCACCCTCGGCTTGGGGTTCAAACGTTGAGACAAGGGCTTAGTGACGCGCCTCATAGACGCCACAGGTAAACAGAAGGCTGGCCAGTATTTTGCTCAACGCACACTGCCCATCTGCAGTGACTTGGAGGAAGTTTTTTTTATATATAAGGCATTTATTATAAGTGAATATAGAGTTTGTATTATTAAGTTTATAAGGTTAGCATGATAAAAATTTACATAGCCTAATCCTGTATTCGGTTACCGCGATAGTTACTTATGAAATAAAACTATGAAATCGGATTATATCGCGCATATTGAATTTATAATACATCCCGACGTTTCGAACCCTTTACACCCTTCCCTTCCCCTAATAGCCTATCTTACCTTATACAGTGATATTGTAATGTTTGACCATACTCTGAGGGGTGCACTTTTAACTGTATTCAGACAAGGAATGCATTGAAAATCGTAAAAAAATGGTCTCGAATATTTTTCCAGTGTGCGGATATTGACCAGTGGAATATTTTGACCAGTGATTCAGATGTTAAAACCAAGGGATCTATCTTCGGACCAGTGTGCGGATATTGTTAGTATTGCTCGTCGTACCGTGGACAATAAACATTAAACAGAAACGGGTAGATAAATTTATTTGTCTACCCCGAACATTTATATAAACTAAAATGTCGGGTAGTTGTTTACCAAAATCTCAATTGACATTTTGCTGGGACGTCAGTCTTCCGTGACCACAGCTAGTGCAAACGTTAGGTGAAACATCGGAAAAAAGGTAAAATAATGAAAATTAACCGCTAACCTCTTGGACGCCAATGACGGATATATCAAAGGTGTCGAAGTCATGGGCAAACAAATCAGATCGACGGGAAGACTGCGAACAGTGCCGCGTCGCATGGCACTTTCATGTAAGAATCCGCGAGTAATGGGCCCAACCTATTATGAACGTCTACCAGCTGAATTTAGATATAAAATATCTGACGAAGCATTTGAACAACGACAGAGGAACTTTTAATTGAATAACCTTTATATTCAGTAGGTGAATACATGGAATTAAAATTTGAATAAATAACTGTTTGACATTATATTTTTGGAAAATGGATTTTATTTGACATTAGTTCTTAACTGTTATTATTACGGCTCTTAGTTTTAGTATGACGATCATTACGAGATACCTTTTTTGTTTGACATGTATTCCATTATTTATTTAGTTTTAATTTGACGGTAATTTTCCAATACCTTTTATAATTGTTAGTTAGTTTTTCATAATTTGTATTGTTTTTGATTTATCATTGTTGACATTTTATAATTACATGTTTGCATGCTGAATAATTGACGATCATAATATAAATTCATATAGATTAGTAATTTATCATTATGAAGGAAATAAACTAAACTAAACTAAACTAAACTATCCCCACCGCAGGTTCAACGCCAAAGACCGATTAATCCGTCATAGACCACAGAGCAACATATGATAGACCTACGTGCATGTGCATAAAATTCAATTTCAGTTTTGACACTTCGGTCGTCCGAGTGACAGCTTTTGTGTTTGACACGGCATCGAAAAGGTTAATTATGTGTACAAAACGCGAGAGTTTAGATTGTTATACTTGAATACTTTTCTTTATTAAAAATGGTGCGTAAATTAGGCCCTCTTCGCTTGTTCTTTAAACAGCATGTATTTTAAGATGGTGGCTGTCAACATAGGACAATTATTAAGATTTAAGCATTTTTTATTCGTTATTAGTTCCTTAATGTAAATAAATACCTAAATCTTTATTAATTCAGTTTAAAATGATACCCTCTAGAGACAATTAACTTTGTAACCGAATTTATGGCTAGACTAGGTATCTAATCTAATCCTGAATGCTAGAATTGTTAAATGTCACATTTGCATCTGCTCCCTATAACACAATATAGGCTACATAACTACATATACCCTTGTCAAAACTTACGCTTACGCAATTCCCTAATGGCCCGAAAGTGTCGTTTCAGATTAAGGCAGGTAAATATCCCGATTACACCTTTCAGACTGAAACATACTTAATACCAATCTGTAAAACTTCCAAACATATCCCACTCAAACAGGAGTGCGTGATAAGGTTACTAATGTCGAGACCTGAATACGTAGTTAATTATTACCGATTTTAATATTGAGGACAACATAAGTTTTTATTTACTCTGACCTGACATGTCCAAGAGCGTCATAAAAAAATAATCCGAGATTATAATCGGATTGCAACCATAACAGCATTACTGCACAGCTGGCAACGCTGGAGCAGCTCCAGCGTTGCCAGCTGTGTAGCATTGATACAGGAAATGGCAATTATCTAGGACAACAATGTAGTTGGGCTTTCGACACAAGGTTTCTTCTCTTTCAAACAAAAACGTCACTTTTGACACTGACAGATCGGTATCGTATCGCTGTGACATCTTATAAGCATTGTTCGAATACGGCCGTTAGTATCTTAACCATTAATACCGAATTATATTCTGAACTATCAGTAATAACATCGATTGAGACCCACACCACCCCCATTAGCAGTCAGCGGACCGGGACAAATTATTACGACATCGTATCAATGCTTCTGCATTACACGGTTCTATGATTCAGTGGGTCGGTTGTAGGTACAATATATTTGATTATACGAGTATGTTTTATATCAATCGATTATGGTACCTACCAGTAATTGGTCTATGTCATTAGCAGGCATCGTAAACTGCGAGCGAAATCCATTCAAGTACTAGGGTTGTTGTCAAGTCAAAGTACGTCATTTCAATGGATTTCGCTCGCAGTTTACGATGCCTGGTCATTAGTTTAAAAGTTAGTTTAAAAGAAAACTGTCCAATAATTCATAATCATAGTCATAAATCATTTATTCGTAAAAACATAGGTACAAAAATTAGGTCTTATAAATAAACATGTTGTGGAACACTATGTTTTGCCTGTAGGCGTACGATTGGTTTACAATGCTTATCATGCATAATTATTTTATAAATTACAATTCATGCATATATAAAATTGATATAGTATTAAGTAACAAGAAAACAATGTCAAGGAGAGATCAGTATAAAATTTCAATAAAATTAAATATATTTGTCAGCGCAATAAATTATAAGTCAATATCATTTAGAAATTGTTGTACACTATAATAACATTTTTTTTACTAACACTACTACTACTACTACTGGTACTACTGGTACTATTTTTTTAATTACATTATTTAATGTAAATCCGTTTCAAGTATGTAAAAAAAAGTTAAGAAAAGTCAATTGTGAAGCGCCAGAATGTGTAAATAAAAAGAATTCGCTATAAATATGTACATATCTAGTTTTAAGTGTATATAGGCGTGTATAGTTGGGTAAGATTCTAAGATTGTGCGTAATGAGAAGGAACCTATAAAGAAAACAAACAGAAATTTGTATATATAATGTTATATTGCATGCTTTAACAGTGTAAATCATACATAATGAACTTAACTTAGTGCCGAATTAAAAGAAAAAATTGTACATAATGACTGAGATATAGTAAGTAACATAATTAAAAAAAAAAACGATACCTACTTCACAGACGTATATTTAAAGATTAATGAACTGTTGCATGGAATGTAGTATCATTTATTAGCTATTAGTTGTATACAAAAGGTCCCAACAAACGCCCACCGAGGGTTCCGTACTTTTTAGTATTTGTTGTTATAGCGGCAACGGAAATACATCATCTTTAAAAATTTCAATTGTCTAGCTGCAGAGCTATCACGGTACATGAGATACAGCCTGGTGATAGACAGACGGACAGTGAAGTCTTGGTAATAGGGTCCCGTTTATACCCTTTGGGTACGGAACCCTAAAAACATTAAAAGTAAGAAAATGTTACATAATAATTAATGAATGAAATTTATTTAATCCAGAAAAAAATTCCATATAAGGTTAAAACATTTAAAACGAATTACATAACAATATATGATTAAATTAAATTAAGACAAAAATAATGTGCTGTATAAATTTGACACTCATGACAAATTAAGGTCAAATGTAAATGAAAATAGTTTACAAATGTATGAAACAAATTTAGTATGTCAATAATGATGATTTGAACAAGAAGTGTAACATACATAACTGTACATAAGTATACTAAAATAATTCTCATTAATAACATTACCAGTTGTAATTTTAAGTTTGACAATATTAGTTTCAGTAATTTAGAGTTGTATAGCGTTGTTAATGTATAAGCTGCCCGCCCAAATAAAATGAAAGTAAAAATTTGTTTTCTTAATTTAATTTAATTAGATATATAGTTTTGTTTATTTGTTGAAATAATGACTTAATACATAATATACATACAAACTGGGTAAATACCGTTGTCCGAGGTGACGGGGCAACTAAGGTCAGCAAAAGATGTTATCCCTTATCAAACACCCGCGAGCGTTTATAAGATTGAATGTAGCTGTGGTAGTTCCTATATTGCGGAAACCAAACGCACTATAGCGGAAAGGGTCAGGGAGCATATCGCAGCAGTGCTATTAAAAAACGTCAAATAAATAAGTCTGCGGTAGCCAAACATTTGCTACAGTCGGGACCAAATCACTGGATTAAGCTCCATAATCCCAAAGTCCTCTCAACGGAACGTCTTTACTACAGCAGGAAAGTACGTGAAGCAATTGAAATCAGAAAACATCGAAATTTCAATCATAATGAGGGATAGGGGATTTCATCTTCGTGGAATCCAGTGATTCGCAAATGTTAGGGGAAAAAAACATCCCATCACATACCATCGGATGTCGTGTGTTGTGTGTTGTAGGCAAAGTGACAACCCTAGCGTACAAGTTAATAATCAAGATCAAGTGCGGGTTTTATTAAATTGTAAAACGGGACTTAATCGTGTATTTAAGTTTTAACATTTACATCCGACATTTCGAGGACGGCGTTGTCCCCGTGGTCTCGGCGAAGACTGGCTAAAGTTATCATCAACATCTTCAAGCCGCGCGAGTTTTTCGAACTACCCGCACTTGGTCTTGTTTATCAGCTTGAACGTTTTGCGTACTAGGGATGTTACTCTGTCGACACACAACACTAAAGAACACTAACTACGAGTGCGGGTAGTTCGCAAAACCTGCGCAGCAATTTGTTGATACAATTCCTCGCCAGTGTGCCTGTGACCACGAACGTAACGTCACATTCGAAACGTCAGGCCATAAATAAACGTAAGTTTTTACGCGATTAAGTCCCATGTTAGTTTAAAATTATGCATAATATTCTCATTCGATAATAACAACACTAGAGTAATAAGGATAGACATATGCAAAAACAATAATGTAAGAGTGAGATAGCGCTTGATGAATAAAAAGACTTCCAATATGTCGATGTTTCAATACCAAGTCCTTATCCACATAATATAACGAAAATATACCCATAGCAATACTGTTCTTTCAATGTACTAGGAATTAGCCTTGGGTCAGCACTGCAAAAAATGCTCATTTGAGAATTGACCCAAAGCAAAAATATACGAAATACCGCTAAAATTGCGCTTTGACAACGTATTTGTATTACCTTGTTATAAATAATATATGTGATGAGAGAATAGTATAATGTAACTGATGAATACATCATTATTAAAAATACTGTTTAGGATACTTATAAAAAAACAAGTTTTACAAACGAAACGAATTCCAGTGAAATGTTTAAGCTGTGTGTTGTAGCTGTTTAAAAGGCTGTAGCAGAAAATAGTACCTAGTTTAAATGCCGAAATTGTTTCAGTGCCAACTTTATAGTAAACTGGTGGTCTCGTTGGCCAACTTCGGACACTTGCTACCACACTTTATTTCCAACTTTTGGACATAACAACAGCGAAGGGTCATCAGAAACATTTTCAATGCATAGCGCTAACAGAGCGAAGCAGGAAGTCGTAAATAAGCTGCTATTTGGATTGTTGTTGAAAATAAGCGTTGTGTAAAAATAATAATGCCCTCGGGACATGTTTATACATATGAATGTACGCGACAATTTAAACATTTAAATAAAGTGTCCTGCAGCATTTCGCCAGCAATGGGGCCTATATTCCGCAGTATGTATTTTAGATATATCTATAAATTACCTTTCATTTCTCATGCTCTGAAAGAGGGTCATTGTTGTTCTAAAAGATGTACAGAAAATGATACGTGTCTGCACTAGAGCATTTTACGTTCGAAGTACGATTTTTTGAATTTTTACACGATAAGCAATTGAAATTTGAGTTTAAATGGATTTGTTATACAATTTCCATTCTGATATTTGACTCTCCATTCTATAAATAGAGACACTTTTGCCTAAATTGTTAACTGAAGGTACCCCTAAAAAATACTATAAAAAATTATACTTATATTATACGAGCACAAATGTTGTATCTCACTGAATTAATTTACTTTATATATATATTAATACAGCCCGGCAGCTTGAACATGTCATGCTCGCTTAAAAGTCTTTGCTTACGGTGGCGTCGTTGATCGGGTCGCCACTTTCCCGAATGAAGGTTGAGGGAAACGATGGCTGAGATACGCGTCATACTCGTGAACGGGTGCTGTTTGTGGAGACCAGTCTGTTTAAGTTTACACGGGCTTAATTTTACCTATGTAACTTTACTTTTGAGTGGCATTAACGTGAGGCACTTCATTCGGTTCTTGTCTGTTTGTCTGATTTAATATCTTGTCTTTTTATTAATTATATAACAATTCAAGTCTTGGAGACCCTTTACATCTCTGGATAATTTGATGATCTTTTTTATTATTATATACATTTTATCTCTGACATCTAGATGTCTAGGTGTCTCTAGAGACTTTTACATTTCTAAACAATTTTAGTACTTCTGTTGTTTGTATATATTTTTTTTGTGTAATTTGACATTTATATTTATGTAATTGTTTTTTTTTTGTAATTTTGGGTTAATTTTATTGTTTGTAAAAATTGACATGTAAAAGTGCCCCTGTGGCCTATTTGCTGAATAAATGTTTGATGTTTGATGATTGACTTGGTCATGTTTAAAAAAAACATGCATTTTACTTTCCTCGTATTCGAAATGAAAAGAAGAGTGTTTAACTCGGATGAAAGACATAATTTCAGCCTCGGACCAAACCGGACCGAGGACCAAAATACCTCGGCAGGAGTGAGTGCCTTTCATCCCTTGGTTAACAATCTACTATTGCCCTGCCCCATTTCCATTACACATGTAAAAGGAGCACGATATGCTTATCTATACAGTATGTCTGGCCTTGGGGCTTTAATATATTACAAAGATCGATTTATATTTTTTATTGTAGGTATAACAATTGTATTGCGGTCATTAGTTTATTTTCACTTCTCATGTTCGACTTTGTCGTGCGTAGACTTCATAAAGTTACTTATTATGTTCCAGAACATAAAGTAAAATCATCTATTACGACCCTTATTGACTTAGCAATAAAGTCCAAAATCTGCCATACAAACTGCCAGCCCTGCCGGCGCGCCCCCGACCGGCGCGCCACCGACCGGCGCGCTCCCGACCGGTCAGAGTCGAGAAAAGTCTCTAGAGACCCGTCAGAGTACAATATGAGATTGTACATCTCACGGAAGTGTGGAGGTCGAGGCTTCCTTAACGCCAAAGATCTCCACAACCGCGAGGTGTGCAATCTCAGGAATTATTTCCTTAACAACGAGTGTGGTATGCATCGTGATGTGGTGGCAGTGGACAGGAACTTCACGCCGCTCTCCTTGGCAAACGAGAACTGGCACAAACCTGTGGTACAAAGTACTGCGGGCCGCAGGGCGGTATGGGAGAGTAAGGTGCTACACGGGCGGTTCTACAAGGCCCTCATGGGACCCGATGTAGACCTGCTCGCGTCGGTGAACTGGTTACGATTCGGGGACCTCTTCGGAGAAACCGAGGGTTTTGCCTGTGCAATCGCGGACGAAGTTATGATGACGAACAACTATCGGAAATATATCCTGGAGACTTCGTCGATCGTATGGAACCCCTACGAATCGACGTATGGTTTACTGCTTGAGAAGGTTCAGAAAGCGTTTTTAAGGTTCCTTTATAAAAAAAATATTTGGATACTATCCGTACCTGTACCCGACAAAGTATCTTCTCGGCTCCCTCGGATACAATTCCTTGGAGGTCAGGCGGAATTACCAACTTCTAGTCACGGCATGCCGAACCTTGCGTGGTGAGTCGGACTGTCCCGAAATTGTCTCTGGTCTCGTGCGTCTGTTTATTCCGGACGTCCCGAGAATGCCCTCAGACCACGACAACGCGATCTATTGGCCGTGCCGCCGGCGCGCACCGTATCGCGCAGGAACTCGCCGCTGCCTCGCGCCCTTTCACTGCTCAATGCGCTCCTGGCATCAACGCCTGAGTGCGACCTATTTGCGTGGCGATGGACGGCAGTGTATAATTAATGCCTGAGATTCTGTGAGGCGATGGATGCTAGGTGCTCAACTGTTCCAATATAATTTGTCTGTCTGTCTATACTAATGTAATGTGCTATTATTGTTGTTATAATTGTTGCTGTTTTATGTATTATTATTGCTGTTAGTTTTAAGTTTCGTGACGCATTGGTTCAACTGTAATGTCATGTAAACATTCTTGTCAATAAAATAAATAAATAAATCCTGAAGGACGGTACGGTCGACATTTGTCGGGCATGCCGCCGTCCCGGAGAGTCACTCAGGCATATCATTTCCGGTTGTTCTCATCTTGCTAACGGCGAGTAAGGCACAGACATAATCTCGTAGCTAGGATTATTCACCAGCAGCTTGCTCTTCTATACGGCCTTGTGGACCGCGAAGTACCGTACTACAAGTATTTACCTGTACCAGTTCTCGAGAATGGTCGTGCCACGCTCTATTGGGATCGATCTATCATCACTGACAGGACTATTGTAGCCAATAAGCCTGACATTGTGATAATAGATCGATCGCAGCGCCGGGCCGTGCTCGTCGACATCACCATCCCCCATGATGAGAATCTCGTGAAAGCCGTGAAGGACAAGTCCAGTAAGTACCTAGACTTGGCTCACGAGATAACCGTCATGTGGGATGTTGATTCGACGATCATTGTCCCGATAGTCGTTTCAGCGAACGGTCTCATAGCGAAGAGTCTCGACCAACACCTTGAGAGACTCTCGCTAGGTGGTTGGATCAAGGGTCAGATGCAGAAGGCGGTGATCTTGGACACGGCGCGGATAGTCCGCCGGTTCCTCTCTCTGCAGCCCTGACCACCGGCAGCTTGGACCCTGCCCCGCTGCCGGCGGCACCCTAGGTTAGGTTTTTTATAATGTGTTTATATATATTTTTTGTAATGTTTTGTAAGTGTTTTTATATTTTACTTTTATACTCATATTGTAAAAAGCCTAACTTAAGAAGAAAGATAAATAAAGAGATAATAATAATATAATCTTTATTGTGCATAATTAAAACAAATTTAGATACATTAAAATTAACATAGCGAACTAAGCAACAACAGGCGGTCTTATCGCTAAAAAGCGATCTCTCATACTGGTCATACTTAGATTATTTTAAGTATATTACACAATACAAGAAAAAAGCTACGTTAAACAAGCCCTTATACTTACATCCAAGGTTAAGAAAGTTGTATTTCACTTGTTCAGAATTATTATATAATTGCCAGTAAATATAACTGAGTAACTGAGTTTCTATCCTGTAGAATATTTACTGGTAATCTTTATGCTCTGATATCTCGAAACTATTTACGATGTCCTTCAAATTTATTTTAAGCATTGTTTATAGTTAACAGTAGGGTTGTAAAGCGAGCTTGTTAGGTCTAGTGGCTCAGATTGTTAAGCGACGTTGTTATTCCAAGGTAAGCCCACCTAGACTCGGTTACATCAGTGGACTACCTAATCGCTCCATTTCAAATTTCTTGAGAGCTATCTGCGAGGCAATTTAGCTTGCAATAAATAATAAAGATGACAGTCTTTTTAATTCTTATACCACCTAAATTTAGTAAATTATCGATCCATAAGAATCCGAAATTTTTATTCTATCAGTTTCGGTATACTTTCTAGTCAGTACTAATAATCACTGAGCTATTCTATGAACTAGTAGACGGACAGACAAACAGACTTTGCGAAAATTTGTTTCTATTAAGGCAACACCGTATATTTCGTGTTTAAAACATGAAAAAATAAACGATCTGCAATTTCCTTCATGAAATGAAGCGCTGCCTGAAATGTGTCCTTAAAGGTGACTGTCCGTTTCCAACCGCAGCTGCACTGCTGCTCCGACACTACTGCGGCGGCCCAAACGCGTCGGTGTTATTGTCAATTTCCATAGTAAAATGAATGACAATATCGACTGCACGTAATATGGTGATTTTAACGTTTTCCCGACCGCAGCTGCACTACTGCTCCGACACGTCGGTGTTATTGTCAATTTCCATAGTAAAATGAATGACAAGACCGACTGCACGTAGCATGGCCATTTTTGCGTATTTGGTGTATTATTGCAACTGCGGCTGCAGACCGCACGTCAAATCTGTCACCTGCACTGAATTGTCTTTGATCACAGATATTAGTAGTTTTAAGCAAAGAGGATATAACCACTACGTTCTAAGGAGTTATTACACCCACGGATAAACAACCCCGATGGTACCGTCGCCATATATCGCAGATATATCGGGGCGGCCAAGGAGCTCACAAATATCTGAACACGCCTTTATTGTCAAGGCGCTAGAGTGCATGTTCAGATATATTTAGCACCTCGGTCGCTCCGACATATCTGATGGCGACTGTAGTACTACTGTAAACTTTTTTGCTAATCTATATTGAGCCATACGAGTATCACAGAGCCAGTTAGGAAACTAGAATGATAGGTCCGAAAAAGAGAGTGTCAAATTCGGAAGTTAACTATAGTCTGGCAAACCCTTCGAGCAACACCGGCTTCCGACACGTCGGAAGGGAGGAGCCCAAGCGATATCTTACCGTACAAATCGTTCTGCCATTTTTTGCGGGGGAAAACGTGCACACACAGTCGCACTTCTCACTCACTACTTGCAAAATCCAATCTCTAATTAGGATTGTTCATTTTTTTTTAATGTTCTATTTCGAAAACCATTTCGAGATATTAGGTTTTTAAACAGTTTCCGATATTTGCTGCGATATAATAATCGAGGATTGAAGATATTTCAACAAATATACTGATGACCTTAGTTTGACCTTCTCGCGAGGCTGAATATAATAATGTCATCGTATAGTAAAAGTTATCGAACCATAGTAAATAATCCGTCACTCACGTAATTGTCAAAGATGTCATTGTCATCAATTGTCATAATAAAAAAATTCAGTTAAACCGCTAGTTTCTTACGATTTGATTTATAATTTTTAATACCTAAACAGTAGATTTTGATTGCTTAATATATCAAAAACCTTGTTTCCACTTGTGGGAATGATTTACAAAAATTATAGTCCGCGAAGACCTACGTGAAAGACCGTGTTGTCGTGAAGTAAATGTGGAATGGAATACTTCAAGTGTTACACACAATATTGCTGTGAGGATCACGTCGATGTAAGTATAAAATTAATATTATTTTACTACGAATATTTAAAAGTCCATTTTGGTGGTCGGGTCACTATTACCTATTTATTTTCTGTGATGATGTGGCCAGAATATCTAAAGACAAACCGTTTAACACAGCTTGTCCGCTACTAGCTCCGTTTTACTGATTTGAAGTTAAATTCAACAAACAGACATACATATATGTAACTTGCAAGCAATAAATCATATACATACAAAAATACATAGTTATATTCAAAATACAACATGAAACTGAAAAGATAATTTCTAATTTCCAGGTACCTACAAGTTGCAGTTCAAGGCTCAAGCTGCTGATATCACGATCATGGCGGACAAAACTAAAGTTAATAAAGAGTTGTGAAAAATAAAACATGTCTTATTTTTTACTTTTTTATTAATTTACGAAAAACCTGTTTCCCAAAAAAGTGTATACATTATATGTTCAACATGTTCTGCACGTAAGGTTGACATTGAGGGCTTTGTTTAGTAGCATTCAGTTGAAGTTGATTTAGGTTCTACTCTTGTTGATCCAGAAAATAATTGTATAGTTTATTATTAAATCTATGCCCACGCCCAGGCACTATTCTTGCTATAACTTTACATTCTCCGCCTTCTCTAGAAATTTGTACATTATATACATCCAATAAAACTAAGGGATATAACTTAAGGCAGATTTGTGGAATCAGCTTTCACAAATTTAGCGTATTTTGAGATTATTGATTTAGGGATTCAAATAATACGACGATATTATTTATAGATTCATTAAATAAACTGTTCTTTTATTTTTTCGTAGTTTTGCGAGGATAGCTATAAGCTCGACAGGGCACGAGCGATAGAGAGGCAAATAGAATACCGAATATCCGGCAAAGTGGCCAAATACCGAATAGTTGCCGAATATTCCTGGCAACTGTAATTGTATTGTAATATATCATATTATATAATGTCGTTTATGGTGACAATTTCTCATTTTGTCATTGCAAAGCCATTCCTGAGCTAAATAAAAGAAGCAATCATTTATTTTTATTACAAGGGGCAAAGATGTTATTTAATACCTCATGGTAACATATTGATATCCAAACATACGAAACGATACAAAATTGAACCACGAGAGAAGCGAATGGTTTAAAATTTAGAATATTGAC
Organism: Cydia strobilella; assembly: GCF_947568885.1. Lineage (NCBI taxonomy): Eukaryota > Metazoa > Arthropoda > Insecta > Lepidoptera > Tortricidae > Cydia > Cydia strobilella. The sequence continues at coordinate 11,048,802 of NC_086045.1, read as the reverse complement.
AGTTGCGGAGGTCTCAAGGCATGAGGGTTAAACAAACTGTGTTACAGTGCAACACGTAATTCTTCACACCAACACGAGGAAACCATTTATTATTCAAATTAATTTATTAAAAGTTCTTTCTATCGGCCAAGGCGAGGGAAATATCTTTCTTCATAAAGGATTTCTTGTCTCGCCCGTCAAGTTTTATATGGATGGTGCGGTCATATCATAGAGTGCCGTCGCCCATTCACACCTGCAACTGGACAATATGAAGTGTAAATTACAAATTATTTTATTCATCATACTTCACTGTTTGGTAACTAAGGAAAGTAAAATTGGCTTAATATGGATACTTAGAAAGATAAATCTGTAATATTTTGCTAACACCGAACGACTGCCTGCCCACCATTGGATAATATTATTCTTACGTGTCGCATCGTCATCTCCAGAACCCACGAATCACTTTGCAGAAATCAATAAAAGGCCTGCTAAAAGAGCCTACTTGGCATGGTTTTGAGGGGACGTTTATTACAGACTTCTAAATCCAGCCGCACGTTTCTGACGGCCGAGTACCTATACGTGATGCAGGTGGATCAAGTGCGCACTCCCCCCGTATATATCACGAACTCCATGAGTCCCGTTTCCGTCGGATTGCTGTGTGCGGTGGTCACGCATTTAGGCAAGAGGATGGGGAAGAAAATTTCACATTGTGAACTTACCTTAATGTTAAGAATAATTTTTCCTATTATATATTATAATATCTATATTGAAAATTACATTCGCCATTTAAAATCTTATAAATTAACGTAAAAAATTAAATTTTATATATTCATATAAATACCTATATATTATATTATTATTAAATATTTAATAATAATAATAATATAAATAAATATTTAATTATAATAATAATAATAAATATTTAATTATAATAATATTAATAAATATTTAATAATCTCTTTTTTTTTCATAATAATATCTATATTGAAAATTACATTCGCCATTTAAAATCTTATAAATTAACGTAAAAAATTAAATTTTATATATTCATATAAATACCTATATATTATATTATTATTAAATATTTAATAATAATAATAATATAAATAAATATTTAATTATAATAATAATAATAAATATTTAATTATAATAATATTAATAAATATTTAATAATCTCTTTTTTTTTCATAATAATATCTATATTGAAAATTACATTCGCCATTTAAAATCTTATAAATTAACGTAAAAAATTAAATTTTATATATTCATATAAATACCTATATATTATATTATTATTAAATATTTAATAATAATAATAATATAAATAAATATTTAATTATAATAATAATAATAAATATTTAATTATAATAATATTAATAAATATTTAATAATCTCTTTTTTTTTCATAATAATATCTATATTGAAAATTACATTCGCCATTTAAAATCTTATAAATTAACGTAAAAAATTAAATTTTATATATTCATATAAATACCTATATATTATATTATTATTAAATATTTAATAATAATAATAATATAAATAAATATTTAATTATAATAATAATAATAAATATTTAATTATAATAATATTAATAAATATTTAATAATCTCTTTTTTTTTCATAATAATATCTATATTGAAAATTACATTCGCCATTTAAAATCTTATAAATTAACGTAAAAAATTAAATTTTATATATTCATATAAATACCTATATATTATATTATTATTAAATATTTAATAATAATAATAATATAAATAAATATTTAATTATAATAATAATAATAAATATTTAATTATAATAATATTAATAAATATTTAATAATCTCTTTTTTTTTCATAATAATATCTATATTGAAAATTACATTCGCCATTTAAAATCTTATAAATTAACGTAAAAAATTAAATTTTATATATTCATATAAATACCTATATATTATATTATTATTAAATATTTAATAATAATAATAATATAAATAAATATTTAATTATAATAATAATAATAAATATTTAATTATAATAATATTAATAAATATTTAATAATCTCTTTTTTTTTCATAATAATATCTATATTGAAAATTACATTCGCCATTTAAAATCTTATAAATTAACGTAAAAAATTAAATTTTATATATTCATATAAATACCTATATATTATATTATTATTAAATATTTAATAATAATAATAATATAAATAAATATTTAATTATAATAATAATAATAAATATTTAATTATAATAATATTAATAAATATTTAATAATCTCTTTTTTTTTCATAATAATATCTATATTGAAAATTACATTCGCCATTTAAAATCTTATAAATTAACGTAAAAAATTAAATTTTATATATTCATATAAATACCTATATATTATATTATTATTAAATATTTAATAATAATAATAATATAAATAAATATTTAATTATAATAATAATAATAAATATTTAATTATAATAATATTAATAAATATTTAATAATCTCTTTTTTTTTCATAATAATATCTATATTGAAAATTACATTCGCCATTTAAAATCTTATAAATTAACGTAAAAAATTAAATTTTATATATTCATATAAATACCTATATATTATATTATTATTAAATATTTAATAATAATAATAATATAAATAAATATTTAATTATAATAATAATAATATTAATAATATTAATAATATTAATAATATTAATAATATTAATAATATTAATAATATTAATAATATTAATAATATTAATAATATTAATAATATTAATAATATTAATAATATTAATAATATTAATAATATTAATAATATTAATAATATTAATAATATTAATAATATTAATAATATTAATAATATTAATAATATTAATAATATTAATAATATTAATAATATTAATAATATTTTTAAAATATTATAAATAAATAATTAATTATATTTATAATTCTTGAACCATTTCTAATAATTTTTCTTTAAAAAAAAAATTAAAAATAAGCTAAATTAAGCTTTTGGGTTCATACCCCAAATATGAAGGAAATCCCTTTTTTTTAAAAAATAAAGTGCCTGAAAAAAAGGATTATTCTGATAGGATAAATTATGTAGAATTCTACCTTTATTATATTTTATAGAATCAAACTATATCTAATAACATCAAAAATTATTGTGCATCATACACTAAAATATACCCATAAAGAACTTGAATTCTTTTTGAAATAATTTAAATTTCTATTTTATATTTTTTATTTATTAAATTTAAATAAAATATTTTTTATGTTTATTTTATTTTTTAGAACATTAATTTCTATTTCCTCCAATTCATGGTTTGGATGTTGAGTTGGATTAGAAATTAACTTATTAAGATTTATCCCCCTTATTTCTAACTCAAAAAATTTACTTTCTTCTGAAGCATCCTTAAAATACTTTCTCATCCAATCTATTGCATCAATCAATTTCCTATTTATTATTCTTATAAAAATATTATTTATAAATTTAGAAATAAATATTGTATCTATTATAATAAATTCAACTTTATTAATAAAAATAGGTTCAGCCCCCTTTCACTTTTGATTTCCCAATATTATAGAAGGTTTATCTTGATTAAATTGTTTTATTTTAATAACATGACAAAAAATTTCCCCCATAATTTTATTATCATATTATTTTCATAATAAATTTTTAATTATTATTTTAATTTTAAATGTAATTATTGGAGCTATTGGAGGATTAAATCAAACTTCTTTACGTAAATTAATAGCTTTTTCATCAATTAATAATTTAGGATGAATATTATCATCAATTATAATTAGAGAAAATTTATGATTGTTTTATTTTTGTTTTTATAGATTTTTAAATAGATTATTATGCATAATATTTTTTATATTCAATATTTATTTTATTAACCAATTATTTATCATCAATTTCAATAATTTAATTAAAATATCTCTTATAATTAATTTTTTATCATTAGGTGGATTACCGCCATTTATTGGATTCTTCCCAAAATGAATAGTAATTAATTTTATATTAAAAAATAATTTTTTCATTTTAACATTTATTTTTGTAATAATAAGATTAATTATATTATTATACTATATCCGAATTATTTACTCTTCTTTAATATTCAATTATTTAAAACTAAAATGATTTAAAATTAAAATTAAAAATAATTCTTTATTTTTTATTAATTTTTTAAGAATAATTTCCTTATTAGGAATAATTACTAGAACTTTTTTTTACTTATAAGGTTTTAAGTTAATTAAAACTAATAATCTTCAAAATTATTTATAAAGAAAAATTTCTTTAAGCCTTAGAGTTTATCCCATCTTAAAATTTGCAATTTTATATTATATTTTAACTATAAGACCCATTTTATAATAAAAGAGAAACTTTCTCGTTAATAAATTTACAATTTATCGCTTATTCTCAGCCATTTTATTAGCGAAAATGATTATATTCTACAAATCATAAAGATATTGGAACATTATATTTTATTTTTGGTATTTGAGCTGGAATAGTAGGAACTTCTTTAAGTTTACTTATTCGTGCAGAATTAGGAAATCCTGGATCCTTAATTGGTGATGATCAAATTTATAATACTATTGTAACTGCTCATGCTTTTATTATAATTTTTTTTATAGTAATACCTATTATAATTGGTGGATTTGGTAATTGATTAGTACCACTAATATTAGGTGCCCCAGATATAGCTTTTCCCCGAATAAATAATATAAGATTTTGATTATTACCCCCATCTATTATACTCTTAATTTCAAGTAGAATCGTAGAAAATGGAGCAGGTACAGGATGAACAGTATATCCCCCACTTTCATCAAATATTGCTCATAGAGGAAGATCTGTAGATTTAGCCATTTTTTCTCTTCACTTAGCTGGAATTTCTTCAATTTTAGGAGCCGTTAATTTTATTACAACTATTATTAATATACGACCTAATAATATATCACTAGATCAAATACCCCTTTTTGTATGAGCTGTAGGTATTACTGCCCTCTTACTACTTCTCTCATTACCAGTATTAGCAGGTGCTATTACCATACTTTTAACAGATCGAAATCTTAATACCTCATTTTTTGATCCTGCTGGTGGAGGTGATCCTATTCTTTATCAACACTTATTTTGATTTTTTGGTCATCCTGAAGTCTACATTTTAATTTTACCGGGATTTGGTATAATTTCCCACATTATTTCTCAAGAAAGAGGAAAAAAAGAAACATTTGGATGCTTAGGGATAATTTATGCCATATTAGCAATTGGCTTATTAGGATTTGTCGTTTGAGCACATCATATATTTACAGTAGGTATAGATATTGACACTCGAGCTTATTTTACATCAGCTACAATAATTATTGCTGTTCCTACAGGAATTAAAATTTTTAGTTGATTAGCCACTCTTCACGGTACTCAAATTAATTATAGACCATCTATATTATGAAGTTTAGGATTTGTTTTTCTATTCACAGTAGGAGGTTTAACAGGTGTTATTTTAGCTAACTCCTCAATTGATGTTACTCTCCATGATACTTATTATGTAGTAGCCCATTTTCATTATGTTCTCTCTATAGGGGCTGTATTTGCCATTATAGGAGGATTTGTCCACTGATATCCATTATTTACCGGATTATCATTAAATCCCTATTTATTAAAAATTCAATTTTTCACTATATTTATTGGGGTAAATTTAACATTTTTTCCCCAACATTTCTTAGGATTAGCTGGCATACCCCGACGATATTCTGATTATCCAGATACCTATACTTCATGAAATATTATTTCTTCATTAGGATCTTATATTTCTTTAATTGCAACAATATTAATATTAATTATTATTTGAGAATCTATGATTAGAAAACGAATTATTTTATTCCCATTAAATATAAACTCCTCTATTGAATGATACCAAAATCTTCCACCAGCAGAACATTCTTATAGCGAATTACCTATTTTAAGAAATTTCTAATATGGCAGATTATATGTAATGGATTTAAACCCCATTTATAAAGGAATATCCTTTTTTTAGAAATGGCAACTTGATCTAATTTTAATCTTCAAAATAGAGCTTCTCCATTAATAGAACAAATTATTTTTTTTCATGATCATACATTAATTATCTTAATTATAATTACAATTTTAGTTGGATATTTAATAATTAGCTTATTTTTTAATTCCTATATTAATCGATTTTTATTAGAAGGACAAATAATTGAATTAATTTGAACAATTTTACCAGCAATTACTTTAATTTTCATCGCTTTACCTTCTTTACGTCTTCTGTACTTATTAGATGAATTAAATAATCCCTTAATCACATTAAAATCTATTGGTCATCAATGATATTGAAGTTATGAATATTCAGATTTTCACAATATTCAATTTGATTCATATATAATTCCCCAAAATGAAATAAATAATAATAATTTTCGTTTATTAGATGTTGATAATCGAATTGTTATTCCTATAAATAACCAAATTCGAATTATAATTACAGCAACAGATGTTATCCATTCTTGAACAGTACCTTCATTAGGTGTAAAAGTAGATGCTAACCCAGGTCGACTTAATCAAACTAATTTTTTTATTAATCGTCCTGGAATTTTTTATGGGCAATGTTCTGAAATTTGTGGAGCAAATCATAGTTTTATACCTATTATAATTGAAAGTATTTCAATTAAAAATTTTATTAATTGAGTTAATAATTATTCTTCATTAGATGACTGAAAGCAAGTACTGGTCTCTTAAACCATTTTATAGTAAATTAGCAATTACTTCTAATGAAATAAAGAATTAGTTAAATCCCAATAACATAAATATGTCAAATTTAAATTATTACTCTAGTAATATTCTTTTATCCCTCAAATAATACCAATTAATTGAATAATTTCCTTCTTTTTTTTTATTTGTGTTTTTATCTTATTCAATATTTTAAATTATTATATTTTTAACTTAAAAATAAATAATATAGAAAATAATAAAAAAACACCTTTAAAAAATTTCAATTGAAAATGATAAATAATTTATTTTCAATTTTTGATCCAACAACTAATTTTTTTAACCTATCAATTAATTGAATTAGAACATTAATTGGTTTAATATTTATTCCTTATTCATTTTGATTAATCCCTAATCGATTTATAATTTTATGAAACATTATTTTAAATACACTACATAAAGAATTTAAAACATTACTAGGTACTAATGGATTAAATGGATCAACTTTTATTTTTGTTTCAATATTTTCATTTATCCTATTTAATAATTTTTTAGGATTATTCCCCTATATTTTCACAAGTACTAGTCATCTAACCCTCTCATTATCTATTTCTCTCCCACTATGATTAAGATTTATATTTTATGGGTGAATTAACAACTCTCAACATATATTTGCTCATATAATCCCCCAAGGAACTCCTAGTATTTTAATACCATTTATGGTTTTAATTGAAACTATTAGTAATATTATTCGACCTGGAACTTTAGCTGTTCGATTGACAGCAAATATAATTGCAGGTCATTTATTAATAACTTTATTAAGAGGAACTGGACCTTATATAGCTTCTTATTTTATTATTGTCTTAGTGATAATTCAAATATTATTAATAATCTTAGAGTCAGCTGTCGCTATTATTCAATCATATGTAATCTCAATCCTAAGAAATCTCTATGCTAGTGAAGTTAATTAATTAAACAACCAATGACAACACACCACAATCACCCTTATCATTTAGTAGATTATAGACCATGACCTTTAACAGGAGCTATTGGAGTTTTAACTTTAGTAACAGGTATGGTAAAATGATTTCATAATTTTAATATAAATTTATTAATTCTAGGATATATTATTACAATTCTAACAATATATCAATGATGACGGGATATTTGTCGAGAAGGTACTATACAAGGTAAACATACAATTTTAGTTTCAAAAGGACTTCGATGAGGGATAATTTTATTTATTATCTCAGAAGTTTTTTTTTTTATTTCCTTTTTTTGAGCATTTTTTCATAGAAGTTTATCCCCAAACATTGAAATTGGTATAATATGACCACCTATAAGAATTATACCTTTTAACCCATTTCAAATTCCTTTATTAAATACTATTATTTTAATTACTTCAGGAATTACAGTAACTTGAGCACATCATGCTTTAATAGAAAATAACTTTACCCAAACTACTCAAGGTCTTTTTATTACGGTTATATTAGGTATTTATTTTACTATTTTACAAGCTTATGAATATATTGAAGCACCTTTTACTATTGCAGATAGAGTTTATGGATCAACTTTTTTTATGGCCACAGGATTTCATGGACTTCATGTTATAATTGGGACAATTTTTTTATTTATTTGTTTAATACGACATATAAATAATCATTTTTCATGTAACCATCATTTTGGATTTGAAGCTGCTGCCTGATATTGACATTTTGTAGATGTAGTATGATTATTCCTTTACATCTCTATTTATTGATGAGGAAATTAACTATTTATATAATATATTTAGTATATTTGACTTCCAATCAAAAAGTTTAATTATTTGTTAATATAAATAATTATTATAATAATATTAATTTCAATTATTTTTATCATTTTAGCGAATATTATAATATTTTTATCAGTAATCTTATCTAAAAAATCATTTACTGACCGAGAAAAATCCTCCCCATTTGAGTGTGGTTTTGACCCAAAATCTTCAGCCCGTATTCCTTTTTCCCTTCATTTTTTTCTAATTACAGTTATTTTTTTAATTTTTGATGTAGAAATTGCTTTAATTTTCCCCATAATTGCCACATTCACACATGTAAACCTAATTATTTGAACAAAAATTAGATTTTTTTTCATATTTATCTTAATTTTAGGACTTTATCATGAATGAAATCAAAATATATTAAAATGAACTAATTAATACTATAATTATATAAACATTATATATATATATATATATATATATATATATATATATATTAATATATTTAGGATAATAGTTTAAAAAAAAACATTTGATTTGCAATCAAAAAATATTAAATTTCTATTTTATCTTAAAAATAAGAAGCAATAATGCATTTAATTTCGACTTAAAAGATAGAGTTTAAATAACTCCTTATTTATATTATTAATTGAAACCAAATAGAGGTATATCACTGTTAATGATAAAATTGAAATTTTATTTCCAATTAAAGAAATAAAAATATTAAAATTAAGCTGCTAACTTAATTTTTAGTGGTTAAATTCCATTATTATTTCTATTTATATAGTTTAAATAAAACATTACATTTTCATTGTAAAAATAAAAATTAACTTTTTTTTATAAATATTTTATCTAAAGATTAAAAATCTCCCTAATATCTTCAATATCATGCTCTATATATAAGCTATTTAAATAAATAAATAAAATAAATAATATAATAATTATTCATAAAACAAATCTAAATAAATAAATTTTAAAATTATTTATTTGATAAAAATAGTAAAAAATAGAATATTTCTTTAAAATTAAAAATATTCCCTGACCTCTATATATTTCTCTTCATCCCATATCAACAATTTTTAATAAATTTTGACCAAAATTTAAAAAATTATATCTTAAACCATAAGTTGATAAATTAGGTATAAATCACATTAATCTTAAAAAATTTCTTAAAGTATAAGTACATAAAAATTTATTTAAAGAATAAATTTTTATATTTCTAATTAAATAACCCATCAATATACCCAATAAACTTACATAAATAACTATTATTTTCATATTAAAAGATAAATAAATTATATATGGATATGAAAAAATTATTCATCTTAAAAATCTTCCTCTTACAACTCTTATAAATAATAAAGTAAATATACTTTTTAATATTGTAAAATCCTCATCATATAAATTATAAACTCTTAATAAATTAAAATCATTAATTATTAAATATATTATCAAACGAAATCTATAATATATAGTTAAACCAGTAGAAATATAATATAAAAAAAAAACAAATATATTTAAATATCTCATAGAAACTATATCTAAAATTATATCCTTAGAATAAAACCCAGCTAAAAAGGGAATCCCACATAAAGCCATATTAGAAATATTTAAACATAAAGAAGTAAAAGGTAAATAATATCTAATTCCCCCTATATAACGAATATCTTGAATATTATTTATTATGTGAATAACTACACCAGCACATATAAATAATAAAGCCTTAAATATAGCATGAGTTAATAAATGAAAAAATGCCAAATCTGGTAAACCTATTCTTAAAATTCTTATTATTAACCCTAATTGTCTTAAAGTAGATAATGCAATAATTTTTTTTAAATCAAACTCATAATTCGCAGTAACACCAGCTATAAATATAGTTAAACCAGATAATAATAATAAAATTTTTAATATAAATAAATCTAATAATAAATTATTAAATCGAATTAATAAATAAATTCCAGCTGTAACTAAAGTCGATGAATGCACTAACGCTGAAACAGGAGTAGGAGCAGCTATAGCTGCAGGTAATCAAGATCTAAAAGGAATTTGAGCTCTCTTTGTTATTGCAGCCATAATAATTATAACCCCAACTATCCCCATAGAAAAATCCTCAGATATAAAATTTAAATAAAAAATATAATTTCAACTTCCATAATTTATTATTCAAGAAATAGAAATTAAAATACAAACATCCCCGACTCGATTAGAAAGAGCTGTTAATATACCAGCATTATAAGACTTTACATTTTGATAGTAAATTACTAAACAATAAGATACTAATCCTAAACCATCCCATCCTAAAAAAATTCTAATTATATTTGGTCTAATAATTAATAAAATCATAGAAAAAACAAATAATAAAACTAAAATAATAAAACGATTTAAATTCCTTTCAGAATGTATATATCTCTTTCTATAAAAAATCACAACAGAAGAAATCAAAGAAACAAATATTATAAATAATAAAGATATTCAATCTAATAAAATTGATATAACAATTATATTAGAATTAAAAGAAATAATTTCCCATTCTAAAAAAATAATTATATTATTGTAAATAAAATAAACTATAAATAAAAAATTTATTATTCTAAAAAAAAATAAAAAAAAAAATCTTAAAAAACAAATGAAATTTTTTTGAATAACCTAAAATGAATATATTCACATTTTTGACACCACAAATCAATATTTTATTTAAATTATTTAAGTAAAATCAAATTATTCTGTAATCAATTTTCACAATTAAAATATTTAAAGGTAGTCAATGTAAAAGTAATATTAAATATTCTCGAGATACGCCTGTATAAAATCTATAAATTCCACAATAATATTTACCATGTTGAGTGTAAGAATATAAATATAATCTATATCCTGCTCTAAAGAAAGAAATCAACATTAAAAAAATTATCGAAAATCAACATCATCTAACTAATCTATTAATTAATATAATTTCCCCTATTAAATTTAATGAGGGTGGGGCAGCTATATTACTCGATATTAATAAAAATCATCATAATCTTATTGAAGGAATAAAATTTATTATCCCCTTATTAATAAACAAACTTCGTCTATGTAAACGTTCATAGTTAATATTAGCTAAACAAAATATCCCTGAAGAACATAAACCATGTCCAATTATTAATACATAGGAACCTAAAAACCCCCAATATCTTATTGTTATAATTCCCCCAATAACTAAACTTATATGAGCTACTGATGAATATGCAATTAAAGATTTAATATCAACCTGACAAAAACAATTTAAACTAACATAAAACCCTCCTAATAAACTAATAATAATTCAAATAAAATTAAATTTTAAACCTACTTGTTGTAAAAAAATCATAACTCGTAATAGCCCATAACCTCCTAATTTTAATATAATTCCAGCTAAAATTATTGACCCAGATACAGGAGCTTCTACATGAGCTTTAGGTAATCATAAATGAACAAAATATATAGGTATTTTTACTAAAAAAGCTATAATTATTCTAAAATAAAGTAAATATATATTTAAATTCAAAAATTTTATAAAATAAATTATAATATAATTTTCTTTATTAAAAATAAAAAAAACCCCTAATAATAAAGGCAATGAAGCAAATAAAGTATAAAATAATAAATATAAACCAGCTTGAATTCGTTCAGGTTGATATCCCCACCCCATAATTAATAGTAATGTGGGAATTAATCTCCCCTCAAAAAATAAATAAAATATAAATAAATTTATTACTGAAAAAGTTATATATAATATAATTAATAAAAAAATAATATTAAATAAAAAAAAATTAATATAAAATTTTAATTTAAATAAATTTTCTCTTGCTATTAACATTAAACCACAAATTCAAATTCTTAATAGAATTAAACCAAAAGAAATTATATCACACCCAAATATATAACTTAAATTTCTAAAATTATATAATCTAATTGTTAAATTTATAAATAAAAATATTATAACAAATAAAAATATTTGAACCAATCAAAATATATTTTTTATAAAACATAAAGGAATCATAAAAATTATTATAAATAAAAATTTTAACATTTACAATAAATTAAATCTTTGAAAATAATCATTACCGTGAGTTCGAATTATTGAAACTAAAATTGACAACCCTAAAGCCCCTTCACAAACTGCAAAAACTAAAAATACTATTAATATATATATATTATAATTTATAAATCTTAAAATTATTAACATAAATAAAAAAATTCTTAAAACTATAAACTCTAAACTTAATAAAATAATTAATAAATGTTTATGTTTAGATACAAAAATTAAATTGCCAATAACAAATATAAAAATAACCACTAATAAAATATTATATATTTTCATTAGTTTTTTTTGTTTTTATAGTTTAAAAAAAACATTGGTCTTGTAAATCAAAAATAAGATTTTTCTTTAAAAACTTCAAAGAAAAAGAAAACTCTTTATCAATAATCTCCAAAATTATTATTTTAATTAAACTATCCTTTGAAATTTTATTTTTATCTTTATCAATAATAACATTATCATTATTTATATTTTTTCTAATACATCCACTATCTATAGGATTATTAATTTTAACTCAAACTGTATTTACCTGTTTATTAACAGGAATATTAATTAATACTTATTGATTTTCGTATATCTTATTCCTAACTTTTTTAGGAGGATTATTAGTCTTATTTATTTACGTATCAAGTATTGCTTCTAATGAACTCTTTAAAAATAATTTTTTTTTTATTAAATTTATTTTTATTAGTTTTAACTTAATTTTAATAATTAGTTTATTCTCTTCATTAAAATTAAACTGAATAAATATTTCATTTAATGATGAAATAAATAATTTATTTAATAATAATTTATTTTTTAATAATGAAAATAAAATTAGATTATCTAAATTATATAACAATCAAACATTTATATTAATAATAATATTAATTATTTATCTTTTTATTGTTCTAGTAACAGTTGTAAAAATTACTAATATTTTTTTTGGACCTTTACGATCATCAATATAATATTTTACTAATGATAAATAATTATAAACCTTTACGAAAAACTCACCCCATTTTTAAAATTATTAATGGTTCATTAATTGATTTACCCTCACCATCTAATATTTCAACATGATGAAATTTCGGATCTTTACTAGGATTATGTTTAATAATTCAAATTTTAACTGGATTATTTTTAACAATATATTACACTGCTAATATTGAAATAGCATTTTTTAGTGTAAATTACATTTGCCGAAATGTAAATTATGGATGATTAATTCGAACTTTACATGCTAATGGAGCATCATTTTTTTTTATTTGTGTTTATCTCCATATTGGACGAGGAATCTATTATGAATCATTTAATTTAAAATATACTTGAATAGTGGGAGTAATTATTCTATTTTTATTAATAGGAACAGCTTTCATAGGTTACGTTTTACCTTGAGGACAAATATCATTTTGAGGAGCAACAGTTATTACTAATTTATTATCAGCAATCCCATATTTAGGAAATATACTAGTAAATTGAATTTGAGGTGGATTTGCTGTTGATAATGCAACATTAACACGATTTTATACATTTCACTTTCTTCTCCCATTTATTCTCGCAATAATGACAATAATTCACCTATTATTTTTACACCAAACAGGATCTAATAATCCTTTAGGTATTAATAGAAACTTAGATAAAATTCCCTTTCACCCATTTTTTTCACTCAAGGATTTAGTGGGATTTTTAATCATATTATTTATTTTAATTATATTAACCATAATTAATCCATATCTTTTAGGAGACCCAGATAATTTTATCCCCGCTAATCCATTAGTTACCCCTGTCCATATTCAACCTGAATGATATTTTTTATTTGCCTATGCAATCTTACGATCTATCCCCAATAAACTAGGAGGAGTTATTGCTTTAATCATATCTATTTTAATTTTAATTATTCTACCTTTAACCTTTAATAAAAAAATTCAAGGAATTCAATTCTACCCAATTAACCAAATTTTATTTTGATCTATAGTAACTACAGTTATCTTATTAACTTGAATTGGAGCCCGACCTGTAGAAGAACCTTATATTATCACAGGACAATTACTTACTATTATTTATTTTTCTTATTTTATTTTTAACCCTTTATTGAGTAAATATTGAGATAATTTAATTTTTAACTAATTAATGAGCTTGTCATAAGCATTTGTTTTGAAAACTTAAGAAAGAATTCCATATTCTATTAATTTATACTAAAAAAATTATATTTTAAATAAAAAAAATTTTTATACCAATAAATAATATTAAAAAATTTAAAGAAAGAGGTAAATATCTTTTTCAAGCTAAATATATCAACTTATCATACCGATATCGAGGTAATGTTCCCCGAACCCAAATAAAAAAAAATGAAATAAATACTAATTTTAAATAAAAAAAAAATCTTAAATCATAACCTCCCATATATATTAAAATAAATAATATACTTATAAATAAAATTCTTGAATATTCAGCTAAAAAAATTAAAGCAAACCCCCCTCTTCTATACTCAATATTAAACCCAGATACTAATTCTCTCTCACCCTCAGCAAAATCAAAAGGTGTTCGATTAGTTTCAGCCAAACTAGACGATAATCAACACAAAGATAAAGGTATTATAATAAAAATAAATCAAATTATTATTTGATAATTATTAAATTTTAATAAATTAAAATCTATAATTATAATAATAACAGATAATATAATTAAAGCTAAACTAACTTCATAAGAAATAGTTTGAGCAACTGCACGTAAACCCCCCAATAATGAATAATTAGAATTAGAAGATCAACCAGCTACTATTAATGTATAAACCCCCATACTAGTACAACAAAAAAAAAATAAAAACCCTAAATTAAATCTAATTATATTAAAATAATAAGGAATAACCATTCAAATTAATAAAGATAAAAAAAAACTAAAAATAGGAGAAAAATAATAAACAAAATAATTTGAATATATAGGATAAATTTGCTCCTTAGTAAATAATTTAACTGCATCACTAAAAGGTTGTAAAATTCCTATAATACCTAATTTATTAGGCCCTTTCCGAATTTGAATATAACCTAATACCTTACGTTCTAATAAAGTTAAAAAAGCAACACCAATTAAAACTCCTAAAATTAATATTACCACACCTAAAAAAATTAATAGATAATCATTTTTTATCATATACTACCTATATAATAATATTTATATATTTATGATTTCTAAAACCATTACACTTTTCTGCCAAAATAGTTTCCTTCAAATAAATTTTAATAAAATTCTCTACAATAAAATTATTTTAAATATTTAATCCTTTCGTACTAAAATATTTCATTTATATAAAGATAGAAACCAACCTGGCTTACACCGGTTTGAACTCAGATCATGTAAGATTTTAATGATCGAACAGATCAAAATTTTAAACTTTTGCATTTAAATTTTATCTTAATCCAACATCGAGGTCGCAAACTTTTTTTTTTATTTGAACTAAAAAAAAAAATTACGCTGTTATCCCTAAGGTAATTTAATCTTTTAATCATAATTTATGGATCATTTACTCATTTATTTATGTTATATATATATATATATATATATATATAATTAAAAAAAAGTTAATTTTATTTTTCTATCACCCCAATAAAATATACTCACTAATTAAAATCTTACATTAATAAAAAAATTTTTAATTAATAACATATATAAAACTCTATAGGGTCTTCTCGTCTTTTAAAAATATTTTAACTTTTTAATTAAAAAATTAATTTCTATAAATAAATATAAGACAGCTTATATCTCATCCAATCTTTCATACAAGTCACCAATTAAGAGACTAATGATTATGCTACCTTTGTACAGTCAAAATACTGCAGCCCTTTAATTCTCATCAGTGGGCAGATTAGACTTTAAATTATTTCAAAAAGACATGTTTTTGATAAACAAGTGAATATAAAATTTTGCCGAATTCCTTATAATTAATTTTTCATTAATTATATATTTTTATAATATTAATTAAATTAAATTTATAAATATACTAATTTTATCATTATAACTAAAATTTTCATATTAAATTTTATTTTTTTTATAAAAATTTAAAATATAAATTAAATTTTATTTTTAATGAAATTATTTATAAAAAATTATAATTTTTAAACAATATAAATTTTAAAATTTTCAAATAAAATATTTTTTTTTTTATAAAAATTTAAATTAAAGCTTATCCCCTAAAATATTAAATTTAATTTTTAAAAAATTTTTTAATGAAATTTTTAATTAAATTAATTTAAAATTAAATTTTTTTCTAAAAAAAACTAGATATATTTAAAAACGATTAACATTTCATTTCTAACTAAATATTAAAAATATTTTTGCTACAATAAATTTTTTATTTAATTAGCTCTTTTAAATTCGAGAATTCTTCACTTAATAAAAAAAATTTAATTAATAAACTCTGATACACAAGATACAATAATTAAAATTTACTTTTTTAATAATTCACTTTTCACATATTTCAAATTTCTTTCACAATACTAATTTATTATAAATTAAATAAATATAGATATTATTATAGATTTGACACTCTCTTTTTCGGACCTATCATTCTAGTTTCCTAACTGGCTCTGTGATACTCGTATGGCTCAATATAGATTAGCAAAAAAGTTTACAGTAGTACTACAGTCGCCATCAGATATGTCGGAGCGACCGAGGTGCTAAATATATCTGAACATGCACTCTAGCGCCTTGACAATAAAGGCGTGTTCAGATATTTGTGAGCTCCTTGGCCGCCCCGATATATCTGCGATATATGGCGACGGTACCATCGGGGTTGTTTATCCGTGGGTGTAATAACTCCTTAGAACGTAGTGGTTATATCCTCTTTGCTTAAAACTACTAATATCTGTGATCAAAGACAATTCAGTGCAGGTGACAGATTTGACGTGCGGTCTGCAGCCGCAGTTGCAATAATACACCAAATACGCAAAAATGGCCATGCTACGTGCAGTCGGTCTTGTCATTCATTTTACTATGGAAATTGACAATAACACCGACGTGTCGGAGCAGTAGTGCAGCTGCGGTCGGGAAAACGTTAAAATCACCATATTACGTGCAGTCGATATTGTCATTCATTTTACTATGGAAATTGACAATAACACCGACGCGTTTGGGCCGCCGCAGTAGTGTCGGAGCAGCAGTGCAGCTGCGGTTGGAAACGGACAGTCACCTTTACAGTTCGTTGTTTCAGGCACGCATGCTTGGCGTGAATGAATTCCTTGATGTCCAATTGTGAAATCGATTAATTTTACTTTCATATTCAAATGCGTTATAAAACAATTTAATACAGCCTCGCTTTGTTCGTTCGATTCAAACTAAAGCAAAAATTTTAACGACTTCAGTGCAGCAGTTATAAAAATAACTTTGCTTTGTTAAGTTACATGCCAAGTTACATTGTGTTCGGTTCCAAACAGGTAAGTTTAAAGACAAAATTCATACTTAGGTATATTAAGTACCTAGGTAAGGTATTAATTTTGTCTTTCAACTTACCTGTTTGGAACCGAACACAATGTAACTTGGTATATAAAACTTAACATTTTTTAAATATGATTTTGGATAATTTGGATGGTAGGATGAAACAAGTTGAGACTTTATAGGTATACAGACAAAAATGAAGAGTTGATAAACTAAAAAACTTTAGTAAAGTTTAATAAATTTGTAAAGTTGTCTACGTGACATGTTTTCATATTATTCTAATTTCTCATGCTCTGAAAGAGGGTCGTTGTTGTTCTAAAAGGTGTGCAGAAAATGATACGTGTCTGCACTAGAGCTTTCGAATGTAAAATACATTCGAAATACGATTTTTATAATTTTAATTTTTTTACGATAAGCAATTGAAATTTGAGTTTAAATGGATTTGTTATACAATTTCCAGTCTGATATTTGACTCTCCATTCCATAAATAATGATATATTTGCCTAAATTGGAAGTACCCTTCTGTGCGGTTTAAGAGGAATTTCCTCCCGCGGACGCTTCGGCAGTGGAATGAGCTCCCTACCGAGATTTTCCCGATGGGGTTCTTCAAAAAAGCAGTGTACAGGTTTTTAAAGGATCGGCAACGCACATGTTCTCTGGTGTTGCAGGCGTCCAAAGGCTACGGTGACTCCTTACCATCAGGCGGGCCGTATGCTTGTTTGCCACTGATGTGGTATTAAAAAAAACAAGAAATACTATAAAAATGTATACTTAGTCATGTTTTAAAAAAACACACTCATTTTACTTTCCTCGTATTCGAAATGAAAAGTAGAGTGTTTAACTCGGGTGAAAGGCATCATTTCAGCCTCGGACTATTGGCGCTCTCACTGCGTTCGAGCACCAAAATACCTCGGCAGAAATTTTCTATGCAAGAAACTAAATAATGAGCATTCCATACTATTTCCTATGGGCATTACTTCATCTTTAAAAAACAGACTACAGATATATGTATATATTTTTTTAAATATAATGTATGTTACGAGCAGTGGTTACTTAAAATATACATAATACCTATACGATGAGTGGTGGTATTGTTTTAAATAGATTAGCTCTCTAATATAGGTATCCAATACTATTTCTTTTAACAATTGATATAACCACATTTATGGTCATAAATACTAAGTGTGATAAAACTAAGTAAGTACTTACTCAATTATTGACCTGTAGATACATATGAAAAAGACGAGCAACTTTTATTATTTTTCATAATTTTTTTGGTCTTTCGCTTTAATATTCCTAACTATTTACCGGAAGGTACATTTGAATTAGATTTAGGTAAATTTTTCAAAATATTCGCGCTATGAAAACCACGTTCAAAGATAATTTATTTTCAAATTAACCCTCGTACACATATGCTCAAGTAAACCGCCGTTTAACCACAATTAGTTTCCGGGTCGGTGATAGCCACTGGTGATAGCCTACCCGGCGTATTGTGTCGAACTACGGTTGCCCATTTTCCCAGTTTACTTATTTTTCGACGCAACCCCAGAACCAAATGGTTTCCGCGGTCACCGTTGCTTGCAATTCCACATTTGTTTGTACATTTTATTTTCAAATTTGTAAATGGAAACACGATGGGTCTCTCAATAAATCTTTTGCTACTGCTATTTGTTTTACATATTTTCACGGCGCGCATGCCGTTACGATCAAAGATAAATATCAGCATACATAGTGGTTATATTATATAATTCCAGATATTGACATGTGGGAACGTTTCTTACGTATTTTAGAATGAAACTGTTTTGATATTCTCGTAATTTCGTAGTTTTATTTAGAACGCTGATCAAGAGGCGTATTCGAGTTTTAGTTATTCGATCTGTTTCCTATATGATACTGATCTCTCAGTGTCCTTTCGGAAACAAATCGAATAAGTAAATTTCGAATACGCCTGTAATTCTCGGATATATTTACGTAAATATAATAATTGTATGTGCTTCTTTGAGATGACATTTAAATTGTTATATTATTAGCTTATTATGTTAGAGCTGTTGAATTAATATTTGCAATCGAGATTTGCATAATGGTAACTTAGTATATTAACCACAATCAAAAGTTTGTTCTAATTTAGTAGCCCAGAATAAAAAGAACTAGTTAAGCTTCTACCTACTTGTAATGTAATCAAATTGGCAGGCGTCCACTGCATAAACTAACGGGGGCTAATATACGAGGACGAGGTCAGCTTTGAATATCCCAGACAGCGGTGGTGCCTACACCAACAACTCTTGTATAATTTAGTTACTATACAACATATGGTATATTCTTAGTGTAATTTATGTATATCCATACTTCCATATCCATCCATACTAGTCCATACTAATATTATAAATGCGAAAGTCTGTCTGTCTGTCTGTGTGTTCCCTCTTGACGCTTAAACCGCTGAACCGATTTAGATGAAATTTGGCATAGAGATAGGTTGAGTCCCTGAGAAGGACATAGGATAGTTTTTATCCCGAAAATCATCCCTTAAGAAAGTAAAAAGCGGGGTGGAATTAAGATAATTAACGAAGTGCCTGCTAATTTGTGTGCATAATATGCTCAAATTTAGATTGCTATGAGATTTTTTCCAGGCGCTAAACTTACTTTAGCTGCTGTTCCTAAGTCCGCGAAAACGAAGTCGCGGGCAAAAGCTAGTATTTTATGTTTTAGGAACCATTGAGTTTTATATGGTTTTTTCTGTCTATGAATGTACAATTTAGAGGACTTGGGTCATAGGTATTTAGGCTTTTTTTGAAATGTTAGGTTGAAATTCGAATTACGAATTCGGCAATGATTAAAACGCTGTATTTTTTGTCATAATTTGCGCAAAAGAAAAAATATATATATTAAACTTAAACGTTAGGTACGAGAATTAAACTAATATTGTAATCATTTGTGGGTGTTGTGGTTGCAAAAGATTACGGAACCGATACCTAATTAAGAAGTAGCTAAATAATAATCGCATGTACTGACAACTTCACCTCAGGAACACAAATTCTTTTCTTTTTTTATGGAACAATTATTTCTAAAAAGCTATCGACTTTCTATAATTAACACAGCTAGGTAGGTGTCTACATCTTTTTAACGATAAAATATGTACCATCTCGGCACCGTCAGGGGAAGTACTTCGGCTGCAAACGACTAGCGGAATCCGATCTTTATGAAGTATTAGCGCGAACCACTGAGCTGATCGTGGAATAAATAATTTATATTGAACGTTCTTCTGCCTACTCATTTATTTCCCATACCTATCGGGACAGTTAGTAGGTCAGAACTATCAAGTAGCGACACTGGCTGACAGCTGACATACCGTACCTACCATGGTTGGTACATATGTCAGCTGCAAAAGTGTATGGCGACTTTATCAATGAATTAATTCATAATGTCTCCATGCAATTTTGCAGTTCACTGTACCTATTGAAGGATGATTCACGGCACGCTGTGCCCTGCTAAGAACTGACGTAGATATACTTTTCATGCATTTTTTGTTTATTCGTTTTCTTACAGTCATAGGTCATAGAAGGTGGTATTGAAAAGGTAACCAAATGGAGGAAAAAAATTGGGGACATTTTTTGTCTTAGTACAAAATGGAAAGAGAATCTATGTAAAAATAATATGAAAATTCCCAATTCTAACACAAGTTGGCGGCACAACTTTAAATATAAAATGTCCTAATACTAGAAAGGCTATAAGTATTGTCTTCTCTCTTGCAGATATTCACGTGAATCTAATCATCATATTAAATTCCAAAATTAGTTTAGAAAAATTATAATTTAATTTAGTTCTGTTGAATGTAAGGATCATTATTCATTATATATTAATAGCTTATATTTTGATCATTCTGATCAAGAGGCGGTTTCGAGTTTTAGTTATTCGATCTGTTTCCTATATGATACTGATCTCTCAGTGTCCTTTCGGAAACAAATCGAATAAGTAAAATTCGAATACGCCTGTAATTCTCGGATATATTTACATGACTATCATAATAGTATGTGCATAGTATGTGGTTGTTTGAGATGACATTAGATCATTCTTACTTTTATTTATGATTAAAAAGAGTATCAATTGACTCTTACTTGTCACTGGTTCCCGCCATTTTAAATTGATATAAAAAGGCGAGTATTGCAGTGACAAGAGGCCAGTTCGAGTACGGACAAGTTATATAGTAAATACGTCTTGGAATATTTATTGTAAATTGGTTGTTATTAAGTTTGTAACAAACGAATAAAGTTAAAATATTGGTACAAGTATAATTTTCATAATCAACCCGGTAATAACCCAGTAGTATTTAATTTAGTACTAGGAGTTAATTACTCGTTGGTCCCGGGTATATTCTTAAACTACGTCCAAAAGAGAGGTATGGGCACTGTGAATAGCATCACGCTTTGTGTGGTAGGGCACTGCACAGCGGATGTCATTCCAGATTTAAAGCAGAGCCCAACTGGGGAAGTACCTCCACCTTACAGAAAACCGCAGCCAAATAACACTACACCCTACTCAGTGTTGGGTTCCTGCCGGTGGTTGCCAGAGCTCAACGAGGGTGCGGAGGGTTAGGGTTGACAACGCGCATGTAACTCTTCTGGAGTTGCAGGCGTACATAGACTGCTTACCATCAAGTGGGCCGTAAGCTTGTTTGGCACCGACGTTGTATAAAAATAAAACTAATTGTAACCCTACCCACATAAAAACGGTACCGAGTTTATCGCCGTTCAAGCTATTTTGAAATAGGGCTGAATATCAATAGATAGGTATGCTCTAAACGCCTTTAAACTTAATCGTCATCACATTACATAAATTTATATAGACAATTAAACGTGAAATATTACTCCTGAAAGCTTATTCTGATTGTACTAACAGGTTATATGAATTTAATCTGGATTTGTTATGGATATGATCTGACAGCTATCAAAAGTGACATTTCTGGTTGAAGAAACCTTATCAAAAATAATTCCAGATGAAATTCATAACCTGTGAATGTAAATTCAGAATACGCCTCTTCGATAAATGCTCACCCAAGGATCTCCTCAACGTTTGTTAATGTGTACAGTGTCAGGATACCTCTAGTCATGCCGTCAATACCCTTGCTGATGACCCCGTACGCTGCGTCTTTTGGTACGTGGTTGCTACCCAAGAATTTTCAGTTCCAAATTATATTTTCATCATATTTTATTTCGCTAAAACCGCTCCGTTATGTCGATCGTAGCTAGTGTGCTACGAAAGATTTGTAGCAGCTGGACTGCTACGGCGCAACCGCCATTCCATTTTGGAAGTGTTGTTGTAGCACCTGCTACGGATTTACGAGTTCCAGTGATTTCGGATATTTTAACGTGTAGAATAACGGCGCGATTCGAGAAATGAATTAGTGATTCACTAGATATGAAATAGTAAAGATATGTGACATTTCACGGCAAAAGGTACCTTATGGCGGCTGGCGCTTACGTCGCATAGCGTCGCAAATTATTGCGGCGCTATGCGACGTAGGCGCCATCCAATATTAATTGGAGCGACGTTAAAAATAACGTAAGCTCCAGCCGCCATAAGGTACCTTTACCCGTGCGACCTCACATCTTTACTATTTCATATCTAGTGAATCTCTAATTCGTTTCCCGAATCGCGCCGTAATTGAATCAAAAACTGCCATATTACTTAGAAACGAAATATGTTCCAGTTTAAGCAAATAAATATTTCAATACGAAATTGTTAAAATTTCATGCTTAAAAAAGTGGAAACCAAAAAGAATCAATCGAAGGAGCATAGCTGAGGTTAATATAGTACATCAAAATATCAAAAGATATTATTTTTAATATTAATACTTATCCAGAGAGAAAAATGGGGACTATATACGTTTATATAATGGTGGTCGTCCATTTTCTTCTTAAAAGTGTTTTATGTGCAATCGAAATGCGCTATTTTTAAAGTTTGATTGTTTTGAGTTCACTTTAAATAATTGTTTAGTGATTCAGTTGCGGCACCGCGCCGGTCAGTTCAAATACTTAAATGTTCTAAATAATAAATGCCATGCTGCATTGAGCCAAAAGTTTTCCTAAATCAATAGTCGGCAAAGTTAAAGCAAATCAATACGATCGGTTAGTAATTAATCTGTTTAAACATGTGTCTATATTCCTAACATGTTGCCTCCGAATTAGGTAAGGTGATAAACCTGCAAATTAATTAAAGATAACATTGGCTAACTAAACAGCAATCCCGTTACCATGCAAATTTTACAACTAATAAAAACTAAGACTTACCTAAAGCAATTTCAGAGATTGCAGAGTAACCACCGTCCTTAAACTCGCTCCGAACTCACTTAGTGGCACGCAATCACACACACAAGTCACTCGTCCACTATAATCAACTCGGTCACAGCACACGCATGTGCAAGCACTGGTCACGTCACTGGCACGGTGGTTCAGTTATTTTTTAACAGGGTGGCCGCGAGTGCGCTCTGTGTGACGCCGCAGCCTCTACTGGCTGGGGAGACCCCAACGCGCCTGTCCCTACTGCCTCCCCCCTCTCAACCCGCTTACCTCGCGGTACGAGCAAATAGATATTAAGTATGCGCTGTAAGGACGAACGTGAAAGAAAAAAACCGGACAAGTGCGAATCGGTCGCGCCCACCGAGGTTTCCGTTTTTTTTAGTATTTGTTATTATAGCGGCAACAGAAATACATCATCTGTGAAAATTTCAACTGTCTAGCTATCACGGTTCATGAGATACAGCCTGGTGATAGACAGACAGACGGACAGACGAACAGTCGGACAGACGGACTGACGGACAGACAGACAGACGGATAGCGAAGTCTTAGTAATAGGGTCCCGTTTTTACCCTTTGGGTACGGAACCGTAAAAACGGATCCAGTGGCCTGTAGGGCGAGTAAGGTACCGGCTGAAGACGTTTTTGGATTTAGTGAGTTTATCTGCAGTGTCGACGCCGCTGGGAATTAAACTTAGGAATACGTAGGATGTTGAGCAAATAACTTCAAATGTACAACTTTTTTCATTGATTTGTTTGGAACTTTAGCTTTTATTTTAACCGTATGTAGGGTTTCATAGTAAATCATCATCATATATTTAATTAAGAGTAAGTCGGTGGAGCAATTTCCATAGTAAATAGGTACTATGAAACCGTCCTTCTTCGCTCTCAAGGGTAAAAGTTCCTCAACCAAACATATTTTTTTATGGATTTGAATTTTTATCATCATCAGCCTAAAGATTAAAGACTGTATCGTTAAATGTTAAGTAACTATAGGTAACTATAATGTGTTAAATACAAATTGACAAACATTTATTCACAATGTCTTCGGACTTATTTCCATAGAAAAATAAGGAATTTTAATTAAAATTTATATCAATCTGTGGTACAAATAAATGTCACCTTTTGCTTAGGTTATTTGGTTTTCTTATGAATCGTTTCACACTAAAAATGCGTGAACTTTCAGTAGAAAAGAGAAAATCTATTGTGGACTAATGGTGAACTCTAAACGGATTACTTAAAGAAAGTTTGCTAAGCTTGACCATGTCAGTTAAATTTTGGTGCAGTTGAAACTGTTATTAAAAAGTTTGGCCAAGACTAATACTTTCAATGATCCACCAAAATCAGAACTTTGACAAAAAATTGTAAAGGCGTACGAAACCAACAAAGGGGCGCTAGACTCGAACATAATATTAAAATTAATTCAAACGGGTTACTGACGTATATATTTTTTTTCATTATCAAAAAACATTTACTAATTTTATTTTTCAATTTAAGCCCCTTTGCGGGTATTTATTATAATTGAAATTTCTATGAGATAACACTATTATAAACATCTTCTTTCAAATAAATCAAAAATTGTTGAAATCGTTTCACATGATAAAGATATATCCCTGAAAAACCAACATACAAACATACATCGAGGTCGCGCAAATTAGTTTGCCAATTTGCCGATAGATGGCGCTGTAAACAATTATGCTTAGCCATTACAATTGTGCTTCTGGTCAAGTTTTTCGTCATTATAGTTACATGAGAAAATTTAAAGTTTGTACGGAACCCTCGGTGCGCGAGTTAATCGAACTCGCACTTGACCGGTTTTTTAATAAATAACATTACAGTTACAGATTTTCAAGTTCCAACGCAACTACTGTTTATTTTAAAGGGCATCTAAAACTTATTAAATCTAAATATACGTATGCAGGTACTTAATTTAAATCAAAATTAAATATTCTGCTCTGCTTATAGTACTATTCTTGTGTTGTGCGAATTTATCACGTGACGACTGGTTTAATTTAGGTGAGTGACAAAAGTACTTGACGCGATACGCCACTTATATTTATGTAAATTTATTTTAAGCGAGAACGTAAAATAAGTGACAATGAGAACTCTCTTTGATTCTCAGGTTTCCTTGAGGGCACGTAACCTGCAAGACATAAGACGGCCTGAGGCGATGGAAGGTAATGCAACTGTTTTATTAGGGCTCCGTACTCGAAGGATAAAAACGGGACCCTATTAATAAGACTCCTCTGTCCGACTGTCCGTCTGTCTGTCACCAGGCTGTATCTCATCAACCGTGATAGCTAGACAGTTGAAATTTTCACAGATGATTTATTTCTGTTGCCGCTATAACAATAAATACTAAAAAGTACGGAACCCTCGGTGGACGAGTCCGACTCGCACTTGTCCGGTTTTTATAATAAACGTCCAGTGCGAGAATAGCTCTTTAACTTTCATGTAGCCTTGCAATAAAAATAAAATTCCAGACTGCGCTGCACACTCACTCAAATCTTGAAACTTAAATCGAGCATTTAATAAAATTTAAGGGGCCCTCTGACTATCAGTCCGCCGGACGATATCGGCCTGTCAGTTGTTCAGAACTGTCAAATTTTTGTTCTACAGGTTCTGACAGGCCGATATCGTCCGGCGGACTGATAGTCAGTGGGCCCCTTTAGACTAAAAGTATTTTTTATTATTATTACAAAGCCCTGGGTTCCGAATTACAGAATGCGGCAGTATTTTAGTTTTGTTAGTTATATAATGGAAGACAGGTGTGCTTCATACTTTTGAGCTGAGGGTAAAGAATAAGTTACCTAGATTGACAGTTGCTGCATTAATTAGCATGAAGCACTAAATTATGTAACATAAATATATATTAATGTTATAACTATAAGAAATATGCACGTTATTTTATCTTTGTAAGTTTATTCTCAGATATATATATTATGTGTATGCCCATTATGGTGACTTCTCTTATATGCATCAATGCAAAAAAATACAAATTTTAAATCTCGTAAAAATGCAAATGCAATACTATTTCTATAGCATGATTCAGCCATTACTTTTAGTCAGATTTTATATACTTAAAAACCCCTTACTCAAGTCTCATGCGAACCAAATCAAATTAATAATTTGATATCTCAAGTGCCCATTTGCTACTTTGCATACCTAAACAAACTCTGTTTTAATCCTTACCTCTGCAACTCCCTATGCATATTATTATTAGACACTATTAAATAATGCTCGACATAGCAGAAGATCTAGACTCAGTTTTAAATATTACTTGTCACAAGCTTGACTCCCCGGAGGCCTGCACGGGTATACTTAAGCCTGCAAACTTTAAAATAATAACGTTTAACTTTCGTAGCATAAATAAAAACTTCGATCAATTCCTAAAATCTCTACATAGATTTCAGACACATTTTGACGTTATCATTTTGACCGAGTGTAGGTTACAACCGCTAACGTTAATAGAACCTATTCCGGGTTATACCTCTTACTGTTCTAAGCACAATATTAACCGCTTCCGTGTGCGAGCCTCCATTCAGTGAAGCCTGCTGCCTCAAAATTGACATATCTTATTTTTTTACTGTTCTGGGCTTATATAGGTCACCTTCCTTTAAAAATACTGCCAACTTCTTGCTTGCCCTGGATGACGTAATAAGCAGTTCTAATAATACGAAGCAATTTATTACTGCTGGTGATATTAATATCGACATACTTTCAGATGACGTACATAGAGCTAATGTTATAGAATACTTGTGTCTCATGAGCGAACATGGTTTAGCGCCAGCCATAACTAAACCTACTAGAGAGGGCGGTTGCTTAGACCACATCTGTCAGATCTAAATTTACAGTAGTGGGTACGGTCTGCGAAACAGATATAACTGACCACAAGATGGTTGCCGTTGGAATTACCTCAACCAGACCCAGGCCGGTAATTAAGAATAAGCGTCGATCACTTACTGACTTTGGCGGCGTTGTTGCTTAACTTTCATTGGTCAACTGGGATCCGGTGTTAGAGGCAGGCGACACGAATTTGGCTCTTGATTTATTTATGACAACCTTCGAAGCTGTAGTTGCAAATAACACGCGGGAAGTAACTTTAACTTTTACACTAAAACAATGGCTGCTTCGATGTGCTCGGCATCGAGACAGATTACACTTAAAGGCAAGACAAAATCCAAATGACAAATTTTCAAAAGTAACTTACATCCGGTACAAAAATTTATTTAAGAACCTCCTAAGGAAGCTAAAACACGAACACGAACAAAGCCTCCTCGAGACTCACAACAAAGACCCTAAGAAGCTGTGGAGTACGATAAGAAATAATTATAAGCAGCATCCCAAAGAAACGGACTCAACACGCTGACTTAATTGATCCCAGTGACCCCAGCAGTCTCTGAATAGGTGCAATAACTTCTTCTCGTCGGCGGGTAAAAAGCTTGCAGATAAAATTTTTGCTCAAACTGGGGATGCTGAGAAGACTTTAGCCGCCAAAGTAAATATAAGAGAAAGTCCTTCCGAATCCTTCATCATGCACCCTACAAATGTCAATGAAATCAAAAGTATTATTTCACAGCTTAAAAATAATAGTGCACCTGGCCTGGATGGGGTCAGCGGCGACCTGATCAAGTCTGTTGGCCACCTAATATTGCAACCACTAGCACATATTTATAACCTAAGTTTAAGTACGGGTCACTTTCTAGAACAGTGGAAAATAGCATCTATCACCCCCATATATAAGGACGGACCTAAAAATGAACCTTGCAACTATAGACCTATATCCCTACTTAGTGTCCTTTCGAAGATTTTAGAGAAACTAGTCAAAAAAGGCTCATCAGGTTCCTAGAAAACAGCGGAGTACTGTCGGAGAGAAAATTTGGCTTTAGGTCTCGCAGGTCCACTGAGGATGCCATCTCGCTCTTGGTAAATCTAATATCTGCCAACTTGGACAATAACATAAACTGCATCGGCGTCTTCTTGGACTTGGCCAAGGCCTTTGACACTGTGTCTAGACCAATACTCTTTCATAAGCTTGAAAAATTGGGGATACGGAGCATGTCACTGGCCTGGTTCGATAGTTATCTATCTGACAGAAGGCAACTAGTTAAAGCGGACTGCCACAAGAGCGAGCTGGACAGGGTGGATTTTGGGTTTCCGCAGGGGAGCGTGCTTGGCCATTATTTTTAATCTACATTAATGACATTCACAACATTCCCGCTTTCCCAAGCGGAAATAATCTGCTATGCCGATGATACAGTGAACCCTTTTTAAAGGTGATACTTGGGAGTGTTTTTGCTGCAGCAGAAAAGGGTATAAGTAACGTCGCCTGCTGGCTCCGAGATAACCTTCTAACCTTAAATATTAAAAAGACTAAATTCCTGTGTTTTCATAAATCTGCCGCTTCCAGCCCCTCTACTGCTAGAGATTTAATCAAAATTCATAATTGCAATAATGTCAGTAACTTATCATGTCCCTGTGAAGTAATATGTCGTACCGACTCTATTAAATATCTCGGCTTACTTTTAGACGAAAATTTAAATTTCAAATCCCATATAAAGTGTCTTTCCAACAGAATTAGGAAAACGATGTATATATTTAAGAAACTTAGACATTCCACAGACTTGAAACTTTTAAAGAATATATATATATATATATATATATATATATATATATGTCAGTCTTTAATCACATACGCCATCTCAGTATGGGGTAGTGCCGCCAAGACGTTTATCATAATGGCTGAAAAAGCTCAACGTTCGGTCTTAAAGGTAATGCCCAAAAAGCCCTTTCGATATCCGACAAACAGCCTTTACCAAGAAGCTAAAGTACTTACAGTCCGCCAGCTCTACATACATAAATTCTGTCTTTCAATTCACAAAAAAGCCGTTAAGTCTGAAAATTATGAGAAATTACTTGCTAAACGCGTGTTTACGTTACCTATCCCGTGGGTTAACACGGCTTTTGGGAGACGATTTGGCGACGTCCTCTGCTCTTCGATTTATAATACGGCCGTAAAGCTCCAGGATAAATTAATTGGTTGCACTGTGCATGTGGCTAAAAGGTTACTTTTTAGCTGGTTATCAACACTTGATTATG
This sequence comes from Cydia strobilella, assembly GCF_947568885.1. Classification (NCBI taxonomy): domain Eukaryota; kingdom Metazoa; phylum Arthropoda; class Insecta; order Lepidoptera; family Tortricidae; genus Cydia; species Cydia strobilella. The sequence continues at coordinate 11,018,501 of NC_086045.1, read as the reverse complement.
ATGAGACTGAGACATTACTTTTAAAAATTGTTTAACACAAAACTGTAATAAATACAAAACTAACTAAATTAGACTGAAATATTGTAACTTTATAAAATTGTTTAATACAAAACTGTAATAGATATAAAATTAACTAAATTAGACTAAAATACTGTAATTTTATAATTTTTTTTTACACATAACTGTAATTAAACTAAATTAGACTAAATATCATAGGAATATAATTGAAACTAAAGTTGAACCTAGAAACAAATTTAATAGCAATAATGTAATAACTAATAACAGATACACATAGTTACCTTTATAGTTGTAATACCAAAAATTGCATTTATCTTAATCCAGGTATATGAACCTTAATCTCATTTTTGTCCTCAATTGTAAAAATATCATTCTATATTAACCTGCATGACATAAAAATGTACATCTGGTCTCCCGCGATTCAGGCCTAGCCTAGTGCGGGGACTCCTGCAACCTCCGAATGTCAAGTCAGTTATGCACCAACTCTTTTCAGTAACTTGTGATATGTACTTACTATGTACTACAATTGTATAATAAAAAAAATATATATATATATATTACATAATTTAGTGCTTAATATTTTAATGCAGAAAAAAGCCTCCCTTTACGGGATTTCTTTGACGATGACGTTTATCGCTATTGGCACTTTGACGAGTAACTTATTGTGCGTGTGTCACTACTGAGCGTTACTTCCGTCAGAAAAAAAAATTTGTTACCCTCTAGTCGCGCCTAAAGAAGATTTACTTCAAAATAAAATTTTACATTTAACTTTGACCGAATACCAAAAAAAAAATCATACTCTCATTAGAAAAATGCCTCCCAGGTATTCGAATGTTCAGTACTGATATATCTAATTCGTATAAGTATCTATTAAGTTATTTGCTAGGCGCTGTGGAGGAATTTTGGTTCATTAAGCTGGTCTGTTCTAGTAATTTATTTTGACAGCGTACCGAGACATAAGTAGAATACTGAATAAGGGAGATACCTAACTTAAAATTCTTAGTGGGATTAGTTGGTCATGGTTGGCCATGTTCAGTGTAGCTATTAATAATAATCATGTACATTACAAGCAGAAGGGAGTATCTTCCCAGCGCTTTGTACGTCTTTTTTACTAATAAGGGAAGATTTTTTGCGATAGCTCAAAACCGGCTTAATCGATCATGTTCGCTATAAGTATATAGTTTTCTTTTAACGTAACTATTCACTTTTTTTTTCACAATTTTTAATGCCTTTGCCTTTGGTTCCAAAGTAAGAGGGGGAGCGTTTTTTTTTCTTTTGGAGCGATTATTTCCGAAAATATTTCATTTATTACAAAATGGTTGTTCACACCTGTTCGTTTTGATCCAGCGATATTCCACACCATAGGATTAAGCGAAAAAAAAAATTATCCCTACTTTAGGGAAGGTACCTTAAAAATGTTTTAATACTGTCGCCAATATAATTATATCAATGTATCCATGCTTGCGTTATTTTTGTATCCATGCTAAATTGCAGCTTTCTAGCACTAACGGTTCTGGAGCAAAGCCGCATACGGATAGATAGAGACGAACCTGGCCAAACTATACCTAATAGTTCCTAGTTAATTTTGTGTTTAGCAGAAACATCTGCAAACGATACCACAACGCTTAGAAATAAAAGAAAAGGGGAATAAGTCACTCTGGTAAGTCTCGGTGCGATGGGCTGGTATCCCAGTCGCGAGTTCAAGTCTCGCCCGAGACAGTGAGATTTTCCACTTTTCCTTTATTGCTTTCATTGTTGACCACGGAACGCTAAAAGAGTAGCAGATTGTCTATAAGGTGCATCTGCGATTAAATTTAAGTAATTTGGTATGATTTCAGCCACCCCTGGAATGTTATTTAAATTTAGGTGTAATATTCTTTTTACATCACCTATCCGGGAAAGAGCTTTTTCTTCCCTGCCCGGAGGGATTAAAGTGGCACTTTTCAGATCTTAGGACATTTTATTGCCGGTATTAAATATTTTTTTCAACACAATGAAATATATTATGAAACTAGTCTGCACATAATTGATTACCATTTCTTTGTAAATACATACTATTATACTAGTGCATACTATTATTGCAGCTAAGATACCTAGTATTTTGAAACAGAAAAAACTTCATAGGTGATGTGACAAGCCCTAGGTATGTGTTTCAAGATTTAGATTTAGATTAGAGTAAATATGGTTATTTTGCTCCCTTGTGACACAATACAAATTCTGATTTTAATCACGCTTTAGTAGATTGTTAACCAAGGGATGAAAGGCACTCATTCCTGCCGAGGCATTTTGGCCAATAGTACGAGGCTGAAATTATGCTTTTCACCCGAGTTAAACACTCTACTTTTCATTTCGAATACGAGGAAAGTAAAATGCATGTGTTCTTTTTAAAACATGACCAAGTATAATTTTTTGTAGTATTTTTTAAGGGTACCTTCGGTTAACAATTAAGGCAAAAGTGTCTATTTATGGAATGGAGAGTCAAATATCAGAATGGAAATTCCATAACAAATCCATGTACACTCAAATTTAAATTGCTTATCGTAAAAAAATTACAAAAATCGTACTTCGAACGTAAAATGCTCTGGGGGAAGAAACGTATCATTTTCTGCACATTTTTTAGAACAACAATGACCCTCTTTCAGAGCATGAGAAATGAAAAAATAATTACAAGTAATTAGTATTTCGTTTTTACCACTTACAATGAAACCGAGAGGTTCTAGCATTATTGAGTCCCCTCTCAGACGTACTCCAGCTTATCCTTGTTATGACTCACTGTTTGTCTTGGCTACGCAATTCGTAGCTGTGCTACGTCAGCCACAGAATGGAGTCGATTCAGAACAAAATATTTTAGATTTGTACACCATTAAGGATTTGCCACACTGGATGCGTTCTGCGGGCAGCGGTCAGGTCAAACTTCAACTTCAAAGGTTGCTGTCAATGTTGTTCATACATAATGCGGGTTAGACCTGACCGCTGCCCGCAGAACGCATCCAGTGTGGCAAATCCTTTAGTACCTAACACGGGGCCTGATTCAGATATAACAAGTTGTTGACGGTTTTAAACTCGTTTCGATACGACCTTGACGATCGTCTTGGTTATTGGACTGCTACGCACGCTCGACTTTCGATTGGTTCGTATCAAAATAAGATCAAAACCGTAACAAATTGTTAAATCAGAATTGGGCTCACGATTAAACATTCATTGCCAGCTTGAGCCACGCGCTACAAGAGTAGTTCCTTATGTAGCGTAAAGCGCCTAAGAACAGAGAACCAGCGAAAGAACGCAGGTCGCTGACAGTGAATACGTCAACCACATCTATGCTATGCTATGCCATCAATGTATGTGTCATCATTGCCAGCTCGAGCTGCGCGCTACGAGCGCAGGCTTTTCCCGTTTGTAGCGAAAAGAGAATCCGCTTAGCGGGTCGCTGGCTGGCAAACATATCTATGACCCGATTGATGATAAGCGATTCTCATGACTCCAGGAATGGCATTCGTGCTTTAATAGTTATTTGAGATACAATAAATAAACATATTTTACAGTACATATGGTGCTACTTTCTCGCACTAGTGCGTAAAAGAGCACTTTTCGTACATATGTCGAAAGTTTAAATATGTACTGTAAAACGTTGTACGATACACGTGCGAATAGGTAATTCGCAACTCGTGTCGATTTAAAACAGGGAGTGTTTTAATTTATCGCCACTCGTTTCGAATTTCCTCTTTTCCGCACTTGTATCGTAAATAACTATTTAATTTCTCATGCACTGAAAGAGGGTCATTGTTGTTATAAAAGGTGTGCAGAAATTGATACGTGTGTGTACTAGAGCATTTTACGTTCCAAGTACGATTTTTATTTTATTTTTACAATAAGCAATTGAAGTTTGGGTTTAAATGAATTTCCATTCTGATATTTAACTCCCTATTCTATAAATAACGATACTCTTGCCTAGATTGTTAATTGAAAGGTACCTTCAAGAAATACTATAAAAATGTGTACTTAGTCATGTTTAAAAAAAACACATGCATTTTACTTTCCTCGTCTTCGAAATAAAAAGTAATGTTTAACTCGGGTGAAAGGCATTATTTCAGCCTCGGACTATTGGCGCTCTCACTACGTTCGAGCGCCAAACAACCTCGGTGGGAATGGGTGCCTTTCAGCCCATGGTTAACAATCTAATGTTAATTTCTCTCTGAAAGAGGGCAATTGTTGTTCTAAAAAGTGTGCAGAAAATGATACGTTTCTGCACTAGAGCATTTTACTTTCCAAGTATGATTTGTTTCATCTTTTTACGATAAACAATTGAAATAAGTGTTCAATTGAAAGTACCCTCAAGAAATGCTATAAAAATATACTTAGTCATGTTTTTAAAAGACATCTATATTTTACTTTCCTCGTATTCGAAATTAAAAGAAGAGTGTTTAACTCGAGTGAAAGGCATCATTTCATCTCTTGGTTAGCAATCTACTATTACCAGTACAGCAGCACATCTGGCTCGCGAAAATATTTAAGTACGAACGAGATACTTTTTGGGCGATTAGAAATTTGCTACAATTTTATTTTAACTTAAAATCGGCTTTCTGAAATGTAACATGTGGACTGTGATATTGATGGTTCATTTTAATCTTATTTTGCGTTTCTGAATATACACTACAAGGTTACTGACATTAATCGCACTTAAACTATCGTGAGACATATTTCAAAATATTTATCAGTACGGTTTTTACTCACTATGGCAGTGCACGACGAACAACCGCCGCGGACACTCGTGCCTGAGGATGGATTCCCAAAGAATCCGAAACATGTCGCCAAAAGCGACTAAAAATAATAGTGAGTAAAAACCGTACTGATAAATATTTTGTTACTGACATTGTTTTCGATTTAAACTGATTGGTTATTTAATGCATGTTTTCTTTTAGGTACAGTCGTAAAACATGTCGCTGCATGATACGGGTTCTTTGAAATATTAAATTGTTTACAGCGGGAGTGTAATGTTTTGACGTATCGCTAAACCTAATCTTAACAAGGGTCAATGTACCCCTATTTTAGTTAATCTGGATTTGTTGACTAACCAGCCATAAAAGCTTTTAAGTCATTAGCTGTATTTAACAAACAAATATTTGAGTGTTCTACAATTCATTATGTGTGTGTTAGAATAATATTATCCTAGATGCAAATTGTATTAGGTATGAAACTGTTTCTCTTTGACGTCCAAGTTTGATAGTATATTGCACTATTTAAACACTTAACACAACATCACGTGCAGTAATCGCACTTAAACTATCGTGAGACATATTTCAAAATATTTATCAGTACGGTTTTTACTCACTTTTATTTTTAGTCGTCGTGTCGTGCCTGAGGATGGATTCCCAAAGAATCCGAAACATGTCGCCAAAAGCGACTAAAAATAACAGTGAGTAAAAACCGTACTGATTAATATTTTGTAAATATCACGTGCAGTTTATAGAATTTGTGATTTATGTGGGTACAATACGGAACCACGGTTGATAAGAGAAACACGGGTAGTGGTAACTTTAAGATACTCTTTCTTCCTACATAGGTACTTTTTTAAGCTGCTATTTTATAATATTCTGTTGTATATATCCGATGCATTAGAAAAAAAAACGGATTGCCAATAAAGCGTGAATTCTCCCTCAAACTTAATAAAACTGATAGATAATCGTATTGACTACATTCTTAGTATACTCTGATTTGTAATTAGATTCCAAAAAACTAACCTCACTCAGATCCTTTTTCTTTCGTAATAATGGAAAATATGTAAAGAAGTAAACTCAAATTTCCCTTTTACATACTCTAGCATTTAAAATAAATATAGATGTATCATTTTAGCTTTGTTTAGTTTCTTAAAACATACGGAAAAGAGAAAAAGTGAGGTTAGTTTTATGGAATCTAATTACAAATCAGTGTATAGGTCTATATAGACCCTCCAGAAATGCGACCGAAATTGGGACGTAACCCGTTAAAAAATTTAATCATATTTTTGGATTTAACACGACGGATATTAATCTGCCCGTTATTACCAAATCACTTAAATCCTGTCTTTGTTTTTACCTGTTTTGTCAACGTTTCATTTGTAGTGCACACTTAAATATTTTATTATTATTTCCTTTATTTCAAACTTATTAGGTTTTTATAAAATTAAAATTAAATAGACATCTGTGTTAATCTGTGTTTTGTATACTTATTCATTCACATTTTTGTTTAAATGGATTTTGAAATGTAACTAATGATGTGTTGCCTAAAACATCCAAAATATCCCAATAATATAAAAATATAATAAAAATCCTAACCTGAAAACTTACCCAGCCCTTGTGCGAGGGAAGGATGCTCGAAGCAGCCAGGGCAAGGTAACAGGCCTCAACATACCAAGGGCTGTCGAGACTGAGTTGAGTTTAGAGGGCTGTATTTCACCATACCACGACCTATCAATTGATTCTGACAAATTGTTACATTTAAAAACTCAAAGCAATTTCCCTCTAATAAAAAATAAAATCGGTCAAGTACTAGTTCGTTTAACTCGCGCACAGAGGGTTCGGTATCTTTAAATTTTCTCATATAAGGTGTAATTCTATCATGTACGAAAGACTTTTGACCAGAATCATAAGTAATAAGCGTAATTGTACATGCCCCATCTATCGGCAAATTAACTAACTAATTTGCGCAACCTATATTGTATGTTGGTTTTTCTGGGATATTTCTTTATCATGTAAACCGATTTTAACAATTTTTGTATTATTTGAAAGAAGGTGGTTTTAGTGTAATCTCATAGATATTTCAAGTATAATAAACACCCGCAAAGGGGCTTAAATTGCAAATTAAATGACAAAATGTTTTTTTATGATTAAAAAAAAGTATTAAAGATAGAGGTGGGATTATTTATTTTTCCTGTAATATTGATGATAATGTTATTATTGTGTAAAAAAATTTTATTTTTTGGTTGGTAACCTTCGGAGATAATGGGGGGGGGGAATAGTATTTTTACATTTTCCTTCATCAGTAATTTTATTTTTTCACTATTAAAAAAAATGTTTTGTAATATTTAGTTTGAGCTCTTTTAAATGATATCCCACTCGACCTAGCAACTAGACTTTGATATTTTGCCCCCTCTTTATATTGGGAATTTTCCATAATTAATAAAAAAATACACTTTCAATGTATTTGGTTAGCGTTCTTCATGCATGACTATTCCAAATTTCTAGCTTAAGTAGTTTTCGGGATATTTATCAATGTGACAGACAGACGGACAGAGTCGCACCATAAGGGTTCCTTTTGTACCTTTTTGGTACGGAACTCTAAAAAGGTTGAACTCGTTATTCAAACATCATATATTTAATAATTAATCGTCAATATTTACTGTCCTCAAACCCTTTTTAATGTCACAACGGGCAAACGATCATTAACGTTTAGCTTACATTCATATGTGCTTGGCTGGAGATCGACCTTTACAAATCACCCTGGACCGCTCGGTTGCTCAAGAGTGTATTCAGTGCCAAACAAATTAATTCAAAGTCATTCTTAGTACAAGTTCGTCGTTGTCTAATTCTTTTATTTTGCGACCAATTGTGCAATTACTGTTCAAAATACTATTATGTTTGTTATGCAAACGTTTAAGGTAAGGACTTTGTTAATCTACTGTGCATGTAAAATAGTCTAAGAACAAATTAAATTATTTTCTATGAAAATATTTTAATTTGTGGTTTTTCAAGTAGACACACTACTATTTAAAAAAGTGCAGCTCTGGACACAGGAGGCTTTGGTCATTTTTTCCTTTGTATATGATATTTATTTCAGTTTATGTAAAATAGTCTTTATTTAGATGCAGGCTAACAAGCCTGAAGATACGAAGGACGTTGATATTTGAAACATATTATATTCGTCAATACTTTTTTCTATTGAGGTTCAGAATCGGTTAAGGTGGTGAAAATGGGGTTGAAATTTGTTAACGACATCAGCGCTACGCCAAATGCTACGCTAAAAGTATATTTATGTTTTAATTTCGGTTTAATTCCAGGGGGTTCGAGAATAGAGCCCCGGCACGCACGATACTAAATTGAATTAATAAAGGGCTATTAATTAAGCTCTGGCAGTCCGATTTATTTGATCCATCGCGAATTAATTCCGTCACTTTGTTTGCAGTTAGACTTTTCAACTCGATTTTCTGACGCCTGCACAGCTCAAGACCGAGCACAGTGGAAGAGAAGGATAAGGAGGGCCGACCCCAAGTAGATGGGAAAAGGTCGCGATAAAAGAAGAAGAAGAAGACAAGCTGGATGGGTGGCCTTCCAGGTCCCCGTTTCGTCGTTGGCAAATCTAGGGCTAGCTTTACTATATGGTCCTCTGGCCGTCTTTGGATATGCCCGTACCAGCGGAGGCGGTTTTCTTTAACTTTTTCTGTGATAGGCAGAACCTTAAAGCTTCCCCTGACAAACTCATTCCGGATTTTGTCTAACCTGGTGACACTCGCAGACCAGCGAAGCATCCGCATTTCAGTTGTGTGTAGTTTGTTGAGGTGCTGTTTGGTAGTAGCCCAACATTCTGACCCATACAGCATTGCGGGACGTACAGCGGTTTTATACACATGGCCTTTCGTTTTTATTGGAATTTTTGTTTTTATTGGAATTTTTGAAACCAGCGTCCAGCTTGTGGCAGGTCTAAATTCTGTTACGTTGAATTCCTACTATTATATGGTGGCCGATTAAAAGCGTTGCAGCTTTTACGGTAGACGCCATCACACGCAAAATAGGCGCCAATTTAGTTATCGTGCGTTTCGCTCGCACCAACACATGTACGGACAAGTACAAGCGAAATGCACGAAAACTGAATGATATGATTAAAATATCATACTGATGTCAGTGCACGTTCAAATGGAACGACTGGAAGTCGAATATATATCTTCGTTTAGATATTGTGACTAATATTTGAATGATGCCGTATTGAGGTAAAATAGCTATTAGCAGCTATATATATACCTACATAGACTCCTAGACTGAGTAGCAGTAGCAGTTTTCATCATTTAAAGTCGGTTCTTTTTAAAAACTTTAGGCTTCCAAAAATAGTTATTTTTACAACAAGAGAGCAAAGTTTGATATTTCTTCGAGTGCTTATTTTGAGTGAGTAATAGTAGGTAATCTTGAGCGTAGTAAGGGACTCACGCACGAGATGTAAATAACTTTGATATAGTGTAGTACACACAACTTTTCACCTCAGCAGTATCAGTCATATATGTATGTATAAAGAAGGATCACATTTTTCAGATTGTCCAATTGTTCTCATTGGACAATCTGAAAAATGTGATCCTTCTTTATCACTTATTCACTCATGTTTTCTTAAGATCCTCTACCAATTTAGTTTAATTACCGCAATCTACCACAAAAACAAAACAATCAATTGACACTCCAATCGACAACTTTTTTCTGAGACAAAACTTTGTAAGATACGGTCGGAACTTATTTTGTCTCTTTGTTTTTGGTAATGACGTGAATGGGACAGAGATAATAGAATCTAAGTATTTCGAACCGCATGTTGAAATGACATTTGAATACATAGGTCACTTGAATGTCATTTTGTCTCACTCTGAGAGCAAAATGCTATTTTGCTCACTGTTTTTAAGTAGCAAAGTACCGTTGTTCGAGCTCCTGAGGTTAAAATAATATTCTACCACAATGATATGAAAATGTTAACTCAAAATAGGGTAATTTGTTTCATTTTGTTCCTCGCATAAAGTAAATTGGAGAAATCTTGTTACTTACACCTTGACGCAACGCTGTGACCAAGAAGTTTAAAATCCCTTTGTGGAAACATCAATCTTGCTTTGTATTCTGTTTACGGCGCTCGGTCCGGCTGTTTATCTGTTTCGCCAGAGGGTTGAGATGAACTAACAAAGTATTTTGTGCGACAATCAATTACATTTTGTTTTCGTTAGGTTATTCGTATTGACGGAGACACAGGCCTGAGTAGGAAATAAGCTAGATTGATTTCTATGCGGATATTTAGCAGATCAATTTTTACTGTAGTTTTTGGATTTTTTAGAATTTTTGGAATTTATATGAATATAAATACGCTCAATCGAGTTGCTACCCGGATTGATGTGTTCCATTGTTATGAGAATGACTTCATCAAAGTCACTTTGTTTGTGTTATGTTATACTTAGAAATAGTTTTATAAATATTTTATTATGTCTCTAGTGTACATTTTGCATACATCTTTATTATAAATAAATAAAAAATGTTTAGTATGAAAAATCTCTATAATGTTCTAATGTCTTGTGAGATAGATTGTTGTGTACAGGCCAATGACCAAATGGATTTTAACAAGTTTATAAAAGTTTCGGTTTCGGTTCCGGGCGAAACTATGTCAAACCCGAATCTTCGGTTTCAGTTTAGGTTTCGCCAAAAAACCGGTTTCATCACTAAAAATCCATGTACTTTAACCTAGCAATTATAGACTCTTTGCCATTTATTTCGCCACCACTAAAATGCTTCGATATTCTGAGAGCGGCGTTAATCTACTTTATTGTGAGTGAATGCGCTCCCATTTATCCACTTAGGCTAGCTTGTGCGCCATTCGAAACGGGTATCATCGAAGTTTATTTCCTGCGATTATGTACGTATTTCCTAGTGTTATGACTAAAACCCAACCGCATGTTTCGCACTATACTAAATACTGCACTGTGATTATGTAGTTCTAGACTGCCTGAACTATACAATCGTATGCAGGCTCCTTTTTCGATTATTGCAGGTATTGTATTTTTACACATACAAACATGCATAAATGCATAAATATACATAAAAAACCGGACAAGTGCGAGTCGTACTCGCCCACCGAGGGTTCCGTACTTTTTAGTATTTGTTGTTATAGCGGCAACAGAAATACATCATCTGTGAAAATTTCAGCTGTCTAGCTATCACGGTTCATGAGATACAGCCTGGTGACAGACAGACAGACGGACAGACGGACAGACTGACAGACGGACAGACGGACAGATGGACAGACTGACAGACGGACACTGGAGTCTTAGTAGTAGGGTCCCGTTTTTACCCTTTGAGTACGGAACCCTGAAAATGAACCCCAAGCCGGTAATAAAATTGTGTTAGTCATAGGTTGGTAGCTTCCTGGACGATAGTTGGTAAAGTGATTAAGGTAGATATATATTATATTATAGCATTGTGAGCTAATAAGCGACTGCTACGTTACTGTATAAAAGAACTGGAACTACCCAAGCACGTAGAAAAAATAAAGTTTCTAGCTGAGATTTTTTCAAATTATTGAAAAAAGGCTACCTATTTCAAACACAAAAACAGCGGACTTATAGTGATGGATTATGATGAGTCAGTTGGTAGCAGACAGGTATTATATAAGGCCTAAAGTCTTTACAGCGATATACAGCACCTTATTCTCCAAATAGGACGTAAAATTCTTAGACTCCAAATAGGACGTAACATTCTTAGCAATTTACAAAAATTAACGGACACTTTCCAAAATGCGCAGTTTCAGATGGTTTCCGCCAAGGTGTTTCAACTGACTCGGTCATACTGTCTAAAAACACAGTAAATTACTATGTTCAAAGAGAAACGTCCATCTACGCCTGCTTTCTGGATTTGAGCCGCGCCTTTGACCTTGTCAACTACAAAGTGTTGTGGAACAAATTGCTGTGGGCGGGCGTGTCGCACAGTATGGTCGACTTGCTCAAATTTTGGTATGGAAACCAATCGAATAGCATCAGATGGGGTGACTCACAATCTAGTGAGTACAGACTACAATTTGGAGTCCGTCAAGGAGGGCTAACCTCACCGGATCTTTATAATATTTATATTAACGATCTGATCGATGAACTGAGGGAGACTCGTGTCGGCTGCCATATTGATGGCGTCTGTTATAATAATTTAAGTTATGCGGATGACATGGTTCTCCTCAGTCCATCGATCAGTGCCTACGCGAGTGGTTTGCCAGAACTTTGCCTTAAAAAATGGCATGAAATACAATACCGCTAAGACGGAGATAGTAATTTTTAGATATGGTAGGGGTCCAGAGAGAGTAGCACCGGTATTTATAAATGGTAATTCAGTGCAGGTTGTAACAAGTATTTAGGACATATACTATGCGATAACATGCAGGACGACCTAGACATGGAGCGTGAACGAAGGGCCCTGGCAATACGTAGAATATGCTGGCGCGCATGTTCGCTATAAGTGCTCTAAGGAGGTTTAGCCTGTGCTATTTCGGACATATTGTCAAAGTTTTTATACTTGCAAACTATGGGCAAAATATACACGAAAAGCTTACAACATCCTTAGAGTACAGTACAATGACGCCTTGCGAATTTAGACCAAACAACCACGGTTCTGCAGTGCGTCAGCGATGTTTGCTGAAGCCAGGGTACCTGACTTCTTTGCCATTATTAGAAACCGAATAGCGTCGTTCTGGAACAGGGTACGCATTTCTAATAATAGACTTATTCTGACAGTAAATGAAAACATTTACCAAAATGCGTTTTTTCTGCATTGGTTAGCCGCGCATCAGCAACCGAACCGTAAGTAGTTTAGATTTTATTGGTTTTTTAATTCTATTTAATTGTTAATGAATATCTTTTTTATCTTTTAAATTTATTGTATTTGCATTTTCAAATTAAAATTATGTAATAGGTCTTTTGCCTGAATTAAGAAAGAAAAAAATAATTGTTCAGATTTTCAGGTTCGAACTGCGTGATCATATCCATAAGCCTGTAGTACCACTAGTACCTACATGGGTCCTGTCGCGACAGTCGATCCGATCGAGTCAAGTCGGATCGGTTCGACAGTGTCGCGAAGATTTAAATAAGATATTGTCTATGGTTTAACATTTCGATGAGACAAAAGTTTACACATTTGGGTAATAACGGCCATTCTCTCATTAGAAGAAGAAGAAGATAGATCTAATAATGTGATCTGATATAATGTGTGCTATCAAGTGTTATTATCAAGAAGCCAAGAAAGGCGACGCGCAGAGTCGGTGACCACATGGGCTGGTTTACCTGAAAGCTAAGTGTTTACTGCTTTGTACCTATTGTCTTATACTATTGTACAATTATCTTGATTTATAACTTAATAGCCATCTTGCTGGTTGCCACGCGGTAATCCGTGGATCCAGTAAGTTTGTACCTATGAGTTCACGATGAAGGTCGTGGAAGTTCTTTGGAGCCCATCTTAGGTAAGGCGGACTAGGTAATTTATAGATTATGTAGGAGAGAGGTGGCTTCGGCTGCTGGCGTCTCCTTCGTCAGTGTGGCCGGCTCTAGGAGTTCTGTGGCTTTGGCTGCTAGGTTCTCCTTTATCCTGTGCAGGAATGCAGAGGTGACTACGGTCGCTATGTATTCCTTTATCAGCACGAAAGGGTGGCGGCTTCGGCCGCCAGGCGCCCCCCTTATCCTACATCCGACCGGGTAAGATGGTTCTCATATATGTTATAGTAACGAATAGATATTATGTAACTCTTATTTATGATTGATGGAAGATGCCATCATCCTTAGAAACATATAGACATAAAAGATAGAGGTTTAAACTCTCATACTTAGTGGTAGACACTTAGTGATGCGTCATTTCATATAAACCCTTTTAACCACAGATGGTGCATAAGGCAGATGAGCGAAGCAGATTATCAAGACTACAACTGGACTGTGAGGTAGGACTAACCACTCCTTAACCCTCTCATACAATACCATTTATTCCTATTGTCGCGGCGTTCTGGACTATTATGGTAGTCTAGTATATTTGCTTGTCTATAGTGTTCATTATGAGAGCGTCGCGACAAAATGGTGAAGTGTGCTGAGATTTAGGATTGATTGGATCCTTGGACCTTTCCAGTACCATTTGTGGTTTATAAACTTTATGAGAGATGACGGACAGATTTTCTAACTACTTTACAGTTGTGCGTCGCAAAGTTGCTTGAGTTTCAAGTCTGTTAATACTAATAAACAAGTGTAGATACTTGTAGTATAGTGTAACATTGAGTTAATTCATTATTGATACTCATAGACTATGTAATTTAATCTCATTTGGCTGGAAGTGCTAAAAGTCAATACCTAGTAAATTTGTAAAGTCTAATATTTGAATGCTTGTTTCAATATAATTTGTTTGAAATATTAGTTTAGGGATGAGGCATTAATCGCTGCATCTTTCAGTCTGCGGCCGAGGCTGTTTGGTGTTGTTATCATTGCTTCATGGGTTAGATAGTTCACGAGTAGCTTCGGGGAGGCTATTACAAGTAGTGGCATTCAAAAGTTAAATGAATTTTTGTTGTTAAGTCAATTGCTTGATCTAAATTAATAAGTAATGAAACTTAAGTACTAAATGATCAGTTTCTAAATTGCCTTAAAGTTCACTTGCTATGGCACTTGTTACTGAGTGACTGACAAAAAAGCTATGTTATGAACCCGACAGACAATGATAGTGAAGAAATTGTCTAGAGCGACATAAGATTCACAAATTATTGGAAAATTGGGGATATTACATATATATTATTGGGGGTATTTGTATGACATGAGGACCGAGAAAACTGGCGCATACTCCACCGACAAGAGCCATGCTCTTAAATTATGATGATGATGATGTATGACATAATAATATGAGTGATAATCAAACCAACAAATACCTCTACTAGTGAGGTATGACTCAAAACTGATTGAAATTTTACATACTTAAAGATGTACCCTATTAAATTCTGTTGAAAATAATATGATAGTCAAAATATTTCTAGATAAATTAGAAAGTAGATATTCACATCATGCTATGCTATGCATACCTACATGTACTGATTGTTAGTGTTAAATAAATCAATGGATTTTATTTCTCTTGTCCCAGGTGTACCTAACTTTCTAAGGAGAGTCAAACTCTCATTATACACCTATTGATCTATTACAGTGGACAGAGATAAATCAAAGTATCAGAGAAGCACACTAGATAAATTTAATTTCAATGATATATGAGATAGTAATGTCAAGTCATTAAGATACCTACATGATTGTAGTCATTGGACAGTAACATTTAAATGAAAATGCTACCTGAGAAGTGGGCCTAGATTTGTTTTTTATTGCGCTCTAGTATTGTTGTAAGCCGTTGACGGCACAAATGTGTCCGTACATAAGGATGGTTACCTACTAACTAACTAGTTGATCTAACTACTTTATTACCGAAGTAGACAAAACATTTTAGTACTTGTTGAAATTACATTACATGCCGACAGTAAGTAAGTCAAGATTATTCTGTTCTATGTGTCACAACACGTTTGAGTATCTCATCTTCTTTCCTGATTCCTGAGTTCAAAGTAGTCCTTTGATTTCAGCTTGACTGTAGGCGGGTAGACTATATGGTACATAACTTACCTTGATATACCTGCAAAACTATAAATTCAGTTAATTTACTTACTAGAGTTGAGCATCAGGAGTTTCAAGAAACACTCAAGTGTTAAACATATGTATTTTGCTAACCGTACATGGTCCATGGTACATAGTACCTACAGTATTAAGTAAAGAAATAAATATTTTTGATTGTACACATAAAGTCAATGGAAAAATACATTAGATGAAACACCTACCTACAAGTAGTCAAAGGTATACAGATTTACCTCAGTGTGTAATAGATAAAAGTAGCGCCTAGCTTATTCAGCTGGTTCTAAAATATCTACATGTAGCAAGGATATTTAACCTTTATAATTTTCCTTGTGGGCCCCTAGAGTTGGCATATGTTGGTCAGAGTATAATAACTAGAATGTAATATAAAGTTGCTAAGGGGAATTGTACCTTAAGAAAGTAAGTAAGGTGACCCAGGGAATAACACTTTTGAACTCCCTATGTACTTTTCTTGGACAGCTAAGTCACACTTTGCTGTGATTGTGGCGAATAATAAGATAAGCATTTAAAAATTGTTACTGCATTCTAAATTCTCACAATGTTTATAGAAAGGGGTAAGACCATATTCTAATGTGACAAAGCAATATGCTGCACTGAGTAGCTAAATACAAAAAATAACAAAGCTATCAGTTGTTAGCGTGCTTGTCGATACAGTGTCTTAATAAATTTTCACTTGTGAAGTTGAGTAAAGCCTGAATTCGACTTGGGTTATGTTGAAATAGAATGTTGACCCATATTCTTACACTTTGTTTTAAAGTATTGAGTAAAAAATGCATTATTAGACAAATTATCCATTTATTTACAGTTTCAAATTTCTAGTCGCTGCTTACACTTAATGCTTGCAGGAAATTTTGTAAAGCATTGTGTATTCTTATCTAATAGTAATTAACAAATAATACCTACAATTATTATCAGAAGGTATACATACCTTAACCATAACTAGAATGCTATTTAAAGAATAAAGGGCTGACGGATGTTTATATACGGAATGACAATTTTATTTGACACCGGTCTGGTGTTCCAGTATATTTCTTTGATTCAGCATGATGTAAAGAATGAAAGGTGATATTCGAAGGTACAAATGAAACAAAACATAGTCATGAAAATATAGTTTAATATTCAATATTACAGTAATGTTGTGAAAAGAAATTGTTCTGTTAACATTTTGTTTTGAGTGTCTATAGCAGAATATGCAATTAAATTTGGAAGAACAATTTTGTTGATAAAGTGATTATTTAAACTTTAAATAGTCACTTTAAATTTTAAAGTTTTGACGTTTGTCCAAGGTACAAAAGGTATCACGTACTACGTTTGCACACGGATGGTAGCCTGTTCGAGAAAGGGGCTTGTATCGCGTATTGTTTGAACAACAGATCAATCATTTGAGTGCGTTTAGATCTGAGGTCGATTTGAGAGGAGTTTCTGTTGTTCCCTAAGTAACACAGCTAATTGCACGTATGATTCATCCACTGGTTTTATATGCAGTTAAGGAAATTTAGCACAAAGGTCACTGCTAGAACATCATACACACATGTCCCATAAGTACGTAACGTACCCCTTTAGTATATCATTCTTAGTTTTAAAGGGCTAAGAAAGATTGGAATCAACCGAGCCGCCGGAGGTCAATGACATCTTGACATGGACATAGACTGACAATCTTGACATTTGTCAAATTCACTTCGCGCTATTTTCTCGCGCGAATATGTCAACTTGAGGTTCGTTTGAGTAACCGTTTTTGACGCTTGAATAAAAATTGCGATTGTTGATAAAATGAAACTCTCGTTTATTTGTGGATACTACGGGGAATAATTGTTTTGTTATCGTCGTCGGCCGTTAGGGCTTTGCTTGAAAATTAAAGGTATTATTTTCTAGTCCGGTCAAAATAGTTGTTGTATAAAGGAAAGTATTATACACAAGTTGTAATAAGTCCGGTGTATAGTTGAAAATTTAAATTCTAAAAATTTATTACTTTTTATTAATTTGCTGTTGGCAAAGGACCTGAACATTAGCGATTCGAATTTTGTTTTTATTAGTTTTTAGAAGTCTCGCCCCGCGCCCGTGACATGAAATGTTACAAAAGGACTTCAATTCAAATAAGTATGGATATATGTTTTCCTAATTCCTACGATTAATTGAATAATTGGAAATTTTAGTCTCTTGAGTCGTTAGACATATGCAAGAAATTATTCGGGACACCGAATATTATGCCTTCGTATAGCGCTCAAAGGAGCATGGGCGTATAAGCTCAATAAGCTCTTATGAGCATGATGACATGAAAGATATGAAAATAATTCCTAATTTTACAAGTCACTAAACGCAAATGCTTGTGACAAACCTTAAAATTTGTAATTGGTCAAGTTAAGTTTAATTGTGTAGAGTATGTAAGAATACTTCCGTGGGAAGAATAAGAATTAGTAATAAATTTCGTAAAATAACCGACAAGTTTAGCATTATACATGAACTTATAATGTAATGAATTTAAATTGTAACTAGTTTCTTGTTACAGTTGGTTGTTTGAAAGTGATATATTAGTATCATATTAATAACAGAAGATTAGTTCTTCACTATGTTTTCTTTATGATATAGAGAGCATATATATATATATATATACCTAATAAATTTAAATTTTACCTTATAGGTATAAATAAATACATGCCTACTTAGTAATTCTTGAGTCAGAAGTAAGGAAGTTGAAAGTGAAATGACTATAGTGTACCTAACCGTAATAATTAGGTAATTATTCATTCTTGCATAGCTCAAACTGTGAGCTGATGACAAATTAGTATAATTGTGATAAATTAGTTCATGCACAGCGTACTTTGCTATAAGTAAAGGCGAGTCAGCAGAGGTAGAAACATTCAGTATGTTTCTATTATTTGAGATCATTATCATCATCATCATCATACAACTAACAATTTTTTTTATCCTGATATGAAATTTGTTGAATAGAGAGTTGGCCTAAAATCTAGAAGTTAGATGTTTTGCTGAGCATGTAAAAAAGACACAAATTTGGAAGTAGAAAAAATAAATAAAATAAGAATGGAAAATGTTCCTTCTGCCTAAATATTCAGATTGATTACTTCAGTAAAGTTAGCTCCCTGATAGATTTTAGCTCCTTGCCACAGGTAGCAACCTGTGGCAGGGAGATCATGTTCATCCGTTTTATTAGTTACTTGGATAATGAGAATAAGTTGATAAATTTAAGTAACTATGTATTGAGTAAAAATTTGAATTTAAAAGAGTCTTTGGAGAATTAATGAGAAATTTGACTTAGAGATGAAATGAAATGAAAAGAAAAATCATTATCTGGTTGAAACTTACTTACTAGCCAGTGATATTTAGTAATCAATCGCAATAGAATCAATGGCAACAACTTAAATGATGTTAAATATACTATACTGTTTAGACTCACTTGTTTTAGTCACTCGTGCGACATGTTTCGGAGAGCATAAGTTTCGTTTCTCAAGCACTAACAGTGCAAGCAGCGTTCACGACGGCTGTGTATCGCGTACCTACCGTAAAATTTATTTGATGTTAATATGTCTCACGACAGATTATATTCGATTAAGTGATGTTATTCAGAACGAATGTAGTCGAAGAAATAAGCTATAGTATATACAGATTCAGAATGAATGAAGTCGAAGAATTAAGCTATAGTATATTCAGATTCAGAACGAATGTATTCGAAGAACAAAGCTATAGTATATTGTGGTTTTAAAGTTCCAGAAGGGAAAGATGTCCTCTTGAAGATTACTAGCGATTCATAGAAAAATATGTTGAATTATTGAGCCTTTGTAAGACAGAGGGAATATATTTCTCCCATGATTGAGAACTTTGTTTCAAAGTGATAGAGTTCAATTTTGCATAATTTCTGACATCCTTATGCCTTATGAAGGATCAATATGATGATGAAAGAAACGGAAGATGTGATTCTTATTAGTTATGTTATGGTCTTAGATACCTATAGTATTTCTATTAGAATGGGTTCCGTAACAAGAGCGGTGCGAGCCGCGAAATTGAGGAAATAGCAATTCACCTAGTATTAAGTGCAATAACTTGTTGACCAATTCATATTTATTGCTTATAAACTTTCTTGAATTGCCGTTTACATCCTATGTATTTACATCTCAGATGCACGTGAGGTTTCTCGTCATATAGTTTGAAAAGGAGATACCTATGTTATAATAGCTACGTTGACATACGGAAGCGTTTCACATCGATTGATTGAAACGAATCAAGAGTTCACATTTTGGCCGTTTGGGTTATAAACGCCGCGCTTTGATGATATATTTGTTATGTAACAATATAATGTGTTACAACAAGAACTTTAGCAAAATAGAGTTTGCAAAGTAGATGAATATTATTGAATATATAATACATATGTCATTAAAGTTCTTAACTTCAGACACGTTGGTTAACAGTAATGGATTACAATGATATAGTTTGCCTTTATGTGTAGAGAACGATAATATATTCAGTAAACAAATTAAGAGAATTTGTGCAGACATTATATGACGTAATTGAAATTGAGTATGAAATTTGCATACAACTTCGGGAGTAACGATTATAAAAATGAATTAATATTGGAGATCGTTACAAGTAAATTAAAGTTTGATGTACCTATCAAGGAAACTCTCGTAACCAAATTAGATTTTGAAATAGTAATTTAATTGAATTATTATATATATGCTTACAGGCAAATGATGTTGCCACAGAATAACATAACGGGTTTTTTAGTCTCGTGGGTAAGAGTAAGCGATGTTTATACTATGTGAAACAGTTATTTTAGACTACATGTTAAAACTACATTGGAATCGCTATATTAAGCACTGAATTAATGGCACATTTAAGAACAACAGTAATTACGTAGGTAATCGACAATTAAGATGTATGGTTCTGAGCCATTTTAAGTTTCGCTTTGGCTATTAATCTAACTTATTTGTGCTTTTACTTGAGTATGAGGACCCACGCCCTTCTCGCGCTGGAGAGGAGGCCTGTGCCCAGCAGTGGGACATTATGTGGGCTAAATATTTTAGTAATACGTAGTTGTTATTATACAAGTAATTAAAACGAAGTCTTGAGTTACTTTCGATCAAAAGCGATCTGTGCCAGAATTTAAATGAGTTTGTCATGTACATGTGTATGTACTTATATGAAGTGCCTAAGGGCAGTATTTACGTCTAATATAAAATATACTCTTGGAGATAAAACTCATAAATATGATACTTACATCTAGGTGTTCAAATAACACTTTATGATTAGTCTTGTTAGTATACAGACTGTCAGATATTTTCGTTATTAATGTTAAACGATTACGACTTGAAAGTGCACTTACTTGCTTTTCTTCCTTTTATTGGGGAGGGCTGCCAAGCAGGATAAGTCCATATAGTAACGAATGAGGTTGACAGACCAAGACAGACAGCAGGAAAGACAGAAGACAGATTCCTGCAGCTACTGCTAGATTTAGCAGCAGCTACTTTGTTGTGACATCGTGTAAGGCCCGCGGTGGCATCGATGTTTTTATTCACGCATGAGGCGGTGAATGTAAAATCTGTACCTATCGTGTAAGGCCCGCTGTGGCATCGATGGTTTTATTCACGCATGAGGCGGTTAATGCAATTTCTGTATCGTGTAAGGCCCGCTGTGGCATCGATGTTTGTATTAATGGGTGTAAGACCCGTAAGATATCCGAGTACGATTGTAATCAAGTAAGACCCACAGTGACAGTGTGGGTTCGTATCAGAGTATAAAGCCAAGGGTGGATTTAGAATATAGTCTAGATTCATAATATTAACAAGTGAGATAATAGTGACGTTCTAACAGGGTTAGAAGTACAATACAGAGTTATTATTTGGATAAATAGAGATGAATACGACTTTATGTGCATAATAAATTAATAACATATAATTATTCAATTTCAAGACTAAGAAAAGGAAACTGAGTTTGCTTAAGTTGTTAGCAACATTAAACTTAGAGGATGATATGGTGGTTATCCTGGTAATGATGAGTGTTTATAATAATCATACATATTAGAAGAGGTCGCGATTTAATTCCTTGAGCGAATATCTGAGAGATTTAAATTGACAGACGAAACGACTATTAGTTAGTTAATGAAGGACTGACTTTAAACAGAGTTGTTCGTAGTACAATGTCAGATAGTTCAGATACCAAAGTTGGGTATTTGTTCTAGGAAAGTATTAATTGAATTAGAGTACCCACATTTTTAAGTATTTTTACGGAATATGTAAGTAAGTAAATAAGCATACTTAATAAAGCTGACTGAGACTTATTATCCCAACTTTACTACACTTAGAGGAAGCTACAAGTAAATGGAAACTTGATGACGATAAAGTTAAGGTCAGTTAAAGAGGAAAGATCCTAGACCTTAAGACAATGGATAGAGAGAAAGAACGTAATCAAACTTGAATATCTATCTATAAATCGTCATTTTTCCTGTCTAGTCGGCAGTGTCGCGACAGTCGATCCGATCGAGTCAAGTCGGATCGGTTCGACAGTGTCGCGAAGATTTAAATAAGATATTGTCTATGGTTTAACATTTCGATGAGACAAAAGTTTACACATTTGGGTAATAACGGCCATTCTCTCATTAGAAGAAGAAGAAGATAGATCTAATAATGTGATCTGATATAATGTGTGCTATCAAGTGTTATTATCAAGAAGCCAAGAAAGGCGACGCGCAGAGTCGGTGACCACATGGGCTGGTTTACCTGAAAGCTAAGTGTTTACTGCTTTGTACCTATTGTCTTATACTATTGTACAATTATCTTGATTTATAACTTAATAGCCATCTTGCTGGTTGCCACGCGGTAATCCGTGGATCCAGTAAGTTTGTACCTATGAGTTCACGATGAAGGTCGTGGAAGTTCTTTGGAGCCCATCTTAGGTAAGGCGGACTAGGTAATTTATAGATTATGTAGGAGAGAGGTGGCTTCGGCTGCTGGCGTCTCCTTCGTCAGTGTGGCCGGCTCTAGGAGTTCTGTGGCTTTGGCTGCTAGGTTCTCCTTTATCCTGTGCAGGAATGCAGAGGTGACTACGGTCGCTATGTATTCCTTTATCAGCACGAAAGGGTGGCGGCTTCGGCCGCCAGGCGCCCCCCTTATCCTACATCCGACCGGGTAAGATGGTTCTCATATATGTTATAGTAACGAATAGATATTATGTAACTCTTATTTATGATTGATGGAAGATGCCATCATCCTTAGAAACATATAGACATAAAAGATAGAGGTTTAAACTCTCATACTTAGTGGTAGACACTTAGTGATGCGTCATTTCATATAAACCCTTTTAACCACAGATGGTGCATAAGGCAGATGAGCGAAGCAGATTATCAAGACTACAACTGGACTGTGAGGTAGGACTAACCACTCCTTAACCCTCTCATACAATACCATTTATTCCTATTGTCGCGGCGTTCTGGACTATTATGGTAGTCTAGTATATTTGCTTGTCTATAGTGTTCATTATGAGAGCGTCGCGACAGGTCCGTCGCGATGGGCTGATCCTAATCAGATCAAAGAGGGAAAAGCAACAAGTTCTAATACGTGACATCTAGACTACCTTGAACAGGAATCGATAGAAGCACGATAATCCAGAAAGACGTCAAGTGATAACGATTTTCAGAGCTACCTAATCAATAATCATATTTAGAACAAGTAGCGCCTTTTTCTGTCCATAGTCTCGTCAAACATACTTGTCTATGAATAAATAAATAAATAATAAGACCAGAAAAATAAACAAATGGCAGATATATTTCTGCTATCGGTACGTCTACCTATTAACATACTCTAATCATTATCTGCATTTGACAAGTTCAATTTTTTTTATGAAATAGGAGGCAAACGAGCAGACGGATCACCTGATGGTAAGCGATTACCGCCGCCCATGGACACCCGCAACATCAGAGGGGTTGTAAGTGCGTTGCCGGCCTTTAAGATGGGAGTACGCTCTTTTCTGCAGCAGGCAAATATTCATAATATATGCCAATTACACATAAGGTAGGATGGGGACGTTTGAAACACTTTATGTTTAACCGCCTGTAACTGTTTTATTTGTTAGAAGGGTATGTGCCTGTATTATTAAATGTTATTTATATAGTTTTAAAATATTTAAAATGTATTTGAAAAGCCTATCGCCCAAGGTTACCTTATGATAGGGAATTAAAGAAAATGTGGAAGAGTGGTTCAATTGACCCGTATGGACGTGAGTTTATTGAAACACTATGTGGGGACGTTTGAAACACCTTAATATATTCGGCAAAATGAAAGATAATTTGTTATTTCTAATCATTTTTAAATTACTATTGTGTCACAATCAGATCGCAGTGTGCCGGATATGAGCTGCATAGTTTTATTTAGCTCCGTATCGACTTCGTTGGTGTGAACACATCAGTCAGACTGGCGCGCAATACTCAGCTGAGGAATACACCAGCGATAAGGCAGATGTACGCAGTGTCGGCATTTGCTTCCAAGATGTTCTAGTTAATTTGTGAATGATATTGTTGCGTGTTTGTAGTTTACGTCCAGTACAAGCGAGATGTTCTTTGAAGGTCAGAGAGCGGTCAAGGATGACACCGAGGTATTTTGGAGTAGAATTGTGTCTCAGCGTCGAACCGTTGAGAGAAATAAAACTATGAAAACGGATTATATCGCGTATATTGAATTTATAATACATCCCGACGTTTCGAACTCTTTACAGCGTTCGTGGTCAACGGGTGACTGAGGAAAAATTACAAAGTGCAAAAATACCCACGTACTAAAATAATGAACAATCATAGACTACAAACTTTAAGGCTGGTTGTACATGCAAAATCGGTTCATAAGGCTAGTTATACACTACAATTATTTCCAAGTAAAGATATATATATATATATATATATATATATATATATACGCGATAAAAACTACGCCGGCTCCAACCCTACACCACGGACCCGAGAAGATTTAATTCCCTCCTAAATTGTAGGAGGGTATCCCAATATGGGACCGGCAACAAACTCGGCGGGACACATCTTTTCAAAACATCAGAATGTCCAGCATCATCCAACACTAAGGTCTCACAGTCTATGTCTCGCTTGCTCCTAAAGAGTTCGAAACGTCGGGATGTATTATAAATTCAATATACGCGATATAATCCGTTTTCATAGTTTTATTTCATGAGTAACTATCGCGGTAACCGAAGACAATATTACGTTGAGAGAAACTTTAAGCTCGCGGTTTGCGTAGGTGGAGACAGCATGTTTCGGTCTTACTAATGTGCTAGGAGCCATGCTTTGAAATACCTTGCTAGTGTCCTGCGTTAATGTCCGCTCCAGGTTGCTAAAAGTCTTATGCTGCGTGACAAGGCAAATATCGTCGCCTTATATAAATTTACATGCCAGGGTGGAAGGCAGGTCGTGGATGTACAGATTGAATAAGGGAAATAAATATAATGAAAGCGTTGTTATTATAAGGCATTCATATAACACTTGGCCTGTACAAAATATGTCGATATTATAGCGTGGCGATTGTGCGCGGGGATGATATTGACACTTGGTGCTTCAGATGAAATATTAATAACACACGTGAATACTGTCCATGAGGGAACGTATCGAAAACAATTTCTGTATTGTCCCGGTTAACTTTAATTTCACAAGCTCATAACTTACTATTTTGGCATAACATATAATTTATCTGACTAGGCCCTAATAGAGTTTGATTGGATTTATTTTGATTGGACAAATAATCATCACAAGGTGTTTATTTAGGGTTCCGTACCCAAAGGGTAAAAACGGGACCCTATTACTAAGACTCCGCTGTCCGTCTGTCGGTCTGTCACCAGGCTGTATCTCATGAACCGTGATAGCTAGACAGTTGAAATTTTCACAGATGATGTATTTCTGTTGCCGCTATAAAAACAAATACTAAAAAGTACGGAACCCTCGGTGCGCGAGTCCGACTCGCACTTGGCCGGTTTTTTATAGTACTTCATGTCGTTACACTGATATTAAGCAAAATACATGTTAAAATGAGTGCATTCTTATAGTTCGAAGATAAGAAGGACCGTTTTACTATATTTCTATATTTTTTTCTATATTTTTGTAGGTAGGGGTAGATAGGCACCATTCATACACGGGGTAGTTTCATACAGTCACTGTTACAGTATATCAGAACAGCGTATTTATTACAGCTTTGCTTGAATAAGTAGCCATTGGCGAGAGTCAGGTGTCCACGAAGTTAGCCGCCAACGCAGCTGTCGCAAGCGACATGAGACGAAGTAATGTAGTGTTTTTGCACTCTCGAAGTAAATATTTGGACCATATTCTCAGATGTTTCGTGCTGAAGTAGGTACAGTCAAAGATAGATATAACTCAGTAATAGATGGATACAGTCTAAGGAAAAAACGTGCCTCGAAAATCAAGAAAATTTGATTCTCGTTCAGAGGGCGCTACTAGTTTTGGCCTACAGTCGTATAGATGGCGTTGACGGTTTCGTTTGTTATTTAACAATTTTAACGCATATCAGTGAAAGAACATGGGTCAAAATCATAAAAATAATTAATGCAAATAATAAAAATCATTTATCTATATTTAAATACATTCTATCGTATTTTTATAAATCTTCATTTTTAGTTTTAAAGTGTGTCGACAGATGGCAGTGAATTTACTGGGGTTACAAAATTTACTATGACAGTACCGCTCTAGTATAAGTTACTCTATGGTACAGTGTTAAATTCTACGGAACTGTTGCTCAATGGAAAGTTACTACGATCACGACTATAATAACGTATAATATATTTTGTAGGTTCTTCTACATGATTTATGGGTAGGTATAAATCATTTTTTTTTATACCACGTCGGTGGCAATCAAGCATACGGCCCGCCTGATGGTAAGCAGTTACCGTAGCCTATGGACGCCTGCAACACCGGAGATATTACACGCGCGTTGCCGACCCTAACACTCCTCTCCCTCGGCCTCGTTGAGCTCTGGCAACCTTACTTACCTGCAGGAACACAACACTATGAGTAGGGTCTAGTGTTATTTGGCTGCGGTTTTCTGTAAGGTGGAGGTACTTCCCCAGTTGGGCTCTGCTCTAGATCTGGAATGACATCCGCTGTCCTGTGCCCTACCACACAAAGCGAGATGTCATTCACAGTGCCCATACCTCTCTTTTGGACGTAGTTTAAGGACATATCCGGGTCCGGACGCAGTTTAAGGACATACCCGGGTCCCGGGTTCCGGGTCCGGGGTTTTTTACCTTTGGGGTAGGTTCGTACACCTACTACATGGGCAAATTCGTATTACAAACAAACTGTACAAATGTACATTAATTACCAATATTTCCAAAAATGATAAGCAGGAAGACAGTAGGTATTACCACATTAATAGATAAAAGACAATAGGACATTCGCAAAGATGTTTTGGAAGGAACATTGTCTTACAAAAACCTATATGTACCAGGTTACGTTTTGTAATGTAATAAAAATATGTTTTTATTGACGACAAGTTTTAACGTTTTATTTATTATATCATCGCTATTTTCATGGCCAATCAAAACGATATTTAATAAATATTTTGATGTTTTCTGAATGTTCCCCAACCTATGTACTGTTGACTGTACGCCTAGGTGGGGTAGATTCGTACATTCGAGAGCTTCTACTAAAATTCAATCTATTCATTTATTATAAAAGTTATCGACTTCTAACTTTTTGAGTAGGGAGCGGAATGTACGCAGAATGTTGTATGTAATAACTAATTGAGAAATCCATCTTTAAAGATCATTTTTTGAAAAACCAAAACCTCTCCTCCCCTAAAGTCGCCACTGCTGCCTTAAAATAAACTAGGAGGCATTGGTGAAATGAAGACGATTGGGTATATAGTACCTATTATCTTTTATAAATAATATTACGGTTTTCGCCAGTTTCTTTACGACAAAATAAGCTACCGGTCTTATTAAATTATATTTAAATATTTCATCGTCAGATTTAGAAGTAAAGTAATAAAAAAACCGCCCAATTGCGAGTCGGACTCGCGCACGAAGGTACCAATACGCAAAAAACGGCAAAAAAATCACGTTTGTTGTATGGGAGCCCCACTTAAATATTTATTTTATTCTGTTTTTAGTATTCGTTATAGCGGCAACAGAAATACATCATTTATGAAAATGTCAACTGTCTAGCTATCACGTTTCATGAGATACAGCCTGGTGACAGACAGACGAACAGACAGACAGACAGACAGACGGGCAGTGGAGTCTTAGCAATAGGGTCCCGTTTTTACCCTTTGGGTACGGAACCCTAAAAATGAAGAACTGTAAATATTTGTTGGGAATAACCGCAAAACTAACGTTGAGTACTAAATGCAAGTCATTAAAAAAATCTCGTCTTTATAGTATACGATATTGAAAATGCACTACGTTTTAGTTTACATTAATGAATACCTACATTTCATGAGTTAATAAAAGGCTTTCAAATCCGTCAAAAACTGGGGCAGCAACTGGGGGTTTTTCTCTAGCTACGGTTTATTAAAGTGTATTCTAATTTACGGGGGGTACTTAAAGTTTCCAAGTAGCAGCCTGCTGCTGGAACCCTGGTTAAGTTCCGCCAATAGGCACGCCTGAACGCGCGCCACATAACTCGCTTGATAACGAATACCTACTCTGTTTTTGCCACTACGCTATCGGGCGAATTAGTTTCCAATTGTCTGTCTAGTTGTTTTCTGATAGTTGCGAGTGGTTATTTGTTAGGTATAAGTTATAACTGTTCAAGTCTCAGCTAAATAAAATCAGCTAATGCAAAATGTTACATAGCGAGTAAAGAAATTTCTTTAATATCCACGTTTATGATTTATATTTTTTTAATCGGAGTGTTCGGTCTAAATACTAATTTCGGATTGCGTCTTCAGCAGCGTTACTGCTTCACCGTTGCTCCGACCACTTATCAAGGAGATTGAAATTGACGTCGCCCTTTTTCCGCTGTCGCAACGGTGCAGAACCTTTAGGTCGAAGGCACCTATTGAGGTTAATTCTAATTACGACGGCATTAACAGTTTTGAATGATTCACGGTTAGTTTACTAGACTTATGTATATTGACCGGGATATAGACCGTGATTACCTTTTGTATTAAAAAAAACTTTAAAAGCCTTTTTAGGGTTCCGTACCCAAAGGGTAAAAACGGGACCCTATTACTAAGACTCCGCTGTCCGTCTGTCTGTCTGTCACCAGGCTGTATCTCATAAACCGTGATAGCTAGACAGTTGAAATTTTCACAGATGATGTATTTCTGTTGCCGCTATAACAACAAGTACTAAAAAGTACGGAACCCTCGGTGCGGGAGTCCGACTCGCACGTGGCCGCACTTTTGTATTAAAAGGTAATCACGGTCTATATCCCGGTCAATATAAGTCTACGACGGCATTGTTATTCAACATTGCTGAAGACTACATGGCTACAGGAAATGACGAATTGGCATTTAATGCAGATCATTCTGCAGCTGCCAGCAATGCTGCACAGCGAAACTAGCAATAAATTGCTAGAATTGCATTATAAACAAGTACCGGTATAAAAAAGGAAGAAGAGAAAGAGAATATACATAAGTAAGTATAATTATCCATATCGCACAAACAAAAGACATAATTTGAATGATAATGATAAAATATGACAACAGTTTGATTGTATTGAAGTGACAGCGTGATAATGTTACCTAGATCAACCGCGCGATGTCTCATGCATTTTCTTTGTGTGTCATAAACGCGCTGAATAGGTATACGTGTCTTTTATTTTACACAAACATGCAGGCGGGATAAATAATATAGTAATTCTATTTGAATCCTCGTACTATACATATACACAGGCTTATTGCAGCTAGAACCAAAAACATAGCTGCAGTCATTCCGATTCCAACGGATAGTTTGGTTGTTGTAGCACGGATATAATAGTTCAACAATCCAACATGTGCCTGCCCACATATACTTGTACTAGCATGTATCTAGGTAGTGCATTCGATAAACACCGAAACATCCTAACATACCGAGAGCGATAAATCGGTTCCGCTCCCGCGCCCGCTCCGCTTCCCTCGACGCTAGAAGCTGTTAATTTCCGCTAGCTTAAATTGTATCGGTTGAGTATAGTAGCTAGTATTATTACGCCTTCCCAGCAGTTTGCGACTTGTTACATAACATTCATTAGGTTTAGAGTTTAGTGTGTAAGTTAGCGACAAGGTAACTACTTAATTTGTGTAGTAAATTAAAACTAGGATAATAAATTCGATTAGATCGGTATAGAAATTTATTGCAAACATTAATATGCCCATCATTTATACACCTTCACTAGCCTCAATAAGTTAATGTATTATTCATTCCTATATAAGAGACATAACAAACGTCCCTAAGAAACGTAACAGGTGAAGTAATAAGTCCAAATGATTAATAGCTGTTTGGGACTTGAAACGTGTATGAATAACGGCATGCTTCATCTCTATTCCACTGTACACAACAGCCACAACAGGCATTCAAAAAAAAGTTCGGATTTGGATTTTGTTGTTATCCGGGCAGACCTGAAGCGTTGTTGTTGTTAGAAAATAACCATCGTAAGTAACCGCTAGCACACGAGCTACACCGCTCAGGGTGCCTATCGAACATGCCAATCGTTTACGCTCCGTAGCGAACGAAACGCAACTGTCATCACTGTCGCACTGATACATATTTGTAAGAGCTAATGATAGAGCTTTTCGTTGTCGTAGTGCAAGCGATTGTCGCCTTGGCTAGGCACATACAGCTGCGTCATAGTCAAAGAAATGAGGCGGCGTATTCTGATATGAATTTGATCTGGAATTGTTACCATTACCTTGTTACCTTTACCGACAGCGTCTCTCTTCAATATAGGCGCAGTTTTATCTGCGCTCGTAGGCCGCTCTAGTTGGATATTGAGGAAATGACACAGATGTTTCGGATCACATGTAATTCCAACAATTTTGCCGTGTATTTCTTAATTTTGTAAATTTACTGGCTTATTTTTTTATTAGATTTTATACTAATATTTTATGGTAGCACTTAATACTTATGCACATTAGGGGCTGCATACACAATGAGATTGGTTTAGTCTGTGTTCATACATTTGCTATTTTTATTTAATATAGTTAGTTCTGAATTTCAAAGATGATGATGTATATAATTAATCATACCACAAATTAAATCCTGCTATCAAAATTGAATATTTACATATATCTTAGTCACGTATGAATTACGTGGTGTAGACAGTAAATTCAATTTTAGCACCAGGTATGGTGAAAGGGTAATTGTACTTATTAATTTTCGAAAAATAATCTGACCCTATTCATGCAAATAAATAATTTGTGATTTATGATTTATTTATGATTTAAAGTCAGATTTTTTGTTCTTAAACTAAAAACTCAATACCTTGCCGCTGGATTCCTGCAACCTTTATCTGACCGTCTGTAAAAAATATGTGAGGCTTATTTAAGTAGGTACGCTGCGCTACGTTTGGTGTATTATGAAAAATAGAACAAGGGATGACAAAATTACCTAACCAATGCCCAACAAAGCGTAGTCCGTCACGGCTCAGGGCTACCATAATCATAGCAATTGGCCAGTGACGTCACAATCTGCGAGGTTCATTACCTCTAATACCTACGCCGATTCATTGATTCTCTAGGGATTAAGTTGTTCATTTTGGTGTAGTGATAACCACAGGCTTTTATGCACAGTCAGCTGCAGAGAGCGGTGCCCCCAAAGGTGCAAACAAATTTATATGCAAGGGGGGGGGGGGGGGGTGAGATTCGGATTCTGATTCATCTTTATTTGTCGAAAAAGGGTTAGTTACAGATCTTAAAATTAGGTTAATAATTAATCCACCTTGATCCGCAATCTCAAGACAGACGAACAATATCAAGTTAAAATTATGCCAAAAAAAATCTAATCAATACATTTTTCAAGCCACCATGTCATCATGTTTTTATAATTCATAAATTCTTTAATATTGCAGAAACACTAGAAACAATGATCTTGGAGCCAAATTCTAAAGGTACAAATTCAAAGGTACAATTCTTTGCCTTAAAAATTCCTCATTTCTGTTGGTAAATTGTTGTAAAACGAGAATACACATATAATACGCATGTAATATCTCTGGTGTTGCGGGCGTCCATAGGCTACGGTGACTGCTTACCACCAGGCGGGCCGTACACTTGATTGCCACCGACGTGGTATAAAAAAAATTATGTTTGTAAATTTCAGTCCTACAGCGTGCCTGGTCTAAAAGATCTCTGTAAGGTGCCCTCAAGTTACCTGCAAATACATCAGACCTTCTCTTAAAATAAAAAACATATTATAGATAGGCCTACAGCTACATCTTGTCCATGCATTTGCAATTGCGCGTATACATCTTTTTTGTATCTTGAACACTATCAACGTCCACAGAATGGTCCCATAGGATAAGGCCATAATTGAGGACGGATGAAACATAGCCATGGTAGGCCATGAGTGCTGCTTCAAAGGATACACCCTGCCTTAACTTTCTCAATGCGAATACCAACCGGTCGAGTCTACCACAAATATAATCAATATGACGCTTCCAGTCAAGAAAGGAATCCATATGAATGCCCAGAAATTTTACTTTTTTGGTTTCCATTAGAGCAATACTATTAATGGCAATATTTAATTGAGTAGCAGCTAACCTGGATAAGTGAAATTGCATATCCTTTTGGTCTTGCCTTAGCCGACCGGCCAGAGTGAAGTCGCAAGAGCTGCGTTCTCGAGGGCAGATGTGGAAACCTAAGTGGCGAGTTGGCTATATGTTTGAAATCCAGTGACACCTCTCTACCCTTAGCCCTCACACATTAAGCCATACTAGATGTCGCTTTTCGTGAGAGCCAATCTTGTTGGGGCGAGACACAGTCTGCCGGAAATAAAATTGTACACCGTTTTATTAGGCAGGCGTCCGGTTATTTATCCCATAGCCCACAGTCAGTACTTAGTCCATGGCTTGCACCCAATAGCCCAATTCATTTAAGATTCCATCAATTTCCAATAGTCTTTACACCCTGGCGGATGCTGTCCCTGCGTGCGTCCCATGACACGGGCAAGGACAGGATCCGCTCGGTGTACCCCTCACATTTCATTAAAGTGTCTAAAGGGCTCTACGTGTTGGCTTCGGCTTCGCACACGCCTCCCAAAAGTCCGAAACACCATTTTTCCGTGATGGGAAAGACATACTACTTTGTTTACCATTCAGATGTTTTTGCTCCGGCGGCTAAGCCAGCATTATAGCCAAGCTAATACTTGAAAAAGTTTTAAAGTATATGGATTATTGAAGATTAACCAACTTCTTAATGGTAGCATCTCTTTTAAAAGCTATCTTATCTGATTAGTTAAATTAAATAATGGCGTGGACCTTGGTAGCATTTCTAAGTAAATTTACTTAGGTTACATTACAGAGGTTAAAGGAATGACCGTTTCGATTCTAGGCGACAATTAACTGCTTTCCAACTTTAAGTTAACAACGTCTAGTTTCAAACTTAATGACTAAAATACAAAACATTGTAAGTTTAAAAACATAAACGAAAATTGTAGGTACTTCCAGACTTTCGAACACCACGTAATAATTTAACACTAGAAAAACAATACCCGTTTACTGTAAAATGATTTCAAGAGCTTGTGGAAAATAATTCATTTAAGTGTGACTAAATTCCGCCTCATCACTTTTTGGGGAGCGCCTTTGTATGCGGCTCTTCTCGCTAAGTACGTTATGTAAATGTAATACTGGAGGCAGGACCAGTCGGTCCTTGTACGGTGTAAATAGCCAAGCCCATATTATTAAATACAGTCTGCGTAGAAATACGGAGTTATTTTTCTATAATTGCGGCATGTAACGGTTTTGCTTATGTTTGATTTTACTCTGTGGCTATAGATAATGTTTAAGGTTGAATAATACTATGTATAAATAAGTGGTCAAAAAAGTGCAGTGGTTGGTTGATAGTTTGTTAAAATTTGAGTCTGTGTTTTAAAGTGGACACTGGACAAAAGTTGCACATAAAGTATTTTTTTCCCTTATTAAGGGGTTTTTTCAAATGAACGAATATGTCGCCCCATAAAAACAGTCTTAATTAATAAAGTTAAAAGAAAGTAAACAACCAAATCTAGTTTAAAGTACATCACAAATTTCTGTCCCTCAGACCGTAATAACTTAATAACATTTAATACCTTTTCAACTACATCGGACATGGGTCGAATCGATAGGTACGAGTAGGTATTACGTAATTAACCCAATGGAACTCTCATGAAATAGTTGTATTCTAGCGACTGCTCATTTCGGACACACTACATTAAAATGTGACACACATTTTCGACGCGATTACATAAGGTGCATAATTCCGAATTCACTTTACGCATGAGATAGGCGAACTTATTCAATGGAATGGAGTTTTTTTATTGAGATTTGGAAAATTTTTGAAAACGAAACGGCCAAGCCAAGATTATGCTTTAGAGTTAGAGCTAAACTTTTTAGTGTAAAATCTATAGGTAGTATTAGTAGTCTTGGCCACACTTTACACGATATATTTTTGGTGGAATTGGTTTGTTTGGTTCCTTTGTTTGTTGGTTTGTTAACATCGATTTGACATTACCTATTACATAGAGTAACTTATACTAGAGCGGTACTGTCATAGTACATTTTGTAACCCCAGTAAATTCACTGTCATCTGTCGACACATTTTAAAACTAAAAATGAAGATTTATAAAAATACGATAATATGTATTTAAATATGGATAAATGATTTTTTTATTTGCATTAATTATTTTTATGATTTTGACCCATGTTCTTTCACTGATATGCGTTAAAATTGTTAAATAACAAACAAAACCGTCAACGCCATCTATACGACAGTAGGCCAAAGCTAGTAGCGCCCTCTGAACGAGAATCAAATTTTCTTGATTTTCGAGGCACGTTTTTTCCTTAGACTGTATCCATCTATTACGGAGTTATATGTATCTTTGCCTATTAGCACTGCAATCATTGTTATGAGAGAAGAAGCTAATAGAAAAATATACTTCTGTGACGCACTAATTTGACTATTGTCGCGAATTCGTAATTGTTATAAACACAATATACATAGAAGTTATATTTTGGACAAATTTAACTATTCTAAACTAAACTAAAATTAAATAAGCTATAACACTAATTAAATAGTTGCGGCGGCGGCCTTGCTTATACAGTAGCAGGTTGCGTACAATACGTTAACAATGCTGTTCGTCGATTCGCTCACTCTCCGACAAACGACCAGTGCCTTTTACGCATTATAGTGTAAAAGTCATCTACTCTGTTCACGAACTTCTGTTCTGTTATAAATAGTTAAATAGGTACTCCATATGGTACACAATTCACAGGATGGGGGAAATTCACAGTGCCCACCACTCACGCTCAAGCACGAGGTGGAACACATCGTGATTTAGAAAGGCTTGATAGACGAATACTAAATTATTTTGCTCGGGACCTGCGGAGGAGTACTCCGAAAGCTTCTAATCGGTACCATGTTTCTCAGTTATGTTTGGCGGTTTTTAAATTCTTCGGGCTATCGAACGAACACGAAAGTCCCATCGCGCAGGAACTACGCCAGCGAGCTATCATCAAATCATCACAGACGAAGGGCAAACTTGCGTTTACAACAAGGCTTGTGAGCCTTATTATGACAAATTTTACAATAAATACTTATGAAATAAAACTTTGAAAACGGATTAAAACGGTTTATGGATTATTGCACGAGGCCATTGAGATTAAGAAATATCCAAACTGTAATAGGGAGATGGCTTTTCTCTACCACCAGCTTGGGATCCAGTAGTTCATCTGATAAAGGAACAAGCGAGACATAGACTGTGAGACTTTTGTGTTGGATGATGTTGGACATTCTCATTATAATATGTTTTGAAAAGATGTGTCCCGCCGAGTTTTTTCCGGTCCCATATTGGGATACTAAATCTTCTCGGGTCAGAGGTGGAGAGTTAGAGCCGACGTAGCTTTATCTCGTATATCTTTACTTGAAAATAGTTGTATTTTATAACTAGCCTTATAAACCGATTTTGCATGTACAACCAGCCTTAAAGTTATAGTTTATTATGGTTCATTATTTTTGTATGTGGGTAGTTTTGCACATTGTAGTTTTTCCTCAGTCACCCGTTGACCACGAACGCTGTAAACGTCGGGATGTATTATAAATTCAATATACGCGATATAATCCGTTTTCATAGTTTTATTTCATGATTAACTATCGCGGTAACCGAAAACAATTCTAAATACTTAGCTGTTTTTATTTTAAAGCAGTCATGTCACTGAGGACTTTTTTTAAATAATTTTGTTCCGATCTGACATTTATAATATTAAAAATGTTGTTCTTGGCCATGTGATTTTCATACATTTTAAATCTTGTGTGTGACATTGTACTA
Organism: Cydia strobilella; assembly: GCF_947568885.1. NCBI lineage: Eukaryota > Metazoa > Arthropoda > Insecta > Lepidoptera > Tortricidae > Cydia > Cydia strobilella. Next base: position 10,982,632 of record NC_086045.1, on the reverse strand, counting down.
GGTAATAATTAATATTTACATTCGGACATACTTGAGTGAGATAAAATGTTCCAAATGTAAATAGACTGATGAGATGACATGCTAAGTTTTAAAACTAACCAGACTGATATGCTGACAATCAATTTGAAATGTGTCACAGATAAAATTAAAGAAACGGTACTTGACGGAAGTATTTTAATTGTAGTGACCATGCGTGTCGTAAAATAATTAAAAACTTTTTTTTATGATCCCTAAAAAATTAACGTTAATCTCACCAATACGGAGTAACTTACAATTTTCTGAATCCGTAGGGTTGATCCTGCTCGCGTCTTCTGAATCATCCTGTAGATGGACTAACTAGATCAAATCTGCCGTATCTGCATATTGCCAAAAATATAGACACCATCGTCATCGTCGGGCTGTCAAACGTCAGCACGGTCAAAAATTTTGACAGGTTAGCTCAAAAATTCACAATACGTAGGTACTTTCTCGTTTAACAAATTATAATATTCGCACTGCTTTTGGGGCGCGGCACGACAGGCCATTAATTCTGCTTAGACTGGCGAGACCTCCAATTTGAAAACTTTCAGACTACAGTGCACAATAAAATGCTGTTACTGTGCAAACAAAATAAAATGAAACAGAACTAGTTGGTTGATTAATGCAGGCAAACAGGTAACGGGAACGTTTTCTTAGGCGTATACCCGTCTGTAAATCCGGCGGATTAGGTTCGTCGACAACTTTTAATTTAAAACGACTTACCGCCCGATTGCCAACGGCGGCTCGGATTAAAACTTCTTCAGCTGTACAAGGACTACCTTACCTGTCCTGACTGTACCTATCTCCAGATATAAATAAAAGTTGAAACATAAATAAAGGAAGCCCTGGCAACTTTGTTTAAGGTATGTTTTGCCGAATGTTAAAACTTCTAAGACGAATCTTTGAGAATTATACTTAGGAAAACTTGTCAATTTTTACGTTTTCAACTTTATACTTAAGAAAAAGTTGATTAATTGGCAGGAGAACTTTCTAGGGAATGTTATTGTATTTATTCATAATGGAGCGTTTCCAGTTCGTAGGTACCTAAATAATCAAATTTTAAGGAAGGTAGGCAGATTTTTACAGAGACCAATTTATGAGCAGGTAATAACAAGTTTTAGGAACATTAGGAACTATTATTATTTTTTATGGCGAAAAATGTTAAATTGTAACAGGGAAAGAAATATTTTAATATTGACACTAAAACGTAATTTTATTTATAAAACATCATAACTCAAAACCATCCACAATTTCATCAAACAAAACCTTTACAATATGCAACACAGCGACTTAATAATACTTAAGTAATTAGTTACGTTATATTTATGTATTGAATAGATTAATTTTAATATTAAAATTTTATGTAGGTTATTAATTGTTGCCAAATATAATATATCAGCATGAATGTAAAAGTGTTATAAAAACACAGGGTTTGGCTTTAAATGTATACCTACCACACGTGGGTGCCCGGTACTACTCCAACTACGAAACATATTACTTCAAGTAAAGTATCGATTGTATGTATATATGAAGTGTGTTTGAGCACACTTTACTTACCTATTTGAAATTCATAATCTAACGTAAGATTTGCAGACACATTATTCACTAAGCTTAAAATAAATTTAATGAATCCTGTTCAATGGTGAAAGTAGTTGTTAATGTAGTTATTTATTTTCATAAACTATACGCACACCCACATTGAAGAGGGCTTTTCTTGAGTGTTTTAGCAAGGTAACTTCTGACCCTCGGGCTTTCTTGCAACACGTGAGCAGACTAAAATCCAAACGGGGCTTTGAATCGCAGGTCATTTGTGAGGGAAAGATGCACAAAAAGGCTGAAGCAGCCCTGGGCGTTAACAAAACTTTATTCAAGTGTTTTTCTTCCGTCCGAACCCCTCCTTGACTATCAAAAGATCATCCACAATAACTCAAAACGTAATGCAAATTATATACACAACCGGTCAAAAGTTTAAGTTCACCCCTTGTAACGACGACACAGACGACGAGACAGGCTATGCCTAGTCACGCCTAGTGTATATAAACAATCTTATTATTTCCTCTTCTACGAGACAGGCTATGCCTAAGTATGGAAGTCAGTATAACATGTACATACATACATATATACATACATATAATCACGCCTATTTCCCGGAGGGGTAGGCAGAGACCACGGATTTCCACTTGCTACGACCCTGACATACCTCTTTTGCTTCCTTCACTTTCATAACATTCCTCATACACGCTCGCCGGTTTAGGGTGCTCTTGACCTGGCCTTTCTTCAGGATTTCCTTGATCTTATCAGAGAAAGTCCGCCGAGGTCTGCCCCTTCCAACTCTCGTAACATATTGTAAATACTGTTTAAACTTATTTTGTCAAATAAACAATTTGTATTTGTTTTCGGTACAAATGAATACTTTTGTGCGATAATGTTTTCCAGTTCGGATGTCGAAATTTGTTTCCAACTGATCCGTTATTGTTTCCAGAGATGTGTTTAATTAGTCAGACACAATTTACGTACATTTCTAAACAGCTCATTACCTGAAATCTTATAGGCATGACGGGCAACAATTAGAACCACATCGAATTGTGTCGGTGGGGACACCCGACGTGTCCGAAGTGTGTGCGCATGACTCCATATTATCTGCCTAAAGTTGTTTCAGTTTCTCAGTCTAAGGTAACCGACATAGCTCTTATGCTGGGGCCACACTAACGACGGCATTAGGATTGAACGTTTAAAGTGGCAAGGCCATATGGCTCAGCATTTACCGTCATGCATATAAGATTTTAGGGAATGAGCTGTTTAGAAATGTACGTAAATTGTGTCTGACTAATCAAAAACATCTCTGGAAACAATAACGGATCAGTTAGAAACAAATTAAGACATCCGAACCGCAAAAAATATCGCACAAAAGTACTCATTTTTACCGAAAACAAGGGGTGAACTGAAACTTTTGACCAGTAGTATAAACATAAATCAAATATCCCCTGATGATCTACAAATTGTCATAGGCTCATTTGAAACCTTCAAGGGTTATAAAGAATGGCTAACTGAGTTTATCGTTCGGACTACGCGAGATATCGATGACGTCAGGGCTATTAACATAGTGTACTTACACTGCGTTAGTCCGGAGCAATTTGAGGCCGCATAGGGTGTTTGGAACCCGCATGAACACAAGTACATTTTGCTTTTGAAATAAATACAGAAAATCATTCTAAGATTTTAGTACAAATATTTATTGGGCCTTAGCCAATTTATTTAGTCACCTATTAGGTGACCTAAAACCTACCTACCTAGACCTAGTGACCTAGGTATTTAGGTGGTAGGCCTAAAATACGCACTATGTAATGTCCTATACAAATCACCACTTGTCAGCGCTCCCCGCATCAGTATCCGAATTTGATGTCTGTGCAAGTATTTAGTTGGATGAATCTGTATAAATAGTGTATGAAGTTCTGTGGGACGATGGATAAACGTGAATATTCATTCTGTCTTGTGTTAGTTTTTAATACATAGGTACCTACTATGTACCTACCTCTATATCTGTTATAATTTTCAGTGTTAGTTCGCTGTAATGCTGTGTACATTTGTTAAATCAATAAAAAAAGATGTAAATTAAAAACCCTCAGGAAGTCCGCCAGATAATTTAGTAGTCCTTTTTTTAAACTTCGGTACAATCTGTGTGAGAAGAAAATCACATATAGGTACTTTTCCCTTGAGTGCCATCAAAGGTAATTAAGTGCCTTGGATTTTGTGTAATACAAAGTGGCGCTTGGAAATCTTTCTTATAATATATTTTTTGTTTTAAAAGAGTCACTCCACGCTGGTTTATAGCTAGTAGCTACCTTGAGGCGACGTAGACGGGCACTAGCAGGATGAAGCTTGATTATTACAATAAACTCTTAAATAGCTTTTTTTAGTGTTACCTTGGAGCGGTTAGAAATAGCTATCAGGTACCCGTACCATGGGTCACTGACAGTGTCAACACTGACATATACGCTAACGTGTACGTAATTTAAACGGTGCCAGTGTGTCTACGCAGGTAGCATCCCACACTAACATCCGTCCCAAGCTCCAAGGAACTAAGAACACCCCTTCGGGCCTCTTGCCATCATCCCTGATAATGCCAGTCGGCTCAAGAAGATCCAGGCACATTGATGGTGGCAAGAGACCGACGGATTATGTCATTAAGCAACGCATGTCTTGAAAAACGGCTTGCACTTTTTTGATTTACTTTCTATACATCTCGCTCACTAATATGTCAGTACGAGCGAGATGCTTAGGAAGTAAGTTACGTTCACGCTAGCGTTTGTCAGTGCCAAACTAGTGATAGCCTTATAGGTATTTAAAAAAAATACTTAGGGGTATTATCTTACAGTAATAAGGTAGTTGACATTGTTTTTTAATGGTATCAGTCGATCAGGTTTGTTTTGAGAATCAAATGTCTGTTTGAGACCCATTATCTTAAAGCAATACAATAATCACAAATGATGGTCAAAGTCTAGCATCGCCACTTTACTGAGCAAACGCTCTAACATTTTCTTTAAACTAGATCATCTAGGTACAGTCAGCAAAACCATTAGCTTAGCACTCCTGCATACAGCTAATAACTTTGCAGACTGTACCTTCCAGTAAAGTGCTTAGAAATGCACCATCCTATATATTACTACCTATATAATATGTAATAAATAGTAAGGTAGTTGGTACATCACAAAAACTGTAATGTGTAACATACCTACCGTACGTATTTTATTAAATAGTTGTAACATTCTAGTCAGTACCTAAAGACGCTTCCCATTATTGTATGTAGTTATTTAAGAAAATATTGTTCCAAAATAAGTCGTTCACATTACATAAGTACATACCTATTCAGAAATTATTACTTTTATATTTTCAAAATCCGCTACAACCTTCTTTGAGATAGAAAAGCACAACTTTTACTATGAAATTAAACTTTTCAATATTTCGAAACTTCAAACTTTTCAAAACATGCATCGTATTCCTGGGTTCTCTTTTTTATTACCTATTTATTTTATTATTTTAGCTGCTAAACATGTATCTAGTTGCATCCAAGAATTCAAGAACCCGTTTTGCGATAAACGATAACTCCAGCCGCCAGTAGCAGGGCGCGTTGCATCGGATATCCCATACCTACAAAGTAATTTCAAGCTGGTATTATACAAGGATAAGTTAGTTACCGTTCCAGTAATCAGGTTTACGTGTAGTAACGAACATAGTAATTATTTTAGCGCCTCCACTCGGAATTTTAACTACATTTATGAAGGGGATGCCATAAATAATGGACCGAATGTTAACGCTTAACATAGGTTTTCCATTTGAATGGCTGCGACAAGATTTCTGTACTTACCTGCATACCTATATGTAAAATTACATTAGTTTGAAAATATCATGGTATTAATTGGTTAATGATTTAAGGAGCCACATTATATTTGATATACATATATTTGTATGCATTAATATCCCCTTTTTGTAACAAAATACTTTTTAATTCTCACTTCAAAATGCACAATCGATTTATATAAAGCTAATTAAAAAAAGGTTCTAGATTATTTAATATTATTTATTGTTTATTGATAAAACTTGCTTTGGACTGTTTGTTTTCGAACCCGGTCAGGTATTTTTATTGCTTTAAATATATATGTTTTAAAACACTTGATTACAAGTCGGCATAAATATATACAATTGTGGCGTCGTATTAAGAACTGTAGCTTGATTAATTCAAACATAAACGAATCTCAAGTTTTTTCATCCATCCCACAGGTTTGTGGGAGTGTTTATTCTGGGAACGAGTCCGGCGTCTTGTAATTAGCTCCAATGTTTACCCCTCGGCTCGTGAACGCAAGAATACTGTGGGTGGATAGAGCAGTGGCATGCCAATTGCTTGCCGAGCGTGGCATGTTGATCTCCAGGACGAAACGCTATAAGAGCACTCTCCGATCACGCTTCGTTGTTATGGAAGTCGGAGTCACGATACTGCGGTGCCTAGAACTCTGGACTCGGGTGCCGCGCTTCCGCAGCCAATTAGAACAGAAACACGGCTAGGGTTGAGTTTTACTGTACCTACTGCACTGCAACTTAAATGTTTTATGGTACTAAGATGGCATATAGTCGAGAAATTCGGACGGGCACCGCCGTGGCGGGGTGGCCTAGGGGTTCATGGCGTTAGCCGCGATAGCTAAAGACGCCGGTTCGAATCCGGCCTTCACCACTGGAGGGCTTCGTCACTTTTTCTTTAATATATGACATCTATTACAGTTTTTTTTTGTTTTATGGTATTTTTGGTATTATCTAAAACAGACATTCTTAGATTCAAGTATAATTTTTGAAGAAAAACTTTTTACTGGGTTTAATTTAAAGCAAGAATACTGATACGTTTTTGTAAACAATAAATATTCTTAAGTACAGTAGATACATTATTTTTTAAGTAAATATTTACGTCGGGCTAGTATTCATTATTATTCACAACGACGGGACTTAATCGCGCAAAATAAGTTTTAAATTTACCTCCGACGTTTCGAGGACGGCGTTGTCCCCGTGGTCTCGGAGAAGACTGGCTAAAGTTGACATCAACATCTTCTAGGCGCGCGAGTTTTTCGAACTACCCGCACTTGGTCTTGTTTATTAACTTGAACGTTTTGCGCACTAGGGATGTCACAGGGTCGACACACAACACTCACAATATTCGACTTTTCAACTTTCGATATTTGTTTTCGCTTACACTTACTAATGACTGGGTTCCATGTGGATGAGATCTTAAAACCTTCGTCTCAATTGAAATTTCTATGTTTTTTGATTTCAATGGCTTCACGGATTTTTCTACTATAAAACCCACGATCTGTAGAAAGTATTCTACATCATTCATTCGTAGTAGTAGTTACATCGGGGAAACGAAACGTACCGGAGCGAGTTAAGGAGCATATCGCAGCTGTCAAGAATCGTCAGGTGAACAAGTCTGCTGTTACTGAGCATTTACTAGAGTCAGGGCCAAACCACTGGATTGAGCTTCACAACCCTAGAATACGTTCTACAGATCGTGGGTTTTATAGTAGAAAAATCCGTGAAGCCATTGAAATAAAAAAACATAGAAATTTCAATCGAGACGAAGGTTTTAAGATCTCATCCACATGGAACCCAGTCATTAGTAAGTGTAAGCGAAAACAAATATCGAAAGTTGAAAAATCTAATATTGTGAGTGTTGTGTGTCGACCCGGTGACATCCTTAGTGCGCAAAACGTTCAAGTTAATAAACAAGACCAAGTGCGGGTAGTTCGAAAAACTCGCGCGCCTAGAAGATGTTGATGTCAACTTTAGCCAGTCTTCTTCGAGACCATGGGGACAACGCCGTCCTCGAAACGTCGGAGGTAAATTTAAAACTTATTTTGCGCAATTAAGTCCCGTCGTTGTGAATAATAATGAGTAAAAATCGTGAAAGTTTAAATCAGGGCTAGAATTCGATAAATATATTAAATATTTATTTCTCGAAACCCTTTATGTGATTAGGCTTGCACTTATACCTAATATGTATAAATATGCGTAAGTACTTAGTACCTGATGTTTCGTTCACTGCTTTTTTTTCCCCATTTTTTAGATTGAGTTTTTGTTTTCTAAGTGAGAAAAACACATTGTTGTAAACTATCATTGAAAAGAATAGCGTTTGATAACGATAGGGTCGGCAACGCGCCCATAATAACTCCACAAAAATATGAATAGCTTTCGCTCGATGGCAAAAGAAACACGAACATAGGTCTAAAACGCGCCGTTAGAAATTTGTAACTTTTAATGCACAAATATCTACTATTAACATGAAAATTACTTCTAAAAATTCGTAATTTTATTTTTAATCGAATTCAACGATTATACTTTTTTTTGTTAAAAATAACAATTCAATAGTTACAATGATATCCGCGTTCCTGGGCACGCCCGGCTGACCGCTCAGTGGTTAGCCAGTTGCTTTCTGAACTCTGCATCTTAATTATTTAGTTGAAAACTATACTCTTCCCAGTAGACACAGAGTCCTAGTTGACAGGTACTCTGTTCTTATTTCTTAGTGTTTGTGAGTGTTAACTGCTTGTTTGTACTAAGTCTTAAGGGATGCTGGATGCATTTTATGTAGTAAATATTTTACCTCTGGTGTTTAAATAGGCCCAGTTGTTTATCCAGCGTAGTTTATATGATAATTCACTCAATAGAAGTTTACTTACCCTTAAATGCATGATTTTTTCTTTTTCGCCGAAAATAATATACGCAATTGTTTACTGGTTCTGAGAAAAATAGTAAATAAAATTAAAACATCGATTTTCACTGCTAAATAAATCAGTGTTAGAAATCATATAGGGTAATCCATATATTTATGTAAATATATAATTATCGGTAAAATATATAATGAAAAATCATACTAACATCAGAAAGATACACTATTTTGCGATATACCTATAATAAAATATAAAATAATTACAAACCCCGAAAAAAAACGTCTTAATTACATACAAATCGTCAACTTTTGGCTTTTCCAAATTTTCTACCATTTCGTCTTAAAACAAATGTAACTGTTTAAAATTAAAATACTGCATATAATTAAATATAAAATCGGGAAATGGATCGGTTTATCTATCGAACTAATATACAGGATCAAATTGATTTTATCTAATTATGCATAAAATTATATATTTTTGTTGTGTAGGCTGCATCCAACACTATGCATCGAGGGTTAAATTTATTCAAAACACGCCCCGCCCCATTTCACTCAAGAAGTTATTAGTCTTAAACGTTTTATTGCGTATTACACAAGAATAAGTGTTCCGTTTGTCAAAATAAAGTTTTGCACGGAACACTAAAAATGATAAGCGGGATTATATCGGAACTATATATTATGTCGTATTTTGCGCTGTTTGTTGATCTTACATATAACAATCATAACTTCGTGCTATCAAATTAATAACAAAGTCCTTAAGTACTTCCATTTTTTCTGCAGGGTTACTTATTAATTTACACACATGCATAGTCATAATTTATCTGGGCAGACAAATGTAATCGAGTGATGCGATAAAAGATGAGATGATAATAATAATATATAGTATGAATTATATCAAATGATTTTTTTGCCCATGCCCTTAAACAAAAAGCATTGTTTCTTTTGTGCACCGCGGTGGCTATCTCATTTCTCAAATTAAAAAAAATCAAATTTATTTAACAGCTTTTTGCTATCTACGAATTTTACCTGTCTACATTCCCCAAACGTGTTAACTCCGAATGCTGTCATCTGAATTTTAACCATAAAAGTGGAACGCTAAAATTGCCTTTTAAACGGACGTGATCCTTTTCACTGATGAGAAATGAGGTACCCACCGCGGCGCACAAAATAAACAACGCCTTTTGATTAACAGCTTAGGGTTTGGGCGAAAAAATCATTTCAGATAATTCGTACTATACCTATACCTATGAAGCATCTTCTATTTTTTTTAATAAACAACAATTTTTAAGATTGAACTTAATTTAATGGGCTACTTTGATGGATTCTGGCTTCAATATGAAACACATTTTATATTCGTATTCTTGCCTTAGCATTAACTTAATCATTATTTTTTGAAACAAGATAGGTAAGCGACCATAATAATGCCTAAAGTGAGAACAAATGAAGAACAATAACGACTGTTCTTAAGATGCCAATTGCGGTCCCATTTATTCACCCCAATCGCCATTTCCCTTCGTTATCTTAGGACCGTTCCAACGATTGTTTCAAACAAAAGCGATAATTTACCAAATGAATTGTTGCACAAATTATTGACACCTACAAATCGAAATACATCGCGCGTTTGTGACAAATAGCCGCTATAAATTGTGCAAATGACCTCTAGGTCTGAGCGATAAATAATATCGATTGATAACAAATTGTTTACTGGCAACCTACAGCGGCCCCGGTTTACTCAATTAGCTAACATTTTACTTAAAGATCTACGTTAAGTTTTACCATAATTATTTTACTTCCTTGTGTAGCGCCTACAGTTCAAATAATTAAACATGTCACGAAATAATCCCAAAACACTGGTTTAGACCACATATTATTATTCTATTTACAGATTTGTAGAAGTAACCTTTTATTATTATTATTTGGAGCCTTACGTATCCCACTGCTGGGCAAAGGCCTCCCCCCAATTTCTCCACAGATCTCTGTCCAGTGCTGTGTCTGGCCACTCCTTCAAAAAAGCCATTTTGTTCAAAGTTCAGAATATACTTTATTCATGTAGGCCTAGCAACAAGCACTTATGAATGGTGAATAGCTAAAATGTACATATAGTATATTATTTTCTTAAGCTAATTATCAGAGCAATTTATTGGTGTTAATATTATTCCATAATAATATTGAATTATTCTACAGATCAAATTTAATACTAAGAATTTCACAAAAAGATCGTCAAACAATTTTTTTTATAAGAAATACTAGTCTACTCTACAATATTATTATTACTAGAATAAAATCTAAATGTAAAAAAAAGAAGTACATACATTGGATTATCCATTTCCTCATCATTAATCAAATTTAATATACCTAATAAATAATTAATCGTTTCGAATCAAAATTAATTACACGTTGTTTTATCATACATGTAGTCTTGTGTGGTATAATAAGCTTTAGAAATAAGTTTACGCTTTACATAATTCTTGGTAATAATTCTTGTGTGATTGGAACACACTCATATAATTATATTCGTCATTAGCTTAATAGCATCGTTCGCAGACATTTCTGCTTGATACAAAATTAATATATTCGCCATGTTAAATCTCTGGCTCAAAGGTAGGTACCACTACAATTAATATTATATGTACAGGCGCGAAGTACTATTATTTAACGTACGTATATTGTTTTTTCTTTGTTTAATGCTAGATTAAAAAGATTTGAAATAGCTATATATGCTATATATATATGTCGGAGCCGGTAGCTACGAAGACATCAGGGGACCAGGCATCGGCTCCATGGCTCCATGGTGGGCGGAAACAGTGGGCAAATCAATATCACGCACACAAGTCCAATACAATGTTAATAAAATAAACCCACTGACACTAGTAACTACGTATAAATTCCGAATGACACTGAATCACGCTGACAATTAATTAAGTTCCATATCACAAAGAAATCACATCAAGTTAATACATTTTTTTACACCACATAGTTATCAAGAAACGGAAACGAATCCGTGGGTCAAGTGGTACAAGTATGTAGGTACTTAAAGCACACACGAAATCTCACGGCACGGTTACGGGACGGCGCGCGTCCCAACTCAACCATGGCCCAAATCTTAATGCTCGCTTGTCATTTAAAGCTAAGCTCAGAACAAAGAACTAATATCAAATTTTATTCAAATACCAGACCCACGGCTACGTTCGGCAGTGTTTACAATAACCGCCCCGCTTCAAGGAACAACGACATACTCTGTGACAATCACGCCTAATGCTGTTAACGTAAACATTTGACCAGGAATGCGGGCCACCTTCCCGGGCCCCAGACATTTTAAGCTAACAGGTGCCTTGCGCCGACACGGCGATCCTGACTGTCACAATTCCCAGTGTGCCCAAGAACATTACAGATTCTCAAAAGAAGTAAAATTCCAATTTGTCAATCTGCTCGGCTATCCTGCCATCAGATCACAACAATGACAAAAAGTTAAGTTCCCAAAATCCGTAACGCATCCTATAATCAAGTCGTCAACAGTAACAAATTAAATATTCTCATAAGGCACAGATCAGAAACAGTCCAAAATCGAATTTCTCAAATTCGACACAAACCCATTGTCTCTTCATCACACATGTGATATCAATGGCCACACGCCAAAACAGAACACAAAGGCCACAAAGCAACTGTAACCCTCCTGCTTGTCACCATACCGCGCAGTCTCCGTACCAGCTAGACTGGGTTTGGAATATGACCTACGGCTAGCGACCAAGACAGAAGATCACGTCGCAAAACACAATGCCAGCCATGTGGCATACACACAACCATGTGTATCATCAAAATCTCGGCAACCAAGTGTATCACCACACCTCGCCGGCAGGGGCTGATCCTGGCTGTTCTCTACTTTCATCAACAGATGAACATTAATCCAATTCCATGGGAACGTAACAGTCTGACATCGAAGTATCGCATCGCACGCATCCATTAGTGCGCATACTTTTTAGTTTTATTGCGATCAATAGCTAACAACAGATATGAATCTCTATCGAATAAGTCAATTACCTTAAACGGACTTCATAACTTTAAGTCTGACTTAGTTTGATTTCTTTCATGATTTTTAATTTTAGTTAATGTAGTGAAAAATCATGAATTGCACGTAAACTTCATTCCTCTAAATGCAATATCAATAAACAGCGCAGGTTTCGTCATAGTTGCTATACCCCAAAATAGTATCCACGGTATAAAATACAAAAACATTATTGTTTTTCTAATTAGCAATGCTCTCGAAATAGCCTTTACTTGTCAAAATGCTGTTTATCCACACAAATAAAATTTCATTGACAGATTTGATCACGCTCTGGTGATTACCACCTAACGCATGTACCGATTGCCAGTTTGCTTCAATTTACCAATAAAAAACGGCTGTGACAACATAAGTCATGAACAACATCATGCTATAGTCTCTCTTAAACCACTAACATTTATTGAGCTATCTATTGTTTACCATGATTAATCAAAGAAGGACAAAGATTTACCACAATTATGAATAAGGAGTGAAAATTCCCGATAAAAAAAGCTTGAAACCCCCAAAACTTCTATGCATTTGACATTTTGAAAGACCTCCATTTACACTAGCACCCCTAGCGGCGAAATTAAACGCGGTAGCCCTCATTAATCGCAGTGCGTTATAAGCCTTAGAGAATGGGTAGATCCTTTTGACGTGTAGTCTAATCCGCTACTTTTGATGCTGACTGTACCTACCTAATCTATTCTGCACCTTAAAATTAGTAATCTTAACTTTACTAAGCTGTATTGAGTACTTTAAGCCACAAAAAGCTAGTTATATGTAAACTTTACGTCGTATTCCAGTTCGAGTCATGAAAAATTGATACAATCCTTTTTAAACTTCACCGCAAGGTCTTGAATAAACAAACGGTTCCTTGAAATTAACTCCGCGCTAACAACTCTAAAATTGACATTGTAATTCGAACTCTAGTGCGATCGACTTAAAACCAATTATGTTAAATCAAGCAATTTTAGACCGACATCTACAAAGTCAGCTATCAAAGAAACGATACCAATGTTGGTTGGATCGCCACTTTAGAAGTCGTATCAGGATTCAAGGGTTCGAGTTTATATTTCAGTTAATACGCTGGATTTTAATTGCGCTATGTTACAAAAATTATTAACAAATTTAGCTTTTTCATAATATTTTTTATTTCATTAGACCCTGCGCCATAGATGTACAATTATTAATAAATTTAGCTTTTTCATAATAATATAAATCTTTTTCTATTCCAGCACTCTTAGTTGTCTATTAAAAAATGACTGCCCGTGAGATCGAAATCAACTTCGTAAGAAGCGAGGCCCGCGTGTGGGGCACCGCCCCGGCGCAGTGTTCTTAGGATCCTAACAGCAGTGTTCTTAGGGATATTAATACAATATTATGCAACTGGCTGCTGTTTTTTTTTCTGACTTCTAGGCAAATATCTAGAAACTAATTATTTACTTTGATTTTATTTCTCATTTTAGGTGTTTGCCGCTGTCTTAGAAAAAATATTGTGTGCAACGGTAAATAATTAGGTATTAAAATTCTCGAGCCTGTCTGTACAAAACTCAACTTCGTTTCATTTTGTAGCTTCGGCCCTTGAATTTTAAGAACCCTTTTTATGTACCTGTTGCACAAATTACTATTTGATCTCATTAGACCCAGTGCATAGAGCGCTGTTGCCACGCTCTACGCCGCTCCGAATGGAATGTCCTCACCCCGCCCTGTGCCCGGCAGATTGTATGCGAACTGACCAACGGCCTGAATACGCCTACCAGTTGGGTGCATGTCAATTTCAGTAAATAGTTACAATTCCTTTATTGGTCAATGTCAACACCAACAAATCGTTTTGTAAAGATAAACAGACAAGTGGACTTAAAAACCCAGGCAAAGAGAAAAATGATTTTCTGTGTTCTGAAAGAGATTCCTTATTATTCAACTTCCACGAGCTCCGATCGCTCGCTTTGATGGTGGTTTTGTCGAGTGGTTTTACAAAATCAGAGCGTGTATTAAGAAAACAAACTTCTAATTGGCAAAACGTGAGTAAACTTTTCTTATGTAAATTTTTAAAGAAGTCTAAATACATAAGAATTTTTTAAATTGATTATTTCAGTACTGCTTTGTGTTTCGCATTAAACGTACTTATTAAATTCTCACCGAGAAAATTATATTGAACTTTAGCAAAGTATTTATAAAGATAAAGATAAAAGACATTTATTCGTGACGATCACAACACAAGTACGAACATGTACAGACAACAACAGCAAGAAAAGAAGAGATCATCAAGTGTGCATCACGAAATGGACCCAACTCAGCATAATGCTAGCTATAAAGCCAGCGCTGGTCTTCCGTAGGGCCCATTCGGTGATGCCACGACAGATAACACACAAAGATACATATTAAAACATTACAAAGCTACACACATAGAATACCTAATTATATACAAACATATTAACCAAACCAAAAAAATATACATGAAGAGCACAAACAAAAATAAAAAAACAAGTATACAAGAAAAAAAAAAGAAAAACATTCAAGAAACAAACAAACAAATCCATAGACAATTAATAATTATGAATGCGACCAAAAAACCAAAAATCTGTCAAAAAACCAGCTTGCAGCTGCTAGCGCCAGCGGCTACTGGCAAAACTAAAACTGCCTGCAACTGCAAGCACGGTATAACCTCAACTAAATGGTATTATCGCAACATAAGACGTAATCCTAACATACACTTAAAATTATAAATTAAAAGAAGTAACATGGCAAAGCAAAAGGGACAAAAACGAACGGTAAATAAATACGAGAGACAATTTATATGCAACTAGTGTCATGACTCAAAGTTTCCTGAGATTGTTGGTGTAAATACATAAACTTCTTGAGTTTGCATCTAAAAGTGTTAACATTTTGCAGGTTCCTTATTGGCGGAGGAATGTTATTCCAAATCTTTGCTCCTGTATATCGAAAACTACCACGAAACGCTGATGTAGCGTGTCGGGATGTCAGTAGCTGTATCGCACACTGCCGGCGTTCACGCGTCCTATCGACCGTCAGCTTATCGTAAAGATATTTTGGGGTATTGAACTTCAAGACACCAAAAAGAAGACAAGCTAAATGGAGTTTGCGTCGATGCTTATAGAGCTAGAACAAAAAATATAGAAATTTTTCCAAATTAATGTGTGCATTGTGTTTCGTGGCGTATCCAGTTAAGCATTAATCTATGTTCATGATTATTGGCTATGCTTAAGTTCTCATGTTTTTTGTATATTATTTAATGTAAACGCTGTTGAACTTCTCAATAAATAAAAATAAAATTATTGGTAATTTTTCAATTGGTCAAAGTTGTCTAAATATGGTAACAATTATCAGGTTTTCGTCATGATTTCTTTGTCTTTCTCCTATTTATTAATTGGTTACAAATCATAATTTCTGCAACAAGCTTTGTCAAAAACAACCACAACCTAATGCCCATCACCACTGCACCAAGCCTGGCCCAACCGTTCCCATTATGCTTGCAGCATTCCCACGCTGCACGCTGTATAGCGATGGAAACTTGTCGGACCAGCTAAGACCCCGAGCGCGGATCATTACTGCTCTCCCGTAAAC
This sequence comes from Cydia strobilella, assembly GCF_947568885.1. Taxonomy (NCBI): domain Eukaryota; kingdom Metazoa; phylum Arthropoda; class Insecta; order Lepidoptera; family Tortricidae; genus Cydia; species Cydia strobilella. Next base: position 10,966,778 of record NC_086045.1, on the reverse strand, counting down.
GACTGCCCAACTCCCTAAAAAGCTCCAGAACCTCATTGCTCCAGGGTCCAGCAGTTTCCACAGCATCATTGGTTTGTAGTACCTACCTACTGAATGTCTGTATAATGTACATGTAGGTATCTACTCGTCATTAGCAAGAAGGGATCCTTCATAACCTCGTGGCTATGAAGACTTTCTTGCTAGTAGATACATGCACAGGCATGGACCTTAACAGCTTATTACTACTTATGTATGCTTAATACGGAAATGGTACACAAAATATTGTAGGGTAAACCTCCAGTAAATGAACACCCCCCAGTGAATGAACAAATTCCCGTTTTTTGTCTAAAATAAGAAATATAGCAAATTCTACTACTTGTATTTTTTCTTATAAACAACTTTATTTCCTATGCAATAGAAACCCGTTATAAATTTATTTTCAACCAGTTTGAATGTGACTGGCGTTTGAAGTTTACGTGTTTCTGGTTTTGAAGTTTTGTATGGAAAAATTAGATCCCATATAAGAACAGTGTACGTTTGGAGCAACATATGAAGTGCTTATTTAATGTTTACCTGTACAAAGTTTAGTTATTTGGATAGATTAAGAGTTAAACCTTCTATAAATGCACCCTTTGTCGGCGTAATATGCGATTAGGTCTTTATTTTTTAGAGTTCCATTACTGGCTTATCAAATGTTCTGAAACCAGTAAATGAACGGTGTGTTCTTTCACTGGTGTCGTCTAGATGTCATTTTTTTCTAAATATATATGTAAACGAAATGGTATTGAGTTTGTTTTTTGTGATTCTCCATAGAAAACGATTCTGATTCATTCAGCCAGTATTGGAACAAACCAAATTTCTAGATTTTTCATATTCCATTTACTAGATTTTTCATGCCTATGTATAGTACAAAATTTGGCTTGTTCATTCATTGGGTTTCTACTAATTCTATGTATGAACAATGTAACCACGAACAACGGAATGAAAAGTCTATTATTTTAAGTATTATTTGCTGAGCCTGACCTTTTTTCAGCAAAATATGCACGTTGTTTCTTGTTTTAAATATTGATTCTCTTTTTCTTATTAATATGCAACAGATTTCTGTGTTATTTGTGAATAACCATCATTTTATTACATTCTTTTTTTTACATACAAGATATATACAGTGGTACTACGTAAACGAAATTAATAACTAGCTTTAATCTAAGATAGGCCCTTGAGGCATTGTACCAAAGTTTCTTATATATTTAATATCAAATAGAAGGGATAAAAGATATGAACGCTTTCGCTATACCTACTAGAATAGAGATGGAAACGGGTTTTGTGTTAAAAATGTCTTTTTAATGCTGATTAAAAAGCACGAAATTACGTTCATTCACCGGGTTTTGCGGTGTTCATTCACTAGTTTTCATGTTCATTCATTAGGTTTTTGGGTACTTTTTGATAAATTATGTTATAACTCAAAAACTATGAAAGTAATAAAAAATCGCAGAAATTACTTTCTTAATTATTAAATGAGGATTGATTAAATTGCAATTAATTCAAACTATTAATGAATGCTGAGAAATGATTTTTCAAACTTGGATAAGTAATTGCTTAAGTGTTCATTCACTGGAGGTTTAACCCAATTTGAAAAACTACCCGAACTGTCAAATCTAAAGAATTACTAAACAAAAGTTCAGTCCATTTGAAAACGGAACAATACATAAAATAGGTACGTTGCTGTTTGAAATACAATCGGCCAAGTTTCGAACCCACGCCATTTAAACTTGGCAAAACGGCTTCCTAGTTAATCGCGCTCATTTCTGAGAGCACCTTAGCAGCACTTGCTCTGATGGTGTTTTAGCAAAGTTCTTTGCGCCTGGTGTACTTGGACCAAGTAGTTAAGGTGTGTAATTATACCCTTGTTTCACGGATTTCAACGACTAGTACGTAATACGAATTTATTGCTTAAATTTCATAGTTTTTGGTGATCAAAGCGTGGACACAGTAATTATATAATTATGAATAATATCACCTTTGATTCTGGTTTGCTAAGCAAAATTCTATACATGCTATTCCAGAAGAGAGATTTTACAGAATAAAAAGAATGAGTAACATTTTAACGAAACATAATTATATGTAATGCGACTAAATAATTGTCTCGCAATTAAATGTTTGATATTTAGTACAAATTAAACTCGACGTCTAAAGTTGATAATGATATCACTACAGGTTGGGTGGCCTATTGTGTCTAGTTTGATGGTCATAATACAGTTATTTGTGCAGTTAAATAGCAACAACATAAAACTAGAAGCTCAGTGGAGTTCTTCAATCTAGGTACGTAAAAAATTACGATTGAGTAAACATTAAGCGCCTGCAGCAACAAAGAGTGTACTTAGTTTATAAGTGGCGCAAATACGCGCGTTGAAACACAAATTGAAGCGTGCTCCACATTTCAAAGACGTGTTAAGCCCAGAACACTGCAATTACTCGTGAACATCAAGAAAAACACATCTTACAAAATTACATGCGATGTAAGGTATCTACAAAATTAACCAATATTAGCATCCCTTCAATCAATTCATCAATTCTTACACTTATTCTTATTCTTCATCAATTGTAACAGATGATTATCCAACCATTCTCATCATTCGTTCCACAGGTAATCCTCTCATGCACAAGGGGATTGATCTACTAGTCCCCTTGATGACCCCAAAGCATGTTAGGTTCACACACCTACTTCTTTAAATTTCTTCGCAGTAACGTACTAAAAAAATATTCACTGCTTTTAGGGTTCCGTACCCAAAGGGTAAAAACGGGACCCTATTACTAAGACTCCGCTGTCCGTCTGTCTGTATGTCACCAGGCTGTATCTCATGAACCGTGATAGCCAGACAGTTGAAATTTTCACAGATGATGTATATCTGATGCCGCTATAACAACAAATACTAAAAAGTACGGAACCCTCAGTGCGCGAGTCCGACTCGCACTTGGACGGTTTTTTATATGAGAAGACATTTCGTTATTCGAATTTCAAACCAACAACCTCCCGACTAAAAATCATTGTATCCCAACTGGAGGCGTATTCAGATTAAGTACAATAACAGGTTATGAATTTGATCAGAATTTGTTACGGGTATGATTTCTCAGTCTCTATAGTGACATTTCTTCAACCAGAAACATCACTTTTGACACTGATCGATCACAACTACTTATAACAAATTTAGATCAAATGCATAACCATCTAGTTCTAGGTATTACAATCAGAATACGCCTCCTGGTTTATTTTCGAAAAACTATTAACGTATTCATTACTTTTGTTATATAGTAAGTACTCATTGTTTTACCCCCGTATGCTAAATATCATAAGTAATATTTAATAGTAGATTGTACAACTAGGGCATAAAGCGATGCATTTTATCCGAGGCAATTTATTGCGACCAATATAGTCGAGGATAAAAATGGATATTTATGCCTGACTTATACAATCTAATATTTTAGGTTATTTTATCGTATTTATTCAAGACTAAAGAAAAATTGTACTTGGGCCTGTCGGGGGGCGCGGAGCACGGCAGGCTTGGCAGTTTGTATGGCAGATTTTGGACTTTAGTGCTAAGTCAATAAGGGTCGTAATAGATGATTTTACTTTATGCTCTAGAACATAATAAGCAACTTTACGTCGTCTACGCACGACTTAAAGTCGAACTTTACGAGCATGAGAAGTGAAAAATATGGTTCTCTGCCTTTTCGCCGAAAATTGTTATGCCGAATTTCACTTACCAACTAACTTTTCGCAGAAGTCTCATTTGGCCGAATTTCATTTCGCAACTTTACATAATCCAACCTAACCTAACCCAACCTAGTACGTCATTTTCATTTCCCAACTATGGGGTTGGGAAATGAAATGGTTGCGAAGTAAGGTTATGCCAACGATTGGTTTGTCAAATGAAACTTTGGCGAAAAGTTGGTTGCCAAGTGAAATTCGGCGAAATAAATTTCGCCAAAAAGGGAGTACACCGTAAATGTTATATTCAGATTGCGACTGAGTAGCCGCATTGCTGTTAAATCATTACTGCTGTAGCTTTTGTGGCACTGTAAAATAATTTAGGTGCCATCGACTTGATCTGATGATGGAGCGAGAATATCCATTGTGGAACTCTTCGGTGGCTACTAGCAGACCCATTGAGATAGGGCTCAAATGATTTATTTTGACGAGTCCAATTTATTAGGGGTAAGTAGAGGTATTAATCTGTAGACCTGATCCTGATCTGAAAAAGGCTGAAAAAAATATCATAATTATATTCTTTAAGCTGGTTGTTTTATATTTAGCAAATAAAAACTGTTTATAGGTATAATATTTCTGTGTCTCACGTAAGTAACTTTTTTGTCCTATAATACTGTTTTGTCATATAAAAATACATGATACTTAAAAGGATATACTTAATCAAATTATTCAGGAGTGGATTAAGTCATCGTCCTGGAATAAGCCCTTGAGTTAAGGTGCCCTCTATACTGTATTCATCATAATTCCGTATAATAAGCATGTCGTAAAAAGACCTCTAAAATAGTAAAGCGACGGACGACTATTAAACTTCTCTACGTCCCGATACTGTGGCCGCGGTGTACAATTACAATCCCTTACCGAATGATGTCAGCAAGTTTGATGCTCAGGGCAAACCAGTCGTGTGTCACTCCCTTCACGTCCTCAATTATCTCTACAACTCAGGTGATGCGGTCCCCATTTAACGGTCTAATGTTATGTCAGTATATGGTATTTCTGTCCATAATTGCATCTCGGTTCTACTTCTACAATCCCTTAAGTTTAAGACTTTAAACACTTTTTGCCGTTAAAGATTAGTCTATTTGCTCATTTTATGTCTAACAAAAAACCGGTCGACAACTCACAACATATAGGTACCGCGGAGCGGAGACTTCCCATACAATTTTTATTTAGCAAACGTAATAAAAGTTACTGTAACTGATATTTGAACACAACGAGGGAGTGATTATACTGATAATACAAACGTTAGGTGTAGTCATTTCAAATTCGAGAGTCCCTTATTATTAGTTATTATAGTTATCTTTACACCTTATGAAGTTTTCATTGCAATAATCCTCGTGAGCGTTTGACTCCGTCAGCACAGCACTCGGCGCCTAAGCAATAGGAATACACAGCTTGCGCTAAGTACTTCGAACTCTATTGTAGCAAATTGCCTTCATTGTTCCACCTCGCCGGATTCGTGTAATAATCTGAATATATTTTACCGAAAAAACCTTAAGGACAGTTCCAGGTAGAAATCGTAATTAAGAGGAGTTTCAAATATGAATGCGAAGAATATTAGGAACTTATCAGCACAGATTCCTCTCATGAATTTATGATCATTCGGGTCTTACGTACGTATTTAAGTTTCGAAGTGTAATGCGAGGGGCTTTTGTATGCGTAATATCTAGTTGTTATGCAAGTAGTAAGTAGCACTAAATAGATGCTGTATATTGTATTGATGCTCAGCAGATAATATCTGTTTTTACTTGTATTGCCTTGAATGGAAGAGAAGTGAGTTAAATTTCATGAACTCACCTCTCTAAGGCTAGTCTCACGAAACTTGCACCGAAGGCACACTGGAGTTGGGCTTTAATATATATATTTTTGTAGACTATTTTTATGACGGCTCGTCGTTAAAAATTATATGCGCCGTTGGCAGGTACTTCGGGTTTAAGAGCGCTGGTTCCAGCTCGCTAACGATCAGTTTTCGAGAAATCTTAATTGTCACAACTCTCCTCTGTCACAACCATCCTTGGCTTGTCCTCTCCTACTGTTGTTACCACTGAGATATATGTATAGACAAGCTGCCGATAACAAATTATGTCCGCGAGGTGCCCGCCATTTTTTGCGTTTGACGTCTGTCACTAAGCTAAAGAAAGAGCAGCTAGCCAGTAGCAATGAAGTGCATTGCACTTCATTGAGGTGCGGAAACAAGTTCTTCAAGAGGCCGCCTCTAGTGTATACATATTACCTCAACGGTTGTTACTACCGTGAGCGATTAGTTTTCAGCCAGCATTGCAAGGATGCAGCATTGGAGGACGTTTGGTGCCTGGTAGACGGGATGGCGCCAGGGCACTAATGCAGTCAAGACATTTGATTTTTGAGCCACTTCGTAGGTACTTTGTAACAGTAACATTGTAAATAAATAAATAAATATTATAGGGAACATTCTTACACAAATTGACTAAGTCCCACGGTAAGCTCATGAAGGATTGTGTTGTGGGTACTCTGACAACGATATATAATACTTATACAAATACTTAAATGCATAGAAAACATCCATGACTGAGGAACAAGTATCTGCGCTCATCACAAATAAATGCCCTTACCGGGATTCGAACCCAGGACCATCATCGGCTTCACAGGCAGGGTCACTACCCACTAGGCCAGACCGGTCGTCATAATTAAAATATATTTATAATTAAAATATATTTATGATTAACATAATTTATATAATATATTGCCAATGTAACAAGATACATAGTGAAAGAGAAATGAAATTCCTTGACTGTACTAGTATAGGCGTCCCAGTCATGACACTAACGTCGTCATATGTAATTGTAAAAGACTTAAATCAACGCCCAGCCCAAACCGTTTGACCTACACAGCTGAATTTTTCACAATAACATTTACAACCAATTATAAAACGGGACTTAATTGCGTATAATTAAGTTTTAAAATTCCTCCGTCATTTCGAGGACGGCATTGTCCCCGTGGTCTCTAAAAAAGGCTGGGTAAAGTTGACATCAACATCTTCTAGCTGCGCGAGCGAACTACCAGCACTTGGTCTTGTTGTTCAATTTTTGCTGTACAAGTTCGCGCCGAATTCCAAAAATCAATACCATAACCATACGAAGTCGCGAGTAACAGCTAGTTTCGTCATATTATTTCGTTTATTTGCAACAAAACGTCAGTTTACGACTACCTGAACCTGAAATATACTTAATAAGACGCTTGTTTAAATATCCTTTCAGATTATTTGTTGTAGAACCTGAGAAACGAAGAATTTTATTATCTTAAGGCTTTTCGTTAAATAATTGTCAAAATTAGCGTTGAAGGCTAAAATAAAAAACGAAATGTCGAAAAAAAAAACAATAAGTACTTTCACGTGATAAAGACAATCATAATAAGCCCCTAGATACCTCAGATTGTTGTTTGTGAGAAATGAGATTTCTGTTCTCACAGCGTAATTGTTAATCAAGTTATTTTTCCATCGCCCCCTTCCAGTAATTGTTTTCGCGACAAATTATTGTTGTTTCTCTAATACTTTTTTGACGAGGGTCCCCTGTTACTGCGTTACAGGGACGGAGTGATTTTTAATGAATAGGCATCAAATTAATAAAAGGAAGATGTATGTGTTTGTCATAATTAGATAAGATTTCGTCAGACTGTGATTGGGCTGAAGTGGACGCGTTCACGTAATGAATTACAGTTCTTGTTTTCTCTTTTCGCGTTATAATGGAAATGGTTACTTATAATGAATTAACGTCATGGAATCATTAGAACAAACAAATATTTCTACAAGAAAAAAAGTTGCTCCACTATGCAGAACGACTGCAAGTGTCATTGGAAATCTGTTTGAACTTATACTTACAGTACCGGCCAATAATATATCACCTCCATGTTTTACGGTTTAACTTTTTTTTTATTTGTGTGACTTCCACCTCACTGCTTTTGGTAGTCTAGTAGTATTCCTTTATATGGGAGATGAGAAAAATTGGTCTCATGTAATGGTTTTTTCATAGAGGATTTTTTTAATGTATTGTTAACTTAATTTTTTTTGCTAGAGGTTTTTTAGTAATGTGCTGAGTATCATTTTGTAATTTACAGTATTTCATTGCAATATTCATCATATGTTTGTATGAGATGACTAGTAAAATAATTATACAATCTTCAAAGTAACCTCCGTTGTAAAAAAGGTGATATATTATTGGTAATTCGTTGTAAAAAAGGTGATATTTTTTTGGTAATCCGGTAAAACGTATCGTAGTAGGCGTAAACACCTAACCCGTAAAATTACCGTCGTGATCTATCAAAAAATGTAAAGGGCACTCGATGGCGATTTTGGTACAAAACGGCGCGTAAAATTGTAAGCCTAGATTTGCTCATATATATTACTTACATATTTATATACATTACTTATGGGACATTTTTACACAAATTGACTAAGCCCCACGGTAAGCTCATGAAGGCTTGTGTTGTGGGTACTCAGACAACGAAATATATAATACCTAAATACTTAAATACATAGAAAACAACCATGACTCAGGAACAAATATCTGTGTCATCACACAAATAAATGCCCTTACCGGGATTCGAACCCGGGACCGTCGGCTTCATAGGCAGGGTCACTACCCACTAGGCCAGACCGGTCGTCAGTATATAATTATTATGTCTATCTAGTAAATTATTGTGTCTTGAATATCCATCATGTTTTGAATATTGTTTACAATTAATAATTTAATTTACTTAATACGATTTTTAAAAGCATATGAAAGGTGTACAACAAAGCGTTATACCTACCCTTAAGAAAAATGTTCCTACCTCTCTAACTTTACTGGCAGAAACCCGGCCCAATGCTAAACTGCCATTCGCTAGTTAACCCTTACTAATTAAGACTGAAGTTTTGGTTACAATGTAAACTACACGGAACAATGAACCAACTCAAATAGTAAACTGACAAGACAACTGGATTTGCTTAACTACCTACTGATTTACTTGTGTACTTACTTAGTGGGTTACCTCTTGATATGAAAACGACGTATGTAGCTTAGAAACAATAATTAGATCAGTCTTGTTAGCGACGCTCCGACACGTCCTAGATGATTCTAAGTTTATATTAATCAAATATTTAAGACTATTCGAAATCATGTGGGGCAAAGTAATCAAATGAAAATTTTGAGTTGTTTCCTTATGTTGGCTGGTAGAATTGACTTTTAAATGATGATTTTGAATGACAAGTAGGTATTTAAAAACATTCATTTTGAATTGATTTACTTCGATTTTGTTTGATATTTTACAGTTAGCATTTTCCTTTTCTTGGTGTGGTGAAAAATGTTGTGTTTCACTCGGTGGCAAAATTTGTTTAAACCTCGTGACTTGAATCCCTCGTAATGCTCAAGATTTCATTCTTCGGACCACTCGCTACGTATCAATTAATTACTAGCACAAGAGGTTAAACAACATCTATGCCCCATTGTAAAACAAAAAACTGTTTAAGATTTACTTTTGTTATCATTATCATCTGTATTTCACATTCACAACATAGGCACAGAATATTTTTTATTTTATTTATGGTTCACCAACAATTGTTTACACTTTGTTAAGTATAACTACAAACGTTTAATCTATTATCGCTTAGCATAACAATTACTTAAAGGTAAACACCACATGCATTGAATGAAGTAAGAAGACTGCATCTACGTGACATACAATATAATTATAACAGTAGTAGGTTGACATAAGGTTGATCCAATCGCTGCAGTTTTGCGGCACCGTCTAAATCGAGCCGTTTCTTGGTCAGTGGTATCAGGTCAGGCGGGGTAAATATAAGACAAAGTTATTAACACACAAAAACTTATTCTATTTCATTCCCATGTTATATAAAAATAAGTCTACACGCAAGGCTTATTTTTAAATGGAATAGGAATAAATAAGAATAAGTTTTGAGTTTCTCATTTTTTACCCGTGTCTTATTACTTACCCCACCTGGCCTTCCAGCGAGAGATTCATTTGTTCACACTAAGCTCTTCATGCAAGATTGGTTCTTTGTCAGCTGCTGCGGAACATCAATACAATGTCATCCTAATGCATGGCGGTTTTCGAACGACCTACACTAAAAATTCTATTTATTAATGTTCTATTATCCGAAGGCGCGGTGTTTCCTAAAACAGTACCTAATCAGCTCTACAAAGCAGTGAAATCGCATTATACCTCTTTTAAAATTATAGAAAATTATCGCACGAAACACCTTTCAAGTTCAATTTTCACATGAGCATTTTTTGCATTCTATTATATATCCAAATACTTACATTTAACGAACAGCATTGCTATGGGTATATTTTCATTATATAAGAATAAGAATCTTTTATCCCACCAAAAACATTTTCATGTAAAATGTTGCCAAGACGAAACCATAAGGCTCGCACTGTCAAAAAGTTATCAGGAGCGGTATTCGACATGCGTTAAGTGACGTTTCGTGTTGAACTTCAGTTGAATGGAAGAAATCGTGTGTTGTCGAATAGGTAAATTTGACATTAGCAATCCACAGTTAGGTGACAACGAAACCAAACCGAACCACGCAGAGTTCAGAGCCATTTTAAACCGTATAGTAGTAAGAAAACAAAGTTGATTTTTGTTGCATAATTTTTTTCAATGAATGAGTTTTGGTTGTACCAAATGATACTTTCCACAGTTGATGAACAAATGATTCATTCCACTGTTGAACTGATGTTGAAGCCGAAACTGACAGTTGTGCATCTCGAATAGGGCCCCGATGTCTTGTAGAGCCAAGCTTCTAACTCTACAAGCCCTAACTTAACAAACTATACACCTTTCTAGTTCTTGTAGTAACGAAAAAACTTAAAAACTGTTATGCAAATATGTATAAAATACTGTATCGATTTATAATATATTATAAATCGATACAGTATTTTATACATATTTCAAGTCAAGTCTTCATTCACCAAGAATTCATTTGTGCTATAGACATTGTAGTTATTTAGCCATTGATGCAATTGTCGCTTGAATGTATTCATATCATTGGGAAATACATTGAACGAACAGTATTGCTTGTATTAAGACACATAATCGTGCAGCTTTATATGTTATATACCAATAAAAGAATATATCAATATACCTTAAGTTTGTGATAAAATTGAATATAAAACCCTAAAAACGGCGAAATCTATCGCTATTTCGCATGTTTCACCGTCCCACGTGCGGTTTGGCTCGGAAAAAATAATAAGTTTGGATTTAAGCAACGTATTATCAAATACTTGATACCTTTACATAGATAATTATTTAGAGAATCGATCTATTTATTAATAAAAAATAATGCGTTATTTGTTAAAACCAGGAAAGCCTTTTTATGGTTGACACGCGCGGCACTGTTTTTGTTATGACTCAAGGATACCTCCCTAAATCTGGTTTGTCCATTGATCTACCATTACATTTTAATTAACGATAACTTGGGCTTCTATCTTCAACGGTAGTGGACACAGAAACGATATTTTTGACCGAAGACACAGTTAACCTTTTCGAACGACGTATTTTGGTACGGCCACTACGAAATTTGTATGGGTCCTTATTTATTGATGTACAATTGAAATCAAAATGTGTTTCTTTATAATACAAGTTAGCAATATTGTGTACGATTGCTGTGTTTAATAAATACGTATGAACGTCGTACGTCGAATGTGGCATACAAATTTTGACACAGTGCCATACAAATGTCGGAAAGGTGTCATACAAATGTTATAAACATGAAAAAATGCCATATATACATGTCAAAAGCGCTTTACAACCAGCTGAATAGTGCCATACAAATGTCGATATTTAAACGTCCATATTTAGCTAACTATAAATAGAAGAGTGGTCGTACAGTAAATATATATGTTTTGTTGTTTAAAAACCTTCCTAAAAGGATGATTATAAAGATTTTCTTAAAACAAAAATTACCATACAAATGTCGAAAAAACACCCTCTTCAAAAACTTCCCCTGAAATAACATTTTTTCACACCTGATAGGCTGTTTCGGTCAGTACTTCAGAAGCAAACAAATGAACGATTCACGATTAAACGGTTGAGTTAATCATTTCAAAATTAGTTTTTCGATAACTGCGCGAGGAAACGACATGACTTAAAAGACGGCCCTCGTTATGTAAAGTATGGTACATTAAGATTATAAAATGTTATCGCAACATTATCGACAATCGTGTGAAAGAGCCAGGGAATTTGTTTAGCCCTTTTATTTTTAAACGTAAAATACTGGAATTTGGTTCAGTGTTTGATGCACAGGCAGACACAAAAATAAAATCGCGATTTTTCTTACTAATCCGTCCATTGGTATTTTTATTCATAGTAGAATGTTGGACGTCCAAAAATCGTCAAAACCCGCTCTATTGTTCAATACATTCCATATCCTATTTCATGTATTAAAACGAAGATGATTTTTGAAAGCCTGTGCCACTATGATAGGCAGTTAAATAATATGACGTCTTGAGATGAATGAAAGTTTTTTTGTTTGCGATATTCCTCTGAATTTTGATTTAGGCTTAGGTGAATTTTTATTTCTTCCCATATAGACCACGCGAAATGGCTCAGCTATAAATAAAAAATAAAAATGAAAATGGTGAAGCCATGCTACAGCTCACAGAGCAGCATATAGTTCCTTTCATTCATTATAAGAAATGCACATTCCGGTATTGGCCTAAAATCATTGCGAGTCCCGATGCAGATAGCGGAAGCCGCTCGACCCCAATTTCAAAGAAAAACCGCAAATCGATGTACAGGTTAGCCGTTTGGCACACGCATACTAGAAGGCAAAACAAATTTTTTGACCCGCAGTTCCTAAAAAAATTCCCTTAGGAGAGGTGCTGAAACATTTTTTTTTTTGTATGGATTTTTTTTAATCCTATCGTGTGTAGGGATTTTTGAGGCGATTTTAAAAATATGCAACGTCATTACATTTCAGCCATTTTTTTTAATTTAAAACAAAAAGAATTTTCAAAACATACCAAGTTTGGGATTTTTTTTGTACAATATACCACAAATGATACGTGATATCCTCATATCCAACCCCAAGAAAGAAATTTTGGAAATAATATCATTAACAATTTTTTTTTCAATTTTACAAAGTGATACAGTTCTACTTAAATACCTATTTTACGAGACTTATAGACTTATATAATATTACAATCACAGCAGAACTATATCAAGATAGAAGTAAAGAGCTCGGCAAATTGTAGGGAGACCGAGCGTGTAACATTTTGCGTAGGTACTTTGACGTCACGAGCGTAATTTAGTGATGAGAAAGATAAGCCGCGCGAAACGATTCAAAAGCATCGATTCACAGATTGATTAGAACACGGCATCGATTCTAAAATATCGATAAGAACCGACAGAGGAAATGATAATTATTTTCGACAGAGGAAATGATAATTCACGTTGACGATTCAACGGAGCCACGCCGTTCTATAGCCAAAATAGTGTTTAGTTTTTAAGTTTATGAAATTTATATGTATGTTAGTCTATAAGGTATATGTAATATGGGCCTTGTTGCCCGAATTAAATTTTAAAATAAAAATCACAGAACTATATCAAGATAGAAGGAAAGAGTTCAGCAATTTGTAGAGAGACCGAGCGTGTAACATTTTGCGTAGGAAACCATTTTTTACGACCAGTTGCTTCAATCCATTTATTTTTAATATTAGGATCATTCGGAAAACTAAAACAAAATTGCAATATAGAAGTAACCATAACCTGTTTGTTAATAATATTTGCTTTTCACTACGTACATTATATAGCTGCATAATAATATAAGACCGTAATTATCATTTCGTCTGTTTTCAAAATCGATTTTAATAATCGAGTAAGAAAATCGCAGTGTACAGCACTATTCTTACTTTTGACAGAAAAAATGAGAAATCGACCTTGAACGTGACTCGACAATGCTCGACAGTTTGAATAGCTTACTTTTACATCGCTGGTTTTGAACGCACGCCAAGTCTGGCTCGTCAAATTTAAGCCGCAATGGAAAGCTAGCGTTGGCACACAATCGCCCGGTACTGTTTTGATGAAAATAATAAAATAAATAGTTTTTTAATCAATAACACATATTTAAGGACAAATTGTACTTACCAATGAAAGGAAATACCTCCATTAACAGCTCCAACTTTATTGGTAGTGTTTGAACAGTTAATTATTGCGCAAGAAACCATTTTGTTTTTAAAACCTGACGTCGCAAGCAGACATCGATCGGGAGCAGACTGAAGTTCGCGGCGAGCAATTGAGCCACTGGGTCGTAGTTTCGCCACGCGAGGTACATACACCCTTTTCTTCTATCTTGATATAGTTCTGTGATTACAATATTGAAAAAAAAAATCTAAATGAAATTTTTCAAAATTGCCTTCTATTTATTAATAAAAAATAATGCGTTATTTGTTAAAACCAGGAAAGCCTTTTTATGGTTGACACGCGCGGCACTTAGATAATAAGATATTACGTATCATTTGTGGATACAACCTTGATATTTTGTGACAAAAACTAAACAAACTATACCAACTGATGAAAAGGGGCAGTTAAAGGTTTAAAGAGGTATTTCCCGTTGGATATATGGATATCATTTTATGATTAACATGTACCGTATCTGCAGTACAGTTCCATAAGTCTCGTTAAATAGGTATTGAAGTAGAACTGTGTCACTTTGTAAAATAAAAAAAAATAAAAAAATAAATTTTTAATGATATTATTTTCAAAATTGCTTTCTTGGGGTTGGATATGAGGATATCACGTATCATTTGTGGTATATTGTAAAAAAAAAAACCAGCCATATCATATCTGGAGGAGCCCAAACATGGTACCTATGTTTTATAAATTCTTTTTGTTTTAATTTAAAAGAAATGGCTGAATGGTATGATATCTCACACGATAGGTTTTTGAAAAAATATTTTTTTCCATACAAAAATAAATGTTTCCGCACTCCCCTCCTACGGGAATTTTTTTTAGGATCTGCAGGTCAAAATTTTTGTTTTGACCTCTAGTATGCGTGTGCCAAATGGCTAACCTGTACATCGATTTGCGGTTTTTTTATTCGAACGGCTTACACTAAGAGGAGTTCGCCTAGTCGTACACAAATATTTTCTTTATTCTAATAAATTTTACAAATTTAGATCAAACGAATCAAGAGTGGGAACCATAATAGTAATGTATAATCTAGTTTATTTTGATCGTACAATAAAACTGCATGATACTTTAATTGTTGACAAAATTAACTTTGAAAAACGTTGTCCAAATTATGTTGTCCTGTCTTACAGCACCTCTGCATGCATGGGTTCGAAGAAAAAATTGTCAGTACATTGCCAGAGTCGTGATGCTTTCCTTGGCAATAGCCCTTACATTTGTTATTCATATCCGAAAAAATAAAAAATCATTGTTCTTTCTCTTTCAGTACAGATGGTACTTCTTGTGTTTGGATTTAGTATAGTGTAGTACCATATAAAATTAAACTACATTATTATTAGCGTTAAACATTAGAGATTTTTTAATTAAAACATTATTTCTGTAACAACGGGTGAACTTTAAAAAATGCTCTGACTAGACGAAAACATAATTATTCATCAGGGCTCGTATATCTTATTGACTATCGATTCTTGCCCTCTTTAAATTTTTTGCGAAATTTTAACGTAAGAGAATCAAGTCAATCATCCGACTAATGAAAATTATGTATGCAAACTTCTATTTGAAACTAACAGATAGGTAAGTTAAACTTACGTCCAACTATCAATTTGTGGTAACCGGGCACGTTTATATTTAAGTTTTTTTGTATTTTTTTTGTAGTTTGACATATTTATTTAAAAAAATAAAAATCGACGTAATATTTTGTAATACTTACTGTGAATAAATGAGCATCAGGAAAGCTGATGCTCGTAAAATGTGTTAAAAAAATAATGTGTTTTAGTTAAATAACTGTTTGCTTCTGGCATCTGGAAAGCTACAAAAATAAATTTCTCGTTTGATAAAATGCGATTAAATATTTTTTTGTGATTATTTTATACATACGTGATAAAAAAAATGGCTTTGGTATAAAAAAATATGGTCAACCTCGCCTTTATAAATAAAGTATCTAACACTCCAAAATGTTTGTATTGGCCAATATATTTTAGATGTACCTATATATTTGTATGAAATAAATATATAAAGATAAAGTATTCGATCTTCAGTTCAACTTTAACTTTAACTTATAAAAACATATTTTTTAGTTTTTAATTCAATCAGAATTCTCAGTCGTATCTTTATGATCCACTAAAAGTAATTTCAATGTTTATTCTAGAATAACATACGAATTATTTGGAGATGTTTAGAGGCACAGTAAAGAAAAGTTTGGATCAACTAATGGTAACGTAGAAAAATTCGTAGATCGGGCCCCTTTATCTATTATATAACATTATTCTGTACAATACATGATTCATCAATGGGCAAATTAGACGGTTGCTCGATATTCCTAAACATTTATTGATTGACCATTCCCTCCTAACCAATTGAATGGGCAAGAAAGTCGTGTGTTATCTCATTGTGAAAAAGTCACTTAGCGAGGGGAGGTCCCGTGTCGATACTTACCATCATTAGTTATTTCTGACACTTCTCAAGTCGACGACACTTTATAATATCCTTTGTTGAGCGTAGAAACTTGACATAACTTCGGCAAAGTTTGTAATGTTTGTGACAGACTAAATTATTCTATTACGACGGCTCTGACAGAGTGACGAAGATTTACTTCAATATTTTTGGGTGCACTGATTTTTGTTCTTTATAATAGACGTAATTCACTTCTTTGAAGCTCGTTGCAGCATTACTAAGTTTCATTCTCTGACAAATCAAATAAATTATATGTTTGTCACAATCGATCGTAGGGAAGCGTATTATCGTATTTTGTATTGATATGAAAGGGAATGGTTTACTCGTACTCGCGAGCTCGGGGCAAGACAGAGTAAGTACCTAACCTTTGATGCCGAATACCATTTAGTGATTCAATAGTCTACTTATTTTATTATTTAAATATAAGAGTACGAAAATAAATTCTATAAGTAGGTACCTGTGTTTCATTGCGGTGCCTTATCTCGTCGCATAATAATTGTTTGTCCTAAATTCCTAATGTTATGTTATGCATAAAACTCATTTCGAATTATTGACCTTGTGCTGAAACAGAAAGTATTTTAGAAAATATTTTGCATAGGTTATGTAGAATTAGGGTAAGAATAGGTTAGGTTTGTTTTATAATTTTTCAGAAATGTTAATAGTTTCAGCACAATAACAATTATGCGAAATGAGTTTTATGCGTAACATTACATTAGGACAATCAGTTATTATACGATCTGATATAGACCCGTTTCATTGTATTTCTTGTGCCCTTTTCCGAGGAAATAGCTATTGTTTAGTTAAGCCGGTGTAAATGTTCTCAATGACCAACGAATCCCATCGTCTTGACTCTTGACAGCGTGGTTTATTATCGAGGAAGTTATTGAAGGAGACTTCTTAGCACCACAAAACTATTACTAAAAATATGCATATAATTTACATTTGCATACTTGCATGAACAATAATTAAATACCTACATATACCCTGAGTATGGATTCAGTTAAAAAAAAATGGAATTTTTGAACATGTTATTTACTGGAAAAAATGGATAAAAAAACGTATGAGGTGAACTAACACAGAAATAGTAAATTTTATTGCAAGTGTGCAAAATGTGTCATTATGTACTGGCATGATTTGATAAATAATATGTAATTGATAAAAAATAATAATTAAAAAATGGTGATTACTGATGTAATTATTGTATGGCAACACTATTAAAAACTGGATCGATGAGGAAGGGGTAAACGGAACCTAGAACGGAAAATAGCTGGGAGCTCACTTAGGATCACGACGAGCTGATGGAAGGACATCGGGGGCAACTGTGGGTCAACCTGCCGGAAGGAGCTATAATTATCATCCTATTTCTGAGATATTATTTAATTATATCTATATTTAACTACATAACAAGAAATAACCTACCTTTAAAGTAAAGCAACAAATATGTATTTCCAGGAGACTTTGCTCTTCCAACGAGGGTATAATGTAAATTATGTCTACCTAATACTCTTAATGGCAGTGTAAATCTGCGCGTGCGTGCGACGACGTGTTTGTGTTTAGTAAGAGAAAATAATGTATATATGTGTGGCGTCTATCTCTGGTCTCGAGACGAGATGCATGCACTTAAAAATACTCGAAATAATTACATTAGTGCAATCACTACCATAGTAAACCTTATCAACACAGTATTTATTAATGGTTTGAAAAAACATCTTCAAACAATTAGCTATGCTTTACCCGAATCAAGTCAAAACGGATAACAGACACTTTCTATTATAGAGATGATTTGATTATATTACTCGCATGTTTGTTTTTATCAATTTGACCAATAATGACTTAAATTTTTCGTTTAATAGATGATTGATTTGCTATAAATAAATAAACGAATTCATTTATTTCAATCAACTTAGGATCATTACATTATAATATTACATAAAATAATTATGTTAAAATTAAGATCAAAATAAAAATTAAATTAGACAAAATAAAAGTTAAATTAGATTAAATAATAAGTGCCCTAGAGAGGCTTGGACACCAGTACGTGAATCATATGACAGTGATTCAAGTACTGGCAGTCAAACCTCTCCGCAAACGCCCTCAAGATGCCGCTGGAACTGGAACTAGTCCGCACTCTGCGCACTAGGGATGTGCAGCGTTTCCTCATTGTAGTGTAAAAGTAGTCTACCCTGGCCTCCGCAAACATCCCCGACGCACTACAAAAACGAGGTAGTCCCATCAGCACCCTGAAGGCATTATTATATTGTATACGAAGAGCGGCTGATTTTGGGGATGAAAACTATTCTATATCCTTTCCAATAACAAAAACTAATCTACAAACCAAATTTCAACTAAATCGGTTCAGGGGTTATTGATACAAAATTCCACCTACCTTTTCACCGCCTTAGGGGCTAAAAATTTCAATTTTTTGATTTTTTAAATTGTTTGTGTACTAAGACTATCTTATAATCCAAATTTCAGCTTCATAGGACTTCAAAAAGTACCCTAAAGGTTATTATGATCATCAGTGAGTGAGTGAGTCAGTGACGAAATCGTTTTTTTTAAAATGTTAATAAAATCTAAAGTATAAGGTATGCAATTTAATTTTTTTATGCCTAATAAGTCCACTACTGGCATCATATCCCGAGAGTTGTTTATCCGGTATAATCAAAACCCAAGTTATGAGGATTCAGAAAAATGACGAAACTCTTCGAGAAAGGGTAGGTATATAGTGCCCTTGCGCTTCGCTTTACTCGTCTTGGCGGGGGCACTACTGTACTCCCTGATGAGTGACGGACTGAATGTATTAATCGTGAGATCGTGACAGTAATTCAGCGGCGAAAGTCGTTCTATAGTGTTGACGTGGGCGATGTCACTGCCTTTTCCTTGATCAACTGCGTTGATGTTGTTGCCTCATTACTTTCGCGAGAACGTTGAATACGTCATTCAATTTGTCATGGAGATTGACAGCAATATTCTCTACGCAAACGTTGCAGCAGTATTGTTGCAATAGCAACGCTGCTGCAGACCCCATCCAAATGTCGCATTTAATCTAACCAATATCTTAGTATTGTTGCTACCTGTGACATAGTTTCTCAAAGCTATATAACTCCTGCGACTTTATGCATGCAAAATGGTTTTACACCAGGAAATATGACCCTCGAGTGCGCGCCTGAGTTAATTGCTGTCAAACTCGTCTGCTAATGAGGATGCTGCGCTATTTAGCGCTAAGCGACGACGTTAGTCAGTTTACGACAAGGCGAGAGTTTACATTCTCGAATATTAGCATCATTAAAAGAAGGGACTATAAATTTAACAATGTACAACCATTATGAGCTTACTATGTTTAAGTATAGAAAATTATTTTTGTATTCAATCAAACCGTCATTTTAACAAAAGTTTTACTGCACAACTATGATCAAAAGGAATGCAGGTACTATGGTTATAATATTCGTGCAGATACAAATAACTAATATGACGACTAGGTACCGCCAGACTAAAGTATTTATGTTGACACAAACTAAATTTTGCCTTCCGCACTAGCGTTGTGGACCATTGCCTCGAAATGGCGATGGTGGGCATTGCTCGTTTCTGTGGTTTGGAGGTTATTCTGATGCCTTGTAAATAAAGTTTGCACAGATTTCGGACATTGTTTGCCCAAACCAAACTGCACTATAATGACAATAAAATTAATAAAGGGCTTACTCGTACACACATTTCCTAACGTAACGTACCTAGTGAAATGGGTTTTTAAGTTTCAAAATGTTTTGGGTTGTCCTCGCAAATCGTTATACCTATACATTAGTATATATTATACAAAAATCTATAGGTATATTGAATGTTGTTCAGATATTTGAGATGTACCTACCTACCTACTAACTAATAAATAAATAAATAGGTACATTTTAATTCAGTTTTGTGTGCTGATTTAAATTATACTTTTTTGACTACTTACTTATAGAAAACTTAATTATTTTTTGTGCATTGTATTATTTTATGCGTATAACACGCGCTGTTTATATATTTTATGCGTATATTTGTCTTGCGCTCAATATCAATCAACTAAATATTGAGTATACAGGCTGACATGCACACTCCCAGTAAGTATCTACCTAGGTACCTATCATAGATTATCAGTGGTAAAACAAAATTTAAATTTATGTACAAGTAATTTGTAAATTGTATCAAGTTATAATTATGTATGTACAATTTAACCTCACTTTCAGTGGATCTTGTTTTTACAGTGGATTCTTTAGAAATATGTTATATCAATTCTTTTGAGATCGATCTGTCTAAAAAATATCGAGCGTTAAACGAATAACCTCTGCCCGTGCATGCAAAACAAACCTCTCACAAAACTCGCATGACCTGTTAAATATGTTTGTAGGCAACTAATTCACAGCGTAAAGAAATGTTCATACGCACATTAAGCAAATCTAGTGTTTTGAAAACATTCCCAGTTACTCTAGAATTATCGTAACTTTATCCGCTTCGCGATAATTTTCACAGCCTTACTATTGAGTAAGACTCAAATTTCGGTGTGACCTTACTTACGGCCTGATTCGAACTTTAAGATACCTACGTCATGCTAAAGATACGACATGGATCGGATATGTCAGCGTCAAAAGTGACGTTTGTTCAAACAAAAGCGTCAGTTTTCACACTGACCTATCCGATCCATATCGTATCCTCAGCAAATTTTTGACGTATTTTAAAGTTCGAATCAGGCCGATACCCTTATTTATATACATGTGACTCAATGAGTTATTTCAGATTCAGAAAATGCGTAACTAATTACACGTGTGTCGTTACTCAGATAATCATTTGTTAAAATTAATGAGTCGGATACATGTTCAAAAATTAATTGACAGGTTTAAAAACGTTAATTATAACTCCATGTCTGCGATATCCAGTGACGAGGATAACGAATTAATAAACGCACGTGGATATATAGTTAAATATGGATGGTCAGTTTGTTCAGTTTAGTCGTACAATATAATAGGGTGCTTGGGACATAAATGGAAAGGAGCATAAGAATAAAGTTACAGCTACGTCACAGAAGGGAAAAAGTGTTAGGGGAGACCGAGGTGAGTTGTGACAGATGAGAGTTTTGACATCGTCGATTTTCTGGAAACTATTAACTAATAACGAGCTCGCAATAGCGGGCATTTGTTAGTTCAAGTTAGTGGCTAACAAATGCGCACTGTTGTGAGCTCGCTAACAGTTAATAGGTTCCAAAAATTCGACTATGTCACAACTCAACTCGGTCTTCTCTATATGGGTAACAAATGTAATGTTAGACACACCTTCCTACACGAACCCAGTTTAAACATACGTTTGACATTAAAATGATATCTAAATGATGTCTTTTTGTTTTATTCGCCCGTGCGTCTCACTCGTAAATACATGTAAGTAAGTACGGACAAGAACGAGTCAAATGCATCCGCGAATCATTTAGATATCAGTTTGATATCAAGTTTACGTTCGAATTGGCCTCCCAGTCCCGGTAGAAAGGGAGGCCGAAAAATACTGTAGTAACGTTGCCAAGAATGACATACTTACATGATACATGCCATTGTCTCACAAAACAGAAATCGAAACACCATGCTAGTGAAGGCGGACATGTCAAAAGTGGTCTCACATGTAAGTTACAGGATGACACTGGTAAAAACATTATAAGATGATAATGCATTTGGCAGATACATGGTGGATTTTTTTATGGGTCAGTGTGGGCAGCTACCAGATCCCGTGAACGTGAACCTACCCTCAATTTCAAATTAATGAAGATTGGCGTTTACAGATCTTCCAAAAACGTAGCTTTGCGAGAAAAGGGTAATTTTTAACAAACTTTTTTTTATACCAATCGATCCTATTCCTATCCAGGATCAAAAGCTTGTATGGGAGCAAAAAAATCCCGTAGTAAACCCTAGCCTTATTACAAAATTAAAGAAACAATGATCGTGCCAAAAACCGGGTTAAATGATGATTTTAAATAACAATGTATTTGCCACGAATGCTATAACTTGCCATTGTGCAACAAATCATTGTTTGCAGCATTCAACCATCGCCATATCTCTCTTACGCTCTGCCGCGTCCGAATCACGCTTCCATTTAATTAAATGAACCATAAAAGGTGTTTAATTTAATTTTCTGTTTAAATATGATTTTATACTGCGCCTAATCAAGATATTTCTAAAGATATAATATCTTTTCACTATGCTATGTATTACTTTTTGTATTGCTGTTGATGCCGCAAATACATAAATAAAAAAAATAAAAAATTTACTTTAGTATAAATACCGTGATTAATCAAATGCCAACAAAATATACCCATTATAATCAAGTCAAAATAAATATTTAAATAATAAAATATTTATGAACAATCTTACACATATCGACCTAGCCCCAAACTAAGCAAAGCTTGTACTATGGGTAGGTGACGATATACATATTTGTATAGACAAATACATACTTATATACATTAATACATTATGGAAATTGAATTTCTGAAATAAATATTCATTTATTTATTTATTTTATATACATAGAAAACATCGATGACTCAGGAACAAATGTCTTTGTTAATCACACAAATAAATGCCCTTACCGGGTTTCGAACCCGGGACCATCGGCTTCATAGGCAGGGTCACTGCCCATTAGGCCAGATCAGTCGTCAAATGGTTATTTGTAAATATATACCGTCTGTACCAATATTAATAGGTTAAGATACGGACTTTAAGGGCGTCTTCCGTCCTCCTCAAAGTATATACTTATTTAGTATTTCTTGACGGTAATAAATACCACAATAGAAATTAAACAAAAAAACCATTCAGAACCGAATTTTCAATGCTAATAAGCCGAAAAGTATCACTTTCAACAGTGTCAACCCGCTTTTAAAACCATTTCGGGATTCAAAAACATCTCTACGGCACCTTATTAAGAATTAAAGTCACAGTTTTCGTCGAAGGGCAAAAAGCTGTTTGGATGTAGGCGGATACGTCAAAAATGTTATGGTGGTATTTACACCTTTGTACAGTCAGCAAAACTTTTAGCACTCCTGCGCATTATTATGTTTAGATGTTATGGCAGAAGTTAACAAAATGTATGTAGGTACTTTGGACTTAATGTTTGCGCTTAGTTGTTTGTTATATTTAAGCCAGTCTTTTGAACCGTCTGTGCTTTTCGAGTTGATAGCAGGTAGTTAATTGTTACCTACCTACGTGATTTGGTTCATCCTGCGGCCCAAACGTCATTGATGGATTTGGATCTTAGATCTATATAACAATGATAGGTCCCGAAGTTAGCGTTATTATGAAAAGATATATGTTACAAGTAATCTTAGAACGTTGATTAAACTTAATTTTATCCGGGTATAACTAATATTACCCAAGCCATTGGAGTAAACTATGGAGTAAATTTCAATAACATTAATTTGTATTCGGGGTTTACCCGTACACACCTAGGTCTAGGTCTGACCAACACTGGCTGGGTGGTGTAAAAGTTGATTTAATTTTCGGGCTTTACCCAAAAGGCTTGGGTAAGGTGTACCCAGGTAATATTACACGTAACATATATTTTTTCATAATATTTAACGCTAACTTCGGGACCTATCATTGCTACATAGATCTAAAGATCCAAATCCATCACGGACGTTTGGGCCGCAGGATGAACCAAATCACGTAGGTAGCAACTGATTACAACCTGCTATCTACTCGAAAAGTACAGACGGTTTAAAAGACTGGCTTAAAGATAATACGAGTATTTGGCTATGTGAAAGCGCAAATATTAAGTCCAAAGTATCTATATAGAATAACAAAAAAAAATCGTTCGATCATGAATTTTGAAACCAATATCTTATGAAAAGAAATCGGTTTCAAAATTGTGTAGCGGTCTTTCTACTTGTACAAAATTTGAAAACTGATTTCTTTTAACTTTGGTTGTACCTGAGCTTTTTTTTACGTGGAGTAATGCATTTAGGCATTCCGCCTAGCCGGAGAACTAGGACGGATATGTCGGACTCGTGGCCAAGGGGCCAAATACCGACTAAACCCTCCACGGTATGCCCGTCGCGCAGCAATGGTGGCGGTGAACACGGGATCGCAGAGCATTAAAAAAAAAGACATAATAAACTCAATATGAAAGAGACTCGCTTTTAATACAAGTCGTAAACAAAGTACATGTTATACAGCTGGGTAAAACGTAACCGCCTACTAGATTTTGTAACGGGGGACCTCATATGCTGGTTTGCCTACAACTCTACCTAGCACGGTAAGTGGAATGACGTCATCTGTGGAAATAAAAATGCTTAACCGTGCCCCAAACAGACACCAAAATACAATGGATTTAGGAAATTTTTACGTAGGTACTTAACTCCGTATGTTTAATACGAGTACAACATATCATCTTTCTCCATCTTGACAAAATTTGGTACAACATAATAAAATTAGCGCTGCTTTTCTAATGTGATGAGTCGTAAATGCCGCCGACAAAGTACTCGGTTAATTGCAACCGTGCCAAAACATAAATACAAAATAAATACCTATCCTCGTCTTAATGTAGGGTAGGTTGTATTGTAATAATAATATCGAATACCATATGTTTCATGGTTCAAAAGTGTACTTTATGGATTATTATACAAACCAGTAGCGTTGCTGCGATCGACCCGTTAATTACCTACCGCAAACAGCATTACAGCCTGAATTTGAACGGCGCGCTGCAGTCTGCAGAGTAACCTTAATAGTACATTATTGTCGAGGCTCGGAAGTAGCTACTTGCTGGCTGAGGATTCGGTTTAAACGGACGACCTTGGGAGTCCGTTTAATTGAATCCGAAGCCAGCAAGTAGCCTTCCAGCCGAGTCATATATAGTGCTTTTCTCAAAAATGGCGCAATAATAACAAATATAATATAAATATTTTACAGAAGCAACGCTCTTATGTATATATTTTCACAGAAAAAAGAAAAGATTTGTTTTGCCGCCTTTTTATTTTTTTAATTAAAAATAGAAGTGTATTTTTCTGCTGAAAATACGCCAACCTATTAGAGACACCTAAATAGTCGCGGTACCAACATTATAATAATAAGTACTGATCATCTGTTTGGCAGTTTAATGGACCTATGCCTTCATTTGATATGGCCACTTCAACTTTTAAAAAGTTTGGAACTCGACAAATAATGGAATTTGTATGCAACATTGCAGTCCCGAAATCGAGACTGCAATGTTTTTAATTTTTTAATTTTTTGACGGACCATAAACTACGCCCTTCGCGACCTACTTTTTAACCGGCAACGTCGACTTTGCCGTCCATTTTTGAGAAAAAACTATTTAATACACTTTTCAATGTGTCATACTTTTGTCTGTAGCGGGGCAGTATTGTCACAGAGCAAATATGCTATGTAAGTAATGAAAAAAATTCATTAAGCTCCCTAAGGCCCTCGCAGACTCGGAATTGAGTGCTCACGTATATTATAGCCATAAAAGCGAATACTTTGTTATACAAGTACGGAATGCTGCGTGGTAAGTATCTGACAACGATGTTATTTTATTACAGTAAATATGTGAGCTATGAATTCTAATTCGGTAAAGGAAAATAACTTTTAACCAAATTGTGTTCATTGTTTTGATCCATGTGCTATCGGCAATAATTAATTGTGTTTATAATTTATTTAACAGGTGGTGCAGCCAAAACACATCTTATAGAGCTCGAGCGCGCACAACGAGCAGTTTTAAAAGTAATGTTCTATCTTCCATATCGATACCCCACTGAGCTGCTTTTTAATATAGCAGAAGTTTAAGTGTACGCAAACTTTTTATTTACCAAACACTGCGAAGATACCACAGACTAATAGCCCCTACAATCACAATTGGCAACAAGCGCATAGCTTACTACCCAGTACCCCGCTGTAATAGTGCATGGTCTAAAAGGCATTTTTCTTTCTTGGCTCTATACTTATATAATAAAGCAAACAAAACCCTTAATATAAATAACATTAGTAATTTTCAATTGAAAAACATAATTCAGATTTGGTTAACATCATTAAACTATAGTGAAGCAGAAGAGTTATTACGAAGCGTGTTCTAGTACAATCCAAAGTAACCAGACACACACGCGCGTTACACACAGAAACACACACATATCCCAAAAATCAGACACACATAATACTCACACACGCGCGCGTACAGACACATAATCATAGTCTCAAATGTTCAATTCTTTCTCTAATTTAAATATTGTTAAAATTATATTATAAAATGTCTAACATTGTAACCATACGCTTGTAATCGGGATCTTTGGCTCTTGAGACAAAGGGAAACCTACTTTAAGAGCCAGGAACCAATGTTAAGTAATAATTTAAAGTTGTTGTTAAATTATTTTTTATTCACCCCGCTACGCAGGTTTTCTGGTCGTAGGCGCGTTTTGCTATAAGACTGAAAAAACGTGTTATCGGCGGCGCGGCGTAGCGCGTACCTCGCTCTATTGGTGAATGTGTTATCGGTGAAAGTCCCATTGCGGGTAGTTCGAAAAACTCACGTAACTAGAGGAAAAGTCAGCTGTGTCAAATTTAGCCAGTCTTTCTCCCATACCACGGGGACAACGTCGTCTATGAAACGTTGGAGATTATTTTAAACTTACTGAACCTAACAAAAACTATGGTAATGACAAATGGCATGGAGCGAACCATAACGGTAGGAAAGATCCATTGACTTATACAAAACAATACATAGGAAAACAGATAAGTTTTAATAAGATGAACAACGAGTCAGAAATTGAACGGAGAGCACAAAAGACCTGGAACAAATACTGGCAGCTAAAAGAAGTATTTAAGAGTAACATGCCTGTTACCTTGAAGACTAGTCATGAATACATGCTTATTACCTTGTCTGACATACGGCTGTCAGACATGGAGGTTTACTCAAAAAGCTATGGAAAAAATAAGGACTTGCCAACGCGGAAAGGAGCGTAGTATACTAAACATCAAGAATGGGTGACATATTCGTTCACTCGAAAAAGCCCTTTAATAAAGAAAAAAAAAACATCAAGAAAATACAAAAAATCAACCATACAAAAATAAGACAGCACACAAAGAGCATAGATGCTCTCAGCTATACCAAAAAACTTAAATGGAAGTGGGCGGGCCATGTAGCACGTACTCAAGACAGGCGCTGGACAGCAAGGGTAACGTCATGGAAGGGACCTCTAGGAAAAAGAGGGCAAGAGAGACCCACTATGAGATGGCAAGATGATATCACCAAAATTGCCGGGCCAAATTGGATACAACTAGCTAAGGATCTAGATACATGGAGGGCTTTGGAGGAGGCCTGTGAACACAGGGTTCTTAAATAATATGTTTTTTTTTTTAATCAAATATGAAAAAATGTAAGGTTCGAGAAATAAAAGGCTTTTTATTTTATTTTTATTTATTATACGTGACTACAGAAATACAGACTTTATTGGTAAATATAAACATAGTACATTTTACACGTCATAACCCCCCCCCCCCCCCCCCCTGTAACCGAAAAACTCAGAGAGGGCAGACTCCGATGGTACGGTCATGTGATGAGACGGGACGACAACTATTCCGTAAAAACCGTGCTTAATATCAACACCAAGCAAAGACCATCGGGCAGACCTCCAGGTTCCTGGTGGTCCACCATCAAAAGAGATCTGAAGACGCAAAACATCCCACCACTGACAACACGGGACAGATTGTCCTGGCGCAGTTGCACAAGAAGGCCCGACCCCAAATGAAGTTGGGAAAAGGGCAGGATGATGATGATGATAACTCCCCCCCTCCCTACTCCCCGTTAATGCGTTAAGTACATTTAAATTTTAAATAAAGTGTTAAAATCTCAGCCAGCTACATGCATCACGTGCCGTATGAGTATGGTTCTGTTCTTAATTTACATAACAGGTTGGGTTTCTTTCGCAAAGGTGCGTCTTTTGTCAGAAGGAAAACAAAGGCAGAATACGGGCTCGTGAAAGGCCGGGCGATACCAACTCGAGAGACAAATGTTCGCTATCTCAAGCCTTTTAATTTGTTAATTTAATTTGTTGTTGGGTTTGCGGTGGATGCGATGTTAAGGAGGTTCGCTTGTCGTGTTTGTTTACACATAAGTTTAGTGTGGAGGTATGAATTTGAAGCTATGCTTATGCATTGAAATGTGTTTACTCATGACATTCGGAAATTTTAGAACTTTCCCTTTTAGAATCAAGATATTGTTTTCTGGAATTAGACCAGGGTCTCTAGAATAGTGTCGTATTCATAATTATTTGGCCGCAGTTTGATATCTGATCATTGTAGTGGTGTTCCTAGGCTTCAAGAAACCCGATGTTTAAAAGTTATGCGGTTACCCCCATTAGCCCTTTGAATTTACTTCTTATAATTCTCATATTATATTTAACGTAATAAATATCACACCTTTTTCACAAACCGGCTTTAACGTTATTGAAATACGCCGTAAGCGGCTCAGATAGGCTTGCGGTGTTGCGAGTATGTATTCCATAATGTTATCGCATATGTAAATATTATATTAAACTGTTTTATGCCCTACAGTTGCTTTTGTTATGGTGGTTCCAAATCTTATCATGTGTTTTTACTAAAAAGACTCATGAATTATATTTACTAGAGAATATCGTAGGTACCTGCAGTAACTTAAGATATTTTCTTTATAAATAGTGCTGTTTGTGGTACTAGTACAGTCTGAATGATGACTTTCCGTATCTTTTTCTACTAGGATGAGTTCTCATCATTGCTAATGGAAACGGAGCTTATTACAGTTGCAGCAGTATTATTTTTGTTAACGTTGTCTAAGTAATAACGGCTCGGTGTCAGGTTAGTTTTCAGATAAGACTTGGTTGTATTATTTTATTCGTAGGTAATATTTTTTTGAAGTAAACATACAAGCAAGACTGAGTACGTAAACCAACATTAAATTTGGCTCTATAAATTCACCCACTATAGGTATAATATATACTGCGACGGAATATATTAGACGAAGTTCTCAGTACTTTTTTTGACTTCAAAACACGGTCCATATAAGTGACACACATATTATATCACTGAAAGCAAAGATAGATGGATACAGTCTAAGGAAAAAACGTGCCTCGAAAATCAAGAAAATTTGACTCTCGATCAGAGGACGCTACTAGCTTTGGCCTACTGTCGTATAGATGGCGTTGACGGTTTCGTTTGTTATTTAACAATTTTTACGCATATCAGTGAAAGAACATGGGCCAAAATCATAAAAATAATTAATGCCAATAAAAAAAAACATTTATCCATATTTAAATACATTTTATCGTATTTTTATAAATCTTCATATTTAGTTTTAAAGTGTGTCGATAGATGGCACTGAATTTACTGTGGTTACAAAATTTACTATGACATTACCGCTCTAGTATAAGTTAATCTATGCTGAAAGTTATACCTTGTCCATAATTACGAGTATAACCCGCCCGCAGCTTTGAATATTACCCAATACCTACACCATTTTCCACTGTTAAAAAACAATTTGTGATTTTTCAATAAAAATGTTGATTGGCTAAAACAAAATTCTATATGTCAAACCTTTTTCGCGGTATTACAATATTTGACGTTACCTACTAATCTAACAAATAAAAAAACGGCCAAGTGAAAGTCGCACATGAAGGTTTTGTTTGGAACATTATAATTACACTTCTCCAGCATTGTTGGTGCAGTTGCAGGAAATTAAGTGATAAATTAAATATCCAGTGAGACTCGAACTTATTAAAATTATTTTAAACGGGTCACTCACGTATTATTAAGTCGAACAACTCGACAAGTTTCGATCCAGTTTTTGAGGATCCTCTTCACGGAGCAACGACACGCCTTCACTGGTCGAGGGCGCGCCGTGTACTGCGGGCTGCGGGCCAAAGCCCGACTCGCTCACGCTCACGACAGGCGCCGCCGGGAGGACGGCTACCCTCCGTGTTGCGTTTGTAAAATTCAATGTCGGATCGCACACAACACCCACTGAGTCACATGCTAAAGGTCGGTCCACACTGACCACCGACGCAGTACTCAAAACCGTTTTCCAACTAGGCGGCACCGACCAACCACTCTCACGATTTAAATTCGGATAACGACTGATTTCAAAAGCTTCCCGTATTTTTCGTTGTCGTTGCTCCGTGAAAAGGATCCTCGAAAATTGGATCGAAACATATCGCTGTTCGACTTAATCATTATTAATTAGGAAGATTTTTACATATCACAGCATTGTTTACCATTGTTTAGAAGTAAATGAAATAAGACATTTAAAAAAGCTTGTCTGTTTTTTTTTTTAAAATTTTTACTATTATTGTAATGTTGCCAGTAGAAATATGCATTTGTGATACTTTCAATATTTTATCTATTATTTTATTTGGAGATATGGAACCCCAATTTATGTAATATGTAAATAACGGTTTCAATATTACGTTAAGGGCCACTTGCACCATCCCACCAACCCGGGGTTACATGTTAAACCTGGAGTTACCATGGTTACCAGTACAATTTGACACAGGGTTAACGGTTTAACCGGCATAATCCCGGGTGGCGCTAACTGTCATAATTTCATAAAACGCCCACACCGCTATCCCGAACACGAACATAAATAACTTTCATTCTAATATGCAGACAAAGCAAAATTATGACATAAACAAGACAGAATGTTAAAGTAATTCACAGAAACAATACAATATCAGCGGAAATACACATTAACACGTAAGGAGTAGTGATGTGGGAGCAGTCTTATATTAATAGATCTTTTTCCGAGAAAATTCTTGGTTATTTCTAAGAATATTTCCTAAACAATATAAACAAGTAAATAATAGTAACTTGGAAAAAAGTCTGAATAATACATCAATATAATAAAGCTCTGTACCAAAATGACTTTCATTTATAGATTCGAAATAAACGTCCATCAAGTAAAGTAATATTTTTAGTAATAACCGCTCCAAAAATTCGATAAGCACTTGGCCAGTTTTTATTCTTTGCATTTTTGTTTTCAAGAGTTCATATCACTTTGTACATAAGTTAAACGTGTGTCTAACTTATGTAAAAAGTGATATGAACTTGTTGTTGTTGTTGTGTGTACACACACAACAACAACAACAACAAAAACACACAAAAATACGTAAAAACAGTGACATTTGGTGAATAAGAATATTTGAATCGATATCCTATTAGGCTATTACCTAAAATCACAGATTTCAGGACCCATTCACGGACATCTTTCCGACTGGGATTTCGGGGCACAGCTCATCCCTATCAAGGAGAGCCGCGAGGGCGCGACAACCGAAACATTCACGACTCTCTCTATCTATCTATCTCTCTCTATCTAGTTCTAACCTTCATATCAACGCAGCACAAATTTATAACACCACAGAAAATAGGTTACAGCAAATCAGTTAGTTTACGTGTTTGTGTGTTGTGCGTTAGTGCTGCTACATTCGATAACATGATAACAATTTTTGATTTGTTTTGTTTTCATGTTTATTACGGGAAAAGATCCACATCCACAACACAGATATCGCATTAGCTATTTTCAAAGATCGATTTTAGAATAGATTAAGAGAGAAGTTATACATTGCACAGAATATACGGAAAGGGAAATAGTTACATTGCGGTCTGATCAAACTTTTGAATGCAGTTTACCGGTCAGGAGCCGGTAATGTAACGTAAATTGCATGCAAGTTCTTGCTAGTCTAAGCCTGATTTAAGAAATTTTGTAATACGGTAGAGTCCACAAAGGTAAGTCACATTTTGGTCTAATTTGGCGATATGTAGGTATTTGTCGTAATACGGTACCAACTTTTAACATTTCTACTAAATAGTAGACCGTCTGAATTCGTAATTTAAGTACCGGCCCTCACCTAACAAAGACAAAAGCGGATATCCAGTTTGATTTAATCAACCTGACATATTTCAACCCTGAAATACTGCCCTTCCAAAACTATGACATTCCTTACCCTTTATCCTTCGGGGACTGTCTCACCCGCCCCATTTGAGACATATATACAAAATATGAATCTCTAGACATTATACTTAGGCTGTTTTACACTAGTGAAAAGATAAGCTCAGGCCTTTCCACGAATGTGAGCGTAATGATGATCTCTATGTCGTTAGAGATTTTATACAGAATGATTCGTAAGATGAGAGCAGGATCAACCCTATACCTGCACTCAGTAAATGTTTATGGATTGTTCAAAATCGTGTAAGTGAAACAGCCTCACAGATTCAAATTTTAAAGTTTTTGTTAGGTTACAGTTTAAGTATCTACAATTTTGGTCACTTTCATAATCGGAAGGCTGTCAACACCTCTTTAACTGCTATGACACCTGCATCACTATGATGTCAAAAGTAACCAGACTCTCCTGAAAGTCCTGAAATTTAATTTGAGACTTATCAGCTTATCACGGATAAAACATCGGTATTTCACATAAGTATTCAAATTGTTAAGTGGGCATGCATGTTGTAAATAATTTAAAACTTTTTGTTTGTGAGGCTGAGGATATACATGTAGGTACCTAGACTACCTATGTATCTAGACTAGAAAAAAAATTAAGGCCAAAAGTAGTATGCACAACATGTTGTTAAGCGAATAAATTAGGGAGATGAAAACGAAACCGGTTATCATGTCGGTTTACGAGTAGGCTGATAAAAACCAAAAATTAGGCTCTAGTAGCCTTACAGCATCAGAAGGAACTAGTTTTGTTTTTATGCGTGTGTTTTATTTGCTTAAAAGTTTACTAACCTTATACTTAGTAGACAGCCCCATGATACAGGCAATGGAAGAAACTCTTCATAGAACAACAATCAATTTTCATTGAACCTCTTGTTTACTAAAATTTCGCTACCGGTATCAATATCAATCAAAGTGCTTTCAAATCTAAATTCCCACTGGGATATACTCGGAATTGATAGCTTAGGAATCCGGCAGTACTCACGATATCAATATTCATTTGTTCTTTTAATTTTCCTTTTTTCGTGCCATCGCATATTAAGCGACCGAGCAATTAGTGAGGAATGTCCAGGAATATCTTCCATTCATTTGCTTTGATCTACGAGTAGGAGCCTGTTATACGACAAAGGGTATTTTATAGAGATATGAGCAATCACTGTTTGCGTATAGTTTTACTGGTTTTTAGGGTTCCGTACCAAAAAGGTACAAAAGAAACCCTTGTGGTGCGACTCCGTCCGTCCGTCCGTCTGTCTGTCACATTGCTAAATATCTCGAGTATCTCGAGAACTACTTAAAGCTATCGGTTTGAAATTTGGAATAGTCATGAAGAACGCTAAAATACATTGAAAGTGTAAATTTTCAATAATTTTAAAAAATTATGGAAAATGCCCAATATAAAGAGGGGGCAAAATTTCAGTCTAGTTGCTAGGTCGAGTGGGATATCATTTATTTTGAAAGTGCTCAAACTGAATATTACAAAACATTTTTTTTTCCTAGTGAAAAAAAATTTACTTATGAAGGAAATTGTTAAATATTATTACCAACCAAATATTATGAAATTTTTACACAATAATAACATTATCATAAATATTACAGGAAAAATATAATCAGACCTCTATCTTGAATACTTTGCCCTCGATACAACAAAATTATTTTATGTATAACAGAATTCAAAGTAATCTGATTCCGAAGTCAAATATCGGCATTCAATAGAAAAAAAAAACAGACTGCGTACACTAAAAACCAATACTGTATGTCCGAACATAAATAATCGTAGCAACACTTTTTTTCAATCTTGTAGGCATTTTTTGTTTCGAATAGCATGATCCCAAGACTACTGTGGTCTTTGAAGTCTGGAAAGAGGGTCTTGATTTAGCACTCTCCAGGGGGCTGCTCGGATGAGCCCGCTCCCGATAAGTAATATCTACCGTCACATTTTTGTTAAGTTTTCTATTTTAGTGGTTATCTAAAAGATATCTTGAGGTACTATTTATAAGCAGTAGGAGTATGATTTATAGAATAGAGCAAGCAAGTTACAGTAAGCTGCCGAGATAACTGACCTCCCTGCATAGAAACTTGATTGCGGGGGGTCAGTTATATATGTAGTTTACTGTCCCTAATCTTCATAAAATAATTTTGTTGTATCGAGGGCTGGGAGGTCAAACCCGATAAGTCGAAAAAAATCTCGAAATTGAGTTAATAAAGTTTTCTACTTTTCAAGCTCTTTCTAATGGTCGAAACAGATCCCTCTAAACTTTCAAAGCCGATTTTCTCATAATGGGTTTTTTGCTATCGGGTATCGAGCCCTCGGTATGCTCAATTTCAGTAATCATTTAATTATACTTAGTCTTAATATTGTCTTCGGTTACCGCGATAGTTACTCATGAAATAAAACTATGAAAACGGATTATATCGCGTATATTGAATTTATAATACATCCCGACGTTTCGAACTCTTTACAGCGTTCGTGGTCAACGGGTGACTGAGGAAAAATTACTCTAAATTAAATTACGTATTATTAATTTTTCCTCAGTCACCCGTTGACCACGAACGCTGTAAAGAGTTCGAAACGTCGGGATGTATTATAAATTCAATATACGCGATATAATCCGTTTTCATAGTTTTATTTTATACTTAGTCTTGTTCAGTATCTATAAATAAAATGCTAAGCTACTCCAAAATGCCCATATTTAAGTTGTTTTATACATATAGGTACTTCATTAGGTAGGCTGACGTTTTGACAAAAACATCGATAATTTTGGCTTAACACGGCAGTAAAGTCGGAATCAATTTAGTAGCGGGTAGCAACGCGTTTAAATTATCTGCCACCCTCAAATAACTACTTTTGTATAATCATGTATGCAGTTTAATCCCATTCCATTTTGCAAAACTATTAAAAAACGGCGTTAATTTTGAACCGCAGTTCCGTCCCATCTGCTGCTGACTGCAGGTACATTGATTAAGCAATATATCAATGTAGAATGTTAAATGTTCTTTTCAAAAGGTACTTAAATGCAAAATACAGTACATAGTAAATACCTATCGTTAAATTTAAATAATCACATTTATTTACTAGTGGCGCTAGTGAGCACGTTGATGGGCTCTTAAGGGCGAAGATATTACTAAATTTTAATTATTGAACTTTTTCCCTAAGATTTTCTTTAATTGAGAACATTATTTATACCTCATTTAAGTTCAACATAAATAAATAAATTATAAATACGCATTTGGGTTCGAATTTAAGAACTTGGTAATACATACGCAATTATCTTCCATTTGTCTTTTGGGAATCTTAGTAATTCTATCAATTATTATATTGTTACGTTATAAGCAATTTCATTTTAAATAGAACGAGCATTTCATATAAAACCTTTCGCCCGTAGGAAATGTGGTTTATGACGAAAAAACCCGAGGGAAATGGTGGAATTAAATGTATACTCGTTGCGACCCGTAAAGCTTTGAAATTATTGTTGGGTCATAGATTTTGATTAAAACCGATTTTTTTATTTAGCACCATAGGTACTCGTAAAATCATTAACTTTTATTATAAATTAAGTATTGACCGCGACATCTTCTGAAATGATACTAACGAGAACTTGTTAAACGGAAACATTAGCGCTCATTATTACATACATATACATCATTCATAATCTAATTATCATTGTGCATTGGTTGTAACACAGTCAGATTGTTAATTGAGAATTTACTATTTATAAAAATGTACTTGTTATCCTTGTTTTTAACTAACTAGGTGTAATTTAAATAGCTAATATACATATTATCTTTGCTAATATTGATAAACAATATAATTTTGTACAGTATGTTAGGTAATTGAGGATAACATAAATGTTATATTTTAATATTATTATAAGAACAAACTAAATCTATTTGGCACTGACACTTTTACTACTTCTTGGTATTCGGTATCTATCAAGATCGTTAAAATAAACAATAAAAAAAACCGGCCAAGTGCGAGTCGGACTCGCGCACCGAGGGTTCCGTACTTTTTAGTAGTTGTTGTTATAGCGGCAACAGAAATACATCATCTGTGAAAATTTCAACTGTCTAGCTATCACGGTTCATGAGATACAGCCTGGTGACAGACAGACGGACAGCGCAGTCTTAGTAATACGGTCCCGTTTTTACCCTTTGGGTACGGAACCCTAAAAACCGCCCAAGAGCATTAGAGCATGTCAGGCCATGCTCAGTGTAGGGTTCCGTAGTTACCTGTCCGTCAAAATGACTGCCACAAACAGGGGATATTTTTGGGTATTCTGTATTGTAACATTTGTAACAAGCTAAAGGCCTTACCTTAGCCGCACTTTTACTAAGAAGGGAAGAATTTTTGCAAAAATTCAAAAATGATTTAACCGATTATGTTCGCTATAGTTTTCCTTGAAAGTATTCACTAAGGTTTCCTTGCACGATGTTTTTCATATTTTTTGGATAGTTCAAAAGTTAGAGAGGGGACACAGATTTTTTTCTTTCGGAGCGATAATTCCGAAAATATTATAAGTATCAAAAAATGGTTTATGACGACCCCTATTCATTTTAAAAGACCTATCAAACGACACCCCACACCATAGGGTGGGAACGAAAAAAAAAATTCATCCCCACTTTACGTGTAACCTAAAAAAAAATATTTTGGTTTTTCTTTTACCATTTTGTCGCATTTATTGATTTACATATCCATGCAAAATTTCAGCGTTCTAGCACTAACGACCACAGAGCAAAGCCTCGGACGGACAGACAGACAGTCGGACATGGCGAAACTATAATAGTTGACTACGGAACCCTAAAAATGACAAACAAAATAATGGTTATAGAGAAGTAGTCGACGAAAATAACATGGCTACATTTGTACACCTTATTGTATTAAATAAAACATTGTATTAAAACAATCTATATTTAAGAGCGAGAGGGAGGATCGACAGTAGATGTTGTAGGAAATTACTAGAAATATAGCCCGAATGAAAACACGCAGTAAACGTTTCGCCATTTATTTCAGAGTGACATTGATTGTAAAAATCATAAAAAAATACAAATTTAAATATTTGACACAAATCAAAAAGGAGTTCGCAACATCCTCCCAGACTGGATTTCAAGCGGGTACAGGCGTTGAACGAGATCTGAAGAAGAGTTTTGGGCCTCCGTCCCAAAAGGTGGGAGGATGTTGCGAACTCCTTTTTGATTTGTGTCAAATATTTAAATTTGTATTTTTTTATGATTTTTACAATCAATGTCACTGAAATAAATGGCGAAACGTTTACTGCGTGTTTTCATTGATACATTAGGAGACGACAAGTGCACGAGCACGATACAGGGTCTCGTGGGTTCAGGTTCTTCTCTCACTAAGTACACTCTACACGTTAAGCGTGAGCGAGATGGCTGTGCGTGGTATCTCGCTCACGCTTACGCGGGATCGCGGATTCAAAACCATGACTTGTTGTTTCTTCTAAGTTTCAACAAAAAAAAGTAATTGATAAGTTCGCAAAAAACAAAATTGGGTTTAGGCTTCGAATCAATTAAGTTATTACAGAAAATACTTTAGTTTTCTGATCAAATTTTTGGCAACCGTAATGTGATCTAAAAAAGCGCTACTATTTATTTTTCAAAAACTGCTGGCTCTACCTACTGCACCTTAAACTACATACTCTTAATTAGTTGCACCTAATAGAATAAGGCCGAGAATATTTTTTTCAAATTAAAAGATATGTAGGTACTTAAAACAATTTATTCAATAAATCTTACTAAAATTAACTGGTTTTCAAAAAAACATAAGCTAAACAAACCAATGTTTAACTACTCGTGCTAGTATTGATAGGTACCCGAGCAAGCGAAAGATTTCAAAATTTTATCACAAGCGTAGTGAGTGGCTCGAAAAGTAGAATCTTGAGCGTTGCGAGGGTTTCAAATCATGAGGGTTAAACAAATTTTGCTACCAAGGAAAATATAATATGATAAACTTTACAAATCAAATAAAAAATTACGCAATAAAATTTGTTTCATTCAAAATAATCCACCGCGCACAAAGGGTTCCGTACCATTACGCAAAAAAAAAACGGCAAAAAAATCACGTTTGTTGTATGGGAGCACCACTTAAATATTTATTTTATTCTGTTTTTAGTTTTTGTTGTTATAGCGGCAACAGAAATACATCATTTGTGAAGATTTCAACTGTCTATCTATCACGGTTCGTGAGATACAGCCTGGTGTCAGACGGACAGACAGCGAAGTCTTAGTAATAAGGTCCCGTTTTTACCCTTTGGGTACGGAACCCTAAAAATACTACTACCTACTTATTACTAATTATTAATTTTACATTGTGACCACACACATAAAAAATTGATAGAAATTCGTTTTCGTTATTTAACTCAGACATCTGTAGAATTTTCTTATACCTATAGGTAATTAGCACTGTTTCAGTTTGCAAAAGTGGTTCCGTAGCTGGTCCAGATTACTTTGGTTTGAAAACATTCAGCATAATAACTATATGTCATCTTATGCTGCAAATTAGAGGAATCCGTGTTTTCTATTTCAGTTAATGGAAGACCAAATTTTGACAACGATTTAAGTAAATCTGCTATTAAGTCGTCATTCCTGCTCTTCATAACGCGATAACCTATAGAACTTCCATTTATAAGTGCCCTGGCAAAACTTAGCCATATAGATACCATTTTAGGATGGTTGATATTATGGCTTAATTCATAGGTCCAATAAAAGCTTATCAAAGGGATAGGAGAACTAAATACCATTATCATAGTTTTATCTTGCACTGCAATGTAGTTATTGTTCTTCCAGTATGATTTTGTTTTTGCTTTCAAGACATTTCCAATATCTTGATTAGCCATTTCAAATGCTTTAATTACTTTTTCATAGCGTTCAATGAAAGGTTCTTTCTCCCACGCCTTCTGATGCTGCGACAAGTGTTCTATAATCTCTTTTTTAGTGAAAACATGACCACTTAAGTATGTTTTATCAAATATGGCCTGTGATACTTCTGGAGGTCCATCAAATTTGCAATAATCATTTATCCAGATAATGGGTACGTCCACGTTCAGTGCTATTTCATTTGCTTCTGATACACCGCTTGCCCATATAGACAAACAAAGATGCTTTTGAAACTTATTTAATAGAGAAAGGAGCTCATTTATTGTCCTGAAAGCTTCGACGAACACCAATTGATCGTTTTGATTTTTGGTTTTTTCAATATTTCCAGCATAATCCAAGTAAAATGTTTTCTTTTCATATTTGAAAGCATCTGTGCAGTTTGATTTGAATATGATGTTGGTATTTTGTTGTGATCTACATTTCCAAGCAATGATGTCCTTAAAATCTGTATATATGCTTTCTTGTACAAATATACGTGACAGCTGAAATGGATGATGTTCAGAGTTAAGGAAAATGTCTACAGCTGAGTCTACGTCAGATTTTTCGGTGATGATTCCGGTGACCTCTGGCGCCAAACCATGGAATAAATTAGTAAATTCTATGAAACCAGTCGATAAAACATCAGCTTCTCCAATTACTAACTTTAGACAATCTAATCCCACATTTTGACATAA
Organism: Cydia strobilella; assembly: GCF_947568885.1. NCBI lineage: Eukaryota > Metazoa > Arthropoda > Insecta > Lepidoptera > Tortricidae > Cydia > Cydia strobilella. Next base: position 10,926,896 of record NC_086045.1, on the reverse strand, counting down.
TTTGGTAATTAAATGACAAATTATAGCAGTTTCATTTGTTGCGTAGAAGTACGAGAATTCGTACAGTTTAAGTGACTGAAAATAACAACCCACAGCCAGTAAAGGCGTATTATTTCGGATTAAACAGAGCTCTTCCGCTGTGATCAATTTAGTTTCACTCGAAAACCGCAAATGCTGTAAGATAAGATGAATACTGTGTTTGGTTTCTCGAACAGGAATGCTTCTAATTAAATATTCCAATTCACATATCAAATCAATGTTTTGTTCGATTTCTTCTACAAGTTTTTTTAATCCATTAGATCGATCTGTTAATAAATCAGGGTGAAGTTCCGGTCGATCCGTATTAAAAAGATCTTCAATGGTGTCCCGTTGCAGGCAAAATATTCTATTGTTGAAATTGTTAACAATAAGTTGTTCAGAAGCACTTATGCTGGAATCACTACGAAATTCCTTATGCACCGCCAAATACTCTTTCGCCTTCGTTGCGGCAACAAGATTACTGTCCATTTTTAGGTTTTTAAATATGTTCTCGAGCAACACTTTACCCATCATGCAATTGTCACTTGCATTTAAACTTTACTGTAAATGTTAGATAACACTTAACCAGCTACACAATCGGTCAATAGTCAACCTAATTAGACTGTATTAGAATTAATAGGTTTTTCACTTGAGCGACTACTTTCACTCCGCTTCAATAGGAAACAATTCCTTTATTTACGTATTATAATACATTATGCCACGTAAATGCTACTATTTAACGCACACGCGACGCCGGCGCAACGAATCGGCGATACTGATAGGCCGAGCCGGCTGAACCGGTAGCGCCCCCCTCTCCCCTAAACATGGATGAGTTGCCCTAGCGACGGAACGAGTTCATATCACTTCATAATGAGTGCCCGTTCAAAATTCATCCGTATGACGTTTATATTAGAGATAAAATGAAATGAGATTGTTTACGCGTAGGTACACTATTATCGCAGCGCGGCGATAGCAATGTCACCCATGTGACATATTTACTGTCATTACGTTATCCATACATACATTATAGGCAGAATTAAACAAATTGTTTAAGTACAAATGCAAAGTCTCGTTTGTTAATTAGGAATATTTGGATATTTTATTTTTTACATAATATTGCTCATAGTCTGTCAACACAATGTAGAAAACGGGATACCGCTGTTTAGCCAAAATATTTTTCGCCAAATTTCACTTCCCAACAAACTTATGGCATCAGTTTCATTTCCCAAATGAAATTTTAGCAAGTTTTTTACTTCGCAACCATTTCATTTCCCAACCCCATATTGCGAAATGAAAATGACGTACTAGGTTGGGTTAAGTTAGGTTGGCTTATGAAAATTTGCGAAATGAAATTTTGCCAAAATAAATGATAATTTGCGTAAAATAGTTTGGGAAGTAATACTTTGGGAAACGACTTTTGGCAATACATTAGTAAACCGTAGAAAACAGCACGAAATTCAAAATTTGGGAATTTGCCTCCTTTTCTTACTGACAAAATTGGCTTGTCAGACTATGTTATAAAAGGGCTGGTAAAGGTACAAAAACAAACTTAGGTGCGGTGTTTACCATTTAAACCAACCAAAGGCCGGTGTAAGACACAATTCGATTATTCTTTCAGCGCTTCTTTAACTTCTTAAGTAACCCCAAAAGTTTTTCAAGTAGAAAACAATACTAAGTGGCAAGTTACTTTTGTGCTTTCTTGCTGGTACTCGTTATCCGACCTTCCTTTTTCTTTAACAGTTAATGAACTTGAACATGTAGATACTTTGGAAAACTAACACCTGTCATAGTACAAATAGAAAAGAAGTATCACCGGTATAATGAATTCAGCACTTTCGCACTTACATACCTACTTGTTAGAACGTGACAGGCATGGTGACAAATAATAAAGAGCCGGCCATCTTAGCCCTTCTGGCCCGACTATGGCACGATAATAATACGTATTTGATAAATACATTATTATATTGTCTTCAGTTACCGCGATAGTTACTCATGAAATAAAACTATGAAAACGGATTATATCGCGTATATTGAATTTATAATACATCCCGACGTTTCGAACCCTTTACAGAGTTCGTGGTCAACGGGTGACTGAGAAAAAACTACAAAGTGCAAAAATCCCCACATACAAAACATAATAATAACAATATAACGTCAAATAGTCGGTCGGTCGGTCGGGCGGACGGGCGGTCAGTTATAATAAGTATTATTGTAAAACTACCTGTATTAAATTTAAATTATTAAATAAAGTAATTAAGTTTTTTGTGCGCTCTAAACAAAATCGAATATACTGTTCTGTATTTATCTCGTCAAGTGAATTGTACAATTCGTAAGAGAATAAATGATCTTAAACCTTAAAAAAAAAAAAACTTTAACCCCATACAAACTTTCATCCCCGTTTTAACCCTTTTAGGGGGTGAATTTTCAAAAACGCTGAAATTACTTTTCTTATATTTTTATGAAATAACTTTTTCCAAAGTTTTAAGTTTCTAGCTTAAAATAAAACTTTCATCCCCTTTTTAATCCCCTTAGGGGTAGAATTTTTCAAAATCGCTTCTTAATTCTTGTACACGTTTTAAATGTAACCTGGTGTAAAAATTTCAACTTTCTACCTTTTGTAGTTTCGGCTCTACGTTGATGAGTCAGTCAGTAAGGACACATGCATTTATGTATAATTGTATATCGATATATATTTTAGATGTGTAACCTACGTATCTGTGGGAATGGATATGGAGTGTGAATTTATAATTTATGCCTGTATCAGGGGTTGCTTCTAGAAACCTATTTAAACTACACAATCTAATACCTACACATACATACTTGTATATAATAGATACACTATGATAAATAATATTTTTTGCACAGTAAGCATAAGAACATACTAGTATATGCAAGCCTAAGATGCAGTTATATGCAGTGACATCAGAAGAAAAGATTTTTATTCGACTTATAAAGTGAAGCCAAAATGTAACGAAAGTTTAACTTGACCACGAATTTTTAGTACGTGTACCTCAAGTCGTAAATTGTTTACATGTCTAACACCTAACACCCCGTATAAGTAAAGCCACATACGTTAAAGCGGTATAAAGGCGTATAACATAACCGGTGATGTCGTTTAGCGACATTTAAAGACCATTTTAACATTTTTAACTCGGTAACAAGGTAAAGGGTACGAGAACGATACTAAAGCGAACTTTATGTTGGTGTTTATCTACATAGCCGGGAAGTCGAATGTGTTTTTACAATTTTAAATGCAGGCTGCGATGTTTGTTTGGCGCTTCCTTTTTTCCATTGTGTTTTTTTGACTTGTGTGGTTCGTTTTCGTTATTCGTATTTTGCGTATACTTAAAAGTGTGTTTGCTGGTAAGGCACTGTTAGGGTAAATATATGTATGAGTCATGGTCACTCAACTGCCGTAAACTAATGGACAGGCAGGACGCTACGCGCTACGAGCTTAGTCGATAACATGGGAAAAGCGCCTACGAGCAGGGAACCCGCCTAGCAGGTCGCTGCCAGTGAATGTGATAAGTAAGGAAAGTAAGGAAACTGATGTATGGAGTGACCACTCTAAATTTACTTATTCCTCTATGATAAATACATTCATGTCGAGTTATTTACTTTATCTATATTTAAATGAATATATATAATTTGATATCATAACTATAATAACATTGCTATATATATTCAAGTGTTATGTTTCTGGTGATGCTTAAGATCCCCAGAGCTTAAAAGTTTAGTATGTTAATTTACTGCCGTCACCTTCAAGGTACTCTGTATACTACAAAGTAAATTATGGGATTTCACGTACGGTATCTATTTTGTTTTATAAATGAACACATTGAAAAATAAATTAAAGAACAAAAATTTCTAAAGCCGATGATGAAATGTTTTAGTTGCTAAATATTAGCCTCATTTGATATTGTTACGTCAGTACAAGAACTTGCAACTCAATCAGCAAAGAGACTCAAAGTACGCTGAGCATAAACTATCTGGAGTAAATACCGTCTGGTCGAAAGGCGGAAAAACAAGGGGAAGATTTATTATGCATTCCCGCGGCGGCGTCATTCCGCGCGGCGTCTCTCTATTTAGTAACATACTAAGAGCGATATAAATGTATGTGTCTCAATCGTCTTTTAGTAGGTTAAATCAAATTTAGCTTTTTCTGTTACATATTCTGGTTTTTGTTAATTCGGTTTAATTTTTCCTTTGTCAAAGACAATCATTTCCTTATTACCAATTTGTTTTATTGACATTTTAAAAAACACTTGACCTTTTTGATGAAAATTGAGGAAACTTTTTTGAGAAAACGACCAGTTAAAGTAAAAAATCAGTTATTTTTTAATATGATTTCTAGCAAGATAATATTGTACCTATATAAATAACATAACTTGTACAAATTATGTTGTTATAATTAAAATGTAATTTGATATTGTAAAAAAGTACGTTGGTAAGGTAGTAAAATTTATATTGTTTATATAGGTACTTCGTAGTGACGCAAATGAATAAGAATATTCGAAAAAAGGTATTCGTATTTTTTTCCCCAAGTTCATTTTAAATTCCTAAGGTACTGAGTCTTACACGGAAAGTATTGCGAGTTTTAAAGGAAAAAAAAAAGTTATGTACGTCAAACGGTCTCCGAGAATATTAACCAATTTGCAATAATACCGAAGTGATCCCATAAGTGCTTCGTGAACAAAGTTTTGTACGGAACGGAGAAAAGTACCTATACCTAACAAAACCATTTCAAAAATTATGTGTCACTCAAAATCAGCATGAAAATGCCCAGTATACTCTATTTATAGTAACATGGAAAAACAAGTCAAGGTAAAATAAAATAAGTGGTGAAAGTTTTTTCCAGAACGCATAAAGATCTAATTAAAATTAATAATTTGACGACCAGTCTGGCCTAGTGAGCAGTGACCCTGCCTGTGAAGCCGATGGTCCTGGGTTCGAATCCCGGTAAGGGCATTTATTTGTGATGAACACAAATATTTGTTTTCTATATAGGTATAAGTATGATTTATTTTATCTATATAAGTATGTACCTATATCGTCGCCTTGCACCCATATTACAAGCTATGCTTAGTTTGGGGCTAAGTTGATCTTTGTAAGATGTCCCCTTATATTTATTTATTTATTAATATTAATTAATCTAAGTCAAAGCAATCAAAAGATGTACATATTTCATACAAAAACCAACATTTATTTTTGTCAAACTGTAAGATGTCTTGTCTTCGACTTTTACATGGCTTTTTATATTTGCCTAATTTTTAGCATAACTACTTCAAATATATTCAGGAAAATAAGTTAGGTAGATTGCTTAGGTCGGTTTTACCAACCGATCTTGACCGCAGAAAACGCTGACTCACTCCTATTTACTCCGAAGCCAAATTTACGCGACCCTACTGTGATTCCGCCTGACTTTTTGCAAAGTTTATCTGCGAATTGTTTGCCGGGATTCGTCATATTTTTTCCGTTTATGCTAGTGACAACTTTTTTCGTTAGGTACATTCATAAGTGTCTACCATTCTCTAATAACTAAACAAAAAGAGATGTCTGAACAATTAGATTGTGGGAGATACTTTTGAACGCGTAATGTATGTAGATATGTTTATATTTGGAAAAGCGTTCAAGGACGGCAGATACTTTTGGCGCGTTGTTTTATCTGCTACTATTGATGCTGACTGTACCTATAGCACGGGTTCTTAGCTCAAAGTAAATACCATGTGCCACCGGACGAACGCATGTATGAAACCTATGTATGAACAACAAAAAAAATGTGTGAAAAATCGTTCAGTGGTTTTCTCCCCCTCTTTACAACTTTTTCATGTTTTAAGAAAAACGGATGAAGATACAATGAATTGCTGAATAACAAGCAACACATTGAGAAACATCAACCAAGAAACAAAGGTAGGAATATTCATTAGTGGCGACATTTAGGGGAGAGGAGCCAAAACTTTTTTTATGAAATTAATTAAGTGCGAATGTCAATTTATGCACTTTACGCAGTTAATGTAGGTACTTATTTAGGTAGCAAGTCCTACTCGTATTATTACTATTTAAAAAAGTACTATTTTAATACACATGCTTCTAAGAACTAAAAGAGAACGCTTTGCGGCGCTGCAGACAAACTTTCCGCGCTCAACTTTCTTATTAAAAAATTCGGTATGAGAACTATTCCTGGTTAATGGATTTTTAACCATCTTTATAAGTAATTAAGTTTCAAGAAGACGCCTTGTGCATTTCTCTAGTTAAGTTAATGTGGGCAGTTAGCGGGAATGGTTCAGGCGGAGACAAATTGTTATGGTTTTTAGACCTATCTGATTAAGGGCCACTTGCACCATTCACTAACCCGGGGTTAACCGGTTAAACCTGGAGCTACCATGGTTTAAGCTTTTACCAGTACAATTTGACACTGGGTTAACGGTTTAACCGCTTAGCCCCGGGTTAGTGGGATGGTGCAAGTGGGCCTTAAGGGGCCCACTGGCTATCGTCCGACGGACGATATCAGTTAGAACAAAAATTTGTCAGTTTCGAACAACTGACAGGATATCGTCCGGCGGACTGATAGCCCTTAAAGGGGCCCACTGATTATCAGTTCGCCGGACGATATCAGCCTGTCAGTTAGAACAAAAAGTTGACAGTTCCGAACAACTGACAGGCTGATATCGTCCGGCGAACTGGTAATCTGAGTCTTAAAACAGGTAGACGGTACGCTTGTGGAATTTCTTAATAATAATTTTAAAACGATGTAAATACTAAAAAGTTATAATTGTATCTAATACAAATATAAAAGTAAAGTTACATAACTTTATGTATACCAAAGATAGATATAACTCCGTAATAGATGGATACAGTCTAAGGAAAAAACGTGCCTCGAAAATCACGAAAATTTCATTCTCGGTCAGATGTCGCTACTACCTTTGGCCTCGTATAGAGGGCGTTGATGGTTTCGTTTGTGATTTAACAATTTTAACGCATATCAGTGAAAGAACATGGGTCAAAATAATAAAAATAATGAATGAAAATAAAAAAAAACATTTATCCATATTTAAATACATTCTATCGTATTTTTATAAATCTTTATTTTTAGTTTTAAAGTGTGTCGATAAATGGCAGTGAATTTACTGTGGTTACAAAATTTACTATGACCGTACCGCTCTATAATATTATATCCTCTTTGATGTATACCTACTTAGGTAGGTACACATAATATTAATAATAATTCAGCCTATATACGTCCAACTGCTGGGCACACGCTTCCTCTCATGCGCGTGAGGGCGTGGGCTATAGTCCCCACGCCAGCCCAATGCGGATTGGGGACTTCACATACACCTTTGAATTTCTTTGCAGATGTATGGCAAACATCGTGAGGTATACATAAATTTGTCAAAATGTTTGTTGCCTATTACCTACAGCCATAAACAAAACCGCAACACAATAGGTACACTACAATAAAGTCACTAATAAAATTAACTTAAATAAAGATGCTAATGTGTAGTTGCCAAAGTAACTGAAAATTTATTCGTAACTTCTTTTCCTGACAGATTTCTGAAATTGCCTTCCTTCTTCCTCGCGTTATCCCGGCATTTTACCACGGCTCCTGGGAGCCTGGGGTCCGCTTGACAACTAATCCTAAGAATTGACGTAGGCACTAGTTTTTACAAACGCGACTGCCATCTGACCTTTCAACCCAGAGGGGGAACTAGGCCTTGTTAGGATCAGTCCGGTTTCCTCACGATGTTTTCCTTCACCAAAAGCGACTGGTAAATATCAAATGATATTTCGTACATAAGTTTCGAAAAACTCATTGGCACGAGCCGGGGTTTGAACCCGCGACCTCCGGATTGAAAGTCGCACGCTCTTACCGCTAGGCCACCAGCGCTTCTTCCAGCGCATATTTCTGAAATTGCCTAATTCCTGCGTAATGTAAATGTGACGTTCGGTTAGCTACGGCAGGAAATTAACAACAGACAACTGCAACAGTAATTGCTACTGCAGTCGACATCCGAATGTCACCTTATGACCTCTGCCGCCATGATGAGTGATGTTATGTAGTGTGTTTGTTAAGACGGCATCGTTCGTCCAGTGGCGCCCTCATTGGGGAATTGTATTTTCTAATAAACCAATATTTTTTGTATAAATCAGTATATTAACATTGTTGTCCTACTGATTCCCCCAATTTGGTTTTTGTCACATAGTTTTATGTTACTTACTTTTAATTTGACTTTATCACCTAAATGGAAAAATGTGGCCACCATTTGCCGTTTAGTTGATAAAGCAAAAAATAAGAAAAATAAACCTATGTGACAAAGACCAAACCAAACCAAAGACTTGGGGAGTAGGACAACAATATTAACATACTAATAATTTATACAGAAATTAATTGGTTTATTATAAAACACTATTCCCCCAATGAGGGTGCCACTGGATGATAAAGAAAAAACAGATATGTACATAAAAAATCTAAAATTATTTAGAGGTGTAAATGTCTCTGTTAGAACTATAAGATTAGTTTATCAAATTATCCTCAGAGATGTATCTCCAAGAGTCAAAATTCATACATGTTAATATCTTCACTTATTTTTTTTAAGGATTTTATGTTTTTGATTCATGATCATAAATCATGAACAAAATTTTCATTTCAACCAAAACTTAAGTAGGTACGCTTAGCAGAAAACTTGCGCTCGGTCCTAACTAGCACCAAACACCTTGGAAGTTTAAGGCGGAGCACCTTAACTTAGTACTACCCTACTAAGTATGCAAAGTGAATATTTAAAAGGGAGCTCTGTACGAAGTGAACAAACCATAATAACAGCTAGATCACTTTCGCAAAGAAAATACATTACTTGATAATTATTTGACTGTGTAAACTATGGGTTAGTTTCTGTACAAATACTTAAGTACAAATTTTTTTTTGGTAATACTAATTTCTAGATTATCATTGTATAAATATATATAGGTACATAATGGATATATAAAATATAATTATATATTACGCCATAGTTTTTACACCCACCTTTGTTGCTACCACCAGCTTGGCACTGACATAAACACTACCGTGAACGAAACTTACTTTCAATGCATCTCGTTCGTACTGACATATTAGTGCGAGCGAGATAATCTCCGTTTCGTGTCGGTAAAATGGCCAACATCAAAGAGGTCTCGTGAACTTTTGTGTTAGCGCGAAACTATTCCTCTACACTAGACTTATATTGACCGGGATATAGACCGTGATTACCTTTTGTATTGTTCCCTTTGTTTTGTTTAGTAAAACTAACCGTGAATCATTCAAAACTCTTATTCATCTACACTCTCGGCGCGCTCCAGTTTTTGGACGTAAAAATGCATACGAACATAGACGAATACTCACTCTTTCTTATTCGGCAAGTCTCGTGTAGTTTTGTCGAGAGTGTGGAACGGACTTAAGGCCTGTAAATAATGACTGTGCACAATAGCGAATGTGGCGAAATACTATTGTGTGGAATTCAGATTGTGCAGAATTGCGAACAGGAAGAATCGCTACTGTACACAAATATTGACTGTGCACAGTAACGAATGTGATGAAATACTATTGTGTGGAATTCAGATTGTGTAGAATTGCGAACAGGAAGAATCGCTACTGTACACAAATAATGACTGTGCACAGTAGCGAATGTGGTGAAAATACTATTTTGTGGAATTCAGATTATGCAGAATTGCGAACAGGAAGAATCGCTATTGTACACAAATAATGACTGTGCACAGTAGCGAATGTGGTGAAAATACTATTTTGTGGAATTCAGATTGTGCAGAATTGCGAACAGGAAGAATCGCTACTGTACACAAATAACGACTGTGCACAGTAGCGAATGTGGTGAAAATACTATTGTGTGGAATTCAGATTGTGCAGAATTGCGAACAGGAAGAATCGCTACTGTACACAAATAATGACTGTGCACAGTAGCGAATGTGGTGAAATACTATTGTGTGGAATTCAGATTGTGCAGAATTGCGAATAGGAAGAAACGATATTGGCATGAACGTCGAATAATCCCTTTACACTCTCGTATTCGGCAAGTCTCGTGTAGTCGTGTGTTTTGTCGAGAGTTAGGAGCGGGCTTCAGTTTGGCACAGCCTCGGCAAATGTCCCGGCAAAATCGTCTCGTGTAGTTTTGTCGAGAGTGTGGAGCGGGCTTCAGTTTGGCACAGTCTCGGCAAATGTCCCGGCAAAATCGTCTCGTGTAGTTTTGTGGAGAGTGTGGAGCGAGCTTCAGTTTGGCACAGCCTCGGCAAATGTCCCGGCAAAATCGTCTCGTGTAGTTTTGTCGATAAATAGAAAGTAAATTACTTGGACTTTGGCGTATGTCAGTGTTGACACTTGACTGATCGAAGATTAGCTTTCTATGCAAAAACTGCACCTAACTGGTGTTTATAAGACAAATAGCACCCGTACGAGGACCTATGTGGTGACTTTATGCAGTCTTATTAATGCATTACATATGGGAAATTTCCCACAGTAAGTTGTATAGGTGAGGCTCAATAATATAATGCAGTGTCTGCCAAACCATACAATTTATTTATAGAATTGTACTCATCATTGGCCTTTGCGTCTATTGCAGACGATTTATGGTGTAACACCGGAGAGACACCGTTTTTGGTGGCTGAATAGACCGATGCGAGACCGACATGGTCTACCACAGGCCTGACAAGAGATTTGCTGAAAACGGTACTGAGACGCCTTGTCGTCGTTTTTTCCTCTTGTCAGCAAGTGCGGCGAACCAGGTCTCATCGCAAAACTTGCGACCTTCCACAACATGTTTGCGCCATTCCGTCCGCTGTTCTGCGAGCCTCTCCCAGTCTCGGTGGTCGATATGGAAGGCAATCATGTCCCTCTTTGCGCAACTATGGCTACTAGGTACGCGAGAATCCGTCAAGGTTTAACGCTCTGGCTCGAAAACATGTTGCCTTATATAAGCAAATGAAGTTGTGGGCTCCAATAACAACGCATAGCTTGTAAAGAGTAGCGTTGTTGGCGAGATTAAGTAAATAGCGCTGTGGTTATCTAAGTTGTGGGCGCTGCAGCTGCAGGCGATGATAAAACCGCCAGATGCCCGTTATTCTAATACTTAACGACCCCACTCTTGAATGGGAATAGCTGTTTGCTGCACTGACAATGGAGGTTTGGATAACGTAATAGTTTATTAGTGTGGGTAATCTTTTATGCACGCTTGTAGTTTATAGTTAAAGCGAAATGTCGATTAAGAAGGATATTTTTATTCGTATAATACTTATGATCCACTAGCCTCCTAATACATGAAGAATTTATTAGACACTAGTGTGGCTGCCACCAGTTGGGCACTGACATAAACGCTATCGAGAATGTAACTTACTTTCTATGCATCTCGCTCTTACTCGCATATTAGTGCGAGCGAGATGTATAGTAAATTTCGTATACGTTAGCGTATATGTCAGTTTTGACACTCTGTCAGTGAATCATGGTACGGGTATAGGGCCGGTAACCGTTGAGAACTCTCATCGTAGGAAACACTACGTAGTACTAGGAAATAAGCTGTACCACCTACTTAAAGTATTATTTGTCTTAGGTATAGATTATTAATGAATTGCTTTTTTCTTTACTAATTGTATTTTTTAAGGCTTTTCCGCCACCAGACTACCAGAAAAGGCCAACATGTCTTAAAAAATCTCACATAGCAAGCCCAAATTACTGTATTTTTACGAAAGTTAGATATGTACGTTGATATTGATCGCATTGTATGAATACTGAAATCAAGTATTCTTAACAAAATTTGTGGTTACCTAAAAAAGTAACTTCTAGCCCCGTTCTCCCCTACCCAAGCATAAAACCATTAGGCCTGACTAAACTCAGATTTGTACATCCGCATAAAGGACCTTTTTAAATGAATTTTATAATAATGTGAATAAACAAGCCGCGAAAATGTTTACGTTAAAATGTCGTCACAAACTTTTCGCCTTATCGCAGTGTGTAAATTTGCCCGTCCCCATTGTTAAACTTGGTTATATCCTGGCAACATTACTTAACCGCGCTTATGTCGTCCCTAGGCCTATGAACAATGATTTATTGACTCGTCGGGCCGTGTTTACCCGTACTTTGGAAAGTTTGCCTATAACCGCCATAAAAATGTTTGCCGGGCATATTAGATATCTGTACCTACTGGAAATCTTATATGAGACGTGTGTATTACACGATATTGTTTTTAAAATTAGACATTGTTCACTCAAATGGAAATGATAGGAAATACACTGGGAACAACATTATTACTGTGACCTCAATCTGTCTCTCAAATAATTTATCTAGGTTAGGTTTATCACAATCGTTAGTTTCGGTTTATCACAATCGTTTACGACCAATAAGTATTTTCTTTTGTTAAATATATTTTTTTGTTAGAATTTTGGCACACCAGTGCTTCAGTGATAGTAGGTATATCTTCCTAGACGGAAAAGGGTTTTTTTTCGAATATGTACTTATATATATTTTTATTCTTATGTTGTATAATAGCAGGAATCATATTATAAATATTTAATCATGGTAAAAATGAACTGCACAAAAGTGACAACCAAGAATTATCAATAAAAGCAGGACATACAACACATAGTTGATTAAACATAAGTAGAGAGTTATTAGATATTCACGTAACTTATTCCATATAAATCGTAGAGAATTTACATTATTGGAAATTCCTTTACTTCGCAACGTATGCAAACCTCCTTGTAGAATGCGGAAGCACTATTTATATTATAAGACCAGTGTAAGGTTCTACACTAGACATCGAAATGTGTTTCAATATAGTCAGGTTGTGCCTTAAATAATTTTTGGTTCGATTTACTTAATGAATAGATATAGGTACCAGTGTATCGCGTACTTTTCTTTAGAAATTTACTGCTTAAAAATCGTAAATTCTTTAACTTCCTAAATGAAACCCAAGACCATAATTATAATAACGTATAATCATAAATGCTAATGGTAATATTAACGGTAATATTATAAAAATGTTAATGGCTCAACTGCACTTTAGCTGGCGCGGAGTTCAGGGCTCATATTTTTTTTATAGAAAGTACTCATCCACCACCACCAAGCCTCCGCACCAAGTCTTATGGTGCGGAATCCCATAGTTTTCGAGCATAAAAATGTGTAAGTTCCCATACAAATTTCCTTCAACATGGCTCTGGCGCATTCAGTTGTCAAAACTGAATGCGTTCCTACGCATTTTAGGACAAGACAAGAAGAGTGACAAAAGGGGAGACGAGGGAGGCTACCCTCCCCCCCTGCCCCGGCCCGTTAAACAACAGACACCATAAGATGTTTATTTTTAACCTGGATAGGTTATTACTTTACTAGTAGGGCTTCGTCGACTAGTTACCAGCTCGTAACTACTTAAATACACGAAGGGCCTACACCTAGCCTATCCAGGTTAAAAATCTTATGGTATCTGTTTTTCTTCGCCCCCCGTCCCTCCTTTTGTCACTCTTCTTGTCCTTGTCCTAAACTGCGTAGGAACGTATTCAGTTTTGACAACTGAATGCGCCAGAGCCGTGTTGAAGGAAATTTGTATGGTAACATGAACATTTTTTTTCTCGAAAACTATGGGTTCCTCACCATAAGACTTGGTGGGGAGATTCCTCATGATTAGTACTTTCTATAAAAAAATATGACCCCTGAACTCCGCGCCAGCTAAAGTGCAGTCCTTCCATTTTAATGGTAATAAAGGTAAAATTGTGTTTCGGCCACTTTTTTTTGGTTATCGGCCGCTTGTTAACTAATTGTCGGCCGCTGTTATTTATGTTTTCAAATGACTTATTTAACAATCAATAGATTTTTTTTAAATAAAACAATAAAGTCAATAAATTATCAATTGTACAATGTATTACATTAAGGAACGTTAATGAGAACTTTTATGGTAAGTACCTACACCTAGTAAATAGTTTTCCAAAACGTACTCAACATATAAAATAAGTCATTCTGTAGCCTAACTAGCTAAGTAGCTAGCAGCTTGCGACTTTAAATCCGGAGGTTTTTAAAGGACGGTAACGCCCATGCAACACCCTTGGAGTTGCAGGCATCCATAGGCGACGGTGATGACTGCTTACCACCTGGCGGGCTTATGCTTGCTACCAACGTAGTATAAAAACAGATAGCTTGTTCAAACCCCGGCTCGTACCAATGAGTTTTTTGGAACTTATGTACGAAACATCGGTCAAGGAAAATTTCGGGAAGAAATCGAACTAATTCCAATAAACCCATAAGTGGGAGGAATACATAATAAATTAATGGGCGTTCATTAATTACGTGCGATGTTAAGGGGGTAAGGGAGTCAAGCCGGTTATTATTATTACCAAATATCATACGGGGGAGACTGGGTCTCGGCAAGTAGGTACCTATCACGTATTTTTTTCTGCCAAGAATAGTGTAAAATTAGTGTAAGTTTTTTTTCAAGGGCCGAAAACTAAAAAACAATACTTATTTAAATTTTACTCATTTCTCGGCCGTCATAAGTTAGCTAGGCCGAAAACTAAGTTTTTATAATCCTGTTCTCGGCCGCCAAATACAAACGATTTTGAAGTAGTTAATTTAGTTTGTTATGACACTGTTCTGTCAGAAGACCGTGGACATAAAAAAATCGCAAGTGCGAGTCGGACTCGCGCACGAAGGGTTCCGTACCTTTACGCAAAAAACGGCAAAAAATCACGTTTGTTGTATGGGAGCCCCACTTAAATATTTATTTTATTTTGTTTTTAGCATTTTTTATTATAGCGGCAACAGAAATACATCATGTGTGAAAATTTCAACTGTCTAGCTATCACGGTTCATAAGATACAGCCTGGTGACTGACGGACAGACACACAGACAGCGGTGTCCTAGTAATAGGGTCCCGTTTTTACCCTTTGGGTACGGTACCCTAAAAATTAGGTACTGTGCAAATAATGCTCAGTCACAGACAATCTAATGTTATATTGTGTTTGTAATTTTTTTATGTAGTTTGATAACCACAAACCATTAAAAAAAGTGCTGCTTAAAAATGAACATTAATTTAATAGATTTACCATTCATGCGTGGCCGGGTTATATCCTGTATAGTCTTTAAGCTTAGAAAATGCCTTTTAAATGAATTGACAATATTTCTGCACAGCGTAAGCATTTCCCGTTAAAGATCCAAATTAATACACCTCCAGCTAGGAAAAATCTCAATTATAATCCTCATCAGTGGACAAAAATGCGATCCAAAAATAATGAACACTACAAGCCCTCGAAAAACCTTGGGACAAAAAGCTTCATTACTTTTATCCCCCGCTTTCTCTTAATGACGACATTTTCTCTAGGGGCCGGTTCAGTCACGTCCCTTTTATTTTGACGATTCTGATAATTTTGACACCTATGACATACTTAACTATTGTAGCAAAATACAGTGAGTAAGGTAATATACAGGGTGTCCCTAGCCATTGGACACAGCCGACATGTACATATGCATTAGGGTATTTAGAACCAGTATACAAAGTATCATAACAACCGGTGTAGCGGTTACGAAGAAATTAACAAATTACGATTTTTTACTTTGGAGCAGCCTGTATGTGTTAGTAGCTCCTAAGGTAATGAATAGTATGAAACCTTCTTCGTCCTTTTTGATTACCTTTTTTATTTATGACACTACTGACAACAACAACTACAAGATTATGGATGGTATAGAAAAGGATGCCAATCTCTTAAGGCAGAATTGTTGCAAAGTGACCGCTTTCAGCTTTAAATAATAGTTCCTAATCTCTCCGGTGGCGCTAGTTAGGGTCTGGGACATGAGTATAACATGAACCAACAAATAACCCGACCAAATTACGTAGGTTGTTTTTGGTAGTATTTCGGTGTATGGTGGCGCCGCCTCATTACTGTTTTTTGATGGACACTTTTCATACATAGAGATTTTGCTCCTTTATATAGTCTCCATGATTCTGACTTTTGATAAATGTCATCATTGCCGCACATTTTCGAACAAGTTGTCAAAAGCACTGGCAATGATTAATACAGCATGTTTCTTTTTGTTGTCGATTATTGGAAATAACTCTTGTTTGAAAATTTATTTTTTTATCTTTTTTAATCAAAAAAATATTAACGTTACAGCATTCCTGAGAAGAAACCCTACGTGGGATTTCAGGGCACCAATGGCTAAGGACACCCTGTATATACAGATACACGAGTAATCTCATAAGAGTTCCATTTTTTTTCTGTTCGAGGTACAGAACCTTACGTAATAATTCATTTATTTTATTCAGTGTCGAAATATAGGTTTTAGTATTTTAATACTATCTTTAAAAAAACTAGTAAGCATCATAAAACAATCCTCAATTAAGGGCAATTGATTAAGTATTTTTTTTAACTATTTGTTATATATAGTCCGTCTATGTCACTCAAACGTAAGCTCATGGGCGTGTGTATACTCCCAGTTCTAACCTACGGTGCACAGACATGGTCTTTGACTAAAGCTCAGAAGTCCAGACTCGGGGTTTGCCAACGAGCCATGGAGCCTACGCTATTATTAATATGCTACCATATTAGGTGTCAAAAGAACATCACACCACGCTGCGCTCCAAGACCCGAATCGTGAATGTAGCTCGGAAGGCAGCCAAGCTAAAATGGGACTGGGCTGGTCACGTCTGCTGAATGCCGAATGAGTTGTGGGGCAAAATCACTTCAGTCGGAGCCCGAAAACTAAAATCGGGGATCTGGCAGACCCTGCCGGCGATGGTGGGATGAACTAGACTCCTTCTTAAAGGAGTGGCCGGACATAGCACTGGACAGAGATCTGTGGAGAAATTGGGGGGCCTTTGCCTAGCAGTGGGACATAACAGGCTTCAAATATACACAGCTTAAGCGACACCTTCTTCAGATACAAAATGAACTACCTCTTGGCGGTAGAGCAATACCCTCTTATCTTTGATTATAGCCCAGCCATACAATAATGACATTAAATATAATATTATTTACAAATACGCACATTCACACTTTACACTCCAGTATCAGTCTTACCTACGTATAAATATATATCTTAACCTACAAAAACACAAAAAATCCTTTATAATTTTTAAGTACTTATAATAATACTACACACTCAACAACACAATGCACACTTTCATTTCATACACCTTCCATATACCTATTCTTTATCTTTCTTTTTCTCATTTAATGTTCTTAATACTTAATGTTTCTTTTTTCCTTTTATCACTTTTTTTTTTCTTTATTCCTTTTTATTATGTAATAGGTACTTAGTGTTTATTTTTTTTATAGGATCCGACTGAAAACCAGCGTTGCAGTGAAATTACTGCAACATTATGCTGAGTCGAGACTCCTTTTTAACATCACGCTGTCTTTAATGCCAATGTCAATTAATTTAAATAGTTAATAAGTAATGTACCTAGTTAGGTACATTAGTATGTAAACTACTAAGCACATATTTTATGTTTAATAATGTTTTGTGATGTTAAATAAATTTTCTCTCTCTCTCTCTCTCTCTCTCAAATAATAATAACACTGTAGTTCTACCAGAAAATGTAGAAAATTATTAAGGGCGCCACTTCCTACGTAACTGTCACATTTTTGACGTAAAATGACATGGCAATAATTTAGTATGGAATTTTTTGGTTCCATTTTATTTAATTTCCACTGTTTTATGTCACACTATAAGTATCCTATCTCTCCAGCCTGATTCTTTTCCGATCTCTTCCTTTTTTCCGTTAGTTATTTCTTCACTAAAGGATTACCACAGATGTCCTCCATAGGTAGGTACTGTAAGTGCCCCTGCATCATCTCCAATACTTTGGTTTACATAAAACTTTATATATTGCGTGACTAACATTCATTTGCTATTTGAGGTTAAAATAATAAGTGCAAATGGAACATGAATTTATGAAAATAAATTAATAAGAAAACTATTATATATATCTTCCAGCAATAATAATATCTTGAATTTCACGTTTTACTATGAAACTACCAATTGACAAATAGCTCATCAGCCGATAGCATGAGCTGGACAATGTTAAGTTGATGAAGAAAATAATTTAAGATGATTCTAACCTAACATCTATTACAGTTTTTAATTTATATATAGTAGTGTGACTACTTAAAAAACACAAATCAAAATATTTAATAAAATAATTTGATTTGTTCCCAAACTTGTTCATAGATGGCAGCACCAGTCTCTCGCTACAACGTAAATCCGTAAGGAGTTCGTGTAGGAGGTGCAAGCGCGCACTGCTTGCCCTTAGAGCTGGTCAAAAACGCCTAGTCTTACTAAGATGGCATATAGTTGAGAAATTCGGACTGGCACCGCCGTGGCGGGGTGGCCTAGGGGTTCGTGGCGTTAGCCGCGATAGCTAAAGGCGCCGGTTCGAATCCGGCCTTCACCACTGGAGGGCTTCGTCACTTTTTCTTTAATATATGACATCTATTACAGTTTTTAATTTATATATAGTAGTGTGACTACTTAAAAAACACAAATCAAAATATTTAATAAAATAATTTGATTTGTTCCCAAACTTGTTTATGATTCTAGCCTACTAAGTGACAGCTTTACCTGCCACCTGATTAGTATAGTATGTGTTCGTGCTTTTCTTCTTTCCTGCTCTTTTCATCTTGCACGGCCCTCCCCTAATAAATTATGTTTTACGTAATCACTATCATAAAAGTAGGTACGTCTCTCAGTTAATAAAACGTTAAGGAAATAATAAAAAAGATCACAAATACATTTTTTCCTACATTGTGCCAGTTTGACATTCCGTGAGGTTGAAGATTCGGGATCTGATTTACATATTGCGTGGGGGTATTACCTGCGTTGCATTTAATGAGGTACGGAAATTGGAAGGGTCGACTGAGTACCTAAAATTTTTGTACGACAAGTATTTTTAATATGTAATATTTTAAGTGGAAATATGGAGGTGAAACTCGAAATAAAACTTACCTATTCTATGATCATATAATTATGTTTTATGACGAAAAAAACCTGGTCATTTCATTATCACTATTAATATAACATCACATGAGAGCTTGAGGCTCCCTAAGAATCTCCACAACGATCTATCATGCGCTGCCTTCATCCAACAGTCTCTGCGGTCTTAAGTGACGTTTGTGGCTGCATTACTGCCACAATGAGAACGTTCAATCCGTCAATTATTTTATCAAGGAAATTGACAGTGACAGCTCTCGCTTCAAGGTCGCGTAGCTGACGTTCGAATGTCAACTACACCTGCATTACTATTGATTGCGGCGTCGTTGTTGCCGTCCCTGTATCTGTCAATTTCCTTGGTCCCCGGCAAGCTCGGTTCTCCATACAAACGTAGTTCCGCTCTCATTTTAAAACAAGTAGCTAACAAGTTGCTCTGAAACTTTGTACTTACAATAGGATAAGGTAATTGAAATTAGTTTCTGTAGCTTCAGATTCATCAGCTTCAGATACCATAGTTAAAAAAATACAGCGAATTTACGTTTTTCATACAAAACTTGTTTTTGCTTTATTTCGTTTGTTTTATAAACTGGAGCTATACCTATTTATTGAAGTGGATCATAGGCAACTTGTTGAGGCCCGACATGATGACATTGATTATCATAACTTTTTCGCTGCTGTTTAAAGTGCGTGTTGCTACGTTTTACTTGTAATTGTTCAGCTCGGTGACTTCTGACTTCTGACTCCCACTTACCCTTTTTCGGTGTATAATTTCAAAGGCAGACGGTTTGTTCTAATTTACAAAGCGAGACTTAAATGCGTTGTGTCCTTGACATTTACAGGCGCTTGCCAACTCCGAGGGAAAATCTCTGGGTCTAATGTTGATGAATAATCTAGCATGTGTACAAATAGCCCATAGGCCGTGATAATCATGCTACGCCACATTAGGTTTTCGCTGTCCCTTAGAAATTTGAGAAGGTTCGGCATCTTTCATGCTGGCTTTTACTAAAGGTGAATTAAATGAAACCGAAGTTGTTTTCGGGTAGTGGAAAATTTTATTTTAATGGAAATTGCGAAGTAGATATTCAATCAGTTACTATAATTTATAGAACTACAAGTTGACACCAAAGGCACGTATGTCGTTATTATTAGTTTTACTAGTATACTAAAACCTAGATATGTATAATAATAATAAAGCCATTTATTCCCACAAGGTATTACCTATAATTAATATTTTATTATTTATTAAAATTTACATCTTGTAATGATAGGACCTTTACAAGATTCCCATTGCATCTCGCTCGCCTCAATTAGAGCGAACGAGATGTCTAATGACACGATTTAATTACGCGCGAGTGAACGTTAAAATATTTCCGCGATAATATGAATAAAGAAATGTTGTCGGGCAAGGCTTTTTTTGAGAATTATGGAAAGGGCACTAATCTGTGACAGATGAGAAATGGGTTAGTTATCATAGTTATTTACTACCAAAATAAAATAGAAACAAAAATTATTGAATCGGTTGAAGAAACCGGCCATGTTTAATGCTTAGGTACTGCACAACGCTCAATGAAAGGTTAAAACTTTTGGTATTTACATTTTGGAATAAAGGAAGTTTGGCCAAACTTCGAGTGTCAAAAGAAAGGTTAGGTAAATGATTTTCTCCCCACTGTTTGGAAATATGACAATAGGTGGTCTAAATCTTGACTAGAAAGTTCAGTTGTAGTACACTTGAACCATCAGTCCATCAATGTTTTAGTTGTACCAAGTTGTACTACCACTTGAATTCAAAGCTCTTCCGATAATAAAACGTTTCAGTGGTTGCCTGGAAAATGTTTTACTCTGTAGATTAATTATTTTTAAAATGACATTTATCTAATATGAATTGTTAATTAATTTTGCTAATATTACAGTGACTTTTAGTTTTAATTTTAATGTTTAATATTGTCTTCGGTTACCGCGATAGTTACGTTTACTCCCATGTAACTATTTCTACGCCGATGCATGCCGGCAGAATATGCTGACCTAACACCTTCAACTAACCAACATTGTATGTAAGTACCATAATAATATTCTTGGAAATAAAGTATTGAAATTGAAATACCTACTATTTACTTATACTATACTTTTACTTTCCACGCACTGATTAGTTGACACTAAAGTCGCTTTTAAGCGTTAAAAAAACACATTTGGCCATTTTATTTTTTTAGTAAAAGATTCAAATAAGCGGGATGTTACTATGATTGTTGTAATTTGTTAAGGCAATACAATTATGAGATTAGTTGGTGTGGTGGAAAATATTTCAAACAGCTAAGTATATAGTAGGTATGCTATAAAATGAATACTGTATTAATCAAATTTACTCGACGGGGGTTCTTGTAGTCTACCGGCCCTATTCAAACAACGCTTCTAAGACATCACTGCGGCACGATACCGATCTGTCAGCGTCAAAAGTGATATTTCTTCAACCAAAAACGTCACTTTTGACACTGGCAGATCGGTACCTATCGTACCTCAATGATCTCTAAGCATTGTTCTAATCGGGCAGTACGTAATGTATATTTTCAATAGATGTTTAATCATTGCACGTTTTATGCCTTACCTATAGTGTTGCCAGAATTATTTATGTTGTTTAATAAGGACCAATTCCATGAGCCCTAGCCTATAATACCTTTAATTTCGGACGTAATAAGGAAAAAACGGAAGGAAAAGGATGCAGGTAAGTATAATTATAAATAATAACCAAACTGATTTACTGTATGACCCATTGTTCTTATCGTCCTTATTACAATGTAATTGATATAATTGTGTATGCTTGCGTGATCAATAACCTCCAATATACTTAAATGAATTTGTCATTCCTATCATTTACCGAGCTCGAACAAGTTAAAGGATCATACAAACGATATTACGATAGTATGCCATTTATTACGTTATTCAAAATAAAAACAAACTATATACCAAACTATAATATATGAAAATAATCGCCTGTAAACGCCTGCAACACCATAGACTGTAGTCTTGTTAGCTCAATAAACTGAGGTGTCACATGCGAGTTACCGACCCTTTAGAAACAATATGTACAATACATGTAAACTCGTTCACCCGTCCAATCAACCAATTCACGCGACCAGTGACCATCACGTTAAATACATCTGCGGAATCAGCGTTGATTTCAACTCTCTTTTTTTTAAATGACGGGCTCTATGGCGATGGCGCCCTAGTGCATAGCGGTAGGACTGTGGGGGGGGGGGGGGGGATGGTAGCCTGGGGAAAGTCCAGGACCCTTCCGCATCACACGAGACGGTTTTGACGGCTAGAATAATCCTAAAGAGTTTAACTGAAAGTCGTTTTAATGCAATTCAGGTAAATAATTTATTACATTAAATTATTAATTTAAACATTCTGTATTGTGAAGCAAATTCATTTGGGAAAATAAGTTTAATCGGCTAGTGTACGAGAGTTTCAACAGTGGTTACTCATAGAGTACGTCTGAATGTCTGCCAAGTTAAGTTAAACCAGTTTGACAGCACTAGCTTCCCTCGAATGCGGCTGACCCAACGGCTGACTAAGTTATACATACAGTACATGAGCACAGGGAAGTGTGGCATAGGAGAGGAAAGGTGTTTACCCGGAAACGAATATATAAATAATTAAATTATTTTCATGCTTACGCAATTACACGATGAAAATTTGTTCATTTCGTTTAAATTTGAACGGATTAATTGTAATTAGGATCACATTTAGTTTAATTTTACGAACAAAAAGTAAATGTAAAATAAAAGAAGTTTAATTAGTGTAGTTTGTAATATGACTTAACTCAAAATTAATAACCATAAAAGGGCCATTTGGATTTGTGGCTGTGTTGTAGGGAAGAGGTAGACGATTTTTGGAGATGCACACGGACACTTGTGCAAAATAGGCTTTAAAGGATACTTTTTTATTTTTCTCTCTATCTCTCTGAAATGCCTAAATCTGCTGTATTGTAATTAGGTATGTATCATATTTTTTTATAGATCCTTATTTTTTGTAAAAGGTACTAGTGGTATACAATTCAGACTATCTATATTGTAAACAGCATTAATAAAACTAATATTTTGTGTGATTATTCAACTCTTCAGTCAACCCAATTACCCAACTCCCACGGCAAGCATAAATAGATGAATAACCCGAACATTAATTCAATAATAACCAAATTACCCCAACAAACCTACGTACCTACGTAATTCCGACAGTGAAATCCCAAATGGGTATTCAAAGTAATTTAGATGTAGGCAAGAGCACTGGAGAGATACATAGTTGTCTTTTACGAGGCAGAAATCGGGTCATTAGACTGTGTTCTAAGCCTTTCCGGAAGCGTCTTCTGATAAGGGTCCATTGGCTTAATGACATTTATATTTCGTAGATTTCCTGAAGCCGCAGCGCTTGGAGCATTAACATTGGAAAGTGTAGGTATGGGTAACTAATGAGTATTATGTGTGTAGAAAGTGGCAACATTGGTACTTACAAAGCACAAAATTTTATACAAGTCCCGAGATAATTATCCACAATTGTTAAAAAATACCTTGAACTTACATGAAAATGTGACTTGTGCATAATTATTATTAATTTAACAACTAAAATGTGAATGAAAAAGGGCAGGCTGCGTGTAACTTTGTAATTTTTTTTTTCGGTTTAACGTCAACCGACATAGGAATGGCACCCGTCCAGCCAATTAAACAAAAAGTATCCAAACAACCAATCAGCTCCATGCATGAATTTTTTTTAATTTTTGTAATCATAATTTATATCGTTTGAACACCGGAAAAAATAAAAATACTTTTGCAAACCTTCACATTATTTTATTAAAAAATATTTAAAATGTTGAAAATTTTTGAGCGATTGAAACGCTCATAATTTTTGTCACGAATTCGACAGAGCGTGATGACGTCACACGTTGGACGGTCCAGCTGACGTTTGCTACTAATGACACTTATGTGAACTAATCTGTCGAACGCGTGACGGCACGTGACGTTTCGCGCGTTTCGCTCACTAGCTTTTTGCGGGCAAATTTTTGTACTTTTTATTTATTATAATTTAAGCAATTAAATGATATTTTAATAACGGAAATGTATTTGTAACATGATATAACGGTAACAATTATATTCGGGTAAAAAAACATTTCGTTCAAATATAACTTCATGCATGAGGCTAATTAATTAATTTTATTTATTTACAGCAATGTACAAATGACATTCTCTACCAGTCAACCATAGGGCCAAACAGAGATAGGGTAAGACCTCCAGTGAATGAACACTTAAGCAATTATCCAAGTTTGAAAAATTTAATTGCAATTAAATCAATCCTCATTAAATAATTAAGAAAGTCATTTCTGCGATTTTTATTACTTTCATAGTTTTTGAGTTATAACATTATTTATCAAAAAGTACCCAAAAAACTAATGAATGAACATGAAAACTAGTAATTGAACATCGCAAAATCCAGTGAATGAACATAATTTCGATCTTTTTAATCAGCATTAAAAAGACATTTTTAACACAAAACCCGTTTCCAGCTCTATTCTAGTAGGTATAGCAAGAGCGTTCATATCTTTTTATCCCCTCTATTTAATATTAAATATATAAAAACGAAATAAAATCATGGTTATTCACCAATAACACAGAAATCTGTTACATATTAATAAGAAAAAGAGAATCAATATTTAAAACAAGAAACAACGTGCATATTTTTTTTTTATACTACGTCGGTGGCAAACAAGCATACGGCCCGCCTGATATTAAGCAGTCTCCGTAGCCTATGTACGCCTGAAACTCCAGAGGAGTTACATGCGCGTTGCCGACCCTAACACTCCTCTCCCTCGTTGAGCTCTGGCAACCTTACTCACCGGCAGGAACACAACACTATGAGTAGGGTTTAGTGTTATTTGGCTGCGGTTTTCTGTAAGGTGGAGGTACTTCCCCAGTTGGGCTCAGCTCTAGATCTGGAATGATATCCGCTGTCCTGTGCCCTACCACACAAAGCGAGAGGTCATTCTCAGTGCCCATGCCTCTCTTTTGGACGTAGTTTAAGGACATACCCGGGTCCGGACGTAGTTTACGGACATACCCGGGTCCGAGTATATTTTGATGAAAAAAGGTCAGGCTCAGCAAATAATGCTTAAAATAATAGACTTTTCATTCCGTTGTTCGTGGTTACATTGTTCATACTTACATAGAATTAGTAGAAACCCAATGAATGAACAAGCCAAATTTTGTACTGTTCATACATAGGGATGAAACATCTAGTAAATGGACTATGAAAAATCTAGAAATTTGTTTTGTTCCAATACTGGCTGAATGAATCAGAATCGTTTTCTATGCAGAATCACAAAAATCAAACTCAATACCATTTCGTTTACATATAAATTTTGAAAAAAAAAAATCTAGATGACACCAGTGAATGAACACACCGTTCATTTACTGGTTTCAGAACATTTGATAAGCCAGTAATGGAACTCTTAAAAATAAAGACTTAATCGCATAATACGCCGACAAAGTGTGCATTTATAGAAGGTTTAACTCTTAATCTATCCAAATAACAAAACTTTGTACAGGTAAACATTAAATAAGCACTTCATATGTTGCTCCAAACGTACACTGTTCTTATCTGGGATCTAATTTTTCCATACAAAACTTCAAAACCAGAAACACGTAAACTTCAAACGGCAGTCACATTCAAACTGGTTGAAAATAAATTTATCTCGGGTTGACATTGCATAGGAATTAAAGTTGTTTATAAGAAAAAAAAATACGACAAGTTGTAGAAATTGCTATATTTCTTATTTTAGACAAAAAACGTGAATTTGTTCATTCACTGGGGGGTGTTCATTCACTGGTGAGTTTACCCTACCTACAATTGGTGCAGAGAGAGAAGTACATTGACTGACTTAAAAAAGCAAACTATACTTATAAACTACATAAATAAATAAAATATATATAAACTACCATATAAATAAAGGTACTATAAATATAATAATGGATATTGTTCGAACTCTTGTTTTAGCAAATGCTTACGTACCATGACGCGCTTGAAAGAGCTTGTCTAATATTTAAAGGGAGTGAATTCCAAAGACGGCTAGCCTGTACGGCAAAAGAATTAAATAAAAAATAAATAAATATTAAAGGACATTCTTAGTTCTTACACAGATTGACTAAGTCCCACGGTAAGCCCAAGGAGGCTTGTGTTATGGGTACTCAGACAACGATACATGTAATATATAAATACTTGTCGCAGGGTGACGACGGGTTACGTCGGCGCCATCGTTTACTGATTTTGCAACTTGTAACGCCATCTATTGGCAGTTCTCGGAAACGTCAAGCATTTTGCTTGGGTGCGGTCGACGCAGAACTAGTAAGAGTTGGTTGGCTAACTTCAAGGTAAACAAAGTGACAGGTCAGGTGTCAGGTGTCAGGTGGTGATCGGACTATATAGGTATAAGCCGGTGCGGAAAGGAAGGATGGCCATTCTGGATCGTGCCTTCAATCGTGACGTTCGTTAAGCTAGTTCTGCGACGAACACACCACGTTTCCAACTTAAGTTAATTTAAATTGATTTGTATCGAAGTAATCGTATCTTTATTGTGATTGTGATTTGAAAATACACATTTGAACTTCACGTATAGCATCTTATTTCGTGATTACAACCATGCACGAACCTACTGACGACGACACCCCAGGCCCAGATCCGACATACTTAAATACATAGAAAACACCCATGACTCTAATAAGCTAATAAACTACTTGAATACTTGACTCAGGAACAAATATCTGTGCTCATCACACAAATAAATGCCCTTACCGGGATTCGAACCCAGGACCATCGGCTTCACAGGCAGGGTCACTACCCAATAGGCCAGACCGGTCGTCAAAAAAAAAAACGGTACCGTCGTCGGTATTAAGTTTAATAGTTTACGTTACGATTACAATACCCACACCGTTTCTTTTGATATAAGTCCCACGGTACACATGCAGGTAATAGCCATTCCCTATGTCTGAATTTTGACCCTTTCCATCTGGTCTTGAATGCAGCAGCTTAAATGCGTCTGAATTTGTGAATTTGTCACTGGATTTTAAGCGCGAAGGACGTTTTTAGGGTTTCGTACCCAAAGGGTAAAAGCGGTACCCTATTACTAAGACTGCGCTGTTTGTCTGTCTATCCGTCTGTCACCAGGCTGTATCTCATGAACCGTGATAGCTAGACAGTTGAAATTTTCACAGATGATGTATTTCTGTTGCCGCTATAACAACAAATACTAAAAACAGAATAAAATTAATATTTAAGTGAGGCTCCCATACAACAAACGTGATTTTTGCCGTTTTTTGCGTAATGGTACGGAACCCTTCGTGCGCGAGTCCGAATCGCACTTGGCTGGTTTTTTTCTCTAGTGTCGCTCTAGGAGAATGCCGTAGCAAGTATCTCGTTGCCGGCATTCTTCACTAGAATTTTTCACGTATATGGTAGGTACCTACATTTATACGAACAGTTTTTGAGTTGTTGACGCAAGTTTTACGGCCCATTGCCACGGTGTGGCCAAGTGGTCTGCATTTTCTGGCAACTAATGATGAACCGCTGCCCGATGCCCGTATCTACAATGTAGTAGCAGACTAAGTAGACAGATTTTACTGTTCTCGAAAAGTTAACGATTTTCCGGGGCTATCTCTCCGTCTATTTCGGAATCTCAATCAATTCAATTCAATTCAATCAATTCAATTTGATTCGGTCAATATCAAAGAACCGGAACAGCGGTTCGACCAGAATCTCAAACTTTGTTACTCTACGTCGCTTACCAATTCATAACAAAAGTTAAGTTGTGGTTTGAAAACGGTTCGTTCCTTTTTGCGGTGGTCCGAAAAATTATTCGACGAATATTTTAATATAAAGTTTTGACCGCAAAACATTGTTATTGCAAAATCGTTACTATTCACCCTTTTACTTCCAAACTGTTGCGGTGAACCAGTGAATTTAAATGAATCTGGGGGCACGGTAGTGCCCCTACCAAGTCGAGCAAAACAAAAAGGCACGGCACGACCGTACCATCCCTTTCTCGAAGCCATTCATGCCATTTTCGACTTCCTGTACGTTTTATGCTGGCTAAAGCTATAACCCTGAATTTTCAATGACATATTCAATTTGAACTTGTAGTTTAAGAATTATTGCACGTCAAAGTTCTTTAGTTTTGTCTGACACACTCACTCACTCACGATCATCATAATTTTAAGGTAGGTACTTTTAGCGGACCCACAAGCTTCAAATTTTAAACATATTAAGTAGTTTTTAGCAATCGGGTGAAGATCACTGAAAATACTTAGTTGGGACTTCACACGGCCAAGCATTAGGCTTTTTGACTAGCAGCGAACATCTTTCAGTTAATAATATTACAAAAAGCGCAACGCAAGCATCAAAAATTTTGTTTGTGGTTGACTAATCGGCCATTCGAGCGCCGATTAGTCGGCTCGGCTAGTCGGCCAAAACCATAGTCGGTACTTAATAACGGGTAATTTTAATATATTATTGTGCCGCTACTTAGTTTAAAAGTCAAAGTTAAAATTTTTAGGTGGCACTCCATACCAGTAAATGTATAAACATTTAAACGTGTGCACATCATTCCATAGGTCATTAAAATAACTGTAAGGTTTAAAAAAAACAACCTCTAACTTTTAAACCGGGCGTACAATAGTTATTTATTTTACAAGGGCGAAAGAATCTAAAATTGAACCACGAGCGCCGCGAGAGGTTCTAAAAATCTTGAGCGTTGCGAGGGTTTCCAAGCACGAGGGTTAAATAAAATTTGCCCCCGAGTGAAACACAAAAATTTTACCACACCAACCTAACAAAATATTTACTGTAAGATATCAAACTAATCTGATCCAAATGAAGTTCATTAAATATTTATCATTCAAAATGATCATTTAAAAGTCAATCCTACCAGCTAAGGAAACAACTCAAAATTTGCATCTGATTACTTTGCCCCTCATGTGGATAAAATGAAACTTTCTTATCAGTTTTTAAACAATCAAGAGAGCCTTTAACAGCTGGTGTGGTGAAAAAAAAATTAATCATAATAAATTAAGAAACTACTAAAAATACTAGTGAATGAAACCGTAGTGATCTAAATATTTTGAAATAGGACAATATAGATAATAATATAATAAATATAACATTTAAAACTTTCGCGTTTTGAACACATATTAAATCACATTTACAATCGGGTCTATCGCGAATTTATTTTGTTACCTTTATTTACCGACGTTCGACGTTGTTTTTTATTCGCGATAGACCCGATTGTAAATGTGATTTAATATAATAAATACTTTCCACAATAATGATTTTGAAAGAGATTGGAACTTTTTATTTATTACAAAGAACGTAAATACCGCCAAGGTTCGCTATTTTGCTTGTATGGCATCTTCTTTCGTTATTGTGTTTACTTTTATAGTAACTGATGATTTTATGAAAATAAGACAAAATAATACCTAATCAAACATCTAAAACGTGACTCCTGCGTTTGAGGCAGAGTGCTCGAAAGACTGGAAAAGATTACGTGTTTGTAATTCCCGGTTATGAAGGGACAACATGTTTACGACCTTACGCTGTCAGACATCGATTATGATAGACAATATGAACGTATGTACCTACTATTATTTATTTTGTGCAGGTACTATTTAGCTTTTAAAGAAAATTATTCTTGTAATTTTTCTATCGTTTTAAAACCGGGTAAATATAGGTTGTATGCCTATAATTATGTAACCGTCCATATTGCCCCAAGGATAACGATTCTAGTAGTACACTGGCGTCAATCTTTTTCCTTGTAACATTTTTGATAGTCATATAAAATTCAATATTAATAAGCTAGTGAAAATATAAATGCTTTCCTTAAATCTGGTCACACGAATTTAGCAAATGAAATGTCACACAAAACATTATATATAAAATAATAAAATATAAATATACGTTATTTACGATTATTTATATCAATCACTTAGTTAGACGCTCTCAAGAGTTCACATTAACAAAACGCATAGGCCTGAGTCTTACTATCGCCACAGAATAAAGTATTATCAATTTATCATACAGAACGGCCACGGACCGCCCTGCCCCGACTCGAATTACCTCGCCCCGCGACAGCTGATTGACGGCTGTTTGCCGGCCGCTCAGTACTATTTTTAAGCAACCCTACTCACACTATGACGCATGACGCGTGTACAGACATGCCG
Source organism: Cydia strobilella (assembly GCF_947568885.1). NCBI lineage: Eukaryota > Metazoa > Arthropoda > Insecta > Lepidoptera > Tortricidae > Cydia > Cydia strobilella. The sequence continues at coordinate 10,896,683 of NC_086045.1, read as the reverse complement.
CTCACACTCCGCTCTGGGCTATCGCCTGTAGTTGCGAGGCAGGAAATAAATACCTTTTCATATTGCACTAGCCTGTACTTCTCCGATTTTTCCTATATTCCCGAGATTGGAATATTCTTGAAATATTCCGGCAGCACATCATACATTGTGCCTAATTTCTCGACATCAGAAGTCATATTTTGTGTTCCTAAAGGCTCCACACGCCTTATACCTAAATAAACTAATGTCACATTAAAGCTGTTGGCAATCTATTAACACTCGCAGTTTTGTCTTTTATTGTAGCTTATAAAGTAGACTTGATACAAAAGCATAAATTCATTCTTACACAGATTACAGGGTACGGTATCGATTATCGGGTACATTTTAATTTTCCACTATACCAGCTAGTAAAGGCTTCCCTGATTGTTCAAAAATTGATGAGAAAGTTGCATTTTATCCCCATGTGGGGCAAAGTAATCAAATGCCAATTTTTGAGTTGTTTCTTTATGTTGGCTGGTAGAATTGACTTTTAAATAATGATTTTGAATGAAAAATATGTGAAAAATTCATTTTGAATTGATTTGCTTTGATTTTGTTTGATATTTTTATATTTACAGTTAGTATTTTCCGTGTGGTAAAAATTTTGTGTTTGTTTAACCATCGTGCCTTGAAACCCTCGCAACGCTCAAGATTCCACTTTTCAAACCACTCGCTACGCTCGTGGTTCAATTTGGGGATCTTTCGCTTGCTCGCGTATCAATAGTAGCACGAGAGGTTAAAAACAACTTTGCCCCCTTGTAAAACAAATAACTATTTCCAGTCACTGGATGGGCTGATGGCAAACACTCAATAGCAATTAAATCGTTTCAGATATTTAGGTATAAATAATATGATGCGCGGACTAAGTATAAATGCCGATTATTTCTGACCCCATTACTTCGTATGCATGTGTTGAAATTGAATACTTACCCTCGTACATTTCTGACACATTTCTCGCTTCATCAAGGCACCATCAATCTTTTCTTCGCGTGGGCTCCGGGCGTGCACGGAAGTGAGTACATATTTATATCAACTCTACTTGTATGATTTACATACACAGAGGCAGGTGCCTCTCCTTTTATAAGTAGGTAATACGAAAATGCTAACATATTTAAAAAAATCACATTTAGTTGCATTGTTCCGATTTTTAGAATCAAAAACTAGTTTTTATGTATGGTACCTTGATTCTTTGGTAAGTATTGCATAGATGTAAAACTACTAAACTATTTAATATCAATACTTAAATATCTTATAATACGGAAATCTAAGAAGTATCCCCTTAAGATTTTCAATTGATTTTTTTAATTCTTTTAATTACGGTTTACGGTAAATTTAAAAATACATAAAACACTAGCTAAATAGATACACCGTTTGGTTACTATGTTTTTTGGCAACTTAGTTCTGAACTATAAACTCATTTGCCATTCATCGCTGGCGCCTTACGTGCAATGAAAAGACCAACCCTTTTAGTAAAGCAGTATCTATTTAACTGCGTCTAGCAGGTACGTAGTGAATCCCAAAACCCTAGTTTCACGCTCTTTATGTTTCATGATTTGTTGGGTGGTACACTAGCACATTTTTTATCTGCCACGTATCGGGACCCCCTTTCATAACTCTTTAGAACGCCATTATTCATATCAGGTAGAACTTTTTTATCAATATCTGAAAGGTATGATTAGTTAAAGTCGGACATGTAACAAGAGAAACTTTGTCCCTTGTAATTTTTTTGGTTCAGTTCTCATGAAATACGAATATGAAATAAGTTATGTTTCAGTATGCAAATACTTATTTATCCCGCCGGAAGGTCGGCTTCCCGGCTAAGAATGTGTTTTTCTCTTAGGAATCCATATCGACAAGTATATTTATTTCACGTTGTTAGATTATTTATTACACTTTATTTATTAACATACCAATTTAACACAACTCCAATAGATTAGTAAACTATTAAATAAACTAAAATTAAGAATAAATAAATGTTTTAGAAAAATATTTTATGCCTTCTTCTTCCTCGCGTTATCCCGGAATTGTGCCACGGCCGCTTGACAACAAATCCCAAGAATTGACGTAGGCACTAGTTTTTACGAATGAGACTGCCATCTGTTTCACCGTGTTTCACCGAAGTTTCACCTTCTAACCCAGAGGGGAAACTAGCCGTATTGGGATTAGTCCGGTTTCCTTGCGATAATATTTTCCTTCACCGAAAAGCAACTGGTACATAAGTTCCGAAAAACTCATTGGTAATACGAGCCCGTTTGAACCCGCGTTCTCCGGATTGAAAGTTGTACGCTCTTACCGAGACCTTCTAAATGCCCCACTTAGTGTCCGTTTAGGGTAATTTGGACTGTACTCTACCTATATGTATTCTATCTTGTACTCGTACGAGTATATTGAACAGTGATCAATTAACACATCGGACGCCTTTATCTTAATGCCTATTTCAAGCAATTCCTGTAATTATATAGTCCTCCACATCGATTTCGATGATGGCGACCTCAACAATCAAGGTTTCTCCCTCTCATGAGCTCTTATGTGGCTGGCCAGGCCAAACTTGCAAATCCTGTAATTCCATATAATATGAAGCGCCACTGGCACCATCCCACTAACCAGGGATTAACCGGTTAAACCGTTAACCCGGTGTCAAATTGTACTGGTAACCATGGTAACACAAGGTTTAACCGGTTAACCCCGGGTATGTGAATAAAACAACGCACATCCCAAACTGTTGAAGGACTTTGAAATTTGAAACGTATTTTACAGTTTTAATTGTGTAAAGCTCTTCTTAAGAAAGGCTTCTTAGACATTAAATCCCAATAGCAGTCATTCAGCTGTCAATATTTACCAAATCTTAATACATTATAAAAATCACACACACACACACACACATGTATCACATCACATACACCTCTGTAACACGGTTGTACAATAAAGAACTATCTTATCTTATCTTATCTTATCTTATCTTATCTTATCTTATCTTATCTTATCTTATCTTATCTTACCTTACCTGTATACGAATTTAATGCGAAACAGTCTTGCTATATTTTTCTACAATATAAATAAGAATTTATCTATTAAAATAATATAAGCTGTTTATCAGAGAAGCTCCGGAAATTAAAATAGTATTGACAATCGAAATCAAAGGAGTTCGGATACATAATAGTACTCTACTAAACTAACGCTGGCCTTCCATCTGTCTGCCTCAATGGGCTCTATCCAATCCAATCTGATTGTGACCGATGAGGCACGGTACTCAGTGACGCATTAGGTAGACAGTTAAAATTTCCACAAATTAGAATGTAAATATTTTAATTCGAACCGTGTACCTACGGCTTCATAGGCAGGGTCACTCCTCACTATATACTTATTTTATTGAGCATACCTACTGTTAGCGACGCTCTAAGTTTATATTAATCAAAATAAAGATTTTTATCAGTTAGGTAGGAAAATTCACCTTTAGATTGTTAATAGTTCGTAAGTGACATGTATATATGCGTTTATTTTATGATCTAGGTTTAGATTGTAATTAGGTTTCATTCGTATTCGTAAGAAAAGTGCTAATTATTTCCCTAGATTTCCCAATCCATTAGTAAAAACGAGCGAGATAGGTAATATAAAGAGATATTAATGTAGATTTTCTTATTGGCTCACGAATTATAGCCAATCATAAGCAAATAAAGACAAGGATAGAGTAAATTATTCGAGACGCACGATCGAGCGCTGATTGGCTGCGCAAATTCTGGCTAGCGTTTCGATTACGCTCTGATTTTACTATGGAAGTAGCACATTTGATCGATTATCTCGTAAACTATAAGTATCGGACCGTCGAAAGGGTAGAAACCCGCGCCTATGTCCTCAGCGCGAACGGACAATGGCCCATATTATTTAAATCTTACCGTGCAGTACACCTGTTATCCGCTATTCGAGTAGCCTATTGACCCAGATATTAGGTTTCATAACTTTTAATACGATAATTACGTAGCTCATTAAGTAAATATTATGTAAACGATGACGAGATAATGAAAATCGAGGCGATGACGACCGGATTACGTCATCAGCCAATCAGAGCCCTTCCAATTAGACAAATGACGATCGATTTTATCTTCTTATCGTAGGAGTGTTCCTTTTCTAAGATTTTTGTATAAATACGAGGAAGAACGACTGGAAAATCACAGTATCGGAAAAGCAGCTCTACCATCAAGAAGTCCTCAAGAAATATAAAGTGATCCAGTCATTCTAACCTCAGTGAACCGTGTTAGGCAGTATTTTTATAATTTTGAATCGCGTTAAATAAAAGTCAGTTTGCAAGTGTCGAATTAGTTTATTTTCGAATTCGCGGATACATATCCTGGTCCTTCGAGAACGAGTTGGCGTGGGAACGGGCACGTCTCGGCAGGAAAGAGAGGTGGCGGCAGGCATATCCAGCGGCTCGCTCCCCACTGAGCTACGGGGGCTGTGTTACGGTCGCGGACTGTAAGGCCAGGCTTACACTTGTAAGTTTTACCAAAGATAGATATAACTCCGTAATAGATGGATACAGTCTAAGGAAAAAACGTGCCTCGAAAATCAAGAAAATTTGATTCTCGTTCAGAGGGCGCTACTAGTTTTGGCCTACACTCGTATAGATGGCGTTGACGGTTTCGTTTGTTATTTAACAATTTTAACGCATATCAGTAAAAGAACATGGGTCAAAATCATCAAAATAATTAATGCAAATAAAAAAAATCATTTATCTATATTTAAATACATTTTATCGTATTTTTACAAATCTTCAATTTTAGTTTTAAAGTGTGTCGACAGATGGCAGTGAATTTACTGGGGTTACAAAATTTACTATGACAGTACCGCTCTAGTATAAGTTACTCTATGGTTTTACTTACGTAAGTGGGGACACAGCTATACTACAGAATGAGATATGCATATCGTTTTCTCGTTCTAGCAAATAGCTTTGTCCCTACTTACGTAAGTAAAACTTACAAGTGTAATCCTGGCCTAACACCTACTTATTAATAAGTATCATTATAATTCAATAAGGAACACAAAAAACAATCGCGCTAGTAACTATTGATTTAATACGAGTATATTCAATTAATTCAATTGAGTTTCAATTAATTCAATTGGGTTTTAGTGGTAATACTTTTTGTTTCAGTTAAACTATTGTAACTTTATTAATGAAATTTCGTAAGAGGCGTGTAAGTAAGATTGAGTTTTAATAATAGATTATTAGACCTTGCTTTATTCTTGTTTACAGTGAAATACGTAAATCAATATCGACGTCTTGTGCTTCTCTAGCTCACATAGCTTAAGTTAAGACTTATGTTTTATGAATGATTGTCCTTTATTTCTAAAATAAGTTGAATAAAATTTGAACTATGTTTTTAGGATGCAGGAAAGCAAATTAGGTTATGTTCACAGCTAAATTAAACGAATTTAAACTATCGTGAGACATATTAACTTAACTAACTTAGCGGTTTCACTCACGTATTTACATGAGCGTTTTTACGTGCAAGTGACAAAAAAAAATACGTGAGTGAAACCGCTAAGTTAGTTAAGCTAAATTAAACTTTTGTTAAATCTAATAAATAATTTTGCGGTAAAATTACCGATTAATAAAATCAGTGATTGATAAGATAAAACTAGAACTGAAGGGTTTCGTAAAAGACGGTGAAAGATTTAATTTTATTTAAAATAATAATATTTTAGCCCCTTTATTTTCCAGAATTAGCTTAAAAATGATAAAGGAATAAAGTTTTCTCTTTCAGTGGTAGTTCACGGAAGATGATTTTAAACCAATAGAAGATATTACTGCAATGTTCTGCCACCAGAGTGCAGCACTAGCCTTTTTACTAAACCCTATGGTTAGTAACTTATACATACTGTACCTTTAACAGGTTTTTGACAAGTTTTCAGAGATAATGAAATATGACATTGATGCATCAAGGCGGTTTGTTTAGAGAGGATCTACCGGGAAACGCGAATCCGAAATTTCGCTATCTCCCTCTTTATCTCGAATATGCAAGAGTAATGTTAGATAACGTCATTTCGATTTCTTATTTCGCGATAGACCCTCAGATTGTGGTAGTGGCGCCAGGGCGCCACCTACGCAGAGTTTCGCGTACCTAATATTCCCTATTGTGACAGGCTCTCATTCGACATACTAATAAATAGACATAGAATTATAGAATCATGTCTTTAATATTATTAGCTAGTCTTTAATAGTATTAGTATGAGCTAGGCAGTTGTGGAAAGTTTAACTGTCTACCTAATGCGTTAATACGTATGTACTTATACTTATTACGTACTGATAACTTGAGATTTGTCAGTTGCAGGCATAGACACAGTTGCATTGTGTCAATTTTACTTACATTTTATTGAAATGTTACAGCGACTAAATAGCTAATATGATAAATAAACACAATTAATTATTGACACGCAGCTTAACTGTCCAACAGGCCCATTTCTGCACTAATGCAGCAAATAAAATTTATCTAGATGTTAATTAAGCTCGAGTAGCTCGACTGTGGACGTTAACAAAACTATTTACAGTGTTAGATAAGGCTGTTGTTTATAGCGGAAGTGTTTAGCGGCGCTCGTCTGGCGAAGTCTGTTTCTGCGACACACTACTATTTGCATTACTTAACGTTCCGTTACTTCTAGAGAGTACAAATAGTTTCTTAGCGTTCTGTACCTCATATACATAGATGAAATGGAACCCGTAGAATTATACGTATGTATGTCTGTCTATCTGTCTGTCCCAGCCAATTGTTGCCGAAACTACTGGACCAATTTAATTAGGAATTTTGCTATAGCGTATTACTGATTAAATGGATGAGTAAAATCACCTTCATCCTATTTCATTAAACATTGCATATGTCGAGCTTTGCATTCAGCTCCGTTGTCACAAAAGCACGTTTATATCTCAGTGGGTTATTTGATAATCTTGGAGGACGTGGACGGTGAACATATCTCTCGCTGTTATCTCGCGTTGGCTTTGTTTCGCTCTGACCTTACTACTTCGATATGAGAAAGTTGTTGCAAACAGTTATTTGATATTTTCTTCATTTTTATTTCAGCGTGGGATTTGGCTGACCAAAAATTTGGTCAAAAAGGTATAATAGGTAGATAGTAGATACTTATGTAAAATCAAAAGTTTAAAGCCGTAATGATAAAAATGTTTGCTCCCTCCAGTCATATCAACACTTCAGCATTCATTAGTGGGTCTGCTGGACCCAGTGGCCGTCATTATGAACTTTAACTTATTCGTTAGGTACCTACCGCGCGACGACGTGTTTTAAGTAGTTATTAAGTACCTTAAAGTGAAAGTTCGTCGCGCGATGAGCAAGCGACGGAGGACCAAACCTGTAATAAAAAAAAATAAAAAAAATTAAACTGTTTATTTCATAAAAGAAATTACAAAATCTACTCTCAGACTTAGCCTAATCTACACTCTAATAGATTGTACGCTAAGTATGGTCTTATTTCTAATATTTCTATTACATATATTATTATTAATTGCGTATGGGTTTGTTAGACCTCTGTGGCTACCACCAGTTTGCCACTGACATAAACGCTATCGAGAACGTAACTTACTGTCTATGCATCTCGCTCGTACTCGCATGTTAGTGCGAGCGAGATGTATAAAAAGTAAATCACGTAGACGTTAGCGTAAATGTCAGTTTTGATACTGTCAGTGTCTCATGGTATGGGTACCTGGTAGCGACCGTTTACCGCAGCCGGCCGCTGCGAGGTCATGGTAGTGTGCACTTGGTGTTCCCGTGGCCCCGCCTTACAGCACCGAGGCGACAGACGGGGGGGTTGTTTAGTGGGTAGACTTGGGGTCCCATCAGCCCAAAACAAGGAGTCCCACATAACCACTCGGGTTCGTCCCCGCGCCCGAGTGGTATGCGTAATTGCATTTTCCCCCCCCTAAAAAAAAAAAAAAAAAAAATGGGGTCCTAATGCTCTACCGTTGTTTAAAGAACTATCAAAAATATTAGTCGACTTCACTGGCGACCGAAGAGCTGGCAGCTTTCTCGCGCAACGTATTTTAGCATCGCAATACAGCGGGGAAATGCTGCCATCATCCTCGGCACCATGCCAAAGGGGCCACATTTTCTAGATGTATTTTAGTTTTATTTAGTTTTAGTTTTTAGTTTTAATATAGTTTTATTTTATAGATAAGTTCGTTTTTAAGAAATGTATTGTTATTTTTTAACTGATTAGGGGCCAGGTTGGGGGGGTAAATTAGATAATTAAAAATGACATACCGGGTGGAGCCTGTAACACGAACAAATAATTTAAACATAGATTGTACTCCTCAAACGATGACACTTTTGTTCAATAACTTGTAAAAATTATGAAGTCTTCAGATTTCCTATTTTTCATACAAACTAAATATAAATATAAATACCTATTATCTTCAATATACTTACGCCATCATCGTTGTAATTGACGCTGCTTGTCATGCTTTAAACATTACCAAATTCGCAATACATTGGGTCATTGAATAAACTTTAAAGTGCACTAAAATTCAAAACACACGTTAGTTTTAAAAGTCGCTGAACAAATGTTGATCAGTTTGAGGAGTACTGTACAGCCTCCAGTAAAATTTTTGTATCCTGTTATAGGCCCTACACGGTATACCTATATTGTGTGACAATATATCAAATGAATGGTCTCGTTGTGTTTATGTTTATGTTATTATACCTAATCATAGCACCACTAACAGATAAATTAAAAGTAGGCACTAATACCAAAGTTTTACAAGCAAACAAGCGTTTCTTTCAATAACCCATCTATGCTGAAAAGTTATTACCTATATTTATAGGTAATAACTTTTCAGCAAGTAAAATATTCATCACGATATCAAGCCTCTCATTATGCCATCATTTCTCTCTCATAAAAAACAAAGCATCATCTCCATTCATCACTTCACAACGTGAGGAACCGTTTAGGAAATTTATAATACAAAGGATACCCCAGTGAACGATGACCTGTACATATAAATCATGTTGAGGGAAATTTGACTCATCCATCCCTGAGAATGGAATCTTAGAGCGGTTTCAGAAATATACGTCAAATTGTAACAATACAAATTCATTGTGTTTGTATCATATAATAATACTCATTATGGATTAATGTATCCCAACAAATATTTATGTCAAAGCATTAATCAAAACGGCCTCCAATTTGAACAATAATATTAATGTATAAAATTATAATGTAAAAATTATTAAGACTGTGTAAAATTATACATTTTAATATTGTCTTCGGTTACCGCGATAGTTACTCATGAAATAAAACTATGAAAAACGGATTATATCGCGTATATTGAATTTATAATACATCCCCACATAATGCATTCTCGGGTCCGGGCCGACTAATCGAGCATTTTGGCAACTAGTCGCCGACTAATCGCCGACTACTAATGTGGCCGGATAGTCGGCTTTCCCGACAACTCGGTACATCCCTAATTTTAATTAGGAAACCGAACTTGGACGAAACTCATTAGTTTCGTCAAGTTCAGATCATTATCTGGCCGACTAGCCGACTAGTCGGCCGACTAATCGGCCATGCGAGCACCGATTAGTCGGCTAGTCGGACAAATCAATAGTCGATAGATCACTACTATCATTACACTAATATTATCATTGCTCTTTAATAAAGCATATTAAAGTTCCGCCACTTAACCCATCCCTCCAAACGAGAACAAACGGTTTATCTGAACAAAAATTTGTCTTTCATTATGAAGGTTAGGCAAAGTAGATTTCAACTTGCATGGAATTTTATCCCTACTCCATTTTATTAAGGTCTGGAAAGGTCGAACGGTGCCGGTACAGTAAAATATATAAGCTAGGAGCGAGCGGTATTTGTCCTTCAGGCGAATTCGAACGTACACTGACATCAAATTGATATTTTAATGATGTCAATTAGTTATCATGCGTTTTGCTCATACTTGTCCGTACATGTTTTGACGCAAGCGAGACACACCATAACTAAATGACATCATAAACGGAGATAGATATCATACACTAAAGAAAAAGTGACCTAGTCCACCGGTGGCCGAGGCGGGAATCGAACCCGCGTCTTCAGCTTACGCGGCTAACGTCCTGACCACTAGACCACCCGGCCACGGCAGTACACGTCCCAAATTCTCGGGTAAGTATATGCTATCCTTGAAAGGCTAGGCGCCTTTGACCAAATCTAAGGGCGAGCAGTACGTACTTGCACCTCCTATACGAATCCTTTACTGGATTACGGTATAGCGAGAGAGATGGTGCTGCCATCTATCCAACTAGGGAACACATCAAATTATTTTTATGAAATATTTTGATTTGTGTTTTTTAAGTAGTCACACTTCTATATATAAATTATAAACTAAGATAGATATCATACACTAAAGAAAAAGTGACCAAGTCTACCGGTGGCCGAGGCGGGAATCGAACTCGCGTCTTCAGATTACGCGGCTAACGTCCTGACCACTAGACCACCCGGCCACGGCAGTACACGTCCCAAATTCTCTGGTGCATGCTATCTTTGAAAGGCTAGGCGCCTTTGACCAACTCTAAGGGCGAGCAGTACGTACTTGCACCTCCTATACGAATCCTTTACTGGATTACGGTATAGCGAGAGAGACGGTGCTGCCATCTATCCAACTAGGGAACAAATCAAATTATTTTTATGAAATATTTTGATTTGTGTTTTTTAAGTAGTCACACTTCTATATATAAATTATAAACTAAGATAGATATCATACACTAAAGAAAAAGTGACCAAGTCTACCGGTGGCCGAGGCGGGAATCGAACTCGCGTCTTCAGATTACGCGGCTAACGTCCTGACCACTAGACCACCCGGCCACGGCAGTACACGTCCCAAATTCTCTGGTGCATGCTATCTTTGAAAGGCTAGGCGCCTTTGACCAACTCTAAGGGCGAGCAGTACGTACTTGCACCTCCTATACGAATCCTTTACTGGATTACGGTATAGCGAGAGAGACGGTGCTGCCATCTATCCAACTAGGGAACAAATCAAATTATTTTTATGAAATATTTTGATTTGTGTTTTTTAAGTAGTCACACTTCTATATATAAATTATAAACTAAGATAGATATCATACACTAAAGAAAAAGTGACCAAGTCTACCGGTGGCCGAGGCGGGAATCGAACTCGCGTCTTCAGATTACGCGGCTAACGTCCTGACCACTAGACCACCCGGCCACGGCAGTACACGTCCCAAATTCTCTGGTGCATGCTATCTTTGAAAGGCTAGGCGCCTTTGACCAACTCTAAGGGCGAGCAGTACGTACTTGCACCTCCTATACGAATCCTTTACTGGATTACGGTATAGCGAGAGAGACGGTGCTGCCATCTATCCAACTAGGGAACAAATCAAATTATTTTTATGAAATATTTTGATTTGTGTTTTTTAAGTAGTCACACTTCTATATATAAATTATAAACTAAGATAGATATCATACACTAAAGAAAAAGTGACCAAGTCTACCGGTGGCCGAGGCGGGAATCGAACTCGCGTCTTCAGATTACGCGGCTAACGTCCTGACCACTAGACCACCCGGCCACGGCAGTACACGTCCCAAATTCTCTGGTGCATGCTATCTTTGAAAGGCTAGGCGCCTTTGACCAACTCTAAGGGCGAGCAGTACGTACTTGCACCTCCTATACGAATCCTTTACTGGATTACGGTATAGCGAGAGAGACGGTGCTGCCATCTATCCAACTAGGGAACAAATCAAATTATTTTTATGAAATATTTTGATTTGTGTTTTTTAAGTAGTCACACTTCTATATATAAATTATAAACTAAGATAGATATCATACACTAAAGAAAAAGTGACCAAGTCTACCGGTGGCCGAGGCGGGAATCGAACTCGCGTCTTCAGATTACGCGGCTAACGTCCTGACCACTAGACCACCCGGCCACGGCAGTACTACACGTCCCAAATTCTCTGGTGTATGCTATCTTTGAAAGGCTAGGCGCCTTTGACCAACTCTAAGGGCGAGCAGTACGTGCTTGCACCTGCGGTCAAAGTTTATTCAGCTCAACTACTAATCCTATGGTCAAGAAAATAATCCATATTTTCAGAAATGGTAGAAAGAAAGAAAGGCGAAATGTTGTCTCAGGTTTACTCGATTCCCTAAAAAGACTGTCGCTTTTAAGAACTTGCTTGCCGCTCCAAATAATTAAATAACTCCGAGGGATTGAAGCCTCTGCAAAAGCTAAATATAAATTGAAATCTTCAACAATGTTACCGCCCTAGTCCCTCGTACCCAACTTGAGAGCTCAGCACAATCAAAAAAATAAAATAATAAGTTAAATGCGTATGAATTGACATTATTTTGCTAAAATTTTTAAAGGAATTTCACTGGTTCTAACGACTACCATCAGATGACCCAATAAGGTGAGATTATTTTGTAAAGTTTACATGAACTATACCGTCTATACGTGAGTGTTTTAAAAGCACATACATTACCTACTAACGCGTAGCCGCAATTTAGGATACCTATTGCGTAAACGAGAATAAGAGACTATTAGTATTGTTTTAAGTAATAAACTACGTATGACGACTATATGTGACATTTACTAGGTTGGACAGGTTTGTGTAACAACCGTTGTTCTTTTGCGCGCTGTGACGCACTAACGTAGACATTATCACAGGTGAACTTACTCTCACGTTAAGTCAAGCCAAAAACAATTTTGTTTTTTTTTTATAGATAGACCTTTACTGATTATGCAGTGTGTAAATTCAATACGGGCTAATATTTAAACGGTGGTTAGCATAGGACCTAAGAAGTATATTGAGATAGATTTTGCTTAGGAATACAATGAAAAATTTTACCATACAAAATAGTTCTGCCCGTAATTCTACACACAAGTTACGGGATACGAGCTTTTCAAAGTAACTGTTAACGCTTGTTGGCAGTTACTATTTAAAAGCTCGTATCTCGTTATGTCATGATCTTATGTCACTAAGCGCCACTTGCATCATTCCACTAGCCCTGGGTTAACCGGTTAAACCAGAAGTTAACATGATTACCAGTATAATTTTGATACTGGCTTAACGGTTTAACCGTTTTACTCTGGGTTAGTGGGTGACCCTAAGGCCACTTGCACCATTCACTAACCCGGGGTTAACCGGTTAAGCCTGGACAATGTTTGCAGTACATTGCTGCTCGGTAAATTTAAAAAATAATAATTACGGGGTCATAATTAATAGGCTTCCATTTCTGGACAGAGCTCGTACTTAATTTATTCGGTTCCTCCCAAGACGATAAAAAAGCTGATAATAATTGGACGTTTTGTTTCGTATAATATAATGTTCATAATTACTTTTTATAAAATGTTAAAATTTATTATAGCTTTTAAGTCCGACTGTGTCAATTAAGTACGTGCCTGTGACTATTAATAATATAATTAGATTAATTAACCTGTTTTAATCTCCCACTTGTTTACTAAATTCTCCCCTCCTTTGCTCCACTCGACCCTGTTTTTTGTACTTTCTCACCAATCAGGGTATCATGCTTCCATGTCGTCCAGCCATTTCCTTTTCAGTCTGCCTGCACCCCTGCCTGCACTATCTATGGTGTTTCGTGGGTTCCACTCGGTAACCATTTTGGCCCACCTCTCCGGATGCATGCGGCAGACATGTCAGGCCCAGTTCAACTTAAGCTTAGTAGTTATGAAGTAGAACGGTTGGTTTCTTCCGCGCCGCTCGCCGCTCCCGTGTAAACCGCGTCGCATCGCCCCGCTTCGCGTTCGCAAAGTATTGATTCACCCGCGGCGCTCTGCTTCGCTTCGCGTTCGCGTGTTGTTTGCCTACATAAGACGCTGCGTTAGTCTCACACCTGGTCATTGACTGAGCCTCAGTTAATGACCAGGTGTGTGCGCCATAGGTTAGAATAGGCAGGACACATAATATATGTCAATGAGTTTGTGATTGAGAAAAAAAGGAAGGTCACCCGCCGATAGCGCCTTCGTGGACCAGAAACATAATTAAAACATAAATATATATTTTAAATTATATGCTCTTGTTTTCATTATGACTTCAAGACTTATCTTTAACAGATTTATGGATTTTTCATTTTTAGGGTTGGTGTACCCAAAGGGTAAAACCCGTACTAATATGACTCAACTGTCCATCTGCCTGTCATCAGGCTGTATCTCATGAACCGTAAAAGCTAGACAGTTGACATTTTCACAGATGATTTATTTCTGTTGCCGCTATAACAACAAATACTAAAAACAGAATAAAATAAATATTTAAATGGGGCTCCCATACAAAAAACGTGATTTTTTGCCGTTTTTTGGGTAATGATACGGAACCCTTCGTGCGCGAGTCCGACTCGCACTTGTCCGGTCTTTTATTAGGGTTCCGTACCCAAAGGGTAAAAACGAGACCCTGTTACTAAGACTCCGCTGTCTGTCTGTCTCTCTGTCTGTCTGTCTGTCTGTCCGTCTGTCTGTATCGCAGGCTGTAGGCTGTATCTCATGAACCGTGATAGCTAGATAGTTGAAATTTTCACAGATGATATATTTCTGTTGCCGCTATAACAAAAAATACTAAAAACAGAATAAAATAATTATTTAAGGGGGCTCCCATACAACAAACGTGATTTTTTTTGCCGTTTTTGCGTAATGGTACGGAACCCTTCGTGCGCGACTCCGACTCGCACTTGGCCGGGTTTTTTGTTGTTGTTGTCAGGAAAAGTTGTGTCTTATCATAAACATTAAACATTTTCTCGCATTATTCACTACGATCCGTTGACAATGTTAATCCTATAGGTAATGGTTATCTGGATGAGATCGCTCTTTAGCATGAATAGGCGGTCTGTTGTTTACCACAGTTTAATTTATATGCTTAATTTGTATGTACTATTATATTTATTTCATTTGTTATTGGTGAGTATATGAGGCAATAAAGAATACTTGTATTGTATTTTAAATCTTTATACTATGTATCAGATCCAAAATTGACGATGCCATGAAAAAATGTTTTCATGTATATTTAATATCCAGGTATAGCACGGTCATCAGCAGAAATAGCCAAGTGAAGCGTTAAAAACCGGCCAAGTGCGAGTCAGACTCGCGCACGAAGGGTTCCGTACGATTACGCAAAAAAACGGCAAAAAAATCACGTTTGTTGTATGGGAGCCCCCCTTAAATATTTCTTTATAAATTTTATTCTGTTTTTAGTATTTGTTGTTATAGCGGCAACAGAAATACATCATCTGTGAAAATTTCAACTGTCTAGCTATCACGATTCATGAGATACAGCCTGGTGACAGACGGACAGACGGACAGACAGACGGACAGACGGACAGCGGAGTCTTAGTAATAGGGTCCCGTTTTTACCCTTTGGGTACGGAACCCTAAAAATAATGTTCAAACGTTCCCAACTCAAGTGGAACAAATTTATTAATTAAGGCGTAAGAAGACGTTCTTTATTTAAAACAAATTTTTACTAGGTACTATCCCTAATTTATAAAAAATAAATCAACATTCGATTTTATTTATATTTTAACATCAAGGTCTGCAAAATGAGATAAATAAGTAGGTATGTACATTGTACATACCTACCTATTTATCTCATTTATGAATTTGGAAAATCTTAATCAATTGCCCTTGAGTCTATGCAGAGTTGCAGACCTGATGTTAAGATATTACGAGTGACCGACGTACGAGTAATATATATATAGCCAGATAACGAAATTTTCGAGGTAGGCCCTCTGTTGTTGTCCTCTTTGTAAGAGCCAGCGTTTTCATATTGTTCGATCCGATATCGGATGTCGGAAGGTCTCGTATATGGAGAAAAAAAAGTATTAGTTATCTTTCGGGCAGTTATAAAAAGTTGCGTAATAATGCCAATAAACAGTATTTCAAATTATTTTGTAATCGGAATTCATTTTCTGCCTTCGGATCAATTTCAAAGTTTTCATATAAGTAAATATTGTTACATTTTGTATGGTCTGCGGAGTATCTTTATGTATTGTCTCTTTATTAAAACTTTAGCTAAAAAGATATAATATATATGTAACATGGTAAAGGTTCACAGCCAGTAATATACGGACTAAAACGTAACTAAGAGCTTCGCACTGACGAATTTCACCTGGAACAACTTTATAGGATATCTACTTAAAACTTTATATTTGATTCATTAATTTTGATAAAAAGAGTCTCAAGCTACTCTTTAATTAAAACGGGAAATTCTTTTTGTCTGCGTTATTAATCGTTTTTTTTAGTAATAATGATTTATTAGATGCATAAATAAATACAGAGAAACACATATATTATCTTACATTTTACAACCTTCCGACATTCGATATCGGATCGGACAATGTGAAAACGCTCTAACGTATATACGGACTAAAAAGTAACTAAGAGCTTCGCATTGGCGAATTTCACCTGGAACAACTTTATAGGATATCTACTTAAAACTTTATATTTGATTCATTAATTTTGATAAAAAGAGACTCAAGTTGCTATTTAATTAAAACGGGAAATTTCTTCTTTGAAAACTCGTGAAGTTTGCAAAACTTGAATCATTGTCGTTAATTAGGCTACTCGAACTTAGGATAAGTTATTTTTCTCTGCGCTAATTTAACATTCCTGGTGTTCTTACATGAAATAATAATATTAAAAATAAAATTACCTACTCGGAACAGTGGGAACCATTATTAAACAGAAAAGACCTTCATAAAACGTCACGAGAGTCGTCATTATTGAAGATGGCGTTAAAGGTTATTTTAACATTTTAGTTATTTGCGTTTAAAAACTGTCACCTTAAATTTAATACTGCTATTTATAAATTTAAATTGGCTTCCCGAACTTTTCTACTACCTACAGAACCGACGACCCGTAAAAAGGATTTTAAGGTTATGCAGCTCAATCCAGTGCTCAATCCTGACTCTCGTAAATACTCGGCAACGCAGACTTGTTCACTAGGCAATTTTAAGGAGCGTATCGCAGCTGTCAAAGCCTCAATGGCAATAAAATAAAAACATATCAATTTTAGGATCTCATCCAAATGGAATCCAGCAATTAGGAAATGTAAGCGAAAACAAAATATCGCCGGTTAAAAACTCCAAACATCGTGTTGTGTGTCGACTGGGTGACATCCCTAGCGCGCAAAACGTTCAAGTTGATAAACAAGACCAAGTGCGGATAGTTCGAAAAACTCTCGAGGCTAGAAGATGTCGATGTCAACTATGGCACTGGTCCCATCAACGACGATAAGCGAGAAGCGATTAATAATTATAGTTCTGATAGTTTTGTCGCTCGGCTATAAGTAATGTGTGTGTAGTCTCATGCGGGATGGCCGAGCATATACCGGTCAATTCGAACAACGTGATAATTACTAGACACGAGAATAATACGAGATCTGATAGATACGTTATAGTTTAGTTCTCAACTAGTTATCTTTTGCAGTTCGATTGGAGAAACCAATTGTCATTTCACGCTACAATAAAATTATTGTGACGTTTTGGGATCGTCTTTGTCGTGGGAGCGTCTTTAACATTTCATAAAAGTTATATGGCTCATTTCTCAATCAAAGCTCGGTAATCTCTCTTTTTGTATGGAATTTATGAACCCGTCAATCTTTATTTAACGTTTCCCAAAAACATGCATTTTTTAATTAGGGCACTACAATTCTAAAGTATAAGTAATATTATTATGAAATATTTTTGTAGAAGATAAGAATGGGAGTTATCCTTAAAAGATAGACATACACCATCGCAGACTTTTTTGTAGACCAATGAAAGAGAGACAATTCCAGCCACATATATTATTCAGCACTATAAACTACGTTCAGCGTTGATTTACATTGCAAAAATTTATTACATTAATTCATTCCATACAAAAGCACTCTTACAGTTGCAATTTAAGTTAATTACTTTGATAAATTTAACTATTTTTTTAGTGAAAATAGCGGGCGCCGGTTTTACTTTTTAATTTTTAATTTTTCTGTTAACGACAGCCAACGTGGCAATGATAGTTTTATTCAGCCAATTAATTAAAAAGTTTTTACTGAAATATCGTATTATATAAAGTTTTATTTATATAATAAAACCTAACAAACATTAACTAAACTTTAACTTTATATCGTGTAAACATAACTTGTTGTACGTAATAAATGTCTAATGGCAAAATAAAAATATATTAAGTTTTTTAACATCCAAACTCTTTGTTGTGGACATTCGTAATCGATACGGTCAGAATGAAATTTAAAAAAGCTGGAAAAGTAAAAAGCACTAGTTCGCAAAAACCAACTTTGCGAACGCTAAACAGCTACATAAAGTAGCACCTTTTTGATTAACTGTATTAAAAATATTAACGTAAATTAAATTTTCACCAAATGAATATTCACTTGTCTTGTTTACGCAGTACCTGCTACTGAGCAACTAAAACACTTGGCCATATAAATATGTATTTAATTGTAGGCTAAATAATATTGAATGTACAGAATATTGTTAATATTATTATTTCAGTGAATTTAATTTAATTATAAGTTTGTTATTTCTTATGCAATTTTATTGCCAGCGAGAACTGTTTAACTTTTTAAAAGTCTGTTTGCTTTGGCGCCAATTTGAAATGTTTAAAAAGTTGGGCTGAAGTTTTTCTATTGATTTTGGGAATGTGCATGTTGGGAATCGTACATATTGGATGAGAATGAAATTATTTTAATATACAAAGAGAAGTCTTTGATTGGGATTTGTTTCACGAGTCTCACGACAACAGTTGCGAAATCGAAGAGCCTTCTTATTGTGGCTCTCCTGAGCTAAAAACTCGCCCGTTCTCATCAAAAAAATTAAATTGCATCCATCCAGGATTCGTTTAAAGCAACAAAACTACGCACAAACAGAGTAAATGAACTCATGTCGTCGTACCTACATACACTAGCAAGTGTATCTTTCGCCAACTGTACCCTAGTTTATTCTACCTACTTGCTTCCGTCAGTGCGATGAGAATTTTTGAATTATTCAACTTAGCGAGTGTTCTGGCCGGTCTGAAGCGCGGGAATTATTACGGACAGCGCACACAGTGAATACAGTTACGGTTTCTTTGTAGTAAGAGCATGTGGAGCGGAATTTTAAACCCAACAATTCACACTCAGAAACAAAAGGACGGAAAATTTAACCTCCACAACAAAGAACGAAGTTTTTTACAAAATTCAGGTACCTAGTTTTTATTGTAGCACGTTCACTGTTAATTTTTCTGTCGCAGTGTCGATTCCAGATTAAATGTTTCGCGAAAGGCGAAAGATAATTCAGTTAGCTGGTAGAGAGTAGACAGACAGGTATGGTAGGTTAGGTAGGTAGGTGAGTAGGTTATAAACTAGCTAATTAAACGTCATACTTCGACAGTTAACTATTTTGCAGAGCTTGCAACACAGTGCAGCAAAATTACATACCTATATGTATCGTAAGCTCACTAAGACCATTTGTGCCGATTTCAACCAAAAGGGTACTTATTGTCGGTTGTCAATACGACGTTCTTCCCATAAGGCTTCAATTTGAAATCAACCTTATCGACAACCGACAATGTGGTACCTTTTAGTTGAAAACGTCACATTTTGTCTTAAATTCCAAAATTGTTGAGTTGGCTGTTTCTAAAACGAGGTGTTAGCCATTTTATGGCGTCACTACTTGAGATATAGTATCCTGCAACTTTGATGTCTAGCTGCATGACAGACAGTTTTGGGGTCCAAGTACCATTTTCCTACAACCTACTAATATTTACTTGGTGCTTGTTTCTGAGTCTGAACTATCTGGGCTTCTACCATTTCCTATACTTTTCCTTTCCTGTACGGGATTTGACTATATCAATGAGCGTAACATTTAAGGTTGTCGCAGATTGGTTCAAACGCACGCTATATCATAACACCACAATTATCGCGCTGTCACAGAGCTCCGACCCTCGTCACGCGCAACTGCGGCCGGATTAATCACGGATTAACTTAATCTCAACCAAATAAATCTGCTTTTGTTGTGCGAAATCACTCGTGACACTTTTTAGATTCCGCTGGCAGCATGTCAATTCAATTGACGGATGTTAAATTGAGTGTAATTAGCAAACACGACGATGTATTCGCATTACATAAGTTTTGTGCCCCTTTTTAAAATAGATTGACACTAATGGACACTTCACCAAAAGGAAACCGATTGGCGGATGCCAATTAAATAGGGAATATTACGCAAAACTGCGTAGGGGAGCCACTAGCACATTCAGAGGGTCTACTACTAAATACGAAAATCGAAATTTCATTATGTGCCTCTCTATCACTCTTGTGTATTCGCACGATAGAGAAGCAGACAACAAAATTAAAATTTTTGCATTTCACGATTTTCACGGTAGGTTAACCATAACCAAACCGCGTTGATGCATCAATGTGACATTTATTCGCAACAAATTATCTGTGAAAACTTGTCAAAAAACTACAAGTTTCTCTATGGTTTAGGGTGTGCGCTAGAGCTACACTCTGATGGCAGAACATTGCAGTAATACAGGGAGTATTGGATTTGGCCAAAACTGTAAAATTTACGTAATATAATTTTAAAGTTTTTACATATATAATTAAAATTTAAAAAAAAATTGTCTAAGTTTTCCATGTTTATGGAAGGTGAAAGAGGACTCTCTAAACGATTACCTGTAGGATGACCCTTGCAGCAAATTGTTAGCATATTATCAAAACACAATACCTTCAACCACCATTGAGTAGTAACTAGATTGCTCTAGTGCTATGATGGGAAATTGCCAACCCTCGACTTGCGCCATGGACCCAATGACTCTTGCGGCATTACCTCTATGTATCGTATGGGAGATAAGAGAGCCTACCCCGACACACGAAAATTTAAATGTCGTTATCTGCCTCTCTATCGCTCAAGAGAGGCAGATAATGAGATTTCAATTTTCGTGTTTCGCAGTAGGCTCTCTGTTGTTGAACCATTATATATTCAAGTGTGCATCGATTAGTCTTCCATCCTCTTAGGCCGCAGACTGGATATAAGCGGCGCGCGCCACGGCGTCCGGTCCGCGGCCTAAAAGCCATTCACCACTGCAATAATAGTACATTTCGATGCTAGTGCGGAAAGTATGTCATTATTACACGAGTACCGAGATATCTTGCCACGAGCCGTAGGCGAGAGAAGAATGATATTTCCGCACGTGTATCGAACGACGTTTTTTTAATACAGTTGCGAAAAAATAAGAAAACAACAAGTAAGAAATTCGAAACTTTTACAGGTTTTATTAATTCTGTGACATCATTGACATTGACATTATGAAGAGGTATTATTATTGAACCCACTTCAATAAAAGTTTTTTTTCAAATGCATGTTCTATAAGACAAAAACAATTGTAGATATAAAACATTGTACTATTATTACCTAAATATCGTTATTTACGATTTTTTGTGTATCGTATATTTATAAAAACAATATCGAATGTTGCCTTTGGAAACTTAAAACATTCTTGCAGTAAGAAAAAACGCCTCTTCTTTGACAGGCGTTCCGTTCCATTCAGACAACTTATTAAGAACGGTTTTTCAACATTAAAAATAATAATATAAAAAAATGTTTTTTAATACAGTTGCTCAAAAAGTGCTACTTTTCGTGGCTGTTTAGCGTGCGGAAAGTTGGTTTTCGCGAACTAGTGCTTTTTACTTTTCCAAGATATCTCGGTACTCGTGAAGTAATGACATACTTTCCGCACTAGTATCGAAATGTACTATTTTAACACACTTTCTCAAAACGACGTTTTTATTCCACTGATTTTTGGGTCATAATCCTAGATAGTAAACACGCGTGCTTTTTCAGTATATTATAACTCGTGCTTTTTCATTATATTTTTTCATTATTTCGGTAACTGATCGCTAAATAATATGCATGGCTACGGAGCCTTCTTAATTTGGTCGAGTAATACATTTTTTTAACCAACTATTAGGTTTCAAATGTTAGTTCAAAGAGGTTTTATCTCACTAAACATAATTTATAGATTAAATAATTTAATTTATCGTAAATTACATTAATGAATAAACATAACATTTTATCGATTTGATCTCCATCCATCGGTTAGAAATAGGAGAATAGTAGCTTTTTTATATTCTTTTAATGAGCTGTTTGTCGATTTCGTTCGCGCCTTTGCCTTGCGAGCGCATTGGAATCGTGCGTAAAAAAAATAACGCGCCAGCCATTTTCCGTATTTGTCATAAACTTGGAATAGTTTTGCATGTTTTTAGTTTATATATTGACGAAAATGTCATTTTCAAGCATTGAAAATATATTGAAAATGAAGAACACATAAAATCGACGCTGCCAGTAATATTAATAGAGGCAAGAGCCGAGAACGATAGCCTTTTACCATCAAAATCGGGTGAAAAATAATTGGCGGCACATATGAAACTTTTATACAATGGAAAATCAGCAAAAACGCCCAGTCTTTCTTGGAAAACGTGTTGGTAGCTTACTTCAATGAACTGGCGAATAAGTGCCTACAAGCCCAGCACGCTTTTGTGCAATTATTCGATGTTAAAACTGTACTGTACTGTACTGTGTGTACGTCACCATTTTGAAAATTGTACTTTTACTGTTTTGACAAAAAAATCTAATTTATAAGTTTTGTTTTTTCCTCGCAAGTGTGTTGAAAAACGTCGTATGAAACGCGTGTGCATTGGTCATTACACACGAGGCGACATTGTGCGCGCGAGCTGTAAGCGAGCTCGTAATAAGAAAGCCGATGTGTGTAATGAACGTAGCACACGCGTATCATAGTGTACTATTTCATCACACTCGCTCAGTAAATGTGGAATTGCACGCAGGCTTAACGGGAACTATAGAAAAAGCGTTTTTCCTAGGGAGTTATGAAGTTTCTAGTATTATAATTAACAGTTTTTTGTTTTTATACTTCATTTTTGTATCGCAAGTGTGATGAAAAACATTGTGAGTAACTCGGGGCGTAATAATATTGCAAACTCGAGTCTATAAATCGCTCAGGCAAGCCGTCGCGATTTAACTATACTCTCGTTTACAATAATTAACTTACGCCCCATGTTGCACAATGTACCTACTATAAATCTCATTTAATTCACGCAATTTTATTGTTATGTCAACAATCTGACAAACTATGAGTTGACGGAGTTATTGCCTTACTATTGTATAGATTCTCTAATACGTACTCGTACCTATATACCTACTGCGAATGTTTGAAGTTAGGAGTTCATAGGTGGTTACTGAACTATGAGCGCTTTGGCGCTAAGTGCTTGAGTAGTTTGAGTTTAGTATGGAATGACTAATCTCAGTCATATGGAAGTGGTATATAAAGTTTATATAAAATGAAGTTTAGTTATTTAGTCTTTGTGGAATGTCCTAAAACTTTCATGATCACATATCGGATTTTTTAAACATTATTATATAGGTTACACTGGTTTCAGGTGTTTTTTGGCTGCTTTCCCACCGCATACGATTAATGCGATGCGAGCAGCGAAGATTTTCTTTTGCAAATGTACTGTCGCGATTAATTAAGGCATTTATTATATTCCCACGAGACTTACAAATGTTACAATACAAGCGCGTTTCTTGAGCGATAAAATATTCGTTAGGTGTAGTTAGTCGCTTTCTCGCAGCCGTTCTGATGCAGGTACTATGATTTGCATTATCAAAAGCTGTCTAAAATACGAGAATATATTCTGTATCATCAAAGTAATTTTAAGAAAAATACTTACCGTTAAATAAAAAATGTAACAAACAATTTTTAAACGCTTAAGCAATAAAATAAAATATATTCCGGCGCAGTTTTAACGCACGAGCACCGTTCCTGCATAATCAACAGTAGTTTTTCACATTTACAGCATTACATAGAACGGAACAATCTGGTAAACGTGTTCAGTTAAAACTCCGGCCGCGGACGTCGGGAAGTACTGAGTACCTACATCCAATTTTAGCGAAAAAACCTGCATTAAACTCCAAAACCATGAAATATTTTCCGGGCTGGAAGTCTCGTGGGACTCCGCTGGTTCACTGCATGTACATGACCTCGCATTTGTGCCACAGCTTTCTGCGTGCAGTTTTATTTTATCCCTGCACTTTTTGCGACGAAAGCTTTTAACTTTTATGTAGGCGCTCATACAGCATTTTGGCAGTGAATTTTGTCCGGTGCTATTGTAGGTTGACGGTTATGGAACGCGCGTTTTGTTCACATATAGAATGGAATATGGTTACGGAGCAGCTAAGCGGTTTATTAAGCGGCGTAATGCTCTCTAAATAGTTGAATTTTTTCATTGCTGTATATTTAAGAACATAATGTTGAATCCTTACATAGCAATTTTTTAGTGTTATTATTTTTATGTTTACAATTTTAATAAACTTGTTTTATTAACAATAACCATATACTTACATAATATCCATGCATATTTGCGGCGCCTTTTTGTTGGGCGACTTCTGCAGCCGTTCCCGGTTTCCGAGCCGAGCGCTGGACGTGGGACGGAACCAAAGTATCCACGTAGGTCACATCCCACGCCAAGGGTCGCCCCAAAAACCAAGGCACAAGCTAGCATCCATGGGGTCTTTACCCATCCGCCGCTGACAAGCCAACTGGTTCAAGGGTTGCCGGTATGTTATATAGCTGTGCCGAGAGATCAGATCATTGAGCGCCGCGTGCCTGAAATTTCGGCCCGTACTCGACTGATGGCGTCCGAGGTGCGTGGACTGCGCCTCCGCAGCGGCAGCAAGGGTGTGGTTCACAGGTCTTTAGCCCCAGCCTGAGGCATACGGCTAACCGCAGTGCGGCCGGGTCCAAAAGAGATCCTATGTTCCGCGATGGCAAAGCATGTAACCAATGTTTCGACTTTGGCTCAGATACTGCCTGTAATCGAGCACGCATAATGTATAATGTATATTTTTAATAAAACAATTTAATTCTATGAATTAAAAAAAAGATGAAATATGATTAATTCGATGCCCCATCTCTCAATAGGTTTTAAAGGTGAAAGGTTTTTTAAAACATATTTTTAAATCTTACACACATACATACTACACACGTTAACGTATATATTAGAGGGGGCTCTTTCTCTCAGGTGTTAAAAATGGGCCAAATATGATGAATATACAAACGGGTAGGTATAGGTTGATTCATTTAATAATTTTCGTATGAATAGGCGCGCGATTTGTACTGAACTGTTAATTAATATTCACACATTAAATCCGCCCAGAATATCGGCGTGACGTAATATTTTAAATTGTTAACTAGTGTTTATCATGATATTTATTAGCAAAGAATTAGGCTTGCAAAAACATCTCTTATATGAAACTTTTAGGAACAAAAATGTGTTTTTTTTTTTCGATGCGGCCGAGGGCAAAAGAACAGAATTATGAGGACACTATCTGAAATTGTTATTCACACAGGAGAGCGTTGAAGGTTTTTGCGGATGAAATCTAAACGGTTTCCGACGAAATTGCCGTGTTTTATAAATTGTCAATAACGAGAAAAATAAAATAGGATTTTTTAAAGACATTCCTTACAGTTTGTGTGATGTGGGTTAGACTTATTTTACTTTGTAGCTAGACTTTAATATAAAGTGTAAATAAAAGAAACGAAGATATGATTAAGGGAAATATATTTACTTTCTGAATATATTTTCCGAAATACAGGTTGATTTTGTTATGTCTGACCATACTCTGATGGGTGAATATGTAGACCATACTGAACAACTTTTACTATATGAGGCCAACTCCGTAATCGCTAAAAAAAATTAGCCTTTCCATAGATAACATTGACATATGTTTCGGTCAGTTGAACCTTCTAATCGCTATAACAATTGACAATGCGGTAACTGTCCGTATTGCAATTTATCAAGGAAATTAAAAGTGACATCGCTCGTTTCACATTATCGATAACATCAAAATAACCGCCGTGGTTACCCCCTCTATTCGACAATTTGCGGAACGCAATAAACTACTAAAATGTGACTAAAATGATATTTAGGTAAGTTCAAACGACTCGTCCTTGTAATATTTTAAACATGCCATTGCAATAAATAATAAGGACGACGACGATACTTATAGAAAATTAAATTGCAATCCTTAAGACTATTGGTAACACATTGATTGCTTTTGAAATAGTTTACTTTTTGATTCAATGATTCACGGAAAGCCGATGAATGATTGTGTTTGCTCCCGCTTGCGCTCCGTTCTCGTCGATGGATTCAGTTTGCTGTTTGTATTGACCATGGTAGAATCCCTTTTATTTTTTCAATAATTTTTTTAGGTATTTGTTTCCCTATCAGTGGTTAAATGTTTTTCGAGCTATTCGTAGTTATATATATTTACGTCAACGTTATTTGACGAGGTGAATTGTCACTACTAACTGTTACTCTCCTCGGTATAAACGCTATTCGGTATAAGACAATATCAGGAAACCAATAAACGTAGAAAAGCTCTAAATATCCTTCAGATCGGTTATGCCTTTGAAGATAAGATGGCAGTCGCTTTGGTTTAAACCAGTGCTTGCGCCAATTCTTAGGATCATCTTGCCATAATAGATCCTCGGTTGTTTGATTATAATCCAACTTTTATGGAACGACATCTTCATACGGTTTGACATCTGACAACCTGTGTAAATCACGTGTAAGTGATTTAAATGACAGGCAAAGATTTTAATGACAGGGAAAGTACCTGACCTAAATATATAATAAATCCCCCGCTCATGCGATTAACTAAGAGAGCGTGAGATTTGTAATTCGGATTCTTGTAATGAGTTTTTCGGAACTTATGTACGATATCATTTGATATTTACTAAACTCATTAACACCTAGTTTTTTCTCAGGGTTAGATGGTCTGATGGCACTGGCTTTCCGAAAAACTAGTGCCCTCTCCAATTCTAGGCTCCCAGGAGCCGTGGAAAAAAGCCAGGACAACGCGAGGAAGACGATGATTTAACTGTTTTAAAGCATAAGACAAGTGTAAAAAACAGGCCAAGTGCAAGTCGGACTCGCGCACCGAGGGTTTCGTACTTTTTTAGGGTTCCGTACCTCAAAAGGAAAAATCGTAACCCTTATAGGATCACTCGTGCGTCTGTCTGTCTGTCTGTCTGTCTGTCTGTCCGTCTGTCACAGCCTATTTTCTCCAAAACTACTGGACGAATGATGTTGAAATTTGGGACACATATGTAAGTTTGTGACCCAAAGATGGACATGTAACGTAAATTAATTAATTTTAAAGACCGGGGCCACTTTTGGGGAGTAAATGAGAAAATTAAAAAATAAAGTTTGTCAAACTATATCGTGTTACATATCAAATGAAAGAGCTCATTATGAGAACCTCAAGTATATATTTTTTATAATTTTAAGATAAATAGTTTAGAAGTTATTCAGGAAAATAGGCAAAAAATGACCATTCCCCCCCCCCCCCCCAATTTTGAAAGAAATACACAAAATAGATCTTTACCTATAGATCACCGGAAAACCTATTAGAAATGTGCGGTCAAGCGTCAGTCGGACTTAATTTTTTAGTTTTTAAACTGACCCCTACGGGTTTTGAAAGACATTTCACATAAAAAATACATTGTTTAAATTGTGTAATGTACGGAACCCTTGGAACGCGAATCCGACTCGCACTTGGCCGGTTTTTTAGTATTTGCACCGCTTTTCTAGTATAGCGGCAACAGAAATACATCATCTGTGACCATTTCAACTGTCTAGCTATCATGGTTCATGAGATACAGCCTGGTGACAGACAGACAGACGGACAGCGGAGTCTTAGTAATAGGGTCCCGCTTTTACTCTTTGGGTACGGAACCCTAAAAATTTAATCATAAAAATTAAAATAAATATTTTTATATGACAGTCTTACACACACCGACACCTAGTCCCACTCCCACATTAGGCTCATTATGGTTTGTATTATAAATATTAAATACTAGCTTCTAAGATGATGATGATGATTGATAAAAACTACCCTATGTCCTTTCTCGGGGTCCAAACTATATCCATAAGGTCAATATGGGTAAGTGTGATATACTTTTGTAAAAGTTTACTTTGAACACATAAATCAATATCATAAAGTTGGATTTCGAACTGTGCCCTAAGGTACAATATGGTATGGTTCAACTTTAGCTGAAATCAATGTGTTTTATGTTCATTTGATGATTTAAAGATGGTATTTAAGGTCTTTAATGAAAGTAGAATCAAGGTCACACTTCTCCAGGAAAATGAGGTAAGTGTGACTACTTTGAACAAGTTTGGGAACAAATCAAATTATTTTATTAAATATTTTTATTTGTGTTTTTAAGTAGTCACACTACTATATATAAATTAAAAACTGTAATAGATGTCATATATTAAAGAAAAAGTGACGAAGCCCTCCAGTGGTAAGGCCGGATCCGACATCTATTACAGTTTTTGTGACTACTTTGTTAGTGCACGCTAGACAACGATTTCTAATACTAAAACGCAATAACCATGATACTAAAGGATGATAATTTATAAATTTTGATCTATACTATATACGATCTCTGATACGGGGCAAGTGTAACATACAGTCACACTTGCCTCAAGTGAGATAGACACACTTTCCCAGTCACTCATTGTATGCCACGTGTAGGCTCCAACTCGTATTTAAAAAATTGTGAGATTTCAAAATGACGATACTCTCAAAATTGCTTGACAACGTCACCTTTAGTAATAAAATACAATTGATAGTTTATTTACTTATGACAACATATCATAGCAGTATCAAAATCTCAATTATTTTACGTAATATAAAGGTCAGTTACACTTGCCTCGTAGCTACACTTACCCGTACTGACCTTACCAAGTTTTGTCTAAATCGGTTCAGCGGTTTTAGCTACATTAAAACACACATATATATGTGAAATCCTCAGAAGAAGCATTTTAGGGTTACGTACCCAAAGGGTAAAAACGGGACCCTATTACTAAGACTCCGCTGTCCGTCTGTCACCACACACACTGTATCTCATGAACCGTGATTTGATGAAATTTTCACACATGATGTATTTCTGTTGCCGCTATAACAACAAATACTAAAAAGTACGGAACCCTCGGTGGGCGAATCCGACTCGCACTTGGCCGGTTTTTTGAGATGTCATACGATTTAGTTTGCAAAATTATTTTATAAGTTACCTCCCCCCTCCCACCCATCGAGTAAACACAATCATTCATGGTCGCCTAAAATTCATTTATTTACGTTAGCCGTCCGTCTTTGGGTCAACGACTCACTCAAATGTGTGGGACTGTGGGTATCTAGTACCTACCAGATAGCATCCGCTGGATCCCTCCGCTGCCAGAAAACTGTGAGCGTTTTCAGAAACTCATCTTAGCAACAGCCAAGAAATGTATCCCCCGTGGCTTTAGAAAGAAATACATACCAGGCTGGAACAACGAATGTGAATCCGCTTGGCACGAATATAATAAAACCGGAGACCGGACCTGCGGACACAAACTCATTAAATCACTAAACGAAGCCCGACTCCGGAAATGGGAAGACACAGTTGGAGGTTTGAATTTTACGCACTCCAGTAGGAAAGCATGGCACGTCCTGACACGGCTAACCACCGGGATCAACAACCAACCCAGCCCGCCGAAGGTCAGCGCCAACGCGATAGCCACGAGAATTGTCAACCTGTCTAAAGCACCGAGCCACAAGTTACATACGAAGAAAATTCGCAAGGAGCTTAAAGATCTTAAGTCAAAGATAACACCGAACAACGCCTACAGTAGCCCAGTCACAGTAAACGAGATCATAGCTGGCATTAAACAGGTTAACACAAACAAGGCCTGTGGTGCTGACGGCATATTTCCGGAATTCCTCAAATACTGCGGGAGCAAAACCCAAAAATGGCTTGCCAACTTCTACAGCCATATCATCAA
The DNA here is from genome assembly GCF_947568885.1 of Cydia strobilella. Taxonomy (NCBI): domain Eukaryota; kingdom Metazoa; phylum Arthropoda; class Insecta; order Lepidoptera; family Tortricidae; genus Cydia; species Cydia strobilella. The sequence continues at coordinate 10,866,773 of NC_086045.1, read as the reverse complement.
CACCGGCAAAATACCAAGCATCCTGAAACGAGCCAAAATTATAACGATACTCAAACCGGGAAAGCTGGCAGACAGTGCGGACAGCTATAGGCCTATAGCTTTGCTAAGTGTCATCTACAAGCTACTGGAAAGGGTCATCTACAACCGCATAGCTAATACTATTAACAAGGCTATACCAAAAGAGCAAGCTGGTTTCCGGCCGAATCGTAATTGTTGCGATCAGGTTCTCGCACTCACCTCGTTCATAGAAAGAGGCTACGAAGGGAACCAGAAAACATCGGTAGCGTTCATCGACCGCGTATGACACTGTATGGCGGCAAGGACTCCTATATAAGCTCATTAAGGTGGTCCCGTGCCTAAAAATCTGTAAGCTTGTGGAAAACTCACTCACGAACAGAGTCTTCCAAGTCCACCTCGGTAATAGTGTCAGCAACATCAAAACTTTAAATAACGGTCTCCCCCAGGGATCGGTGCTTGCCCCGCTGCTATTTAATGTGTACACCCATGACCTCCCTGCAACGGACTCAAGGAAATTCGCATACGCTGACGACATTGCCTTAGGTGCACAAAACCGGGACATTAAGACAACCGAAGTAGCGCTAGAACAAGATCTACTGACTATGAATGATTATTTCTCCCGATGGCGACTATGCCCTAACGCAAATAAAACCGAGGTATGCTGCTTCCACCTAAACAACAAGCTAGCAAACACCGAGCTGAACGTGGAGTTTATGGGAAAGGCACTAAAACACAACCCAAACCCCAAATACCTAGGTGTCACCCTAGACCGAAGTTTAACCTAAATACAAGAGCCACCTGAACAAAACTGCCGGGAAACTGAGGACCCGTAATAATATAGTCCAAAAGCTGACCGGAACAACCTGGGGAGCCAATGCTGCGTGCCTCCGAACAACTGCTCTCGCGCTGGTCTACTCTTCTGCAGAGTATTGCTCACCTGTGTGGATGAACAGCACCCACGTTTCAGCTGTTGACACGCAACTGAACCAAACCATGCGCCTCATCACAGGCTGTATACGCCCTACACCTACCTACTGGCTACCTGCCCTCAGTAACATCGCTCCACCTCACCTACGCCGGGAGCAGTGCCTTTACCGCGAGCTCGATAAGCTACGTAGAGACCCAACTCTACCCATCCACGACGATGTGCTCACCAAGACTGATCGCAGGCTTAAGTCCCGTAATCCACCACTAGCTAGGTTAAACGACATGGACCCCCTGTGGAAGGTAGAGAATGCCTGGCTCAACGAGTGGCAATTAAATAAGGCGCCAACCGACTTCTTCGAACTAAGCCCCCGTACTAGACCTCCAGGTTTCACTACCCAACGACGTGTCTGGTGTCTGTTGAACCGCTTCCGAACTGACGTGGGTAACTCCACATACCACAGGAATAAATGGGGATGGTGTGAATCGGCGGCATGCGGATGTGGAGAACCGGAACAAACTATCCGTCACATGGTGCTGGAATGTCCTAACACCAAATTCGGTGGCAACTTGGAAGAGCTCAAGACCTTGAATGGGAAAGCCGTGGATTATTTTAAGGATTCTAGTTTTAAATTTTAATTTTATAATGCAGTGACATGTAGAGATATGCCATACGATAAATAAAATAACCTACCAGATTTCACGTAATCGGCATAGTACCTTCGGAGCGAAACAGCTGTGACGTACGAGTGATCCTACCTACTTTTGAGGTACGGAAACCTAATATAAACCATAAAAAAGCATAAGAAGAACATTTTATTTCTTATGCTTTTTACCAATACGTTTAGACTGTACCTACAACAATGCAATTCCATTAGTAAGTAAGAATACAGTGTTGAATAACTCTCGAAAAAGATTTGTCTTCCAAACATTCTATTCATCACGACAAAGATCTCCTGTGGACTCTAGCTTTAGAGAAAATTGGATGTCTTCTTACTTCGCTGCCGGATTTATAGATGTTTCATAAAATTCTTATGTAAGACGGAGTGGATGCGGCAATCTATTCACGCAGTTCTACGAAATGACATTAAGGTGGCTTTGAAGGTTCCTTACCCTAATGGTGTAAACCCTATCACTACGTAAATCCTTGCTATCTTTTTAAGTATCGGGGAGCAATTGAGGGGGGATTTAAATCTTCTCGGGGCAGAGGTGTCTAAACTCGGCACCGTCCTTAAAATAAATAATTTAACAAGCGTTTGTTAAATAGGCTAGATGACAAATTGGACGTAGTTACGCGAAAACGTTCCAACCCACAGCGACCCCATTTTGAGATAAACGCAATTTTGTGTTTTAGCGGTACACTTTTTCCCTGTAATTATTTCAGGCAAATACTATTGGTTTTACTGTGGAATGCCAAACTGGTTATTGAATGATATGCATATTTTTTGTAAATACATAATACAAGGGGCATATAAATAGGTAAAACGAGTTTGAAACGTTTTTGCTAAATTTAATTTTGTATGAACCTTGTTAAATAGCAATTATGCATAAACATTCCAAAACGAATTTAAGTGTATTATTTTATAAATATATATCTAAAATAAATTTAATATGTAAAATAATAAATAACAATGAGGAACATACAAAAACAACACAAAAAATTTGAAAATGTATTACAAAAAAAATAGGATGTGATCTTTTGAGCTTAGAATCTATGCCAAAAATTAGCTGATATGGTTCCAAAAGTTATCAAAACCTTATATTAAACATTAAATCATCATCGTATTCTATGATCTCGAAGTCCGGAACTCCACCAAACCCATCAACATCATCAGTAGCTTCTTCAGAACTTTGAAGCGTTCTATAAAATTAAAGGCAATCCTAAGGTATGTAGTGGTACATGGATTGTAAGCACTAATTTCGCTGGAGCAATCGGTTTACCATTAGGCTACAATAAACAAAAATCAGATTCTTTTATGTATTGCAGTTCTCGCTTTATTCTTTTATTAATTTTCAACTCATTGGTCGACAACGAAGGTGTCGCAAAAGGCACGGTTGGCTGTGCATAGAGGGGTGCTGGTGCCTACACTTATGTATGGTAGCGAAAGTTGGGTATGGCAGAAGAGGCATCAGAGCCAAGTGAATGCAGTGGAAATGAGAGCGTTGAGAAGTGTGTGTGGTGTGAGATTACAAGATAGAATTAGGAACAGTGTGATAAGGGAAAAGTGTGGACTGAGCGAAGATGTAGTGACAAAAATTGAGAAAGGTATGTTGAGATAGTTTGGACACGTGGAAAGAATGAGTGAAAGAAGGCTAACAAAGAGAGTGTATAAGGGAGAGGTAGAAACGGGAGTTGGAAGGGGCAGACCTCGGCGGACTTTCTCTGGTCAGATCGGGGAAATCCTGAAGAAAGGCCAGGTCAAGAGCACCCTAAACCAGCGAGCGTGTATGAGGAATGTTATGAAAGTGAAGGAAGCGAAAGAGGTATGTCAGGATCGTAGCAAGTGGAAATCCGTGGTCTCTGCCTACCCCTCCGGGAAATAGGCGTGATTATATGTATGTATGTATGTATGTATGTATGTATGTATGTATGTATGTATTTATGTATGAAATCGTCTTCCATCGTAGACCGCATAAAAATAGAAAACATTTTATCTTTATCCAACTTAATTTCTTTTGTATGTAGCCAACTAACTTTAGATGAGTCTGTAAACTTCTTCCTATTGATAATCTTCTTTTCCAGTTTAGTTGAACTAAAAAAAATCAGTCTTTGTCATTTTGTAAACTTGAAGAGGTTTAACTTTTTTACAGGTTTTAATGATATTGATGTTATGAAGAAGCTACTGATGATGTTGATGGGTTTGGTGGAGTTCCGGACTTCGAGATCATAGAATACGATGATGATTGAATGTTTAATATAAGTTTTTGATAACTTTTGGAACCATATCAGCTAATTTTTGGCATAGGTTCTAAGCTCAAAAGATCACGTCCTATTTTTTTTGTAATACATTTTCAATTTTTTTTTTGTTTTTGTATGTTCCTCATTGTTATTTATTATTTTACATATTAAATTTATTTTAGATATATTTATAAAATAATACACTTAAATTCGTTTTGGAACGTTTATGCATAATTGCTATTTAACAAGGTTCATACAAAATTAAATTTAGCAAAAACGTTTCAAACTCGTTTTACCTATTTATATGCCCCTTGTATTATGTATTTACAAAAAATATGCATATCATTCAATAACCAGTTTGGCATTCCACAATAAAACCAATAGTATTTGCCTGAAATAATTACAGGGAAAAAGTGTACCACTAAAACACAAAATTGCGTTTATCTCAAAATGGGGTCGCTGTGGGTTGGAACGTTTTCGCGTAACTACGTCCAATTTAACAAACGAAGACAACACGGCAGCACGTATTACTTTGTCGGCATTTGTTTTCACACTACGATGACAAGTAGGTCCGCGGCGGCGTTTCGTTTCACATGTGCGTTTCGTTGGTGCTGTCATTTTACGGGAGCAAAGAGTAATAATGTTGCCAGCTTTATTGTAAATAGTCCATTGATTCTTTTGAGTAAATACATAAACTTAAATATACCATAGTTATTTATTTTGGTAAAAAATATTTTTTTCTCGAACATATTTAATAGCAAAAATGGATCAAGTATATGTGGATCGTTTATAGCAAAAAATTAGAAAATAATATGTTATAATAAAACGTTCCAATTTATTTAGAACAGTCTTCGCAGCTTAAAAAAACAGTATGGATTAATCTAAAAGGTTTCAAATTACATGGAACATTTTTGCAGGAATAAAAAATCTATAAAGATTTTGCAAAAACGTTCCAACCCACATGGATCATTTAAGAAACAATTAAATGTGCGTTTTATGAATTTAGTATAATGTTCCAAGACAAGTGGAACATTATAACGATATGTTATTCTATTAAGAGTTTTTAACAATATGTTTCAGTATACATGTAATGTTTTTACTTTATTTTGAGTACACGTCCTTGGCATAATGGTGGGTTGGAACATTTGGGTCAAACTTTATTGATGAAACTAACCTAAAAATACTAGCATCTTTGTGTGCACATGATGTAATATGTCAAAAATAGTACCCTGGTTATGGTAACTCATTTTCGAGTGACTTGTGGGTTGGAACGTTTTCGCGTAACTACGTCCATTATTTTCGTTAATGATATCAATCGATCAGGTTTAATCGATTAGGTCTACTATATGGGACCCATTTGTAATAAAGCAATACAAAAGTCAGAAATGATAAAGTCCGACAGTCGTACTTCACTCGCGAAACGCTCCTAACAAAACGATAAGTGAACGTGACGTCGAGGTCACTGAGAGTCCATCTTGAAGTATGAACTAAACAAGAGAAAATAGCTTTTTTGTCTGTGAAATATTGCGTTTATGTATAGTTATGTATAACTAAACAAAAAAATATAGTTGCTATACAATTTTTTTTGAATAAAATGTATGGAATCGAATGGTACCCTTACTTTTTTCCTTTGTGGAAGTTAAATAAACTTATATTTTGAAACTTTTAGGTCCTGTATTTTTGTATTATTTCCATGTATTATTTTAATATCCACTTTATTGTGACAAATTGCCCATTTGCAGTCTATTTTACTAGATTTTGTTATCAAATTCAACATGTGTCATTATCCCTATTATCTGTATAATACGCTTTGTTACACAATCTAAAATACCCTAAAAGGAATCAAATTTAGTAACAGTTAAAATTTTTTTTTATAAATAGTTATAATGATTGTGCATTGATGAAGTAGAGATGTAGTTTAAACACTTAATAAAGAAAGCTTAATAAACAATGAGTCGGATATTTCCTTTGTTTTCATTGCGTTCCTTCCCAAATATAATACTACCGGTTTCCTGGCTCTACGTGTCTTGTCGTCGCTGTCAGTTCCAACGCTAAGATGAATGTCTTGAGCCGGGCTAGTGTCCAGAATATTCTACCCGTGATGACTGCTTAATTTATGTGTAAGCTCTAGTGGACTTAAGTAAAAGCCATCAAAATGCTGATGTTAATGTAATGAGTAGGTATGTGCAGACTGTACATATTTTGTTTAACAAACTAATTTCGCATGATTTTTTATCTTTAGTAAAACATAGGAGGGTTAACAATTTCAAGCTAACAAGGTTAAGTATTTATTTAAAATTGCTATATCTTAAATAAATCTTACTACACAAAAGGTGGATGAATAGCCAGGAGGCCATTCTCTACCAAAAAACCGGCCAAGTGCGAGTCGGCCTCGCGTTCCAAGGGTTCCGTACATTACACAATATAAACCATGTATTTTTTATGTGAAACGTGCGTGAATTATCTTTAAAAAACCCGTAGGGGTCGGATCAAAAACTAAGTAATTAAGTCCGACTCACGCTTGACTGCACATTTCTAATAGATTTTTCTGTGATCTATAGGTATAGGTATAGGTAAAGAACAATTTTGTGTAATTTTTTCAAATTATTGACCCAGTATTTTCGGAGATAAATGGGGGGGGGGGGGAATAGTAATTTTTTGCCTATTTTCTTGAATAACTTCCGAACTGTTTATCCTAAAATTATAAAAAAATACGAGTATATATTTGAAATTCTCACAATGAGTTCTTTCATTTGATATGAAACAGTGGTCGTGGGTTCAAGTCCCACCCAAGACAGTTAATTTTTCTACTTTTAATTTATTTCTAAGCTTAATAGCATCATTCGCAGACGTCTCTGCTTGACACATAATTAATTTAGTATGGGATAGCGCATCGTTACTGGTGAATCTCCAATTATGACTTGGAACTCCGCCGGTAGCCGTTTATTAAACACTCTTACGGCAGATGTCGCTAGAGCCTCCATAATGGCTATAATATATAGTGGAAATATTCGCTGCATTGGGTACGTTCTTTGAGCACTGTACTATAGTGATCCAGTGGTCGTGGGTTCAAGTCCCAGTGAAACAGTGAAATTTTCCACTTTCAATTTATTTTTAAGCTTAATAGCATCATTCGCAGACGTTTCTGCTTGATAGAATAGAAGTCGGGTATAAAATAACTGCGAAAGCGACGAGAAGTGTTATGTATTAGATTAACCTATTATGACATAATAAGCCACATTTGTTTTCATAGATTATTTCTATGTCGATGAAATAATGTAAAAGTGTAAAAGGTGTCAAACTGCAATTTACTAAACTGCATAATACATTTTTTACATATTCTGTGAGCCCTGGCCAATCACAATATTTATGTAGTCACTAGTAAGCCAAAATTTATTCAGAGCCCACTGTGTCCCACTGCTGGGCAAAGGCCTCCCCCCTCTTTTTCCACTCGTCTCTGTTTAATGCTATATCTGGCCAGCCTGTCAAGAAGGAGTCCAAGTTATCCCGCCATCGCCGACGAGGTCTGCCGGATCCCCGGTTAGACTCGTGGGGCTCCCACTCCGTGGTTAACTTGGCCCACAAGTCATCCGGCATTCGGCAGACATGACCAGCCCAGTCCCATTTCAATTTGGCCGCTTTCCGAGCTACGTCTATTATTTGAGTCTTAGAGCGCAGCGTGGTGTTTCGGACTCGATCCCTTAATTTTACACCTAATATGCTGCGCTCCATAGCTCTCTGGCAAACCCCGAGTTTGGACTTCTGAGCTTCCGTCAAGGACCAGGTCTGAGCACCGTAGGTGAGAACTGGAAGTACGCACATGTCCATAAGCCTACGCTTGAGTGACAGAGGTAGGTCTCCCTTCATCAGGTGTTTCATTGACCAATAGCTCTTCCAGGCGTTTTCGGTGCGTCTTTGGACTTCTTTGTCCTGTCGCGCCTGGAAAGAGACTATTTGGCCAAGATAAAGATAAAGGCCAAAATTATAACGTCTAATTTTAAAAATAAATTAATACTATAGGTTAATCATACACAAATCAACCAAGTGCAAATAAACGATGAGCCACCACATATCCAAAGGTTAAATATGAAAAGCGTTAACAGACAAGGGCAGAGATGGAAAAAGCAAAAAAAGATCCCTAAATTTTCAAACTCGGAGAACAGGTTTTTACAAGCGGCCATCAAACGCAGTTACGAATGTTAACTTCAGCTCAAACAAAGTTAGTTGTTCGGTGAACTGCGCCCGGTCCAACATTAAACAGCGAACACAGCGACTGTGCGCTCTGTCCGGCGCGGCGCGGCAGGCAGACGACGCTTTAGCAAACTAATCCTGTAATAACAATGACAGTTTGGAAAAACTATCCTGAAACAATTAAAGCACCCCATTTATATAACACTAAAAGTAAAGAAGGCATCAAGGAATTTAAGCGACCGTCGTACTTTTTATATGGTATAGTGAAGACCGCGCATTTGGCGAAAGATGCTTAAACCAGCTTACCCTAGGGTAAGCTGGTTTAAGAGCACGCATCCGATAAGAGTACGCTACACCAAAATCCACGAAGCTGTTTAGGATACGCGCTTAGTCGTATTTTGAAGTGAACGGCGGTTAAAAGTGCTGCGCGGAAAATAATGAACAATTCAGTGAAAATACAGAATTTATATAAGTTTAAAGAATTTTTCTTAGTCTTAATTATTTTTAGTATTTTGGATGTACTTTTGAGACAAGACTGCAATTATTTTGTAAAAATGAAGTATACAGTTAAATCTCCAAGGACCGACCACTTGCCGACCGCGTTACACAGGAGCAGTCCTGGTCAGTGTTAATAGATGGTGTTGCCATCCGCACGTTTACTACATGGCAGCTGTGTGCAAGAGTCCGCAGTAATGTATCGTGTAAGAGTACGCGCGTACTCTAACACGCCAATGGCTGATTTATCACAGAATCTACCGTTGGTAGAAAAATCTCGAGAATGAAATACAAATTTCCCAATTAGCTAATGATGATTGATAACCGACCACAAAATTTACCTATGGAAAGATCTCACAAAGTACAAATTGCACAATCGGCTGACAACGTACAGTACAGTAATTAAGGCACATATTTTCCAGGCAGCTGCTGCTGACTTGGTATAAAATATTATAGACGATGAGAACGATGCACTTTGGCAATACTTCGCAGACCTTATGTTTAATGTCTGATCATTTGCTGGTGTGTCTTTTTTTTTATATTTATTGGTTCACCAACAATTGTTTACACTTTGTTATATATAACTACAAACGTTTTGACTATTATCGCTAAGCGTAACAATTACCTAAGGGTAAACACCACTTGCATTGAATAAAGTAAGAAAATTGCATCTACGTAACATACCGTTTACAATACTTAGATTATCGTACATCGGTGACAGTTGCAATTTATATTAAATAAATCGTTGTCGATTGCGTTTGTACAGTTTTATCGCGAAAATATATTATATTTGGCGATTGCTCATTTTGGCAGTAGGTACTTCACGTAGCTTGCTTGTGTGCGCGCGTTCATTCTTCAAGTAAATTAATGAAAAACGTAATAAAAAATATAAAAATGAACCGCTATTTCCCTTGGTCACGGCATCACGCGTGAACGGCTGGATCAATTTTGCTAATTCTTTGTGTCTTGTTTGCTATTGTCAGGAGATTCTTATGACAGAAAAAAATAAGAAAATTGCGCGACGACGATAACGGAGGCATCTGGAGGCACTAGGAACCTTCGATTTATTTGCCTAGTCTGATATTGCTACGATATATAGTACGTGTGTAGCCGGCATTAGTATGAGCGTCATGTTTGCAGTTTTATTATTTTGAACCTCCTTTTGACGTTTTAAGCGTGAAGAGGAGTTAAAAAAAGGTATTTTTTAAAGTTTATGTTTTTGCTTCAGAATGGTGTCAATGTGATACCACAAATGAATATGGCACTCCCGATTTATAAGAAAACGATACCAAACATAGCTTAGTAGCTTCAACGATGAAGATATCAAGATAAAATTGAGAGCTCAAATAAACTTTCAATAGATGATATATCGAAAACTATTCAAGATATGGAAAAACTTGACTAAATTAAACTTATAGCAAAGCTAGCTTTTGCCCGCGACTTCGCCTGCGTGGAGGTAGTAATTTGGGTAGCTTATTTTTTATCCAATCTGTTTTTTATCGATTCCGCATACAAACTTCCACCCCCTTTTCACCCCCTTAAAGGATGACTTCTGGGATAAAAACTACACTATATCCTTCCCCGGGACTCAAACTATCTCTATACCAAATTTTAACTAAATCGGTTCAGCGGTTTAAGCGTGAAGAGGTAATAGACAGACAGACAGACAGACACTCGTATTTATAATATTAAGTATGGATATTAGTATGGATTTATTCAGCTTTCGTTTTGTGTAAGTAGTCATGTCGCTAAGATGCAAAGTTTCCAAGATTTAAGTAAAAAATCTAAAAATGGGACCTTCAAACTCCCCTCTCCCGGAAACACTCAAATATTCCGAAATGTTTTTCCGATTTTTATAACCACGATTTTCATAATCCCGATTTTTTATACGTCCGAAAGTATCAAAATTACGATTTTTAAAAACACGATGAAAGAAAATCACGAAAAATGATAATCGTGATATTCAAATGAAGACTCACGTTTTAGTAATTATTACGGGCTCCTGTCGTGCCGCATTATGTTAAAATCGGCATAAAATATTTTTGGCATAAAAATTCTGCATAAATAAATTCGGCAGAACTGCCCCCAAGATAACGACCTGTTGCCAGAAAAGTGGGTTACGTTCGGTTAGAACTGCGACCTCCAAGAAAACGGTTGCCAGAAAAGTGGATTAGGTTTAAACTGCGACTCTCATGAAAACGAACTGTCGCCAGAAAAGTGGGTTAGGTTAGGCTATAACTGCGACCCCGAAGTAAACGAACTCTTGCCAGAAGTAGGTTAGGTTAGGTTAGAACTTTACTGCGACCCCCAAGAAAACTAATTGTTGCCAAAAGTAGGTTAGGTTAGAACAACTGCGACCCCCAAGAAAACGAACTGTTGCCAGAAAAGACATTTCTGCTTACTTTAACGATGTATTTAACAATCAATTCGGAATATTGTTATCTTCGGAAATTAAAAAATTGGGATATTTAAAATAGGAATCACGTCAAATCGGAATTAAGAATTTCGGCCTATGTCACTGTCGGAATTGTTACAATCGGAATTATGTGGTTCGGAATTAAAAATTTCGGATTAATGGCAATTCGGAATTCGTGATTTCAAAAATCGTAGTTGTTAAATTCGGTGTTTGTCACCATCGGAATTGTTATAATCGAAATTATGTGGTTCGGAATTTACACAATTCGGCTTTTCAGCTTTTCGGAAATATAAATCTTCGTGATTTTCATCATTCGTAATTACGACAGTCAGAATTTTGATGGGTCGAGCATTTAAAAATCGGAATGATAAAATTCGACATTCTAAAGTTCGGCCTAATTTTTTCAGAATTATGTAGTGTACCCCCTCGCCCCCGGCTCAAGGGCTACAGCCGGAGTCTTTTAATATGTTCATCTCCTAACTAGTCCAAACAAAGTTACGGAGTCAAAAATTGTGTTCCAAGCATTTCCCTCTATACCTTCTTGTTGCTTTACTTGCCTATTATAGTTCGAAATCGATTTGATATTGTCTTTTTAAAAAGACATCGGGACTTAAGTTTGAAGGGTCAGTCAGATCTGAAAAAATAAATATGAAACTGTAAATTATAAAAGAGCGAATTTGGATAGTGGTGAGAGAACGAGCTCCACAACCGATCACCAAGGTAAGTAAGGCAATATGGCTCAGAAACACTTGTGTGTCAACAATTTAAGCTATAGCAAAGGTACAGAATATAAAGGGCGAATATTGGTTTAGCAGAATATTTTTGTTGGATGAGAGCTTGTTTGCTATAAATTGGTTTTATAACGTAGATAAGTAAAAAACAATTTATAAACAGCTAATGAGGCTATTCTAAGAATAATTACTAGCATAAGAGAAATAAAGGCGTTAGTTAGCAGCTAAAATGGCAAACATAACTAGCTAAATTCGAAGCACGGACCGGACAGCGCAGCAGAAAATTCAATTAAGGTGATTAGTTTCGCCCTGCAACTTTATTTTGTAGTGAAAGCATCTATTCTGCGTTCTATTTATAAGCAATATTGTGCCTTAATACCAAACGGTAAGACTTTTATTGGATAGGTGTTACATCGACATAAGAATGCCAATCAGGTGTTGCTTAACTTTAGGCTTCTACCTGAAATTACTTGGGATAATACTCTGAAGGGAATTTGGTGCAGTCCTATCGGGACCTTAGGATTGTTTTGCTATTCTGCTATCATTTGTTTTGCATATCACGTATCTGGCATCCGATTAGAAATAAATTGCGGGCTACATTTTTATTCGTAAAATGGAAACTTTACGTGACCAACTTTACAAATTAGTAACAGCGCAGGTAAATGTAAAATTAGTTTTAGGTAGCACAAAAGCATTTGTACGAGTATTTCAGTCATACCTATTTTAGTTTCGACTTTATTAGGTGTTTTTTTTGGTAAATTTTCAATACCGTCGCGATTATGCGAGGCGTTGTGCATTTTAAATTGAACAATTCGCTGTTATGAAAATACCACATTTGTTCACTGTCAGGACAAAATGAAATACGTCCACACTCACTTACTCTGCGTTTATTTTCCGACATTTGGCTCCAAAAATAAAGGTAAACTCTGTCTCTCCAGAAGTAGTTACATACCGACCTATTTCGTATCGTACCTGTCCTATGTAAAGCCATTAGACGGTTCAATAACTTGCATGCTATTGTCGTTACATTGCAAGTTGCAGGTATTAGGTCGATCGACTGAATTAATTGTACTATGTTGTTAGCAATGTATCGAAAATTGCATGTAAGTTCTCGAACCGCCTAAGCTGTCTTGGTTTTTGCCTTAGTTTTTGCACAGACTATTTTAATAAATATTTTTTGAACTATGCGTAGATTTTTGGTTGATAAACCAACAACGTATTTAGTGCCATGGTTTTTGTATCAATAAGTATTATTATTCGTCATCATTATCATTAACAGCGCAGATCTAATTATTTATTATATCATCAAATCACACCTCAATGCGTCGGTGTTTTATTTTCCATAGTTAATATTTGATAAACTATCTCATTGGAATAGGTATACCGTTATTATAAATTAAAAATGACAAATACATAATAGTACTTACATTGTTCAACAGGCTAGAAAGTGACCAATGGATATACGAGCCAACTCGTAAGGTGAGTCTATCTATTGCACTTTCGGCCCAGTCAAACAACAACAAAAAATATATTTATAGGGCCTTTATTTTAAGTTTATTTATACCTAGTTTGTATTATTATTTTTAAGCCTATTTGTATTTGTATATATAGGTATGTAACCCTAATTGCTGTTTCAAACTGAATAAATAGATAACAACTAATTTACTTGATTCAATATATTCGTTTTTACAACAAATTTCACACAGCTGTGTTTGAAGATGAATGTAAGAACTTGGCTGCGCTTGGCTCGCGTTCTATTGATTCCAAAATAAAAACCGAATAGGCACCAATTCATTGTATCATTTGTAACGGATTTCGCCTTTGCAATGTGATCTAATTTGGGAGGCACCATTATTCCTCAACGCCGTTCCCAAGTCACGTTCATTGCCACTCGAACGGGTAAGCTTTCACTTATCGCTGTTTTGGAATCGAATGGCTATCGAAAATTGTTGTTTTACGTCAAGAACCGCGTTCGCTTGGCACTTTGTAGCGCGAGATTGTAGCAGTTTTCTTGATTCTGGAATTTATTTCTTTTGGACCCGTAAATTAATGTTTTCTTAGGGACCTTAGTTTTACGAGCCATAATACAAGATTAAATTCCGAATGTATTTAATGTTGAAATTGACGGACACCTTTACTATTTGTAACTAACATTTATTTCTTTATTTTCACCTCCATCGCGTAATTGCCATGTTTGTTTGTTAGTGATTGGCGATTGCAATATGTTTATTATCCTTTTTACGTTAGCAGTCAGATAAACATTTATGTAAAACGTTAAAACATTTTTGTCTAAAAACACAAACCATACAATTTATTTAAAACGTAAAAGGGTTAATATTAATAATAGAAACACAAGAAGTCGAGTTATGGCTTGACACATTTTGTTAAAAAAATTGTCTGCTGCTTAAAGTAAGTCTTCTTAGTGACTAGACTAATGCCGTAGTTGGGAAAAAATCTACTTTAAAGGTTTCACAAGTCTGAAAATGACAAATGCTTTGCAAACATTGACAGGCAAACGGTTGTCAACATATTCAATACTTTTAAGGAAGTATTGTTAAAATAAATTAAAAATATGTAAGACTCGGGCTCAACATCAGTTACGTTATTGAAGGAAAAATATTTTTCCCCTCACTAGCTCGGAAAGTTGTCTTTTAACCTTCAAAACAAGCGGGGAAAAACGCATTTTATCCACTAGTGGGGAAAGTAATTTGACCTTGGATGGAGCGTGTTTAAGTAGCTTGACAGTTAACAAAACGTAAAACGCTCATGATAATGGTTCGTTCGATATTAATTATCATTAAATAAATGGTTTGAGAATCTAATAAGTTTTAAGTCATAAACCTTAAAATTCCATAAGAAACGTTTGTTTTTTTATAATAATGTTAAATATAATTCTGAACGCACAAGTTGAGTCGATGCAATTTCAAAACGCATCGTTGACATTTCATACGTCAGAAATGTCAACATTGTACACAAATTACTTAAAAACTTTTCTCACCGACTCCGTAAAAATACACAACTTCCAGAGTTTTCTGTTATAATATCGTAAAAAAATGAGTGATTCCAGTGATGAAGATGATCTAACGCCTGTGGATGTTGCAATTTCCTCGCTATAGTGAGGGGAAAAGTTTTGTGTTACACACGGGTGCAAATGTATTTTACTTCTCGTGTGTTGAAGCACTCGCTACGCTCAGGATTATATTTTAGAACCACTCGCTTCGCTCGTGGTTCAACTAAAGAATCCTTTCGCTTGCTCGTGTTTCAATTCTACACTCGCGGGTAAAATACAACTTTGCACCCTTGTATAACAAATAACTGTTCCTTGCAATTCTCAATCTACTTATTTCTTACCAACTTTTAAAACTCATTGCAATTACAAAGCTTGGGAATACGGTAATAACTCTCTCTGCCTGTCTCTATCGACGTGCCAAACACTCCGGCTACCGTTTGAAACGCTTACATTTTTTCACTAGCCATAAATTTTGGTTGATTTATTACCGAAACGAGAACTTAATTCCTTTCATTAAACCAGGTGTACTGATCAATTTAAAATTTTGTTATATCGATCGTTCAGTCAGACGCGATGGCAATTTAAATGAGAAGTAAAATTACCTACATTTAAAATACGAATGAAAATAGCGCTTTCTAGGCATGTTTTGTTCAAAAAATTTTTTGTAAGCAATTTTTTTTTCATGAAGTAATTTGTAGGTATATTATTCGTGATTGTCATGAACTAAACCATCTTCATATCACTATCTAATAACAATAATTATTCACTACATTACTCCATTTCATCTAGCTTTGGAATGAAAAACCTTTGTATTAAACTAGTTTACAAGAAATTTCTCTAAGGAAATACTGACATTTTGGCAAACGAGTGTCAGGGGCTGAGAAATGTTATCACACAATGTCCCAACTTGCCAACAACTCCAGCAAAAGCCAACAAACTTACATATGCTTTTAACAAAATATGTTGTTAACAAAATTTACTTAATTACTAAGGAATTTAAAGGTAACGTAAATTTTTATGACTTTACCAACAGCAAATTTGTATAATTAAGTGAGATTGGCAGATATTTGCTCCTCAAAAATATATATAACCAGCCACTTTCATAGATACTGATGTTGTTTTGAAATTATATTTTACTCAGAAATCGTATTCACTGCATAGAGCTGTACCGCTCTCTGAAAAGTTTGGTGGTAGATAATAATATTATGTTATGCTATATTGATTATATTTTCTGCTACTTTCGAAAATTATTAGCCTTTTCAACTGAACCATAGATAAATGTAGAATACCCATAGTCTCCATAGAACACCCTGTTCTTCGTCTTTGCTCCATCATCATCATCATAACTTAAGAGCATGGCTCTTGTCGGTGGAGTATGCGCCAGCCTTCGCGGTTCGGCCAGGTTCTTTTGGTCTCTGTAAGACACGACATTTGCCTTTGCTTTTAGTTGTTGCGTATAGCTTGCTCGTGGTTATCCTCTTCTAGCTTCGATCTTGCCTACTAATATAGTTTTAAAGAAAGTGTCGTATCTTATCAAGTTACCTATCATTTTGCCACATCTATTCTCTATGGTCTTCAGTAAGTTTTTCTTCTCTCCAACAATTCGCAGCACTTCCTCGTTCATTTTTTTCTCCGTCCAACTTATTCTCTCCATTCTTCTCCACAACCACATCTCAAAAGCCTCTATTCATTTCCTATATTTCTGCCTCATTGTCCACGTCTCACACCCATACAAAACGATGGTCCAAATGTATATCTTAATTAGAGATGCCTGGCAAATGTTTTTTGGCGTTGAAAGCCGTTTTCGCCATTGCTATCCTTGACACTATTTCATCTGTACTTCTGGAGAGTCATTTCTCCAGATGATGTGATTTATTTTGCATCATGAATAAAACAAAATATGTAGTACATTGTGCAACTACGGGTAAGCAATATTTTGTAAACGAGGTCTATTAAAGACTCGAGTTTACAATATTCTTACACACAATGTTTCTCATCACACTTGCGGAAAAAGAAAAATTTAAGCGTTATAATTCTTAAATACGGAGACATTTCAAACATTCGTCCGCCATATTGTCATTTTTTTAACAGGTTAATAGGCATCGAAGGCACAGACCTTCGGCATTCAGCCACGATTAAAAATTGTGTAAAGATATTTTAAACGGCTATTAAATTAATCAAATTAAATATTTTTAAACATACCTAAACAAAAATATTAAATTATTAAACGACAGTATTTTAAAAGTAAAACTCCCTTATATTTTGACTTTAAACAAAGTATTTAACTTATAACCTATGTCACGTTACGCCCTCCTCCACGTATATTGGAGGAGTGCGTAACGGAGCAGGGAGTGAGAAGGTAGAAAGGAAAGGATAGATATAACAGGGGTAGGTTCTTTATTTATCGGCTTTTTTTGTCTCAATATGACACGCTAACAAATGGTATAATTACAAAAAGAATAAATACGATTGTAGTCGCGCTAGTAGCACGCGCAAGGCAAGAGCACGCGCACGGTAAGGCGCGCAGATAGCACGCGCAAGGTAAGGCGCGCTGGTAGCACGCGCACAGTAAGGCACGCTGGTAAGACGCGCACGGTAAGGAGCGCAGATAGCACGCGCAAAGGTAAGGCACGCAGATAGCACGCGCAAGGTGAGGCGCGCTGGTAGCACGCGCACAGTAAGGCGCACTGGTAGCACGCGCACAGTAAGGCGCACTGGTAGCACGCGCTGATAGCACGCGCACGGTAAGGCGCGCTGGGTAAGGCGCGCTGATAGCACGCGCAAAGGTAAGGCGCGCAGATAGGACGCGCAAGGTGAGGCGCGCTGGTAGCACGCGCACGGTAAGGCGCGCGATAGCACGAGCAAGGTGAGGCGCGCTGAGTAAGGCGCGCTGATAGCACGCGCTTAGGAGAGGCGAGACGCTCTGATAGTACGCGCCTGCAGAGGCGAGGCGCGCCGATAACGCGCGCCTAGGAGAGGCGAGGCGCACTGACAGCGTGCGCTTGCAGAGACGAGGCGCACCGTTAGGGCAACCGCAAAGCACCACCGGACCTTGGGCGCGTGCAGAGAGAGCGCCACAGACTTTGCCAGGAACACAGGTACTTTTATGGAGCGCGAGCGAGGGTTTCTTGATGGTGCGGGGCCTGGCTTGGCCCCGCACGGACCCTTATAACTGACGTTCCTTAGTTGGGAACCAGAAGCAAACTGAATTGCAGATGGCCGCTGGGCCGTTTATATAGCTAGCGATAACATTTTCTAGAATTATTAATTATTTTAAAAGATTTTTGAAAATATTTGAAAATATTTGTTCACCAGTAACAAATTTTAGATAAAATTTAGAACAAACTACTTGAAAACTATACGACCTAAACTTCATGCTAAAGAATTTAGAGTAAATTAATAGTTTGACGGATTATGTCAAAACAAAGAAACAAATATGTCAAGGAAAATTTATAGTGAATTTTAAGTCAATTAGCGTCGAAATTATAATAAAAACATGAAGTGATTAGAAAAACAGCAAGGTAACTAACAGGACGGGTCAGGGCCGTATTAGGGTAGAAGGAGTTTAGGGAGAATTTAGAAGTGGTAGCCAGAAAGTAAAATATTTGAAAAATCAAAAGTTTCAGGGAGTAATTTGGAAGACGAGAATCAGACAGGAAGACAAGACAAAAGCGTTTAGGAATTATAGCCGATTGGAGAATCCAGAGGATCAGCCCGTGGGAGCAAGGACTGGGAGTTAGGACCCAGGTATGAGATGCTACACCTACTTGGTTCGTATGAATTAGTGACATACTTAATTAAAAAAGAAAGCTATAACTCCCTAGGTACCTACATTAAATTCTAATTAATGGCTTCTTTCCTAAACATCGATATAAAAACTCGTATTTTAACGTCAATATATTATCTTGCCTAACTTCTCTCAGTAGTCTTCGTCGCTGAATTTCTAAATTTCCAATAATGTAGGATTATTCCAGACTCCGCATTCGTTGACTAATCGGAATACTCGGGCAATAAATAATATTGTCTACTGGACCAAGAGATTGCCAACCACGGATTCCGCCCCGTTTGTCTCGACTTGTAACCGCAGTCGAATTGGGCTGTTTGTCGGCTTTACTTTGAACCTCCCATCAAAATGTAGACTCTGTTGTGTAAAGCCAAGGATTGTATTTGACGTGAAACTTTTAAGAAAGATATGAGATGGGGAAAGTAAATCAGACAAATTATAGGACTACATAGAAGTGCAAATTGACTCGAGCCGTACTGTCTTACCGAGTGAATTAGTAAACATTTAACATTAACTTGTAGTTATTTTGTGTGGACGTGTTTCGGAGCCGAGCTAATTTAAGTAAAAGAGTGAACCCATCTGCAGTGCTTTTACCGCTTATCATGCCTTTTGTAACATCAACTTTAAGGACCCTCGTTATGGAGCGAAACATGTCGAGCAATCATCGACTTTATAACGGTGAGTGACCCGTACGGAATAATATTTTGGGGTAACTCTACAGACCGAGAAATGGCATATCAATCTCAGATTCTTAAGATTCTAATACTTTCTAACCTATATATTTATGATAAATGTGTGTTTTTTTTTAAAGTAAATATATTCTAAAGCTTTAAAAGCTTATTATCACGGGGTAAAATATTACATCTTACCTATCGTACCCAAGAAAAGTTCTTTAGAAAAAATGTGGTCGAAATGGCCCCGAGAATATCTATTTAATACAGGCTCCATGGCACTAGAGTGCAGCCGTCAGGTCTCTTGCCGTCAGCCGCCGAGAGACCGGAAGTCCGGCGGTGCTGAGGGCGCGGCGGATTAAATCATTCAGGGTAGAATGCCTGTAGAAACGACTAGAGCTCATCCTGCAGTGCAGGCCATGCCGTCCTAGAGTGTCCACCGGTTGGGCGCAGCGACTGCACCCATGGGCCTCACAAATTTTCATGCCTAGACGAAGGCAAACCGTGATTTGCAGAGTATTTGACTCTAGCGCGGTGCCAAGATTGCGCGATGGGAGCGCATTCAGCCAATACCCCGACTCCTTTTCCGGCACAGCCAAGAGTCTAGCTCGGTCATGGTGGTCACGGTATTCCTGAACGAGGAGTTGGTGTCGCCTCTTAACGTTGATAATGTCCCACGCCGCTTGGCTTGACTTATCCTCCGGGACTAGATCGACGGCATGGTCAGCCCCCCAAGCAGATTCTGCCTCTGCCAGGCACGACACCGACACGACAGCGGTTGAAGGGATACGTAGAATACCGCCGACGAGAGGGAGTGTGCTGTAGGCAGATGACAGAAACGCCGGGAGTGCTAGATCAGCCGTGAACCGGATACCGAGTCCACCAAACTTTATCGGGAGGGAAGCCTGCGACCAACTAGAGGGAGTAAAACTTACATTCAAAATTTTACCAACCGCCTCTTTCAGAATACGATCAACGTTTGCCGTAATCATGGGAAATTTCCAATTTTTTTCGTGCGTCCATTAATATATAAACAAATCCATGAAATTTTTGGCAATGGTGATGTGTAAGATATTGAAAACTTTGACGACGACTTCGAAGAATCCCTTATTCACTTTTGAATGGGTTGACAACGAAAGTCCTGAATTAGATAATAAGATACAGCTTCCCTACGTCAGGTTGTGAAAAATGAACCAGGTTTAGTAGGTATAAAAACTTTTTGTGCCCACAACTTTGGACATTAAAATTGTTGATTATGGTTTCTAATAAATTTGTAATCGTTTAGAAGTGGATTCTTAAAGAAAATCGTGATAATTATATAAAATTGCCAGATTATTATTTAGGAACTTTATTATGTAAAATTTTGCGTTTTATTCATATTCTTTATCAAATCCAAATTAATTGCACGTTCGTCCATTTACGGATAGTTCCTGAACGTCACTTTCGTGCATTCGATTATTTTAATGATGAAGGACAATATGATTTTTTATTTTATTTTTAACATATATATTTGAGAGTAAATGAAAACGATGCACATGCATTTTTCATAACATTTTTCTTGGCCGTAAAGGGCTAAGGCGTCACTTAGCGAAACTGACTGAACTGTAATATAACCGATTTTATTTTAGAAAATACACAACAAAGTGACCAATAACAACAGCCCTAACAACCAATGAAATTCCCAATTAGAACTGAATTAGGTTTACTAAAATGACAAATTAGTTAATGCTTGTAGCGAGAGGACAAAAAAAAATATTGAAACATCGGAACAATGAAAATTGGAAATGCCGTGTGCAGAACAACAAAGCATAAAACGCTACAAAGGGATAATTGTAATGACAGTACAATTGAAATTTGTTTGCATAAGTTTGCATATTCTGCTATGATACTGTTCTTTTACTAGTATTCACATTAATAGTATCAAGACTAGTAATGTGGAAGCAGAAACGGACAACCTTGAGATTCCGTTTAATTACTTACCTATTAAGTCTGCAAATGCCATCATTGCAGCCAAATCACCATAAACTGTACTGTACTAATTTAATATATTTAGTATAAACGAGAAGACTGGATCCGTAAAAAGGAAATCCAACATTAGAGGAAATACATTTACTATTTTTTTTTTTTTTAAACCTTTCCTTTGGAATTTGGTTAAATATTTTACATAAACGAATCGATTGGCCCCCATTACAACCCATTGTGGCTTTCTTTGCCGTAGTCGAGAAAAAGGAAGCGAAACAGATAGATAAAATTGGAGGTCACAAATTCTACTTATATGCCGCTGTGGAAAGGAGCTTGGGTTAAATTTATTCACTGTTCAACACTGTGGCGCCAGTGGGGAGACTGTCTTTATAAAAGCTTTTTTAGTCTTCTGCAAGACTGTGTTACTTGAAAACCCAATTACCACTTTTATGTCTCAGGAGCATCTGTTTTTTCTCAAGTGAATTGAACTTACACTTTTATATTTCCGTATAAATGCGTCCTTTATGGCTCCTCTATACGATGGCCCAGCGCTGGGCCAGCGAGATGGCCATGCGAAGGTTGAAACGCAACTACACGATGGCGACACATTCAGTTGTGATCTATTCGTTTTCCAAGATGGACGTGGAGGCGGCTAATCTGCTCCGGCAATTTATCTAGATACGCCACGTACCAACATTTTCTTAATGTGCACATTAAGAGGAAAGAATACCTACTACGTACTCGTCCATACAAAACGAGAAAATGTTTTTCCCCTCACTGGCTCGGAAAGCCGTCTTTTATCCTTTAAAACAAGCGGATAAAAACGCATTTTATCCACTAGTGGGGAAAGTAATTTGACCTTGGAGCGTGTTTAAGTAGCTTTTGACGATAACAAAAAGTAAAACGCTTATAAAAATGGTTCGTTCGATATTTATTATCATTAAATATATGGTTTGAGAATTTAATAAAAAATACCAAATTTAGCTTTGTTTAATGATTTTAAGTCATAAACCTTAAAATTCCATAAGAAACATTTGTTTTTTTATAATGATGTTGAATATAATTCTGAACGCACAAGTCGAGTCGATGCCATTTCAAAACGCATCGTCAGAAATGTCAATATTGTCAACAATTTTTTTACATAATG
Source organism: Cydia strobilella (assembly GCF_947568885.1). Taxonomy (NCBI): domain Eukaryota; kingdom Metazoa; phylum Arthropoda; class Insecta; order Lepidoptera; family Tortricidae; genus Cydia; species Cydia strobilella. Next base: position 10,844,525 of record NC_086045.1, on the reverse strand, counting down.
TTATACTAAATATTGATGATTATAATTAACCTGATTACAAATAAAAACTTATTTTTTATGAGCTGTTTTTTTGCATGTTGCCTCCCTATAGTGAGGTAAAAAGTTTTGTGTTACACACGGGTGCAAATGTATTTTACCCGCGAGCGTTTCGTGGTTTCAACACACGAGAAGTAAAATATTAACTATTTCCATTCTTCATGATTTTTTAGTACATTACACAATGAAAGACTAGGTTTATAGGTTTTCCTTTTTTTTCAAAACTCGCGATTTTTTTTAAAGCGAAACAAAAACTTAGAATATATTATGCTGAAGCGATCGACATCAAAATCAGTGATTTGCTAAGATTTAGTTAGTGGACACCGTTTTTTCCCAAAATGGAAATTTCATCAAAAAAGTACCGTTATTAAATTTAAAATATTTCTTTGCCGCTCGAGGGGTTATACGAATAACTTTTCAAAGCGTCCTAAAGACAAGCAACATAGTGGTACATTTTTCTTAAAAACGACACAAATAAACGACTGGTTTGCTTAACTTATATGACATTATTTAACAATAACTATTTCTTATCAAATTTGCACCTGACTGCGACTTGTTTGCCGACAAAAATTATAAACTTTTTAAAGATTTTTTACGTTTTTGTGAATCAACATAGCTAGCTTATTAATTATTGACATATTTATCGTATAACTTTAATACCTATATAGCTCTACCATTAGCGCCCCTTAGCTGTAATGCCGTAAAATTTTATTTCAATAAATATCAATAATTATACAGCAGGTTAATTTATAAAATTTCACAACTTGTTCCATTAAATTGGTACCTGTTATTTTAAAAACGTACTTACTTCTTTTAGTTGTAAAATAAGAAACCCAACTCCCATTCGTTTAATGTGATTAAGTATACCTAAGTTCGTCTACTTATAAATAATCATACCTAATATCATTAATAATAATCCGTGATTTTATTGAAATGCTGATAATTTTATTTAATTGATTTTAAATTAAATAATATATTTTATACTTAATATTTTTGTTAAGTACAGTCAGCATCAAAAGTAGCGGATGAGACTGCATATCCGCACCATAGGTCCAACGCTAACACACAGACCACAGAGAAACAGACCTACGTGCATTTATGCATAAAGTTCAATTTCAGTTTTGAAACTGCGGTGACGTGGCATCTGAGTGACAGCTTTTGTGTTTAACACAGCGTCGAAAAGGTTAACAAAAAGATCCATTTATGTTAACCTTTATGTATGTATATTTATATCGGAATATAATGCAGGTTTTAGGCTATTCAGGAATGGCTAAATGCACTAGGTATATAGTGCATCTCGAAGGCGTAGATATTTACCGTGAAAACTTGTACGCGAGGCGTAATGCAGTCCCTTTATTGCTAGTCCGAAGTCCGAACATAACGAGCTTCAATCAAAGAGTGACGCCAGCCTGCAGCCTGGCCTTCCCACTCAATGGTAGTTTACAAAAAACCATCAGCTAAGTGATTACCAAAACAGAGCAAATTCTAAGAACATTATCAGACTGTATAAAAACAGGCTGGCGCCATCTAATACGTTCCCATACTTACTACTTGAACGATAGCTTATGGCACTTAGCGTAAGAATCGGCTACAAGTTTTTATGAGAAATCGTAAGTTGTATGCCATATAAGCGGCCATTATTTGAATTTACTAATTATATCGCCTGCGCGTAGACATGTATAACTATTAAACTGTAACAGATAGTTTTGAACGCGAACTGTACAGATATATATGTTAATAAATTACATTTTTGAGTGATATATATGTTAGTTGGAAAAGTATTCCAGTGTGGTAGATACTTTTTGCGTGTTGCTACTATCGATGCTGATCCATGATGATCCATAATATAATATGGATTAAGCCTATCGCCAATTAATCGTTTGTTTGGGTTGACAGATTATATAAAGTTAATCTCATTACAAAATTAAGCTTTTGATGAATTAACCGCTTTGATAGGGTTTTTGATGGGGTTAATTCTGAAACTAAGTGCTTAATTTATGAATGACTTAATTTTAAAGAGGGGCTTTCCGGTCCATGGCGGTCGTCCCCTTTCGTCTGGTGATATTTGGAAAATGACTGCAACAGCATGAGCGTTACCGCTACCGCCCCAGCAATAGGTACTGCTACCGTTTATTGTTTACAGCTACGTAATATTCCTATCCAAAATTAGAAATAGTAAGTATTAACAGTATTAACGGACAGTCGTGAACATGTAGGTAGGTACTTACAAAATAATGTTTCGTAAGATCACCGAAATATATAAAATTTTATATTCATTTTTAAGACTTTAATTTGCCTTTATTGTGCCAAGTAGGCTTCATAATTATCTTATCCCTTTTTGATTTTGGATGTATGTATAATACATATAACCTCTACGTAGTTAAAGCGTAGGTTCTGATATAAGTTATAGCGCAGTTATTTTAAAAAATGTTTTCTAAGTATGCACTTTATCTTTTATACTTTAGTTGTTCATTGCGTTCTAATACTACAGAAGTATATATTTCACTGTCTCTTTAGAGTGAATTGTGCGCCACTAAATCACTCGAGGTACTAGTACTGTAAAAATGCTTGATGCAAAAAGCAAGAATGAAGCTCTTTTACGGAATACGAAGTAGATGAATAAATTCAGCGAGTTCTGGGACTAAACGTTTAATGGAATTCGTTTAGTTGCTTTGCTCTTTTTGGTTTCATTTTGCAACAGGTACGTGACAGGTACTAAGTAATTATTTTAATTATAAAATGAATGAATGAATGAATGGCTATTTTTAGTTTCAATGTGGAACATTAAAACATGAGTTTAACTTCTGTGCGTGGATTATTATTGATTGATTTTTTATTACACAACACTTCGCTACGCTGCTTACCCTTAGCTCGACGATCGCTCTAAAGTTTCTTCCAAGATTTGTCAATGCTACTGCACGACAGAATTGGTATAAAATGCTTATTTCCTAACGTTCTACCGCGAAGTAAGTTTGGACATTACGTGCATATAAAGAAGCACATGCTTATAATGCTTCTTCACCACACATACCACTTGTTGTTGTTGTGCAGTGACATGCGGAAGTGGCCAAGGAATCATCAGGAGTATTTCTTGCTACCTACTTTAATGTGATTTTAAATGCATAATAGGCAGTTCAAAGCAGCAGGAAACTACGTCTACAATACACATACTGCACACTGCGCATCTTAAAACAAAGTAAAATAAGATAATGTTAAACATCTACTGGCAACGTGTTCGTAGCTCTACGCTTGCCGATCCCAGGCGTCTTCTCGCTTTGTAGAGGAAACCGACTACGAACAGAGAACCTCAATGTGTTACCCAACTACAAGTCAACTCCGTTGGCTCAGCGACCCAAAATGAGACTTGGCCTCCGACACAAGACAGCGCCACTTTTCTCGGTCCTGTGCGATTGGTGACCCGAAGTTCGCGCAGATCCGCCTCCACCATGTCGCACCAGCGATGCCTGGGGCGTCTGATAGGACGTCTTCCTGCTGGGCGGCCCAGGTATATGCTCTTTTCATGTTCCGATCTTCATCTATTATCTCAAGATGACCTAACTAACGGAGTCGGTGAGCTTTAGTATCCCCCATGATGTTAGGTTCAATGTATTAAAGTAGATATTATTTATACATCGGCAGCTGCTTTTCGCGCAATCACAGTACGTACTTACAAAATGTCTAACAACTTAAAATTGTGTAGACTAATTCCTAGCAAGCACGGCAAAAATTAAATAGTCTAGGGGCTTATTTTACTAAGTGCAAGCCCGACGTGTAAAAGACGCGACCGCTCTTTATCACACATACCGAGATGCTCTGGGGTCGCATTCCGCGCGGCGTGACACCTAAGGCGATAAAAACGTGAGGGCATTAGTGCTATGCCGCAGTTTGAGGATGCGTGAGAAAGGTTCTCGGTTCAAGATATTTTAAATGGAGTTGTTGTGCCGAACTACGTACCTAATATATAACAGAACTGTCAGACCTTTACAGATTTCAGATCTTTAATAGGGGGCTAGCGCAAAATTGTAGTTTTGAAATACATAAAAATATAATACCTATGAACTTAGTTTCCATCGCAGCACGAAAGTGCTGCACTGCAATAGTCTATGCACCTGGCGGGGACCATCTCTGGATGTATCATATTGTGCGCTCGGGGATGGTATCCGCCACGTGTATGTTTCCCTTGCTTTTAGATTAATTTTGTCTTAAAGGGTCTCTGCATCGAAAAGAAAAAGAAAGAAAATCGAAAAGTGACACAATATTTAACAAAAAGCTAAAATCGTTACTTGTAGAAAAGGCTTACTACTCGATCGACGAATTGATCGATGAAAATGATCATTGATTCCATATCGTAACTTCCTCTAAACAGCTGTAACATTTATATTAACTTATTATTGCGAATAATAATTTTATTTTTAAGAATTGAGTGACTTCTAAAATGTATTTATTTTACCAATTAAGATCTGTATATCTGTATCTGTATATCTGCGCTGTTGACTTCGGCCCTACGCGGCACGCCTCCCAAAAGTCAGGGACGCCACGGTCCCGAGATATAGGTAAAAATACATACAAAATAATAATAAGTAATAGCAGTATAATTTTATTATAAAATAGCTAGCGATATAGCTGAGAGATCTAAAGCAAAATTTGTAACAAAAATATTTTTTCAGTACTGTTATTTAAAAAAGGAGTACTTACTATTATTTATTCCGTGAAAACGGTAAAAACTATCAGCAGAATGGCCATTGTCCGTTGAAAGTTTCGCGCAGCTTACCATATCTCTTCTTGTTCCCTTCTAATTTCCTGGCTGTACGTCCCCTCTTAAGTTATGTGGAAAAGACTAGAATAATATAAACATAACCTGTTCAGCTCAAATAAAAACAACAGTATTTATGTTAAACATCCCTTTTTTGGTTTCCGTAGCAAAAATGGCCAAAGCTGAAAGAAGTTTCACGGAACCTTTAAATTTTTAGTAAGAACTTACGGATTTCAACGTTTTAATTGCGATGCAACAATAACAGCAACGCAATTTCTTAAGGAAATGAAATTGACAGTAACACCGCCGGAAATATTCTAATTTTTTTTTTATGATTTGACTACTGTTACTGAGTGCCGTTGCAGGACTCTGTACATTGTCGGGTCACGTAGTCAGAACAGTTAGAATCAGAAGTCAATACAAATACAACAACCGCGATGTATAAGTACTTAATTTTTGTATTTAATGTCTGAATACGGCCTTGGCTATGCATAAACTTTACAAGCAACAAAGTAACAATGATAGGTATAATTAATTTTAGTTCCATCTTAGCGAACCTGACTAAGAAGACATCCTTTATAACTTCATTATGTACTTTGATTTAACACAAACTAATTACAAACTAAACGGTACGCCCGTTAGCGTTAGCTTTATAGTCGACGCGACAGTAAACAGAAGCGCTTATAAGTAGAACCAAACCAGAAACCTACTTTCGTAGTTAAACTTGAGCATCAGAACTCTAAAAACTCTGGCAACGTTATAGCCACCAAAGACATTTATTTTTACGTAGATCTCGCTAACACACCAACTTTGCGTGACAAAAATTCAAAAACTATAATATTATTATAACTAAACTATTCGAGTGCTAGTTATTCAGTTCAGTTTTTAAAATGAAATGGCTTCAGTCCAGTGGGACAATTTAGCCAGTGCCAAGGTATTGGGAGTTATATGTATATACGACGACGAATATTGTACGGTTAGTACAAGACGGTGTACGGTTATTAGCTCTTGTAAAGCGATAGCTGGACTTCACAATGGGCAACCTGGGTAACCTGGCGTTGCCTCCAGGGTGTTGGTTAAACTGTTATCAAGATTTATTATTTATTATCCGCGCACTTCCGCATTCGTTTTCTGCATAATAAGCTATCAGTATTACACTTTAAACAACATTAATGAGCAAATGAGCAAAAACAAAGAAATTGATCACGTGCCGATGTCATCAAGATGGCGGTCGACAAGCTACCTTTAGTTATTCAATTTGTTTCCGATACAATAAGTAGATCTGTTAGTGTCAAAAGTCACTTTACGTTTAACAACTCTGCGTATTGAAAGTCAGCCCTCTGAAAATTACTGATTCACTCAGCCAAGTGTTTTAAATTGTACCAAAGAAAAATAACAAATAAATAAGTAACAAATAAGTACCAAATAAAAATTAAATAAATAAGTAACAAATAAAAATTAAAAAAATAAGTAACAAATAAATTAAAAATAAACAAAATAATCGAACCTTACCTATTCAATTATATTCATCAATTAAGCTTAGAATAAATTTAAAAGTGGAAAAATTACTGCCTTGGGTGTTTTAAATTTATTCTAAGCTTAATAGCATCGATCGCAGACGTTACTGCTTGTTAAAAATTAATTTATATTCATCAATGTCCAATTTAACTAAATGTCTACACAACGTTAAGCCATCTGGTTAAACTTTGCGCTCAATTACTGGGTTGTTCTTCAGCCATTTCATTAGATGATGATGTTCAATGAACGGCTTAGGCGTCTAATTAGCTAGCTTATTTAAACAATTGACCGTGACACACAATGCGCAGCGTGTTTTCTTGCAATAAATGTAGAATAATTCTAATGATTTTCTTTCCTAATCTTATCAATTAAAATTTAAATTTTATTTGATATAAGTATTTAAATCCTAAGAAGTCAATGTTATAACCAGAATCGGCTAAAACATTATTCAATATATATTTTGGGTCATTCTCAAAAATGTCTGCGGTCTAATTGCCGCGACCTATACAAAATGTATGAAAAGAGTCGTGGCAATTGTGAGTTTAGAAACAACCACAGACATATTTTTAGAGAAGGACCCTTATCAACTTAAATAATATGAAAATAAAGATGGCGTTAAGATATGGGTATGATTAATTTTCTAAATAATTATGGATTCCATTTTGGCAAGCATCAGCATCAGCATCACGCATTACATTCAGCATCTATTGTAATTTATGTCTGCGTTCAAGACGGCGCGGGTGTTGGAAAAAGTGTGAAGTATTCGTTACTTAAAAGTTAAATATTGTGGAGTATTGCCGAGACGCAGTTGAATGGTTTGCTGAGCGCTACTAACATTTTATTCACTTGTCAATATTTTAAAACAACTGTTGGAATAATATGTTGTTAGTATTTTTTATTGATGATTAAAGTACTTTACAACATTTGAAGGGGCATAACCACAGTCAGAGAATATAGCATGAGTTCTGGGTCATTATGTTGATAATGAAGAAAATAATGTTGATAGATACTTAGTGCAATTAATAATAGGTACAATATTTTATGTCCACATCTCGGGACCATGGGGTCCCGTGCCTTTAGGAGGCGTACGTGGGGCCCAAGCCAACAGCGCAGAGGCCCTTTAAGACAAGTTTGTACCTAATTGACATGATCCTAGAGTGCAAATTTCATTTGGGAGCATTATACCATGATCAAAACCAATAATTCAATACCCCTAAAGTTTATATAAGTATAAATAATGCCTTAGAACAAGTATTTTTCTAAATATGTACTTTATGGCGCAATTAAAGAATATTTACTTACGCACTTATGGCAAAACATATGTTATTCAGTTATTAAATTATTTCGGCGCCATTCATTTATTACGTAAGGCAATTTAGGGAGGGAGGGGGTCCACCGACCGTGTCTTATTTTTTCTTACAGGGGAGTGGGAGGGAGTCTTGAAAGTTCTTACGTAAGATCACAAAAATGCGCAAGTAAGGATTATACTTCGAAAAATGCATCCGTGCGAGTGCCGACACAGTAAAACTATAAAATTAAGCCAAAGTTGATTATTGCCAAAAAATCTTTTTTTGTACTTGGCTTCTTTGAAAATCGAAATTAAAAAAAACCCGATGTGTAGTCATTTTTCCTTCAGATTCTTACGTAGTAAATTTAAACACGGGTGAATGGGGGTCGGCCTATTCTTATTTTATCTTACATAGGGGTGGGAGGGCGTCAAAATGTGGCAAAAATCGTCTTACGAAATAAATGAATCGCGCCTTCTCAAACAATGTATGGATTGTATGGAAATTATTTTCGTTACATCTATATCTAATCCCGATACATCTTTACTTTTCGATTGCTCTTTGTCGATATGCGATTGTTTTTTCAAGCTCGCTTTAAAGTTAATATTTACTGTGACCAAATGACCCACAATGTCGCTACCTTCGTTATCACGGTTGCGTTTTTTGTATATACAGTACCAACCGTTTTACTTACAACAGTCCCTAAGGAGAAAACAGGAACATGTTGTCTGAATAAACTCAACACTAATGAGAACAAATGACACAAAACCGTATCCTTTTTTCCTTCTAGGCTATACCGCAGAGGACACGCTTATGCACACCTCATCAATTTTAATGCGTCGTTGTAGACTTTGGGTTGTATGGTAAAACAAAAAATGTGTCTTAAGACATGCAACATCTATAATAGTACATTTCGATGCTAGTGCGAAAGTATGTCATTAAGTGTGTAATGACATTTCCGCACGTGTATCGGAGGACGTTTTTTAATACAGTTGCGAAAAATAATAAAAACAACAAGTAAGGAATTAAAACTTTGGAAACTTAAAACATGCTTGCAGTAAGATAACCGGCCAAGTGCGAGTCGGATTTGCGTTCAAAGGGTTCCGTATATTACACAATTTAAACAATGTATTTTTTATGTGAAACGTGAGTAAAATGTCTTTAAAAAAACCCGTAGGGGTCGGATCAAAAACTAAGTAATTTAGTCCGACTCACGCTTGACTGCGATTTCTAATAGGATTTCCTGTAATCTATTAAAATTTTAGACCCAATAGTTTCGGAGATAAAGGGGGGAATGGTCATTTTTTGCCTATTCTCTTGAATAACTTCTAAATTGTTTATCCTAAAATTATAAAAAAAAATATGTTTAAGATTCTCACAATGAATGCTCTTTCTTTTGATATATAACACGATATAGTATGAAAAACTTTATTTTTTTAATTTTCTCATTTACCCCCCAAGAGTGGCCCCCATGTTTAAAATTCATTTATTTGCGTTACATGTCCGTCTTTGGGTCACAAACGTACATATGTATACCAAATTTCAACGTAATTGGTCCAGTAGTTTCGGAGAAAATAGGCTGTGACAGACGGACAGACAGACAGAAGACAGACAGACGGACGCACGAGTGATCCTATAAGGGTTCCGTTTTTTCCTTTTGAGGTACGGAACCCTAAAAACCGGCCAAGTGCGAGTCGGACTCGCGCACGAAGGGTTCCGTACCATTACGGAAATAAACAGCAAAAAAATCACGTTTGTTGTACGGGACCCCCATTTAAATATTTATATTATTCTATTTTTAGTATTTGTTGTTATAGCGGCAACAGAAATACATCATCTGTGAAAATTTCAACTGTCTAGCTTCCACGGTTCATGAGATACAGCCTGGTGACAGACAGACAGACGGACGGACAGACGGACATCTTAGTAATAGGGTCCTGTTTTTACCCTTTGGGTACGGAACCCTAAAAAATCATTAATTTACTTACTACTAAGAATTGTAAGCATCACAATAGTTAATATCCTGTATATGGCCTTATACTGATAATCACATGTAGTATGCACCTGGCTTTATACTTTTTGGTTGTTGTGTCTATGGTCACTTTTTAACCGACTTCAAGAAAGAGGAGGTTCTGTATTCGGTTGTGGCAATTTGTTTTTATGTATGTTCACCGATTACTCCGAGACTCGTGGTCCGATTTGAGTAATTCTTTTTTTTTTCGAAGTTCTTCCAAGTTAGTCCTACATTAATCTGGTTCTGATCTGATCATGGGATCCCTAAGGAATTGAGGGAACTCCTCAACTTTTAAAGGCACATGTATGGTGATTTGGGTTTTTTCATAAGCAACTTGAGCATTTTCTCTCGAAAACGACCAATTGATGAAGTGGACCTGATGATGATGATTGTTTTGATGATAGTGATGATGATTTTTTTAATGTAGGATGTTCAGCGATTACTCATCGGCATACTGTCTAGAGAGCAGACCATGACTGTAAGTTAGTTCATATATTGAAAGACTATCTAAAGAAGGCGGTTAATATATGGTATAGAAGTGTTTAAAATAGCAAATTAAAATTTTGCACACGTCTGTTTATATAGATACCTAATTATATGTGTTTCTTGTACCGTACTTAGGTACTGGTAAAACAATAATAATCAAGTCATCGTGAACTGAAACAATATTTACCCGTATAACACTATCAGTAATATCACTAGTAGAGCGCGGTAGGTACAGTGGTGTCAATATGATAGCGATTTATTTTTATTTTGCTACCACTATTTTGTCAATTCATCAGTATGTAGTACATACTATGTACGCGATACCGCTTCAATATGTGTGCGTCGCGTGATTGTGGTTTTATTGCGATAGTGGGATAGAAAATTATGTACATACAAACAATCATATCGACCGCAAGTTAGTATAAACATGTATTATTAATTATATACAAGTTAAATAACTATAAACAACTACTTACACAACACAACTCTACTCCTATTTATTATACCTGATTAAAAAAGCAATTTGTCGTGTATAAAATAGACAACTCCATTATTACGAGTCGTCATTACGATGCATGACGACTGGCGGCCATTACACCTCGCCCTATCTTGGATGCAAACAGTTCTGAAACTTGCGCGATTACTTCTCCGACGATTTCTAGAAGAGCGAGCGTTTCCATTGTTATATCTGTGAATTTATGTCTCATGTAAAGATTTTAAATATTTTGAAACCTGGGTTCTGAAAAATAATATATAGAGTCAAACCAAGAAAAGAACAGAGATTTTGATAGAACACGCAGTGCAGGTTAAAATTATTTAAACGTTATTTTAAACGTCAAACTTCTATGAAAATATGGCGTATAAATAACACTGGCACTGCGTGTGCTGTCAAAATCTCTGCAGACTTTTTTTTGGTCTAACTATAGTTTTGTACTTCCAAATTTTAGCAATACAAAAAGTCTACGAGATGACGTTTCATTTTGCGTTGTTTGATACTTATAGCCTAAGAATATAAACTTAAAGTGCGATTTTGCAAGAATCTTCAATTAGACCAGGCTCCAATGAGATGTTCGTTTGCAAAAGTTGCGGACCGCAGTTTGACTTCTGATCCTTGTAGTGGGGTTCCTTACGCTCCTAGAAACAAGATGTTTCCGGGCTGAAAAGTGGTGCCGTTACCCTCACTAGCCCTTTGAATTTCCCCCTTACAATTCTCATACATTCGCTATCGAAAAAATCCCACCTTTTGCACAAATCGGACTAATTTGAGCCTAGCTCGCCTTGAGTTAGCCTACTTGAACGCCTGGGAAGAATTTATGAGCAACGAGTCTTTTTTTCGTACAATTAGGTTATGAAGGAGCGTCAGCAGGAAGGTCAGCGTAGGAGTCCACCAAGGTTCCGCTCTGAGTTCCTTGATATTTAATGTTACCATGGATTATATCACCAAAGGGCTACAATGTTTCCACATTGTGTATATTATATGCGGACGATATCATTCTCATTGCAAAGAAGGCAAGAGATTTGTTTGAAAATTTTTATTTTTTAATTTTCTCATTTACCCCCAAAAGTGGCCCCCGTGTTTAAAATTACAAACGTACCTACATATGTATACCAAATTTCAACTCAATTGGTCCAGTAGTTTCGGAGAAAATAGGCTGTGACAGACGGACAGACAGACTGACGCACGAGTGATCCTATAAGGGTTCCGTTTTTTACTTTTGAGGTACGGAACCCTTTTTACTTTTGAGGTACGGAACCCTAAAAAAAACAACAATAAATACCCATATTTAAAAAATATGAATCGATATACGAGTACATACATCCGGTGTAAAATTGAGATCGTAACATTGTCAATTTTGTCCTGAAAATATTTTTATGGGTTCTAACAGTCCTTTTTCGCCACAAAAACTTTTTCTCAAAAATGGACGGCAAAGTCGACGTTGCCGGTTAAAAAGTAGTTTGCGAAGTGCGTAGTTTATGGTCAGTCAAAAAATTAAAAAGTTAAAAACATTGCAGTCTCGATTTCAGGACTGCAATGTTGCATACAAATTCCATTATTTGTCGAGTTCCAAACTTTTTAAAAGTTGAAGTGGCCATAATAAATGAAGGCATAGGTCCATTAAACAGCCAAACAGATGATCAGTACTTATTATTATAATGTTGGTACCGCGACTATTTAGGTGTCTCAAATAGGTTGGTGTACTTTCAGCAGAAAAATACACTTCTATTTTTAATTAAAAAAATAAAACGGCGGCAAAGCAAATCTTTTTACTTTTTTCTGTGAAAATATATACATAGGAACGTTGCTTCTATAAAATATTTCTATTATATTTGTATTTATTGCGCCATTTTTGAGAAAAGCACTATATATGACTCGGCTGGAAGGCTACTTGCTGGCCTCGACAATAATGTACTATTATCAACTTGCACTGTTTAATTTTTTTATCTAAAAATAAATTCGTTATTCTACTTTAATTGTACTTTAAAGTATGTAACAAAATCATAATTACAAATGTCTGCTATAAAAACCTCTATTTTAATGTCCACAACCACATTTTTATTTTGGCAACCTGCTTCGTTAAAAAAAATATATATTATTGAAATGGATCGAGACGCAATTGTGAAATCCAAGGAGTTACATCATTTAGACATTATTTTGATCTCAATATGTAAGTTTGAATTGGCCTCCCAGTGTGCTAAGCTTTAATGTTATTTTTTTTGCTGAATATAGGTATATTGGTAATGGAGTAACGGTATCTCGCAATGGACACGGAGCCCCATTTAATCGGGAAGCCAGACGGAGTGCATCAAAACATTACGGATTTGGAACTTAGTCTAACTTCGCTCTGAAATGTGTATATACTCGTTGCGAAAACGCCAAGTCTTGCAAAACAGATACCTGGCTTATACGTGAAGTTGTATTCTAAACAACATTAAGTGAACATGCAATGAAATTAATGACATTCAGCATTTCGCTCGCATTTATTGGTGCGCGTGAGATGTCTAGTGGCGAACAGCGAACATCAGTGTCGTAACAAAATAAGATCAAAATCGCGAGGCATATTCAAATTTCAGGTTAAAGCTTTTCAGGTTCTTCAATTTTGTATAAATATTTTTAATTTAAATCCGCTTATTTTAGAGAAAATCAAGACAAACTACCTGATTGAGACATATCCGTAAAACGGGGTCGATAGACTATGACGTGTCATTAGAGACGGGGTGATTAGAAAAAACAGTCAGGGCTGTCACAAACTTCCACTAGCTTTTTATCGGGATAAAAGTAAATAAACCGACATTCAGTAAATCTTAATTAAACTATGACATATCTACTCATAAAACGTATCAGAATAGTATGTAAAAAAAAACAACTTTGCTTACACTAGAAGCTTTTCTTTATGTAAATAACTATTATTTAAGGAGCAGTGATAAAGGTTCATATCGTAATACATAAAATCAAAATGTATAGGTATGGTAAAATATCATAAATTTGTGTTCAAACTCAAAACTCATATTATACCAAAATATATGAAACAATGCTCAACACGTATTTAGTCGCAGATATTCTACATACCTACATATCTACATAAAAAATAAATTAAAAAAAAAACCGGCCAAATGCGAGTCGGACTCGACCACGAAGGGTTCCGTACCATTACGCAAAAAACGGCAAAAAAATCACGTTTGTTGCACGGGCGCACTTCAATATTTATTTTATTCTGTTTTTAGTATTTGTTGTATGTTGCGGCAACATAAATATAGGTACATACACGGTTCATGAGATACAGCCTGGTGACAGACGGACAGACAGACAGCGGAGTCCTAGTAATAGGGTCCCGTTGTTACCCTTTGGGTACAGAACCCTAAAAAATGGAGAAAATACGTTTTGACAACCCTAGCATAAATATTTCCATTCAACCCCATTCGTTACCCTTCACCCCTCAGTCGTATCTTTTCACTCCGTATGACGTATCTGCTGACCCCGTATGGCGTGTCTCCTCACCCTGTTCTCGTGTCTATTCACCCCGTTGGGAAGTAAAAACGGTTATGTTTCTTTTTTGCACATTTATCTTTAATTAATTAGGAAATTCGGCGTTATGTTTTATTATTTAAATACTTGAAGGACTGGACTACCCAATACACTTTATATAACACAATAACTAACCAAGCTCTCGTTTAAGCGCATGTTACGCAAGCATTTTTTCGACAAACTCACTGGAAAGTGGTCCATCGTAGGCGTAATATTATTTGCACTGGGTACATAAAATAAAGTAATATAATTTTCGTTAGTGTATATTATTTATCGCAATATTTTTTGTTTTACCTATTCTGTTTTTTATGTTCAATGCCTGCACCTACTACTGTTTCTGTTTAGCCTGATGGTTGACTGGTAGAGAATTTTGCATTTGGCATTTAGGCATTAAGTCCGCCATTTGTACTTTATTTGATATTTGTACGCCATTTGTACTTTGCAATCAAGTTTAAAATAAATAAATAACTAACCTGTATTTCACTGCTATATCAAAGTTCTATCTTACTATCACAAGGCCTCACTTCAAACTAAAATATTTATATGATAACCGGATCAACTTCACGCTTGATCCGGTTATCAGATTTAAGATTGAATTATAATATTCTACTATTATTTTATCTCGAAATAATTGGCCATGGTAGTGTAGATATTATAATATAACGATGTAAAGGAAAGTACCGAAATTTTCTCTTTTCACCCCGCAATTTCTGATGACCCCGTTTTACGGTATATGTTTCTAGACTATATATGACATGGGTTCTATCACAAGTCGAAACACGAATGCTTAAAATTTCCTAGTTAGAAAAAAAATCCAGTTACATCACAGTGAAAAAAGGCTGAAGACGAAATTAACAACGCTTACTGCGAATGTTATTGCAGGATTTCCAGAAAATAAATTTTAATTAAACGTGGGCAGTTGTATAAAGTTAAAACAACACGGACCATTTGAGTCTAGTCCATCGAAGTTCGTGAATTGATGTCTGTCTACCATCAAAATTGAAATCCCAGATAGGGCATTTATCAGGTAACGTGTAGCTTTTATTTTTAAATAAATGTGAGTTTTGAGCAGAGTATTTTTTAATAATAAGCTTATTACTAAAAAAACTATCAATAATATTATAGACTGTTTTTTTTTAAATACATAATTAAGCGTAGTTAAGAAGCGGTTATTAGTCTTAAGTTAATCGATTCATTTGTGTTACGATAATTAACCATGTAAATTGTATTGTAAAGAGTGGTTCGGAAAAAAGTGGCAGCACATTATGTGAATTTTTCATTATATTTTGTGATAATTTTTAAGTAGTGCATTTTTACAGTAATCTGTAGATACCATTCTATAAAATCAAATAAATCGTATTTAAAATGAAATGGCGAATTCAAGTTTTCTATTACATCCCTAGCTCCTGACACTTTTGGACAGCGTCTTCTGAGAGCATTTTTGAGGCGTTTACAATAAAAATGAGAAAAATCAAACAATCTCATATTTTTCAATAATTATGATTTTATTGTTATTTTATAGTATACATAATACATATTCTATATTATTATACAGATTACAAAACTGCTTCTTCATTAGCAAAAGATAAAATATATACCAGATAATTCAATGCTACTTTTTTACTGAACCACTCCTTATTGTATTTCTTGTACTTAATTCATACACATATAAGTCTATAGCATACGCTTACATAAATAGAAATAATGGTTTATTAATTATAAGCAGCGCTCGTGTCATAATCGTACCTAATCTAATTTTTAAATTAATCGTTACCTCTGTCTGTTCGTGCAAGCGACCTCTCAGGATCTAGCCCTTTGAGGTTATCTGGAAGAGATCGCACTTTAGCTACCTAGCTGTTAAAACCTCCTGTTGTTAACAAATTTTTAACTGTATTTCATTTTCAGTGTGTTTTTAATCGTACATTCGTACGATAATATTCATTTACTTACTTACACGCGCTTGCATCAAAACCATTTGTGATTCGCCAGCTGTCAAACGATCTTCCGTGATTCACGCATTCTTATTAATAGTCGTTGTAAATTCAACTGGCTGAAACAATAGCCAGTTGAACCGGTTTAGGCACGTTACCCTTTTTGAACTAATCACTAGCTAACAAAGAATTAGAAATTATTTTAAGGTCCAGTAAAAGCTCGATAATATCCGCCGCTCGTCAACCCGGCACGCCCCTAAACCGGTAGTTAGCGTCTTAAATGGTCCGCTCTATAATCAGGCAGATTACACAGCCGAACGCCGATTGCATTGTTCGGTAGTGGCACTAGCCACGTGTTTGTTTTAGTGCTTTTATTACTAACTCACACAAATCCACTAATCAGGCAATTTCAACAGTCCGGCAAAGTTACCCCCGTTTTTAAGTCCTTAAAATTAGCCATAAAATAAATAAACAATAAGACAACCTGATTATTTTGTTAGTTAGTATCACTACGTACTAACTCGTTAAAAATGAAACTTTCAGATATATATTTGAAAAGGCAGCTTGTTATCTTACAAATTGATATTCATGATATTTAAATGTAACCTAGAACGTCAGCAAGCAAGCGGTTATGGAAATCGAGAGCAAGTATTGAACTTCATACGGATTTTAATATGGCGACTGCGCGATCTGTTGGAATTGGAATATTGAAAAGCCTAAAAATAACTCGTAGATTCATAATATTAGTCCAAGGAAAAATTAAATAGACTAGGCCGAATCCTAAATAATTACAAAACCAAAACCTGTAACCTTGTATTCATATCATACATACCATTACGTTTATGGGCGTTTTCTAAAATAAATATTGAAAACCTGATACTTACAGATCTTGGTGTTTTTGGGTTCTTTCAACTCAGAATTACTAGCATATTTAATCCTGATGATAAAAAAATGTCCCAAAAATTTGTATGAAAATTGTACATTCCATTATACGTCACGCACATACAAATTTTAGGATACTTTTTTTAGGGTTCCGTACCCAAAGGGTAAAAACGGGATCCTGTTACTAAGACTTCGCAGTCCGTCTGTCCGTCCGTCTGTCCGTCTGTCTGTCTGTCACCAGGCTGTATCTCATGAACCGTGACAGCTAGACAGTTGAAATTTTCACAGATGATGTATTTCTGTTGCCGCTATAACAACAAATACTAAAAACAGAATAATATAAATATTTAAATGGGGCTCCCATACAACAAACGTGATTTTTTGCTGTTTTTTTTTCGTAATGGTACCCTTTGTGCGCGAGTCCGACTCGCACTTGGCCGGTTTTTTAATGACAGGATGGAGATTGCTGTCTATTCTGAGTAGAATGAGTCCAAGAGTGTCCAGATTTGAAAGAATCGGGTTTTCAATATTTATTTTAGAAAACGCCCTTATGTACCTAACAAAATACACATTGGCTTTAGTCCACATCACATTATCAATTTTTCATTTCTCTTGCTCTAAAAGAGGATCATTGTTGTTCTAAAAGGTGTGCAGAAAATGATACGTGTCTGCACTAGAGCATTTTACGTTCGAATTATGACTTTTTTTTAAATTTTTACGATAAGCAATTGAAATTTTAGTTTAAATGGATTTGTTATACAATTTCCATTCTGATATTTGACTCCCCATTCCATAAATAACAATACTTTTGCCTAAATTGTTAATTGAAAGTACCCTCAAGAAATACTATAAAAATGTATACTTAGTCATGTTTTTAAAAACACACATGAATTTTACTTTCCTCGTATTCGAAATGAAAAGTAGAGTGTTTAACTCGGGTGAAAGGCATCATTTCTGCCTCGGACTATTGGCGCTCTCACTGCGTTCGGGCGCCAAAATACCTCGGCAGAGATGAGTGCCTTTCATCCCTTGGTTAACAATCTACTATTAATGGCACATTCTACATTTAAAACTTAACTGATACGACGGTAGAAAGGCATTTACTCTTTAAGTGACACTGTTCCAAAATGAAAGTTATGTATAGTTATAATGTAGTTATGTGTAGTTAGTTATAAGTTCTTTAGAATCGAATTTTTTTGTTACACAGTTTTACCTACTTATGTAATTGTCTTATTTAATTTACTAACTGAAGAAATGAAGAATTGAAGAAGAAAGAAAAGATAAAAACGCAGCAATATACGTAGAAGTGAGATGTACCTACCTCGATATCTCTACCATAAGGACTGTTCAATTTACTAAGCGGACACTCTTTCACCTCTTTTAATCTGCTAATTTAAAAACAATGGACATACAGCTAACAACAATATAACTATCAATCCTTTATTTATCAATTGCTACATATTTCTTCCCTAATTTAACGTATAGCTGCGTCCCTGTCGTCAGTTACGGAGTTAAGTAAGGTGTGTAAAGACTGAAGATCTAATGTTAGGCTCACTCGGATGATGCTCGCGAGTTTAATCGTTGATAATTCAAAAAAAACTACAGGATGCACCGAATACAAATACTAATATTAGTATTCGCCGAATATTTGCAAAAAAAAGTGTATTTTTCATTCAGCCCTAGTTAAAATTGCCATGAGTCGTCGGCAAAGTGCACCTTTTGCCGCCGACGTACATTCCCATTATTTTCCAGTTTTCGGAATATCTTCTTCTATAGAGCACAAATTTTATTGAAGAGATGGCGGGTTTGGCGGGGATGGCGGGGTTCTTTTACACTTTTTTTTAAATTAGGAATGAAATTAGGATTGCAATCGTTATTTATTTATAATTATTTTTTATTTTAATTAAGCCATATCATATCACTAGAGCTATACAGTTTGTCTGTAAGAAACATAACAATACATGTACATAAACATTTTGATCTATTCATAAATATGAGGTTATGTATTATTTTATTAACATTAACACACGCACGCACACATACTACCACACACACACACACACACACACACACACACACACACACACACACACACACACACACACACACACACACACACACACACACACACACACACACACACACACACACACACACACACGCGCGCGTGTTTAAAATTTATCTCTGCGAATAAAATCACAGGATTCCCGTAGGCAATTATCAAATGTTTAATACCTTCTCATATGTTTATGTATTTACATTTAAACTTTATATTACTTCTTCACTGAAATTACCACTGTAAATCAAGCATAAATAAAAACCTATTTAGACTTACAATACAAAGAATAAATCATATTTAAATGATTTCACTTACATTAAGATAAATTTAAATGCCTGTTGCTTGAATTGATATTCCAGGGGACCGTTTCTCAATAGCTTGTATCTTGTAATACAAAGTGGAAATCCCTTTCTAAAAAAAAGCTGTCAAAAAATGATATAAATAGAGTCCATGAAAATAATACATACAATTATGGAATATCATGTACCCATGCAATTACACAGCCCGCTGTACAAGCTGTTAAACACAGTTGATTTCGATATTTTCATTTTTCAGAATGACATTATTGTAGTTTTAAGCTTTTATAATTTAAACTAATACGTGTATATTTGTTAAAACAAAAAAAAATACTTTTAACACTGTGAAACTCGCAAAATGTCGCTTCAAGGGTTTTGCCATTCCTTTCCACCATCGAATTTCTGCAACTTACATGACTGTAATATTTTCCATATAATATAGTTCTAATGCAACATTAATTTTAAATGGAAAACTCTGACACTGTAATATCTTAGTGGCATTACAATAATAATTCTGTAATTAATTACAGAAGTGAATTTGTGACTGATGTGGTAAAATAAACCCAAACAGCTTTATTAAAGTGTCCACGATAAATACCTGTCATGCAGCTGTCTGCCACGGGAAGTGCTTTTAATTGTACCCGCACTTAAAATCGGCGTGCAAAATAGACGAAAATTGCCTCGTTAATTAAAATGGGCAGAGATCAATTTTAATTGGACAGTCTGGATTGCGATGATATAAAACACATAATTAAGTTGGATGAGATATTGTAATTATAAGTGTAAGGGAAAGAAAAAAAGATGACGGGACTTTAAGTGGAAAATTTTGCACCAGACTGAATAAAACTAAAGCGGTCTTTTAGATAGGGAAACAGGGAAAAAAATTAAATTAGCATTTTCGCTATCTTTCACCACCTACCAATCACTAGTTGTGAATATTTATCATTATTACGCTAAGCATTTAACGTACCGACAACAGAGACGGTTATCGTATAATTAACCGTAATGCGCATGGGCCCGCTTGCGTCAGTATTAATGCATTGTCATGGCGCACAACAATATCGATTCACACAACAGAATTCGATACTTCCTCGCCGAGTCTTAAATAACAAGCAAAACTCGTCGCGCGCGCCGCCGACACTGGCCTTAACATTAATACACGGCGACCTTAACCACATCACTTGATAACGTCAGTATCCACACAGTGATCGAGCCGAATAGACGTAAATATGTCTCAAACGGAGCCGGGGCCAACTTTATGGGACGAATTGACGAGCCCTGTCAATTTCACACTTATCCTAGTTATTGCGTATCTTATTTACAAGATAGTAAGGGCAAAATTTGAACCAGAGCCCGTAGCTGTGCCCGTGCAGAGGTTGCCAAAGATGCGCAAAGATCTCACGGTACAGGAGCTAAGAAAATACAACGGTACTCAGCCCGACTGCAGAGTTTTGCTGGCGGTTAACGGCGTGATTTTTGATGTGACCAGGGGGAAATCGTTTTATGGGCCCGGTAAGTGACGTTTGTTTTATTAGCTTATAAACCCCACATTACATTACCACGAACAATCTCATGTTTTGTGATGATAATGACGATGTATATTCAGGCTCCACTTTATCACTGATATAAATATGTTATATGCTTTTAATTTAACGTTAAATTCATTCTCAAAAATATTACTTTACATAATTGTAAAAAGAATACTTAGTTAGTATACAGAATACAATAGGTATGAAATCCTTATGAAGATTCGAGTATCATTTTTTTTTGCCATCCTAATAACAAACTAGAGCTAAATAACTCATGTATATCCTAATAAAATAAGCATAATATATCCTTTGCATTACTCAATTTGTCATGTGAATTTTGTTAAGAATAGAAAATGTAGAACCGACCGTTTCTATGCCATGCATTAGTTAAAATGTCTGGCTTTAAACAGAATAGGTACAAATTCCACTTATTGTTATTGTTAAGTAGATTCGCTATCATTTCAAAGGGGAGTTGTGATCACTCTGATAACAACTTTGTTACTTTCGTATTACGGTCCATTTTTTGGATGTACGTTATGTTTATAAAAGCAAAGTCATGATTTTTAGATAACCTTATCTGTTAATATTTTGTCATAAATTATTATTATTTCTTTGAGACGTACGAGTTAAGATAGAAAAAAATGATTTGGAGTTAATTGAGCAGGTATGCGTGTCACAAACCTTGTTTAGTTGCGACTAGGAGGCTAAATGATGTCATTTTGTTATCAATTCATTCCTCCGTGCGTCTCGCTCATGCTATAAAGACGAGCGAAATGCACGTATAAAATAATAACAAAGTAATTTAGATATCAAAATGTGCGTTCGAATTTGCCTGTAAGTTGATCTTTGGCAGATTGTTCCTAAAATATTAACGAATCTCACCCTACTGGAGGTAGCTCCTGTGGCCCTAGAGTTACTTATGTGGTTCGAGGCTTCATCTAAAGTGAGTGTATTTACATTGTACGCATAATATTGCCGTGTATAGTGCGACATAAAATAGTAGAATTTAAATTAAATTGAACTAAAAAAATTCCATACTAAATTGTTGCCATGCTTAAGCATTTTACGTCAAAAATGTGACAGTTACGTATAACATACACCGTAGGGACAGTAGCGCCCTCAATAATTTTCTACAATTTCTTGTCGGACTATACGGCGCGACATATTCGGCATTATAATAAGATAAGTAATTACCCACCGGGCGACCTTCGTCACTGACGTGGCCGCGTGTGGCCAATTGAGACGTCAGCGCAAGGGACTTTGAGTCTTAACCGCTATGTCAAACGTCGTTTGCGAACCTATAGTATATAATTATCATACACAATAATATGGAACCATACGGATGAAAACAACTTTTTTAGCCGCAAAGCATTACGCACCGAGTATTAGGATTAGGTACTATTGCTACAGTTTGTTTTTGATTTTTTCTACACACATAATATATCATAAACCCTCTATAATGCATTCAAAAACCGCAAATTATGACTAGCATAAAAATACACTGTTTTGATAGAATAAATTTCTAATCTCACAGATTAGATGTTATTATTGCTTCATTACCAATACAGTACGTTTGCATGAAATGCGTGTTTTTTTTTCTTCATTTAACGCCATTTGACGTTTAGTTTATATTTTAATTTAATTAGTTTGTATACTTAAGTTCTTTTGTTATTTAAAAAACTTACTATAGCTGCATTTTCATATAAAGTGAGATCAATATATGTCAGAGACGCCATTTGATGTTTGCGACACAGTAACTATTCCGCAATGCCGGTCGTACGGTTCCTGAACACATCGTAGAGATTTATAAATATGTGCGTAGATAAAACAGTGTATGTAACTGTAGGTACATATTTAGGCATTAAAACACGCGTGTGATCCTATTAAGAAACTCGCCTCGCCCACTATTGCCTTTTATTATGAAGCAGTTACATAAACTACTAATAAAATCAGTTTGTTACACGACTGCTTTTGATGTTTATAAATTAAGTATAGCAAAATTTTATGTAGAATGAGCGATCAAGATATTTCGGACTCGTCACCGCATATCATTTCATATCCGCGAGTTCCGTGACAGAGAAACGATGCTGCAATGCCGCTCTCGTAACATGCGGTTACGACACTGCGACATGCGGCACTATAAGGCATTAAAACACTCGTGTGATCCTTGAAATGAAACTCACTTCATTCGTGTCATAACTCCTTCTCAGTGTGCCTGGATCCCGACCTGCATCATATACGGTGTTCCGTGGGTCCTAGCACGCGGCCGACATGTCCAGCACATTCCCACTTTTCCTTAGCTACCTTGACACCTACATCTACGATTCGAGTTCTGGAGCGCAGTTCCGTATTTCTGGTTCGATCAGTTAAAAACGACCATGTTTAAGCGCATTCGGTTAGGATAGGCAAGATACACATATGTCGATGTGTTTTCGCTTGAGACACAGGGGAAAGTCACTTTCAGTAGTGCCTTCATAGATCAGTTCCATACCAACATATTGTATGTCCTGCCCATATACCGTGACTCTAGTTTTGGCCTTTTTGTCATTGACTGAGTTTTCGCTGTGTTCATTGTGAGTCCGAGTTCAAGGCTCGCTGTGCCGACATATTGCAGCATTCTTTCATTTCATTTCAACTCCAATACCTACCTAATAAAAAACCGGCCAAGTGCGAGTCGGATTCACGCACGAAGGGTTCCGTACCATTACGCAAAAAACGGCAAAAAAATCACGTGTGTTGTATGGGAGCCCCCTTTAAATATTTATTTTATTCTTTTTTTTAGTATTTGTTATTACCTATACCCGCAACAGAAATACATCATCTGTGAAAATTTCAACTGTCTAGCTATCACGGTTCAAGATACAGCCTGGTGACAGACGGACAGACAGACAGACAGCGGAGTCTTAGTAATAGGGTCCCGTTTTTACCCTTTGGGTACGGAACCCTAAAAAGGGTCTTCACTTTCTTAGATAGTCAAGTAAATTTAATTATAGAGAAGTGATCATAGGTAGATAGAGTCAATGGTTAATCTTCCATCCGTCTGTCCATATGTCACAGCCGTTTATCTCAAAAACTTTAAGGCGCTCCATAGATTTAACTAAAAGTGAAAAAGAGCTAAAAGGACGTAAGCACCGGGACGATATGCTTTTGCTGGTAGTTATGGCTTTTTATATCGTATGAAGTTACTGAATGTACCGACACGCAATATGCCGGTTTCTTTTAATGAACTGTTCTAGGTATATGTTTTCTTTGTTTATTAGATTAGCAAAAACGAAATAGTATATAGGATAGTATCGGTCCGGAAATACCGCAGGCGACAGTTCATTCCACGGTTTAGACAAATTAACGGACGAAATTAAGTAGTACCTACAGAACAAATTAATTGCATTCATTATTACACATACAATTTCAATTATTTCAGGAGGTCCATATGCAGCTTTTGCGGGCACGGATGCCACTCGCGGCCTTGCGACCGGCACTGTCGCCGGTTCCGACAAGGACTACGACGACGTGAGCGACCTCACACCAGATGAAGTTTCCGCCGCCAAGGAGTGGGAGGAACAATTCACTGGTAAGTATGTTAAAATTTCTTGCACATGGCACGACGTTCCCTGTCCGGATGCCCCCAATGTGCTTCCACTATGGGTTCACAACTTCAAAGTGAAAGCACACTTGGACGTGTGACTTTGTCATATCAATTATAAACTGAAATATATATCATACACTAAAGAAAAAGTGACCAAGTCCACCGGTGGCCGAGGCGGGAATCGAACCCGCGTCTTCAGCTTACGCGGCTAACGTCCTGACCACTAGACCACCGTAATCCAGTAAAGGATTCGTATAGGAGGTGCAAGCACACACTGCTCGCCCTTAGAGTTGGTCAAAGTCGCCTAGCCTTTCAATAAAAATATAGCATACACCAGAGAATTTGGGACGGGTACCGCCGTGGCCGGGTGGTCCAGTGGTCACCGCGTAAGCTGAAGACGCGGGTTCGATTCCCGCCTCGGCCACCTGTGGACTAGGTCACTTTTTCTTTAGTGTATATGATATCTATTTCAGTTTATAATTTATATATACCTATAGTAGTGTGACTACTAAATAAACAAATCAAAAAAGTATTTCATAAAATAATTTGATTTGTTTGTCATATAATTTTCTATGTGGACAAAGCACGTTTTAAATAGTAATATGCCATTTATTTTCCTGCAATAAGTTATTACGCAAGGTGGGATCTTAGAAATGACAAAGAAAGTATCACTATCGATACATATAAATATATTTTTTAGACTGATACATTGATACGTAATAAAAAATATTTACAGGAAAGTATGACATCGTGGGGTGTCTACTAAAACCCGGAGAGACAGCCAAACAGTACAGCGACGATGAGTGTGAAGCAAAGACCGAAGATAAGAAATCACAATAGACCGTACAGAGTTTAATTCAACGTGTGAATCAGATAAAAAAGACGTTCAAGTCGGTTATTCAATATTTACGAAGTTCCCTATACAAATAATTATACGATAAACTCAGTTACCCACGTGATGGCGTGAGAAGGTTACCATCTACTTATGTCTTTCTTTCTAGCGGTGTTAAAAATGACAGAGATATTGGCTAGCTTGTTACAATAATAGCTAAGTAATCGAAACTTAAAATAATGTTTGAAAATGATGATGAGACTTTTAATTAATAATGTGCAACTACATTATGCCATAGAATAGACTGATGTCAAAAGAAGTGTTTTGGTTTCAAAGGTCATGTCACACAAATATGCTTTTAACTTCGTCTTCTTCTTGTTTTTATGAATAAGTTGGGTGCTAGTTTTGGTTAAGTTACGTTAAAGTTATAACAACTTATTTTGTTTAACTATATGCGATCTCTAATGATACTATTAAGTGTTGTGAAAATAATAGTGTCATTTTTGTAGCAGATTTTTTACTATTAAAACAAAACGTTACTTTTGTATTTTATTACGAACAGTAAGCTTTTATACAATATAGAAATCTGTCACATTTAACATCAGTAACCATCTTTACAATAATAGGCTCGTAACATATTTAAAATATCAAACAACTGTTGAGCTGGCAGAATTTTAAACGACGTTGGATATATTTTAAAGAGAAAAACAGGAATGCATTAAAAGCGCTGTACATGCGGCAGCTGAGTAATAAGATCGTAACTGACGTACGTTATGTATCAAAATACGTCATTTGGTTCGAATTCAAGACTGTCGAGCTCCAAGTTTTAATGGCCCGTCCGGAGGCGTGTTCTTTTCTTCGCTTACAGAGAGCAAGAGTGTTGATTGATCAGAATTTATACGCAGTCCTATTTGGAGTCCACGAGATAGAAAATGTCACGTCATTGTCCTTATACGATTGACACCACCCTTTACGAACAAGTGGTTGTATTAAGGCGGTAAAAGGTTTTGCCTACCCTCAATGCGGCAGTATGGATAAAAAAATAAAGCCCAAAACATTGACGCATAAATTAAAATTGCGCCAATCGTTCTTCAATCAGGATTGACAACAACGTTTATCTGTGATAATTGATTGCCTCGAAGCCATTTTAGGCAAAGTTGTTTTGTATCTCCAGTGGTTACACACATTAATATCGGGTTATTCACGCTTCAACTTACAAAACGTTTATTGTACTTTCTAGCAAATAAGATTGTTTGAAGTAGAGGCAGACATCAATAATAGGCTCCAAGCATTTTATAAAACGCGACACATAATACACCATTAGCAGTGTGTTTAAATGTTTTCGATTTTCTAAGTAAAGTTGTTTATCTCGAGATCACATTTGATCTGTTGAAGCGAGCTGTCCGTAAGCAATGAAAATAGCTCCGTTTTCGTGCAGGCTTTGTTGTTCAAGTACTGAACTGAAGTATGGTTAAAATATGGATTTAGACCATTAAAATTAGTTTTAGTTTGTAAAATTGTTTCTGGTCTACGTTTTTACGGATCCATAGTAATTTCAATTAATAACTACGTATAAAGCGACGGCAACTAAGTTAAGTAGAAGTAGCAGTACTGAGAGGTTCGGCTACTTGACGCTAGATGTAAACTACGAAAATAATAGTCTCTTTAGTAACAAAATCGATGTATGGAGTGAGCACTCTATGTCTTCTTAATTAACTTTGGCAGCACTAACAACTCGCATGTTTAATAATATCATGGATTTTAAGGAGGCAGTACCCATTACGAGCAAGTATGTTAAAAAATTTAGTTCGTGTTACCGGACTGAGTGAAGTCGGATGAGATCAGCTAAGTAATGGAAACGATAACTTTATTAATCTCAACTATTTAGAAAATTCGTACCAATCGTACCATACTTCCGTAATAGCACGGACGTACGTAATAGCTGACACTGACACGTTAGTGCTCATGCATGACGTGCATTGTGGAAGTTTAAACGTTGAAATGTGTTTGTAGCCAACTATTTCGCGGTTGAAATTAAACTTCTAAAGCCTTGATTATAAATGTTGTAAGTGGGTTTCTATTGTTTGACATATGGCATACAAATTTACGAATTAATTATGAAAAACATCAAAGCAAAATTATACTCTCCAAATACCAATTTAGTACTTACAACGGGGTCCCATTGTTTGACATAATTATTGAAAGTCATATTATAGTCATATTATCATTAGTCATAATTTGTTTTTTTCTCAGAAACGCGTATCTTTTCAGGATTGCCATAAAACAAACCTAACCTAACCTAACCTATCTTTAGGATAACCCGAGGAAAATCCTGAAAAGTTAACGGTTTCAGAATTATAACTAAAGATAATATGACAATCATTACGTTAAGACTTTCAATAATTATGTCAGACAAAGGGACCCCGTTGTAAGTACTAAATTGGTATTTGAAGAGTATAATTTTGCTTTGATGTTTTTCATAATTAATTCGTAAATTTGTTTGCCTACCATATCCTTGATGATGGATTAGTCTCTTGGAATAGTGTCTGTATATTGGGGAAGGTAAATCTTCTTTAAAGTTACTACTTGTACTCACAATAGTACATGTAGATTAGAGACGGTATACTTACAAGAAGTTACGAACAAGTGTGAATTGGCTTAATTACCACGAGTTCGTTATTCCTGTACAGCCCGGGGCATATCATAGGTACTTTTGAGGAAAAAAAGACCACTAATAATAATTCATGGAACAAGGATTTACTAAGGCAAACAGTGCTAATTTGCCTAGAATCGATGTAATGATGCTTGGAGAGTTTATACAATCAAACGAAAACGTTTGTTCAGCAGAATTTAGAAATGTCAAAAGTTCCTTGTAAGTTGTAAGTACAATAAACAATAGTTATAATTATATAAAAATCATACTAATTTAAGTAATTAACTAAATCCAAATCCTGTAAAATCGATTTTTATGTGTATTCCATAGCAGGTTAAATTAGAATTTGTCATTAATTATTAATTATTATGTGAAACCTAACCTCAAAAAACTACGTTTTTGAAAGGTCGGCAACGCGCGTGTGAATCTTCTGGGGTTGCAAGCGTCCATAGGCTTAAGTGACTGCTTTCCATTAGGCGATCCGTATTGCTGCAGACTGCAGAGTCAGCTTAGACGGGCTCTATGTGAGTGTTATAGGTACTTTAAGTAAGCCACAGCCGACACGTTCAGATCGGGCCAATTTCCTCTGCACTCGTGTGGCCCTTTTGTCGAGGCTTAATATCTGAAAGGAACTCCATTACACGCTTCATTTCACCCCGTTTTATTAAATCTCTTGCTTTGTACACCACGTCCACGTGTTAAGAGTAGGTACTCGGTTTTTAAGTTTCTTAGAGACTTTGTGGTACCGACGTTTGTTTAGGATGTGGGTTCTCATTGTTATAAAAAAACCGGTCAAGTGCGAATCGGACTCGTGCACGGTTCCGTACCATTACGCAAAAAACGGCAAAAAAATCACGTTTGTTGTATGGGAGCCCCACTTAAATATTTATTTTATTCCGTTTTTAGTATTTGTTGTTATAGCGGCAACAGAAATACAATACAACTCTGTGAAAATTTCAACTGTCTAGCTATCACGGTTCTTGAGATACAGCCTGGTGACAGACGGACAGACAGACAGACAGACAGAGAGCGGAGTCTTAGTAATAGGGTCCCGTTTTTACCCTTTGGGTACGGAACCCTTAAAAAAGGTTTAAACAGGGCTCGAGCATAGGTACCTATTATATAGGTATTCTGCTTATAATGTAGAATTCGGCAATTACAATTTTATCTAAATGCCTGCAAATACGATGTAAACGAACAATGTATTTAGCATAGGTAGGTACCTAACTACTTTTCCAGGGTTCCGTCCCAAAGGGATATAAGCGGTACTATGTCCGTCCGTCTGTCTCTCTCAAGAACCGTTATAGGTAGCAGGGCTCGGAACCGGTTTTTTAAACCCGAAATAGTCCAATAGTTTTAATTATTTTAGTTATGCTCTTTACGTAGGACTGAACGTAGTATTTAGATAACAACTTCGTATTGTTAGATTGTCCCATTAAAAATGAAATAATAAACCAAAGAACGAAAAAGAAACTAATAATACCGGTACTTTTGGATGAAGAAAAAACTGGTTCCGAACCTTCATAGGTAGACCTTAAAAAAATCTTTCTTTTATTAGCAGAAGCTAACAGAGCAGATATCTAACACTACTACGTAGTCGTACAATGCTTCTCTATCTAAACCACTGGCTCGAGCCAAGTGCCGCAAACTTCGAAACTCCCAACAGTCCCAACTGACACACATTTACACTTTCGTTATAACGTCCTTAATGTGAGTTTCTGTGGTGTATCAAATAATGAAGTATTTGATATACAAGAATATCATCAACGCTTATATAGCAGACTACTTTTTACTTTACAGAGTGATTTTAACATGGAAAATGTTTAATATTGTCTTCGGTTACCGCGATAGTTACTCATGAAATAAAAGTGTGAATGAAAACGGATTATATCGCGCATATTGAATTTATACTACATCCCGACGTTTCGAACCCTGAGCGTTCGTGGTCAACGGGTGACTGAGGAAAAGCTACAAAGTGCAAAAATACCCACATACAAAAATAATGAACCGGAGACCGAGGTGAGTTAAAACAGAGCTAAGTTACGTCAATTTTGCGGTATTCATAATCGTCTTGAGGCAAGGACGCGTATTGAGAGACCAGCGGACGGTGGGAAGAGGCTATACATCGTTTTTCCAGCTCGATAACAGAAAATGTCCCAAAATTGACGTTGTTTTAACCTACCTCTGTTTTACCTCATCTCGGTCTCCACTACTTCCTTACCAAATATTCCAACCGACTGACAAAGTTAAAACGTCAGCAATTTAATTTATTAGGGCCGAGGCAACCGACACTTCATTTTCAATGACAGGTGACCGGTGATCACGTGATCCCCACGTGATGGCCGTTTTAACGTGAGTTATCTTTTATAAGTGCACCTAAATTAAAAATCGCAGCCATCAAAGCTTAAAAGCGACCTTTGAATCAATGTAAATCCGAAGTCTTTAAAGTGAACTCGTAATAGAATCAAAACTATTACTTTGTTGAAAATCAGATTATATGAGCAGTTGGAGTCGCTAACCAATTTACTGATCCGTCAAGTTACGTTTGCGCTGCGTGAAAGGGGAGCACGTCTTTGCGGAGTAGGAACACACACCGAATTTCCGTAAAACGTCTGGGTTGACGAGCCGCGGGGGAAATTAATAGCAGTCGTTAGCCACTTAAAACCGAAACGTTTACGTGTTTTATACCTACATTTAATTTTGTTTTGGGAAAGATTCTGAATCAACAGTAATACTAATACTGCAGTAACTGTGTAATTGATCTACGTGAACACGATTTCTTCTTCGTAGAAATAAGCTGTTAATCTTCACCAGCGACTTGCTAACAATTTCTCTTCCTTAAGCTATATAGGTATAAGGGTAAATATTACCTATGATTTTTTTTTTCAGGTAATACCAGCGTTACCGCTGCAGTGTTGCGGCGTGACATTGCTGTCGCAAATGTCATAAATCCGGGAAGCAACATCGATTTTGACATTTGCGGCAGCAATTCAGTCTGCACTAATGTTGCGCCGCAATACTGAAATTAAATTAAATAATCACTTATTTCAGGCATAATATAACCCTTACCTAATACCCTACTTACCTTACCTTTATTTTATAATATAACCCATATATGTGTTAGTAACTTACATAGCTAATAAATAATAATGTTAAAGGGTACAATTTATAATCTTTTGTATAACTGTTACCGGTTTAGCCTAGCTAGTCGGAACTCTGAAATGACTCTTAGCTAAATGCGACGAGTTATGGCTCCTCTACACGATGGCCCAGCGCTGGAGCAGCGAGATGGCCATGCAATGGTTTAGAGAACGCACTATGGCATGAGCCACGACGTGTAGATGCGTACGCACCATCGCTGGCCCACTACCTTTGATGTGCGGACGAAAAACCGACACCGTGGCCATCCCATCGCCATCCCGCCGCGGGATAAGCCATCCGACATCACTACCCTCTCTACACGCTGGCCCATCTTAGTGGGCCAGTATGATGGCTAATCGTGCAGAGGAGCCATTAGAGGCCAAACCACCGGAGATCATATCACTACATCTTTTAAAAAAAGTCCCCCACCGCGTCTGCCTGTATATTCGCGGTAAACTCAAAAACTACTAGGTTTTCACCTGTCAATATAGAGTGATTCTTGAGGAAGGTTTAGGTGTAGGTATAATTTGTTAAGGTATACCCTTGCGAAGCTGAGGCGGGTCGCTAATAGTACCTAAATAATTATGTCGGAGGTAGAGCGAGGGTGTCCACATATTCGCTGCATTAATTCGCTCCCTAAATTTTCTAAGAGCACACTAGAGACTTTAACATCTAAGAAGCAATCGCTGTGGCCGGACACGACTAGAGAACATGGAACGTTGATGTGGAATTGACCTTTACACAGGGCATGCTCCCGGGACTGAATTCGTTTGACGATAACCGGGAATTCCCAGTTCCGTGACCGATTTTGTATAGAAAACCAGTAGGTTCCGGGAGCGCATCCTACATTTATCTTTAGATTTGCCTTAGTTGAGAGGAACTTGCCCTTAGTTCAAAAAACTTTAAAAATTACGCTTGATCATATTTTTACACCCTTATTTTTTCGCCGTACCTTGTCTTGTTTATTGCCAACACATTTTGCATCAAGATTTTCGCTCTCTTCGAACTTCTCGATTTATTTTCTCACAGGAGGGTTGAATTTGTTGTTTGAATAAAAAATACCCTAATAAACTAATAATAGTAATAATCAAGCCAAAATAGCTTTCATTAGTTAGGTGCAGTTATTAAAACAAAAAACCGGACAAGTGCGAGTCGCACTCGGTCGCCGTGGGTTCCGTACTTTTTAGTATTGTTATAGCGGCAACAGAAATACATCATCTGTGAAAATTTCAACTGTTTAGCTATCAAGGTTCATTAGATACAGCCTGGTGACAGACAGACGGACGGCGGAGTCTTATTAATAGGGTCCCGTTTTTACACTGGGTACGGAACCCTAAAAACTAACAAGCTGCAGTGTGTTAAAATAAATTCGAATAGGTAGCCTTGAAACACAATGTACATAAACAATGTTTGGTATTGATTTATATGCGAAGTATAAGTGCCAGGGCACGTCTATGAAACATTATTAATTTACCTTTATCAAATAAGATCAAAAGCCACTATACACACATAACCACCAACCATAAAACCAGTAAGTACCTACTTACCTATGATACTATTCATGTTAGTACATTCATGTTATTCAATCATAATTGTTCATTTAAGTATTTCAATTATCGTTCCAGCAGAATTAAACTTTGACCTAATTCTAGGTTTAACTAATAAATAAATAAAATCCTAAAAAATTCTAATTACAAGATTCAAGAAAGATTATAGGTCCATTATCTCAGAATAATAAAATATTTAAACCAGTACACATTACATATATATCATAAAGCTATGTTTCAAGATACATAGCTTTATATTTAATATATGCAACGTGACAAAGTAATTTAAGTAATAAATACCATTATCCCATTTGTCCAATCATGAAATGGCGAAAAATGAAATCAATCACTAGAAAAAAAAAACGAGAGGTGCGTTGATGGCGTCTCATCACTTAACATTGCGATATTGGATTTGGCAATCACGCATGTAAACAAGATGTAACTTTCCGCCCAAAAAGAAAAAAGGTCAGCAACAGCTCTCTGGCCACGTTGTATTTGTCGCGCCAGGCTACTTAACTACAATGCCATAAATATTTATTGTTTGCGGATGGAACGTCGAACTTTTATCGAATATTTTGAATAGAATCGTAAGCTTGTCGTATTTCAACCGAGCGTTTTCTCAAATTTCAACCATGTTGAAAGAGTTCATAGGGTAAAAGCTGAAGTTTTTGATACTACAAAAGAAGGTAAACTTCTTTCTTTATTACCGCAACAATCGTTTGTATCAATTTACGCGGAGTATTGTGTGGAGCCCATGAGCCATATTGCTGTTTGTGATAATGAATTTGCAACAGTGAGCAGGTGGAGACAATAGGCCCGGGGTTGACAGTAGAAAAGCATTTCATTCGATAACATTGTTTTACTATCTTGGGAACCGTAAAAGACAAATTATTGTTCTTGTTTCCCAGGAAGAAATAGTAACATTGATACCTATTCATTTAAAATATTTCAACGACAATAATACATTAAATCACATTTACAATCGGGTCTCAACAATGATTTAAAGTATTTAAACTTTCACGATTTCTACAAATTAAATTTTTAAACGGGACTTAATCGTGTATTTAAGTTTTAAGATTTACCTCCGACGTTTCGAGGACGGCGTTGTCCCCGTGGTCTCGGAGAAGACTGGCTAAAGTTGACATCAACATCTAGCCGCGCGAGTTTTTCGAACTACCCGCACTTGGTCTTGTTTATCAGCTTGAACGTTTTGTGCACTAGGGATGTTACACTGTCGACACACAACACTAACGATATTCGATTTATCGACTGTCGATATTCGTTTCCGCTTACTAACTACTAATGACTGGATTCCATGTGGATGAGATCTTAAAACCCTCGTCCCGATTGAAATTGCAATGTTTTTTTGATATCAATAGCTTCCCGTACTTTTCTGCTGTAGAAATGGCGATCCGTGGCGCGATTAAGTCCCGTTCTAAAATTTAATAATACAATCGGGTCTATCGCGAATTTATTTTGTTACCTTGATTTACCGACGTTTCCGGAACTTCGGTAAATAAAGGTATCAATGTTGAAAATTCATTTGTTTACATTACATGTCCATCTTTGGGACACAAACTTACAAGTACATATGTGTACCAAATTTCAACTTAATTGGTCCAGTAGTTTCGGAGAAAATAGGCTGTTACAGACAGACAGACATACAGACGCACGAGTGATCCTATAAGGGTTCCGTATTTTCCTTTTGAGGTACGGAATCCTAAAAACTACGAAATTTAAGTGTAAAAAAATACAGAAAATTATGTCCCAGCCAGCATACAACTGGGGATGAACCAGGGACCTCCCTACTTCAAAGCAAATGTTTGCAAAATGCGCAATGACAGCACTTAGCTAAGCCAAAGACAAGATAAAGATGAATACAGTCAAAGAATAAACGTGCCTCGGAAATCAAGAAAATTTAATTCTCGCTCAGATGGCACTACCACCAATACCAACCTTTGGCCTATTCAAGACGGTGTTGACGGTTTCGTTTGTTATTTAACAATTTTAACACATATCAGTGAAAGAACATGGGTCAAAATTATATAAAATTATAAATACAAATAAAAAATATATTTTTCACCTCAGCAGCTCGAACAAGCCTACTCTCGTCACTCCCTGGAGTGAGGAAAGTGCGACTTTCCTCACTCCAGGGAGTGAAACAATGTAGCTTTTTAATTTAGTGAAGGAAATGAAGTTCATACTATGGTACGGTACGGTACGGTGCGGTACGGTGCGGTACGGTGCGGTACGGTGCGGTACGGTGCGGTACGGTGCAGTACGGTACGGTCCGGTCCGGTCCGGTCAGGTCCGGTCCGGTCCGGTCCGGTCCGGTCCGGTCTCGTCTCGTCTCGTCTCGTATCGTATCGTATCGTATCGTATCGTATCGTATCGTATCTTATCGTATCGTACATATTATAATACTTTTTTTTCTGTTTATTCTGTGTAATTCGAAATACATTTTAACTTTTAATATGTTCTCACTACTGAGGTGAAAAATTATGTGTGCAACACGAGAGCAAAGTTATTTTACATCTCGTGTTTATGAGTCCCTCGCTACGCTCAAGATTCTACCTTAGAATCACTCGCTTCGCTCGCTCGTGATTCAATTATAGAATCTTTCGCTTTCTCGGGACTCAAAATAAACACTCGCAATAAAAACCAACTTTTCTCTTGTTGCACAAATAACTATTTCGATACCTATCCTTATATACCTATCCTTTTTTTGATATTTTTTTTTAGTTTTATCGTGTGTCGATAGATGGCAGTAAATTTACTGTGACTACAAAATTTATCCTATATGTTCTCTTTGGCTAAGCTGACGAAATTTGGCTACTTATTCTGAAGTAAAAATTAAATATCTAAATTCCGCCTAAATCAGCGATACAAATTTTCTGTATTTTTTGCCATTTACTCTGTAAGCATGTCTCAAAAAGACAAAAAAAACTTAATATGATATCGATACGACTATTTGTTTAGGTGCGAGCTATCACGACTCCGCCATTTTGAAAGATTTCTAAAAACCGGATCGAAAAAAAAAAAAACAATTTCATCATAGAATCTGGTTACAAAATTTCACGAGAATCGGTTGAGAATTGTAGGGTGTGAGGTTGTAGAGGAGCACATCCGGACATACGAAAGCAAAATAAATGCCCGAGTCAAATCGTAGACCTTCGCTACGCTCTTTGGTCAAATATTTGCTTAATTTTAACTAAATTAATAATGAATTAACTAAATAAATTGCAAATTATAAATATGAAAATTTCAAGTGACCATTTAACTACTAGGTACAAGCTTCTACTCACCTCATGCCTACATAATTATTTTGACTACGTAAATACAGTGATTATGCTCAATGGAGTATAATACCATTTATAGTGGTGTAAAAGAAAATGCACTATCTTGTTATACAAATTCTGGCGTTGTGACTGCGATGAGAAATATAGGCGGCAATCCGTCTGTGGCCATTGCAAAGCTCCCTGTCTTCGGCAGATAAAGCTTTGAAATGTTTATAGATGAACCCAGCACAGATACCTACCTATGCCATCTGATATAACAAACATATGTGAAGATATAATTTTATAAATAAACCATGATTTTTTGACATTCAAACCGTCATGGGTGTGATAAGAATTGGTAGGAAAAATGAACAGTAAAAATAAGTGAAAAAAATTGTTAAAAGGGCGGGCATGGTAAAATTCGTTATAATTATTATACACTAGCAATCCGCCCCGGCTTCGCACGGGTAGTTCAACTAATTTACACAAAACCTCTACAAATTATACACATAAACCTTCCTCTTGAATTACTCTATTAAAAAAATACTAGTCTAGAATGTTACTAGAATAAAATCTAAATCTCAAAAAAAAAAAACAACAAAAGAAGTACATACATTGTGGATTATCAATTTCCTCATCATTAATCAAATATACGTAATAAATAATTAGTCGTTTCGAATCAAAATTAATCCCACGTTATTTTATCATTCATGTAGTGTCTTGTGTGGTATAATACGCTTTAGAAATAAGTTTACGCTTTACATAAATCTTAAATTTATTAATTGATAATTCAGTAATATGGTTTGGAAGTTTATTATAAAATCTTACACAATTTACCCATGAATGATTTTATTTTATTTTATAGAGCCGAGTGAAGGGCACTGCGAGCTTACGTTTATTTCTAGTATTTATATTATGAATGTCAATTTTTTTCCTAAAAATTACAATATTTTTATGTACATACATAATATTCTCATGAATGTATTGACAGTGCACTGTCATTATGTCAATTTCCTTAAAATCTCTAAGTGAGTCTCTATGGCTCATTTTATATATTGCTCGAATAGCCCTCTTCTGCAGAACAAAAATGGTATTATATATCTCTGAAGCACCACCCCACAGTAAAATACCATATGACAACGCTATGGAAGTAACTAAAATATACTAATCGAGCTGTTTTCACATCAGTTAACTAACGGATTTTGCTCCCTGCAAAACAGCGGAAAGTGGATAATAATTAATTATTGACAGTAACATTGCCGATAATATTTAAGGATGTGCGTTTGCTATAGAAAGATAATTGTGGATGGAATAAGCACAAAACTCTTCGTGATCGGCTTCAGATTAATTTTAGTCGTTTTCTACAAAATGATACTTACTCGTAGCTGTGGGCGCTACATTTTTAAACATCTATAACTTATATTATTGTCATATATCATTTAAAACCTTCGCGCTTTGAACACAATATATTAAATCACATGTACAATCGGGTCTATCGCGAATTTATTTTGTTACCTTGATTTACCGACGTTTCCGGAACTTCGGTAAATAAAGGTATCAATATAAATTCGCGATAGACCCGATTGTACATGTGATTTAATATATTGTGTTCAAAGCGCGAAGGTTTTAAATGATATATGACAATAATATAAGTTATAGATGTTTAAAAATGTAGCGCCCACAGCTACGAGTAAGTATCATTTTGTAGAAAACGACTAAAATTAATCTGAAGCCGATCACGAAGAGTTTTGTGCTTATTCCATCCACAATTATCTTTCTATAGCAAACGCACATCCTTAAATATTATCGGCAATGTTACTGTCAATAATTAATTATTATCCACTTTCCGCTGTTTTGCAGGGAGCAAAATCCGTTAGTTAACTGATGTGAAAACAGCTCGATTAGTATATTTTAGTTACTTCCATAGCGTTGTCATATGGTATTTTACTGTGGGGTGGTGCTTCAGAGATATATAATACCATTTTTGTTCTGCAGAAGAGGGCTATTCGAGCAATATATAAAATGAGCCATAGAGACTCACTTAGAGATTTTAAGGAAATTGACATAATGACAGTGCACTGTCAATACATTCATGAGAATATTATGTATGTACATAAAAATATTGTAATTTTTAGGAAAAAAATTGACATTCATAATATAAATACTAGAAATAAACGTAAGCTCGCAGTGCCCTTCACTCGGCTCTATAAAATAAAATAAAATCATTCATGGGTAAATTGTGTAAGATTTTATAATAAACTTCCAAACCATATTACTGAATTATCAATTAATAAATTTAAGATTTATGTAAAGCGTAAACTTATTTCTAAAGCGTATTATACCACACAAGACACTACATGAATGATAAAATAACGTGGGATTAATTTTGATTCGAAACGACTAATTATTTATTACGTATATTTGATTAATGATGAGGAAATTGATAATCCACAATGTATGTACTTCTTTTGTTGTTTTTTTTTTTTGAGATTTAGATTTTATTCTAGTAACATTCTAGACTAGTATTTTTTTAATAGAGTAATTCAAGAGGAAGGTTTATGTGTATAATTTGTAGAGGTTTTGTGTAAATTAGTTGAACTACCCGTGCGAAGCCGGGGCGGATTGCTAGTGTATAATAATTATAACGAATTTTACCATGCCCGCCCTTTTAACAATTTTTTTCACTTATTTTTACTGTTCATTTTTCCTACCAATTCTTATCACACCCATGACGGTTTGAATGTCAAAAAATCATGGTTTATTTATAAAATTATATCTTCACATATGTTTGTTATATCAGATGGCATAGGTAGGTATCTGTGCTGGGTTCATCTATAAACATTTCAAAGCTTTATCTGCCGAAGACAGGGAGCTTTGCAATGGCCACAGACGGATTGCCGCCTATATTTCTCATCGCAGTCACAACGCCAGAATTTGTATAACAAGATAGTGCATTTTCTTTTACACCACTATAAATGGTATTATACTCCATTGAGCATAATCACTGTATTTACGTAGTCAAAATAATTATGTAGGCATGAGGTGAGTAGAAGCTTGTACCTAGTAGTTAAATGGTCACTTGAAATTTTCATATTTATAATTTGCAATTTATTTAGTTAATTCATTATTAATTTAGTTAAAATTAAGCAAATATTTGACCAAAGAGCGTAGCGAAGGTCTACGATTTGACTCGGGCATTTATTTTGCTTTCGTATGTCCGGATGTGCTCCTCTACAACCTCACACCCTACAATTCTCAACCGATTCTCGTGAAATTTTGTAACCAGATTCTATGATGAAATTGTTTTTTTTTTTTTCGATCCGGTTTTTAGAAATCTTTCAAAATGGCGGAGTCGTGATAGCTCGCACCTAAACAAATAGTCGTATCGATATCATATTAAGTTTTTTTTGTCTTTTTGAGACATGCTTACAGAGTAAATGGCAAAAAATACAGAAAATTTGTATCGCTGATTTAGGCGGAATTTAGATATTTAATTTTTACTTCAGAATAAGTAGCCAAATTTCGTCAGCTTAGCCAAAGAGAACATATAGGATAAATTTTGTAGTCACAGTAAATTTACTGCCATCTATCGACACACGATAAAACTAAAAAAAAATATCAAAAAAAGGATAGGTATATAAGGATAGGTATCGAAATAGTTATTTGTGCAACAAGAGAAAAGTTGGTTTTTATTGCGAGTGTTTATTTTGAGTCCCGAGAAAGCGAAAGATTCTATAATTGAATCACGAGCGAGCGAAGCGAGTGATTCTAAGGTAGAATCTTGAGCGTAGCGAGGGACTCATAAACACGAGATGTAAAATAACTTTGCTCTCGTGTTGCACACATAATTTTTCACCTCAGTAGTGAGAACATATTAAAAGTTAAAATGTATTTCGAATTACACAGAATAAACAGAAAAAAAAGTATTATAATATGTACGATACGATAAGATACGATACGATACGATACGATACGATACGATACGATACGAGACGAGACGAGACGAGACCGGACCGGACCGGACCGGACCGGACCGGACCTGACCGGACCGGACCGGACCGTACCGTACTGCACCGTACCGCACCGTACCGCACCGTACCGCACCGTACCGCACCGTACCGCACCGTACCGTACCGTACCATAGTATGAACTTCATTTCCTTCACTAAATTAAAAAGCTACATTGTTTCACTCCCTGGAGTGAGGAAAGTCGCACTTTCCTCACTCCAGGGAGTGACGAGAGTAGGCTTGTTCGAGCTGCTGAGGTGAAAAATATATTTTTTATTTGTATTTATAATTTTATATAATTTTGACCCATGTTCTTTCACTGATATGTGTTAAAATTGTTAAATAACAAACGAAACCGTCAACACCGTCTTGAATAGGCCAAAGGTTGGTATTGGTGGTAGTGCCATCTGAGCGAGAATTAAATTTTCTTGATTTCCGAGGCACGTTTATTCTTTGACTGTATTCATCTTTATCTTGTCTTTGGCTTAGCTAAGTGCTGTCATTGCGCATTTTGCAAACATTTGCTTTGAAGTAGGGAGGTCCCTGGTTCATCCCCAGTTGTATGCTGGCTGGGACATAATTTTCTGTATTTTTTTACACTTAAATTTCGTAGTTTTTAGGATTCCGTACCTCAAAAGGAAAATACGGAACCCTTATAGGATCACTCGTGCGTCTGTATGTCTGTCTGTCTGTAACAGCCTATTTTCTCCGAAACTACTGGACCAATTAAGTTGAAATTTGGTACACATATGTACTTGTAAGTTTGTGTCCCAAAGATGGACATGTAATGTAAACAAATGAATTTTCAACATGGGGGGCCACTTTTAAATGGGGGTAAATGAGAAAATTAAAAAATATGTTTTTTTAAACTACATCTTGTTACATATCAAATGAAAGAGCTCATTATGAGAATCTCAAATATATATCTCTTGGAATTTTAAAATAAATAGTTTAGATGTTATTTAAGAAAATAGGCAAATAGTGACCATTCCCCCCCTTCCGTTTCTCCGAAACTACTGGGTATAAAATTTTGAAAAAAATACACAAAATAGTTCTTTACATATAGATCACAGGACAACCTATTAGAAATGTGCAGTAAAGCGTGAGTCGGACTTAACTACTTTGGTTTTGATCCGACCCCTAAAGATTTTTTAAAGACATTTCACTCACGTTTCACATAAAAAATACATTGTTTAAAATTGTGTAATGTACGGAACCCTTGGAGCGCGAGTCCGACTCGCACATGGCCGGTTTTTTTTTATTTGTTAAAAAAACGCATTGTTGATTGATCAAGCGCGGGCTAAGCGTATTCGTTTCATTTTTACAAGCTTTTATTTAACTAGCCTTAAAAAATAGGTTTTTGTCATTTTAATTTTCTAAATCATTCTAATCGTCGGATCCATACATTTATCGGCTTTAAGCTAAGCTCGCGAGGTATACAGCTCACAGAGCCACTAGTGTTACATATTTTTAAAAATTTGTTAAATGACATGAATTATACAGCAAAAAAGGTCACTCTGCTTTCGAACTATGCTGCAGCAAATCTCGACTGCAGTAGGTTTAGACAGGAATATTAAACCAGTTCTACACGGGGCGTTTGAATGCGAACCACGATCGCAGATGGCCACCGGCGCCACCTGCCGTTTAAATGAATTGATATGAATACAAAATACCTATAATAATCTTTTAGTTCAGAAATTTATGTACTTATAGTAATCTCGTCTACAGATTAAATTGTAAATACTTACAAAACAACCGGAACGTTCGACTTGTAAGGGGAGATAGGCAATGACATTTAAAACTTTCGCGTTTTGAACACATATTCAAACATATTTAAAACCGGGTCGTTTGCGAATTTCTGGAGTACGTTAAGAATTTTTCTAAATATTTTGGAATGATGTGTGTCGCCGCTAAAGCTGATTACTTGTCCAAAAAGATGCTAAATTCTAGTGATAAAATTAAAACTGTATGACAAGTAATCAGCAATGAAACTGAAAAACGTAAAATGAAGGGTCGGCACTACAACCTACGAATTGCTGACACTAGTAAGTTCCGACCGTGAAGTGGTAGATCATTTTGAGCGGTTTTTCTCGAATATACCGGTAGAAACGACAAAGTCTCTTAATTCATCGCCAGACGTCGCTGAAGAAATGTGGCGGAATGTACATAAATCTTCAAATTTTCGTATGTCACACCGAATTGTTCTTAAGACTTTTAGGTCACTAAATTTAAAAATGAATGTAAAAGCTGTTGTAAATCTATCTTTCTATTTTCTATCATAGTAACAAAAAAATAGTGTTTGTATTACCACTAGCGCCATCTGTGTGAAATATGTGTAGTCACCTGTTTTTTTTCCCCTATTAAAACGTCAGTTCATTTGCAACCCAACTTGAAGTTTCATTAGGTTATCGGTCCAGCTCGTATTTAATTAGTTTTTCGGTAGTTTTTTTGTGGTGCACAGAATTAAAATGTCAACGAACTATGCAGTGAACGTTCCAAAGTTAAAAGGGCGAGAAAACTATGACGACTGGGCGTTTGCTGTGGAAAACTTTCTCGTCTTGGAGGGCGTCGACTTGACCAGCCAGCAAGTGCTAGACGACGCAAGCGACAGAAAAGCCAGAGCTAAGATGATTTTAACCATCGATCCATCGCTTTACGTCCATATTAAAGGCGAGGCATCAGTGCGAAGTACTTGGACTAAGCTAAAATCATTGTTTGACGACTCCGGTTACACGCGTAAGATTAGCTTACTCAGAAATTTAATTTCAATACGCCTAGAAACAAGTGAGTCTATGACTGCGTACGTGACACAGTTAGTGGACACGGCACAGAAATTAAAAGGTACTGGTTTCGAGATAAACGATGAGTGGATCGGTTCTTTGTTATTGGCGGGTCTTCCAGAGAAATTTAGCCCGATGATTATGGCTATAGAGCATTCGGGGATAACTATAAGTGCAGATGCTATAAAAACAAAGTTATTGGATATGAGTACAGATTTTGAGGTTAAATCAGAAACCGCATTCATTGCTAAAAATTCGCTCAAACGAATTGGAGGTAGCAATAAAACATTTCAGAAGAACCGTTACAACAGTGGGAGTAACGAAACGCAATCTTCGAGTTCTTCGACAGCTGTCAACAGAAACGTCAAAACGTCAAAAGCGTCGATTATTTGTTACCAGTGCAAACAGCCGGGGCATTATAAAAACCAATGTCCTGAGAGGCAGAAGGTGAAGATGAATGCGTTTAGTGCCGTATTTTTAACTGGGAATTTTAGCCCGGATGATTTTTACGTCGATTCAGGCGCGAGCGGCCATTTTGTGTCGAATAAAAACATTCTATCCAATGTTTGTTACCAATCGGAAATTAAAGAAATAATCGTTGCAAATAAAGCTAGTGCACCTGTAGTGTGTTCAGGAGATACACAGATTACTACAGTGGTGAATAATACGGAGTATGACATTCCAGTTCGTAATGTATTGTGCATTCCTAACCTAACCACGAATTTGTTATCAGTCAGTCAGCTGATTGCGAATGGAAACAAGGTTCATTTTGAGAAAACTGGCTGTTACATTATAAATGCACAAAATCAAGTCATTGGAAAGGCTGATTTAGTAGATGGAGTGTACCGTTTAAACATTAGGCAAATAAGTATGCTAGCAGCAACAGCAACTTCAAGTATGAATCAAGTTTGGCATAGACGCTTGGGTCATATTAATGCAAATGATCTCAATAAAATGAATAATGGAGTAGTTGAAGGTGTATCATTTCAAGATAAAAGTGGCAGGATAAATAAATCCAGCTGTGAAGTATGCTGCGAGGGAAAACAAGCAAGACTGCCATTTCCTCAGAGTGCAAGCAAAAGCAAGGAGGTCCTGGAATTAATTCACACGGATTTGTGCGGCCCAATGGAAAATAAGTCACTTGGAAATGCAAGATACTACCTCCTATTTGTCGATGACTATAGCCGAATGTGTTTTGTTTACTTTCTTCAATCAAAACATCAAACATTCAAATACTTCAAGGAGTTCCAGAAATTAGTTGAAAACCAGCAGTCTAAGAAAATTAAAGTTTTAAGAAGTGATGGCGGTGGAGAATTTTGTTCAACTGAAATGGAGAACTACTTGAAGCAGTGCGGCATAGTGCATCAGAAAACAACTGCTTATACACCAGAATCTAACGGTGTTTCAGAAAGATACAACCGTTCTTTAGTAGAGAAAGCACGCTGTTTTCTCTTCGATGCTCAATTTGATAAGAAGTTTTGGGCAGAGGCCATAAACACAGCAGTGTATGTGAAAAATAGGTCACCGGCATCAGGACTAGATGGAGATACTACACCTTTTGAAAGGTGGACAGGCAAGAAACCAAACATTAGCCATCTACGGATCTTCGGTAGCCCAGTAATGATGCATGTCCCAAAGCAAAAGCGTAGAAAATGGGACAAGAAAGCAACTAAGATGTTCCTTGTTGGTTATTCAGAAATCACCAAAGGTTATCGCTTGTATGATCCAAATTCTCAGGATATAGTTATTGCCAGAGACGTAATAATTATGGAAAATGTTGGTGTAAAGGATACAACACTTTTGGTAGAAGATAATCAAGAGGAGAATAGTGAGTGTGTGACTCTAGAGGCACAGAGTAGCCGGTCTAGAAATATGTCACAAAGTTCCACAGATGACAGCGTTCACGAAGCTAACAATGATGTGACATATGTTCCAAGTGAGGATGACAGCTTTTATGAGCCAGAAATGGATTCGACACAGGAGACAGAGCAAGAAATGCAGGAGGTGTCCAAGCGTGTTCGACATCAACCAGATTACTATGGCTATGCAACCATGTGCGTTGATGAGGTTCCGGGTGAAAATATCTCACTTACCGAGGCTGTGACCGGACCAGAAAAAGTGCAGTGGCAAAGTGCAATGAAAGAGGAACTAAAATCTTTCAGTGATAATGACACTTGGGTGCTGGTAGATAGGCCAAAGGACGGTACAGTGGTGAAAAATAAGTGGGTGTTTAAAAAGAAATTTAACAGTGATGGTGAAGTGCGCTA
This sequence comes from Cydia strobilella, assembly GCF_947568885.1. Classification (NCBI taxonomy): domain Eukaryota; kingdom Metazoa; phylum Arthropoda; class Insecta; order Lepidoptera; family Tortricidae; genus Cydia; species Cydia strobilella. The sequence goes on along the minus strand of NC_086045.1, from coordinate 10,799,620 downwards.
TAGAGCAAGGTTAGTCGCAAAAGGTTTCACGCAAAAGAAGGGCATAGACTTTACAGAAACCTTCTCGCCAGTGTTAAGGTACTCTACCCTAAGACTCTTGTTTGCCCTGAGTGTTCAATTAGATTTAAATATGAATCACTTAGATGTACCTACAGCTTTTTTGAATGGTTTCATTAAAGAAAATGTTTATATGGAAATACCAGAATGTTCAAATTTTATTAATTGTGGTAATAAGGTACTAAAATTAAAGAGGGCAATTTATGGCCTCAAGCAGTCTGCTAGGGCCTGGTACACTAGAGTAGAAGAATGTTTGTTAAAACTGGGTTATCAGAAATCAAAGTATGAACCTTGTCTGTTCATAAAATGTGAAAATAATGTGAAAGTATATATTGCATTATTTGTGGATGATTTCTTTGTGTTTTACAATTGCAAAAATTCATATGAAGGGTTAAAGTCAGAACTTGTTAATACATTTAAAATAAAGGACTTAGGTCAGATCAAGCAGTGTTTGGGAATGACAGTAAATGTTAAAAAAGATTGTATCACTGTTGACCAGGAACAATTTGTTGAAAACATTTTAAACAAATTTAATATGCCTAATTGTCAAGGTTCAAGTACTCCTATGGAAGTCAATTTAAAATTAGAAAAGGAAATAAATAATTGTGATAAAAGGTATCCCTATCAACAATTAATAGGTAGTCTTATGTACCTGTCTGTTCTAACACGACCTGATATTGCTTATAGTGTAAGTTTTCTTAGCCAGTATAACAATAGTTATAATGAAACTCATTGGAAACATTTAAAAAGATTGTTAAGATATTTACAGAAAACTAAAAGCTATGGTTTAGTTTATAGAAAGAGTAATAGTTGTTTGCATGGTTTTGTGGATGCTGATTGGGCAGCATGTACTATAGATAGAAGATCTTACACAGGTTATTGCTTTATAATGTCGGGATGTATAATATCTTATGAATCCAGAAAGCAAAGAACTATTGCCTTGTCGAGCTGTGAATCGGAATACATGGGATTAAGTGAAGCTTGTAAAGAGGCAATTTATTTAAAGAATTTATTAAATGATATATTAAAACCATGTTGTGAGAGTACACCAATATGCTTATACAGTGATAGTCAAAGTTCACTCAAATTAGCAGCAAATCCATTGTTCCACAAGAGAACCAAGCATATTGATGTGCGACATCATTTTGTTAGAGAGTGTGTCATGCATGATAGGGTCAAACTAGAATATGTACCAACTTCTGACATGCCAGCTGATTTGCTCACAAAAAGCCTTAGTGCAGACAAGCACTATAAATTTATGAAATTAATGGGTATATCTAGAATGTAAGCCTCTGAAACAAAACTGTTATATTATGTAAGCTTCTGTTTGTTGTTTTTGAGATTGAAAACTCTCAGGTGATTTTTAGATTATTTTGTTAGGAGAGGATGTTGTAAATCTATCTTTCTATTTTCTATCATAGTAACAAAAAAATAGTGTTTGTATTACCACTAGCGCCATCTGTGTGAAATATGTGTAGTCACCTGTTTTTTTTCCCCTATTAAAACGTCAGTTCATTTGCAACCCAACTTGAAGTTTCATTAAAAGCTTTCATGTACAAACATTCTACGACAAAATAATAAACGCTGTCACATCTAGTCTGAAATGTGCACGAGAAGCAGAGAATAATAATAATAATAAGAAAACACACAAGATTTTAAGCGACCGCACATTAGCACTTATAGAAAGAAGGCAGAAATTACAACACATAAAATATAAATCACGACAGGATAAAAATGAGTTATCAGCGTTGTACAAGCTAACCAGTAAGTACATTAAATACGACTATGCTAAATATAGAGCAAAAACAATTGAGAAACATTTAAAAGAAGCGGGTAGCTCCAAGAAGGCCTTTAAAGAACTACGAACTAACAAAACATGGATAGACGGACTTCAAAGTACTTTTGGAAAAACCCAAAATAAACGTAACGAAATTGTCAACATAGCAACAGACTTCTACGAAAACCTTTACAGCGCACAGGTTAACGAAAGCCCTCCCCCCAATAACTCAAACTACACAAGTGAACACACGCAGAGGAATATACCACCATTCACCGAATATGAAGTCGAGCTAGCCATAAAACGATTAAAAAACGACAAAAGCCCTGGCGCGGACTACGTAACGAACGAGGCCCTGAAAACAGCTCAACCTTTACTGACTCCGCCATTAACGCATCTATTCAACAGTATACTAGCAACTGGTAACACACCATCACAGTGGTCGGAGTCAGACATTATTTTAATATATAAAAAAGGAGACCCCAAAAACATCGTAAACTATAGACCGATAAGCTTACTCCCGTGCATATATAAGCTATTTTCCTCTATTTTAAACCAAAGGATCGGTATTACCCTAGAGGCTAGACAACCTATAGAGCAAGCGGGCTTTCGTAAAGGTTTCTCGACAGTTGACCATATTCACACCCTGGAACTTATTATAGAAAAATACAACGAGCGGCAAAGAAAACTTTACGTCGCCTTCATAGACTAGAAAAAGGCTTTTGATACCGTGTCTCATTCAAGCATTTGGGAATCTTTGAAAGAACAAGGGGTTGAAGAAACTTATATAAACATCATAAAAAAGTATTTATCATAAAAACACGGGGCGAATAAAGCTTGAAAAATTAGGACCTGCTTTTACTATCCAAAGGGGAGTAAGACAGGGCGACCCACTGTCTCCCAAGCTCTTCATTGCTATCTTAGAGTCAATCATACAAAAACTAGATTGCAAAGGAAAGGGAATAAAAATCAACGGGGGATACCTCAGTCACCTACGTTTCGCAGATGATTTAGTCCTTCTATCAGAATCTAGATTGCAACTTAAACACATGATTGAATCGCTGAACACAACTAGCAAACAAACTGGAATCGAAATGAATTTTACAAAAACAATGGTCATGACAAATAGCGACAAAATAGACATATTAGTTGACAACGAAGTTCTTGCTTACACGGATTATTACACCTACCTTGGCAAACAAATAGGCTTTTCAAGAGACTACAACGACTTGGAGATCGTAAGACGGATACAAAACACCTGGAATAAGTACTGGAGTCTCAAAGAAATATTTAAAAGCACTTTGCCAATAAATACTAAAACAAGAGTCTTCACGTCATGCCTGCTACCTTGTTTAACATATGCTTGCCAAACTTGGAAATTTACCACAAGCGCAAAGAGAAAATTAATTTCGTGTCAAAGGGGAATAGAGCGCAGCATGTTAAACATAAAGAAAATGCAAAAAATACGCCATACAAAAATACATGACGTCACAAAAGCTACTGACGCTCTAACCTTTGCTCGAAGGTTAAAATGGAAATGGGTGGGGCACGTAGCACGCCTGCAAGACGACAAGTGGACGAGAAGAGTAACTTCTTGGAAGGGTCCTATAGGAAAGCGTCGTAAGGCATGACCGCATACGAGATGGGAAGACGACGTCGTCAGAACCGCTGGACCTTCGTGGCTACAGGTGGGCCAAGACAGAGAGAGATGGAACCGTTTGGAGGAGGCCTATACCCAAACAGGGGTTCTTGCAACAGAACCATATTAATAAAAATAAAAATAACTAATGTATATACACAAACAATTAGAGTAATGAAGCATTTTTCATAAAGTAAAAACTGTATATAGAAGTTAGAACAAAAATAAGAAAAAATATACTAACATTAGAAAATAGATTACTTAAATAACTAACATGAAAACTGTAATCTTAAGTGCAAGCAAGGTATAAAAGGCTTTTTTATTTTTATTTAATTTTTTATAAATTTAAAAACAGAAGATCTTTGGGGCCTGTCAGTCAAAGTATTACATTCCATTTTTAAATCGATTACACCATACTTGGCTGACATTTTCAACAGATGCATTGACGCTGGAATTTTTCCAGATATTATGAAACATAGCAAAATTATCCCGCTGTTTGAATCAGGAGCGAGAACAGATCCCACGAACTTTAGACCAATTTCAATACTACCGGCATTAAGCAAAGTGTTCGAGCAACTTATTCTGAATCAACTATTGTCACATTTCAACAGTAGTAAACTGGCAATCAATTTGGTTTTACCAGAGGTCGATCTACGACTGACGCCAGCTCAAGATGCTGTTGGAATTTTTTGTGATCTTTCAAAAGCATTTGATTGCGTTGATCACGAAAATTTGAAGAGAAAGTTAAGCCGCTTTGAATTAGGTAGGTAGGTACATATTTTTTTTTGCAAACAGTTACAAGGGAAATAATATCATTACATTCGTAATAATTGACCAGCGCTCTGCAGTTATTTATTTTTTGTTCACAATAACTCCGATATTATAGCAATTGGGGTATGCACAAGCATCCATAGTGCAAGTAAGGCACGGAGCGACGAGCGACACAGCCTCCTTGTCTCAAAGCTGTCACACGACTGCCGGCCACGCCTTTTTCGAGCTGCATACGCACGAAACGTGGAAAAATATTCGATTTCTTAAAAAAATATTAATTGATTAACAAAAGCTGTGTTGTATTTGTAGAACCTGTTAAAATATAGTAGAAATAAGTAAAGTTAGCCGCAAAATGCACTGTCGATTTCTTTTACTATGAAACTAAAAAAATCAGGAAAAACGTCATTACATTGGAATTGTTGTACAAAGAATGAAGATAATATTTTTTTTTTCATAATTTTTGTTGACCCATTTAAAAGAAATAGGCTCTGGAAAGTAACACGTTTTGGCCAAAAACGGCGCCTAGCAATAAACACATGCTGATTTGTGTACCTACAAAAAGCACTAAGCTTTTTCTTCAAAGTACATATATACGTATTCCTTCGTGACTTCGTGAGGATATTCCCACGATGTTTTCCTTACCGGGACGGAAACATATTTACTCGTAAACTCTCCCGGTTAGAAAAAATTGACAATCAATTTCCTTAGCACATTGGCGAGCGAGACTCTATTTTTTAAAACCCGAAAGTCTAATTAAACCCTCTTCACCGTCTGTCAGCTAAAAATAAAAATGATATTTTAGTTACTTAATCGCACGAGCGAGCGAAGCGAAGTTCTTATATTCATCTTGGAACAAGGCAAGGGGCACTTCGCGGCCCCATTTTGATGTTTTTTAAAACGAAGAAACGTAGCTATCAGATGATTGTTTGTTATGCAATAACTTTAGTATATTTGTTCTAATTTAAATGAAATTAGGTAAACGTATTGCTGAGGGCATCATATTTTATTGAAATTATATTATGGGCAGGCTCGATCAAGGAGTTATGGAGCTACAAGAGCCTAGAAGGCCATAAAGCTATTTGTGAGGGGTCTTGCTATTCTAGTCTTTTTGTTTGCAAGAGAGTATGTTCGAGCTTGGTATCAAATGAAAGTGCTCGGTTTTTAAATTTATGATTTTACCCGCAAGATAAAAACGAAACAATAAAAACATAATATATTAGGTATTTGATATTTGACAAGAAACATTACGACTTTCCACAGATACAGTTTATTTTAATCTATGGTGAATTAAATCTTCCAGTTAAGGGCTCACCTCACCCGCGCACTCAGACTCGCACGCGGTTTTCGATCCATTGCCGACTAAGTCTAAGTATGTGTAACAAATTCAATCGCTCTATTTTGGAGCGAACTACTAGTATATTCTCATTACAAAGTCATACCACAAACTTTGTACTTAGTAATTATATTTACAAAATGCAAGAAACTACAACTTCCCACGTAACGTCTAATATACCAGCAACATATTCCCACATTCATCGCTGTGGTTTCCCAATGAATACTCAACGGAAGCCCGCCATTTCCGTCAACTAAGCAACCCTAAGTTCTTGATTGAGAAGGATTAGGCACGGAATTACAAAAAATGAGCTTCTTTTTCCCTCGTCCAAGAAAAATTGTTCTGATTAATATATCCTTTGTCGTCCCTAATAGCTGTTATTTGTGTTCTTGTATACATTTTTGTTTTTTTTTTTTATCATTAATTGTGTATCATTGTGTTGGTAAGATCTTGCGTACCTAAATGTATTTTTGTGTGAATATATTCAAATATATATTATTATAACAAATTCGTTTTAAAAACAACTTTTACGTATTATGTTTAAAATATCTATACAAAGATAGCATATATTAAGTATAAACATTAAGGTAGAATACATAAAATATTAACCTATAAAATATATTAAGAAGCTAGTACTTGATTATTTTACGCAATAATCAATGTTACAGCGACATATAATTATGAGAACAAATAACATTCACAAATAAATCTATGAATTCATAAATAAGTAAGATTGTTGTGTTATGCTTAGCGTAGGGTTTTAGAGCAGTGTTGGCCAAACGTTAATGCAATTGACCATTAAAAATTAACCATTCACATAGTTAATTGCCATTAACCATTGAAGGAAAATTAATTATCAATTGCCATTAATATTAAAACCCGAACGCACAAGCACAAGCGATTCGGTTGTGGAATGCTCTGCCGCCTGAGCTAAGACATGCTAAATCACTCCCCATTTTTAAGGCTCGCTCAAAATACACTATCTGTCCCTTCCTCAAACTCGTTAATTATTAGATTCTGTCTGTCTGTCTGTCTGTGTTGTGTGATATGTTTATGTATATACATATGCATATATATATTATATATTACATTTATGCATATATTGATATTGTTATATATTTAGTTGTGCTGATTTTTTTTCCCTGTACTTGTTCTCCATTTATTTTTGCTACCCTTATACATATTTCTTCCTTGCGCTAATTTCTACTAGCTGAAGGTTGTCTGGAAGAGATCGCTTTTTAGCGATAAGACCGCCTGTTGCTGCTTAGTTTTTTATGTTAATTTGCTGTATTTAATCATGTTTCATTGTGCACAATAAAGAATATTATTATTATTTGTCTGTCTTTCCATATCACGGGACCATGGGGTCCCGGACCTTTGGGAGGCATGCGTGGGGCCGAAGCCAACAGCGCAGAGTCCCTTTAAGACAATTTATTCTAAAAGCAAGGGATACACGTGGCGGATATCATCCCCGAACGCACAATGTGATACATCCGGAGATGGTCCCCGCCAGGTGCAAAGACTATTGCAGTGCAGCACTTTTGTGCTGCGATGGGAACTAAGGTCATGGGCTATAGATTTGAATGTTGGATGGACTGGATAAGGGGCTATGGGAGAGACTAGCGGACACCTGCCGTGACAATCAGTCTCAAAATTGTTAAAGACAGGTGGTGACTCGCCAACTTATTTAGTGGGCCCTACAACGGCCGCACGCACAGTGCGACAATAGAGCAACACTTCAGAGCGGCTGTGAGGTTGTCGAGAGGTGAGTCTGCGGTAGCCAGTTCCCGGTAATCCGTTCAGCAGGCCGACGGCGTTATGACATTTTACACTTCCAACCTGGCGCATAGGTCCCGCTCTTGCGACTCTGGCCGGCCAGTCAAGGCAAGCACAGAGGCGAGGGCCAGATGAAAGGGCCCTCAGGAATAGGGGTCCGCGGTGTCGCTACTCACCGTCAGCTCGCCACAAGCTGCCCCTATTATTATTAATTTTAAAAATAATTCATGGTTATTGCTTCACAAACCACTAAAAATTAAATCAATTTTTAATGAAAATTAAATATGTAATTGATAGTTAACAAATTACCAAGAATAAATATCGTTATTTTATAAAGACGTCTAAGGGATCAAAGGTCTGCAAGACTGAACTTGTAAAAGTTTTGAGTATGTATTACTCGAATCATCCTCCTTATGAACTCTGGCAGTACATAGTGGAACTCAGGTTTGGTGCAACATAGGCACACGCTGTTTTGGTAATCTGACTCGTCTTAAAGAGCACTAGGGAAAGCAGTACCCAAGATAGAGCTGATTCTGAACCCTGGCAGTACCTAGTGGAACTAAGGTTTAGTGCAACCTATGGCACACGCTGTTTTGGTAATCTGGCTCGTCTTGATGAGCACTAGCGAAAGCAGTACCCCAGATAGAGCTGATTCTGAACCCTGACATTACCTAGTGGAACTGAGGTTTAGTGCAACCTATGGCACACGCTGTTTTGGTAATCTGACTCGTCTTGATGAGCACTAGCGAAAGCAGTACCCAAGATAGAGCTGATTGTCCTTGGCTGTTGTCACGTGACTGACGCGTCCCCGGTTGCCGGTATTGTTCGGCTACTGTACATGGACGTTACGTGCCTATCTATCTCTATAATATATTCAGGTTTTAAACCTTGCTTCACCATCATCATCATGGTGCTATATGACAGGTAGTTTGACTGCCCAACCGATATTTAATTTAGTATAAATTTGGTCCAAAACAGGGTAATTATAATATAATTCTGATTTTAGTATTATGGGCAATAAAAACAGAGCTTAGCAGTAGGACGGAGGGGGTCAACCGTCGCGTCGCGTCACCGCCTGCTCGTGCATCTGCTACGACGCGGCCCGACCCGGTCGATGTAAATGGTACCTTAATCACCACGTAGCTCTGTGTAGCCGGTCGCTTCACGCACCAGCTGTTGCATTATTCAAAGAAACCCCGCCATAAAACTCGCGCCGGTCGGCACTGAATCGTAACTCCAACTGAAACTAAGGATGTAAGAACACTAACACATCTAACGTATAAATCACCACAGGTGTAAATTTAACGGGTCCATGTTAAACAATGTAGTGGTTTGATTCGTACGCAGTTATACCACAGATTACAAATTGATAGAACCGATACAACAATCTCATACACTTTCAGTTACTTAGGTAGGGGAAACTAAGGTGGGTTGTGACAGAGGGATTGTAACAATGTTATAAACTTCATAGCGATGGTATGCTTTTGTTGCCGAGATATGCCGGTTAACGTAAAAATTGTCACAACTCTCCTTAGTCTCCCCTGACCAGGGGAGATTAGTCCAAAACCGTAACACAGAATAAAACAAGGACACGGCAGTATGGCTACATGGATAGTTTCAGATTGACGAACGCTTTGGTCACTGTTGTCTTTTTCTTCTTCTTCTGCTACCATGCCCTAGCGTGCGTCGGAGGCCACCTTTGCAAAGACGTTTCTACTCTTGGCCAGTCTTGTTAGCGTGGCCGCGTCCTTGATGTTTGTCCATTGTTTGATGTTATCGAGCCAATTCATCCTCCTTCTTCCCCTTCCCCGTTTTCCCTCTATTTTTCCTTCTATTATAACTTTCAGCAGATTATACTTTTCATGTCTATGTAGATGTCCAAAATATGCAATCTTTCTCCGCTTAACTGTGGCTAGTACTTACTTCCTTTTTCTTCTTAATTCTTTAAAGGATCTTTATGTTCGTTATTCTTGCGGTCCATGATACTCTCAGCATACGCCTGTACAGCCACATTTTCATCTTGGTAAATTTGTCAACAAAAGTTAAATGACGCGCGTGCCGGCTTACAGAAATAAATAAAAAAGCCTTTTTAACAATTCCATAGAATTCATCACTACCTATACCAATTTGTCGTACGTTGACTTAAATACAATTTGCATGTTTTTTTGCGATTATGTATGCATTAAGAATCGACAAACATTACTTTGATTTTTATTGCATTATGATTTTAGGTCAGCTAATTTTTTTAGTTTTTCGTAAGTACGTTCGGGTCAAAACCCGTACAATTGTACAAAACCGAGTCGTCCCGGTTTTGAACTACTACTGTATTTTTTTGTACAATACATGGGAAAACGAGGCTTAGGTACAATATCTCGGGTTTAAAAAATGAGCCCATGAAGGGTGTACGGTGTACTGCTTGGCAACCTGAAGAACTCGTCGAGTTCCATTGCTATTTTTAGTAAGGGGAAAAATCGGGTATAGGATTTGGTATACCCGGTTTTCGATAAGGCATGGGGTAAACCGGACAAAATTGAAATTTAAAAGTTGATTGTTTTTTCCACGTCTGATAATATAGATTGTGATCGCACTAATTAAATATGTAGTTAATAAAGTAAGTTAAACAGAGACTAGTAAAGTTCGTAGATTTTTCTACAAATATGTTTTTTATTCAACATTTCCCTTAGCGTCTCGGTTCTATCCCACTTTCCCCTACTCATTAATATACATATCGTATTTACTACTATTTAATTAAATGACCGGCGCATATATAGGTCTCAACTCTCTCAATGCTCGCCACTCAAATTCAAATACCAACGAAAAATCGGAGATCATGAAAGTAGAACCAAAAATAATTAAAACAGCTGACTTAAACTTTGATAAGGCCTAAAAATCTAAAATTTGAACTTTCTGTGAAAAACCTAAGTGTTAAATGTTTTTGAGGACAGCTCTTGTCAAAAGAAGAAAAAATGTCTTCAAGAATTTCCTTTAGTACGGTTTAGTATAGTAAAATTTTCTGCCATCACGTCTGGACAGTTTAATACAATGCGCAGCTGCACAAAATTGCACGTCTCGGGCAGCCTGCGAATAATGTGAATATAACACAGGCGGCATAATTCGTCACCACGGCGAAAATAGTCTCTTAGTGTATAGGTAGATAAGATTTTGTCTTGAAACTGAAATACCTACTCCAGTAAAACGAGCAACGCAAAAAAAAACTATCACACAGCCTGTTTGTAAAACTCCTGTGAATCACACCATTATCAAGTCATAAGACAATAATATAGTTACACTAAAAACGTTTGGTATGTTACATAAACTGTAAGTTGGGTAACAAATAAATATTATTTGCCCGCTATAAACAATGGCAGCCATAAATCGTAATCGGAAACGAAACAATTAAGCCAGGGATACAGTTACAAGTAATTAATTATCTGATGTAAAGTAGGCTATTCATCACAGAGCGGGAGCGATCGGTCGGGGACGTCGTATTGGATTCGAGATACACAACGTATTACATAAACTATTTCAGCTTTTTTTTAAATTGAAATGAGCATCACAAAAAGTCATTTTTTTTTACAAATTTCTACAAATTGTAAAGCATGATTTTAAGGAAGTACCTACACTGCACTATTACTTTCATTTAAATTGATGGTATAAGTGGGCTAGGTGAGGTGGTGGCCGCCACCACCGCCGCGATATAGATGGATAAAGGATTATTACAATAAACCTACATACAACCCTCAAAGTAAAAGCAAACTTAATCAGAAAGGGAGATGTTACAAGTTTTATTAACTTCTTAAGTTAGCTTATATTTGTTCTGATATGAAGCTTGTCGGGAATGAACACTGCTTATGGAAGCGCGTAATAAAGTACCAAACATAATGGACGGATCAGGTTATAGCAGCACTTAATGGCTCAGCATCAGCAAACGAACGTGCTAGGAAGGCAGTCATCTTGGAAGAATGGTGGCGTGTTGTAATGATTGTCACCGGTCCCTGAAATGATGTCCACGACCACTTTATAAAAACGACAAATAGTAAAAATAATAATTAATGTCATTACCGGGTCTAACGCGATTTTTCATTATTTTACCTTAACGCGAGAGTTTGAAGTGTTATAATAAAAATAGTGACAAACCTAAAATATAAGATATTTCATCCATTAGGTACCCATAGACTAGCAGTAGGTGTCTTTTGATTGGAATAACCTACGCATGCGGCCTTTCTAAATTTGTTTGTTCACCCGTTTAGGTCGCCGTAATCCGAAGTATGAGTAAGAGATTCATATTACATGTAGGCTTTTAGGTTAAGTGACTTGTTTTCTGTGTATGTCGTGTTCAATTTATTGTTACTTTACATTATGATAAGCGAAAGTAAGTTAGTACACGGCACATATTTCTGGCCTTTATAAAACTCGTACGTACGTACTCGTAAAACGTATACTTATATTATATCTATGCTGCTGTAGTAGGCCAATCAAATTAGATTTTTTCAAGCAAGCTGGAAATCGTTCATTCGGTCCTAAATGCGTGTAATCCGAATTTGCTCCCTTCCAGGAGGTGTGCATGAATTTTTGCTCTTTTTTGTTTAGTTTTTTGTTTGTAGATCAAAAATGGCTCGTCCGACGGAAAACTTGTTCCAATTATGATGAAAATTGATATCTGAGGATCCGAAAGGTACATTGTATAATGAACTCGTGGTCAAAGTTTGTTAAAAATGGCCGCCAATATGAATTTCTTTTTTTTTTTCATAATCATGTTAAAAATCAAAATCCGAAAACGCCTTGTCACTTGAGTCAGATCTACCAAACCTTGCTGGTAATTCCATTGTAATTGATGGTGGGTTCCTTATATATAGAGAGGTTTGGCATCCAAGGAAAAAAATATCTACTAAGGCTCCCAAAATTTTTGCACACCTTGGATGGAGCAAACTCGGATTAGACGCATTTAGGACCAAATGAAAATATTAAAAGGATTTCCAGCTTGCTGGGAATGAATTCCCCAAAACGCTATTTTTGGATCTAATTTGATTGGTTTAGATCATGTTTAGACACTTGTTTGTAGTCACTCGCGCGACATGTTTCGGAGAGCCTAGGTCTCCTTTCTCAAGCACTAACAGTGACTAAAAACAAGGAGTCTAACCCGTAAAATTATTTAATGTTAGTATGTCTCACAACAGTTTAAATTCGATTAATTTGTTTGGTGCCTTGCCAACTGCAACGTCGGCGAGCAGTTCCCGTACAAGTTGCAGTCGGGTTGCAGTCCGTCTGCAGCGGCCCTTAAGTGGGTAAATAAAAATTAAAAGCTTAAACTGGATTAAGTCTCAAAACTAAGCTACCTTCTACGAGTAAACCACTGCGCATCATCCTGGGTGTAAGTGGCAGTAACATGCCAATTCGAACGTACACTGACATCAAAATGATATTTGAATCATGTTATTAAATATTATCGTGTATTTTGCTCGTACTTACCTTTGTAAGTTTAATTAAATATTGAAAACCTGATTCTATCAAATCTGGACATTCTACTCAGAATCCACAGCATTCTCACTCCTGCCATTAAAAAAAGATGTCCCAAAATGTCCATTCCATTACGGCACGTTTTAGGGTGAATTTTTTTTTCACTTGTATGTACGTGACGTAGTGGAATGTACATTTTCATACAAATTTTTGAAACACTTTTTTATTATCAGGATTGAATATGAGTTTGAAGAACCCAAAAACACCAGGATCTGTAAGAATCAAGTTTTCAATATTTATTTTAGAAAACGCCCAGCATGTATTGGCGTGGGCGAGACGCACGATAGCTAAGCTAAATAGTATGATTCAAATATCATTCTGATGACAGAGTACATTCGGATTGGCTACTTAGATCTAGGTCTATAGCTATTATTTTAAACTGATGCCACTCGTATAAACAGAAAAGTTTAAAAACGCCTGGGAGGAAGAAATCTGGTCCGTAATTAAAGCGGGTGGAAGCGATTTAGCCAACGATGTCTATTAGAGACTGGCTAGGGTTGTCACTGAATGCTAGGTACGTATGTTATGCTATGAAATTAAATAGAAAGCCAAGTTTATAAGCAAAGAGTAAATGTAACAGACTTTGCATTGAATCTTATAGGAAACTAGCTTTTGCCCGCGACTTCTCCTGCGTGGAATTAGGAATTTGGGTAGGGTATATTTTACCCACCTGTATTTTACTAAAGATAGATATAACTCCGTAATAGATAGATACAGTCTAAGGAAAAAACGTGCCTCGAAAATCAAGAAAATTTGATTCTCGATCAGATGGCGCCACTACCTTTGTCCTACTCTCGAATAGATGGCGTTGACGGTTTCGTTTGTTATTTAATAATTTTAACGCATAAAACGGGTCAAAATCATATGAAAACAATTAAAGCAAATTAAAAAAAACATTTATCCATATGTAAACACTTAAACTCATGGGCAGGTTTCCGCAGGGGACAGACTTGGGGGACCTTTCATAGGTGGGTATTTTTCTATATTACCTTAATTTTGAAGTTGTTTTATTTTTATGTTAGTTTAGTTTTAATTTGTTTAGATAATATGTAGTTTTAATGTTTTTTTTTAATATTTAGATATGTAATTTGTTATGTATGTTAATAAACACTGTTCTTACCTTTAGGTTGATAAATAATAAAATAAAATAACAAATACATTTCTTGATACTTTTATTTTTAGGGTTCCGTACCCAATGAAGGGTAAAAACGGGACCCTATTACTAAGATTCCGCTGTCCGTCTGTCTGTCACCATGCTGTATCTCATGAACCGTGATAGCTAGACAGTTGAAATTTTCACAGATGATGTAATTCTGTTGGCGCTATAACAACAAATACTAAAAAGTACGGAACCCTCGGTGCGCGAGTCCGGCTCGCACTTGGCCGGTTTTTATTAGTTTTAATCGTGTGTCGATAGATGGCAGTGAATTTACTGTGGCACAAAATTTACTATGACAGTACCGCTCTATCCAATTATATCGTCTTTGATTTTACGGACTCCCTTTACAAACTTACCTTAGTTACAAACCACCCCCAGTACACCGCGCTGGCTGGATAGTTCCTATCGACAAAGTTTAATATGCAGCTGTTGTTGATTCCCCATACAAAATTCCACCCCCTTAATGGATGATTTCTGGGATAAAAACTATGTCCTTCCTCGGGACTCAAACAATCTCTAGGTATACTAAATTTCAACTAAATCGGTTCAGCAGTTTAAGCGAGAAGAGGTAACAGACAGACAGACAGACTTCCTTTTACAATATTATTAGTAAAACTAGTAATAATTAGTAATTAGCATATTAAATATATTAATAACGGGTCACTCACGTATTTTAAGTCGAAAACGCTCGACATGTTTCACTCCGTACCGAGGAGCGTCATCAGGAGCTTGCGTCGAAGGTGACGGACCGGCGCAGACTGCTGCGGGCCGCAGCCCTCCACGCCCGATGACTCGGCGCGGGCGCCGGTAGCGGCAGGGGGGACGAGAAACTACCCTCGTTTACGGCATTATTGTCAAATGATGGATTGCACACAACACTCACTACGTCATTCGCTAATGGTTCGTCCACACTGTCCACCGACGTAGTACCCAAAACAGTTTTCCAGCTCGGAGGCACTGACCAACCACAATCACGGTTAAAATTCGGATGACGACTAATTTCGATAGCCTCCCGTACTTTTCGCTGAATCACAAACTTTTATTTTGCCAGCACGGTTACCTTATCCAAACGTATATAGTGAGTCGAATCCGAATCCAATACGTGTTCCGTCACCGCAGAACCCCGGCTATCCCTGTTCTTCATACTACGTATGTGCTCGGACAATCTGCTGGAAATGTGTCGGCCCGTCTCTCCTATGTAGTTTTTCCCACAGGAGCAAGGAATCATGTATACACCCGGACTGTTCAAAGGCTCCCTATCCTTTGGCGAAAGCACCTGTCCTAGCTTCATATGAGGACGGAAAATCGTCTTAATGCAGTATCTCCGGCGTAATAAGTGTCCGATTTTATCCGTCACGCCCTTAATGTAAGATAGGTATAGGGGCAATCTCTCTGCCGTAGTTAAACAGGGACGCGCTGGGTACTGTTTTGGGTACTACGTCGGTGGACAGTGTGGACGAACCATTAGCGAATGATGTAGTGAGTGTTGTGTGCAACCCATCATTTGACAATAATGCCGTAAACGAGGGTAGCTTCTCGCCCCCCCTGCCGCTACCGGCGCCCGCGCCGAGTCATCGGGCGTGGAGGGCTGCGGCCCGCAGCAGTCTGCGTCGGTCCGTCACCGTCGACGCAAGCTCCTGATGATGCTCCTCGGTACGGAGTGAAACATGTCGAGCGTTTTCGACTTAAAATACGTGAGTGACCCGTTATTAATATATTTAATATGTCTGTGTCTCACGGAAGTTTTGTTAATTAGTATATAGTATATTAGTATTACTATAGTATATTAGTATGTAGTTCAAAATTTCAGTTTTTTCGTAATAGGTTGGAGTTCTTACAAATATATTTTTTATATGATTATTATTTTATAGTACAACAGCTATAGGTATATAATCAGCAACCTCATTCAAAAATAAACAGGAAGCCAAATCTGACCAACATTTTGATGTCAAAATGATGTATTTTTGTTATATATAATTCACCATAGTTCTGTGCCCGTGCCTCTCGCTTGCGCTAATACATGTACGAACAAATGCACGCGCAAATGATAACAAAATGACATCATTTTTATATCAGTTCAGTTCAGTTCATTTATTTTGTTAAACATAATACATAATTATTACATTTTGAACTGTGACTACAGGAATAAGATGGACGGTAATAATTTACCGGAGAACAGTTGGAGACAACCCTGGAAACACCGACCTCATCACCGGTTTTTGTTTCAGCAGATTTTTAGGCCTTGCACGTGAGGCCCATCACATTTCAACTATTAACTGGAGATGTTTCATAACTACGGGAAACTCTTTTATTGTGACATTCGGATTGCGACCATAGCGTAGCAGCGTTACTCCTTCAGTATTTCAGTTGGGACGTACGGATTAAGTGGTATTCCACGAGAATGGCGCTTGTAAATGCTAATCTTCTAAATCAGAAAATGCTGAGAAAGCGATATTTGGTCTGGTAATAACTCTAAACTTGGCTAACGAATTGGCAGTATGTTCTTGGGATTTTGTGTAGCTACCGTACAAGATAGACAGACAGACATTTTAACCGCGACAGAACCACGACAATGATAGGACATCAATGCAAGTTGTTGTCTGTGATATCGCCCGGTTGCTGCAATAATGCAGTTACAGCAATACTGCTGCAGTCAGGATCAGAACAAAACCTTAAATAAAAAAAATATTATTATAAAAAAAACCCGACCGCACACTAAAAAGAGGAAAACAAGCCCTACAAGAAATATTGTTTAATCAAATGCTAACCAAGCTATGGAATACCGTTTAAACAATATAAAATGCACTATGAAATGTGTTCGTAATCGATAGTTAAATAAATAAAAACTTAATATTGTCTTCGGTTACCGCGATAGTTACTCATGAAATAAAACTATGAAAACGGATTATATCGCGTATATTGAATTTATAATACATCCCGACGTTTCGAACTCTTTACAGCGTTCGTGGTCAACGGGTCACGAACGCTGTAAAGAGTTCGAAACGTCGGGATGTATTATAAATTCAATATACGCGATATAATCCGTTTTTCATAGTTTTAAATAAAAACTTATTCTAAATACTAACTAAATATAATTTATAAATGTTGATGGTAAGTATCGCAGGCGGGGACCAACAGAGGGTTACTTATAGTCATTTTGGTTGTTGGTTGTTAAGTTCACTATTTAGCAGAATGTTACTTAGGTAGGTATTTTCGTTGGTGGCGGTCGAGTTGGTCCCCGCCTGCAGTCGGGTATTTTGTTTTTTTATAATTTTTTTATTTTATTTATAACTTTTTTGTTGTTTTTATTTAACGAAAATTTTGTAAATTATTATGTAAGTACCATTTGAAAGTTCTACGACGACGACCAGATTCAAGACGAATCCCGTCTTGATCCCATGATCAAGACGAATCTAATGATACCTCATACATCAAATTCTTTCAAAGTGAAAGCAAAGAAAATATTTTCTCTGTATCCCGTAGGACTTTCGGGATAAAATCCTACGACACTCCCGTGATCAAGACGAATCTAACGATACCTCATACATCAAAATCCGTCAAGCCGTTTAGGCTACAGGAGGCCACAAAGAAACAGACATACATACATACTTACATACACTCGAAAAACATTACCCTCCTCCTTTGGCAGTCGGGTAAAAATGAGTTCACTAAATAATCTTCAATCTTCCAACGCGCAACGTCAAAACGTTGAAACAATCAATGGTTATATTTAGACACCTCACACGCCACGGTTGACGGCGTCGTAATTTGTCAATCGTAATTCCGGCGTCGAGAGGCATAGGGCGCAGAGAGAACCAAAGAAATGTTTCCCGTAATATCGGCGCGGAGCGACGCGACAAAAAGGCAATCGATCACGCTTCCACCTGGGTGGAGATGGCAATCCGAATGCGTGACACGCGTTAACTACCAAAATCGATGGTACACACATGGCAAAATGAACCTTTTCGTCATGACTACACAGCTCAAATTCTTGCGTAAGTTACAGTTATAAACACACGGGCTACATTTTACGCGATTCGTTTCGTCTGCCCCCTGCTTTTCGTCCGGGATAATGCTTCCTGTGATATTGGCGTAATATTTCTTTGCGATACCGTTTGTTATCTGCGTGTGGAACGGGCTCGTTTTCATCCATATTCGTTTGCCGAACGTTCGTTTCGGAGGTAACCTATAAATATTTCGTAAAAATGCGTCCAAGTATTAAAGTAGGTACTAAGGTAATTCGGTAGAAAAATGAGTTGTTAGGGTATAAATTGACGTAATTATAATTATTATGTTTAACGATTATCAGTTTTACATTAAAAGCGGCTTAAACAAACACAAAAAATTAAAAAACACAAAAATATATTGAATTTTAATTGCTATTTGACCCGACTAATATCATCAGCAAATAATTCTAGGTCTAACCTAATCAAGAAATAGGCATCACCGTGTATTAGGAAATCTGCTACTGAAGCATTTCATTGTGATAACTCACCAGTTGTTACAAGCTGCCATAAAAATATATAAAATAAAATTCTGCCTGCCCAATAAATAACTAAGTTCAGAATTAACGCCTAGTTATCCTTGCAAAAAAGGTTTTGTATGACCCATACTCATACTCATTTATTAATAATATTATTACATATTACACGTCAAAAATTAAATTACATGAGTTGAGACAGATTACATTATTTTACAGTTTTAGCTTTGTAGGGGAGGTAGGGGAGCATTGGGCACATTTTACTAAAGTCGTAATAAAACCATGAAATAAAACTATGAAAACAGATTATATCGCATATAATGAATTTATAATACGTCCCGACGTTTCGAACTTAGCTTTATCGCGTATATATATATTTGAAATTCCAACAGAAAGAAATTCTAATAAAATCATCCTTTTTGCAGATGAAGCATAAGGACCCTTTTCTGATGGAAAGCCACATATTTGGGTACAATTATAACCCAGAACACTTCGGTATAGGATTATAATCAGTCTCAACAATCTCAACATTGCAAGGGATTTTCTAAAGCCTGTCAAAAGTGCCCAAACCTCCCCATGGGTCAGGTGGTTAGGGCACCATTGTATTACTTCAATAGTAAATAATTAAACTATAAAAACCTTCTATACAATTAAGAAACAATCCACAAAACTTGATGGGTGCGACTCTGCATAATGCGTAAATGATAATAGGTTCAAACTTTATAACACAAACTTCCTGATAGAGAACTTGAATGCTTTTATTTTTGTTCAAAATTGCGGTGTTGTGAATTGTGATGGATTAAGGTTCCACATAATAGGTACTGGCGAACAAACGAAATGTACCTAAGTAGACATTAAATACAAGATAATCAATTCAGCGGTAAATCGTAAAGATAATCTCTTCACGATTTAACCGCTGAATTGATTATCTTGTATTTAATGTAGTAGAAGGGATTATTGCAAAATAAAGCACATAAAATACTTAATGTGTTGTATAATATTAAATGATTCTCCGTAAACTGCAAGTTGCACTGGCGTCATCTAGAGGTTGTGCCGTTCTCGAGAACGTTCTCCGTTTACTATGGGAAATATTCTCGAGCTAAAAATGTTTCCCTTGGAAAACGGAGAACGTTCTCCAGAACGGGAAAACTAGCGTGATTACATTGCGTCGCGTCGCGTTTCCGTAGTGTGTTTACGAATCTTCGTGTGTTCTTAATTAAATCATATTGAGACTCCGTAAAAGATTAGGTTCTCTTACGATTAATGTTATCATGTTTCTAACTGCTCTATCGTCCGAAGCACAACATCACGTTGTAAAAGGAGCACCCGTAATGACTTGGGGGTTTTATAGGTTCTGTTCTCATTAACAAATGACGTATGGTTATTATTCGATTACGTTTTGCGAGACGTGGATATTCTGGAACAACATATCATTATGTTGTTATGATAACTTTCTTATTCGTTTATCTTTGGGTTTGGTAAAATGATTATGTCGATAAAATTATATCGATATGTATGTTGTTCCAATAACACTGTCCATGTGATTCCTTTATTGAGTTTTCCTACTCCAGCACTTCAATCTGTCGATTAAATGACTGTCAGTATAATATTAACTTAAAATTTTATATTAAAGGAAAAAATGGAAAAAGTTACACTTCCGGCAGGATTTGAACCCGCAACCTCCGCAATCCGTGCGTTGCTCTTAACCAATTGAGCTACGCCATGCATTTTCCATTTTTTCAAAAAAAATTAATATTAACTTTATTTGAGTGGTGGCGCTGTAGTATATTTGTCTATAGGAACATTAAATATGTTCGAATTTCGAATACGCCAGAGCGATAGAGAGGCAGATTTTCGATAATTAATTTCGATTTTCGTTTTTCGCGGTAGGCCCCGCGCTGATCTCTACATATGTAAACGGCTAAATACAAAAAAAAAATTAATTACCAATATTTGTAAAATACCATGAGTAATATACTGAAAGATACATTTTAATTGACCGCGCGACAGTAGTGGCTCTATATATGATTGTAAAAGAACTGGACAAGTGCGAGTCGGTCTCGCCTATCAAGGGTTCCGTACTTTTTAGTATTTGTTGTTATAGCAGCAACCGAAATACATCATCTGTAAAAATTTCAACTGTCTAGCTATCACGGTTCATGAGATACAGCCTGGTGACAGATATACAGAAGGACAGACCGACGGACAGACAGGCAGACAGCGGAGTCTTAGTAATAGGGCTTCAATGGGGGATGCCGTTGAAAGATTATTGTTGATGGTATTCTGAATGAATGGTGCACTCTTAGATTCCAAACAATGAGATGACCCCATCATCGGAACAGTTTACTCTATTACTAAATACAGTGTTTAAATGGGAATCATATTGAGGGTATTAGCTGATAACGTAAGAATTCTGAAAATGAATCGTTCGCATTACCTATGTTTATCTTAGCTTAGGGTTCAGAGGAAAATATTGATAACCATCGCAAATATTGCCACAAATGTCATAAAAATAAAACATACCTCAAGTGCATACGGGTCTCTATTGTTTCCCATAAAGTTTTAAGTCATAATGTAGTTTGTTCGCATTTTCGTTAGTCATAATTTGGTTTTTCTCAGAAACGCGTAACTTTTCAGCTATAAAACAAACCTAATAAATATTTATTTCATACGTATGGGTAGTTAGCGTAGGGCGTAGGTTAGTATTTTATATGCACTAGCAGTATTGTACTTTAGATATTTTAAAAATAGGTTGATTAACGCAAGACATGCATCTTTAGGAATTTCGTACATTAGACATTTTGATTTTCGATGCTGTCTTTAGGATATTTGATTTTAGAAATTATGCTACAGTATACCCATTAAGCCACGTTTTATTAAGCTTGAAACATATATATAAGGTAATCTATTTAGATGACAAACATTTTTTTTGCATCCCTTTCTTTGATCAAGACGCAGATAGTTTGTAAAATGTTTGTATTTTTTTTGCGAACTTTTAGTTGATCTCATTGATCACCGTGATAGTTATTTAAAAAAAGATTATAAATAACAAATTATCTTCAATTTTGCCGAATAGGTCGAAACATTAAGGTGTTTCAAACGTCCCCACATAGTGTATCAATTAACACACCTATGGGGTCAATTGAACAACTCTTCCACATTCTCTTTAATTTCCTATCATTACGTAACAATGAGCGATAGGCTTTTCAAACACATTTTATTTAAAAGCGAAATAATACAGGCACATACCCTTCTAATTGTAAAAATAAATAGTTACAGGGGTTAAACAAAGTGTTTCCAACGTCCCCGTCCTACCCTACTCAACAAGGGACATACCTATTCACTGTCCGCCGTTACGGGACAGGTTACTAAATAAAAGCTTGTAAAATTAGATTAGTTTTAGTAAGGCACCACGATGTCATGTCAATTAAATTTGAAAAGATGAATAGAGCACTTCCCGTCCTCGTATTACAAACAAACTGAGGGTATTTCAGAGCTTGTTTGTTAAACATATTTTAAGTAAGTAGGAACCTAAGCAGATAATAAATATACTTTATTGTACGAAAAAAACAGACATAGGTATAATTAAAAGTACAAAGGCAACATTATCCCTAATATAAGGGATCTTTTCCAGTTAACCTACAATGTTCAATCTATTGTACTACATTGTACAAAGCTGTGTAAAAAGGCAAAAATACACGCCTAAAGTATCCGTTCGTTTTCCATTGATAAGTCGATCTGAAACCAAACTAACCCAGTTAACTGCCCGCGGCCGGTTGGCCGACCTGACCTCTGATAAATTATAGCCCGTATTGCCCCAAAAATATGCTGATTTTTCCCTCACACACAAACGCGGGGATTTGGTGGCGAATATTTTAATGTCAGCCTCATTTCATGGGAATCTAGGTGGCACTTATTTTGCTGGAATAAATTTTACACATACGACTCATTTTATACGAGATTACGTAGATACCTTGAAAGCGGTGCTGAAAATAAATAAATAATATTACTTTTATCCGTAACTTTTTTTTTTTCATGAGTCCGTTATCCTTATTGGCTATAAACTTATACAAATAAAACTCAATTCAAATGGGTGCTATTTAATTTTGACTCCATACACCAGTGTGATGTAACGACCGCTAAAATTAGACACACAGGCCATTTCGAACGTGCACCTGACATCAAACCGATACCTATTAGAAGGCATAGCTAAGGTAACAGTAGCTTGCGCAATGACAACGAAACGCTTTGTGTCTCTCTATCACTCTTCCATATTAGTGCAACAGTGACAGTTGCGTTTCGTTCGCTACGGAGCGTAAGCGATTGGCATTTTGGCTACGCGGCCAGTTACCTATGTACTTACCTATAGATGTCAATCGCGCTGGCGTCTCGCTTGCACTAATACATGTGCGGACAAGTATGAGCGAAATAAACGCGTGAGTGACAGCTAACTGTTAAGTACCTGAATTATGATCATTCTAGTATCAGCCACATTAACAGTAAAAAAACCAGCCAAGAGAAAGAGCATGTCGGGCCATGCTCAGTGTAGGGTTCCGTAGTTACCCTTCCATCACAATAGGCTAAACTAGAGCTATAATTAGGTATAGAAGATTGTTAACAAAGGGATGACATGATGCTTGGTGCCTTTCACCCGAGTTAAACAATCTACTTTTCATATCGAATACGAGGAAACCAAAAAGACGAGGCAAAGCATCATCAGGACTTAATTAATGTAATAGACTTATGGCCATGATTTTTTTCCTTAGAACTTACTTTCAATCGGAGACTTTGCATGTCTGGTCATAATAATCCATAGCTAAAACATTTCATTGCAATATTTATGAAAAAACACTTCAGGAAACTGCAGTAATTTTAAAATGATTTGTTCATTAAAATTTGTTAATTAAATATGAAAATCAGTGGTATTACCTCGTACTTTTTCGTTCTAAAAGTGCCAATAGTCCGTATTAACGGCATTACATTACTAATTAAGCCAATCGTCGGCCTAAATCGCATACCTCGTAACTCCATTTTTTTTGAAAATCATGTTTTGACACTTTTGGATAGTACTATTCTGAACGCATCTAACGGCAAAACTCTTAAATACCAAAAATAAACCGTTTACGTTTAAAAAGCAAAATAGAAAACCTCGCAACTCCCGACCGCCATTTTTGTAAAAGAAATACCTCGTATCTCCCCCCGCCGCCACTCCCATCAGTACAGTTTGCGATGGCGTTGTGACTGCTCGTCAGTTTTGCGTAAATATTTAGGAAGAAAACGGGTGCTGAATAACAGGTATGTGTATAAGGTTCTACGATTTTACTGATTGTTTATTCTTGATAGATATTTATCATATTTAAACTCATTAGACTATTGAAAATGTC
Source organism: Cydia strobilella (assembly GCF_947568885.1). Classification (NCBI taxonomy): domain Eukaryota; kingdom Metazoa; phylum Arthropoda; class Insecta; order Lepidoptera; family Tortricidae; genus Cydia; species Cydia strobilella. Next base: position 10,775,727 of record NC_086045.1, on the reverse strand, counting down.
CTTTGGTTGCGTGCCATGGACATACGAGGTTTGCTTCGCCTGGATCTTTACTCATGAAGATTAGTTACGTGGTTTTCTGCTGGTAACTAGTTTCAAGAGCTTGCCTCTGGAGGCACCTTGTGGACACAAAAAAATCGCTTTTCAAGCCACGAAATCGGCTCATCGTGATGAGAACCGCTCATCATAAACCAGAAGCTTTGCCGCATAAAATGTGTGTGGATCAATGTGGCTCTAGAATCCTCATTTCGGGATATGACTGAGATGCGTGCGAAGCGTAGGATTTGATTTCAGAGAGAATCCCCGACCGGGAGGATACAAAAGCCCCATCAGTTGTGGTCAGCTTCGTCAGGTGGCTTCTTCCAAGGGACTGGAAAAAAAGCAAACCCCCGACTGCTTGCTCAATGAAGCGTGTAATGGAGCACCGGAAGTCACGTCGTACTAGTTGCCGATCTTCTTGTTTAGAGCCCGTCGCTGTGAAGACTTCTTCCACCTTCTCTCCCTTCCTTCTTCTTCTGCAACTTGGCAGGTGGGTCTTTCCCATCTTTCCATTATGAGCCTGAGGGTTTCCTCTGAAAGCTTCGACCTCCCGGCTTTACGCTGTACTTCGCAAGATCTCATACCTTCTTTCCTGAGGATTCCAATCACATTTTTGAGGGTCTGGTTTATGTCAACGGCATTTGTGCTTTCCACGGCAGCGAATCGGTTCTCCAGGTTCGACTGAAATGCTTTAGATCCTACCATGGTTTGGAGTAGCCTAGGTCAGAAGTCGGAGCCTGGACTTATCAAACGGACACGTTCGAGCTTATGGTTGTATTCAGAGAGCCTCTAACAAGTCGGTGATCACTTCCGGTGTTGAACCTGTTGATCACTGAGACGTCTCTGAATATATATGCTTTTTGTGATCTCATTTTTTGTCATAGTATCTGGGCTCCAGCACGTCCACTTCCATGTTCCTTTGGGGCTATTTCTTGAATAAATAAATAAATATTATAGGACAATCTTACACAGATTGACAAAGTCCCACGGTAAGCCCAAGGAGGCTTGTGTTATGGGTACTCAGACAACGATATATATAATATATAAATACTTAAATACATAGAAAATACCCATGACTCAGGAACAAATTTAATATCTATTGTGCTCATCACACAAATAAATGCCCTAGAATGGTTGAAGAACGAATTCATCAAGAAAAGCCCCTGTCTCGTGAAAGTTGACAAGCATTAAATTTGCCCCCTATGATTCTGGCTACCCAAACCATGGGATCCTACTACCGACTCGCTGCAATTTTGTACTCCCACTTTAACGTGGGAAGCCAGAGGAGGCTTTTCTGTTTTTAAGTTTAATAAATATTTTTTAATTTGCAAGTAATTTTTTTTAATCCACAATTACCTTGTTGAGATCAAAAGATTATCCTCTATTTTTACGGATTTTTATAGCAAAACTCTTAACTCCCGATTAGCTTTCTAGAAATTTTGAAGAAAAACTAGTAACTCCAAATTTTCCAGGTTCAGGTGATTTAAAAAAAATAGGTTTTAACAATCTGATGGCTAAATTTAATTTAACATTATCTAAAAAAATACTAAGTAAGTCTTCATGCAAAATTTTTGGTAATGAAGTTTTTTGTGCCTCCTGTAAAATTTGGTCAAATTGAGTTACGAGGTTTGCGATTTAGGCCGACGCAATGAAACTGTTTTAGAGGAATTAAATATAAATATCAATTAAATGAGTAAAATAAGTAATTTATATCTTACATTTTACTCTATTTATATGAATAATGCCAAATACCCTTTACTTTTACCCTACTTTAAAAACCCATATTATATTGTCATAATAGCGTTTAACTGTGGCTGTACCTGTTTTATTGCTTTGAAGGGGAGACTTTTTGCGATAACTCAAAAACAGCTAAACTGATCATGTTCGCTATAGTTTTCATTTAATGTCTTTATTAAGCTCTATTTCTACGATTTTTTTCATATTTTTTTAAGACCCATGGTTCAAAAGTTAGAGGGAAACAATTTTTTTTTTTCGGATCGATTATTTCCAAAAATATTTACTTTATCAAATAATGTTTGCTGACGAACCCTATTCGTTTTGAAAGACCTATCCAACGATACCCCACACTGTAGGGTTGAAGCAAAAAAAATTACACCCCCACTTTACGTGTAGGAGAGGTACCCTAATTTATTTTATTGTACGACTGTCTGATTTATTGATTTATATATCCATGCCAAATTGCAGCTTTCTAGCACTAACGATCACGGAGCAAAGCCTCGAACAGACAGACGGACGGACATGGCGAAACTATAAAGGTTCCTAGTTGACTACGGAACCCTAAAAATAGAGTCCTATATTCATGCAATCGTCGTATTTTTTTTTCTATTATAAACCCTAAAAAAACCCTAGTTACTGTTGCAAAACAACATAACATTAAATGAACACATTAGCTTGTATCGCAACCAAGGATAAGAGTGTATAAATCCAATTTAACTTCAGACTTCTACCATCGGCCTGAGATCAATATCGCCTCCTTAAGGTCAACTTGTTGGGTAAATGATACGGTGGAGGGATAAGTTCGCAACGAATCGCTCCCTTGGTGCGATAGGGACTCATGTTACCATAAACAACTTGGTCGGATATGACTTTACATTACCAACAGTACGGTAACTGGATAACCAATGTGGAAGATCCTAACATAATACTTAGTTTGTAACTGGAAGTTAGTATTTTGGCGTCAAATGATTGATGTTCATAAAAATGTTCATGTTATCAATGTAATGTAATGTGTGTGTAATGTTTAAGTATTTGTATATTATATATATTGTTGTCTAAGTACCCACAACACAAGCCTTCTTGAGCTTACTGTGGGACTTAGTCAATTTGTGTAAGAATGTCCCTATAATATTTATTTATTTATCAACTAATAAGTTACACTCGAATGTAAAACTATTTATTTAAGTATCAAGTAATTTTCTATCAAGCAGAAACGTCTGTGAACGATGCTATTAAGCTTAGAAATAAATTAAAAGTGGAATAATTCATCCTTGGGCGGGACTTGAACCCACGACCACTGAATCACTAGTACAGTGCTCTACCATCTCCGTGATCCATCATGATCCAGTGGTCGTGGGTTCAAGTCCAACCCAAGGCAGTGAATTTTTCCACTTTTTTATTTATTTCTAAGCTTAAGTATATACTACTTATAGGAGTTACAGGTATTTATTATAAAGTCTATAAACGAAAACCGTGGTGTTAGTCTCTTAATTTTGTGATATATTATAGCTATCACGCAATTAAAAACAAGACAGCATTCATTTGTTAGATAAAAAAAATGTTATGGTGCAATTTCTAGAAAAACATTAATAACGGGTCACTCTGTACCGACTCCGTACTCCGTGTCTGTCTCATGGAAGTTTTGTTATTAAAAACATTAATAATTGAGTTAAGTGTTCTTTATTTACCTATTAATAAATAAGAAAGTATTTCATTAGATAACCAAATGATGTTGAAATAGTAGATTCACCCATTTCTGTCGAGGTAGTTTGGCGCTCGAACGCAGTAACTAATTTAACCATCTTCCAAGGATCGTAGCGTCATGAAAATTGGCAGCTGTATGTAGTTCTGATGACAATACAATAATATGGTACTGTCGAACTGATCTGATGATGGAGCCGGAAGATATGAACTGGAACTTCATGATGGAACATCGTATCATAGCTGTGTTTGAATTTGTTAGAAAAGTCTTGTAATTAACTTTGACCACGATTAGGTTTCAAGGTCTGATGATGAAGCCGGAAGATAGGCACTGGCATGCCATGATGGAATATCGTATCATAGTCGTATTTGGACTTGTGACAAAGGTCACGTAATGGACTTTGAGCGTGTTTTTCTAGTGTTTTTTAAACTATTAATTATTTATATTAGAATTATATAGCGCCCGGCCTAACGGGATACATCAAAAATATTGGCAATCCCACCGGCAATGCAGCCAGCAGCAATTGGCAAATCACTATTGGAACTAGGAACCCGTAGCACCGTCACCGTCTTGAGTCAAATAAGGCTTTTTTCATTATTATAAAATAAACGAATATTAAATTACGCTTTAATCCAGAAATCAGACTTGTCTATTCGATAACAAGCATTCACCCTGCATTGATAAAAGATTTTGCTCTGAATTATCAATGTGCTGAGGCCGAATGGAACGAGTGCCTCCATTGAAAGACCGAGCATATTTGAGAGAATGAAGTGCGCTTTCTTGTAGGAAATAGATGTTGAAACTGAATTCAGCTTAGTATATATGTAGATAAAAAAAAATGAAGTAGAGCTGACTTAGGCGGTTATCACACTGGATGCGATTCGCACGTCGCTCCGATGTGCGAGCGGGACGTCGCTATAATACGCGCATAGCGTTGTCTCGCTCAAACATCGGAACGACATGTGTATCGCATCCAGTGTGATAACCGCCTTATATGTAGAAGTAAAGGTACAAGGTTTTCAGACACATGATTTAAGTAAATAGTTTGCTTAAGTAAGCTTGTTTATTAATCTGAACAGCCGGCCTAGCCAAGGTGACAATCGCTATCGCTTCGACAACGAAACGCTTCGTGTCTCTGTCACTCTTCCATAATAGTGCGACAGTGACAGTTGCGTTTCGATCGCTACGGAGCGTTAGCGATTGGCGTGTTGGCTACGCGGCCTGATATTGCAGGTATTAAATAAATAAATAAAATAAATATTATAAGGACATTCTTACACAAATTGACGAAGTCCCACGGTAAGCTCAAGAAGGCTTGTGTTGTGGGTACTCAGACAACGATATATGTAATATACAGATAGCTAAATACATAGAAAACATCCATGACTCAGGAACAAATATCTGTGCTCATCACACAAATAAATGCCCTTACCGGGATTCGAACCCAGAACCATCGGCTTCATAGGCAGGGTCACTACCCACTAGGCCAGATCGGTCGTCAATATTATTGAGCATCATGACCGCTTGGCTGTGGAAGTTGGGAACGATCTCTATAACAGTCAAACTACAATCTCCGAAGCTCTGTATTTTGAAATGTTTGCAATCGTTTAAAACTTTTGAGTAAAGTGTACCGGATGTGATACAAAAATAACTCAAAACCGGCCAAGTGCTAGTCGGACTTGCGCACGAAGGGTTCCGTACCGCAAAAAACGGCAAAAAATCACGTTTGTTTTATGGCCCCACTTAAATATATATTTATTTTATTGTTTTTAGTATTTGTTGTTATAGCGGCAACAGAAATACATCATCTGTGAAAATTTCAACTGTCTATCACGGTCGATAAGATACAGCCTGGTGACAGAAAGACAGACAGACAGACAGCGGAGCAGTGTTGGCCGAAACGTTAATGCAATTGACCATTATCCACTACAAATTGAACCGTAAACTGTAACCGTCCGTTACGGTTTACGGTTGAATTTGTACTGGTTAATGGTTTATTGCAATTAACATTCGGTCAACACTGCAGCGGAGTCTTAGTAATACGGTCCCGTTTTTACCCTTTGGGTACGGAACCCTAAAAAACTAAAAGTACTTAACTGTCATAGAGAAATGATGTTTTAGTAAACATTTTGATGTAAGTAGGTACACAAAGTCTGGATTTTGCTTAAGTCCCGATGGTTTTCGAGAAAATGACAACAAAACAAAAACAGTAACACCAACTTTATATTAAAGGAAAAATGAAAATGAATGGAATGATGGCGATGAATTTTTCCATTTTTCCTTCTTGATAAAAAATTGATTTTGTAACATAATATAACCTCCTAATTTGGTTAAGAGAAAGTTTATGATTCCAATATTAATCAAAATAATCAGAATTTCCCACCTTGTAAAGTTTCTAAAAGTATATTTCAAACAAGAATGAAAAAAAAATGAGTAACAATATAATATATTTATGTTAGAAAAAAATGAGGCATTATCTTAAAAAATACTTACCCTACCTTAATATTAAATATGATTAAATATGAGGATATTAGGTATTATTTGTGGTATATTTTATTTACAAAAATAATTGAACGGTATCGTATCTGAAAGAGCCCAAACTTGGTATGTTTTGAAAATTGTTTTTATTTTTATTTAAAACACGTGACTGAAATGTAATGATGGCTCCAGATAAATTAAAGACAGAGGCTGATAAATTAAAACCGGCTCAGAATTGACAAAAATATGTTCAAAATGGTTAAATAAATATATTTTTTAATACAGTTGCTCAAAAAGTGCTACTTTTCGTGGCTGTTTAGCGTGCGGAAAGTTGATTTTCGCGAACTAGTGCTTTTTACTTTTCCAATTTTTTTAAATTTTTACTTGTTCCAATTCATGACTACTTATTGATGAGTGTTAATATTAGTTTCCTTTAAACATCGTAATCAACATAAAAACCTACTGTTAATGTAAGAATACGAAAAATATGCATATTTCATATTTTATTACTTACCTCTTCATCATTATAAGTATTATAACACGTTTATTTTTTAATGTTGAAAAACCGTTCTTAATAAGTTGTCTGAATGGAACGGAACGCCTGTCAAAGAAGAGGCGTATTTTCTTACTGCAAGAATGTTTTAAGTTTCCAAAGGCAACATTCGATATTGTTTTTATAAATATACGATACACAAATAATCGTAAATAACGATATTTAGGTAATAATAGTACAATGTTTTAATATTTACAATTGTTTCTGTCTTATAGAACATGCATTTGAAAAATAATAATAATAATAAAATGTATTCTAGTCGATAAAAGCTAGAAAAACACCTCTTCATAATGTCAATGTCAATGATGTCACAGAATTAATAATATAAAAGATTCGAATTCCATTCCTTACTTGTTGCTTTTCTTATTTTTTCGCAACTGTATTAAAAAAACGTCGTTCGATACACGTGCGAAAATGTCATTCTTCACTCGTCTCGGTACTCGTGGAGTAATGACATACTTTCCGCACTAGCATCGAAATGTACTATTTTTCCATACCAAAAAAGATGACGTCATAACTCCTCTCCTTATAATTTTCATGTTTTGGTGCTTCGGGTCAAACTGATTTATATGGACTAAAGATCAATCGTGCCGATTTTCATAGCTTTAACACCATTTGCAGCGTTTTTTGACGAACCGCTATCACCATAAGGATGTTTAGGTATACATATCTGCAAAACAACTACCAAATGTAGGACTTAAGTACAATGCCGACTCAACAAACTCCGGGTCAAATCGTGTCAGCCTTCCCGATCCCAAATTTATCTCCTTTATATACTCGTATGCAAAGACAATAAAATGCGAATTTAAATTGAGATTGATAGACATTGCGGGTCCATTGTGGGTCCCTAGAGACCGCCGGATATATAGGAACACATGACACTATTAAAACTAAATAAAGGTAGGTTAGTAGAATATTGAAGCTGCTTTATACTGATGGAATAACCTTTTTGGTTGAATTAAGTAGCTTTCCTTATGAAGCATGCATTTTTTGAGATATCGTAACGGCTGGGAGTTAAAACACCAGTGAGTCTGAAAAATTCACAAAATGGTACTAAATATATATTCAGATATAAATATATTCTTCGAACTTAAGAACGGAAAATATATATACATGCAACGCGTCTGGTCTGGTGGATCTGGTTAGAATTCCCGTTCTGGTCTATATCCTCACCATTCGGATCCGCCCAATTGGTCCTGGGGGGTAACCTCTTGTATTGGGTCCCTGCGCCACACATTGCGAAAGCTTCTGCCTCTGCTCTGCTTGCCATTTCTTTCGTAGCACCGGGTCAGGCAGAACTTCGCTCACCCAACGCCTCCAGTATTGGTTAGCATGGAGCTGAGCTATGCTATGCGCCATTGTTTTCGTAGAAAAAATCTCTGATCCGTCAGACTACAATGTGTGATCAAGGACCTTTTATTATATAGCAAGACCGTGTACTGAAGATTTTTGACTAATAACCATATTTCATACGTATTTAGCTACTATTAAGGTTGAGCAAAGCAATATAGAACAAGCGGTCCCAGCGAGAGGATAGTCGAACGGAGTGTGTCCTTTTCTAACAACATGGCCAGTATATGTAATTTAGTATAGAATTTAAGCCGCACAGACGGTAAGCGACCGGACGGCCTTACGCTGGTACCTTGGGCAAAAGGTCGCAGCCTGATTTGGGACGCCACTTGCGTTAGCACCTTTGCCCCATCCCACATCACTCATACCAGCAAAATGGCAGGTGCGGCCGCCGAGAATGCTGCAAAATTAAAAAATAACAAATATGCAAACGTGGTACCAACATACTACTTTATTCCGGTCCCTATACAAACGGCGGGGCCTTGGTGTGCGGCATAGGGGCTGCGACCCCCGTTCCGTAAAACTGTGTCAAAAGGCGAATAACAAAATGACAAATAATGGGTAGGTAGCTTAATATACTGTTGAAAACATCAAAGTAGGTCTGTACTGAAGTGCATCGCAAGTCGTACTGTCGGCCGCCGGCGAAGCGATTGATCACGTTGTGGGGCGCCCCTCGTCGACTCTCGAATAGTCTCGACATTCTTCGGAATCAGCCTGTCAATTAGATCGCAGCTTGCGTGAAACCAAATAACGTCGGTTGCTTTGAGCTAATTAAAAAAATACGATATTTTGAAAACCGATTCTTAATGAACGGAAATGGTAGTCACCGTGGGCAGTTTCTTCCTTAATATAGGTAGAACGAAAATTATTGTGTGTTTCACCATTCTCTTAATGAGGTAGTTTGTAGACTTGCACAGTACCATTACTCAGGTCATGATTTTAAGCTAGCATATGTATATTAATGTAACCTACGAGTACCTATATATTTGGTTGTTAACGTGTTGTTTATTAAATAAATAATATTATGCAGAAAAAGAAAACGATTTCTTTAGTGAATAAACAATTTTACTGTCATAAAATAGTATTTTATGCAATCGTGATATAATAGAGCTTTTGAGTCGAGTACTGTGTTTAAGCAACGAAGCTTGCTGAGTTGCTTAAGTAAGGTACGAGATTGAAAAGCTTGATTATATCACTATTGTATACAATACTTTTTCTACGAGACAAAAAATAATACTTTCAACTTGTAGAATTATATAGGTAAACAAACCAAAAGTATACAGCTAAGATACGCGAGCTGCCGCAGCCCGCGATACCTTCATACTCGTACGCGCCCCGGCCGCCGGGCGCGGCGCCCCCGGCGGGTTGGTCAACGACACCTCCTCGTAACTCATGATTCCCTGGTACCTGCTCCTTGCTAAATTCAATTTTAAGAGAGTTTCTCGATTTTGGCCACCGTAGCCTATGGACACTAACAAGCAACGCTAAGCGGTATTCGTAGGGTATGGATGTTGCTATATGAAGGGTGTCACATGCGCGTTTCTGACTTATGAAGCAATTGTTTCGACTACAACATAAAATAAAATGTTTTTGTTGGCCAACCAATCACAAAGCAGATGCGACGCAGCAGCGTGTTTTAAGTAGGCTAATTTGCATTGAATCGAGTGTCCTTAAACATGAAATATTTTTAAAGAAATATCGAAATGTATGAAGTTCTATTTTAAAAAAATTTATAATTGACTAAACCGTATCGATAAAATTCTTATGCTTGAGTCGGAAGTGCAATAGACTATCCAACGTTGAAACGAGTAAGGTTGTAGTGTTGCATATGAAGTTGTAATACACAGATTATAGTTGAAGAGTAGAAAAATTCTTTAGAACTACAAATACACCAACTATAAATATCTTCGATTAACACAAATCTATTTAAGTTATATCGTTATTTAAATAATAACTTTTTACAAAAAAAAACCGACTTAAAAAAGGATAAAATAAAATATTATCCTTTTTTAAGTAAATGCGTTATGCGTCATACCAACATCAATGTTTGAAGTCGGTGCCAAGCCAAATTTAGAAGCATACCATGATTTTGGTATGATTCGATAAGGATGCGCCTACGAGAATATAAATAACGTAATATAAAGTTAGATTGCCTATTGCCTTACACCACGGCAATGAACATTCTTTCTGCAGGTATAACTTAAGAACACAATGTCGAACCTTCTTGGCACAGTCCGTGCGCACGAACCGTCCGCACAGTAGTATTAAATCCAATGCATTTATTTGACGTCGTATATCTTCGACTCGCACTAATCAATGTGTATTTAAGCCATACCGTTACTTAAAAACCTGCTTTTTTGTTTTCTGTTCGCAGGGATCACAATTTTTCATTGCGCTACCTCGCAAGTTTACTTCGCTACAAGTTACGGTGTTTTCTTACTTTTCACCAACTTCTAAACGTCTAATAAAAAGGAAACTTTCGCAATAAACACAGTGGAGCCACTTTGTTTTAATCACTTTATTTTAACTGTCTTGTGCACGTGGGTTGTTAGACTATTTCTACCTAACTTCTTCTTCCTCGTTTCCTCAAATCCTCATGACTTGACTGAGGGTCGCGACCACGTTTTTATTTTGTGCACCAAGGCTCTCAATTCTGCATCTGATTAATTGGACTGCGTTGTGGAATACGCGATCAAGCGATAATCAGTTGAAATCGAGAACTCGAAAGATTTTAAATTTGAATTGGTTGTTGTTAGCTCATTTATAAAGTAAAAAATTCAATTTTTACTGGGATACTCTAAAAGTATTTAATAATTGTATATAAGTAAGTCGCCCACTACTGAGCATAGGTCTCTCTTCGTGTACGTCACGTCACTTATCCCGGTCCTGGGCTAGTCTCATCCAAAAGTTCCGGGCGAAAAAAAAACACTATACCTGTTAGTTTTAAAATTATTTGCGTTTTCCACTATTCATTTTTGCACTAAATCTACGATGATGGTAATTTATTTCGTAGTAACGTACTGTGCAACATGTTTGTCGCTTGATTCTTTAAGGCAATTTGTTTGAGGTGAAATAAATAACGGAATAAGATTAAATTCAGACATATTAATATTGTTTTAATGTAAATAAGACAAATACGGTATATTTGTTTGAGCCACGACAATTGTTAGGATACCTAATAACTGATATAGATAACAATTTGGTTAAGTATTAAATACAATAACATGATATTATATAAACAGCAAAAAAATCCTTTCGAGAATTAAACGAAATACGTCATCATTGGCACTCAGTTCTCAATCAAGCGAAATGAGATAATGTAATAACGAATTAAATGACAGATGTGGATGTTAAATCGATATTGCGTTTAATAAATCATTTTAAACTAAAATAATTAACGACAGATTTAAGGCGGTTAACCCTTAAACAGGTAGTGTACCTATCTATAGGAACCACATAACAAATTATTATTTTTTGACGAGCAGAGTAATTCAATTCAATTTTCAGGTAGTATGGCTCCATCGATACTGTCGATGATTTCGCCAACGTCAAAGTGGGATCCATGTGGGATCGAATTAATATTTCTTGATTAAAACATATCGGCAACGTGTTAAAGTTGATAACTCTCGTTCACCTTGGTGCAGCACGCTGGCTGGCGTTCCGCAAGGTGGCGTGCTGTCCCCTCTCCTTTTTTCAATTTTTATTAATTCTATCACTTCAAATCTCCTTTCTGCTTACCATCTTTATGCCGATGACCTACAAATTTACTCACATGGCCAGCTTGATGATTTACCTTCTGTTATTCACACCACTAACACCGACTTGGAACGTGTTTCAAACTGGAGCTCTTTTTATGGTTTAAAGGTTAATCCTTCTAAAACCCAAGTTATCATAATTGGTAGCCCAAGAACCATAGCAAGAGTAGACTTTGATAAATTACCAGGTGTATTTTTTGATGGGGTACTGATACCTTACTCTCCCCAGGTTAAGAATCTAGGCGTAGTCTTTGATCGCACGCTCTCATGGATACCGCAGGTCAGTGAAGTGAGCAGGAAGGTCTTTGCAGCTGTGGGTTCCCTACGACGAGTTCGTAACTTTTTGCCTTTTGCCACTAAAATTGCGCTTGCCCAGTCTCTCCTATTGCCCATTTTGGACTATGCCGATATCAGTTATTTAGATCTGACAGAACTGTTGCAACTGAATAAACTCGAGCGGCTTCAAAATGTTTGCATTAGGTTTATTTTCGGATTACGTAAATTTGACCACGTCTCGAGCTATCGTACGCAGCTCAAGTGGTTGCCTATCCGTTTCCGCCGCGACTCTCATATTCTTCATCTTCTTTTTTCCGTACTGTTTCTCCCAAACACTCCCTGCTATCTCAAAGTCCGTTTTAAATATCTTAACTCTGTCAGGTGCTCTCAAAATCTTCTACTTTACCCACCTCCTTCTTCTTCAAAGGTCTACAACAATTCTTTCAGTTTTCGCGCAGTTCGGTTGTGGAATGCTCTGCCCATCGATATTAGACGTGCTAAATCCCTCTCTATATTTAAAAATCGTTTAAAGGAACATTATTTATCTAAGTCTTAATCCTTCCGTGCTCTCTATGAAACTCACTGTTATGGCTACCTCGACATACCCGTATATATATATATAGGTATAAGTTATATATAAAATGTATGTATTAATTTATGTAGTGTATGATTTATTGGATAGTTGTAGTTTATGTATTTTATTATATTTGTCTAAATTGTTTTCACAAATTTTGCTAATTTCATTTTTTTTTTTGCGCCACCCGTACACTTAACTATGTTCGCCGTTTCGCTATCTGAAGGTTGTCTGGAAGAGATCGCTGTTTAGCGATAAGACCGCCTGTTGTAACCTACGCCGTTAAATTCCAATGTATTCTCTGTAACCTTTATTTTGTAGTGTGCAATAAAGTATTTTATTATTATTATTATTATTATTATCGGCCATCGGCCATAGCCAGTGTACGGTAAACAATAAAATTATGGGCCTCTAGGGCTCTAGCCAGACACGGTTAGAGGTAGAAATAGCAAATGCTCTTAGAGCACGACGTTTGTAAGAAATAAATTATATAATATTAATTTCGAATACGAAACACATGGTCTCGTAAATAGTAAGTGTATTGACCAACAAAATACGAGAACAGGTGGTTTATTAAAACGGCAGATCGTGACGTCACGTCCGAACGAGGTGGCGCCATTTCGCCAGGCATAAAAGACCTGGACAACTGGTTATCGGGTGCATATTCGGTTGAGCTGTGAAGCCGTTCACAAGTATTTCAAATTAGAATAAGTATTGAATTGTAAAAACAACTTATTAAAAAATAATAGTATAATTATCATTTTGTGGTAAATTATTTTAAACAATAAAAACCTAGTGACTGAAGTTCTGGTGTTATCGTTTGGCCACCTGATTCCTTATATCAGAAGTGGGCATACATGAAGTACATACTTACATGAACCATGATGGGACGGAGTAATAGAAACAAACCAAGTCAGACGTCTCGTTCGAGGGAGCGACGTTCACGCTATAAGGATGCAGTGCACGGTACATCCAGACGAAGAACGAGTCGGCGAGACAGTAGTACGAGTAGCAGAGAGCGATCCACGGAGTCTACGACAAGCCACCATGGTGGGAAGCGGAAGTCGCGATCGACGCAGCGCAGGTCGCCATCGAAACGACGGCGGTTCGAACGTCATCGTGAGAGCTTGGTACGAGAACGGTCTCCGCGTGCTTCTAATTCTAAGCGACAGAGTTACACACCAGCACGAGAAATACAACAGCAAGAGTCGATCACGGAACCAATGAAAAGGTTAAGAGGTGCTGAGCGGGCGGATGAAACGGATGCAGCGCCTGCACAGCGACAACGAGATGAGAGTGTGACGGAGCAGCCGGTGTTGGAGCCAGGAGAGAGACAGGAGACTACCTCAGCAACTTCGCGGGATAATGTCGAGGTACCGATGTTAACCTCTAGTTTGACCGATGTTGCAATGTTTTTTCAGAATTTGTTAAAGTCAAACACACATAAAATGTCATACGATAAAAATATCATTCCAAATTTCGATCCTGCACAAAAGAACCAAAAGATAGAAAATTGGATAGCTAAAGTAAATGAGTGTGCTAAAATTTATAGTTGGACGGATGAACAAACTTCTCATTTCGCGTTACCTAAGTTAGCCGGTTATGCTAAGAAGTGGTATGAAGGGCTGCAATCTATCCTTATGACGTGGTCAGAATGGCAGGAACGATTGACTAGGGCGTTTCCTTCAGAAACGAATTACGCTGCTTTATTAATGGAAATGTTAGATAGGTCATTAAAACACGGAGAATCGGTTGACGAATATTATTATGATAAAATGATTTTGCTTAATGCATGCGGCATTAAAGGTAAACAAGCTGTCGATTGCTTAGTTTATGCGATAGACGATAAGATCATGCGTTCGAGTGCCATGGCGGCCCGCTTAACGGATCCGGAGGATTTGTTAAAATTTTTAAAGGATTTTTTTAAAGAAACTAACCTGAGAACGTCTAAGCGACCAAATACAAGCGCTTCCAATGATATAGTCTGTTTTAAATGCAACAAACCAGGTCATCGCGCGATTAATTGCCGGAATTCTAACAAAACAGAGGTTTCGTGCTTTAACTGCAAAGAGAAAGGACACATATCAACTAAATGTCCTAAACCTATTACTAAATGTGATAACTGTAACCTGATGGGCCATAAGTCTAGTGATTGTTTTCGTAACAAATTGAATACTAAGAGTACAGAAAAGAAAACTATGTTTGCACAAAGCTGTAAACCTGATTCAAAATACTATAAGCCCGTGTTTGTAAATAAAAATATTGAATTGCAAAGCTTTGTTGACTTTGGAAGCGATTGTACTTTGATCAGACAAGATGTGGTGGATAGACACTCATTACCAAAATCAGAAAGTGATATACTTAACATAAAATTTGGACCTAACGCATATACACCCTTAGGACGTGCAAAGTTCAGTTTGACATTAGGGGAAGTCACAGCCGACGTAGACGCCTACATAGTTGACTCTACTGTAATAACCGAGGAAATTTTAGTAGGGCAGGACTTTACAGAAAGACCTGAAGTTTTAGCAGTGAAAACACATGAGCGACTAGACATACTGAAACTTGACACAAACAATACAAACATAGATTGGACAACCTTGGCGAATAATGTTGAACCGACTAGTGACAAAGTAGTTCTTAGGATCGTAACTGACACTAAGGTAGGCGCATTTGAATTTGTTGACTGTAAAAGTAGCGGACAAAGGAATTGTGACATTTTGATTAACGATAGTTTACGGTCTCAGAAAAACATGGATTATAGTGTAGTAGGGGGAGTCTATAGTTTGCATAATGGAGATTGTAAAGTTGCAGTATGTATAATATTGTCTTCGGTTACCGCGATAGTTACTCATGAAATAAAACTATGAAAACGGATTATATCGCGTATATTGAATTTATAATACATCCCGACGTTTCGAACTCTTTACAGCGTTCGTGGTCAACGGGTGACTGAGGAAAAATTACAAAATGCAAAAATACCCACATACTAAAATAATGAACAATCATAGACTACAAACTTTAAGGCTGGTTGTACATGCAAAATCGGTTCATAAGGCTAGTTATACACTATAATTATTTTTCAAGTAAAGATATATATATATACGCGATAAAAACTATGCCGGCTCCAACCCTACACCACGGACCCGAGAAGATTTAATTCCCTCCTAAATTGTAGGAGGGTATCCCAATATGGGACCGGCAACAAACTCGGCGGGACACATCTTTTCAAAACATCAGAATGTCCAGCATCATCCAACACTACGGTCTCACAGTCTATGTCTCGCTTGCTCCTTTATCAGGTGGACTACAGGATCCCAAGCTGGTGGTAGAGAAAAGCCATCTTCCCTATTAAAGTTTGGATATTTCTTAATCTCAATGGCCTCGCGCAGCATTCTGGGTATGTAACGCTTCTCCTTGGCAAGAACCAGAGGCTTATCAAACTTGATTGAGTGATTGGCTTTATCCATGACATGCTCACAGACAGCAGACCTAGGTCGACGGTGCTTGACATCAGCTATGTGTTCCTTCACCCGAGTGGAAATGCTCCGTTTCGTCTGCCCGACATATGATAGGCCACACTCACAGTCCAGCCTGTACACTCCTGCAGTCTGTAGAGGGGTATTGCATTTTACAGGCCTCAGGAATTGTGACATCTTCTTCATTGGCTTGAAATATGTTTTTATAGAAGCACGCTTCAAGATGTGGCTGATCCTGTCCGTGACCCCCCTGACAAAAGGCAGAATGGCAGGCCTGCGCTCAACTGTGGGGATCTTAATGTGGGACCTCTGGTTGACCCGCGGTATCCTGAGCTCGTTTGCCTGGAGTGCGCGCCTGGCATGCTGGAGCTCCGCGGCCAGATGCTGGTCATCACATATCCTCTGGGCTCTCTGAAACAAAGATTTGCCTACTGTAACAAGTTGACTGGGATGGTGATGCGATTTGCCATTTAAGTACCTATCAGTATGAGTAGGTTTCCTATACACAGTGCGACCTAGGGTGTTATCAGGATTTCTTTTTACCAATACATCTAAGAAGGGGAGAGAACAGTCTTTTTCCAACTCCATAGTAAATTTTATTTTGCTATGGATGGAATTTAGGTGATCCAAGAAAGTTGAAACACTACTTTTTGGAAGTATAGTAAAACTTTTACTATTACTACAGAGGTCCCACATTAAGATCCCCACAGTTGAGCGCAGGCCTGCCATTCTGCCTTTTGTCAGGGGGGTCACGGACAGGATCAGCCACATCTTGAAGCGTGCTTCTATAAAAACATATTTCAAGCCAATGAAGAAGATGTCACAATTCCTGAGGCCTGTAAAATGCAATACCCCTCTACAGACTGCAGGAGTGTACAGGCTGGACTGTGAGTGTGGCCTATCATATGTCGGGCAGACGAAACGGAGCATTTCCACTCGGGTGAAGGAACACATAGCTGATGTCAAGCACCGTCGACCTAGGTCTGCTGTCTGTGAGCATGTCATGGATAAAGCCAATCACTCAATCAAGTTTGATAAGCCTCTGGTTCTTGCCAAGGAGAAGCGTTACATACCCAGAATGCTGCGCGAGGCCATTGAGATTAAGAAATATCCAAACTTTAATAGGGAAGATGGCTTTTCTCTACCACCAGCTTGGGATCCTGTAGTCCACCTGATAAAGGAGCAAGCGAGACATAGACTGTGAGACCGTAGTGTTGGATGATGCTGGACATTCTGATGTTTTGAAAAGATGTGTCCCGCCGAGTTTGTTGCCGGTCCCATATTGGGATACCCTCCTACAATTTAGGAGGGAATTAAATCTTCTCGGGTCCGTGGTGTAGGGTTGGAGCCGGCATAGTTTTTATCGCGTATATATATATATCTTTACTTGAAAAATAATTATAGTGTATAACTAGCCTTATGAACCGATTTTGCATGTACAACCAGCCTTAAAGTTTGTAGTCTATGATTGTTCATTATTTTAGTATGTGGGTATTTTTGCATTTTGTAATTTTTCCTCAGTCACCCGTTGACCACGAACGCTGTAAAGAGTTCGAAACGTCGGGATGTATTATAAATTCAATATACGCGATATAATCCGTTTTCATAGTTTTATTTCTTAAAGTATGTAATCAATCCACGAAACCAATAACATTGAAAGCTGGATCCTTGTTTGTACGTGCTGATGCGGTCTCTGTTGTGGAATCTTTAGACGAATCAAAATTACTTTCTTGCAATAGAATAACTGATCAGGCTATTCTTATACCATTGACTAAAGATGATATTCAGATGAATCCAAATCTATCTGACGACCAATCAAAGATTCTAGTTGATTTGATTAATAAGTACAGGCCATGTTTTGCACAAAATTTATCAGAATTAGGATGTACTGATGCGTCAGAAATGGTTATTGAGCTTAAAGATCAAACACCAGTTGTCTACCGACCATATAGATTGAGTTATACAGAGAGGCAGACAGTTAGGGATATGGTAGCCGAACTTATTGAGAATGACATAGCTGAAGAATCTAACTCTCCATACGCGAGTCCTATTTTATTAGTTTCAAAGAAAAACGGTGGGCGAAGACTTTGTGTAGATTTTAGGGCGTTGAACCAAAAAACTGTCAAGGATCATTACCCAATGCCTAGGATTGAGGACCAGTTAGACATGTTGAATGGGAATAGATATTACTCAAGCTTAGATCTTGCTAGTGGTTATTACCAGATACCTATACGTGAGGACTGTAGACCATATACTTCGTTTATTACTCCGGATGGGTTATATCAATTCAAAAAAATGCCATTCGGGCTTGCCAATTCACCAGCCGTATTTCAGCGAACCATTAATAAAATATTAGGTAATTCCCGATTTAATTCCTCACTTGCTTATATGGATGACATACTAATACCTGGAAAAGACTTTACTGAACAAATAGTAAGATTAGAAAATACATTTAAACTGTTATTAGACGCGGGATTAACGTTAAATTTACAAAAATGCAATTTTCTTCAAGAAGAACTAGAATATTTGGGTTATGAGATAAGTGAGAAAGGAATTAAACCGGGAAAAGATAAAATTGCTGCCGTTGCACGTTTTCCAACACCACAAAACGTACATGAAGTGAGACAGTTTATTGGCCTAGCAAGTTACTTCCGGAAGTTTATTAAGGGATTCGCACTCATAGCTAGACCACTTACCGATTTAACTAGAAAGGACTATTCTTGGTGCTGGAAAGCAGAACAAGAGCAAGCATTTCATCAACTAAAAGAGTCACTTACGCAACGACCTTTGTTAGGTATTTATAACCCACAAAGCGAAACGCAGGTACATACTGATGCGAGCAAATACGGCTTAGGAGGAATCTTAATGCAAAGAGATTACACAACAGGCAATTTCCGACCTATAGCTTATTTTAGTCGCAAGACTAGCTTAGAAGAACAAAATTACCATGCGTATGAACTCGAAACCTTAGCTGCTATCTGCTCGTTACAAAGATTCAGAGTTTATTTAGTAGGCTTAAAGTTCACCCTTGTTACTGACTGTAGCGCATTAAGAGCAACCTTTGCTAAGAGAGATCTCGTACCTCGCGTAGCACGGTGGTGGATTGCAATGCAGGAGTTCGATTTTGAAATTCAATACAAACCAGGACACACCATGTCTCATGTCGATGCACTCAGTAGGAACCCTCAGCCTTGTGGACCGGAACCAATCAAAGACCCTATACCTTCAATATTGAGAATTACGCAGGAAGATTGGCTACTTAGTCTACAGTTAAACGACAGCGAAATACAGCGTATACGTAAAATTCTAGAAGATAAAGAGTATTCCGAAATAAAAGATAATTATTTGGTTAAAGATAACAGACTATTTAGAAAAGTAGGAACTGAGTTAAAATGGGTCGTTCCTAAAAGTGCAAGGTTTCAGCTGTGTAAGTTTAATCATGACGATATTGGTCATTTCAGCGTTGAGAAAACTTTAGAGAAAATAAAGCAGGATTTCTGGTTCCCTAAAATGAGAAGGTTTATAACCAAGTATGTCCGAGCATGCATTGAATGTGCATACAGTAAAGAGCCAACGGGACCTAAAGAGAGTCTATTGCATCCGATCCATAAGGTTGACAGGCCCTTTGACACTATACATATCGATCATTTAGGGCCTTTTGTAAAAAGTGCGAAGGGTCAGTCGTATCTCCTGGTATGTGTAGACGCGTTTACGAAATTTTGTTTGCTCAAACCACTTCGAAATCTTAAATCTAACTTAACGGTTCGAGCCTTAGATGATATCTTCACGACGTTTGGTTATCCCAATAGATTAATTTCTGATCGAGGAACATCTTTTACTTCAAAAGAATTTAAGAATTATTGTGAACGATCAAAAATTAAGCATATCCTTAATGCCGTATGTACACCTCGGGCTAATGGGCAAGTAGAACGATATAATCGGACGATACTTGATTCACTGACAGCATACGCAAATAAGTTAGGTGAACGATATTGGGATACTGTTTTAGGTAAGGTGCAGTGGGGGTTAAATAATACCATGAATAAGGGGATAGGCAAAACGCCGTCAGAAGCAATGTTTGGAGTTAGAATGGTCAGTAAAGGGGATAATTCTTTTGCAGAAATATTGCACGAGACACGACAAGTCGGTACTATAGATGACATTAGAGAAGAAGTAAGTTCGCACATTCGGAAAGATCAAGCGTCTCAAAAGATACGGTATGACAGTCATAAGATAAAGGCTAGAACTTATAACGTAGGAGATCTCGTGAAAATACTAAAACCAACCCCAAGTAATGAAGGTCAAAGTAGGAAATTACTGCCCAAATTTACAGGGCCATTTAGGATTACAAAAGTTCTCGAAAATGATAGGTACGAAATAGCTAGTATTATAGGGTCTACTATTACACAGAGAAACTATTGTAATGTATGGGCAGCTGATCGTATTAAACCCTGGATAAATACGCAAACTGATGATAATGGTAATGATTGTACGAGTAGTTCTGAATCCGAGAGTGGTAATAATACTAATAATGAAAATTAATGAGTTCTTGGTGCAAGATTGAATGAAAACAAAAGGAGATCATAGTGTATTGAATATAAAGTGATTTTATGTGTGTTTAGTATGATTTTACTGTACTATATGAGTGAAATAATGTTTGAAATGATAAGGGCTGGAAATAGTAGTCGTACTAGAGATATTGTATATATGAAGTTGATTCGAGTGGTTAGCAGAGGCTAAGTGAGAAGAGATAATCGTTAGCAAGTGAGATTAAATCGATTTGGATTGAGATTTATTTATCAAAGATTACCTCAAACTCGTAATTCATAGATGATTGGCTTATTACCTAGAGTTACTATAGTTATTGCCTTTGCCAGTAATTATTAGTAGTAAATACAATTAAAAAAATATATATATTAGATAGTATGGTAGTATGGTTAGTATGGTAGTATGGTTAGTATGGTAGTATGGTTAGTATAGTAGTATGGTTAGTATAGTAGTACGGCAAGTGTGGAATGACCAAATGAATAATATAGTTGATGATGACGATACGGATAATATGTAGTAACGATTGAGTGTGATTCAAGTAAATTTATGTTAAAAAAAAAAATGTGGTAATAATTTAAGTATATCATTTTAATTATTGTGTAATCTTTAAAGATATGTATTGACGACTTTGTTAATCGTTAAGTACCTAAGTTTGGGACAAACTTGATGTCAGGAAAGGCCGAATGTAAGAAATAAATTATATAATATTAATTTCGAATACGAAACACATGGTCTCGTAAATAGTAAGTGTATTGACCAACAAAATACGAGAACAGGTGGTTTATTAAAACGGCAGATCGTGACGTCACGTCCGAACGAGGTGGCGCCATTTCGCCAGGCATAAAAGACCTGGACAACTGGTTATCGGGTGCATATTCGGTTGAGCTGTGAAGCCGTTCACAAGTATTTCAAATTAGAATAAGTATTGAATTGTAAAAACAACTTATTAAAAAATAATAGTATAATTATCATTTTGTGGTAAATTATTTTAAACAATAAAAAGCTAGTGACTGAAGTTCTGGTGTTATACGTTTGGCCACCTGATTCCTTATACGTTGTTCGGTGGTTGTTGTAGTTGTCTCGTAAAACCGATAGCTGGATTTTAGGAGAAGCACGTGGACTACCGGCCGTTGACTCCAAAATGGTGGTTAAACACGCTTTGAGATTAATTCTCCATTCACTGCATACTACCACATTAGATTACTGTATAATAAAGCTATCGATATTACACATTAAACAATATTAATGAGCAAAACACAGGAATTAATCACGAGGCTACTATCAAGATGGCGTTCGAACCGAAAGTCGACGAGCAGAGTAAATACAACGACCGAAAAATGTCATTTCCGCAATGTCTATAAAGTGGGTGATTTCCGAACGTAAAAAATGGGAGGTGTCAAAACAAATTTCTTTGACATTTTAGTTGTCAAGTTCAAATCCACAACAAATGGCAGTTTTGTACGTTTCTCCCGCTATAAAAGTTCGCTACGCCGAAAAAAATACTGTGTTTTGTGTTGTATTTTTGTGATAGATTATTAGATATTGTATGTCTAGAAAGTCATAATTTACCTTAGTTATTCTTTTCTGGTAAAGTATTCGCTCTAAAAGTTTGTGGTTCGTATGAACCCTCTGCCCGTTTGGGGCATGTTCAAGTGGTTTCTAGGTGGCCACTGCCCTGCAGGGAGTTTACATGACATTTAAGGGTAATTAAAAAAAAATTGTTACTATGAATTAACCCCCAAAGTACAAAAGTAATATATTTTCCTTTGGTTTTCAAATTAAATATTTATTCAACGGTTAATCTTACGAGCCACGACATCCGCGCGAGCCAAGCAAGTGCTGGCAGTTAGTGCATTTTGTGACGCAAGTGTAAATGTGCCGTGCACGTGACTTACCCTTAAAACTACTCTGTATACCTAACAAGGCAGTGGCCATATAGCACCATTGGTAACGGGCACTGGGCATATAAAATACCACCGGTGTTTTTTTATTGAATTAAAGATAATAATAAAAAAACATGAAATTACTTTTCTTATAACGCTTCTTATTTCTTATCTACCCGAATCAGTAATCAAAAGTAAACAATGCGTCAGGCCTGTTTTACGGGTTAATTCGTTTTTGCAATTTAAAATGTATGTTTATTATAATTTGTAAAAGTAACTTTGGCGCTCAGTTCTTTTTTACGTAACGAGTATAGGGGCATAGGTCCCAACATATTTTAAAGTGTAGCTTTATCCTATATACCCCCTACTACGGGTTACTAGACATGATTTTTGAACACAGAAATAGTCGAGCACATAGATTTCCATAAGTACCCATTCTTTTTTTTTGTCGCTTAGGTCGTTATTCCATAACGCATTCCATTTTTTCTCTCGCTCACCATTCTGATTTTCCGCCGTTCTAATAATAGGCACCTGTGTAAACCCTGACAGGCCTTCTTTACTTTATCAACTTAGCGAATCGGTGGATGTCCACTACCCTATCCTCCACTCATCATAGCAACTACAATGCCTTTTTAGGGTTCCGTACCCAAAGGATAAAAAAGGGGACCCTATTACTAAGACTCCGCTGTCCGTCTGTCCCTGTCCGTCTGTCCGTCCGTCTGTCCGTCTGTCTGTCTGTCACCAGGCTGTATCTCATGAACCGTGATAGCTAGACAGTTGAAATTTTCACAGATGATGTATTTCTGTTGCCGCTATAACAACAAATACTAAAAACAGAATAATATAAATATTTAAATGGGGCTCCCACACAACAAACGTGATTTTTTTGCTGTTTTTTTCCGTAATGGTACGGAACCCTTCGTGCGCGAGTCCGACTCGCACTTGGACGGTTATTTTCCAAGTTATCTGACTCCCGTGTGGCCATGTATCCAAAGTAATTAAGGATCCGCTGGAGGCAAATGGTTGATAAGCGGCACTGGACTTTAAGTTTCGTCAGGATTTACGCATTAGTGCGGCGTACCGCCCTGGGAATCCCTAACATGTTGCGCTAAAACCACATCTCAAATGCGTCAATTCTACTCCGAGTCGAGTACTCGCTTTCAGAATCCAGGTTTCCAAACCATACAGGAATATAGAGAAGACCAGAGTAGCTTGGTTGCTGTGCTGATTACTCTGTTTCGCCAGATCTTCTCTAACCGTTTAACCGCGGCTTTTGCTATCTGAGCTTATAGCATATACTCTGAGCTTATATATTATAGCATAACATAACTTACTGAAATATTTATGAAATGATAATATAAATATAAATGATAATATCATTATAAGCATAATAAATTTCATCATACATAAATATATTATCTTCGTGACTTTAGAGCCGTATTTGAGAACTGCTTTGAGATTACTTTTAAAACACTATTACCTACTTGTAGCAAAGGTTATAAATAACAATAGTAAACAAATACGTACATATTTACTTACGTGTATAAGCGAAACGAAAAAAAAAAGTGTTTTGGGAGTATCATATGGTGGCTCCTATATGTGCCGGACGTAGACTAATAAGATTACACATAATTATGGTTTGTGTTGTGTTAGAAACGGATTTCATCTATTATACGTCGTTTTTATGAGATCTGTATCTTTACCATAGCTCCGTTACGTTTCCAGCCTGACAACCACCAGTTTCGCTAGGCTGTCTCGGTACCGGAAACGGTAGGTACTAATAGATAGCACTAAAATACGAAACGATAACCGACAAACTAGACGACAATTAAAGCATTGTTTTGATATGATAAGTACCTACTTACACATACTACTACTCATACTAGTGTGGGCACCTGCCCACACTAGTATGAGTAAGTGGGTTAAACCAATATTTTCCAATTGCCAATGAGTCCTGGGCCGTGTTGCATAATAAACTACAACTAATTTCATAATTTTAATTTAATTTTCATTTCTAATTTCACTTATTAGAAAACGAGTACCGCTTGTAATATTAGTTGTAGTTTATTATGCAACACGGCCCAGGTATAAGAAATTGACCCAATTAATTAATTGATGAACGTGTCGTAATCAGGTCATCCGACCTGGTGATATAATTTAATTGGGCCAACTTTTCAATTACTACACCAATGAGCAGTCATTTGGCGGTATCCAATCCATTTGATTAGTTTGATCTTAAATAAGAAACAAAAATATGTTGAATGGTCATAAACAATTAGTTAAAAAAAGAAATTGCAAGAAATACATAAACAAAACATGCGAACCGGCGCCATGACAAGCACAGCAATGTGGCTGACAGTTGATTTGGCGTGAACTTGACAGATAAAATATAGCACTGATGTTTTATTTTGTTTGCTTGGTTTGTGTACCAAACTCCATACAAAAGTTTTTTTGTTCCTTGTTGCGTCAGCCTGAGACCGATGTGCAATACTTATCTAACGCCAGGGGCCCGTTTCTCAAAAGCTTGTAACTTGTAATACAAGCAGATGTCACTTTTTGACAGCTTTTGTTAGAAAGGGACTTCCACTTGTATTATAAGCTACAAGCTTTTGAGAAACGGGCCCCAGTGTGAGGGCTTGATGATTGAAACAACGACATTTTTGAAGTGTTTTTTTTTATTCATGAGGCGCTATCTTACTCTAACATAATTGTTTTTGTATATGTCTATCCTTATTACTCTTAAGTTGTTATTACATATCGATTATGAGTATTGGTATTATGGTTCGACCTGGATATCCCCCACCAGGCCCTTACGCCAGGTGGTACTTGCCAGTTCAAGTAATATTTTGGCTACAACTTAAGCGTATACGCAAAATAATAGTAACATACTCATATCACAAAAAATCACCAGTAAAAATGCAAGACTTAAGGAAAGAGTGGAAATGATTACACGTAATTATGATTGCGTCAGATAAGCAAGTTTTCTCTAAATGAGAAACTAGGTCAGCCATGACAAGGATTGATTGAGATTTATGACAGCTGCCGTGCTTGTAATTAGCCACCTGGAGGGAAATAATGAAAGGATGAGGTTCGAGCCGTTCGAGGGCGCCAAGTGCGCCAACGGGAATCTACTACATTAGCCACTGCTGTCCGTTTATCTGCGGTCTGTGTCTCATCAACCGTAAAATTTAGATAAACAAATTACATTTTAAGACACTATGTGCCTATGTATTTGAGGTCGAATGTACAAGACTTGAGTTTATAATAATTTTTAAGAAAAAAAACCGACTTCAATGGGGGATGCCGTTGAAAGGATACTTATTGTTGATGGTGCACTCCAGACAATTAAATAACTAAAAGGAGGTAAAACCACCCACTTTTCTAGTAGCATTTCGTTTCTGTAAGGGTCAGAGTTCTAACCTAACCTAACCCAATATTCTTATAGCATTTCGTTTCTGTAAGGGTCACAGTTCTAACCTAACCTAACCCACTTTTCTGATAGCAGTTCGATTCTATGAGGATCGCAGTTAAAAAAAAGTCCAGGTCCCTCGGTTCCTTATGGATCCCATCATCAGAACTTGAGCTTGACAAAAATGTGTCTTGAAAACTTAACTTGCTTAACAAACATAGAAAAGAAGACAAATCGCCAAACGTGAACTATGCGTCATTAAAGAGTTCCATTCTGATATTTCTGATCATCATCAGCAGCTCCACTTCAGCAAATGTCACTTTTTTAAATGGAAATGCTGGATTTGTTGATGAAAATACCAAAATCACTATATGTATGCCTTTCACATTTGAAGAGTTCCTTCGATTCCTCATGGATCCCATCATCAGAACTCGAGCTTGACAAAAATGTGTCTTGAAAACCTAACTTGCTTAACAAACATAACGAAGAGGACAAATCGCCAAACGTGACTTATGCGTCATTGAAGAGTTCCGTTCTGATCATCATCAGCAGTTCCACTTCGTCAATTTGCATACGAATCAACGTCTTCTCTGACAATCACGTTAGATAAATACGTCTTAAAAAATTAGTCACATTAAAACTGAAAGAAGTGCATCATATTTACTGCATTACAAAAATGATGAAAATCAGACGAGTGAATTGTAATTTAGAAAAAGAATGAGGGGTGAAATTATCTACATTAAAGTCAGTGCAGTGAAATTAAAGAATAACAATATTTGTGTCATCTTAATAATAATAGTTCCTAACCAACGTCTCAATTCTCCAGGAACTTAGTATTAAAATAAACAGCGTCTTTCCTCCATCGTCCAGTGTCGTACTCTCACTTTCTTTGGACATATTACACGTCGAGACGATACATCTGTGGAACGATTTGTAGCGCAAGGAAAACTCGCAGGCAAAAGGCGCGGTAGGTCACCAATGAGTTGGTCAGACTTAGTCAAAAATGCACTCATTGAACCACTCCACGAATGTACAAGAAGGGCTACAGTACGGGAAGAATGGCGACGGATTGTGAAGCTTGCCATCGCCCCTGATATGACGACCACGACCGCTCTGACAAGAGTGTGACGACAAAGAAGAAGAATGCTTTGTTCCTCGTTCGCAGATATGTAATCTAAAAAATAATAAAACAGAGGTCTTTAAATAGACAATCATCGGCAAAGTCGTTTATGTAGTTATATTGGGCAGGCAATTTGTAGTACAACCTAGGTAGTATCTTGGGGTCCCTTTGTTTGACATAATTATTGAAAGTCATTATGTAATAATGCATATAAAATGTAAATAAAGTGAACTTTATTTACATTTTGCTGTCACGCTAATCAGTTCTGTTTCATTGAAGGATTGGTTGTTTTCATACAGTCATTCAGCATAGGAGGACGAATTAGGGTGACAGATAAATGAGAATAAAGTTTTACTTTTTCTTCATAGTAAATGTATGAAAACAGTTTTTTTTAATTTCTGGCTTTTTTGTACATTACCAAAAGTTGACCCCAAGGGAACTATTGATACTGGATAGAAATGAAATCGATTGACATAAAAAATACATGTAAAAAAAAACTTTTTTCATTTTCATACAACTTGTATGGGGAAAGTTTTTCTCGATTTATGGCTTTTCTAGCCGGAAATTTCTTTTTGGTCCCATACAAGCTTTTGATCCTGGACAGGAATGGGATCGATTAGCATAAAAAAAAAGTTTGTCAAAAATGACCGTTTTCTCGCACCCTGTATGTTTTTTCCAAAATCTGTAAACGCCAATCTTCATTAATTTGAAATCGAAGGAAGGTCTCCTAAGACCATTTTAGCCTAGCAACACGGGATCTGGTAGCTGCCCTCACTGACCCAAAATCTATTTCCACCCCGTATATACAAAATATACGCCGTGAAGCTAAATAAAAGTGTGTAAAACGCAATACAAATCTAATAGTCTAATGAACGTGTCGTGTGGATTCAGCCCACTTTACAGGCCCAGGAGGCCTTAGTAGGTAGTAAACATGCCTACACAGGTGAAGCCGATGGTCCTAGATTCGGATCCCGGTAAGGGCATTTATTTGTGTGATGAGCACAGATGGTTGTTCCTGAGTCATGTGTGTTTTCTATATATATAAGCATGTATTTATTTGTATAAGTATGTATATCATCGCCTAGCACCCATATAGTACAAGCTTTGCTTAGTTTGGGGCTAAGTTGATCTGTGTAAGATGTCCCCTAATATTTATTTATTATGTATCTATTTATGGGATATCGCCATCTTTGGCGTTCATTGTGCGAGCGAGACGCTCGGTCGCGCGAATGATAAAAAATTACATCATTTAGTTTAGACAAAATAAATGAACTGTTTTCTCGGAATGAAACTGAATATTGCATTTGTCCCAATGCCCGCTGTAAGCCCTCTCGACATGGTAAGAATCTGGCGAAATTCAACGATAAATTTAAATCGCACTTCGTGCAACTGACACATTTACTTGCAACTTCCTCATTGGCGAAGCATTCCGCTACAACTACAATACGTACCTATATTGTGAACTTCAACGTCACGTCACGTGTTGGCTTGGCAATAACGATGGCTTCTCCCCGATATATTAATTCAAATGAGGCAATTGAAAACAAGTAGATATTGAATTATCTTAAATAGGTAGATAAAATTGGTTTTCATAGATAATTTTCGACTAGATACCGCTCTGAGGTAATCTAAAACCTGCCGTTTTGGTGCATAAAATTGTACCTACACGCTTATTTCATACTATCTTATTCTTCTTCTTACTCTGTAATTTTTTCTTTTCTTTCTATTATATATTAGGTTTGTAAAAAAATCGTTACTCTAAAAGTCCCGTATAATTTAATAGGTATTTTTTCTTACTCTTCCATTTGCTAAAACACCATATATTTTTGAACAAGAACTGTAGAGTTAATAAAAAATCTGAGTACCGGTCAATGGCAACGTAAATACCATCAGTATTGATAAATGCGGCTTGTTAGTCCGAGCTGTCCGCCATCTTGATTATCGGAGCGCTAACAAGATGGCGATGGCGTAAAGTATCACTAAATTTATTACACCGGCTTGTCTAGACGAAAGGATGTATGTTTTAGCTAAACCATGGTACTTAAGTCTTTAAGTGGTAAACGTCCGTTGCAAGCTAGACGGTTCATTGGACCGCGGCACGAAACAGATTGTTACATACATCCGATGCTTGGAGATTTTAGATAACGCGCATGACTAAAGTGATTAACAAAAGTATGTGGATGTTAAAATCATTGTTACCGTTCATCACCAAAACCGTTAAAAATAAATGGATACATTATTGTTACAGTCATGCCAAAAGTTAACTTACAAAAAACGTAACTTTTTACAAAATACTGTAGGTTTTAGCAACAAAACCTGAATCTGAATTGTCTTGATAAAAGTATGAAACTTAGCATAGTTGTGACTTATGTTAAAATATGCCAATTCAATTAAAATTAGAGAATCCTCTGGCGCCCGAGAACTGTCACAATTTAAAAATAGAAGCCGGGCAGAACTGTATTTTAATCCCCCAAAAGGGGAGGGGTGGGGGTCCCTAAGTAAACCGGCTTATTTTGACATAAGGAAAAACTGTGCCAAGTTTCATACTTTAGCCAAGAAAAGTTTATACTTCAATAAATGGCTTATGGGCAAACCTTGGCTTTTCGGTGATACTTGGTAATTCGGTGATACTACGATATTATCTTACACAGCTCTCACCATGACGAAATACAAGCTATAAGATCGATGGCAGCTATCAATTTTGATGCATGCAATCGGGTTGGCAGCGATTTAATTGCTTACATTTCACCAGTGTGAGCTTAGCGTAAGATAATAACGCAGTATCACCGAATTACCAAGTATCACCGATAACCCAAGGTTTGCCCTAAATACTAAAAATACAAATAAATTTAATATTATTATACGGACAATCTTACACAAATCGACCAGCTCCCACATCATCTTCCTCGCGTTGTCCTGGCATTTTGCCACGGCTGTGGTCCGCTTGGCAACTAATCCCAAGAATTGGCGTAGGCGCCAGTTTTTACGAAAGCGACTCCCATCTGACCTTCCAACCCAGATGGTAAACTAGGCCTTACTGGGATTAGTCCGGTTTCCTCACGATGTTTTCCTTCATCGAAAAGCGACTGGTAAATATCGTACATCAGTTCCGAAAAACTCATTGGTACGAGCCGGGGTTTGAACCCGCGACCTCCGGATTGCAAGTCGAACGCTCTTACCATGCCCATGGTCCCACAGTAAGCTCAATAAGGCTTGTGTTGTGGGTACTAGACGACGATATATAGGTATAATTAATATAATATATAGTTATATGTAAATACGTATATACATAGAAAACCATAACTCAGGAACAAATATTTGTGATAAACACACACACAATTAAAATGCCCTCACCGGGATTCGAACCCGGGACCTCCTGCTTCGTAGGCAGGGTCACTATCGACTAAGCTAGGAGGCAGTTTATATACCTAGTCTTCCTGTATTTTAGGGTTCCGTAGGTACCTCAAAAGGAATAAACGGAACCCTTATAGGAACTTTATTGTGTCTGTCTGTCTGTCTGACTCGGTTTTTGCTTTGACAATAGATATGGCTGCCCTTTTACTTTCCATATCTCACCATACAAAAAAATGCCATTTGAATTGGAAATCTATAGTGAAGCAAAAGAGATATTACTCTTTTCCTATTGCAAACGGTTTAAATAACATTGAAGTAATTAGTTACGAGGTTCATGCAATTTTACTGGAATTAGGTCAATAGAGATACCTACCTCATCTTGGCATTGTCCTAGCTACCTCTATAAATCCAAAACGCTGCCATAAAACTGCAAAAAAGGCTATTACCGGCGACCAAAGATAATTCTCAGCCGTCCAAAAAGGCACGAGATGCGACGCAACTTAATTTTTCATGTCATTAAACCAGGAGTCGTATTACGCACACCGTTACATTTAGAGGCTGGCGACGTCACTCCCCCTTTGGCACAGATTAATAATATTTTTCAATTCTCATGCTCTGAAAGAGGGTCATTGTTGTTCTAAAAGGTGTGCAAAAAATAATACGTGTCTGCACTACAGCATTTTACGTTCCAAGTACGTTTTTTTTTTTAGAATAAGCAATTGAAATTTGGGTTTAAATGAATTTGTTATAAAATTTCCATTCTGATATTTAACTCCCCATTCCATAAATAACAATACTTTTGCCTAAATTGTTAACTGAAAGTACCCTCAAGAAATACTATAAAAATGTTAACTTAGTCATGTTTTAAAAAAACACATGCATTTTACTTTCCTCGTATTCGAAATGAAAAGTAGAGTGTTTAACTCGGGTGAAAGGCATCATTTCAGCCTCGGATTATTGGCGCTCACTACGTTCGAGTACCAAACAACCTCGGCATAAGTGTGTGCCTTTCATCCCTTGGTTAACAATCTACTATTAATAGATATGTTGATAATGCGTAAATAATGTAACTTTAGTATTAACCGGTGGCATATTAATTACTACAAGTGCTTACTGGGGCCGTTTCTCAAAAGCTTGTAGCTTGTAATACAAGCTTCTTATAAAAGCTGTCAAAAAGTGACATCCGCTTGTATTACAAGTTACAAGCTTTTGAGAAACGGGATCCCAGGTCTCCATCTTACATGCTAATTCGAGTTTTAAGTCAAAAATGATGTTTTTGGTTGAATAAATGTCACTTTTGACACTGACAGATCAGTATCATATTGGAAACAGATCGAATAACTAAAACTCGAATTGGGCTATATATTATTTACAAATATTGAAGCAATTAACATTTATAATTACTTCTAAAGCACGTACACAGCACCTTTTTCCAATTAAGTGAATGTAAATATTTGGGGAAGACGTTAATATATGTCGGAGAATGGCTAAATTGTGCCATCTATCGTCTTTAAGCGTTTTATCACACAATCTTTGACAAATAGAGCAAACTAGGGTGTTCGACGCAGTTCCGCCAAGGCGTCATAGAGTGCGCTATCAAAAACAAATGATATCCAGAACAATTAAAGTTATGCTATCAATCAATCTTCAGATGAGAACGAACGGGAAATAATGACGTCGTGGCGGTTCCTGGGTCTAATCCACTGGTTTGCTTTGGATAAGAAATGTAAAGTGTGCTGTGATTTGTAAACAGTCTTGTGCAGTAAAGTCTGTGAGTTGAATATTATATCGTATTTCATTGAAAGCCCTCGTCATCCACGATTGAAGGTTCTGATGTGCTCCCGATAGTATGATACGCCCACGATTCCCGACATATATATATTTTTGGTGCCATTACTTTTAATTACTCTAGAAAAAAAGGGCGGGAACGCAAAAACCTACACATAGTTAAAGCAGTACTCATTACCTACTACTAGTCTGAATGAACTCTTATACCTTTTTAAAACTATGTATATGTATAATCTTGCAGTATTGTTTAATCTGGGCCTTAGCGTTCTTCTCCCCTATCGTTGAGTACCGTCATCACAAATTCAAATGCTGTTTAGTCATTATCACGTAGCACCTGTTGCCCGGGTCGGATTATTTTAAGAAATTCCGCGTACCGAGAGATGTCAATTTCATGATTGAACGCCAAAGCTCGAATAAAAATTGGGTTACTTCTACCCTTTACAAAAAAAATAAAGCTAGAGTAAATAAGTATGTATTTTTTCTCAGGTTATTTGTTATTTATGTCAATTTTGCTGATTTAGACTGTCTTTTTTTTCTTCGTAAAATTAACTTCAGTGCAGAAAAGGCTTTGTTTTGTAAATCACTGAAATATTACTTAATACACTTGAACGCTTTTCGAAGTAGGTATTTTCACGCAGCACAGTTGCTACGTAAACAATGTGATTTTTATGGTTTGAGACGAGTCTGTGGACTGGAAATAATCTATTTGGAACGGTAAACTGGGATTCATTGGACAACTAACCTTAATAAATCTTTGCACAGTACATTATAGGCCGAAGGACTGACGGACCGAAGGGAACATACTTGGCAGGTATGAAATGATAGGTGTGAAGGTTGGATGTTCAATCCAAGAGGATAGGGGGAAGAAACAAAAGGAGTTTGGGTTCATTAAATCAAACTGAACGAATTGAGCTGACATGATTATTTCTTGCATATAAACTAGTAGTTCGCCCCGAACTGAGAACTCGCGATTTGCCAAAAACTATACAGATAAAGCGATTGGGTTTGTTGCACCTACTTAGTCGGCAATGGATCGAAAATCGCGTGCGATTTATTGCAAGGTCTGTGGAGCCCTTAACTGATAGATTTAAGCCACCATAGAGATTAAAATAAACTGTATCTGTGGTAATGTTTCTTATCTTGTCAAATGACAAATACCTATACTATGTTTTTATTTATTTCGTTTTTATCTTGTTAATTATTTCAAAATGGTAAATATAAAGAACAATAATATATGTATATACTCGTAAATGAGTAAGCCGAGCAATTTCAATTGATACCAAACTCGACCATACTTTCCTGGAAATAAAGTGACCAGAATAGCAAGACCCCTCACAAATAGCATTTTAGCCTTCAAAGCTCTTCTAGCTCAATGACCCCTTGATCGACCCTACTCATAATTTAATGACTAAAATATAATACCTTCAACCCGTTTATCCAATTTCATTTAAATTTGAATAATTCTACTTAAGTTATTGTCCATCAAACTATCCTCTCATAGTTCAGCTTAAAAACATCGAAATGCCGGGACCGTGCCCCTAGCCAGCCGCGTGTTCCAAGTTGAATGTAAGAACTTTGCTTCACTTCGCTCGCTCCTTCGATAAAAGCAGTCCTTGAATGATTAATTAAAGTACAACTGCCAACAAGCGTTGACAGATACTTTAAAAAGCTCGTATCCCGTAATGTATTACATTGTTGTATTACATTGCGGGCCGAATTATTTTGTATGGTTAAAATTTTCATTGTATTTCTAAGCGAAGTTTATCTCAATATACTTCTTAGGAAATATTCGCCCGCATTGAATTAACACACTGTATCTGTTTGCAAAGGCAAACTACCTCAAAAAATTACGATAGTTCTGTTCAGTTGTAGATCGTTATCGAAATAGAGATTATTATTATTTTATTTTTACCCTGCATACCTGCATCCGGTTGTGTCCTAGCCCTAAGTTAGCTCCTAGTCATTAGTTAATTTGCATGTTAATTTGTTTTATAATTGCACTAACATTATTTTTATTAGCTATGTAAGTTACTAATACATATAGGTGTATTATGCCTGAATTAAATGATAATTTAATTTAATTTAATTATACTGGATACCAATGCAGGGTTGGTATGCAGGGTTTTTATTTAATCGTATGGCATATGGTGATAATTGTGAAATAGAAACAGTGTAAGTGTTGTAAGTAATTAAAGATCTACACATAGACCAGTCAGCCACTTTATGGCTTCGTCGCTTAGGGTGATCAGGTCTTCGGGAGGGCCGGCGACAACGCGTTATAGGACAGTCATGAATTATGTGCTGGATGGTTTGTGCTTCCGCACCGCAACCACAGGCCGAGGAATCCACCCACCCACATCGGTGTTTGTAGTAGGCGCATCGACCATGACCATGCAGTCTATTAAGTTTGCACCAGTCTCGTCTAGGGAGGTCCGATCCCATTATTCTGGAGCCAGGCGTGATATCAGAGTTTTCCCGCCATTAACAAGTCCCACGCAGTATGCAGGGTAACGATCTACTATTTCTCTTTACTATCTCCCTCTATACTAAAATGAGTTACAAACAACACAAATAGCTAGTGATAACCGATGGACGACGAGCTAAATTTTAAACAGAAGTGTATATTTTCAAACTTATTGAGATAACGGTTCCGTCGAAAGTAAAGAAAGTGTTCTCTTCTAATTTCCTGGCTTTACGCCCCCTCTTACTTAACTTTAAAGTACTAGGAAGGTAATTTTAAAGTACAAAGTAGGAATATGACGTTTTAATAACGAAATACTTTTTGCACTTACCGAAAAACGATTTTCTACATCCACTTTAGCGTATGGTATTTCCAAGATACTATCTATTTTATATCATTCGATTCCACACGGACTAAACCGTTTTTAGTCAAAACCAGCGGATTTACACAAGTCACTGCGCCTACACAAACAATAATAGCACTAACGTAATCATGATAGCTGTATCGATATCGAATGGTGTTTATAAACGAAAAAACCTATAGTGCCATTCCAAACTCTTATAACGATAATTCAGCCCATCTAGTGTTCCATCAAATGCTATGCTATTATTTATTTTGTGACAAGCTAAATTATTTCAAGTGTAAAAGTGACAGATAAAGTGTTAAGATAAAATATTCTTTTTGATGTATGATATCTTTTACGGTGGCATGCCTACATATATAAATTTAATAAACAAAACGCGCCCTGATAAAAAAATTCGGATTACTTGCTCGTCGCTGGATATATGAATCAGTTACCTATTTGTATTTTCGCAGGGTGTTTGGTTTGATTGAATAAATGTTTTTGATGTAACTGTAAGTGCATGCTAAATATGTACCAAACGATTAACTAAATTCAGCAAATGCTAGTATTTCGCGTGTTTTTCTATATATGTTAACCGCTTGAACATGCTAGTTACACACCATTCTACCAGTAGGATGTTGTTTTTTGCGACTTCAAAATCAATTATAGTACATTACTGCACAGCAGAGGCCAGGAAATGGTAATTCTTGCACGAGCTTCGATTTTGTTGGACGATGCGATGCCAAGCTGAGTTCTACAATGACGTCGAATCTACGTATTGCTATTCCTGCTGAGGCACATAATATAGTGCTTTTCTCCAAATATGCGAGGCAATAAGGTAAAATAATCCCCTTAAAGGGATAAGTTTGCCTTTGTACTGCCTATCTTGTGCCATAAATATTTTTTGTGTCATTTGTAAGACCCTGGCGACATTTGTATGGCACCTTATTATAGTGCCATAAAATTTTTGAAATTGCCATACAATGTCGAAAAAAATGCCATATACATATCAAAAGCACCTTACAAATGGCTGAATAGTGCCATACAAAAATGTCGATATTTAAACGTCCATAACTAAGGTAACTATAAAAAGTAAAGCGGTGCCTTATACAGTATATTTTTTCTTGTTAAAAGCCCTTTCTAATAAAACGATGATTATAAATCTGATTTTCCAAACATAAAAAATTGCAATTGAAAAAACACTCTTCGAAAATTTACCCCAAAATAATTTCCCTACTCTCCCATGCCAAATACTGCCATGAACTCATACAACTCATAAGCTCCCTCCACACTCGCGTTCGCGGCTTCGCGCCGTGATTCGCGCATGAGTGTGGAGGGCCCTATACTGCCTAAAAATATTAAAGTTGTGTACTTAGTATATGATTTTATTGAGCAGTATTTTGCACGATAATACACAATGGTCTTGAGGAAACAAGACCTGTAAGGACATTGATTTCCCTATTTCACTCTATCCTATTTTATACGCTACAAGCTACTGAAGCTTCAAATATGTTTGAAGTCGGTGCCAAGCGAAATATTAAACCGTTACGTCGCTGTTAAACCGAATTACAACCGGGGCCAATTCGAACTTACATTCTGATGTCAAAATTACGTCATTTACCACCATAACAAAATGATGTCATTTATGAAATGCAGGGGCGAATGATAACAAAATGATGTCATTTATGAAATGCAGGCGCGAATGATAACAAAATGATGTCATTTATGAAATGCACGCGCAAATGATAACAAAATGATGTCATTTATGAAATACATGCGCGAATGATAACAAAATGAGGTTTTAAATAATGTTATTAAATAATCGAATATATTAAAAGTAGTTAATTACTAACACACTATATGAGCCTATTTCGACCTTAAATAAATGAATTAATTGATTGATTGATATAATTATATAATCCCTCTTCCATACCTATATGTTGTAATTAACTACCTACCTCATTATTGAAATACAAAGCAGTTTCTTACCATACAAAATTTCAACATAATTATCTAAGATTTTCAATTTAGCCTTTGGTGTCTAATTGCTTGTTGAATTGAAACACTTATTTATGTGTTTTAGCTTTCCCTAGTTTAGAAGGAATATGAAAGATGTATTAAACCATCGATAAAAAGTCTAGACATGAAGCTACGAACTGTAAGTTATCTTTAGAAATAAACAACGTTGTTGGTTTTCAACACACATGAAAACGAAGCAACTAACATTGCAAGTACACGAAGTGCATTTTGCCGTCTGCCGGCAACTTTGTAATAACACAAATAACTCAGCCATGAGCTTTATTTATTCAGCTCTTGAATCAAGACCTTTCGGAGAAATAGATAAAATATCTCAAATATCAAAATAGTGGGTGTGTGACTAATAGTGGCTTTATAAAAATATGCAAGCAATAAATGAGTTCATAGAATTGAATTTGTAATGATATATGTAATTTTTAATTATGATTCAAATGATTACTGTATTTTAAAAATGACATTTACATCTTTTGCGATATTTTATTTTAGTTTAACATTTAAATAAATAAATATTATAGGACATTCTTACACAGATTGACTAAAGTCCCACGGTAAGCCCCAGGAGGCTTGTGTTATGGGTACTCAGACAACGATATATGTATATAATATATAAATACTTAAATACATAGAAAACACCCATGACTCAGGAACAAATATCTGCGCTCATCACACAAATAAATACCCTTACCGGGATTCGAACCCAGGACCATCGGCTTCACAGGCAGGGTCACTACCAACTAGGTCAGACCGGTCGTCAAACAAACATTTTTGATTTAATGAATATCTAAATTGCTTGCTTAGATTGACATCAATTTTTGACCCTACATTCAATGCGCTTCACGCCGTTCACGCGCTCTTACATACAGGGCGCCCTTCACGCTAAAAGGTCGGGCGAAACGACCAACAACTTCTTATCATCCAGCCGACCGATGAAGACATGCCGGAGACGGAGACCCTGACCGACTCTCGGGAGCACTCGGGTCCGTGGGGTCGTTACTCCCCAACAGCTCGCCACAAGCTGCCCTTATGTTTAAAAATTATGTTTTATTATTAAGTAAACTATACTTGTTTACTATCTATACCGATATCTAAAATTAAATTAGCATTGTAAACTGACAGCATTTAAACTGTTTCATGAGTATTTTTATAATAAAAATATGAAAAGGTTTAGAATCAAAACAAAAGTGAATTTATGGCATTAAAATATAATATAATAATAATTTCATAATGTTATGAAACACGCGCCCACAACACCACAAATCACCGTCTTCTCCATGGTGCACCTAGCCAAGATGACAAACCCTTAAAGAAATACTCTTTCCAATTTATCTGCATTAACCTCCAATGCCTGCAGAGACCGGCTGACAAACCGTACCAGAATTTGCGATGTACATTTTGATATTTCGATTGTTACGATACGTACGGTACCTAAATATGCAACAATTATAAATTATACACGATCATTTACACTACTTTGCTTTCATAAGTAGTACTTACTGATTTTTAAAAAGCGTTTTTCAATAAAAAGACACGTCAAGATTGTTACCTTTTTTCTACTGCTAAAAAAAACAAAGTACCTAACTATTAAACTTACACTTTAATAGAATATTTTTTTAAGAATAGAGCAATCCGTTATATGAGGCTTGGCTCATTCCTTGTCTTTACGCATTATCACCATCATTAGCCTCCTATGTATGTATTTTTCACTTCTGATTTGCAGGGCGCACAACACTCGGGATTTGAACCTGGAATTCACAACGTCAATTCAGTAAGAAACACTGTAATTTTTCTAAGTGGCATTGTAGAGAAAAACAATACCCAAGATACTTTATGGCAGAAGTGGCGCCGGTTGGTGGAGTTCCGTCTAGACTTGTGAATCTTCTGGGGGTGTGTACAATTTAATTTAGGACATCACTATCTTGGTAAAACATAATATATATCTTCGTACCTAACAAAGTATTAGGAACTTCTGCATTGTACCTTAAGTGATTTAATAATTTAACATTTTTTTTAATTAGGTACTAATAATTTTACACAGGCAGGTTTTTAATGTAGGGACGTGGATATTTTTTTATCCTTAACCTGCATTCTCGTTGACGCTCCCATGCAGCCGTGCATACTCTGTGGTGGAGAATGGGCGAAATGTAACCTAACCTGTAACGTGTGACGTGACATTTGATTTTACTCCCATAAATTTTTATACCCCGGGCATATTTATATGAAAATCGATTCTTAAGGAGTAAACTCCAAAAACTATTTAGAAGATAGAATGAAATGAAAGAAACTTAATGTTGTCAAGTTAAAGCGCTGCATTTTTTTGGTATAATTAATATACTTGATTGTATTCAGCATAGCAGTTAGAATAACAGTTACCATGTAACATACCAAAATCTATACATAAAAACATACATTTTTAGGTTTAGTTTGTAGAATACTAACAAAATTGATCTTGTTATCTGAATAAATAAACGTTTTATTTTATTTTTTTATAAATAGTTATTTTTAAGACATTTTGAGCTCGCGGTACACAAGAGTAGCGAACCGTGAAACAAGTGGCAACTCAATTTATCAGCAGCTTGTTACCGCTGTCCGCGATCGCGATAGCAACTGTCCTTTTTACTCCTAGTGTAAGAAACCCATTTCAGCATTATCTTGCAACGTCCCACAGTATCCGGACAACAACAGTAACCACATTATCTCCGAGCATTTAGGACGGGAGTTCACATTCGATGTAAAATCCTGGCTACTATCCTATCTACCTATATTTATTTATCTTTCTGTTAACAAGTAGATTAGCTATTAAATTCAACTTCTAGAAAAAAGTCACTCTTCAAATCCGATGGATTAACA
This sequence comes from Cydia strobilella, assembly GCF_947568885.1. Lineage (NCBI taxonomy): Eukaryota > Metazoa > Arthropoda > Insecta > Lepidoptera > Tortricidae > Cydia > Cydia strobilella. The sequence continues at coordinate 10,735,997 of NC_086045.1, read as the reverse complement.
GCAGTCGGGAAAATTTGTAATATTATTTTAATATTATCCACTACGTCAAGCAGTAAAAATGGTCGGTTCATATGATGAAGGCTCTTTCCTATATAATATGTAGTTTTGAATGTTGTTTCATTGTGTTTAGGTAGGCTTGTTTAGTATAGGTGCATATCTATCCTACATAAGTGCGATATCATTTGAGATAAATGCCATCATGGAATCACACTGCAGTGGGTACCATTAATGTATTTGTATATTGTAGGCAATAGGTATGTTAAATAAAATTCTTTGGGTTATTGTTATCTTACACGACGACGACTGGTCTGGCCTAGTGGGTAGTGACCCTGCCTGTGAAGCTGATGGTCCTGGGTCCGAATCCCGGTAAGGGTATTTATTTGTTGTGATTTGTTCCTGAGGCTTGGGTGTTTTCTATGTATTTGTATATTATAATATATCGTTGTCTGAGTACTCGCAAAACAAGCCTTCTTGAGCTTACTGTGAGACTTAGTCAAGCTGCATAAGAATGTCCTATAATATTTATTAATTAATTTCAATTAGGTATCATGGATTCAACATAAATTTAACAGTAAGTGTTATAATTATAATTAAATAAACACAATTAGGTACTTAACTTTGCTATTGTAATGGTTTCTAAGCAATCAGTACATCAGAAAATGGATAATCATCGCGCTATTTTACAATGTCATGTTTCACACCTCGGTCGTCGAGTTAGGTATATATGTAAATAATTATGGTCTTATCGCTGAGAACAAAATAGACATTGCTCTCAGAGATAAGACCGTTCTATTATCCTAGGGTTCCGTTTTATTCCTTTTGTCATTTTGAGGTACGGAACCCTAAAAAACGAATTTATATTTTTCACTAAAAATATCTAGAATAATGTTAGATAATAGAACAGTCTTATTTCTAAGACCGTTAAGACATTAGGATCACTCGTGCGTCCGTCTGTGTCTGTCCGTCTGTCACAGCCCATTTTCTCCAAAACTACTGGACCAATTAAGTTGAAATTTGGTACACATGTAAGTTTGTGACCCAAAGACGGACATGTAACGTAAACAAATAAATTTTAAACATGGCGGCCATTTTCGGGGGTAAAAAAAAATAAAAAATAAAGTTTTTCAAACTATATCGTTTACATATCAAATAAAAGAGCCCATTTTGAAAATCTCAAATACTTATATTATTATTTTTTTAATTTGAAAATAAATAGTTTAGAAGTTATTTAAGAAAATAGCCAAAAAATTATGACAGGTACCTACCGCTAGTGTAGGTATTTTGCCATGTATTTATTCATTTTAACTGAGTGAACATTGAAATTTTCAAGTTATGATTTTTCCAAGTTCTCATTAATTAAGCAACCAAACCCAACAATTTGATAATTATCATGTAAGTCGCCTCTATTGCTATTGATTAATAAATGAAATTGTCAAGTAATTCAGTAGGTAGTTTAATAAAAGCACTTCGAGATGGACTCAAGGGCAAGACGGAATGCAAACAGGACACTACACATTCCCTACAAATCCATTTTCCTTTTATGGCCGTCGAGTGAATATTAAATAGTATTAGTTGAATGGGTTTTAATTTGGTAGAACCACTGGGTGCTGGTGTGCTGAGGCCAAGGCCTTTTTCGGAGAAGTGAGGAGACGCATGCGGGAGAGAGGTTTGGGGGAGGCGATTTTTTTCAGCTGAAGTATTTTTATTATTACTTATTCGTTTTATTGGCACAGAATAAGTAATAGTATGCTGTGGTATCGTTTAGTCAGAGTAATTTGTTTTTTTTTAACAAGCTTTTATTTAACTTGCAATGTACCTATGTATGTAATATGTATGTAACATGTTTGTAAGGGTCAAATCTTGCAAGTTAAATTTGACCCACTTCCCGGTTTCCGATCAAGCTGAAAATTTGTATACACATGTAAGTCGGGTGACAATGCAATATTATGGTAACATCGAGTTGACCTGATGATGGAGACAGGAGGTGGCCATAGGAACTCTGTGATAAAACAACTCAACCTAATTGTGTTTGAGGTTTTTAAAATTGTCTCGTTGAGTATTAGTTGCCTGTGGAAAGAAAAGTACAGTCAGCGATAAAAGCTTGTACCTAAAATGATATTATTGGCAAAAACTTATTTTAATTTGATTTAATGTAATGTTTTGATTGTATTTTATTGTTTTGGAATTAATTGTTTATTTATTTCTTCATCATCATCATCTCGGCCGAAAGACGGCCACTGCTGGCCAAAGGCCTCTCCCAAGGATCTCCACAACGAACGGTCACGGAACAGAAACGGGGTCGGATTTATTTCTTAGTGTTTAGGTATTTATTAATAATTGTATAAATTTGTATGTGAGTGTTTGTTTGTAATAAATATATTAGATTCATTAGAATAACATACCTAGATATAGATGAAAAACTTTGACAATAATCTTGAATTTAGTTTGGACAGGTCTGGTACCCATAGTCGGTACACAAATGTGTATAAGTACCGATTAACATTTTACATAAATTTGTCTCATGAATAAGGATGACTTGTTGTACAGTAGATGCTGTTTTGAGGAAACCAACTAGAACAAGCCCGCGCCGTAGGTAGGAGCTTACTTAGGTCCACGAGTAACCGACGTGTATCTGAAAAGATTACGTTATTTTATATGGCCTTCACTACACATTGGGGCTTGTTAACATTGATTATTGAGAGGTCGTACAAGGGCCAGGTTTTTTTTTAAAAACCCGGAATTACTGAATTGCAAAAAAGTGTGCTTTCCAGAATCAGAAATGTCCTCAACATTAAAATATCTGTAAAAAAAAAATACTGCACATACAATCATTTTAAACACTCTTACATATGTATAGTGATTGATTGTGATTTGTGACTGTTACCTACACTTTTTGCAAATTCCCTCAAATAACCCAATTTTTGTACCTAATTATTTTATGCTCTTTACGTAGGACTGAATCATGTATTTAGGTAACAACTTCGTATTAATCTAATCCCATTAAATATGAAATAATAAACCAAATAACGAAAAAGAACGTAATAACTCCCCTCTGGAGTACCTCAGGGGTCACACCTTGGTCCTTCATTCTTTATCTTGTATATCAATGATATGGCGGCCTGTATCCGTAGCTCTGAACACCTTATATACGCCGATGACACAATAGTACATTTCGATGCTAGTGCGGAAAGTATGTCATTACATCACGAGCACCGAGATATCTACCTACGGCTCGTGGCAAGACTCGGGACGAGTGAAGAATGACATATCCGCACGTGTATCGAACGTTTTTTAATACAGTTGCGAAAAAATAAGTAAAGCAACAAGTAAGGAATGGAATTAGAAACTTTTATATTATTAATTCTGTGACACTGACATCATTGCCATTGACATTATGAAGAGGTGTTTTTCTAACTTTTATTCGACTAGAATAGATTTTGTTATTATTATTGAACCCACTTCAATGAAAGCTTTTTTTTTCAAATGCATGTTCTATAAGACAGAAACAATTGTAAATACATATTAAAACATTGTACTATTATTACCTAAATATCGTTATTTACGATTATTTGTGTATCGTATATTTATAAAAACAATATCGAATGTTGCCTTTGGAAACTTAAAACATTCTTGCAGTAAGAAAATACGCCTCTTCTTTGACAGGCGTTCCGTTCCATTCAGACAATTTATTAAGAACGGTTTTTCAACATTAAAAAATAAACGTGTTATAATACTTATAATGATGAAGAGGTAAATAATAAAATATGAAATATGCTATTTTTCGTATTCTTACGTTAACAGTAGGTTTTTATGTTGATTACGACGTTTAAAGGAAACTAATATTAACACTCATCAATAAGTAGTCATGAACTGGAACAAGTTAAAATTTAAAAAAATTGGAAAAGTAAAAAGCACTAGTTCGCGAAAACCAACTTTCCGCACGCTAAACAGCCACGAAAAGTAGCACTTTTTGAGCAACTGTATTAAAAAGATTTATAAAGCCGTGTCTTCGGAAGCGGATTGCTTGTTATTGCAACCAGATTTAGATAATTTCGTCCTATATTGCTCTAATAATCATTTGTTTTTAAACACAGAAAAATGTTCTGTTATTAGTTTTAATCGGAAACACAGTCCGATAATTTATAATTATAATTTGTGTGGTAGTAACATAAGCACGAGTATCTTCCATTAAGGGCCTAGGTGTTACTATGGACTCGCAACTAAACTATAATGAGCATATTGATAATTTATGTAAGCGTGCGTATAAAAGGTTAGGAATGATTCTTCGTGTCGGGCAGCCCTTCAAAAGGCCAAATACTTATAAATTATTATTTTATTCTTTAGTTAGGAGTATCCTCGAATTCGAGAGTGTCGTTTGGACGCCACAATACCAAGTCCACATTGACCGTTTGGAGAGAATTCAAAACATTTTCTTAAAGTCGTTAAGTTATAGAACAGGTACTTACTTTGTAAATTCTACATTGGCGGCCAAACATTTTGGTGTACCTTCCCTTTTTAACCGTAGGACATTATGTTTTTGTTTAATATTCTAAAAAATAATATGAATTGTTCTAATCTCTTAAGATTAGTAACTTTCAGTTGTCCGAATCACCCCTTACGCCCTCGATCGCTGTTTCATATTAGTTTTTCTGTCAAAAACTATTCGAGGCATACCTTTTTCAGACGAGTTCCTAGTTACTATAATAAACATCTATCCGAAATTGATTGTTTTCAAAATTCGTTAGCTAGTCTAAAAAATATTGTTAAACGTAAGTTGTTTTAGTACCTAAGTACATACATATATCAGACATAGCAGTAACAGTTCCTAATTCTCATATTCTCATATATAGATGTTCATTAGTAAAAATTGTGTTTATCAACATAATGTATAATTTATGAACCTCCAGGTCTTTTTTGTTGTATTTTTCTTTTGTTGCGGTACATCTTTTGTATCACATTTTTGATATGTTTATATGACGTACGGTTTCTGAATAAACGAAAAAAAATACCGGTATTTTTTGTATGAAGAAAAAACCGGTTCCGAGCCTTGGTTCGTATATCCCAACCAGTGCCGGACTAATACATTTTGGTGCCCTAAGCATTTCTAAGCCAGGGTGCCCCCTCACTAGATTTTTTCAGATTTGACTGATTTGGTAAACCAGGTGTGGCTGCAATGAAGGACGTGACCAATCCAATCTATGACATTGTGTGGATTGAGCTTATTGTTGGTAAAAACTCGAGTCGAGGAACCCGACTCGCTTAATACGAGATTGCAGCGGACGGAATTTTCGATTCTTTGTACTCGTACGTAGTCTCGAGTCGAGTCATTTGTTGAGTCTTTTTTAAACTCAACTCAAAAGGACTCGAACCTTGGAATAAAGACCCCATCAGAACATCAACAATTTCGTAGGTTTTACTATTACAATGGAAACAAAAGCGAGTTTATGCTATTTAAAGCGAGCGAACGGATTTAATAGGAACGGTCGCCATCTTGTTTTTTTTTATTTTCGACCCAATCTTGATGCAAATCGATATCTGAGGATCCGAGAGGCCCCTTAACACGAATTTGAAGTCGGAATTAAACGAAACGGTCGCCATCTTGGATTTCTTTATTTTTGACCCGATCTTCATAAAAATCGATATCTGTGGATCCGAGAGGCCCCTTAACACGAATCTGAAGTCGAAATTGATAGGAACGGTCGCCATCTTGATTTTCTTTATCTTCGACCCGACCTTGATGAAAATCGATATCTGAGGATCCAAGAGGCCCCTTAACAGGAATCTGATATCGAAACTGAACGGAACGGTCACCATCTTGATTTTCTTTATTTTTGACCCGATCTTGATGAAAATCGATATCTGTGGATCCGAGAGGCCCCTTAACACGAATCTGAAGTCGAAATTGAACGGAACGGTCGCCATCTTGATTTTCTTTATTTTCGACCCAATCTTGATGCAAATCGATATATGAGGATCCGAGAGGCCCCTTAACACGAATCTGAAGTCGAAATTGAAAGGAACGGTCGCCATCTTGATATTCTTTATTTTCGACAATATCCTGATGAAAATCGATATCTGAGGATCCGAGGGGCCCCTTAACACGAATTTGAAGTCAAAATTGATAGGAACTGTCGCCATCTTGATTTTCTTTATTTTCGACCCGACCTTGATGCAAATCGATGTCTGAGGATCCGAGAGGCCCCTTAATACGAATCTGAAGTCGAAATTGAACGGAACCGTCGCCGTGAAACCCTCTTTTAGTGTGATGTGTTCAAGAATAAAAAATAAATGGGCTATTTATTATCCATTTTTTTATTTAGTGCAAATCGCCACACTGTGATTGTAACAGCCAAAATTGTCACAAAAAATTACATAACATTTTCATTTTATGTACAAATATCATTTTTTTTGTATGGAAAGGTATAATAATTATTTTATAAATGAATTCCTCGTCCCTAAATTATACGAAAATAATTTATAACTTGCCCTAAATGCTAAGAACAGAAAGAAATATAGCAGAGATTGGACCTGGGGAGCGACCCTTTCACCCCCCTTTTTGGGAGAATGCACGGTACGATCTCGTGGCTACCGGGCCAAATCAGCTTTGTTGGAATACAAATGCCTAAAACTAAACTTTAGGTTAGTGTTGCCTCCTTTGGCCTTAATTACTGCCTCCTTGCGAGCCTTCATGGACCTCACGAGTCACGATGCGCTCCTCGCGACCTCATCGCCCGCTGGTTTTACCAGTGCAATCAGTCAACACAGGGCAACTTGTGGCGAGCTGTTGGGGAGTATAGACCCCACGTACCCGAGTGCTCTTGGGGAGTTCTGTTACCCGCAAGGAGGGTGGGTGGGAGAGGATTCTCTGCCTCTGGCTTGCCTTAACCGGCCGGCCAGAGTGGAGTCGTTAGAGCTATAAGCTCCTGTCCAGGAGTGGAAGTGAAATATGCATAAGACGCGAGTTGGCACAGTGGCTGCCCCCCTGCACCCCTGAGCCGCTCACACCGGTGTTGCCCTTGAGCCATCCTAGATTTTTGTGGGCCATCTTAGGAGGGCGAGTCACCGTTTGCCGGAAATAAAATTGCATAGATTCCATCAACTCTCAATAGTCCTTACACCCTGGCGGGTGCTGCCTCTGCGTGCGTCCCATGACATGGGCAAGGGCAGCATCCGCTCGGTGTAACCGTTACATTTCATTAAAGTGTCAAAAGGGTCTCTGCGTGTTGGCTTCGGCTCCGCGCATGCCTCTCAAAGGTCCGGAACACCATTGTTTAGTGATGAGAAAGACATACAAATAATAATAAAAAAACAATTACTGAACAATAATCACTAACTTTTAATGTAGTAAATCTGTCTTTTAAAATGCTTCTTTCTCTTTCTTGAATGTTGTAATTAATTAACTTCTTCATAAATTTTGTCATTAATTGTATAATCTTGCAATTAGTTTGTAATTGCCTTGTTAATTAAAATTGTTATGGCTGTTGTATTAACTTAATTTGTAAAACTGTATGTGTAATTATATGCTGTTTGTTTCCATTTGCAATAAAAAAAATGTTTGAGTTGTTACCCGTTTCCATAAACACGTAATGTGTTATTACAAAAATAAACCTATATTCATAAATTTAGCTGCTTCCGCAATTTAAATACTACCTGAAACGATTCAAACGATGTGCTCAACATGATTTTAGGTGTAAATAATTATTTATATGACAACAAATATTTAAAATCATACGCTAAACAATAATAAATAGATGCCAATTTATTATTAAGTCGCCAAACTATGATTTCAACCTTTCATACTCAACCAATTCATAATTTGGTGGCTTGAATTTACTGCCAGTTTTTTTAAATAATATGATGCTTATATTTGGAGCTAATATAATTTTTTAGGCTCTAAAATATAAAAAAACGGCCAAAATTATATTAATATATGCCCAATGAAAGTTCCTGTTTAATATTTTTGTTGAGCGAATAATAATAAGCCGATAGTTTTTATCAATTCAAACATCATCATTATTCTACGCAGACGAAGGCGCGGACAGAAGTTAGTTAGTTTACAATATTAATAAACGCACTTAAACTATCGTGAGACATATTTCAAAATATTTATCAGTACGGTTTTTACTCACTATTATTTTTAGTCGCTTTTGGCGACATGTTTCGGATTCTTTGGGAATCCATCCTCAGGCACGAGTGTCCGCGGCGGTTGTACGTCGTGCACTGCCCGCGCCGCCCGCCTCGTCGCTCGTTGCGCACGCGCTGATGGGGCGGGGGCGGGGGGCGCGGGGCAGTCCGCAGATGGAGTCGTCAAGTGAAGGTCTGGTAGGGCGGCTGTATCGAACGAAGTCAAGCACACTGCACTCACTATGTCCCCGCGATCGTCACAACACACTTGCCGATTGACCCTAGGTATTATAGGCTTCCATGCAGGTGGCAACATCCAGCCTCCGTCCCGATTGAAATTAGGGCGGCGTGCAATTTCAATCGCCTCGCGAATCTTACGCGGCACAAAACATTTCTCCCGTACCAGTAATCTCGCTTTATCGAAACGAATGAAATGGGACGCGCCTATATCGTTCGCATGCTCTGCCACCGCTGAGTTCCTGGTGTCCATGTTCTTTACGCTGCGTATGTGTTCCGACAACCTAGTGGAGACATTTCTTCCGGTCTCACCGACATACGCCCTACCACAATCGCAAGGTATCTCGTATACCCCCGGGCTCCCCAGCGGGTCCTTGTCCTTTGGAGAGCGCAGCAACTGCCTGACTTTGGTATGGGGTCGGAAGATTGTCCTAATGCTAAAACTTCGGCGTAATAGGCGTCCAATTCTATCCGTTATCCCCTTAATAAAAGGCAAGACGACAAGTGCTCTCTCGACCGTTTGTACTTGCCGTAATGTACCCGTACTTGCTGCTCGCTGACTCTGTCTCCATTGTACCCATTGCTCTCTAATACCTGCCTTACATGCTGCAGCTCCTCTTGCACGTACTGCGGGTCACATAGCCGTAAAGCCCTATTGATGAGCGCGCGTGGAACCGAAGACAAATGTGCGGGGTGATGGTGTGAGTCAGCTTGCAGGTACCGCTCAGTGTGTGTGGGCTTCCGATACACTTTATGAGTCAACCGGCCATGCTCGTCCCGCTGCACCAAGACATCCAGAAACGGGAGTGCCCCATTGCACTCCCTCTCAATGGTGAACTTAATCTTGGCATGCCGCGCGTTCAGATGTTCGAGTAACGGGTCCAGATCCTTGTGTGGCACTACAGCAAACACGTCGTCCACATATCGCAGCCACAGTCTGGGTCTATGTGGGCAACTCTCCAAAGCCCTTTGCTCAAAATCCTCCATAAAAATACCTCCTACATAATCCTCGGTACGGGAGAAATGTTTTGTGCCGCGTAAGATTCGCGAGGCGATTGAAATTGCACGCCGCCCTAATTTCAATCGGGACGGAGGCTGGATGTTGCCACCTGCATGGAAGCCTATAATACCTAGTCAATCGGCAAGTGTGTTGTGACGATCGCGGGGACATAGTGAGTGCAGTGTGCTTGACTTCGTTCGATACAGCCGCCCTACCAGACCTTCACTTGACGACTCCATCTGCGGACTGCCCCGCGCCCCCCGCCCCCGCCCCATCAGCGCGTGCGCAACGAGCGACGAGGCGGGCGGCGCGGGCAGTGCACGACGTACAACCGCCGCGGACACTCGTGCCTGAGGATGGATTCCCAAAGAATCCGAAACATGTCGCCAAAAGCGACTAAAAATAATAGTGAGTAAAAACCGTACTGATAAATATTTTAATATTAATAAATAAAAAATTGCTGTTGCAGTTTTACACAATTCCATATGAAATTCGTAAAAAGGTCGTTAAATACGCCAAAATTATAGTGATGCAGCCTAATTATAGTTGATTTTGGACCGTAATTATATTGCGAATATTATCTGTGTATTTTTTTAACAATACTGTGTTGTAAATTTACTTACTTACCAAGGTTAATATCTGTTACTGGAACCCCGACTGCTAAATAAATAAGTAGGCTAGTAAGCAAGAAACACGTCTTCATCGTTACATATATACACCTTCTGAATGTCGATTCAATAACCGATTTATTTAGACAATCAGAAAGAAAACTAGGCTCATAAACTGCCAATCTTCCATATCAGTACCAGTACCAAGGTAAAAACTTTCTTTAGTCGTACTCTATACAAAACTCTTTGACGAGTTTAATTGCTTTATTATCATGTAAAATGCAATCAAAATTCGCGATAACTCAGCAGTAGATGAGTTTATTCGAAAAATCAAAATATCGATTACAAAACTGTTGTGGTATATAATTATCATAGCCCACTGAAATCAATTACTTTTAGACCGCGAGCCAGGGGTAAATTTCGTCAGTCATCGCCTCCCGGGCGAAAGCTCGTATAGCGGTTAACGGCTATGTATGATGAACCCTCGTGAACGTCAGCTGCTGCTCCGTTGGTGGGTTGGAGTGGCAGCCACCGAAACGCGTAGCACGGTCTTTCTACCGCGATACAACCAGCTGACGATTTGTTTTATTAACAATAGCAGCTAAACTATCATCTGACAAAGGATCAAACGGGAGGCGATGACGCCGATGACTGAAAAGAATTTTCTTTTTCACATGTTCATGTAACCAGCTGACGGTATTTCCACAGCGATAAAACCGGCTGACAATTTTGTTTATTCACAATAGCATCTAAACTATCATCTGACAAAGTATCAAGCGGGAGGCGATGACTAATTTTTTTTTATTTAAACTTTATTTGCTGCCATTCCTCAACCTACCAACGGAGCGGCAGCTGACGTTCACGAAGGTTCATCATACATAGCCGTTAACCACTATACGAGTTTTCGCCCGGGAGGCGATTGGTCATGGAAATCTGTTCCTGGCCCGCGGTCTATTCGCTCGTGGTAGTAAGTGGTTCGTGGTAGGCCCTCGTCTGTAACGATATAAAGAATAACATTGCCAATATATTAACAGGATGATTAGGAAACGAAACTATTTTTTATTAAACTGGTAACAATTATTTTGTCATTAAGGTCTATTAATCATACAACCGTAACTTCCATGTTAATGTTCATAAATGTGAAAATTATTAGAATTGATTTGTACATACGTATTTGTTGTTGTTGTTGATTGGAACTCCGTCAATCTCTTTGTTTATCCTTACCTTTTATATATTTTTATCGTAGTAAATCAACCCAAATCGTCTAAAGGATGACTCACGCTAGAACAGTCTGGGTCCGGGGCGATCCGGCCGACACTTCATTTATTCTATATCGTGTGATCACGTGATACTTTATAGAAAGTATGGTGTCGGATGCCTCAGCCCGGATCGTTTTACCGTGAGTCATACTTTTTACTTGCCTGCATTGCATACCCACACCACACACAGTAGGTGAAGATCAAAAAAACGGCCAAGTGCTTGTCGGTCTCGCCCACCGAATACTTTTTAGTATTTGTTGTTATAGCGGCAAGTCGGCAACAGAAATACATCATCTGTGTAAATTTCAACTGCCTAGCTATCACGGTTCATGAGATACAGCCTGGTGACATGACAGACAGACGGACAGCGTAGTCTTAATAATAGTCCCGTTTTTACCCTTTGGGTACGGAACCCTAAAAATAAGCCAGAAATATAGAATTTCCAGTTCCAGCTTTCATTTTCTGAAACCTGGCCCGAAATTACTCCGGAATAAATATTCACAGACCGGCAGCCATTCATTGTACGTTGAAATGCTGCAAATTTGGTTAAAACTTAGTTTAGCACACATAATATGAGACTTCTGACCACAATTCGCTTGCATGATGTATGAAGGAGCATTTAGAAATGCTGAAATATTATGCGAGTGAGACCCATTTATTATCAATTTACTGTGAACTTAAATTTCTGATGTTCCATGGAAAAACGGCACACTTCATTAAGAAGGGCCATTAGTACTCTTGGTGTATGCCTGTCGTTTAGTCACATATGTATTTTAGACGTCTTTCAAAACCTATGGAGCATTTGTTTCTTGAAATAATTGATCCCATCAAAAACATTACATGTAAAAAGATGCAAGTCTCGCAGCGCAATTCTTCTACTACAAAAAAGTTTTGAGATGTAATGTGAAACCAAGTCGGTATTTTAGTCAGTGCCAGGGGGTGTTAAAATCGTATCAATATTAGATATCTTTATTTTTTAATACATATGACTTTCTTACTTCGTTTTTAGTCATGTAAGATTTAGAATTGTTAACCCTTTGTGGAAGAGCGGTTGCTACTTAATACAGGTATCTTGAATACTTAAAAAGAGGCAGCACGGATACCTATTGAAATGTCACTTTAAGTTGCTGAATAAATTTTGTTACTTTTTTTATTTTTATTTTCATGTTTGTTGCTTCAAGCGATTGGCGAGTCGATATACGATTGTCATCTTATATACAATATATGACAATCGTATATCGGGGATGTAGACGGAAGGCGTCTCAGGTCAGCTATCGACTGCAGAGAAACATTTGCAGGTACTTCGTATGCATACACCGCCACTTTTGCCCCTGCTCAAACAGAGGTCTTCACAGTTGTATCGACAATGGGACTTCTTCTGAAGTGCAGATACCGCTGGAACAAATGAATAATATATAACTGATCGAGATTTTATTTTTAGGTTTAAACTAGCGACCCGCCCCGGCTTCGCACGGGTACCTGGTAAAATTAATAATTGTATTAAATTATATACGTAATATTTTGTATAACAAATGAAAGATTTATTACCCGTGCGCGTATGCCATTATTTTTATTAAAACGCTTGTAAAAGTATGAATTCGACTTAAATGTTTAATTTTACCATATCAAACAAAAAAAAATATGATGTACCATGCAAACTTCCACCGAAAATAACTAAATCATACAAAAATGTAATCCGCCACATGCTTCGTCAAAACACAACATAAACTAATGCCCATCCCCACCCTGCACCAAGCCCGACCCAAAAGTTCCCATTATGCTTGCAGCATACCATACCATACCATACCATACCATACCATACCATACCATACCATACCATACCATACCATACCATACCATACCATACCATACCATACCATACCATACCATACCATACCATACCATACCATACCATACCATACCATACCATACCATACCATACCATACCATACCATACCATACCTTACCATACCATACCATACCATACCATACCATACCATACCATACCATACCATACCATACCATACCATACCATACCATACCATACCATACCATACCATACCATACCATACCATACCATACCATACCATACCATACCATACCATACCATACCATACCATACCATACCATACCATACCATACCATACCATACCATACCATACCATACCATACCATACCATACCATACCATACCATAACATACCTTACACATACCTTACACATTACCCATTACCATTACCCTATACATTTACCATATTATACATTTAAGGCCGTTCCATCGGTTTGCCGCTGTCTTTGTCACATTTCGCAAGAAAGAACGGGAAAGAACATACGCGCCAAGTGTCAATTTTGATCGAATTTTGTCGGTTTTTATTTATTTTAAAAACGTTGCCTTACAATATCGAAATTCAAAAGCTATGAAATTACTATTTATGTTGATTGTTTTTTTGTTTTTGTTTATAGTATCAAATAATAAATAACCGAGTAAAGTAGGATTAAAAGTCCGAGTTAGAGGTTACTTTGGGAATTAATTGTATCGAGCGAAGTGTCATAATTCGTGTATCGGAAGCTATGTTGTTAGATAATATAGTCAAGAACTACATATATTTTTTTCACGTCTACAAATATCAACGCCTCTTAGAAAAACATGATCATATAATTTTCGCCTTCTGGCTCAGGGAACCGCCTTAAGTCGAATTACCGAAGAAATTAGGTACGTACCTATGTAATTTACGAATTACATAGAGATCAATAATATATAGGTAGGTACAAACCTTGGAAGTATACAAACACTAAAAACACCACATAACAAATCTTCATCACACGACTATATTTCATGGCTAAAAGCGTCTATATAATTCTTATCGTTAGAGAAAACCTTACCATCACAAATTTCACAATAAACCTGTTGTTGTTAGTTCACGTGGTTCGATTATTGACGCATTAATGAAAAAATCTTTAGCGAATCTAATTACGTGATAAAAAAATTTTTTAGTTGAACCTTAAAGTGCAAGAAATATGACCCATTTTAGAATGCAATATATGTTTTTAAAGCCTTGTAGAACGTGAGTGCAGGTATGGGCTATTATTCCCTGCTACATTAGAAGTAAGTAGTTTTTATGTATGTATAAATTCAATCAAATTGGTATTTACGTAATTAATTTTATTAAAAGACAGTCTACCTACTACTTAGAGACAGTTTTCTTAACCTCAATAAGTATATTTCGCTCAGACAGGCACAATTGGTTGCGTAGCTCAAGGGGAGGTTAAAGAAGCTTTGTACTTCTTTCCAATTTTTAGTGTGTTTTCCCCATTCATCTTTGTGTAATAGGTATATGTTTATCCTATAAATTATGTATGTCTTTATATATTTCGTCTTTTTATTACCTTGTGGTACATGTTGCTACACTTGTCACCCTCTTTTCACTTTCTCCTCTCATCTACTCAAAGGTTAACTGGAAGAGATCTCTCAAAGGGATAAGTTAGCCTTTGTACTTCACTTTTTGTATGTTACTTTTAATATGTGTTTTTTTACAATAAAGAATTGACTACTACCTACTAGTATACAGGCTGTCCCTTGCCATTGGACACAGCCGAAAACTAAATGTACATTTATGTTAGGGTATTTAGAACCAGTATTTTAATCTACATAAATAATGTACACGAAATAGGCTTAATAGGTCATGTATCATTATATGCAGACGACACATGTCTGTTCTACTTCGGCTCCTCGATAGAATATTTAATAGAAAACGCTCAAACCGATTTAAATAAATTACACTCCTGGTTTCGATACAATCTCCTCACAATTAACATATCCAAAACTAGTTACGTAATCTTCAAAGCATAAAATAAAACTATCCCACCCCACAGCCCACTGACGATAAATAATATAGCTATAACAAATAAAAGACATGAGAAATACCTCGGTCTCCGAATGGATAGCTGTCTTACGTGGAATACTCAAATTGAACATATACGGTCAAAATTATCGTCAATCACTGGTTCTTTACGACGCATATCAGGCTGTATTCCACATAAGCTACGCTATACCATATATAATTGTCTAATTAAACCGCACTTACTCTACTTGATTGAGCTGTGGGGCGGCGCAGCCAAATCCGAACTAACTCCCCTACAAATACTCCAAAATAAAATAATCAAAATTCTTTTTCACTATCACCGTCTAACACCTACCACGCGTATATATGCAGAAACTGGCCTAATGAACATTAAACAATTGTATAGGTATATGTATAGTACCAGCATTCTCGTTAGGAAAATATTAAACAGCGCACTCCATACTAACTTAGCCTTTATGACGAAGAAGCAAATATCCAAACGCACTACTCGTCGTGCGAGTTTCATTGTGCTACCGAAGATAAGAACACAATATGTTTACATATGAAGGTGCAGCTTTATAATAAATTACCGTCTGATCTGAGAGGGACAGGCTCATTCAATGCGTTATCGCAATACATTTTAAACCACTACCCACCTTAAAAAATAAAAATAAATTGTTGTGTGAGCATTAACCACTAGAGCGACTTTTATGCGACCGTAAATAATAGGATTACTTTTACTTATAACTCTGTTCTCGTGTAAGTGACTTGTATGTCTTTTATGAGAATAAATATCTTTAAACCTAGTATACTCGTACATTAGTATCATACCAACCGGCAAACGGATAACAAAGAAATTAACAAATAACGATTTTTTACTTTGTATTTGGAGCATTCTGTGTGTGATAGTAGCTCCTGAGGTAATAAAGAGTATGAAACGTTCTTCGACATTTTTGATTACCTTTTTAGGGTTCCGTACCAAAAAGGTACAAAAGGAACCCTTATTTTGCAACTGTCCGTCTGCCTGTCTATACATGAACATCTCGAGAACTACTGAAGCTACCGATTTGAAATTTGGAATAGTTTTTTTATTTGTTTTTTATTAATTATGAAAAATGCCCAATATAAAGAGGGGGCAAAAAGTCAAAATCTAGTTACTAGGCCGAGTGGGATATAATTTGAAAGAACTCGAATTGAAACAATTTTTTATTTGTTTTTCGTAGTGAAACTTTACCAACAATTTTTTTGAAATCTTTACATAATAATAACATTATCATAAGTATTACAGGAAAAATATAATCACACCTCTATTTAAAAAACTTTTTTTTTATTATCAAAAAACATTTTCTAATTTAATTTGAGCCATTTGTCTGGATCGATATTTTTGCCTTCGACTGTACCTACTTTTACATTCCAATTTCAAAATGATGTTATCGTTCGCGCGTGCATTTCTCTCGTACTTGTTCCTGTATGTACTTTCGCGATAAGACGTACGGGTCATGATAAAAAAACTGGCCAAGTGCGAGTCGGACTCGCGCACGAAGGGCACGCGTACCAGTATCTATAAAAACGGCAAAAAAATCACGTTTGTTTTATGGGAGCCCCGCTAAATATTTATTTTATTCTATTTTTTAGTACTTGTTGTTATAGCGGCAACAGAAGTACATTATCTGTGAAAATTTCAACTGTCTAACTATCACGGTTCATGAGATACAGCCTGATGACAGACGGTGTCTCGTGAACCGAGAAATGAACAGACAGACAGCGGAGTCTTAGTAATAGGGTCCCGTTTTACCCGTTGGGTACGGAACCCTAAAAATTGACATCATTTTGCCATTGGAATTTGTTAGAATTGGCCTCCCGCTCAATATATTTAATACGATTTTCCGCATAACGCACCATTTTACTCGCCCCAGAGACTTGTTTATACATTTTTAACCGACTTCAAGATTTCAAAGGAGGAGGTTCTCAATTCGGTTTTTTTTTTTTTTTTTTTTGTTTGTTACTCCGTAACTCCGTCATTTCTGGACCGATTTTAAAAATTCTTTTTTTGTTTGTACGTATATACATACAGATTGGTCCCGTTTTTGTCAAAAAGCAGTTCTGATGATGGTATCCATGAGGAATCGAGGGAACTCCTCAAATGTTAAAGGCATACATATAGTGATTTTAGTATTTTCATCAACAAATCAAGCACTTACATTTAAAAAAGTAACATTTGATGAAGTGGAACTGCTGATGATGATCAGAACGGAACTCTTCAATGACGCATAGTTCACGTTTGGCGATTTGTCCTCTTCGTTATGTTTGTTAAGCAAGTTAGGTTTTCAAGAAACATTTTTGTCAAGCTCGAGTTCTGATGATGGGATCCATGAGGAATCGAGGGAACTCCTCAAATGTGAAAGACATACATATAGTGATTTTTGTATTTTTATAAACAATTCCATCACTTCCATTTTAAAAAGTGACATTTGATGAAGTGGAACTGCTGATGATGATCAGAACGGAACTCTTCAATGACGCATAGTTTACGTTTGGCGATTTGTCCACTTCTTTATGTTTGTTAAGCAACTTAAGTTCTTAAGACATATTTTTGTCAAGCTCGAGTTCTGATGATGAGACCCACGAGGAACCGAGGGAACTCCTCAAATGTGAAAGGCATACATATAGTGATTTTTGTATTTTCATCAACAAATCCAGCATTTACATTTAAAAAAGTGACATTTGATGAAGTGGAACTGCTGATGATGATCAGAATGGAACTCTTCAATGACACATAGTTCACGTTTGGCGATTTGTTCTCTTCCTTATGGACCCAAACCCAAACTTGGACCCGGACTCGGACCCGGACCCGGGTCTGAACATGGACCCCAACTCGGACCCGGACCCGGACCGAACTCTGACCCAAACCTGGACCCGGACAGCCGGACATGGACCCGGACTCGGATCCGGACCCAGACCCGGACCCGGAAATGCTACTAGAAAAGTGGGTTAGGTGGGTGGGTAGCTTTTGAACTGCGATTCTCACAGAACAGAACTGCTATCAGAAAAATAGGTTAGGTTAGGTTAGAGCTGTGACCCTTACAGAAACGAAATGCTACCAGAAAAATAGGTTAGGTTAGGTTAGAACTGCGACCCTTACAAAAACGAAATGCTAGAGGAGTGATGGTATTTCGATGCGCCACTCTCCCTATCCCCTGCGAACTTGGCGGGGCCGTTCCGCTGTAGCGGCGTTGGTGGGGCTGCAGAGGAAGAGGAGTGTCGGTGTTACGATGTGCCGTTCTCCCTGTCCTCTGCAGCCGAGTTGTGGTTTTGCGGCAGAACCATAGACCTGATCTGTCGCCGGGCGCCGGGGGAATTCCTGGCGCCCGTGGCTTCCTTGTGGCAGGCTCGGGGGGGTCCGCTACAATACAGAATGGAAGCCGAGGAGGAAGGCGCGTCTTACCATCTGGCGCGCCTAGCGTGAAGGGCCTTCGGGCATTCGCGAAGGAGCCGCGCTCGTGGGCGGCTGCCGCCGGTGGGGTCGCAGATGACAAGCGCAAGCGTTCCTGTAACCCCACCAATAGGGCGGCGAGGCGGCATATATTATGGGGGTTTTTTAGTGGGTACACCGTGGACCTCATTAGCCTAGACGGGAGTCCCACATAACCACTCGGGTCAACCCCCGCACCCGGGTGGTATGCGTAATGCATTTTTCCCTCCTAACGAAAAAAAAAAAAAGAGGTTAGAACTGCGACCCTTACAAAAACGAAATGCTACTAGAAAAGTGGGTCGGTTTACCTCCTTTTCTACATAATTAGGCAAAAGATGCTGTCTTTCATTTCATTGTCTGGAATCTAAGAACGCTTTCAGCGGCATCCCCCATTGAAGTCGTTTTTTTTTTCTTAAAAATTATTTAATACAGTTGCTCAAAAAGTGCTAGTTTACGTACATATGTTTAAATTCGAGGTTTTCTGGAATCGGGAAGTACACCCCTGGTACAAGTACACACATGTACACATCTGGCCGAAGGGTGTCGTGTTGCAGAGGTTCCGCGGCAAACTGCCGAATTCGACAGGATCAGACGATTCAACGGACCACGCCAGTTTGTCACCTAAATAGTGTTTAGTTTTTAGAATTCATATATTACGGCACGGTAGTACCCCAGCCAAGACGAGTCGAGCGAAGCACAAGGGCATTACCTACCTTTTCTAGAAGCGCTTCGTTGGAACTACGCCGTATCACTACATAGTCCCTATGTAGTATGTCTGTCCCTATATATGCTTAGATCTTTAAAACTTCGCAACGGATTTTGATGCGGTTATCACCTATCAATAGATTGATTCTTCAGGAAGGTTTTAGTGTATAACTTAACACACTGTTAAACCGATTGCCAACCCTGGTGAGGTTCGAAAAGAAAGAAGAAGTTTACGTTTCAAGTTTCAAGGTTTGGGTCTAAATCGACCAAGATTTGAGGAGTTTTCTCAATTCCTCATGGAACCCATTATCACAAATAATTTCTTAATAAAATTAATACAAAAATCGCTATCGTATGCCTATAACATTTGAGAAGTTCTTGCAATTTCTCATGGATCCCATCATTAGAATTGGATTTTGACCAAAAAGAGACCAAGTTGGAACAACATTGAAATTAAAAAAAAAAAAATTATCCAAATCAGTTCAGAAATGACGGTTCTAAATTAAATACATGCAAAAAAACGGTCGTATTTATATCCTCCTCCTTTTTTTGAAGTCGGTTAAAAAAATCAGTGAGTATTCTCGTCACGTGTGCATTTTTAGCGTTGAACTAAAAGGAGGCTCGAGCAACCTCGTGGGAAATTTGAAACTGTCCTGAAAGACACAGCAGTGTGAGTAACGATGAAGCAACTATGTTAAAAGGTAAGTCACAATCGAAGACAGCAAGAATCTTAAGTCAAACCCAGAAAGATGTGTGTTTGTATAGCCTATATGCTATGCTTTACCGATTAAGTACAAACCTGTTAACTTTTTATTTACAACTGTTTTTTCTTAAACCATCTTTTTCTTTGTGGATTCTAAGTTTACCAGTTACAGCAGTTTAGTGAAAGCTAGCAAAATTTACCTTAATCCATTTTGGACAAAAACTGATACAACATTTAGTACTAATTTAAAACTGGAAACCTAATGAAAATTTCAATTGGAAACTCAAAATCCCATACAAATTAAATGACACTTAATGCAAACGCATACGTCACCTATAAACCACCTCAGGTAAACGGTACACCTAGTATTGTTACTTCTCATTAAACAACAAAGAAGTTGCCCATTGTAATAATTTAGATTTAATGTTTTTTTGCGTTTTTTGTTTAATATAAATTAAGGGTTGCGTAGAGGAACGAAAATTTGATTCTTTAAACTTTTTTTTTATATAAATTAAGGGTTGCTTGCACTATTTAGCTGTTTAGCCTGTTCGCATGAACACAGACGCCAAGTTTACATTAAAAAAAAAAATACTTCCCGGCTAGGCCTTCAATTTCGTATGAAATTCCTTTACAGTCCTCTCGAGTTGCTCCGCCCGAAACGTGATACTTTGAAGCCTGTTATGACGCACGTAAGGACGATATTTCATTGCATGTTTGAGAAAATAATATTAAGTGCATGTGCAACTATAATATTTATGTACCTAAGTTGATACGAAATATGAACACTGATTTTGTAATTTTAGTAATATCCAAGAAGCTTGAACTATCAAAAGTATTAGTAATTATTATTTAAGGTTAATGTTTACAAAACATCACAATAAACAGTTAGAAAGCGATTTTTTGTATTATTGGGCATTAACCTCAAATACGTGAATTTAATAATACTTATTATAAAAAAATGTTAAGAACAAAAAAATATGTACATAAAAAATAAGGTGCATAAAACGTAAAGTATGGAAAGACTGATTTATGCTATTTTTGTTTAAACAAAAACATACGTTTATATTATAAATTATTAGCCCATATAATTAATCATGTTAGACTTGATTAGATATAGAAGTCAAAATATTCATAACATTAAGTGCATGTATAAAATGCTGCGCGAGGCCATTGAGATTAAGAAATATCCAAACTTTAATATAGGGAAGATGGCTTTTCTCTACCACCAGCTTGGGATCCGGTAGACCATCTGATAAAGAAGCAAGCGAGACATAGACTGCGAGACCTTTGTGTTGGATGATGTTGGACATTATGAGTACCTATAATATGTTTTGAAAAGATGTGTCCCATATAGGGATACCCACCTATAATTTAGGAGGGAATTAAATCTTCTCGGGCCAGAGGTGTAGGGTTGGAGCCGGCGTAGCTTTATTGCGTATAAGTATATAATAATATAGCTTTACTTGAAAATAGTTGCATTGCATAACTAGCCTTATGAAGTGATTTTGCTTGTACAACCAGCCTTAATGTTTATAGTTAATGATGGGTCATTATTTTTTGTATGTGGGTATTTTTGCACTTTGTAGTTTTTCCACAGTCACCCGTTGACCACGAACGCTGTGAAGGGTTCGAAATGTCATGATTCGGGATGTAGTATAAATTCAATATTCGCGATATAATCCGTATTCAGAGTTTAATTTCATAAGTAACTATCGCGGTAACCGAAGACAATATTATCTTATTTATATTTAAAGATATTTCATTTTAAATTAAGGTGGGCCTTATATGCCTCACTTACCTCATATTATGTTGACAGCGGTAAATTCCCGACTCCTGTTTAAAACCGCAAAGCAATATCACAAAAAAAATCTTAATATAGAAAATAACACTAAATTTATGACATTGAAAACGAATGAGTCACTTCCTGTAGGAGTGAGGTAAAGTCCCTATCGGCGCCTGCCTCTATAAAATCACACTGCAGAATGTCCCTAGCTTTAGTAATACATTGTCAAAATGGGAGTTAAGTTGTTTGTGTTCCTCGCGATAATAGTGGTCCTGGGTGTAGTGAAAGCCACTGTTGTAATAAATGTATTTGAAGAGGGTAAGTTTTAAGTTTCAATCGGTAGACCAAATAAAACAAAATTCCAAGTACTTACAAGTTTAAATTCATTCGCAGTTTGTGTACTTAGCCTACCTAAAGCTTGTCCCAGAAAAAAATGACGCATTTTATTTTTTACAAAATCTTATGCAACAGTTAAAAAGCAACTGTTTTATTGTAAATTCTTGTTACAAATTTAATAAAACAACATGTATGTACCTACGCATGTTTTGAGTTTTTGATTTTATAAATCCAGAAATTTCGCAATTTTGTTGTAATGCCTGCCATCAGGTTTTGTACATAGGACTCTGTTTTAATTTTCAAGCTTTTTTCCATTTCGACTTGAAGTTTTCAACTGATATGGCGTTAGTTTTATGTTTTAGGAGTTTCTGCTTCATACTAGCCCATTATTTTTCAATAGATCGTAATTCAGAGCAGTTGGGAGGAATAAGGTTTTTCCACAAACTTCAGTTTACTATTTTGCATTTTTTTTAGGTATTTTAGTTTATTTGTAGGTCTTTATAGTTATTTTTTTAAGGATTTTGCACTGTTCATTTGTACGTTTTGCACTTTTGGCTACAGACAGGGTAATAGGCATATTTTGCAACGCAGCTATGATGTTCTTCTGTGTATTATTTATTAGAAAATCCGGGCTTATGACCTTTTCCAGTCCGCCATCGTCTACCATCAGTTTCTTAGAATTGTTTTAACACCCTTTAAACAGGGCTTACTAACTACATAGATTAACTTCACTTCTAGTTTTTGTTGGAAATGATTTTGTTTGTACAACATTTTTTCATGTAGTTTTTTCTGTGATGGTGATATCTTCGAAAGTGATTTCTTTTTATAAAGAATAAGAAAACAGGTATTACAGGTGCTACGGCTACCGTGGCGGTGTAGTGCATCTGGCATGTTCGCTGTGAACAGAGTAGACGACTTTTACGATGCGTAAAAGGCGCTGGTCGTTTGTCGGGAGAGTGAGCGAATCGATGAACAGCATTGTTAGCGTAGTGTACGCAACCTACTGTATGAGCAAGGCCTCCGCTGTAAATATTTAATTAGTGTTAGATTAGGTAATAATTAGTTTAGTTTAGAATAGTAAAATTTAATATAGATTAGAATGTATAAATTAGATTAATATAATAATTATTCTTAATGTAATGGGTTGATACCTAAATAAATAACATTTTTATTTATTTTATTTATTTATTATTTATTTTTTACATATAACAGTCTCCTTAAGCCTTTTGGGCAGAAGTTACACCAAGTGCAACCGGTGCGAATACAAACGCCATTTTTTTCTGGGACAAGCTTTATATTACCTTGGCCATATAGAAAATCGATTAATACTCGTTCATTAAAATGAGCTCAGTAGTTTTTGACTCTACGATGGAACATACGACATTGACACGAACTTAAAACATATACTCGTACGGGCTGAGGTCTTCGGTGTACAAAGAAACTTCGTTGTAACTTCGTCGATATTTATCGTTTATTTGTAACTTTAATGCTTTATACAACACACTTTTCAATCCATCAACACTTCAGCTATTTTGCTAATATTAGTTAGCACCATCGCACAACAAATAAGAATAATACACTTTTTAAAACACATTTGTTAGCACAGACTGCTAAGGTTTTATTTCTAAGGCTACTCAGATAATAATCGTCGCTTCAATGAGGTGCTAGGCCTTTTATTAGATCATCACCCCTCCAAGCCCGAGGCCACTTCTACCTGTTCGTCAGGTGAGGTAGGCTGACCGGCAGTGACGTCATAATTATTTAATCATTTGAACTAAAATTAAATTGGCAAGTTCAATCACATTACTTTACATTGTATAAATAAACACAAGTATTTATTTTTGGAAAGCCGCTAACATATATATTTTAAGTACATAGATTTTTAAGATTATAAGCCTTCCGTTAAACATAATTTTACGCCTGGGAATGGTGTGAACCATTTTCAATGTAAGATCACGATATTGTGTCAATCAACAAGTTAAAAACTTTTAGGCAAAAATAACAAGCCAGAAGTCAATGCTGACTCGGTAGAAGTGTGTAATGAACTTGGATGTGAAAATATATGTCGCATCCAAGCCTTTGCTAGAGGCCAATGCATCGTGGGCCAGTGCAGATGCAGCCAAACCATACATACGGTATGTTTTAAATTAGGTTTATACAAATACATGGCTAACTGGCGCAATATTTTCGTCACTTATGACTAAATAAATTTAAATTAATAATAAAAACAAATTATAGATAATAATAAAAAAACAATTAAATCAATTCCAGAAAACGAAAACAACTTGGAGGGCGGTTGCAACAACCGAGCATGCGACCAGCTGTGTCGGCGACTCGGCTTCACAGGGGGCGTCTGTGTCGGCGACAGATGCAAGTGCGACAACTTTCTTTCTCCACTAATAGGTAGGATTATTTCACAATCATTCTGTATGTTTAGTTGTTTAATAAAGTTATTTTCTACGACTGATAATCCTAGTCAATTGCTATAAGTAGGTAAGTATTATATTATCAATGTACGTTTCAGATACCGAATACACCTTGGAGGGCGGTTGCAATAACCGAGCATGCGACCAGCTATGTCGGCGACTCGGCTTCACAGGGGGCGTCTGTGTCGGCGACAGGTGCAAGTGCGACAACTTTGCTCCACTAATAGGTAGGATTATTTCGCAATCAATCTGTATGTTTCGTTGTTTTATAAAGTTAGTTTCTACGAATGATAATCCTAGTTAATTGCTATAAATAGGCATTATAATTATTATCAATGTACGATTCAGATAATGAATACACCATGGAGGGCGGTTGCAACAACCGAGCATGCGACCAGCTGTGTCGGCGACTCGGCTTCACAGGGGGCGTCTGTGTCGGCGATAGATGCAAGTGCGACATTATACTGGCACTGAAAGGTATATTCTATATATACAGTAGGGGCCAATAATATATCACTTTTATATTTTTTTTTATGAGCATGTATAGAGTAAAAAATATAGGTTAGTTTGTAGATTGCAAACTTTACTACTCATTTTATACAAATATACTTATGATGAATACTGCAATGAAATACTGTGAATTACAATAGAAGACTCAGTATCTATTACTAAAAAAACTCTAATAAAAAAAAGAAGCGCACTATATACGGTGGTGGCTAAAAAGGTGGTTTCCGCGATTTCGTGGTTGGTCCCATACTAAAAGTTTCTCAGTTAATCCCAAAACCCCCCTGGCAACGGGAATTCACTTATTTTATCTTTTTTACGCAAGCATTTTTTAGTAACGTGTAGTTCGTTTTTTTGTCACCCATAACGATCAAGTGTGTTTAAACTGATAGGTATCTGTTATGTTGAAATGAAATATGTTTATACTGATAAGTATTTAATGTACGACCTCTTCATTTCATTATTAATTTTACAGATAATTCTATGACTAAACTGGAAGCAGTCGGTGGTTGCAGTCAACAAACCTGCCGTAATGCATGTCATAAGTTGGGATACAAACATGGCATATGTACGAGTATTTTCGGAAAAAAATGTATTTGCCACAATGTTATGTAGTACACAATAAAGGGTAGAAAGAAAATCCGTTTCTAAAATTAATCTATCTTTCTGAAATAATAATAAGTAATGGCGTCTATTACTGTGGCTACTGTTGGTGCCAAATTCGGCTCCTATCGGCGTGGTATTTTAAAATACGCATTTGATAAGCAAACCGCAAAAATATATTTTACACAGACGTAGCCTAGTTAGTTTACTAACGGACCTATTAGTGCTAGTGTGTGTGAATGAAACAAAAACAACGCAATGGCAGCGCAAGAAGAGCTCATGCCATACAAACGAGTGACGCCACATGTAGGCAAAGGAGCTTGAATCTTATTTAGTATTTAACGAATAGCTATGTCAATTGAACTAATGTTATGGTTTTCAAATGGTTCTTTGTAGGTTTCTGCCTGACTTCTGAGTACCCTTTATATATTTTTGGCTGAAAAATACGTTTAAAATATAAAATAAAATACAGCGGTGATAGGCGCCATTTTTGATGTGCTAATACCGTGTTGTACCACGGTAATAGTTAAAGTGGTAACTTTGCAAGTTTGCATCATTATGTTTTTTTTTTATTATGTGACATTGTTTATAAACTATTTCATAGTCATTCCGATCTTGATCTATTCACGATTTTAAAGAACAATTTCCGTGGTATGGAAAGTATTCAACAAACCCTACTTACCGAACTTGTAGTTTATATAGAAACTGTCATTTTGTCAGGCTGTCTTAATATTGTATTTACTTACCAGTTATGTAATTTAGGTTTTATACCAAGGTTGAAATATATATGTTTGAGTTGTAATGAAAATACAACTGTATCCTATTGTTTTTATGGGTCGAAATTAGGTTACACAATACTCCAAGATAAGCCTATTATAGATGGTATGATCACATAACCCTCGGTAATACTATGTATGGGAATCTATTACCGACCCATTCAATATTAGTTTGGGTCAGTGATAGATTCTTGAAGAAGTATGTTTCTATTACCGAGTGATATTTTAGTATTCTATTAATATTAATCACATTTAGGGTACCGTAAATACAGATTTATATCACAAAATCGAGACTTACTCATCGGTTGGAAATCTTTCGCGCATCTATTAGGATTTACAGCATCGTCATACTCGTAAGTTATACACAATGAAACATATTATTTAGACATTTTTTTATGTTCATATGAATAGTGAAAGGAGATGAACAAATATTACAGCAAAATCTATTATTTAAGTTCAGTTTTATAACATTGGGAACCTACGAACAATGTTGGGTATCACGAAAGACCTAGAATAATTCATCATCTGATAGGATCAATGACCTAATATTGTTATTTTTGAACCCTCTGTATTGTGCCAAATCTTGAGTCGGGTTCCTATTACCGATGGTCGAAAATGGCTGCTTTTTATACCCTCGGTAATAGAATCACAACCTGTCATTACCACGGTAATAGAAAACTCGCGCATTTTGGTTTCAACAATTATTTTCTTAAATATAATAATCTAAAAAGAGTCTTAAAAGTTATGAAGGTGAAAGTTTAATAAACACTTCAATAAAAAAATATTCTTGGTCGTTAAGATGCTTGGATACCTTATTTTTTCGAGTCATTCCAAAAACTTCGAAATACCACGGTATTGCGCGCCTCTTTCATAATGAATGAAAAAGCAAAAAAAAATGTATTCATAAAATTGTCCCTTCTTGCCACAGTTCTATATGAGTGATTCTCAAAATAGTGGCATCTTAACCTGTCATCGAGTTTTTGAATGGAATGTATGCTTATTTTCTCTTTTTCATATGAAACAAAAATATGTATAGATAAACAAAAACAATGTTTATCGAGGCCAAGTCTTTATTTTTATTTAAATTTAATACTTATGTTTAAAAAAAATAAAGAGTACCAGTTTTCACTGTAACCTGTCTTGTCCAAACGCATCGCTGTTCTAGTTTTAGTTCTTTAGATTTTATAAGCACCAATTAATGTCACAAAAATATCATGCTATATAACAACCAGAATAATACCCTTAGGTTTTTTTTATAAAAATGGTCTTTTTTATATTTTTTATACAACAATATTTGCGCACGAAGTTTGTCCAGCGATATTTTCACTGTAACCTGTACATCCGTGGTTATGCATCTGACTTACACATAGAAAAACATATTAAGATCATAATCCCTGCAAAACATGCCGCCAGTATCGAACTACCCGTCGTAGTAAACTTTCGTGCCTGAGGTGTCGTAGTTTTGTGGATAAAACCAATTGAAGGAAGGAAGGAATCCGGAGTTTGTAACAGGTATGTTGACTTTAACTTACCTTAATTATTTTATCATTTTGGTATGGAGCCTTTTTTGCTTATACCATTTTAATGTTGTAATAAGTAATACTGATTGATACTAAAAATGAGCAATGCGTATGATTAACGGTTTTAGAGATAAAATAAATAAACAACACTTTTCACTCTAACCTGTGTAACTTTAACCTGTAATCAATGTACAAGTTAAAGTGATCATAGACAGGTTAAAGAGCCCCATGTACAATGGATGGATGTTAATGGGACGCTTGCCAGGGGAAAAATATTTTTTCACCTCACTCGCTCTGAAAACCTCAGTTTATAGCGCGAAATCTGCGTGCAAAAGTCTATTTTGTCCGCTAGCGTGCAAAAGTCATTTGAATTTCGAACACGATGAATATGAGTGCTTTTCTTTGTTTATTTTGTTTGGATTTGAGTGTGTTATGTCTTAAGTTTGATATGTTAAATAGAGGGCAAAATAAATAAAATATATATAACTTCAAAACTACGCCGGCTCCAACCCTACACCTCGGACCCGAGAAGATTTAATTCCCTTCTAAATTGTAGGAGGGTATCCCAATATGGGACCGGCAACAAACTCGGCGGGACACATCTTTTCAAAACATATTATATTCATATTGGGATACCCTCCTACAATTTAGGAGGGAATTAAATATTCTCGGGTTCGAGGTGTAGGGTTGGAGCCGGCGTAGTTTTCCTAGACTTATATTGACCGGGATATAGACCGGGATCAATATAAGTCTAGTGAAACTAACCGTGAATCATTCAAAACTCGGCGTAGTTTGTATCGCGTATACCTATATATCTTTACTTGATAATAGCCTTATGAACCGATTTTGCATGTACAACTAGCCTTAAAGTTTATAGTCTATGATGGTTCATTGTTTTTAGTATGTGGGTATAGTTTTAGAGTTGATAATAAGTACTTTGCTATTAAGTTTTAAGCGAGTTTTGAACTTATTAATTAAACTTTTTATCATACCTCCCAAACCAATCAACTTAATATTACTTATTAAGTAAGGAAACTAATGTATGGAGTGAGGACTCTAAGCTTACTTATTTTTCTATGTCCATGGTGATTGTGAATGATTATACTGAGGTTGTGAAATATATAGTTAGTGCCATTTAGTTATGGTTCTTAGAAATAAGCATAATAAAAATTAACAAATTTCTTAAACATAATTGGTATTGTTACCATAACTCGACCGCACATATTTTTGGTATAAACTAATAAAAATCAGAGCACTTTCAGATTCGGCTTAGCTACGATCATAACGTTGGTTGTAAAAATATTTCAAAAATATATTGATTAATTGATAACACTTTTATTTTATTTTCCATACAACTCTCTTTAACCTGTCTAATGTCACTCTCACCTGTACCTTCAAATCTTTAACAGGCTATAACTTTTACATTTGTATGATTTTTTCGTGGCCTTTAGTAAAAATGCTAAAAGTGATACTTTAATAATATTTTTCCATCCTTAAAATGTGAAAAAAGTAAAAATAAAAAAAAAGGTTTCACTTTAACCTGTCGATGCCACAATTTTGAGAATCACTCATATATATAAACGTAAAAGTCCTGACTAACTGACTGACTGACTGACTGACTCCCAGCCCAAGCCGTTGGATCTAGAGAGCTGAATTTTTCACAGGTTGAAAGTTTGTATGGAGATCATAAATTTTTTTGAGTGCGGTACTTGAAACTTTGTATAAAGGCATATTATTAAAATACTAGAAAAGTAATTTCAGCGTTTTTGAAAATTCATCCCTTAAGGTGGTGAAAAAGGGGTAGAAAGTTTGTATGGAGGTCAAACATTTTTTTAAGTGCGTGACTTGAATCTTTGCATAAAGGCATGTTATTAGAATACAAGAAAAGTTATTTCACCGTGTTTAAAAATTCATCCCCTAAAGTGGTTAAAAAGGGGTTGAAATTTTGTCGTGGTCCTAATTTTATTTAAAGCTATGTAATTGAAACTTCATAGAAATATATAATATAATTAAAAGAGAAAAAAACTTATTTCAGCATTATTGAAAATTCATCCCACAAGGTGGTAAAAATGGGGTTGAAAGTTTGTATATGGAGATCAAATATTTTTTTGAGTGCGGGAATTGAATCTTTGTATAAAGGCATATATTATTAGAATGGGAGATGATGACAAGAAAAGTAATATTCATCCCCTAAAAGGGTTAAAAACGGTTTCAAAGTGAATGTATTACAAATGCTTTGAAACTTCTTAGAAAGGCATTGTATAAGATTCCAAAAAAGTTATTTCAACGTTCTTAAAAATTCAACCCCTAAAGGGGTTAAACAGGGGATGTCAGTTTATATGTGGTAAAATTTTTCTTTCAAGCTAGGAACTTCATTATTATTCAACAACGACGGGACTTTGAGTGTTGTGTGTCGACCCGGTGACATCCCTAGTGCGCAAAACGTTCAAGTTATATAAACAAGACCAAGTGCGGATAGTTCGAAAAACTCGCGCCTAGAAGATGTTGATGTCAACTTTAGCCAGTCTTCTCCGAGACCACGGGGACAACGCCGTCCTCGAAACGTCGGAGGTAAATTTAAAACTTATTTTACGCGATTAAGTCCCGTCGTTGTTGAATAATAATGAGTAAAAAGTTGTGAAAGACAAATTTCATGCGTTGTATAATTATTATTAACAAATGATTAACCGTCCCTACTGATATCTTTTGCTGCATAATGTTCTATATTATGCTCATGTAGAATATATAACCACCAACATACAAATCCACGCGTACGAAGTCGCGGGCAACAGCTAGTTGCCTATTGTATATGCAAATTGTATAATGATATACCGTATGATATAAGGGAATGTAAGTCATTTAGGATGTTTAAGCGTAAAATAAAAATGTTTCTGTTAGACAAAGTTAAATTGAAGTTACCGTAAACACTAAGATGTACCTAAGTAGGCTATGTTTAACTTAGTATGTAATTAGATAAGACTACCCACCTGTTTTAAGGGAGTCCCCTCTGCCAACAAACTGTCATGCAGTTTGGCAGAAGAAATTAATGTAAGATAGGGTTTATTTCGTCTGAATAAATGTTTTTTTTTTTTTTTTATAAGTATTAATTATTATTGTTTATTAAAGTACTTGTAATTCGTCGCTTGTTACGTCTGTAATATGTTGCTAGTTTGTTTTAGTTCCAAAAATGTGTATGTTTTATTCACACTATGTGACCATATTGTGTTGATTAAAACTCAATTTTGAACCTGAATTAAAATATAAAATTTCAGATAACCTTGAAAGATTGGCTTGCAATGACTCGTCATGTGACTACTTGTACCGAAGAAAGGGCGAACTCTATGGCGTTTGTGTAAACGACAAGTGCGAATGCAGTAAGTTCTCAAAAAAATCGATGATAAACGATAAAACAGAAATCGGCAATGGTGAAAATGAGAATCTTGTAGACTATCAAGTTATATGATTTTTCAAACAAAATTATTGTAAAATGCCTTTTCGCTACATGATGAATTACCTATTTGTGGATTGCATTGTTTTTCGCTTATCTATCTACATTATGCCCTTGATGTTTTTGTACAAATAAAATAATACTGGGTAACCTTATTGTGAAAGTCTTAAAATAGCTACAGTAATATACGCAATAAATATGGGATGTGAAATTAAGCCCAGTGAACAAAGTAATGTAAGCATCGTGTATCAGTAAAAGGAATACAAAAATACTTCTTAGATACTATTTCATAAAAAAAAAAATACTACTTATTATCTACTATATTATCTAAGAAACATGGTAAACTTAACTAATTCACAAACAATTAGACGCTTTTACTATGTTTTTTTATTCATAAACAATATTATATTCCTTATTTAATCCCCTCCAATCTGGATTTCACCCTGGATAGCACAGTTACCGCTTTGGTTAAAGTCACCGACGAGGACGACATTCGGTTTAATATAGAATCCAAGAAGCTTACTGTTCTTTTCCTCCTTGATTTCAGCAATACCTTCAACACGGTAGACTTTGAGATCTTTTTAGGCACACTCAACACACTGAACATTTCCCAAACTTCACTATCTTGATTCCGTAGTTACCTTTTTGGTAGACGCCAGCGTGTTAGAGTAGATGACAAACTGTCCGACTGGTGTGAGCTTACCGCTGGTGTCCCACAGGGAGGGGTGCTCTCTCCACTCCTGTTCTCTATTTTTATTAATGGTATCACCACATCCCTTACGACATCATACCATCTATACGCAGATGACCTGCGGATTTATGCAGCGGCTGGTATAGACAATCTTCCCCCATTAATTGCTCAGATTAATTATGATTTAGAGTCCATATGGGACAGGGCGTGCAAATTTGGTCTAAAAATTAATGCTCAGTAGTCACAGGCCATAGTCATTGGCAGTCCTTACTACGTAGACAGGCTCTCAGACATAGTGGTACCTGACATTTTGTTCGATAGGACTAATATCCCTTTCTCCTCTACTGTCCGAAATTTGGGTATCACCATGAATCAGACGCTTTCTTGGGCTCCCCATATTGCTGAGGTGAGTAAAATCGTTTTTAGATCCCTTCACTCTCCGCCGTCGAGGCTGCAGAATTTTCTTCCTTTTCATACTAAACTGACTCTCGCCTGTTCTCTCTTGATGCTCCCTCTTCTAAACTATGGTGACATTGCGTTTATGGATTGTAATGAGGAATTGCTAAATAAACTTGAACGTTTACAAAATGTTTGTATTAAGTATATTATTATATTTAGCCTCCGGAAATATGATCACGTCTCCAACTTCCGCTCCCAACTCGGGTGGTTACCGATCCGCCAACGCAGAGACGTGCATGTCGTGCCGTTGATGTTCAATATACTCTTCAACCCCCGTTCCCCATCCGACCTAACGGAAAGATTTAACTATCTGGCTGTAGGCAGTGATCACCGCTTACGATCTAGTTCTAATCTCATGCTTGCTATTCCCAGTTCGCGCTGTGAAGTTGTGGAACGAGTTGCCCCTGTCGCTCAAACAGTCCCAGTCTGTAGCGTCACTAAAGGCTAATCTGAAGAAGCTTTGGCTTTCCAATCAACGTGATCTGGTTAAGTACTAACCTTTATTTTTATTTTCTTACACTTGTAATATTTATATATATTATAATATATATTTAGTATTGTATGTATGTATGCTAGTATGTATTTGATGTATTTTAATCTATAATGTTAAATCATCCTGTAAGTTTGTCTATCTGACCTGGCTATAGTTTTCCACTCATATACTCGAAGGTTAGCTGGAAGAGATCCCTTATATATTATAAGTTGGCCTTTGTACTTCCATTACTGTAATTTATTTTTGTAAACCTGCGTTTTGTACAATAAAGTGATTACTACTACTACTACTACAATAATACAATAAAAAGTTACAATAAAAGGCCTTAAAATAAAAATTACAAACTAAACTTATATTGACCGGGATATAGACCGTGAATCATTCAAAACTCTAATTACAAACTAAATTAAAAACCGGCCAAGTTCGAGTCGGACTCGCCCACCGAGGGTTCCGTACTTTTTAGTATTTGTTGTTTGTTATAGCGGCAACAGAAATACACCATCTGTGAAAATTTCAACTGTCTAGCTATCACGATTCGTGAGATACAGCCTGGTAACAGACAGACAGACGGACAGACGGACAGACGGACAGACGGACAGACGGACAGACGGACAGAAGGACAGACGGACAGATGGACAGACGGACAGACGGACAGACGGACAGACGGACAGACGGACAGACGGACAGACGGACAGACGGACAGACGGACAGACGGACAGACGGACAGACGGACAGACGGACAGACGTACAGACGGACAGCGGAGTCTTAGTAATGAGGTCCCGTTTTTACCCTTTGGGTACGGAACCCTAAAAACTAAACTTTATATAAACTATAAGTAGAAAATTTGCCCCAAATCGCCGTCTACCGTCTATGTCTACGGAATGGACGGAATGTCATTTTCGGTTTTTATACACGGTAGAGTTAAGGTAAACAGAGTGCAGGTAATATCGATATCAAAACCGAAAGAAAATTCTGCGCTTGAATACCACGAATGGACTCGTTCAAAATAAGGCAATGCGTCACAATGACAACAAAGATAACTGTCAATATAGTAACGTGTCGAATGTAGTTGCGTTGCGTAGATGTATTTGTAGAATGTCATCGCTTAATTCACCGGTAACATTCGGATGTCAACTGAAGTTGCGACGTTAATGCTGCCGCTGTATCTGTCAATTTCCTTGATAAAATGAGCGAGAGCTTGAACGTTTAAATAGCGGCAGTGATGCGGCTACGATTGTCTTCTGTCCGCTGTCAAGGAAATTGACAGTGAGAGCGCCGCGTCAATGCCGCAGCAGAAATGTCGCCACAGTAATGCAGATCAGCCGCCATCCAAATTTCACCTAAAGTTACAGCAGCAGTAAAAAAACCCTTTCACCCCTTTAAGGGATGATTTCCTGGATAAAAACTATCCTACGTAGAGACATATTAGGATAGTTTTTATGGAGAGTGCTCCAAGACTCAAATCACCTTCATCCCAAATTATATAACTACCGGGTGGGGCATGTAACACGAGCAAATAATTAAAACATAAATTGTACTCCTCAAACTATGACACTTTTGATCAATAACTTGTAAAAATTATGATATCTTGTCAGTCTGGTCACGCTTTAAACATGACAACATTCACAATATATTGAGTCTTAAAATAAACTTTAGTGTACGTAAAATCAAAACACAAATTATTTTTAAAAGTCGGTGAACAGATGTTGGTCAGTTTGAGATGTACTGCTTACAGTTTAATTTTTTGCTTAGTTATGTTATAGGCCCCAACAGTATATGTATACATATATCGGTTCAGTGGTTAACACGTTCACTGCGAAGCAGGTCATTTTGACCCTGTACTGGAGAGGTAACAGGCAGACATTACTTTCGCATTTATATGGATTTATCTCTGAAGATTTCTAATAGGCACTTGACAAATATTATAATTTATCTTCATCTTTATTTAATTTTGAAAACTATAAATGAAAGACAACATTGGGCACTTAACATTTATTATCACAATTTGGGACAATGTTAGTAAATCTCGAAACTTTACAGGAGTTTTACGGGTACGTTCTGCCCGTATTGACCCGGTAAATTCTAATTCTGAGAAAGAAAGACAATAAATTGTAATTTAAAGGGATCCTACAACTGCGTTCTGTTACCACAATGGGTGATGTGAATAAAACCGTAAGTTTAAAATAATACCTACCTAATTTGTACCTGGATGTATCTGAACATCATTTGAGCTCTATTTGATATAATTTTGCTATACTCGCAGCACATCTCGCTCTTTTAACTTGATCATATTTTATTTGATTATCAGGACCAAGTTATACCCTCTTCAATGGCAAGTTAAGTCACGGCATTAAAGGTATATTTAGGTTTTAAAATATGTTATAGTTTTGATATTGATATGATTCCATTGCTCGTGGTGCGCTTAGTGGTGCGCGCGAAACGGTTCCCTCCCTTGCGTTATCTCGTTATCTTGGTTATCTCGGTTCATGAGATACAGCCTTGTGACAGACAGACGGACAGACGTACAGACCTGACGGACAGGCGGGTAGACGAACAGACATACGGAGAGTGTGTCTTAGTAATAGGTTCCTGTTTTTACCCGTTGGGTACGGAACTCTAAAAAGATAATCTATGACAATCCATTAATCGGCTGTTTGTTCACTGATAAAATTTGATTATACCAAACAAATTAATGGAAAGCGGTCAACATTAATCGGACTCATAATGATGATGACTGATTTGACATGAATCTTATGATCATAACATGCTTTATATAAGTACTAATATTTGTCCTTTTATTTGATTTTTGATTATGTGTTATGACATAGATTAATTTATCTTTATAAAATCGTAATATATCAAATTTAAAAGGTGGAATGATTTCATATGAATAGTAGGTACCTACGTACCTACATACATACCAATACGAGTACTATACACAATTTTATATCGATTGATAATTAATATTGTAGAAAAATAAGGGTTGGTATTTATCTGTCGATATGGTAGAATTTAATAGTAACGATTAATTGAGTAATAATCAATGTATAATGTACCAGTAACACGCTTAGACATTAAGTAGGTAGCTAAAAATTACGAAGGTAAACGTCCTGGTGCTTGGCACGCTAATGCCCTATGTTAAAAACTTCTTTGTTGGGTTAATTTATTTATTAACTTACATTCAGGAATATTTATAGTGTTAAATTACAGTTTTTAAGCACTGAAAGGGTAAGTGTTGCCAGTGTTGACTCGATATAGGCCACTCCTGAAAAAGAAAACAAATGTTGCATGATCAGTTTAAAATTTTTTTGCTGTCGTCTTTATTGGTAATATTGGTATGTACCGACTGGCATAATAAAATAGCATGTGAAAAATAAGTTTTATAGAAAAGAAAAATATTATTTTCATACAAATTGTATGGGAAAAGTTTTCCTCGATTTGTCGCTTTTCTAGCCGTTTATTTGTTTTTGGTCCCATACAAGCTTTTGATCCTGGGTAGGAATAGGATCGATTGGCACCAAAAAAAGTTGGCCAAAAATGGCTTTTTTCTCGCACTACTGTATTATTTCCAAAATCTGTAAACGCCAATCTTCATTAATTTGAAATTGAGGCTCTTCTAAGACCATTTTCGCATAGCAGCACTGGATCTGGTAGCTGCCTACACTGACCCACTAAGAAAATCCAGCCTGTATATACATATACTATTACTTATTCTGTGACTTAAGTATAAAATAAACAAGATCCTATTTTTAGTGATCTTATGATATGAACTTATAACGCATTTTTATGTTATTATCGTACATGTAACTGTTCAACTGGTTAACTTTACTATTACTTTAAAACGTCCGTAAAGACCAAAGTTCAACTTACTGCAATTTAACAAGCGTCAATGTTCCCATTAGCACAGGTGGTGTCCCCGTGCAGCGATTGTTGCTAACTTGGGTCATCGTGTCACATCGCAGAGCCATCAGGTGTCCACCAGTGTCCACAGTCGCCGCGAACAACTCCCAGGCCCTGTTGTGGTGGCACGCGTTGTCGCGGTTCGCACAACCAGGCTGTCTGGTCCCTCCGTTCGGGTAGATGTCCAAGGTACCGAGGGCATCAGCGGTACCAAATGCGCTAGTTCCGCTTATGTCTGTGTGAATTACTTCGACGTAGTCTGCATCACTCGCCCTGAGGCGCAGGGAAGAAGCACCCCAAAGGACACCAGCGGGGTCCAATGCTGCAACAAGAGTTAGAACCTTTGTAACTAGTGTTGTGGATTTAAGCTTTGAGGTGTAAACTACAAGACTTGAGTCGCGACTGCTGAGCCTTGAAGCCTCGAACCTTAAAGCCTCGGAACCTTAACGACTCGAACTAAGAGTTCGTGTTGCTGCTTACGAGCAAAGAAACCTCGAGTCTTTTGGCCTTAAGCTTTAAAGCCTTCTAAGCTTTGAAGGTTTAAGTCTGTAAGGTTTTTAGCAGTAAAGGTTTGGAGCAAAAAGAAAAAAACTTTTAACAAATAAGTGTGGTGGTATTTTTGATTATAAATGTATGCCGCGGCATTTTTGCAGTTCTGCAGAAACCGTTTTGTTTTTTGTCTCTTAGTTGTTTAGTTTGCGTTCATGAATTAGTCAATAGCGGAGGCGGTTAAAAGTTAAAACGTTCAAGCGGTTCAAGTAATCAATTCAATTCAATTATTTAATTCGAATCATTTATTTGATCCATCTAATCACCCAGTCTTAATTAAGTATTAAATATTTTTTTAAATACTTTTATTTTTATTTCTTATGACTTACACATATAGGACGGAACGGAACGGATTTTTTTAAAAATATAGTTTCATAGAAAATGTATCTGGATGTACATATGCAACGGAATCACGGTTCTAAATGGTCCACCCTGTATACGTTGCAGGCAGTAAATGCGTTTACTGATGTTAAGTTACTCTTCCGATATAGATAGGTATATTATAATATTCGTAAATTCTCTACACAAAAATAATTTCTGCAAAGAGAGCTCAACGTATGAGCTCTAAGCTTGACACAAGCTTTTAAGGTTCGGGGGCTTGAGCTTAAGTTAAAAAGCTAGAGTTCCCTATGAGGCCCGAGTCTTAAAGACTTCATTTTGACAAGTCATAAAAAGTTTAAGTCGTTAAGGTTCTAAACCGCTTTGTGAGCAAACATTTAACGCTCTAGCTTTCAAAGCTTGAGCCTTAAAGGTTCGCGAGTCGTTAAGGTTTAAAAGTGTTAAAGACTAGTCTTTTAACAACACTATTTGTAACAAAGTTTTCGAAAGAAAAATCAAATATTTAAATAAGTGAATGTAGAAACAGATATTCGTTTGATATTGAGCAAATATTTTTTTGTTAAAATGAAGATACATTTTCTAAAGGCCAAAGGGTGATTTAAACCAAAAATCGTTACAAATATTTGTCTGGCATCGCTCAACCGTCGATAGAAAATAACTCGTTCAGCTTTTGCAGATTTCAAACTATGAGTTTCAATCATCATTATTATTAAATATTAACAGTTTCTTACTTGTAAGTTTACATTTGTTGATAATAAAAAAAATCGATTCCTGAATTTGTTAAAATCACTTAGCATGGCGTTAAATTGGTATTGTTTTTATTATTTTTTATTTTATTTTTTTAGATGGAGAACCAACAGCTATAACTGCTAATAATGACATAAATAGTAATACAGAGCCAATTATAGGATCTCACATATAGCAACATGTCAATATTTAACATTAACTTAAATAACGCACAATTTTACATCGGCACATGCAATAATATCTATTATCTATGATATAATATAGTGAATCACTTATAATAAAACACTATCAATACGTACCTATGATGTTGTCCCTGTCACATGACGTTATTAAAATTTTATAACAGCAAGTGTGGAACCACCATAAAGTAGTTAGTATCTATTTAGTAGGTACTGGAATTATGTCACCTTCTATCACCTTTCACTAAAAATAGGGGATCACTATCCCCTGTAACGCACCTGTGATTTTAATGGCACGAGCAACAGCATTTCTACTCGTAATGCCCACAATGTGAGCTCCCAGATCAAAGCCGATAAGATGAAGCTGGTTCAGGTTCAAGTTAGCGTCGGTCAGTAACACTATGAAGTCTCTAAGATCCGCAGCGATGAAGGGCGCGACCGCCGCAGCCTGCGCGTACGACGAAAAGGAGAGATAGGACCAATCTACCATGATGATAACCAAGTCTTCGTCCGCACTGGCGAGTGCTGAAATAATGGCATTCGTATAGTTTTGGGTACCTATTTACCTATGAAATAAAATATTGAAACGGATTATATCGCGTATATTGAATTTATAATACATCCCGACGTTTCGAACCTTTTACAGCGTTCGTGGTCAACGGGTGACTGAGAAAAACTGTTGACCACGAACGCTGTATAGGGTTCGAAACGTCGGGATGTATTATAAATTCAATATACGCGATATAATCCGTTTTAATAGTTTTATTTTATGAGTAACTATCGCGGTAACCGAAAACAGTATTAGCTATTTACTTATTTTGAGATACGTGTATAATATGAATATTTATTAAATATTCATTTGATGCAAAGAAAAACCATAAAATATACAAAAAAATAAACATAAAATATTACAGAACTTATAGCTTGATTTATCAGCGAGGAAATATGAAAGACCATTTATTCCGGAAAAGTATTAACGTTGTTTGTTTTTCGGCTCATAATTTAATGCAATATTGCGACCTTGATTTGAGATTATGTAATTCTTGCCCGTGACCAATGTTATGATTCTAATGTTAGTTATTTATTATAACTTATAATAGCTACAAGCACTAGATAAGAGTAAGTAGTGATCTTTAATGCTAATTGTAAATCGCGTAGAACGTCCGTCATAAGTATTTAGGTACAGGTGGTTCTTTATGAGTGCATGGGTAGGTATATTTCGAACTTACAAAATCGGAGTGTGTTTCCGAAATCACTGTAGACGCTGCTTTCTCGCCCGTGCACTACAATGGCGACGTTTTCAGTGCCATCTAGGGCGAGGCTGGTCGCTCCTTCAGCAGAGTTTTCTACTTCTACCATGTCTACGCCACTCACCATGTTTTCCCTGTAATTATAAATATGTATAGATATCCTTCTAATATGTACTATTTAAGGTTATTTTAATTTACCTACCGATTAATAATATATAGGTACTTTTCATATTTTGAGTAACTAGCGAGGATATATTTTTACAAGCTTTTATTTAACTTGCCCGTTAGTATGTTATTTGTTAGTGAGGGTTATTGGAAGCTAAATTTTACCTACTTCCCGTTTTCTGATTGAGCTAAATTTTTGCATAGATACATACATATAATTACGCCTATTTCCCGAAGGGGTAGTCAGAAACCATGGATTTCCACTTGCTACGATCATGACATACCTCTTTCGCTTCCTTAACTTTCATAACATTCCTCATACACGCTCCCCCGGTTTAGGGTGCTCTTGAGCTGGCCTTTCTTCGGGATTTCCCCGATCTGATCATACATAAAATATGTAAATCGGATAATAATGATCGGAAGACGACCGGTCTAGCCTAGTGGGTAGTAAACCTGCCTACG
Organism: Cydia strobilella; assembly: GCF_947568885.1. Taxonomy (NCBI): domain Eukaryota; kingdom Metazoa; phylum Arthropoda; class Insecta; order Lepidoptera; family Tortricidae; genus Cydia; species Cydia strobilella. The sequence goes on along the minus strand of NC_086045.1, from coordinate 10,695,417 downwards.
AAGCCGATGGTCCCGGGTTCGAATCCCGGTAAGGGCATTTATTTGTGTGATGAACACAGATATTTGTTCCTGAGTCATGGGCGTTTTTCATAGAAATATCATAGATATATATACATAAGTATGTATTTATTATCTACATACGTACGCCTAGTACCCATAGTACATGCTTTGCTTAGTTTGGGCACAGAATAAGTAATAGTATTATCATTGTTTGGGGCTAGGTCGATCTGTGTAAGATTGACCCCAAATATATTTAAAAAATGCAATATTATGATGACATGAGGTAGCCATGGGAACTGTGATAAAACAGTGCAAACTAACTGTGTTTGGGGATGTTATTATGTTATTGTAAAAACTCTTTATTTACATACAAGATATATACAGTAATACTACGTAAACGAAATTAATAACTAGCTTAAATCTAAAATAGGCCCTTGAGGCATTGTACCAAGGATGCTGGCGGCATTTCCTCGCTGTATCGCAATGCTGATACGTTGTGCGAGGAAGCCGCCAGCTCTTCGGTCACCAGTTACGTCAACCAGACGCTTCGCGATTTCTGCAAACAACTTGTGCGCGTTGGGACCCCATGGACCTAGAGTGTTATTAGTGTTATGTTATTAGTTGCCTGTTGAAAGAAAAATACAGTCAGCGATAAAAGCTTGTATCAAAATTTATTTTTATGCCAAAAACTTATTAAATTTCATTAATTAATTGTTTTGCGACTCTATTTAAACAGAACAGTTACCTTTAGCTCTTTTATAAACGAAAACAGGTCACACTGTTTTTACAAAAATAGTTTTACATTCGTTCATTTTATTTTACTGTAGGTATAATATGATTGGGGCGCAGCGCAGGGGCTTGGACTGACATGGAAATGATCTTGCATCTCTATCGATTTTACTCACCACGAAGTCTGAAAGTATCTGACATTGGTTATGCGCGGGGTTCTGGAACCCACTGCTGTTTGTGCCACTGACGCGCATTCGCATGCTGAAACTGAAATAACTCTCATAGGAGTCTATACTTGTTCAGAGGGAACGAGAACTGTTAGAAGGTATAACTTTGTAATAGGCGATTATATTCGATTTAGGTACCATTCATGCTAACTAGCCATTACGCTAGTTAGCATGAATTATCGCTTATGTATTAATTTCTAAGCGATGATTCACAAATTAATACTGGCCATATTTTAAGGTTCTGAAGTTTATAATTGTTACGGGAGTGCCTACAAAATTATATACTACATAATAAAATTAAAATTATTAGCATAGGGTATGCTGGTCTAAGAGCGCGCATCCGATAAGAGTACGCTTCACTAAAATCCATGGAGCTGTTTAGGATTCGCGCTAATGTCTGTCGTGGAAAGATCTCACGAAGTACAGTTTTCACAATCGGCTGACAACTTACAGTACAGTAATTGGTACAAAATATCAACGGTGAAAACGACGCACTGTGGCAATACTTCGCAGGCCTTATGTTTAATATCTGATCAGTTGCTGGTTTCGACAGCCAGAGCTCGTACATAACCTGCTTGTTTCCAAATTTCAAACCTTGTAGAATTACCTTCTGTTCCGCTCGGAGATATTGTACCTCTAACATGCGCTGGATTTATTTCTACGCACTAGAGAGCAAAGTTAGATATTTTGTCGTTTGTTGACATGCTGTCGAGGGAGCTTTTACCTAAAATAAAGAAAGTGCCAAAAGTAGTATCTAAAGCACTTCTTCAAAGGATCTAAGGTTTGTAAAAGCTGTGAGGATCAAAGAAAATTATGTTGTGACCTCTGCAAGTAAAATAATGTAGTTTTTGACCCGCGTACTCTTATCGGCGTTAACGCGTATTCTGGTCCAATAGGGGTTGTAAGAGTACGCAATTCCCATTTTTGTTAATTTTTATTATTATTAGAATGTTAGAAGTGTTTTGCTACTTTTTATATCACTTTATGGAAGATGATTAAATTATACATGGAATAATATTACATTTGATTTGATTAGGTACCTATTTATCATATTTTTATAATTTTTAGAACTTTAAGTGCGTCCTAGGCCAGCTTATCCTAGTCTTTAGCACAGTACCTACATAGTAAGTAGTCTATAATTATACATAAAAGATAATCAAAGCTCAGACAATAGAATAAACCGATATCACTGAGTAACTAAGGACGCCGGATGAGATATGCATGCATTTAATGTACAAAACTAGGTACCTACTCATTAGTAATAGAACGAAATATTATTCTTCCTTTTTTTAAGTTGAGATAGATTATTTCAGGTGATTTACAGACAGGTAAAAGATTTAAAGCATACTTACAAATGCACGCAGCAGCCACAAACACCAAATTTATTCGCCACATATTTTTAAACTTCAGCTAAACAAAAGCCATCAACTAACACAAGACGCCTCAACAAATCTATATTTATGCAAATGATAAACGGATAATATAAACTTATCTGTATTCAATCTAATAATTGTTTTGATCTTTCATAATGATTACCTACTTTAATCATTAAGAGATAAGTGGAGTCACCTGCAATTATTTACATTTCTTTACGAGTGTATCGATAAGAGTAATACAATTAGATAGGTATATTAGTTTAAACGAACGACCTTGTAAGTGCATTTATTGAGCTTCCGCTTAATATGATATTATATTTTGTAAAGCAACGTTTTCGACCCATAATGACCCCACGTGAAAGGCTAGACTTCTGAATATAATATAGGTAGTCACCGAATCGACGGAATTCAAGCATAATTATTTCATTTCATTTCATTTCATTTATTTGCACACATGGACAACATATTAAGTTTTTACACCAATTTTTGTGAACATGTACCCTGGAAGGGTGTAGCAACATAAGTACTTAATACTAAAAACTTAAAACTAAAATAATTAACTTACAATAAAATTAATTGTTTTAACATTAGTATTTATATGTATATTATATGCTTTGTATTACTAGGGCCAATTATCATTCAAGAACTCTGTTATATCGTAATACACTTTGTTCACTAGCATGTTTTTTAATTTATTTACAAACGAAACGTATTTCTCTTCTGATTTTATATCATTTGGTAAGTGGTTATAAATTTGGATGGATGTATAGTGCGGGCCTTTTTTGAACATTTCCATTTTTGGTTCGGGTAGGACTAAGTTTTGGTTACGACGAGTATATGATATATAATTGAAATGAGTGCAATTATCGATATAAACTCACTGTTTAAACACGGCAACCACATAATAGTGACCGGAAAAAGATAGGCAACCTAATTGATTCATGTTGTAGGTACAAGTAATATACTTTTCATTGGAAGTTATTTCGTTCGTCAGACAAGACGGTGAAATTTGAAGAATACTTATGTTTTTTTACAAAAATCATTAAAAATAGCCTAGACCATTTTTATTTAGGCAACCATATTTATTTGTGTTCAGGAACATATTTTCTTTCATAAAATACAAGTTTCATCCGTCAGACGTATCGGTGAAGGTCTACTATATAATATAACAATCTTCTACTATAAGGACATAAATACTCTCAATATATAAATTTAAAAAAAATAGACAAAGTAACGTGTCCCATCGGCTTTGCCCGGAGCGGAGCGAAATCGAAAAGGAACAGATACATTCGCGAAGAGATTGCTATTTGCCTTTGAGAATAGAAACAACGATAGCGCAAAAGTGGACGGGCTATGCTATGACAACCCAATGATACCTATTCTATTTACATTACAATAAAAATATTACTACAAGAACGATTCATAATTGCTTCTTTGAAACGTTCATAGTAAAGCATAACATTATTAATTTATCATTCTCAGTAGGGTTTTTATATTGTAATTTAATATTATGAAATAACTAAATCTAAATCTAAATCTATATAAAAATTAAAGAAATTGGAAATATATTGTAATTCTAATAAAAAACAAATTGTGTGGTTTAGGAATCCACGATGCAAATCACTTTTTTTCGGATTGTAGCCATTTAACTGAAATTTAAAGGTTTTAGAGAGTGGAATGAAAATAACAAAAACATAATAGTACAGTAAGTATTTTCATTGCTTTCAATTTGGTATACAAAGATAGTAACTAAATAAGAGCAGGTGTAAGTACCAAGGAGGTTGAATCCACCGCTTGCAACTTCTGACTCTACCTATATATCCATTTTCTTTGCAATTAATAATTAGGTATCACCTTAGGAGAATTTCGGGTATTATCGCCACGCCAGGCTCTAGCTGTAACTCCGTACACAGTTTGCTCCAGAAATTCTTTAAAATTAACACACGAGTCATTAATGATGTCATGATTCGGGTCCATCTTGTAGCTGAAGAATTTCAGGCATAGCTCTTAGCTCTTGTATAAGCTGGTACCTCCATTCCTCCATAGATGCGCGTTAGTTCCTCCCACGTGCCTTTAGCGGAATCAAATCGCACTATTTTTTGCAGAATGTCATCGGATATGGTTGTCGTGAACAAAATTAAAATTGCCTTAAGCACTACTAAAATTTTAAGTCTCCAGGTGTTTTAATATTGGCAGGCTAATTACCCTATTTGAATCATTCTCGTGCTTAATGCTTGCTTCATTTTTATTCGGTTACACTTTAAAATTCATAGAGAAAAAAAAGCTTATATTGTATTATAATATATTTGTTTACGACATTTACTTTTGTCTGACAGTAAACAACAGTTGCAAAATTACAAATGCCAGGGTGACTATTTGCCATTCACAGTACAATAGAATCTAAGTAGCGAATGTTCTTTCACATTTAGAATATCGAATATTCTAGATAAAAATAAAGAATAATGACAAAAGACTATGAACTCTAAGTACTAGGAATAAAGTAGAATTTTACTAATACTGTAATGCATCACGCAACATGATAAATACTCGTACAGCCCAAAAAATGTGGGGCGATAGAATCAAAGTTTCACTTTAATAAGTGGTTTAGGTTATTAGGTAGCCTAATAGGTATGTCAATACTATCTATAGGTACTATTTAAGAAAATACAGCTTCCTCTCGTATATAATATTATAACTAAATCTACAACTACGGAAAAAATCAAATTGTTTATTTTTTATTTTTATTAAATATATGATTTGTTTTTAATAACAGTCATGATACTAACAGTCATAGGAAATCAAAAATCATATACGAAAGAAAGAGTGACCGAGGTCCCCAGTGCCCAGGCCTGGGAACAAGTGTTTTCTGTATTTGCGACCGACGCCATACAAGGCCACCGAATCACAAGATAGAACGAATGTAGGGAGAAATTTTAATCCTAAAATCTCAAGAAAAAACTAATTTTGTAATAACTACAGTTGCACAAAACAGTTACTTGACGTAGCTGTTTAGCGTTCGCAAAGTTTTTTTTTTTTGCGAACTAGTGCTTTTTACTTTTCATAATAAAAACGTTAATATAATACGATATTTCACTAAAGTTTTTTTTTATTTGGCTGAATGGAACTATCATTGCCACGTTGGGTGTCGTTAACATAAAAAATGAAAAATTAAAACCGGCGCCTGCTATTTAATTGTTACTTCTAAAATTTCCATTAAAACATTGTCCGTTAGAGAAGCCCAGAAAATAGTATCAGCCTGGCTCAGCTCCCTTACGTATGAGGATATAGAGGATCTCATGAAAGTAGTCAAGTAATTATATTCACTCTCAACAACACACACACACACACACACACACACACACACACACACACACACACACACACACACACACACACACACACACACACACACACACACACACACAAAATTGCACATTGCATCACCTGTAAACCTAAGTTTAGCTATGTATGTAGTTTTAGTTTCACCCTGTCTTAATTTAGCTTTGTAACTAGTATAATTTTGTTTCTGCCTAAATCTTTGTGTACAATAAATGATTTTTACTTTTTACTTTACTTTACTTTTACTTAAAATTTAGTGGTATCGAAATAACGAATTAACGTAATAAATTGCAACTGTAAGAATGTTTTTGTATGAAATGAGTTAATGTGATTAATTTTTGCAATGTAAATCAACGCTGAACGTAATTAGTTTATAGTGCTGAATAATATATAATATACAAATTACATAGTAAAAATAGGTACCTAATAAATACTTAATTTACATTTTATTTCACAGTGTTTATATTCACCCAGTCACCTTTGCTAAGCATATTTATGAAACTTGCAGACCTATTATATAGATAAGTTTTTAGTTCATATTTAGAAAATAAAATGGTAAATTCCATCCTAAATTGTTATATAGGATTTTGTTTTTCAGGTACAGAAGTATCACGGCAATATTTATGGTAAATTTGATATTTGTCCGTTTCATATTTTGTGACAAAAAAAAGTTTTAGGGATGCCGTGAGATTCCAGGAGGCAGTAGATGGTTGAAAATTGTATAAAAGTATTTTCTTCATCATCTGGTAATAGTTTTGAACTCAAAGCTTTGGGGGCAATTTTTTAAAGGCTATCGTGCTAAAGCCTTTAGGTAAACATGTATAAAGAGAATTAGAAAATTTCGTGGAAAACGTATTAAATACTAGCTTTTGCCCGCGACTTCGTCTGCGTGGAATAAGTTCCAGAATTTAGAATAAGTATATCGCCTGGATACAATCTAATAGCAATAATTTTGAGCATAATATGCTTAATTGCTTACACCAATTAACAGGCAATTCATAAATTTTACCCTCTTTAGGGATGACTTCCGACGTCAAACAATGTTTATGCCAAATTTAAACTAAATCCGTTCAGCGATTTAAGCGTGAAGAGGTAACACACAGACAAACAGACAGACAGACACACTTTCGCATTTAAATTATTACTAGCTTTTGTCCGCGACTTCGTCTGCGTGGAGTTAGTAATTTGTGTAGCTTATTTTTTTATCCAATCTGCTTTTTAAACTTCCACCCCCCCCTTTTCACCCCCTTAAAGGATGATTTCTGGGATTTCCCCGGGACGCAAACTATCTCTTTACCAAATTTCAACTAAATCGGTTCAGCGGTTTAAGCGTGAAGAGGTAACAGCCAGACAGACAGACAGACACGCTTTCGCATTTATAATATTAGTATGGATATAGTATATAAAGTATGAATTGCACATTGCGATCATGTCTATAATTTTTAGATAACAACGAAATTATCATACAAAACCATAAGTTTGTTTTTCACCGTTCTCCCAAGAATTACTCAAGATTTTCCATTACCAGTACTGAAGTACGCGAAGCGAATTATTCGAGTCAATGGGTAAGAAAACGTTAAGCGCATATGAATCTTGTTCAGGCATGCATTTGTATTACTCGTATGTTCTGTGTGAGCTGGTTTGAATTATGTTATCTTGTTAGGGGAATAGACAATGTAAAGTGGGTTCAAAATGTGGAGTAATTTGTAGTCTTACAATCATTTATTTTATAATTATTATTGCTCGAATGGTGTATTCTTGCGACTCGTTAATTAGGAAGCTGTTACTGATTTCTATTTATTATAATCTGAAGACGCCCGACAATATTATTTATAACTAGGTATTTGCTTCTGGAACTTTCGTAGTTTCAACGATAAATATCCAAACTATGCAAGAGACCGATCGTCTTACGCGTCCCAAGTTTGAACTTATGAAATTAGTAGCTTTTGCCCGCGACTTCGTCTGCGTGGAATTAGTAATTTGGGTACCTTAATTTTTAAACAAATCTGCTTTTAAATCCATCCTTTTTCACCCCCCCAAATTGGTCCACTCTATAAATTTCCATCCTATTTTTACACTCTTAAGGGATGATTTCGGGGATAAAAAATATTATATATCCTTCCCCACACCGCAAACTATCCTCATACCAAGTTTCATCTAAATCGGTTTAGTGGTTATTGATTCCCCATACAAATTTCCACCCCCCTTTTCACCCCGTTGAGGGTTGAGTTCTGGGATAAAAAGTATCTTATGTCCTTCTCCGGGACTCAAACTATCTGTGTACTAAATTTCAACTAAATCGGTTCAGCGGTTTAAGCGTGAAGAGGTAACAGACAGATAGACAGATACACTTTTGCATTTATAATATTAGTATGGATTTTAAAATATCAGCGCTTGCTGATTGCATTTCAGCGGAGATGACGCGTGTAATTGGTCTGAGCGGAGGTGAAACACATCTCCTTAATAACTGCGACGCTCTTATAGTGAGGGACCGTAATATCTTCTTATTGTACGGCGTTCCTGATTGTAGGAAAACGGCGTTCATTTAACTACTTAAACCGAGGTTCTCAGAGAATAAATGATAATTACTCGTATTTATCGACTGAGCAGTCTAAAAATAATTTTCAGTACATATAATTATATATATTTTAGGTCGTGCCTAAAAACTGGTAAAGCTTTTTCTCTTTTTAAATGTGCTCCCCGCATTTCTCGCACAACCAATAAAACCGTTACCATATTTTAAGCGTGAAGAGGAGGAGGAAGCGTTTTAGTTACTATATTTTTCTAAAATAAGTACTTTATTTTTTTTCCATTCCCATAATATGTATTTTTTTATTATTATTCATTTACATCTTTAGATAGATAGATAATTAGTTTAATTTAATCATATATTATTATGTAATTTGTTTTAAATGTTTTAACCTCATATGGAAATATTTTCTGGATTAAATAATTTCATTCATTTCATTCATTCATTCATAGATAGATAGATAGATAATAGTTTATTCATGAACACATGGTAATAGATACATTTAAAATATACACCATGTACACAATATCTGTACTACTAACAAGTGCGACTAGTCAGGAAATTATTGAACTAAGGATTATTATAGGAGGTCTATACTTACTATCGGAAGTACGAGTATTATCAATGATCTACAGAGTAATGCTCCTGAATTCTTTCGGGAACGGGAACATTCCTATGGCGCATCGCTACGCTCGTTTCGTCATATGTTTGATACGTTAATGGAAATGGTATTTAATATTCATGAGATAGGATGAAAATTCGGAGCGTCACTTTAGCATATGGCTCGACAGACATGAGGGCAATTAACAGATGTAACAGTCACTTGTCATTAATGTTGTTTGTGTGCTGTGAATTTCACGGACAGCTTTATGGGTTCATTCACTTCTGTTTCTGCAGAATGTAATGGAAGCAATCAATTAAATTGTAGGTACATTATGGCATGGTAATACCTAGTACCTAGAAATTACGCTATTTCTTGAGATTAGACGATAGTCTAGCGAATGTGAAGTTAATATGTGCGCTATGACATGCATAAACTAATAATGACCGAAGAGCTGGCGGCTTCCTCGCACAGCGTATCAGCATTGCGATACAGCGAGGAAATATTTTAGATTTAAGCTAGTTATTAATTTCGTTTAATACTACCACTTTTGTATGTAAATAAATAAAAATAATAAATTTACTTGAAAATAGTTGTATTGTATAACTAGCCTTATGAACCGATTTTGAATGTACAACCAGCCTTAAAGTTTATAGTTTATTATGGTTCATTATTTTTAATGTATGTGGGTATTTTTGCACATTGTAGTTTTTCTTTTGTCACCCGTTGACCACGAACGCTGTAAAGGGTTCGAAACGTCGGGATGTAGTATAAATTCAATATACGCGATATAATCCGTTTTCATAGTTTTATTTCAAAAAATAATTGGATCTCCATAATATTCTGCCATGCGCTATGTAATCTATACTAGGGAAAAAACACTTTAAAAAAAAACGTCATAAGCCTATTTCAATTTGCCAAGGCAAATATTGTTTTTCCATATCGTAATGACATGACTAATTAATATCTTATGTCCATATTTGTACTAAAATCTAATTTCGACAACGTACTAAAAGATGTAATATCTGGACCAAGTCAACGACATTTATTCCAAAAAGATGCGTTTGATACGACAGTACTGCCTTACATCCCTGGTCTACATGTAAACATTTATGACTGCATCACTGTGTCTAACGGCCACCGTAGTGACGACAGTTCCGGAAATTACATTTTTAATCTCCTCTGTCTGCCACATATTACCTACAACACGTCCTGCGGCAGCCATTTTATAAAAGAGTGTTCAAGTTGCATTGGCTTATTAAATTCTGCAGCATACAGCACTTTATTGGGCTGCGCTTCTTATACTTGAATTATACTTTTGACATAATTATGTTTCAAAGCAATATTTGTTCGGAGTTATTATTTGTAAACAAGGAAAAGTTGAATGTTGCTAATAGCAAGAGGATTGATTTAATTATCTCCTTAAGGAGAACGCCTTGTGATAGTGAAGGTGCAATACAAAAAAAGTATATTTAGTCATCTAGGAAACTGCGCAGGGGTACGTGGGGGAATTGGGAACAGAGAGGCATAAATATAGTTGGTCAAGCAAATCTTGTCAGTAGAAAAAGTTAAAGTTATCGTCCCATAGAAAATTAGAATTTCGCTCCTTTTTCTACTGACAAGATTTGCTTGACCCACTTATTAGTACTTGTAATTGCGCTGCACAATTATCAGTATGTTTTACGCAAGCTTCAGGGCCTTCAAGTGCTTGTCGTGTAATGTTAATGACACGAACGTGCTAGCTAGAAATAGTATATTATTATTTTTGCGCGTTTTCAGTACCCCTTTACCTGCCTCTACCAGGAAAAACGGTTTTGACAAATATTTTTAAAATGTTGAATATTAATAATCTGACAATGAGTATGAGCCTCGCTGTGTGAGTATGAAGCTAGTATGAGCATGAATTTCTGCGGTCGTGAAATGTCGCCAGTCCCTAAGAGAGTAAGTAGGTTTTATGATTAAACTTGTTTATAGGGTGCTAATCTCACTAAGGTTTGGTGAATAATGTCGGCTCGTATGAAATAACTATTGTTATTATCGAAGCCCTTCGACATTCATCACATACCTATATATAAATCTCCAATACGAATTTATTGCACTGAGGTTGAAAGCTTATGTTTGTGTATTAGGTAACACTTTAGATATCAGTATTAATAAATAAATACATAAATAAATAAATCACATAAATCTTTCTTAAAATACATTTAAAAATCGTTCTTAAAATACCATCTCCTGACTTTCAATATACTTTTTAAAAACTTATTTATAAATATCTAAAAAATATTTCTATAGTTTTATATCATAATTTGACATATCAAGAACATTTCATGAAAAAATGTTTATAAATCTGGCTAAGGTTTATAAATATCTTTTCAACTTGTTAGAAAGTTAAAACAATGTTATTCTCTATGGGTTTCCCAGAAGGAGAACCTGTGTTATAGGTTATAGGTATATGTCAAAGCAAAACTAGTCTCTTGAGAAATGTGTGTATTTGTAGTTCCGTGTTGTGCGGCCAACCTGGGGAACCGTGAAAGGAGAGTGCGAAATCAAACAATGGCGGTTTTATGCTCGTAAACAACAGTAGAACACAGTAGTACTTTAGTTTTTATCTAGGGTCGAAAAGCAAGAAATTTTCTGATGAGGTCGAGATCTTGAGGTTTATTCTGATTGTAATAACTAGTTATTTATGAATTTTATATAGATTATATCTGTCAGCAGAGCTATCAACAGTTATATTTCTTCAACCAGAAATGTCATTGTCACTGAATATGACTTACAAGGGTCCGTTTTTCAAAAGCTTGTAACTTGTAATACAAGCGGATGTCACTTTTTGTCAGCTTTTGTTAGAAAGGGACTTCCACTTGTATTACAAGCTACAAACTTTTGAGAAACGGGCCACAGATGTATTGAAAAATCCTTTGCCATCGTTCTTCAACACATTCGTTCGTGCGTTTCCGTGAAAACACGATGGCGGATGACCCTACGAAGCATGGGGTCCCGAATTCGAATCCCGGTAAGGACATTTATTTGTATATTTATTACAAATATTTGTTTCTGAGTTATGGAAGTAACACAAGCCTTATTGAGCATACTGTGGGATTAGGTCGATCTGTGTGTCTGATTAGTGGGATCAGAAGAAAACTAATCACAGAATTGCTTTTCCTGTCGAGACATAAATTATGCTTTTCTCCATACATGCGAGGAAATAAGCATCATACAAATCGAAACTTCACATCAAAAATCATAACAATTGCATGTCGCAAACAGCATCATGGCATTCAGCCATAAAAAAAAAACTGTAAGCAATATTACTTTTTTGGTTCGATATGACATTCTGCCACTACGCCTATAAAAAAAAACAATAAACGGTGTTTGCTATATTTTGCAGTTTTTCTTTTTAAAAAATTTACATAAACATAATAAATAACATACTTAATATTTACAAATTCCAATAAATGTGAAATGCACATTAAACTACACAAAAATTTAAAATATTTCATTTTAATATTAGCGCTAAAAATGTCTAACCAAACACGCGTAGATATTTTTTTAAATCGTTTTGAAGGCAAAGTTGAACATTTTTCATTGTGTAATTCTATTTCATTGGATTTATTGTGCGTTGTTGATTGTGTTATTTAATATGAGTTCCGACAAAAATATGAAATGAATAGTAATTGTACTCCTACGAAATTGAGAGCAGAATTGACAAAATAACTTGCTGCCGCCAAAATCAAAGGCGAAGTATATGGAAAATAGAAATAAAACATTGATTTCGTGGAGATTTATTTATTTATTTTATTGCATGTTTGAGAAAAGCACTATACACACATCGGCGTGAAAAGGGGTTGTCGGCCTCATAACTATGCGTCCTCACTACGTTCGGTCATCTATATGCATTCGGCCGGCAACCCCTTCCTTCCCAGCCTCTGTAGTAATGTACTATTACCACGCATTTGTATTTTTGTGAAGGTATCAAAATTGTAGGTAGGTATGTGTTTTCTTTGAGAGATAAGTACAGTCCGTTAACTCTCAGAATGACATTCGTTTTTCGGGTAAAATCGGACGTAATCGCGTAATAGAAAATGACAGTCTCTTACTATTTAGTTGCAATCCAACACCCAAAGAGTGCAGTCGTCTTTTCAGCCCTAAACTATGTAGGAGTAGTTAATATCATCATAACAATAATATCACAATTTTCCAATTGTATAATTTTACCATATGAGTTGAAATTAGTGTTGTGAATTTAAGCTTTGAGGCGTAAACTACAAGACTTGAGTCGCGACTGCTGAGCCTTGAAGCCTCGAACCTTAAAGCCTCGGAACCTTAATGCCTCGAACTAAGAGTTCGTGTTGCTGCTTACGAGCAAAGAAACCTCGAGTCTTTTGGCCTCAAGCTTTAAAGCCTCCTAAGCTTTGAAGGTTTAAGTCTGTAAGGTTTTTAGCAGTAAAGGCTTGGAGCAAAAAGTAAAAGCTTTTAACAAATAAGTTCAACCTATGCTATAGGGTAGGGTGAAATTTAATACGTTTTTGTGAAATAGGGAAAAACAGAAAAAGATAATTATGACTTATTGCGTTTTTAGAGTTCCGTATAGTCAACTAGGAACCCTTATAGTTTCGCCATGTCTGTCCGTTCGTCTGTCTGTCAGTCCGCGGTTTGGCTCAGTGACTAGTACTAGAAAGTTGAAACTTGGTATGAATAGGTAATAGGTATGTGTTGTGAAATGTGAACACGCTGACAAAGAGTGCTCGAGCAAAAACAAAAAAAAACTTTTTTTAAATACTTTTATTTTTATTTCTTATGACTCACTCATATAGGACGGAACGGAACGGGAAAATTTTAAAATATAGTTTCATAGAAAATGTATCTGGATGTACATACGCAACGGAATCACGGTTCTAAATGGTCCAAATGCGTTAACTGTTGTTAAGTTACTCTTCCGATATAGATAGGTATATTATAATATTCGTAAATTCTCTACACAAAAATAATTTCTGCAAAGAGAGCTCAACGTATGAGCTCTAAGCTTGACACAAGCTTTTAAGGTTCGGGGGCTTGAGCTTAAGTTAAAAAGTTAGAGTTCCCTATGAGGCCAGAGTCTTAAAGACTTCATTTTGACAAGTCATAAAAAGTTTGAGTCGTTAAGGTTCTAAACTGCTTTGTGAGCAAACCTTTAACGCTTTAGCTTTCAAAGCTTGAGCCTTAAAGGTTCGCGAGTCGTTAAGGTTCAAAAGTCTTAAAGACTAGTCTTTTAACAACACTAGTTGAAATATGTGACTGGTATTATCAACTCTGTATAATTTTAAATTTGTTTTCGAATTTCAAATTCTGATTCTATTTTATTTAGATTATGACAAAAAATCAAATCGCAATATAGTCATCAACCGAATATTCATTAAATTAGGGCTTATTTTACATTGAGACAATAGGTATCCTTAACTTTTTGCGGTAAGTTTAAAACTTTTTGTGAGTTAATAAGAAAGCAGCACAGCAGTATCACCTTCGCGTGTTATCGCCGATATCCGATGTATCTTTCCAAAATCCGAAGGTCATTCTGAGAGTTAACGGACTGTATATGTTCGTAAGAACCAAAGATAGATATAACTCTGTAATAGATGGATACAGTCTAAGGAAAAAACGTGCCTCGAAAAATCAAGAAAATTTGATTCTCGATCAGATGGTGCCACTACCTTTGGCCTACTCTCGTATAGATGGCGTTGACAGTTTTGTTTGTTATTTAACAATTTTAACGCACATCAGTGAAAGAACATGGGTCAAAATAATTAATGCAAAAAAAAAATTATCCATATATAATACATTTTATGGTATTTTTATACATCTTCATTTTTTTTTAATCGTGTGTCGATAGATGGCAGTGAATTTACTGTGGTTACAAAATTTACTATGACAGTACCGCTCTGTTATATTATTCTCTTTGGTAAGAACTATTATATAATCTGTGCCATAATGAAAAACTTTCCATGCCTGTAGTGTTTTTGCTATGACAAGGTGAATTTCCGAATATTTTGGAGAAAAAAACTTAAACTTCAAATTACTTTAAACTTCTGTTCCTTGCCAGCAGTGTGGTGCCCGCTATTGCCGCGCCCCGGACGCCCGCGGCGGCCGTTGGAACTAATGGCTCATTCATACATAAATAAGGGATGCGAATCGAACAAAAGCTCTGGACTTTTTTACGTGCCCCGTTCAAACGATTTACAAAAAAAAAGAAATGAGAATAGCTCCATATATTCTAGCTTGCTGTAAAGATTTCTCAGTCTATTTATAAGCTGATTTGTGATAGTTGGTTAAATGCAAGTTGTTTTTATGTCGCTATTGCGAATAATACACAATATACCGACTGTGGAAATATGAAATGCGTTTTAAACTCGCGAAAACAATCGTAGTTATTATACAGTGTGTAAATTACGGGCGAATATTTAAACGGTGGTTAGCATAGGCCCTAAGAAGTATATAAGTAACTATCAAAGGTTGTTGGCAGTTACTATAAAAAGCTAGTATCTCGTCATGTCATGTATCATGTTTCGTAATGTTTCAGTTCATTGCTGTTCGGTAAATTTTCAAAAAATAATCACGGTATCATAATTATCACTTAAAAAAAACTTCTTAATTAATGATTACACGGATAAATTATATACCTGGTTTAATTTATTGCTCGTATTGGATTTACACACTGTTTTTTTTATACTGGAGGATTGCAATGACGTGATGATGAGAGACGGGTGTCGGACTAACCCTACAGACAAGGTAAATATTAATGGATCGTAAGGACTTTCAATCAAAGATACGTCTATCTTTGATAATATGTGCAGTCAGCGTCAAAAGTAACGGATCAGACTACGCGTCAAAAGTATGCCATTCTAGCTTAACAATAAGATATATATCCCTGTATGTAGAACAATTCGGTAGACTGTGAAAGCCCTATAGAACGCGAACTGTAGAGATATATCTCTGTTTGGAAAATAATTCCAGGGTGGCAGATAATTTTGGAGCACCTTACTATACACAAAAACTAAATCGGCAAATTGCTTCGTCAAAATGAATCCACCGGACGTATCGATCTGTTATATTGTTATAGTAAGTAATACTTACTAAGTTAGTATACTCGTAAGGGAAGAGTGGTAAACGATAGTGTGGCGAAACCCTATGTTTTGCGATTCGCTACGAGGCCGCACTTGCCGTGAACAACGAACATAACGAAGCAAGTAATAAGTAGTTACGGCTAGCTGGGACCCAGGCTAGTCCGGAGCGTTATCAGATGAAACTTTGAGAAATAGTGTAAGACCAAAATAAAAATGGATTAATACGAACACTTTTTACATAATATTGATGAATACTTGCCTTTAAAAAGATATCCAAAATTATCAATTAAATGTAGTTCAAACATTTTTCTCTATGAAAAAAGCTACATAAAAGGTCCCACACCCCACATACAATACCGCTCATAACTATTTTTAGGCACTCGTAATTTTTTCCATACAATTGTATACAAAATCGACTTTCAGAATTAGGTATACCGCTAAGTCGCAGTCGGGTAACAGTTTTTTGTGCAGTTTACTTTTTTAACACACATCGAGCTTCAAAAAGGTGTGCAGAATATTCGTGTACATTACCTATTTACCAAATTTAATAGCAAGCGTAAGAAAATCCATAAATCGTTTTCCAGTACAAAATCGTTTTATTTTGTATGAACTAGTACATAAGGGTTTTTTTTAAAGTAAACTCGAAATTTTAAATGCAAATGACATTGCCTGCGATCGAACAGTATGATTTTGAGAAAAAAAAATTGTATGATGAAAATTGCGGGTGCCTAAATACTTTTGGGCGGTAGTGTACATACATGAATTCCTGTGATGTTTTTTTATGCCAACATTGGATTACTCTACCCATCGGTACCAGCCAAGATCCATTCTATTTTGGTCAAATTTGAAATATATGTTATTGGATGTATTAAAGAGATAATTTTCAAAAATTTTGGTCGATTTAAGTACAAATATCTAGTTTTTTGCTGCCTACCCTTTGGCAGCCCTAAATCTGACAATACATTGTAATAGGCCGAACCAAGTAGATCAAAAACAGCATTTTAAGGAATTAATTCCCAGCAAACTTGAAATCGTTTTAGTGCCTTCATTTGGTTTAACTCCTAAATAATGTAATCCGAGTTTGCTCAATCGCAGGAGGTGTGCATAAATTTTGGGAGCCTTAGGAGATAGATTTTTCCTTGGATTACCAAAGCACTCGATGTAGAAGGAACCCACCATCAATTCCGAAATGAGTCAAGGTGGATGGTGGGTGCAGCAAAAATATATACATATTTAAATTATGATCGAAATATAATTAATTCATAAAATATTACTACATGAAACCTTATCACTATGACAATAATGAAATATATAATACGAATATCAGGGTTAAATGGTGACTATTATCAGATATATGTAACTCCGTATAAGTAAAGTCTAAGAAAAAACCGTGCGTCGAAAAAAAAAATGGCTCGCATAGATGGCGCAGTAAATTTACTGTGACTACAAAATTCACTATGGCAATAACCATACACTCTATTCGCTTTACTATTATAAACATTCTCATTCAGAGGGTAAGAATATATCAAACTCGAGCAATGAAAGCCGTACGCTTTGCGCCGGGCTTCTAATTCTTTACTCTCACGTCTAGCTAGACTCTAGTCTACACCCACACTGCACCTACTAAGTACGTAGGGTATAAGTAGGAACCTTCCTTCCTACGTCCTTTTTACTTTTACGGCGCTGATCCCTCCACTGTCCGTCTGTTTAATCAGGTTTTTAAATAAGAGGCTTTATCTGGGCTCTGAATTACAAAGTGGGGTTTACTGACAGAGGGGTTTCATTTTAACACACAAGTGTGTTACATATTTAAATTTAAAAAAAAACTCAGTACGAGTATCTAATAAACTCATATTAGTAAAATGTAGCTCGACTATAATGTAATTCATTATTGATTGATTGATTTGTAACTTGTAAGTACATAGGTGATTAAAATCTATCTATCTACTTGTTATGTATATAAATGCGTGTGTCCTGACTGACTGACTGACTGACATCAACGCAGAGACGAAACTACAAATAATAGAAAGTTAAAATTTGTACACCAGGTTATATTTAAAACATGTACAAGAAAAAAGAAGCTATTTTGAGAAATTCAACCACTAAGAATGCATCGGGAAAGATTTTTTTTGTAAATAGCGTGTTTGAAATGTCGTCAAAGGACACAATACAATAGAAAAGAAGAAAAGTGATTTAAGCGTTTTTAGAAATTTATTCCCTAACGGAGTTAAAATACTTAAAATGGGTTGAAAGTTTGTATTAATCCCCTAAGTTGGTGAAAAAAGGGTTGAAAGTTTGCATCGGGAGCGAGCATTTTTTTTTATAGTGGACTTCAATATCTTCTAAGGGGGTTGAGAGGGATTATATCGTGGATTTTTTTTTTCAGTTAGGAGTTTGAAACTTCGCAGGTTGTGGGGCGCATTAATAATTGTTAACAAATGATTAACCGTCCCTACACTATCTTTTGCTGCATAATGTTCTATGCTCATGTAGAATACATTATATAACCTCCAACATACAAATCCACGCGTACGAAGTCGCGGGAAACAGCTTGTATGAATATAAATGAGTAGGTCGTCATTATCGTTGAAAATAGAGTGGTTTTGACGAGCGTCGACAAAAATAAACGTTACGATAAAAAAGTTCATCTTAAGCCTTTAACTTAAGATTTCTCGTTCTACTTATACCTACTCGAAACGTCCATTTATTATATAGCCCTTCAGTAAATGAACGTAACATAAGAATCCTCAAAGGCCCAGTTTATTTCCAGGAATAAAAGAAGATATTCATGTTATTTCCAGATTCAACCTATCTCTGCGGGTGGCATTACGGTCGAAATTAAGGGCTACTTAAGACCCGCATTTGTGCTTAATCGAAAGGGACATTTGTAGCTCTAATCTACATCTATTCTGAAGCGGCGGGTCTGTTTAAATGGTTACACACACAAACTATAAAATTTCATCATTTAAAGTTCATTTTTAGGGTTCCGTACCCAAAGGGTAAAAACGAGATCCTATTACTAAGTCTCCACTGTCCGTCTGTCTGTCTGTTCGTCTGTCCGTCTGTCTGTCACCAGGCTGTATCTCATGAACCGTGATAGCTACACAGTTTAAATTTCCACAGATGATGTATTTCTGTTGCCGCTATAAGAACAAATACTAAAAACAGAATTAAAAATATTTAAGTGGGGCTTTACAACAAACGTGATTTTTTTGGCGTTTTTTGCGTAATAATACGAGTCCGACTCGCACTTGGCCGTTTTTTTTATTCCGAAAACCATATGACAAACACAAATATCAAAAGTAAAAAAGTAGTGCTGGGGTCCGTTTATCAAAAGCCTGTAGCTTGTAATACAAGTGGAAGTCCCTTTCTAACAAAAGCTATCAAAAAGGGACTTCCACTTGTATTACAAGTACACCTAGATATTTTTCTAGCACAAACAAAATTTGCTTAGTGCTTGCCACAATAAAAATATCGACAATCCTGTTATCGATAAATACATACTACTTCAACGACAAGACGTACATACAACCACAGACTTATATCGGCTACCTACCTAGACGCCGCGTGCCACCGATCTTGTACAAATTGAACGTAATCCGTACACTTTTGATCCAATTTATTTTTATAATTTGCAATAAACAGTTCTTTATAATAAAGCAGCCTACATGAAACTTTCAGGGTGTATTGTCTTTTTTGTTTTAGTAAAAATAGATTTTATAAAAAAGTGTTAGAGTTAAACCAAGACAACTCTGCAACGATTTTGACAGCAAACGCAGTGCAGGTGTTATTTTAAACGTCAAACTTCTATGAAATGATGACGTATAAATAACACTGGCACTGCGTACGCTATCATAATCGTTGCAGACTTTTCTTGGTCTAACTACAAAAATATTTAAGGCAGGGGAAGTTTATCAAGTCAATGTTCTGTGTCTACTACAAAAACATTCTACTTACTGAAGTCACGTTTTATTTGTTCATAGTTGGGCATGTTCGCTGACGTAGGTACAAATCACTGTACTTGCGGCATGCACTTCATTATAAGTCTGTGAGGAAAACATGCAGTATATCTATTTAAAAATATTCACATGTCATCTAATTCATCGAAGTTATCTACATCTAAAATCGTAAAACATATTTCATTTAATTCCTACTTATTTATTACCAACATAAAACGTTCATCAAACTTTTTATATTCATAGACGTTATTCATTAAAAAAGTAAATAATTATTGACATTCAGTGTGACGTTTATTGACATTGCAAGGCAAATATATTGTTAACACAAGACTGAATAGGAAAAAATGCCACCCAGAAAAACGTCCCGAGAAGAGAGAATATATAGGTATATAAACTCGAAAGACACTTTCAGTGTGTGTATTATAGAGTGACTTATGGGAGAATTAATTCAGTGACACGAAGAAAGAAAGTTACGAAACTATTTCTAAATTGTTTTCTGAAGTATGTAAAGTATAATTAAATTGATAGTTTTGTTATTATTATCTATTTTTTAACGCACCCTATTACCCAATATTTGTCTTTGTATTACCTCTATGACGTTGAAGTGGTACTTATCGATAACAGGACTGTCGATGTTTTTATTTTATCAATCACTTACAAGAAATCGTTCGTGCTAGAAAAATATCTAGGTGTAATTACAAGCTATGATATTGATAAACGGGCCCCTGGTCTTTGATTCCGGTTTGTAGTGTTATTGTAAATAACCTACGAAAATAAAATCACATTGTTCTAAATTTATTTTTTAAGAACGTGTTACGAAAATAAGTAACGAATAAAACCTTCATTGTATTTTTCATTAAAAAAATATATATTAATATTGCATTGCTGAGCACTTATAAAAAATAATGCTAACCATTTTTTTTTCGAAAGAATTATTTGCGTGTAATCCGTGTTTGGTCAATCCCAGGAGGTAAAATCTCTCCCCCCCCCTGCATATAAGTTTGTTTGCAGGCGGGGTCAACTATCTCTGCAGCTGACTATAACTGTATATTACCTGCTTTTGCGGAACGTTTTAGCATTCTTGCGCTCTTTACTTTACATACTTAGTCATTCAACAATTTGTAAATTCTCGCAACCTTACACATAGATTTCCTTAACTTCTGCCCTTGAGAAGACATCCAAACAACTTCGCTATATCAAAAACGCACGGTTATAACATACCGTACAACCAACAAGTAATAAGAACGCATACACTCTCCTACAGCCAAACGTTTTCACCTCGGGAGGTATATGCGAGCTCAGGTGGCGTTATTTACCGCGCCCACTTTCCTTTCCTAAGGACCTCGTTAAAACGTGGACCGACTAACTAATGACTTATGAGTACGAGCCTCCAGCTATCTAGGTAGATACTCGTACGTAAGCATGAGCATCGCTTGTGTGTGATTATGCTGTAGTGTGCATGCTTTAAGCGGAACTTAAGTCATGTACATAATTTAGAAAGTAGAACTGGTTACAATTTTGATTGTAATGTGACCGTAAAAACCCTTTAGTGAAAACGCGTTTTCCCTAGTTAAAGGTACTTTTTCGTATCGCCTTTACTTCACTAGTAAAAACTAATTTTCCTTGAGGCTTCGGTGAAAACTAGTTTTAACTGAGATTTTTCAGTCAAGTAAAAACTCGTTTTCGCAGTTCCTTGGTGAAAACTTCTAGTTTTCACTAATTATTCAAAATTAATTTTAGTTAAAACTAGTTTCCAAATTATGTAACGATGTAAAACATGATTAGTTCTAACTTGTTTCGATGGTAAAAAAAAATGTTCGTGTTTTAAATATAAGTACATACATAGTGTAAATGACCACAGTATTTTTATGCCATTTACAATTACTCTATTTATGTATAGGTAACTGAACATTAGTGGAGGATCTAGGAAGTTAGTTTTGAACGAAAAGTAAAAATCACGTTAATCGACATTTACTCATTAAGGATTCATTCGGATGTCGACTGCAACAGCATTACTGCTGCAATAGGGTATTTGACTGTATTTAAAATAAATTATTTTACACCATGCATGAAATAAAGCACCAGAAAATTAATAGAAAAACGTAGACAGCAGTTATTTTTAGACACCATTTCTATTTTAAAACCCGTATAAAAGTATAAAGAGTAGGTAATTTGTTTGTGACGTCACATGCTAGTGTTTCATATAAAATCCATAGTAGCAAAATCGTTTTGACAGTTCGAAAAAAGATACTGATTTGACTAGTAGTCAAATACCCTATGTTAAGGCTGCAGTTCCTACCTTAATTTGTGTATCAATAGAGTTGACAGAGTATCAAAGCTACAAAGAGCGAAAGTGTTGTCCTTTGTGCACAGTTTCTCTTGTGATGCAACTTGCCATTATTACGTCCAATCCAATGCATTCCTCACAACCTCATAGTATTAATGAGACAGCTTGATCATCAAACTGGGGTTTCATTCAGCTTACTAAAGTGACATAGACCGGCCCGCTATCCCTTGTAAAGGGTTTTGTATGGATTTTGCATAAGGCTTAACTAACCAAACCCTTTACCCGACAAATGCCTTTCATTTTGCTCCCAATACCAAAACCCTTATTATCTGCTCACCAATATTGCATATTGTTTGTAAAATGTTTGTTAGCTTTATAAAATGTTACCCTTATAGCATATAAGCGTGCTAATTTAAATCGTCCACCCTGCCGTAAACTCACTGGGTTAGCCGTCTAAAAGAGGCGCCCATTGAAAGGCTTTAATCGAGGAAACGGTTGTCTGGTCCCTTTTAACCGCTAACAGACGAACGGACAGATGAACAACGGTGGCTTAGGCAAAGATTTAAATACGACTAAGTAGCATATAAACTACATGAATAGGCTAAAGGCTTTCTGTGAACCAAAGCAGAAATAATCTTTGTGTTTCTAAGATGTGTTTAAGAAGTGGAGCCACCTAGATTTTTGATGCAGGTAAGGGGAGAGGGGTTTCAGCGTCGGCAACGTCTGAGGTTAATATCTCTTTAGGTACTCCTTAGGTTTAAGTTCTACGGGATGATTTTTGGGATAAAATCTATTTTATCATCTTCCCCGGGATGCAAACTATCTCAGTATAAAATTTTAACTAAATTGGTTCAGCAGTTTAAGCGTGAAAAAGAATTTAAATAAAGGAATTTAAAATATGGTACCATTAATAGATTCGGCATCCCTGATTTATACGAAAACGATATCAAACTTGGCATAGTAGCTTAAATAATATAGATATCAAGATAAAGTTGAGCGCCCTAAAAATTTACATCAAACATTTTGGTGGCTCCACTTCTTAAATCCATCCTTGGGTCCTAAGGAGCAATCCTGCCAAAGGAAATATTTGGTTCGCGAAACACCGTGTTTCATGAGCTACAGCGACGACTAGGCACTAAAATAGGTAAAAATAGTACATTGTATATGAATTCGTGACATAACTAAAAAAAAGTATAACTCCCCAGGGCTAGGGAGTTATAGCTTTTTTTTCACTATCCATAACTCCCGCGGGAACAATATAGGCGTTTGTCATTCATTACACCTGCATGAAAGATCTGCTTTTACAAGCAATTTATTGTGATGAAAAATAATTAACGTAAGGTTGAAATTACCTATTTACATGATCAATCTTAATTTAGTTTATATATTTTGGCGCTTATTTTACTGCTGATGGTTGCAAGTCGCAACTAATTTTTAACCGAATCGGCTAGGCAACCTTCTTCCGATTATCCAAAATAATTTATCAGAAAATATTAAAATATAAATATGTACAACAATTTTACCACGCGTGTCAGTTTTATTTCAATACTCAACAGTTAAAAATTATAGTATTTTAAAATCCAAGGGCTAATCAGCAGTCCAATGATACGGATGCGGAGTAATTGAATTACAACATAATTTTCACGAGCACAGCTATAATGAAGGCCGACTACAACTCAAGCTTTCATTAGTCTAATTAACTTTACTGGCGCAGTCGCCTCAGGTGACAACGCCAGACCTAGAGTAGATAAAGCATTTCATTATCCTATAATATTATAAATATTTTATAAATTGACAATGTTTTTATAATGTTTAGGTAAATTGTATATGTATGTATATAAGGCCCCGTGGGTTCAGGTTCTTCTCTTACTCTCACTGAGCGTAAGCGTGAGCGAGATGGCTGTGCTTGCCCACGATCGCGGATATAATGTTTTTAATTTTAACTTTTTGTGCTTTTTAACAAAAAAAACGTGTAATCTTTAACAAGGCCACCTATTACAGTTAGGTTATATATAAAATAAGCTTTCATGTGATATAATATAACATAATATACGATTAAATAACAAAAAAAAGTAAAAAAAAAAAACTTTTTCTGTCCATACGTTATTTTACTAGGCAACCTACTTGCAATCACAAATTAATAAATTAATAACAGATGAAGGTAGATATTCCTTATAATGTATCTTAGACCATTAGCAAATGAGTTCAAATTTGGCATATAGATATCTATTTCATTATACAATATGGAGCCTTGTGGAGATAAAATTTAATAAATTTATTCTCCTTTTTTTCTCCATACAAAGTTGGACTACCCTTACCTAGCGTTTAGGTCACATACGTATATGAAAATACCTACCTATAGGACAATCTTTTGACCTAAAACATTAAATTTGGCCAGAAGCAATGTCTTAGGTACAGCACAATTCTAGAACCATGGGTATATACTAATCTATGTATTTATACCTATTTATTTACCTATAAACAAGAAACGTAAGAAGTAGTCTTATAGCAGAAATAAAAGTATAAGACCAAAAACTGTACATTAACAACAACAATAATTACTGTAAGTACCACCTAAATAATAAAAAACCGGCCAAGTACGAGTCGGACTCGCGTTCCAAGGGTTCCGTACATTACAAAATTTAAACAATGTATTTTTCGAATTTAAACTGTTGTGAGACATACTAACATTAAATCATTTTACGGTTTAGACTCACTTGTTTTAGTCACTCGCGCGACATGTTTCGGAGAGCCTAGGTCTCCTTTCTCAAGCACTAATAGTGCGAGCAGCGTTCACGACGACCGTGTATTGTGTAGTAACATGTCGCGCGAGTGACTAAAACAAGTGAGTCTAAACCGTAAAATGATTTAATGTATTTTTTTATGTGAAACGTGAGTGAAATGTCTTTAAAAAACCCGTAGGGGTCGGATCAAAAACTAAGTAATTAAGTCCGACTCACGCTTGACTGCAATTTCTAATAGGTTTTCCTGTAATCTATAGGTAAAGATCTATTTCGTTTATTTTTTCAAAATCTTAGACCCAGTAGTTTCGGAGATAAAGGGGGGGGGGGGGGGGAATGGTCATTTTTTGCCTATTTTCTTGAATGACTTCTAAATTGTTTATCCTAAAATTAAAAAAATTATATATTTGAGGTTCTCACAATGAGCTTATTCATTTGATATATAACACGATATAGTTTGAAAAACTTTATTTTTTAATTTTCTCATTTACCCCCCAAAAGTAGCCCCCATGTTTAAAATTCATATGTTTGCGTTACATGTCCGTCTTTAGGTCACAAACTTACATATGTGTACCATATTTCAACTTAATTGGTCCAGTAGTTTCAGAGAATAGGCTGTGACAGACGGACAGACAGACAGACAGACGCACGAGTGATCCTATAAGGGTTCCGTTTTTTCCTTTTGAGGTACGGAACCCTAAAAATCGTAATTTTTATCTTAAAACCTGTTTTTCGTAATAATTAGTTGACGCTTTTAAGCTCGCTTCTCCATATAAACGTATAGTAGTTCTGATCTCATTTTAAAACGACTACCTATATATAGATTGCTCTGAAACTTTGTACTTACAATAGGATAAGGTATATCTATGTCTGTAATTAGTTTATGTAGCTTCAGATACCATAGTTAACAAAATACAGCGAATTTAAGTTTTTCATACAAAAACAGTTTTGAATGATTCAAGGTTATTCAGATATAGCAGTTTACCCGTGAACAAGATGCATGTAACTACGAAATATCGGAAGCTCAAAAACAATACAAAAGGTAATCACGGTCTATATCCCGGTCAATATAAAAGTCTAGTTTTTCATACAAAACTTATTGTTGCTCTATTTTGTTTGTTTTATAAACTGGGAGCTATATAAACTAATTACATACCTAGATATCATGTCATTGTATGTGCAAAGTTTCATTATAATTCAACATGTAGTTTTAAAATGAGAGCGGAACTACGTTTCTATAGAAGGTGCAATTCGGCCGAGCTTGCCGGGGACTCTTAATCTTCTCGAGGCAGAGGTGTAGGGTTAGAACCGGCGTAGCTTTATTTAACGTTCATAAGCGCATTGTTAAGGGGCCCACTGACTATCAGTCCGCCGGACGATATCAACCTGTCAGTTGTTCGGAACTGTCAAATTTTTGTTCTAACTGACAGGCCGATATCGTCCGGCGGACTGATAGTCAGTGGGCCCCTTAATATGCCTACTTGAATAATAAACTATCTTTATCTGTAGGATCCCTTAATTGTTGGAACCCACTCGTACTTAGCCGGTGTTTCTTTTTCATTTAGACCATTCCAGTTTAATCAAGTGGGTGCTAAAGAATAGACACACTTAAGTAACGTTTACTCGAGTTAAACTAAGTTGTAACCAGTACTTCAGATTTAATTTAAAATCAAGTGGATCTCCCCACGTTAGTGTTGCTTAGGATGGCGATGTGATTTCAAAATAAATTAATGCTAAAACGATATGTTTACAGAGCACAAGCTAAATTTTAATTACAACCTAAGTCAAAGAACAATTAGCACCAGATTGAACATTGGCATTTTATAATCTATAAATATGTATTTATTTAATATTTATTGCACATAGGAAAACACAGCACAAAAGGCGATCTTAATGCCATAATGCATTCTCTACCAGTCAACCTTTCAGCAGAGCAAATATGTTATAGGCGGTGCAAGAACATGTGGTACCTATAGATGATACAATTTGGTACTTGTACGAACACAAAACAATCATAAAAAATACACAAACATAATACAAATGTAAATAATATTAATGCAAATACATATAATTACATATAGGTACATACATATTATAAACTGAGATGAACTTACAAAGCAGAAAAACTAAGATTTTTCAGTACTGCCAGCAAAATGCTCAATTAAGGATTTTTTAAAAGCAAACCTGAGAGCCTACCGCGAACACCGAAGTTAGCAAACTGGGGGCATCTTTCTCTGTCACTCTAATTACGCCTTAATTGGAGTAAAAGAGAAAGATGCCCGCAATTTACGAACTTCGGTGTTCACGGTAGGCCCTCTGTTCGGACACTGTCTAATTTTAATAGGAATACTCAAAGGCCTGACACTCTTTGATAGAGAAAGATAGTCGTATTGCGATTCCTATAAGAGGAAAAAGAAAATAGTGCCATGCTTTGTCTTTATCACCGACAGGGCATTTTTATGGTCGGGTTATGGTATCATGTGGGCATCATAGCAAGGAGGCTATGGCAAAATACCGAAATTTATAAGAGTGAAAGAGAAAAGACATTGGACATGCAAACCGGATAAATTGCGTAGTATACATTTTATATGAATATTCTTTCTCTTACCTCCGGTCGCTCGGTGGCGCGTCTATTACTACTTGTATATACTATGTGTATGGGAATATTATTCCAAAGGCGAGCTGCCAGAATAGAAAAAGAATTTGACATGTAACCTGTTTGGTGGGATGGTATAGACAGAGAAAGATTGCCAGAAGAGCGAAGCTGACGTGACGGACACGAGAGACACCAAAGTAGTAGAAAAAAGATTTTAGATATTCGGGAGACTGAGAATCGTTATTAACAGAAAAGATCAGGGTGTAGAGCATACGAATGTTGCGAAGAATACCTACGTATAGAAAACCAGCCAAGTTTAGAGCGGAATGAGGAGACATGGTCGTATTTACGGAGACAGAAAACAAAACGAATGCAATTATTCATTTAACGATCTAATTTTTCCAAGATTGTTCCAAGGTTGTAATTAAATCTTACAACCACGTCTCTTACAACTCGTCCACACTTATGAATAAACGAATAAGGCAGTTTAGTTTATTTATTGCTCCGACGGATGACCAACGCTGGCCAGGTTAAGTCATGCTAGCATCATGCTGAGCTGGGACGATTTCGTGGCAAGCAATGTATTTTGGAAACATGTATTTGTTGTGTGTTACTAGCTTTTGTATAACTTAGTTTTCCTTGCGATCTTCTGTTATAGTTTTTTACTATTATTTAACGTTTCTTAGATTGGGTAACCCGTACCCCTGTGCACAATTACGAGTTTCTGGGATAGAAATGATACAATAGATAGTAGAGAGCCGGTTTATTTGAAAAATCTAAATTTCACGAGAAAGTAGAATCGACTGACATTTAAAAAAAATACAAGAATATATAGCTAAATAGTCATTCCATCCTTAACTGTTTAAACTCACTTTGTATGGAGTATGGATATTTGTAATGGAGTTATTTTTGTCCCTGTTGGACAAATTTTCCTACTGAGATACCAATAGGAAATAGGTATGAAATAGCGTAATTAATAATATTTACTTAATTCCAATTATTAGGTTAGTTTTGATTTATATAAATTTGAGGGTGTTTGAATTAGGTATTGAAATGTATGGCCTGACATTTTAGACCATACATTTCAATAACCTACCTAAATAACGAAGAAGTAGTACATTACCGTCTAGGATAATACTTAATAATTGTTTTGACATTTTTGCGTAAAATCTATTCTTTGGTCATTTCTAGGTAGCCAGGCTTCCAATGGTAGGCAAAGTTATTAATTACATCCCTAAAACGGCACAAATATCGGGTGTCTACTCCGCACCCCGCAGTTATTTGTTCTCCATTACATTAATTACTGTACCCTTATAACGATTGATGAACTTCTGGAATTCATTCCAAGTATTTGATTTGGGTGGCGTAAATAAATACGCTTTGAACAAGATAAATACAATCCAACCAGTGTTGGCTTAGCTGGCTTGAAGGGCGCAAATAAAAATATTTGTATTTGTTATATTCAATAAAATATATAATAAAAATATTTTTATTTGTTCTCTAGTTGTATAGATGGCAGCACCAACTCTCTCGCTCTACCTACCGTAATCGCGTAAGGGATTCGTATTGGAGCTGCAAGCACCAACTGCTCGCCCTTTATACCTAGTTGTTCAAAGGCGCCTAGCCTTTCAAAGGTTGCATATACTCGAGCGTACGTGGGGGGGGGGGGGGGTAACGCCGTGGCCGGGTGGCCTACTGGTCAGGGTATCTCTCATAGGTATATGCCAGCTCTTTCAGTTTGTCTTAGCACACTTTGGATACTTAAAATTACATAACAGCATAATCCCAGCGTTAAGGGAGATCCCAGGGATTCCGCCAAAGTTTGGTGCAGCACATTTGTTTATGAACATTTTGTGCACGCACTTAGTTGCGCATCCGTCTCCACCGACGAAGCTATATGTAGCTTTTGTAAACGATCAGTGGAGCACATTTGTATACGAACATGTTCACCTAGAAATATAATCTGAAATCCCAAATCCCGAAGAATTTGAATCAGCTATCTTCTGAGATGCATCATGCTTTTTTATTCCTGTTTATTACCATCTTTTTATAGGTTATCTTTCCATTATCCTATTCTATTGTATTATCTTTTTATAATCAGAATGATTCGTATCCCACAGTACCGGATGAGTTTCTATAGCTTGTATAAATTCTATGATTTTATAATTCGTCCAATTCATAATGCAATAGTATTTTATACAATCGTGATATAATAAGAGATATTTCAGTCGAGTAAGTAAGGTACGAGATTGAAAAGCCTATTGTATACAATACTTTTTCTACGAGACAAAAAAAAATACTTTCAACCAGTAGAATCGTATAGGTAAACAAACCAAAAGTAGGTAATGGATATTAAGACGAAAGTGGAGGACCCACGCTAAATCGCCTTTTCATACAAAGGTAGTCCTCATTGTCCTCTCTGGATATTACCTAACATAATTGAAAATATTTCGACGCAATTTGTTGTGTATCAACCACAGTTATGCCCCTACGTTTGCTTTTATTCGAATTATTAATTATTATAAGAGTTAGACGCATCTAAAAATTTGTATTAAATCTGTTTTATGCTCCTAATTGTTACCATAATGAAAAAAATCGAAAAAAGTCAAACGGGGTTAGGGGCATATCTATGGTTTATATACATTCAATTATTTTCCATAATGTCAATATCTAGAGAGGAAAATGGGGACTACGTTTGTATGGAGAAACGGCCGTCCCCTTTCCTCTTAATATTAATGAGTAATTTGCAACTGTTTTTGACCTCGTGAAGCAGCCGGGACTTCCCTGTATCGGCACTCCCTAGTCTGTCGAGTTTATTATAATTTAAACAGAACAAATAAATCCGCTGGCGGAAGTGTTTTGGTTTGATTATAATAATATGATAAACAAACCGCCACACTTCCGCCTTATGAAGCTGTTGTGGATGTAATTTTTGATTTTGTAATATTTCATAGAATGATGCTTGTAGTTGATTTAAACATGGGTAGTCAAACCATATTCGTCTGTTGTGTCAGGATGCCTTAAACTCGTCAAAAAGTTGATAGAAAACTAAGCACTACTGATAATGACGTTACAGCTATTCAGGGTATTCCGGGTGCCATAATCGACAGTCGACAGCGCAATATCGGCATACCGCGCGCTCTATAGTCTGTATTAATATCGCCTTAATTACTGGGAGTGTGATTCACGAGTCTCACGTAGATAGGTAGCCCAAACAATACCTGGCGTGACGAGAGTTGGAAAAAATGTAGATGACTGTCCATGACCTAACATAAGCATCTTCGATGAGTATATGTTAATACTGTAACTGATAAGTTCTCTTGGTGATTTCACGTTCACGTCACTACTGACGCTGCCCCTTTCGGACATGCTCTCAACCAAAACCAACAGTACGAGTATAAACGTCAACTGGGGGTTGTGTGGTACCTATTACTAAATTATTGAGTTGTATTGTATTGTATCATTTATTTCAGACAAGTAGTCCATATTATATACACAACTTAATTACAAACATCCTTAAAAAATAGATAAATTAATCACAAATTCATTCGAACAACACACACTAAGACAAATAAGTTAAATTAACACAGATCATAAAAACAAAATTAAATTATTCTAAAATTGCAATTATAAAATAAAAAATCTACCCTAATTTCAAATACTATTTGTTAAAAATTAATTCTTTTTTTTTTTCAAAATTTAATTGTCGGTCGTGCGCTGCCCTCACCGAACTTTACTGTCTGCGGTTTTAATCGATCGGCATTTTGGGGTTCATCCCGGGTTATGGGAAATACAATTTTGCAAGACGTGATTGCCTGCAAAATTTTGGCATATGACAGTTTTATCTTAAGGTTGATGATAAATTGATAATGATTAAGTATATTGAAAATAAATACATGAAACATAATCTATTAGACATAACATAACATTATGTCCAAGCCGTTATTGATTTAACGAGCAATGTCTTCAGATTTTTCCACTAAGTTCAAATAGGACCCCTAATTAATAATTATTGATTTTGTGCCAATTGCGGCCCCTTGGGTAATACGATTCTGCGGCAAACTTTTAGAAATACCTACAATCATTAATTATAATTCAGTGGAAATATTCTGGACCACTAGAGTAATTATTCATCTTTTTCTAATTAATTCCCGGTATAAGTTAGAAATTCGCGAACGCGCTACGAATCGCTAATTGAGTGGCTGTAATGAATATTAAATATTAACATTTTGCCTTGCAGGTGTACTCGCACTCGCAAAGTAAGCTCATAAATAGCCTTATTTAATTAAAGTTTTGTTTGTTTTGGACATGTGCACAAAAACACAAAAACGTTGTGTGGACTTAATTGACAATGACAACATAACAGTTTTATCGATCAGTCAAGTATAGAGCAAAACAGAAAACGCGTAACTATTTACATAATAGCTAAACGGTGCAAAAGGAAATTTTTTAGATTTAATATTTACATAGGTATTATATACCTTAAAGAAAGATGACGCTCACCGAGAGTCAGAAGTCCAAATTGAAGGTTTGCCAGCGAGCAATGGAGCGCAGCATTCTAGGTGTCACAAGGATGGATCGCATCCGAAACACTGCACTGCGCTCCAGAACAAGCATAGCTGACGTAGGGGAGAAGACCGCTAGGCTGAAGTGGGACTGGGCAGGTCACGTCTGCCGCATGCATCCGGATAGGTGGGCTAGTATAGCCACCAAGTGGATGCCGCAAAAGAAGCGCGGACGTGGCAGGCCCAGGCGAAGATGGCGGGACGACCTTCACTAATAACTGGCCAGAAACAGCTCAACAACGGGTCATGGAAATCAAAGAAAGAGGCCTTTGCCCAGCAGTGGGACACTACAGGCTATAAAAAAAAAGATGGTACTAATTAGGTACCTAATACTGTTATTTATGTTTATATTTTTATAACTACTTTTATTGTGACGAACTTTAAATAAGTAATATTGCTGTTGTTCATGTAGATTAGATTGTATGTCCCTGTTAGCGATTATACCAGGCGTTCCGCGATTGGCGCGTACAAGTACATGCGGCTCACACCAATTTAGTAAATAACTATCAGTCCTTTCCCACTCGCTAGAAAACCACCTCTTTTAGACAAGACTCCTTTTATCTCACTAATGCCTAAATAACTTGATGAGTAGGTAATATTTAAAATATTATGAATTTATTAATGTTCCATCATGCATGTGCAAAAAACCTTATTATATATCAGTTAGAACTTGGCATTTATCGAGCAACTGAATGAGTTGTTGGCGGAATTGAATACTCGTCGGATCTAAAATCGGTCGGGCGTAATTTGCTTTCCTTGTTCTATCAAATTCCCTTCTTTCTCCCTGTAACTGGGACATGGCCATTGACAGGGAAGTAATCGCGATATATTTCATATGTTTGCACCGTGCACGTATTGTCCCCGGCGTGTCTATAGGAGATATTTTTTTTCATATCATGAGAATGTATGTTCGCGGTTTTTGCGTTGTGGTCTCCTCAGAAGGTTCATTGTTTGTGGTTATTTATCTAGATTCTTTCGATAGACATAGCTGCCTTTATTGCTGGAAAATAAGATATCTAGTTATTGTATCTATGTCCAAGCCACATTTAAGGATGACTCACGCTGTCACGCTAGAACGGCCCTGGTCTGGGCCGAGGCAACCGACACTTAATTTTCTATGACAGGTGACCGCGCGGTGATCACGTGATGCTTTCTATAGAAAACTTTCTTAAATTTTAATATTTTTTGAGATATTGTCGAAAAAAGATCTTCTTTTTTCCGCCTTTTTGTCTATAGCTTTTCAATTATTTTGTGTGCTAATAAAAGCTTCGAATACAATTTTCTATACATCATTCCAAATCCAATGAGATATCACGTATTTTTAGTAGTAGTAGTATCTCAATTTTTCACCATTTCGAACTTGTCGACTTGACTTACATCAAGAACTGTTAGGAATCATTAGGTACTCATTATTAGGTACTCTGTGTAGGTACCTACGCTAAACGGTAAAAAAAAACGGTCAAGTGCGAGTCGGACTCGCGCACAAAGAGTTCCGTACCATTACGCAATAAACGGCAAAAAAAAATACGTTTGTTGTATGGGAGCCCCACTTAAATATTTATTTTATTCTGTTTTTCCTATTTGTTGTTATAGCGGCAACAGAAACACAACATCTGTAAAAATTTCAACTGTCTAGCTATCACGGTTCATAAGATACAGCCTGGTGACAGACAGACGGACAGACAGACAGACAGAGGGACAGTGGAGTCTTAGTAATAGGGTCCCGTTTTTACCCTTTGGGTACGGAACCCTAAAAAGGAACCAGGCTTAATTTTGAAGGTTAAAACATTGTTCCCGTATTGGGCTAGGTGACATTTTGAAGGTTGCAACATTTGCATTGTTCCCGTATTGGGCTAGGAAACATTTTGAAGGTTAAACCATTGTTTGCATATTGGGCTAGGACACATTTTGAAGGTGACAACATTGTCCCCGTATTGGGCTAGGTAGGTGACATTTTGTAGGTTAAAACATTGTTCCCGTATTCGACTAGGTGACATTTTGAAGGTTAAAACATTGTTCCCGTATTGGGCTATGTGACATTTTGAAGGTTAAAACATTGTTCCCGTATTGGGCTAGGTGACATTTTGAAGGTGACAACATTGTTCCCGTATTCGGCTAGGTGATATTTTGAAGGTTAAAATATTGTTCCCATATTGGGCTAGGTGACATTCGGATTGCAACTGCAGCTGCGTTACTGAACGTTGAATCCGTCACTAATTTTATCAAGGAAATTAATAATGGCAGCGCCCGCGTCAAGGCCGCAGCCGTGATGCAGCTGCAGTCATCATCCGCGATGCCTAAGGCGAGCCTTAAGGAAGAACAGAATAAAATCAAAAATCACTTTTCTGTGTGAAAAATACATTCAGTACAATAAGTATTATTGTTGATATCTAAGTTTCGGCATGCATTTACTTTATCCTTACATGCAGAAGCATTCTGGCTACTTCTATGCATAATAAATCTCACATTTTACGTAAGACTAACTTTATATTATAACCAAATCCCCGCACATCTTGAACGCTTAAGCTTCCAAGAACTATTTAACATTTTGAGTGCATCTATCAAAACAGTATGTTACCCTGGTTTTCCCGACATTATTACCCTTTTGCTTATATTTTAGCGTTATTGAATCTTTATAGCATATAAGAATACTAAAACGTTCAAAAAGCAGACTACATAAATTCCAAATTACTTAGAAAGTTCCAAATTCAAAAGCGCAAAAATTGCCATGGGTCTTACGAGGTTAAAATAACATTTGCATTTTCACTGCACGGATTCTGACTGCAGCAATTGTCAATGTTTTTGTCATTTGCTGCAATAGTGTAGCAGTAATATAGCGCTGCATAGCCTGCATATTGCACTAGTAACGATGTACGCTTAGGACTATTCTAGGACTAGTGCACCGCGTACTGACGAGGGCTACGAGTATCTCGCACGCGAGATAGACTTCCCGTTCTTTTCTAACTGAATTAAACAATCCCCGTTATCAATGTTGGTAACCGTTATCCATGGACATGCTTCCCTGCCAATCCGTCATGGCGGCCTGGGCATACGCTAATTTGTCAGTGTGGCCCTCCCTGCGTTTTTGGCCTCACTCTACAGTACACAGAACTTTGCGGTTAAGTTTTTTTTTCCAGCTGCTGGAAACAGTGCATCACCACTTTGAATGAGGACAAGGACGTCTGGTTGCAGTCTTGCCCAGGCAGCCCGCTTCCAGTTTCCCTTAAATCGCAAAAACAGTGGGACGAGCCTCACCAACCTTAAAAGAACTCACTGACTCTGCTCAGAGTTTAGCAGAACGCGCTCGTCTGCTAGCAGTGGCGGAGCCGGAAGCGGGTTACTGGCTTCACACATTACCATCAACCAATATTGGCACCCTGCTTGACAAAACGACCCTCACTCTTGCCACCTGCTTGCGACTGGGTACCCAAATTAACCATGGTAGACGAGCTGGGTCACCACGGCTTGTCTTGCTAGAGGAGCGCGGGCCGTATCTCCCGCCACACATCCTTTAATGATGTCATCCGTAGGGCGCTTGCTTCCGGCAGCGTGCCGTTCATCCTTGAGCCGAACGGGATGACACTCATTCCGTGGAAGCTGGGGAGGACGCTTGTGTGGGACGCCACCTGCGTTGACACGCTCGCGCCGTCCCACCTACAGGCGACCTCCGTCAAGGCAAGGGCTGCGGCCACAACAACGGCGGAACTAAACAAGCGGCGCAAATATGCTGTCCTTGGCGAGGGCTACATATTTGCTCCGTTCGGAGTCGTAACTCTGGGACCGTGGGGGCCCAGTGCGATATATCTATTCAAAGATATTTCCAAGCGCCTTGTACATGCATCTGGTGACCAGAGGGCTGGCAGCTACTTAATTCGGCCAGAGCCTAAGTCTGACCATCCAACGAGGTAACGCCGCCAGTCTTCTGGGCACCATAATACATGATAGCGACCTGGGGAGCATTTTTTATTTATAAGTTTATTTTATGTTTTATAATACATACAGATTAGTTTTATTGTTTAGTTTATTTAATTTTACCACAGATAGATATAACTCCGTAATAGATGGATACAGTCTAAGGAAAAAACGTGCCTCGAAAATCACGAAAATTTGACTCTCGATCAGATGGCGCCACTAGTTTTGGCCTACTCTCGTATAGAGGGCGTTGATGGTTTCCTGTGTTATTTATAATTTTAACGCATATCCGTCAAATAACATGGGTCAAAATCATATAAAAATAATTAATGCAAATAAAAAAATCATTTATCCATGTTTAAATACATTTTAACGTATTTTTATAAATCTTCATTTTTAGTTTTAAAGTATGTCGATAGATGGCAGTGAATTTACAGTGGTTACAAAATTTACTATGACAGTACCGCTCTATCTTATTTTATCCTCTTTGATTTTACTGTACTTATATCACTGTCATTTTATGTCCCAATGTCACTACTTTTGTATTTGTATTTTGTATTTTAAATCTTGAATTATTAAACGCCCATGACACAATTTATAATAGAATTATAATTTAATGCCAGTTACGGACGGCGAAGCTATGTACTAAAGGCGAATTTAGTGTACGTAGTTTCACCAACCCTAATTTTTAATGAACTGTAACAATGATGACGGGGTTTGATATGGGATAGGTAGTCTAGGTATCCTCTGTCACGGTGCACTCATGCTAATCCTGCTAGTGCATTCTGAATCCAAATAACATCACCTTATGTTTGTGAAAAACATTTTGATTGTGAAAGCTACAGTTGCTCCTGAACTTCCATAAATACGTTCCAAATTAATATCTTCTCATCAAACACTACATTATCACTATTCATGTCGCGTATATGGCGACCCTTATTGTGATTGCCCTCTTCATCCAAGAATGAACGGAGTAGACGAACGAGGCGCATTTATTGATGATCTTTTGTGACTTTGTCGTACAGTCGCCACCAGATAGGTATATAGGAGCGCTAAGGTTCGCAAAAAGATCTGTAGAAGTAAGTACTTGAACGTCTTGAGACTAAAAGTTCTGTTTAGATATTATTCCGATTCTACCAAGCTGGCACTGGGCACTGGTTTTACTATCACATTAGTTTCACTGATACCTACAAGAACTGTATAAGTTCGAATTTTAAGATTTTCTATGTTTTTTGCGAGACATTTATATTAGGTATAAAGCAATTTAACATGAGTTGTTCATAGTTGCATAATTATGTGTCCCAATTTAGAGAAAAGTGGACGACCGCGCTCGACCTCATTCATAAAAACGTAGTTCCCCTTTTTTTAGCTGGATTTTAATTAATATTAGTTGTAGTAAATAAATATACAAATAACATAAATATAGTTAACATCCAGAGAGGAAAATGGGGACTACGTTTGTATGGAAAGGCGGACGGTTTCGGGGCGGCAGTCCACTTTCGTCTTAACCTATCTATTTTACAGCGTTTTATCGTAAAGAAAATAAAAGTGCAATAAAATTGTACGCTTACTACAATTTTATTAGGGATCCACTAAAAGGGATACCTACCAACCAATTTTATTATGTTTCGACTATGGGGCTATAAAAATAAATATGTAAATTATATATTTATTCCAAATCTGAAATGATTCCGTTAATAACAAAGAAATTACGAAAAATCTAAGTTTTAAGGCTGTTACTAAGTTACTACGTTTCTAGTTTCTACTATGATCGTCCTTTGGCTACCTATTTGAAAAGAAATCCAATTTGAAATCCCCGTTCCCGTGAAGTAAAAGTAAATACATGGAAATGAGTCAATGTAAATATCGCTTACATAATTGAGCCGACAATTTGTTTTAACCGCATTGCGGGAACGTACGTACTGAGCGTTATTCTAGTCGAATGAATAGTTGTATACCTATAGAATCTGACATATTAAATGACTTTAGCTTTTATGGTCTTATACCCACGAAATGTCAAAGGCAATGTGAGGTAAGGAAGAAAAACCCATATAGATTAATAGTAGATTGTGTCACAAGGGAGCAAAATGACATATTTACGGCGAGAGTACATTGAATCCTAAACGAAGCGAAGGATTCTATAATAGTATACTGAGCGTAGTGAGAGATTCCAGTGTGCTACGCCCAAGATTTTTGCTACCATGTGACACATACTGCTTTTCACATCACCTGAGGTAATTATGATGTTTAAAAATATTATTATAGCCAAAAAAAATGTGCATAAAATTTTAAAATAGTGTCCTAGGATGGGACATGTTCATTACAGGCAGTGGTACGTACCCGTTGTACCGTAATTTATTGTGGTAAAATTGTTATCAATAAAGTCTACAGAAACAATACTTAATAATATTAAAACAACAACTTTTTAGGGTTCCGTACCCAAAGGGTAAAAACGGGACCCTATTACTAAGACTTCGCTGTCCGTCTGTCTGTCACCAGGCTGTATCTCATGAACCGTGATAGCTAGACAGTTGAAATTTTCACAGATGATGTATTTCTGTTGCCGCTATAACAACAAATACTAAAAAGTACGGAACCCTCGGTGCGCGAGACCGACTCGCACTTGGCCGGTTTTTTAGTATTTGTTGATTTTGTTGTTATAGCGACAACAGAAATACATCATCTGTGAACATTTCAACTTGGTCTATAGGGGGTGGTCTGTGCCTAGAACAGAAAAGTGTTACTTGGAAACACTCAGGGAAGAAAGTGCCACTTTGATCCCTCCTAGCAGGGAAGAAAAAGCCCTTTTTCGAATTGGTGATGTGAAAAAGCTGTTTTTCGATTATAGAGAATATTAATTGTGAGGATATTAATTTGTTCATTGATAAAATATTTAGGTACTTATTGTACCAACACAAAAATAGTTTAACTCTGGCAGCTGCTTATCACCAAGGATCAACCGGAATCCGATATTGGCTCGGACAATGTGAAAACGCTACACACTGCATGCTGGTAGAATACAGCGTTTAAGTTTGTTTTTTTTAGCTGAGGCATTAGGCTAACCAGTCTAATAGCAGTTTTCAGTTTTTGGGATAGTTGCTATCATATGCATTCGGGTCACAAAATAAACTTAAATTACCAAGTTTTTTTAAATATTTAAATGAATTCTTCGGCACTTATAAAAGGTTGTTCCTCACAACATTCCAAAATTTCTAGTCGAATAGTCGATACGAATAATGACAAATTTTAAATTTTCTTTCATGTTCTATGATATCTTTAAAACAATAATTATCAGAGGTACATTATATGGTAAACCTAAAAGTCTTAAAACCTTAAGTTGGCAATTGATAGACATTCATTTATCAACTAATCCATTTCTCGAACGGTATTAATGGTAATATTATTAGTCTACGAACCGTCAAATCGTATGGAATACCATGGTAATACATTAATAACATAAGTCTTATATCATTCGAGAAATGGATCCCTGGACTCCCTGGTTTACTTTAGGCAAACATTCGCTAAGCAGAGGGAAACGAACCCAGGTGCATACAATATGCCATGGTATATAAGTTTTGCGAATAACTTTGGAACACTGTAGCCATTAACAACCTGATCTAGGTAATTTGTTCCGCGAAATTGGTTTACTTAGCTACGTATATTATGTATCCGCTCGTCTGGAATGTTGGATGCAAGATAACATCATTGTTTGTTGCTATTATTACATGATAATTATAAATTAAAAACTGGATAACTCCTAATAAATATAAACAAATAAACAGATATTCTTATATCTTATATTAGCTATATGACATAGAAGCACACTCGATCAAGCACATCCGCTTGGATGTTTCGATGTCATAGACAAACTTATATACAAAAAAGTACAACTTAAATGCCTTCATTATCATCATTAGGCCAGGAAATGAATGCTCTAAAAAAGGCATAGAGGGAAATACTTGAAACAATTTTTGACTTCGTAGCTTTGTTTGGACTAGTTAGGAGGTAAACATATTAAAATTCCCCGCCCGTAACCCCAGTGCCGGAGGGGAAGGGGGGTTTGAAGAACTATGCGTCTGAGCGACATGGCCGCTCATACAAAATGAAGTGATTTAATTTTTATTCAGTCAAGTTTTTCGATATCTTGTATAGTTTTTGAGATATCCGCTCTTGAAGGTTTATTTAGGAATCTCATTTTTATTTTTATTATCTACATCAGTGAAGGTGCTAGGCCGGGTATGTATTCAGCACACCCGATTTATACGAAAACGATACCAAACATGGCCTAGTAGCTTCATTGATGTAGATATCAAGATACAATTTAGAGCCCCAAATAAACTTTCAATAGAGAATATCTCGAAAACTATTCAAGATATCGAAAAATTTTACTGATTTAAACTTGTAGCAAATTTAATCAGCTGTCGTTTGTTTAAGTAGTCATGTCGCTAAGACGCAAAGTGAAAAACCGAAAAATTTAACCTTCAAACCCCCCTCACCCCTCCGACACCAGGGTTACGGCCGGGGACTTTTGATATGTTTATCTCCTAACAAGTCCAAACAAAGTTACATAGTCAAAAATTGTGTCCTAACATTTCCCTCTATACCTTCTTATTGCTTGGCCTACATTGGCATCATATATTATATGATGATGCTCATAGAATTGTTAGGTTATAACGTAACGAAGGTTTTTCCAATTAGATATATTTTTTATTATATTTTGTGAGGCGCAACTTGTATTCCTTTAATTTGCATTGCATAGGCATGCATTAATGTAGTTTTCTTAAACTTCTCGGTAATACAACGGTAAAGTGTACTTTTACCCCGATTTATTAATAATATATTCTTTTATTTAAGTTGTAAAGCCACCTAACTGTATTTCAAAAGCACCCAAATATGGTCCAAAATTAACTCGAATATCTTCGTTCAGAACCCCTAGTGTAAATTTCATTCGACAGCGTGACCGTTTGCGTTAAGTGTCATTTTGTATGGGATTTTGACAAGCGCCAAGCGGGACGTTTTGGAAACTCAAAATCCCATACAAAATGACACTTAACGCAAACGCGTACCTACGTCACGTCACGCTATCGAATGAAATTTAAACTAGGGGAGAGATACAGATGCGACTTTAATTCGAATATCGTATTTTTATGGCAAGATAAATAATCTTATAAATATAAAAATGGGAGAAAATTCTAGGACAAATCCTAAAATTACACTGGTATGTATACTTTATTAGGTATTGAAATTCACCATAGTTGTAGTACTATAGTTAGTGGTTTTACAGTACATTAGGTACTAAGAAAGTACATTAGGTACTAAGTAATAAGAAAATGCCAAACTATTTTCGTTAACGTATAATCTTGTATTAATACCTCACTCCACTGAATTAAAGTACCTATCAGTTTTGATTGGTGTAATCTGTTTATGACGCCTCGAGTTTCATAAAGTCGGGTGTGAAAAAAAGAGATTTTGAGAGCCAAAACGGAATGTATACAGTTGTTTGCCAATATATCATGAATCGATTTTTCTTAAGGCACATACATAAGTTTGCTTCAATGACTAATTATTATTTTTACTAGCCTAATTTAGTGTCCCACTGCTGGGCAAAGGCCTCCCCTCGCTTCCGCCACTCGACCCTATCGTTTGTAGTTTCCCGCTAATCCGGATAAAATGCGTCCAAGTCGTCCCGCCATCTCCTTTTCGGCCTACCTGTACCCCGGCCAGCACCAGCTATGGTGTTCCATGGGTCCCACTCGGTAACCATTTTGGCCCACCTTTCAGGGTGCATGCGGCAGACATGCCCAGCCCAGTCCCACTTAAGCTTAGCGGTCTGGACACCTACATCTACAACTCGAGTTCTGGAGCGCAGTTCCGTGTTTCTGATTCTATCAGTTCTGCGAACACCTAGTATACTGCGCTTCATCGCTCGCTGGCAAACCTTGAGTTTGGACTTCAACGCATCAGTTAATGACCATGTTTGAGCACCATAGGTTAGGATAGGCAGTAATATTTATACAAATTTATCCTTAATCATATTCTGCCAGTTTCGTAATTTTTATACTTTAAACAAAAACCCTCATTTAAATACAAAGCGCTGCTTTCACCATTTTTTACATCTTAGCAAAACTTTCGTTAATTACCTTAAAATAACTCATGTTTCACTAAAAGAGCACCGGGTGCGGCGCCCACTAGGAAAGTGAAACGTCCTATCATACTACAAAATTCCTACTAGTGCAGGTCTTTTAGGTTAAACTGTAGTTAAGTAGGTATTAATACCGAGGAAATGTTATTCCGGGGGAACGTCAGTTCCATGGAGTTCAACTTAGGAACGGGCAAGTTTCATACATCGTCGGAGGAAGTTGAGCGAGCATATGGACTAAGCACGACTTTGTTGGCACAATTACAGTAGACTGTTTGTGCAATATTCTGTTTAAATTAACTCACTAATTATTGTTTAAGTTAGAATAGTTTTGGATTCATACCTATAAGTAAGTACATCGTTTTATCTCCGTGTAGTCGTGGCAGAGGCAGACCGAGAAAGAGATGGCGGGACGATTTGGATGCGTTCCAGCGGGATTGGCGGGATCTTGCTCAGCACAGGGAGGATTGGAAAGGGAGAGGGGAGGCCTTTGCCCAGCAGTGGGATACACTCATAGGCTATTTAAAAAAAATGTTGAAATGACGTCGGAATTGTATTTATTTATTTGCAGTCGATAAGTATCTAAATAATTATTTTGAACATTTATTTCGGTATACCTACTACTCTAGCTATGTTGTGAAGAAAATATATGTCATATGTTATATGCATTATGTTAAAATTTAACATAATGCATAACATATATGCATATATGAATATAGTACTCAGCTCGGGAGCAAACAACTATGAAACATTTATCCAATTGGGAAATATTATAGATCAAAAACTAAAGTTATATGTTTCGTAGGTGGTACTGTAATCTGTATCCTTGCTGTTGTGTGTCCAGTGTATTGCTAGACTCAGTTCGAGTTGCCCAACACTGACGACGTTGTTAGCAAATTTAAGTTGAAGGTTGCTCGTTTTGCTTAACTGGAGTTGAAAAGGGAATCGTTCGGCATATACTAAATAGTAATAAAACCTACTGCTCTTTCAAATAAAAATTCTCGTTTGTTAGGGCATTCACTAAAAAGTTAACTTTTGTCGGCGCATGACGGCTACAAAATAAAGTACGAGTACTTGTAACTACATAAAACTGAAGAATATACCTATACCGTAGAATTCAAAGCAAGCGCAAACTTTTATGCCAAATATCGGCGTTTCAGCTTTAACAAAAGCATTACAAAAAATAGAGTCACGTACGTGACACTTTTATGATGTGGCACACGTTTTTTCTGCAGGCACCTTCAGAAAATATAAACATGGTATTTTATATTCGTAAATCAGGTCTTACGACCGACTGAAGACGAGACGAGACGAGGAGACTGACAGAACCGGTTTCGCAGCAGTCAGCTCTCACTGCTTATCACGCTTACGTATCCTCCAATCTCAGATACGGAATTATACACTGGGGCAATGCTGCTGATTGTGATATAATGCCTTTATTTAAAGCCCAAAAGAAAATTGTGCGAGTTATGTTTAAAGTTAACCAAACGACAAGCTGTAGACCCTTGTTTAAGAAATTAGGGCAGTTACCACTCCATTATATGTATATTTACGAAGCGT
The DNA here is from genome assembly GCF_947568885.1 of Cydia strobilella. Classification (NCBI taxonomy): domain Eukaryota; kingdom Metazoa; phylum Arthropoda; class Insecta; order Lepidoptera; family Tortricidae; genus Cydia; species Cydia strobilella. The sequence goes on along the minus strand of NC_086045.1, from coordinate 10,651,759 downwards.
GTGTATTTGTAAAGCAATATATGGACCGATTCACTGTGCATGTAAATACTCATCCTCGCCCAGCTACACATACGCTAAAAATTCTGCCCCCAGGAAGTTGTATTTCAAAAACAAGCTTTTATACAAACAGCAGCATCTACACAATGGCCCCTAAATTGTTTAACAAATTACCGGATCTGCTCAGAAATGAACACCTGTAGACGTTTAAGATTAGGTTAAAAAAAATATTAAAAGAAATGTTATTACAATATAGATGAATATATGATGGACACTTTGACAAATTAATGATTGACTTATATAATTACCCGTTATTCATAATTTATTACAACTTATTGATTATTATAAATATAGTGACATTTCTAATAATATTGCATGCGCTAGGTAACCAAAATCATTGTACGTCGCAAGACATATTACAGAGAACAAATTGTTTATAACACCTGTATTCATTACCTGTTATGCACAATTGATATATAAATGATTCTAAATGATTCATAGTAATGCTGAAATTTCACAGGCTTACTAAATAAAGTGTAAAATTGTCATAATGGCATTGTATACATTTAACGCAACGTATTAATTGTAATTGTTTGCTGATCGATTTTGCACAACATATTTACTTAAGTATGCTCAAACATAAGAGAAACAAGTATAAGTAGATTTCCGAATGTTCTATCCACTGACCTCTAGACGTCGCTTTGAAGGCGTCCAGCCATTTCAAAATTCCATAATATTTTAATATGCATTATGCATTCTCATTAAGCTCTGGACGAGTTTAAATCCTGTTAGCGTGATATGTGGCGTTTCCTCCCCTTTCGCTTTTGTGACAATTGGAAAAGGAATTATGGCATAAAACTATTATTTTGTTAATAGTTTAATGCAATAATCTCGTGAGGCTCAGGCAAAATATATTTATTTAAACTGGTCCTTTCTTAATCCTTTTTTTGTCGAAAACTTTTCAACATGTTTCGCTACATACAAAAGAGCTTTTATCTGGAACAATTTTGTATCTTGGAACTATTTTTTACTTAGAAAATGTGAATGACCCGTTTTAGTAATGTTAATACTAAATGGCATATTGTGGCACGCGTTTGAAGGATATTGGATAGTATAAAGTTGGATAGTATAGTAAGTCAGTACGTATGTACTTTGTCCAGAAGTCTTCTAGAAATTGATTTTCGTTCATGTTATCTCGGATATGGGTAAAGTAAAAATTTATTGGTCTTATATATAAATAATAAATAGAGCCCTGTGTTTTGCCTATTGGCGTACAAATATTAAAAACTTAATAATAATGGTGATGGTGACTATGTTAGCAATAAATTATTTCAGTTAAACATACATTAACCATTAATAATAAGATAAGATAAGATAATATTTATTTCATTTAAAAATATCCAAAATTACAACAATCATAATACACTTAAATAGTACGTAAATACTGTAAATAGACTAATATGGTTTTAAAAAGTAAACAAAGTTTACTTAACATTGAATATAAAATCTTGTCAGCAATAATTGCAACGCTCTAACATAATAATAATATTACGGCAATAAACATTTCGAGTAGAATAATATATTGTTTAACATCGAAATAAAAATAATACATTTCACAATACACATAATTACAATCAATGTTAAACTATAATATAAAATGGACAAGTTATAATTATAAATGTTTCAGGTGTCTGCAAGAAAATCACTGGTGTTGTTTATTATCCAAAATAACATCTTTCAGGGCGCCCTAAAAAAAATTGTAGGAATATTTTTTCCTACTTTTCGCACTTATACCGTAATGTGCTAAAGGTACCTAATTTCAGTTATTTGTTCTAATTTAAATACAAAATCGGCACATTTTTATAACTCCTGAATGTATTATTATGTAAACTGAAAAATACCATCTTATTGCACCGGTGAACTGAATGAAAAGGCAATCATATTTAGCCAAAAATACGGTAATAATTAAGAAAAGGAACCCTTCATTTTTACTTTAATCACTTTGAGATGGATAATTAGATACTGCAAAAAATACCTCGGTTTTAACTTATACCTATACCAAGCCGTGACTTGCAATTTGCAAACACGATTGAAACTAGCAACAATAAGGATATTTTTGTTCAAAATTGACCTTTATTGTCGCAGTATAGTAATTTGACTGGCCCGTCAGTTCTGTATGACTCAATCGGCTGATAACGGTTACGGTGGAATATAAATAAATAAAGATGATGAACTCACCGTCTAGACGACCTTCAAAAAAGTCCGGACTTGTTAGACGGAGAGCTGGTAAACATTTTGGAGTAGGTCCTTGAGTCAAGCTGAAAATTTGCCTGATACTTTGCCTATCATACCCTAGCACCTCTGGCTGCAGGGTAGCGGGTCTAAATCAAATCAACCCTTTTGATAAAGATTTTTTTGGGGCCCAAAAAATGTTATTGAGGCAATCTGTAATTTCTACAAGTGAAAATTGAATATCTAAATGGTCAATAAAAAATATGCCAGACGATTTGGTCGGGTCTTTAACCATGCCAGACGCGTGCAAAATAATTTTTCAAACAATTCAAAACAGGTTCTTGAGGCAATCTGTAATTTTTACAAGTAAAAATTAAAAATCATGCATTAAGCTAAGTGGCATAGAGGTGACTTAGGTGCCAGTGAAGTTATTATAGTGCATATGTACTTAAGACCATTGTGACTTCACTGTGATAATGATACAAAATAAGTATTTTATATTTTTAAAATTTTTAAGCTTATTGCGACTATTACGAGGTCTACAGCTCACAGCGTCACTAATTTATCATAAATAAAAAACATGTAAAATTTTATATGTAATATTGCCACATCCTTAACTTTTCAATTAAATTAAATCATTTATTAATAAAATAACAATTTTACACGATATAATAATTACAACACATTACTATTCTATATTTAAATTACATTATTTTACATATACATTTATTTGTTAAAATTCAACCTACATTAACCTACAACCTACATTACAAACTATATCCCTACTAATACTCATACTATACATAATTATCATAAATAATTAATACACATCTTCATACTCACAGTTACATCGTACATCCTTTTTACCTTGTACCTTTGTACCTTTAATTTAATGCACTACAAAAATAACTTTGTAACGCATACATTTATACAGGATAAAATAGCTTAATTTTGCGTACGATTAAGTGCCATACGTAACTTTCTAGATCGTCTGGCAGGTAGAAAGTCCCGACCAAATCATCTGGCTTATTTTTTATATGACTATTTAGTTTACAGAAATTACATTTACCTGTAAAATTACCTGTAAAAATTACTGATTGCGACAAGAACCTTTTTTTGGACCCAAGAAAAAATCTTAAAATATAATAAGGGTTGAATTAGACCCCCGCACCCCCGGACCCTGAAGGTAGGGTATGATAGGAGAAGTATCAGGCAAACTTTCAGCTTACCTCAAGGACCTACTCCAAAAAATCTACCAGCTCACGGAACATGTAGTGTGGCATGGCGTGGCTAACGTAAATAATATGATAGAGGCCCGGGGAATTACATGGCTGCACACACAAGGTTTCGTAGGCAACAAGAAACACGGCCGCCGTTCGTCTGTAATGTAAGACAGTCTGTTGTCTTTGCTCAGTTCAGTAGAAAAATGAATTTTGTTATGAATATTAATGTTAATTTTAATTACGTGCGTTTTTAGTTTTTTTCTATCAACACGCGCTTGAAAGTTTTTATTACTTGTTGTTATATTGATTATACTTATGACGAGTATCACAAATAGACAAAAATAAAATGATGTTTTAATCGATTCTCCATCTCGTAGTCTCTGTCAATAAGTACGTACCTAGGTGTACGTTAATTATTATCTTATTATAGTTATTTAAATTAAAACAATACTTAAAGCAATAGCAGGCTTGAACAGGCTGTTAGTAGTTATAATCAACTACTCCTTAGATAAGAGATTTAACTTTATCTGATACTTTATCATACTGGCCGTTTACACATCGTCAGGTGACAACCAAAACTCACTAATTACCATCACAAGTTCATAGCCATAGTGGACCGTATTTATACCAAAATAAGGTTGATTTTTGTTTAATATTCATTAGTAATTAGTGAGTTTTGGTTGTCACCTGATGATATACAAATTTACTCACTTGCGACTTGTTACTACCCTTTAATGACTATTGTAAAACTTGTTTTGATTTCCATGGAATTTTCAAATCTTTAAATGGTGAAAATGGGTTCTATTTTGTTTTGTTGCTGTCGTTTTATTATATTAAAAATGTGAATGTTTGTATATTTGGATATTTTATTACAGGGACCTATCGCACAAAACCGGCTAAACAGATTTCGAGATCACACAGTTTGTTTATAATCTGCTGCTTTAAGTCAAAGCCAGACTCAAATAATGAAATAAACCTAGTTAGACATATGATACATACCTTTAACTGATGCTAGCTCTTCAGCGTATTTAGCAACTAATGTGATAGCAACTAATACTGCTTAATATACACCTCAGTAATGTCTGTACACAAAGAAAATAATAGTATCTGATAAGCAGAAGAATTAGTTGCTGATTAAGTTTTCTCACGTCAGGGTTTGTAGCAAAATGAGGCTTTTTATTATATATCTTATTGTGTTCGTTTTCTTAACTTCAGTGCTTGGTACCCCGCAATCCAAGGGTACGTGGAAGTAATTATGTGAATAAATAAGTAGATAATTATTTTTAGGGAAGATACGTTTATAGGTATGGTCCCAGATTTTACTTAAACTTGGATATTTTGTTAATGAATATGTTTACATATGTTTGATTGTACTGTAAATTTCAGTATATTGGCAATATTAAATATGAAGATGAACATTCTGGAATGAAATTAACATACCTGTCAAAATTAATTTTTTGTCGCGAAATAATTTGTTTGAACCATAGACTGGTTAACTGTTTACATCCACCTAGTGTTCTCTAGTAAGGAACAAAGAGAATTAAGAAGTCATAGAGTACTCACTCCATACATCGGTTTTGTTACCAAAAAGATTCTTATTTCCATAGTCTACATCTAGCGTTAAGTAGCGGAACTATCAGAACTGCTACTCGACATTAGATGTCACATGTGTCACGACTGACGAAAAGTGTATTGCTCAACAATTCATAACTAATATTATGAGCAGAAAGATTATTTGACTTATTTTATTTAAACCCGATGTATGGAGTGAATGAACTTAAACTAAAATACAACCTACTATACATATAAATATGTATCAAAAACTTCGTTTCGTCAAAATTGCTGCACCTAATAAAATTATCAATATGTGTGAAACCGATTTTTTCTCTAATTTTCTGTCTCTGATCTATGATGTTGTCAATCATAGGTAAATGAAACAAAAACTGTTGTTCAATTTTAAATATAAAATACGTATGTTGATTATTAATTTAGAAACACGGAAAGTTGCGTTGACTTTATTGCATACGTACCTATTAATAATCATTATCGTCAATTTATGTTTTATTTCTGTATTCCAGCTACCAGGGCCCTATGCACCCCCAGGAGTTGTCAAGGCTTCTGTGGCGCTGTAGGCTATACGGGATTCTGCATAAATCCTAACCAGTGCGTGTGCGCAGGGCGACCTTATTTCTTCTAGCTGCTAAGATCTGAAAATGTTTTCCTACCTTTTTTTATCACTGGAAACATCTGCAAAATATATCCAGTAGTAACTACCGACATATTTTTACGTAAGAATGTTAGTGTCTATTACTATACAAAACCACGTTCCTTGAGTTCCTTCAATATTCATCGCCATCTCATCATTCGCTTACCCTTATCCTATTCATTTAGGGTCGGCATATTCATCGCCATCTATTGAATGAAAAATGAATTATTTTGACCAGAGCCCTGCTTCAAAATAACTCACCTTCCGTTCAATATGTGGCGCTGCTAGCTGCTAAACCCGTACCCGATACCAGAGGTTTAAGCGCCGAACAAAATAAATGGAACCGAGACCTACTGCGTTTAGTGATGCCATGAGGACAATTCGAACGTACATTTGACATTAAAATAATATCTAAATGATATCATTTAGTTATCATTTGCGCGAGCATTTCGTTCGTAAAATTGTCCGTAGGTATCTACGAGTAGGCATTTATTTTGCATGAGCGAAACGCACGGGCGAATAATAACAAAATGACATCATCAATTTAAATTGGCCTGAAATTGTGTTACTCCAATAGACCATTGGAGTAACGCGATTTTGTATAGATAGTCAGTCTTGTTTTGTTCGCCCATGACCAATTATGGGTCTTGGTTCAGTAGAAGAATAAAATTAAAATAAAACTGAATACCTACAGTTTTATTCTTACGTTTAATTATTTCATGTATTTTATTTGTCGTTTTAGACACAATATGCCTACCAATAAATATTTAGATACATTTTCTGCGGATGAAATAGGTAAAGTAGGTAATAACACTAGACCCTCCTCATAGTGTTGTGCCTACGCGTGAGTAAGGTTGCCAGAGCTTAACGAGGAAGCGGAGTGTTAGGGTCGGCAACGTGCATGTAACACCTCTGGAGTAGCAGGCGTCCATAGGCGACGGATACTGCTTACCATCAGGCGGGCCGTATGCTTGTTTGTCACCGACGTAGTACAAAAAAAGGTAGCTAGGTAACCGAATACCTATATAAATATTTGACGAGCATTATGAAAACGCTCCCAATTTTTTTTTAATAGGGCATATTATTTTCCATATATTCTACATAACTTCTAGTTTTTTTTTAAAGGTTCCTTAGTGTCGGTACCTACGTAGGTACTCTGGATATTTTATCGGGGACCTTGGGTAACCTTGTTTTGCTTGTGAACATTGACAGATAGGTATAGGCATTTCGGATTGCTGACTAACTTCCTCTTGTTGTAACAAACAACGAGAGGAAGTCAGTCGGCAATCCGACATAGTCATTAGCAATCCGTCATAATCATAACAGTTATGACTGATAGTAAATTATATTATTATTTTTAGGTAGTATTGAGCCAAATATTCACACCTACCTATACCGCGCTAGTACATGTACATACATGTATTAGGTAAATTATAGAATTGTAATGTTAATATCGAACCGAGACCTAAACTAGGAACTGAAAAGTTTTGGGGTTTATTTATGGTCGAAACTAGATGGACTTTAAATTTTGAAAAGTCTACAGTGTGTAAATGCAATAACTACGGGCAATAAATTAAACCGGATAAAGAATTTATCCGTGTAAACAATAATAAAGAAGATTTTTTAAGTTACAATTAATTATGACCCCGTAATTAATTTTTAAAAATTAACCCAGCAGCAATGTACTCCAAACATTACGAAACAAAACATGACATGCTGATGACATATCATTACGAAATACGTGCTTTTTATAGTGACTGCCAACAAACGTTGACAGTTACTTTAAAAAGCTCGTATCTCGTAACTTGTGTTGCTTTACATTGCTTGCTGAATTATTTTGTATGGCAAATATTTTCATTGTATTTCTTACGCTGCGTCTTACGTAAGCGAACCACTCGCGAACGCGAAGCGAAGCGGCGCGGCGCGGCGCAGCGGGCCCACGGCGTTCGCATTCGCAACGAGATCGCCCATGTAGGCCACTTCTATAGGTATCAAAGGATTGATTCATCCCGCGCCGCATCGCTTCGCTTCGCGTTCGCGTGTTGTTCGCCTACGTAGTACGCTGCGTAAACCATCTTAATATACTTCTTAGGTCCTATGCTAACCATCGTTTAAATATTCGCCCGTATTGAATTTACACACTGTATAGAATAGAATAGAATATATTTTATTTGTAGTAATTGTACATCGTCATATTCAAAAATTATTTACAATTAGAAGAACAATACAATTATTATTACAATTATAAAACCAATAATACATTTAAAAGGCATATGCAAGTCAATACGTTTCTATTAAGTGAACATTTTAAGCATGTTTTCATTGAATTGAATTATAAATATATAAAAAAAATTGAAATGTCATGAAACGATTACATTAAATAAATTATAAGAATTCGACATATTTAGTCATTCGTCTAGGAATTCTTTTACCGAGTAGTATGCTTTTTTTGTGCAAAACGTTTTGAGTTCGCGTGTGAAACGTCTTTCAGTACTAAAGTTTTTTATTACTTCAGGTAATTTATTATAAATTTTTGCACCTATTACCCTTAAGGACTTCCCTGACTTCTGAAGCCTATGCGTGGGTATCGACAGCGCCGGTTTTCTTCTCGCTGAGTAGGGCTTGCTTAGAGGAAACTCATCAGGATTCTTCCTTACATGCGAGTGCCGAGTGCGAAGGTACAGTCATCACCTACAAACCCGCATGACCCGAGTGCTTCATCAGTGTTGGAAGTTATTCTTTTTGCAATTTGAGGCATGTTTTTATTTAATGGCGCCATCAAGTGCGCTCTCTAAGAAGGTTAAAAAAAAAGTTAAATTTAAGTCAAAGTAATAGTCTCACTCAGTTCTTGACCGTAAGTAGAGCAAACTATCAAAGGAGTTGTATTTTGGCGTACGGTACTATTTAATGTCCTATCACTAAGTGAACCTTGGAAGGCGAGGCCTAGGAAGCGGTCGCGGGTTCAATCCCTGGCTCGTACCAATGAGTTTTTCGGAACTTATAATGTACCTACGAAATATCAGTCGATATTTGCCAGTCGCTTTTCGGTGAAGGAAAACATCGTGAGGAAACTGGTCTTATCCCGATAAGGGCCTAGTTTACCCTCTGGGTTGGAAGGTCAGATGACAGTCGCTTTCGTAAAAACTAGTGCCTACGGTAATTCTTAGGATTAGTTGCCAAGCGGACCCCACGCTCCCATGAGCCGTGGCAAAAAGCCGGGATAACGCAAGGAATTGTTGATGATCACTAAGCGAACCTTGACAAAGCGTGCATGGGAATCGCTATAAAACAACATATAGAATCGAAGACACTTCTTGAATTCCAGTTTCCTCCAGTAGGTCACTGTTCTAAATATGAAAAGTAATAAACAGGAAAACATTTTACGGACTCTTAGTAGACCTTACCCATATAACCATTCCGGTCGCAGAATCATCAAAGTAGTAACTAAATGTCAGATGTGTCGAAACGGTGTCGTAACAGTTACTATACTTTGCGACTGTGTTCAGTTTTGGTTGTATCAGTAACTAAGTGTGGTCGCCGTGTCTACACTTACACACAAGGTCGGTAACAAGGTGTCGAAACATTGTGTGCACTTTGCGTTCAGTTTGTGACCAAATCTGTACACAATGTGTCGTAACGGTTACCGAACTGTTTCGAAACATTGTGACAGCAAATGACAATATAAAATACCTCTTGAAAACCAGTGTCTGTGTCGAGCCTTCCCCATTCTGGTAACGACGACGTAACGGCGACCACACTGCGACCGGTTTTGTGACCGGAAAAGATGGTGTCGACGCAAGATGTGTCTACGCCGTGTCGTAACGGCGACCGAAAATGGTTGTATGGGTATTCCATTGCAATAAGGTTTACAAATGATCATTTAAGTATACCACGCTTGTGTTGAAGTTGAAGTTGACACAACGTTATAACATCAAATGTATAAGGAAAAAAATATATCAGAACGCCCTGTCTAGAAATCCGAGAATTGATAAGAAGTTGCGTCTTTAGTCAAACTCGCAAGTACCTAAAAGGCGTGTTCACATTCTAAAAACATTACACTATCATGGGTAATACGTAATATTCACTCGACATGTGCCTTCTTCTCTAGTGATGCTCTGAAGTTGATATCATGTTGGTATCGTATTATTAAAATCTAAATACGCTTCCATGACCGTTGGTGACTAACCTTCTAATTTATAAAGCTGCGAACACATTAACCTGCCTTACGCCTTCCCTACGATGAAAAGGTGACAAGTAGGTAACAATTTTTTCAAACACAAAACATCCATAATTCATGAGTGTAAAATATACGTGTAACAATAAAATTTAAAATCTTTGTTTAAATATTATTTCATCATCACTATGATGAAGATTTGGTATTTTTAATCGTTTCTACATACATGATACAACATGTCGTTATTGAGCAATTTAGAGCAATTTTCTATTTTAAAACACGAGCGAACCGTTTTTAGGGTTCCGTACCCAAAGGGTAAAAATGGGACCCTATTACTAAAATAAATAAAATAAAATAACAGCAAATACTAAAAACAGAATAAAAATAATATTTAAGTTACAAGAAACGTTATTTTTTTGCCGTTTTTTGCTTAATGGTACGGAACCCTTCGTGCGCGAGTCCGACTCGCACTTGGTTTTTTATATTTTACATAACTTTTTTGTTTTTAATATGTCCTTAGCGACGTACGTCGCGAAAAAAGGGTCGAATAGCGTAGGAGCAAAAAATTTGTTACAAGTTAGTACTTGGTATTTTTATAAATACTTAATTTTATTAACTTCTCCAAATTCAGTAGGAATTAGGATGGCTTCTATACTTTGGCATCTTAATGTTTTTTTGTCATCTATCACGAGAAGGTATCATAAATTCAAATATCAAAACCCATTACGTACACTCCGGTAGGTACGTACGTTTTTCTCATGCATGTTTTCAAAAAGGTATCAGGGTGCGTAGCCAACATGTCAATCGCTTACGATCCGTAGCGATCGAAACGCAACTGTCACTGTCGCACTAATTTGGAAGAGCGATAGAGATACACAAAGCGTTTCGTTGTCAAAGCGATAGCGATTGTCACCTTGGCTAGGCCGGCAAGATAGCTAACTAGTAGGACAGTATGAAACCACCTTACTTATACATTTATAAATGCGCACATGCATTGCGTCATTCGCGCCCAACATCAGTCCCCGTGTCGTTTCTGAACCAATCGGTCCCGTAACAAGTTCCTATTATTTTTTATTGAAATGAAATATTTAATTTTTATGATTTTGGCAGTGGCAGCAACCCAGGCGAAGTTCTTCATGCCACTCAACAGCCTTTCTGATGCATTGGAGAGAAATGAAGTTGACGGTAAGTTTAAGTATTCTTATTGTAAAACCGGAACAACCCAAATCTATAAGCAACGAAAAAACGGAGGAAGTTCTCAAGTCGCCGCGTGTAGATATATATATATGTGTGTGTGTGTATATATGTATGACCAATCATATTTACAGAGTAGTCCGATTTCGATAATTCTTTTTTTATTGGACTCATATAAATTTGGAAATAAAAATTCCTACCCTAATGGTGGGAAAATAGGGGTGAGTAGATTATAGTCACAAAAAATATATAAAAAAACTTTTTAACAAAAAAAAATAAACGCCGAAAAAACTGAAAAGCAAAAAAAAAAACTGTTTAACCTTAATAACCAAGTTCTTAAACTAATATAAGTATACCTAAGTAATTTTGAATCGGCACAAACCAAGAAAATTAATTAATTATGTCAAAGACCTATGTAATGTAACCGTATAAGATGAATACAGTCTAAGGAAAAAACGTGCCTCGGAAATCAAGAAAAATTGATTCTCGCGTAAATGGCGCTTACACCTTTAACCTATTCTCGCCTAGATGGCGTTGACGGTTTCGTTAGTTATTTAATAATTTTAACACATATCAGTGAAAGAACATGGGTCAAAATCATATAAAGATAATAAATACAAATAAAAAAATCAATTATCCATAATTATATACAGGTTGGAAAACCATAATGGGCCCTGGAGGAAAAGTGCCTTCAAACCTTAAGTTAGCTCATTTTACTTAAAGGAAACATTCTTTTATTTTCAAAAAGAAACATAACTGCATTTAAAAAAAAACTCGCTTAGTCTCTCCCGGGAATCGAACCGACAAAAAAAAACTCGCTTTTTTATTCTACCAGTCGATGCAGTTCATGTTAATGTTTAAATTTCTCCAAGAAACATTAGGTCTTACACTCGCCTATTGTACAAAATATCCATAAAATCGAGTATTTAGTATTTTTATTTTAAGTCGGTTCGATTCCTGGGCGAGACAAGCGAATTTAAAAAATCTTTGAATGCAGTAATGCAGTTGTGTTTCTTTGAAAAAAATAAAGGAATGTTTCCTTTAAGTAAAATTAGCTAATTTAAGGTTTTGACATTTAAGGCACTTTCCCTCCAGGGCCCATTAATTATTTTCACACTGTATATAATTTTTTTGGTATTTTTATACATTTTAATTTTAAGTTTTAATCGTGTGTTGATAGAAATGGCAGTAAATTTACTGTGATTATAAAATTTACTATGACAGTAACCCTCTATCTTATATATTCTCTTTGATTATGTAAAGCGTGATGCGCGGCAGCGGCGGCGGCGGCGGGCGGCACGACACGCCCCTATGCTGGAAAATGAAGAACTTGATTGATTAGCGCCGACTCAAACTTAGGTATACTTACATTAGTTTAAGAAGTTAGTTATTAGGATTAAAAAAAGGTTTATTATTTTTTGCTTTTTAGTTTTATTTTTTTGTTAAAGTTGTTAAAAAGTGTTTATGATAACACGATATCGTCATTAGTTTCGAATATGTTTAAAATAAAATGTGTAAAAATAAATAACTTTTATTATATTCATTTTAATTATTTTGTTGATACAGTCCTAATTTATTATTATAATATTTTTATTTAACTTCGATAATAATTTAGCGTTCTACTTATTTATAATAGTCCAAGATCCCATTGCCGCTAGACGTTACTTATTTTCTCATTTATTAATAAAACATATCGGATAAAATAGTGTTAAATAGCATGTAAGTTTAATGTATGTATATTTGCTAGCTCGGCCCAGCGGTCATTTGGTCGGTACCAGGTGCTAAAGTTAGGTAAAAATAGTACCAACTTCTCTTAAATCCTCAGGGCTGATTTTTAGGGTTCCGTACCTAAAAAGGAAAAACGGAACCCTTATAGGATCACTCGTGCGTCTGTCTGTCTGTCCGTCTGTCACAGCCTATTTTCTCCGAAACTACTTGACCAATTAAGTTGAAATTTTGTACACATATCTAAGTTTGTGACCCAAAGATGGACATGTAACGTAAACAACTGAATTTTAAACATGAGGGCCACTTTTGGGGGGTAAATGAGAAAATTAAAAAAATAATTTTTTCCAACTTTATCGTGGTTAATGAAATGAAAGAGCTCATTGTGAGAAACTCAAATATATATTTTTTTATAATTTTAGGATAAACAGTTTAGAAGTTAATCAAAGAAAATCGGCAAAAAATGATCATTCCCCCCCTTTATCTCCGAAACTACTGGGTCGAAACTTTTGAAAAAGAATACACAAAATAGTTCATTACCTATAGATCACAGGGAAACCTATTAGAAATGTGCAGTCAAGCGTGTCAGACTTAATTACTTAGTTTTTGATCCGACCCCTACGGGTTTTTTAAAGACGTTTCACATAAAAAATACATTGTTTAAATTGTGTAATGTACGGAACCCTTGGAACGCGAGTCCGACTCGCACTTGGCCGGTTTTTATGTATGTTTTAGAAAATATTCTTAAAAATTAATATCAATATTGCCAGTCAATTTCCGCCGGCTTCGGTAACTTTTAAGCAGCATCTTAACGTAACTAAACGAAACACTCGCGAACGCGGCGCGGCGCGATGGGCCCACGGCGTTCGCGTTCGCAACGAGATCGCCCACGTAGGACACTTCTATAGGTATCAAAGGATTGATTCACCCCGCGCCGCATCGCTTCGCTTCGCGTTCGCGTGTTGTTCGCCTACGTAGTATTCTTCGTTACTAGACTGTTTAAAGCTGTTAAATAAACATTGTAACTTTCTTACATTCTCATTCATGATTTTTATATAGCTTTGATACTCAGGGAACTACAATTATTACAAAACTATTATTATTACAAAACATTACGTAAGCAGCCAGACCAATTAAACTTTCTATATTTTGTAGTTTCCGCTAACTATCTCATAGTCACGATTGTACTTCTTATACTCATAGCGACACTATGTGTTGTTAATTGGTCTGGCTGCTCAAAAATAGTAAAATGTTTTGTAATAAATAGTCCCCTAAGTATCAGAAATAAAAATCAAGAGTGAGAATATAAGTAAATTTCCAATTATTTTTTGACAGCTTTAAGGCGTCTGGTAGGCGCCGGCGGAAATTGTCTGGCAATATTGATTATAAATTTTTAACAATACTTGTTTTCTAAAACATGAAAATCACCCCTGAGAATTTAAGATAAGTATTATTTTTACCTAACTTTAGCACTTGGTACCGGTACCAGATAAATGGCCGCCGGGCCAAGCTAGCAAATATGCAGGGTGGATCGCTTTTGTATAAAACACATTTTTTTTCGATTTTCAAAATGGCGGGCTTCACAAATGGACTTTGTTATGAAAAGACTAGACATGCAGAATATAATGATAATTAAACAAGTGCAAGTACTGCCGCAACCAACATGATATTTTTGACATTGCCAGAATATTTTGATAGTTATGTTATCTGACGACGTGACGACCCACTCCGCGTAAGAGCATTGGCTTTAGTTTAAGACGAATTATTAATTCCGGGCGTTTTAATGCTAATCCCTATTATGTCATATCAAAATCATGATATTTTCTTAACAGATGCACCCTTGCCCCAGGCAGCCATGCTGTCAGAGAATCTATACATCCCAATGGCACGACTGGTGACATGCGACAACAACAGGTGCCAGGCCGCCTGCCGGATCCTCGGCTACAACCACGGTCATTGCGTCAGTGACACGACGTGTAGATGCTACAACTAGAACCACAACGTTGGCACCACTGGATTGATGCGGTGTAGGGCCAGTCCCGCATATAACTTTACTGCCCGAAGTATCTACTTATGTACTTAGTTATGACTTTTTTCCAATATAATGTAATTGTTCGTATAAAGACTATAAATGATAAAACTTTATGACTTATTATTTTTAATTTGGCGAACAAAATACCTTTTCATTTTCTTTTAAACAAGTTGGACATAAAAAGACTAAGAGCCGACTTTTCAGTTCCCAGTTAATACAGAATTACTAATAGTATTTTTTTTTGTTGGAAATCAAATTTATAATCATCGTTTTAGGAAAGGTTTTTAATAAAAATAACATACTGTACGAGGCACCACTACTTTTTAGGGTTCCGTACCCAAAGGGTAAAAACGGGACCCTATTACCATAGAGTAACTTATACTAGAGCGGTACTGTCATAGTAAATTTTGTAACCCCAGTAAATTCACTGCCATCTGTCGACAGTTTAAAACTAAAAATTAAGATTTATAAAAATATGATAAAATGTATTTAAATATGGATAAATGTTTTTTTTTTATTTGCATTAATTATTTTTATGATTTTGACCCATGTTCTTTCACTGATATGCGTTAAAATTGTTTAATAACAAACGAAACCGTCAACGCCATCTATACGACAGTAGGCGAAAGCTAGTAGCGCCCTCTGAACGAGAATCAAATTTTCTTGATTTTCGAGGCACGTTTTTTCCTTAGACTGTATCCATCTATTACGGAGTTATATCTATCTTTGCTATTACTAAGACTCCGCTGTCCGTCCGTCCGTCTGTCTGTCCGTCTGTCTGTCAGCAGGCTGTATCTCATGTCATGTGTCATGAACCGTGATAATAACCGTGATGTTGCCGCTATAATAACAAAAACTAAAAAGTACGGAACCTTCGGTGGGCGAGTCCGACTCGCACTTGGCCGGTTTTTTATAGTTAGCTAGATATGAACGTAAATATACCGACATTTGTATGGCACTATTCAGCCATTTGTAAGGCGATTTTGGCATGTAAATGGCATTTTTTTCGACAGTATGAAAATTGTTTTAATTTAGGTTTTTGCACCTCCTAATTGGTTAATTTATGTGTTTTATTTCTCTACTATAGGTTGTCTGGAAGAAATCGTTCTCTTTCGCGATAAGGCCCCCTGTTGTTTACCTCTGTCTTCATGTATTATTTGTGTTTCCATGTACATTTATTCTGAGGTTGTGCAATAAAGAGGTAGAGGTTTGTATTGTATTGTATTGTATTGTTATGGCACTTTTTATTATTTGTATGGCATTCGTAAGACCCTGACGACATTTGTATGGCACCTTTTCGACATTTGTATGGCACTGTGCCGACATTTCTATGCCAAAGTAGCCGTCCAAATGTTGCCATAAAAATGTCGACAAAAATGTTTTTTGGCCATCTTTAGTACATTATGCACCCGATTCATGTATTTATTCATTACAATTTTCTTACACCATATTGGCAACTGTTATTATAAGGAAACACATTTTTATGTCAATTGTATATCAATATTAAGTAAGAGCCCATACAAATGTCGCAGTGACCGTACCAAAATACGTCGTTCAAGAAAATTAACTGTTCTTCTATCAAAAATACCGTCATTGCGTCCACTACCGTTGGAGATCGAAGCCCAAGTAATGGACTATTGTATCGTTAATTAAAATGTAATGGTAGATCAATAGACACACCAGATTTAGGGAGGTATCCTTGAGTAATAATATATAAAAAGGCTTTCCTGGTTTTAGAAATAACGCATTATTTTCTATAAATAAATAGATTGATTCTCTAAATAGTTCTCTACATAAAGGGATACCTTTATGGCCACCTTGGCTACCTTGCTACCTTTATTACCATTATTTTTTATAAATAAATAGATTGATTCTCTAAATAGTTCTCTACATAAAGGGATACCTTTATGGCCACCTTGGCTATCTTGCTACCTTTATTACCATTATTTTTTATAAATAAATAGATTGATTCTCTAAATAGTTCTTTACATAAAGGTATCCCTTTACGTTCCTTATAGAACTATTTAGAGAATCAATATATTTATTTATAAAAAATAATGCGTTATTTCTAAATACTTGATAAATTATTTGATAAATTTTTTGCCGAGCCAAACCGCACGTGGGACACGCGAAATAGCGGTAAATTTCGCCGTTTTTTATTATTATTACACACTTTTATTTAGCTTCACTGCGTATATACTTTTGTATAGTGCTTCAAATCTACCGGTATCTACCGGGAAGTGGTTTAAATTTTAGGTTACGACAATATGGTTAATCACGACAGTACTCCAAATTTCAACTGAATCAGATGATTCAGTTGAAATTTGGAGTACTGTCGTAATTCCGGTGACAATGCAATAATATGCTAACATAGAGGTGTTCTGATGATGCAGCCGGTAGGTAGCCAAAGGAACTCCTCGATGGAAAAACACAAACACATAAAGTTTAGGCTAATGAGCCTCAACTTAATAATGATAAAGGTCTCAAGAAGTACTCGATAGACATGCAAACGAGAAGAAGTACAGTCAGCAATAAAAGTGTGTCATAAAAAAGATTTTTTTTACAGTTACTTGTTAGGGTTGGAATTAGATTTTAGCACAAACAACTAGTACTAATCGCACTTAAACTATCGTGAGACATATTTCAAAATATTTAGATCAGTACGGTTTTTACTCACTATGTGTCTGCGGGGTGTGCACGATGTACAACCGCCGCGGACACTCGTGCCTGAGGAAGGATTCCCAAAGAATCCGCAACATGTCGCCAAAAGCGACTAAAAATAATAGTGAGTAAAAACCGTACTGATCTAAATATTTTCAACTAGTACTAGTTTTATTACCTAAGGAATATTTTGTATATTTTTATTATTAGTTTACAACATATATAATGAAAGTATACCCATGGCAATACTGTTCGTTCGTTTATTTGGAATTATAGCCTTGGCACAGCAAAAAATGCTCATTTGAAAATTGACCCAGGCCTTTTTCCTTCAGTATACCTGCATTGTAAGAGTGCTAAGCTTGTTTTATAAATGTGACGTTTTCAATCAAAAAGTTGCACATTGTCGCTTACAATAAGGACGAAAATTGCTTGTATCTTTATACGAGAAACCTGTCAGAGCGTCTATATAGCAAGCGACAATGTGGTACCTTTTGCTTGAAAACGACATAAATAAGGGGGTTAGAATAGACACCTGAATATGAATGGCATTTATTGTTACATTATTTAACCTTTTATCCGCCACAGAATAGGGTAGTTGACACATGTTGAATTTTATACCTAAATCTAGTTAGATAGAAAATGAGCAATTTATCACAATAAATTGGACACTTCATGGTGAGAGCTGGTGAGTCCATAAAAATGAATGTCAAAATACAATCTATATGTACAGATAAATACATACCTAGATACTCGTACATAGATGAATCCATAACTCTCCTGAGTTATTTATGTCATCTATATCTATATAATATTCGTGAACACACAAATAATTGCCCTTATCGGGACTTCAACCTGGGACCTCTTACTTTTTAGGCAGGGTTAGTATCCTCTAGGCTGGGAGGCTGTTAAATACATATATGGGGATGTTCGTAGTAGTTCGAAATAAAATCATGTTATTATTAAAACACTTTAATTTACTTTAATAATATAATTAAATCTTTATATCGATCTGAAATATACCTATATATAGGTGGTTACTAATAGACCCTCGAGATTGGACTCAAATGATTCACTTTTAACAGAATAAGTTTAGTGTGTTTATAAAAATTAAATTTTTGGCATTATTTCTGGATAAACTACTTACATTTATCCCTTTTCGTCAATCTTTTCCAAAATCTTTGGCACGGATACGGCATAAGTGGACTAGTTTTTAAATGATTTCTTCTTTCTTTGTTGTTTGTACCTACGCCTCTGACAGCTGAAAAAGTTATTGGTAATTCTTATATGGAGTTAAGGTATTGGTCGAGACTCTTCTCAATGAGACCTTTCGCTAACACGACACAGGAACAATAGGCTATTTGACTAATTTTTGAAAATGGTTTTAATTGATTGTTTATGACTTAATAATTACACTACATTGATATTTCCGTGAAATTTCCTGTATTAAATATAAAAAAAAAAACAATGTTAAAGTTTATTTATTTTGAACGCGCCTTAAACGCTGTTTTTGCAAAGGGGCTAATCACGTGACACGTGTGACGTCACACGCGAGTAAACTCAGTCAATGACCTTAGTAAATCGGTTTATGTGCATTGAATTGATTATTTCACTGTAAAATGGTATATAAATGGTGTATAGTGCCGCAATGTTCAAGTACGACTATAAAAAATCCAGATAAATTGTTTGTTTCCGTTCCAACAAATCCCAAAAAAAGAAAAATGTGGTTAACACTAGCGCGAAGAGACCCAAAGAGCATTTTAGCGCATACAAATGTTTTTATGTGTGAAGACCACTTCGATGTAAGTAATATTTAACTGTAAATAAATATGGTAGTTAAAGCAGCGGATTTTGTTGTATTTAACGAAACAAGATCTAGGTATTTAATGTATTACTACATAACCTCATAACATAGCTCTTTCAACATTAGTAGGTGCAGTATGGAGATACTATTCTCGTCATCGTATTCTATATATATATCGTCGTCGTATTCGTATCATCGAAATCGAAATGTTCGTAAATAAACAATTTCTACGTATACTCACACAGCTGTTTTTACATTTCTAAGTTCCGCAGCATAGTAATCCGGATTATCTTTAAATAAAAGTGCAACCATTAATGCGTCTATGTCTGGTAGGTTGCCGCTATCAGCTTTCACATATTTCGGCTCCATTTTGAGATTCTTATGAATATTGTGCTACTAGATATACGGATAAATCGGAATATATCAGAAAACTGTGGAACAATAACTAAAATTAACTAAATACAAATAAAACAGTTAAAACACTCAAGGCAATCAAGAATGTTTACCCGCGTGTGACGTCATCCGAGCGTTGACCAATCACAGAGCGTTCACGTCCCTGATGAAATTTCAAAAAATATTAAATTTTCTTTCGTTTATATTCCAAAAACTAAACATAATTTACATTCAAATATAGTGAAATATACTTTATTAGTTTATTATCTTTCAGGATGACAGCAATTCGTTATATATTTTTAATGTTGTCAAATACCCTATTATCGTTGAGTCAACATCCCACATGGCGGTTATCTCGTGAGCCAAGTCTAGGTACTTGCTGGACTTGTCCTTCTCGGCCTTCACGAGATTCTCATCATGGGAGATGGTGACGTCGTCCACAAGGCCGTATAGGAGAGCAAGCTGCTGGTGAATAATTCTGGCTACGAGATGTCTGTGCAAGTACTCGCCGTTAGCAAGATGAGAACAACCGGAGATAATATGAAATGTCGACCGTACCGTCCTTCAGTAATACGATTATTATTATGTTATTCATTTCGTCCATAAATTAACGTACACAATCTCTCTAGTACTTATTTATTTATAAAAAGGATACCTACCTCTAATAATTTACAACCTAGGTATTATTCAATTAAAATCATACAGCACCTACTAGTATTATTATCACTATATTTATCACTATCCTGTCTGGAAATCAGTCCTCCCATCTGGGGCATCTAAATGCTCAAGTCACGTTGATGTTGCCGGAAGATGCATCATGGAACTGTGTTAATAAATATTCTATCACAAACCCCATGTTCAGGTAAATATACATCATCAACTACACAAACAAATAACACAGTAATTACCTGTTGCTAACCGCCTCGTGGAGTTGGAATGGAAGCCGGCTCCAATCGTGATGGGGCATGGGGCAGAGCCCCCGCTCTTGATGGTGCTTGAATTTAATGTTCCGAGTTTCCTGACACTTATAACACAAACACAGAACCGTCACAGGTTTGTATAATATATAGTACTAGCTGTGCCCGCGGCTTCGCCTGCGTGGAATTCGGTCTGTGTCAGTAAGCGGCTAATTCACCCCTAATTTATCTCCCTGTCCCCGGGAGACGGAACTTAAAGTAAAGTTGACAAATGGATACGCTAGAGGACTGTAGTCCAGATAAAATATTTTACAATTAGGTACCTACCACCAAAGATAGATATAACTCCGTAATAGATGGATACAGTCTAAGGAAAAAACGTGCCTCGAAAATCACGAAAATTTGATTCTCGATCAGATGTCGCTACTACCTTTTGCCTACTCTCGTATAGAGGGCGTTAACGGTTTCGTTTGTTATTATTTAACAATTTTAACGCATATCAGTGAAAGAACATGGGTCAAAAAAATAAAAATAATTAATGCAAATAAAAAAGATCGTTTATCCATATTTAAATACATTTTATCGTATTTTAATAAATCTTCATTTTTAGTTTTAAAGTGTGTCGATAGATGGCAGTGTGGTTACAAAATTTACTATGACAGTACCGCTCTATAATATTACATCCTCTTTGCTACCACTAAATAAAATTACACTCCAAAAGGTTTTTGTTGCCCTTATTCAAATTTTTGACGTGATTTAAACGGCATAGAGTAGTAGGTGTATATCGAACGATACAGTACCATTTTTGTATTTTTACGTCCTTGACTGTACCTATCCAAATCGGGTACACTACATATTTCCGAAAAAATATTATTCCGAATTTTAGAATGTCGAATTTTATCATTCCGATTTTTAAATGCTCGACCCATCAAAATTCCGACTGTCATAATTACGAATGATGAAAATCACGAAGATTTATATTTCCGAAAACCCAAAAAGCCGAATTTTGTAAATTCCGAACTACATAATTTCGACTATAATAATTCCGATGGTGGCAAACACCGAATTTAACATTTACGATTTTCAAAATCACGAATTCGGAATTGCCCTTATCCGATTCCTATTTTAAATATCCCAATTTTTAAATTTCCACTTTTTTGGCAACAGTTCGTTTTCTTGGGGGTCGCAGTTATAACCTAACCTAACCCACTTTTCTGGCAACAGTTCGTTTTCTTGGGGGTCGCAATTCTAACCTAACCTAACCCACTTCTAGCAACAGTTTGTTTTCTTGGGGGTCGCAGTTCTAACCTAACCTAACCCACTTCTAGCAACAGTTCCGGTTCGCAGTTCTGTCTAATTTATTTATGCCGAATTTTTATGCCAAAAATATTTTATGCCGAATGCCATGACGCGGCACGACAGGTACCCGTAATAATTACTAAAACGTGAGTCTTCATTTGAATATCACGGACTTCATTTTTCCAATCTTAAAAAACCGAATTTCTGAATACCGAATTATTTTATTTCCGATCGGACAATGATTTTTCGGAATTTAGGAATTCGGAAAAAAAATATTTTCGGAAAAGTGTAAAATCGGAACTTTAAGCTTTCTGTCAAGTGACAATCGGATTTAAAGTTTTCGGAAATAGCACATTCGTGATTTTATTCCATCGTGTTTTTAAAAATCGTAATTTTGATATTTCGGACTTATAAATAATCGGGATTATGAAAGTCGTGGTTATAAAAATCGAAAAAACGTATTTCGGAATATTTGGGTGTTCCCATCAAAATCATGTCATCCAAATCGGTCCTCCAGTGAAATCAGTCTAAGCATGACGCCGGCGGCGGGCAGTGTCTGCCCCTTTTTTTGTTGTTTTCGGAGTGGGAAATGCAACTGCGTAGCGTCTGCCCCTACGACTTGTTGATAGTCATAGCGAAGCAGGCGCTCACGGGGACCTGTAGGCGCTTAAAGCGGAACGGGAAGTTGCTCGGAATGGAGGGGGATACGCAGGATGAACACGGCTTCTCCGGTGCCACACTCCGTCAGGATCTGCGCCTATATATGTATTGCGTACGATGTATTTGGGATCACAATCGAGACTCGCGCTGGCTTGCCGTTTCAGCCGAAAGCGAAGCGACCTGCCTGGCTAGCGCCACTGAGTCTCTCACCGTGGTTTTTCTTAGACTCCTGAGACCGTGCCCCTTGTGGCCGCAATGCATTGCGAGACTTTCGCGAAAGATTCGATTTTTTTCGGGACGGCATGGTAACGCGTATAAGTCCCAAATCGTTTGACATTTACTGAAAAATTCGTGACCATTATTAAGAGGAAAGGGCACGGCCGCTTCTCCATGCAAACGCAGTCTCCATTTTTTGGATAAAAACTACCCTATGTTCTTCCACGGGACTCAAACTATCTCTATACCAAATTTTATCTAAATCGGTTTAGCGGTTTAAGCGTAAAGAGAAATTAAAAAAAGTTTTTTTCATTTTTTTTGTGTTTTCACTCGGGAATGGTGTCATTTTGATATCATAAATGAATTCGGCATACCCGATTTATACAAAAACGATACCTAACTTGGCCTAGTAGCTAAAATGATATAGTTATCAAGATAAAGTTTTTAACCCCTTTTTCCATGGGGGATGAACTTTTAAAAACGCTGAAAAAAAATTTCTTGCTTTTTAATATAATTAACGTTTTGCAAAATTTGCACCACAAGACAAACTTTCATCCCCTTTTCAACCCCCTGAGGGGTTAAATTTCCAAAAACGTCAAAATTAGTTTTTTTGTAATCGTCTATCATACATTTCTAAGAAGTTTCAAAGCATTTGTAATGGATTCAAACTTTCAACCCCCTTTTAACCCTGTTAGGTGACGAATTCTTGAAAACGCTAAAATTACTTTTCCTGTATTATAATAATATGCCCATTATACAAAGTTTCAAGTAACGCACTCAAAAAAAAAATTGAACTCCATACAAACTTTCAACCTCTATTTCACCTCCTTATGGGATGAATTTTCAAAAACGCTGAAATTAGTTTTCTTGTATTTCAATAATATATCTTCTTACGAAGTTTCAAATTGCTAGCTTAAAATAAATCTTGAACTCCATACAAACTTTCATCCCCCTTTTTAACCCCCTTAGGGGTAAAATTTCTCAAATTTTTATAGCCTATAACCTGGCCGTGGATTTTTTCGACAGATTAGTAATGTTTGCATCAAAATCCGTTCCGCCGTTTTCATTTGTAGCGCGGTCAAATAAACAGACAAACAGATAAACAGACAAACAGATAAACAGACAAAAATTCTAAAAACTGTTGGAATGTGTTCTGTTATCGATTCTAAGTATCCCCAGCCAATTTTTTTTCGAATATCTTCCATGTACAGACTTTCGACCCTCTTCCGCTTTATTATAAGTATAGATTTTCACTATAAAACCATTTTTATTGCACCGCGATAGCAAAAACGTGTCGCCCGTGTTTTGTTTTCTGTTGCGACTCGTTTCCCTTTTTAGGGGGAACTGGGGGAAGGAGGAACTAACCGGAGAGTGGCTTGACTGTCGCGCGGTCGACGCAAGCAAGGCGTTTTCCCGCGCCATTTGAATTATGTAGCTGATAGAAATGTTTTATTATGCCTGAACAAACTGTTTCATCATTGAGTGTTACACTCAACAGATCATTTCCTTAAACTTCCGTAATTAAAGGCCGACCGTCTGAGTCTAGATAGCCCGCGTTTTCTTAATATTTTCTTAATATTTAATTTAAATATACTTCATAAAACTATTATTCGTTTAAATTAAAACTCAATTTCATAGCTAGAATTAACAACAACAACACCAATGACGTTGAAAGTCATTTTGAAGGTTGAATGAAGTAGAAAATTTCTAAGTGGCCAGTCATTTATCGTATCTTATCTAAGGAGTATTTATGATGGCGAAAGTTTAAACTAACTATTTTTGTTAAGTAGTAGGTAAACTAAGACCTACTTATTAACTAAACTAACTAATATGGCACAGCGACCCGAAGAGGATCTTGACCTCCGAAAAGAGAGCACAACAGTTTTCCCGATCCTGCGCCGTCTTGTTAAAAAGGACAATATATCACATGCCCTGCTAATATGAATAGTTTTAGAGAAATGTTGTTTCAATTGAAGCGCGGCAGGGTCCAACTTCTCCTCCTTTCCCCCCACTAAATGTGCCGTGGCTCTCGATGGCTCCCGGTCTGAATCTACTCAAAACCAGATAAGAAAACTGTGCCAAGTTTTAGCACATAGTCACAAAGTGCAAGGCTGCCATACAACGGCGTGCACTATCAAACCAGCTCATACTGTTTAACTTACAACTGTTAAGTTGCAACTGTTTAAACCTATATGGACTTTAAAAAAAATTAAGTCTACACAAACCCGCATGCTCCGCGTGCTTCATCAGTGTTGGAAATTATTATTTTTGCTTTTTAGCTTTAGCGGTATAAAAACTGTCACGGACTTGTTTAAAAAACCACTTTCTTAGGAATAAAAGTATAGGTAACGAAAGCATAATAAAAGCATTTCAGGCTTGTTTTTAGGGTTCCGTACCCAAAGGGTAAAAATAGGACCCTATTACTAAGACTCCGATGGCCGTCTGTCTGTCCGTCTGTCAGCAGGCTGTATCTCATGAACCGCGATAGCTAGACAGTTGAAAATGTTCACAGATGATGTATTTCTATTGCCGCTATAACAACAAATACTAAAAAGTACAGAACCCTCGGTGGGCGAGTCCGCTCGCACGTGGGCGGTTTTTATTTAATGGCGCATCAAGTGCGCTCTCTAAAAGGTTAAAAAAAGTTAAAATTAAGTACAAGTAATAGCCTCACTCAGTTTTTAGGGTTCCGTACCTCAAAAGGAAAAAACGGAACCCTTATAGGATCACTCGTGCGTCTGTCTGTCTGTCTGTACGTCTGTTACAGCCTATTTTCTCCGAAACTACTGGACCAATTAAGTTGAAATTTGTTACACATACGTAACTTTGTGACCCAAAGACGGACATCTAACGTAAACAAATGAATTTTAAACATGGGGGCCACTTTTGGGGGGTAGAAAATGAGAATCTATAAATTGTATATACAGATGTCAATCAATGAAATAATCAACGATGATCATCATCATCAACTCTGATCAACGTGGGACTCGAACCCACATCCTTGGACTGCCGGTCCAATGCGTTACCAATTGCGCCAGCTGACCATCCGTCAATCAACGCGAATTTATTCGTCACTATCGACATCTGCATATTAAGGTTCACAACCTTGACCACCTCTGAGGTCATGCGTTAGCGCATGAGTTACCTCCCGACCACACAAAATGTCCCACAATAAAAAAGGAAAAAATACATTAACAGTAAATGAGAAAATTAAAAAATAAAGTTTTTAAAACCATTTTGTATTTCATATCAAAAAATAAATAAATTAAATAATTAAATTAATTAATAATTATTGTGTAAATTATTTATTTATTTATATCAAATGAAAGAGCTCGTATCTCAAATTTTTTTTTTGTAATTTTTAAAATAAATAGTTTAGAAGTTATTTAAGAAAAACCGGCCAAGTGCGAGTCAGACTCGCGTTCCAAGGGTTCCGGCGTACATTACACAATTTAAACAATGTTTATGTGAAATGTAAGTGAAATGTCTTTAAAAAACCCGTAGGGGTCGGATACAAAACTAAGTAATTCAGTCCGACTCACGCTTGACCACACATTTCTAATAGGTTTTCCTGTGATCTATAGGTAAAGAACTATTTTGTGTATGTTTTTAAATTTTTAGACCCAGTAGTTTCGGAGATAAAGGGTGGGGGGGGGGTCATTTTTTGTATATTTTCGTGAATAATTTCTAAACTGTTTGTAATAAAATTATAACAAAATATATTTAAGTTTTTCACAATGAGCTCTTGTAACACGATATAGTTTGAAAAACTTTATTTTTTATTTTCTCATTTAACCCCAAAAAGTGGTCTCCATGTTTAAATTTTATTTGTTTACGTTACATGTCCATCTTTGGGTCACAAACTGACATACGTATACAAAATTTTAACTTAATTCGGAGAAAATAGGTTGTGACAGACGGACAGACAGACAGACGCACGAGCGATCCTATAAGGGTTCCGGTTTCGAGGTACGGAACCCTAAACATAGCCAAAAAATTACCATTCCCCCCCCCTCCCTCCCCCTTTTATCTGCGAAGCTACTTGGTCTCAAATTTTGAAAAAATATACCAAATACCTCTACCAGATCACAGGAAAACCTATTAGAAATGTGCAGTCAAGCGTGAGCCGGACATAATTACTTAGTTTTGATCCGACCCCTACACGGATTTTTTAAAGACCTCAGGTTTCACATAAAAAATAGGTACATTGTTAAAAATTGTGTCATGTACGGAACCCTTGGAACGCGAGTCCAACTCGCACTTGGCCGGTTTTAACCGTTAGTAGAGCAAAGTATCCAAGCAGTTGAATAATGTCCTATCACTAAGCTAACCTTGACAAAGCGTGCATGGCGCTGTAAAAAAACAATTATAAGAATCGAAGACACTCGACACTCCTTGACTTTCAGTTTCCTCCAGTATTTGTACGATGATTCACCGTTCTAAATGTGGAAAGTGGTAAACAGGAAAACATTTTACGGAATATGTAGCTTATTTTCGTTGCAAGAAGGTTTACAAATGATAATTTAAATTACCTATACCGCCGGTGTGTTGTAAAGTTACAATATCAAATGTATAAAGGACACTAATATCTATTTCTCGAAAAATAAATTGGTATCAGACCGCCTTATCTACTTGTAGAAGTCAAAGAATTGATAAGAAGTTGCGACTTTTGGTCGAACTCGCAAGTACCTACAGTTGCGGCCAAAGTATTTTGACAATGACAAAAACTCTGGTATTGTATGAAACGTATTAGTTTTTCCAATTAAATTTTTGATAAGGTAATTTAATGGCTCAAAAGCTCTTTGAAACATGTAAAAAGTTTTGTTTCACTGAATGAAAATGTAAACTTGGCTAAGTACAAAAAATATCAATTTACTGGTTCAAAAATATTTTGACACGGTCTATTACAATTTTATTGAGAACAGGGGCTGCAGAATTTAAATATTTTGGAAGTAATTACAGCAGAAAACTTTTCTTAACATGCCAAAACATAAAGCATATTCGAACGATTTCAAGCAAGCTCTTGCGGCTGTACTTAAGAAGGGTAAGTAGCAAGCTGAGGTTTCCCGGACTTTTGGTGTATCACATCACTGCATCTGATTACTGTCTGTAAAAAGACTAATAAGCAGTTTAAGGCTCGAAACTGCATGACAAATAAACCTAGAAGCGGTTGTCTTCAAAAAACTATTTCTACAACTGATCGTGTAATAAAAAAGATTTCAGTAGAAGACACACGGAAAAGTACAGCAACAGTTAAAAAAAAATACTAAAAAAACTGAAATCAATGTTGATGTTTTTACTGGTAAACTACGCTTATTAGAGCTAGAATTACATGGTCGACGCCCATTCAAAAATATACATATGCAAAGAACCCTAATTAGCATTAGCGATTCGTCACAAGTGGATAAGTGCCGATTGGTAAAAAAATATATAGATTGACGAGAGCAAGTTTAATTTAATGTCGTCGGATAGTACTTATCAGTATGTGCGTCATTCTAATAACAAAAGATACGATGTGTGATACCAGGTACCCACAGTTCAGCATGGTGGCCGCGACGGCTTAATGGCTTGGCGATATTTTTCTCGCAATTGATGGGATAATAGATGAATATGTATAGTAAAATATATTCTACACACAAATGATACCCTATACTAAAGATATGCCATCTCGTTGGGTTTTACAGCATGGATAATGAGATAATGACCCCAAACATAAATCCACTCATGTAAAGGCTGTTTTAAAGCGTAAAACAATCAAGGTTTTTGATCAGTAATTCCATTGAGCATTTATAGAAAGAGTTGGATCGTCGAGTGAGGTAAAGGCATTATTCAAACAAGGGGGGTTTCTTCCAAGGACTTCAGTCAGAATGGCAAAACACACTGTATGACCATATACTGAAATTAGGGCACTCTATGCCGTCTCGATGTACTGCTGCTGTGAGCAAGGCTAGAGGATATGCAACGAAATATTAATGAAATGTTTTATTTACCCGTCTTGCCAGTTCAGCAAAATCATTTCATCAGTGTCAAAATACTTTTGACCTACCTGAAGCGCGAATTATCAAATGTAATTCTGTCTGTTGTTAAGTTTTAGTAATATAGGTGGAAAGTAACAAATAAAGGGTAAATAATACATAATTGTAACGTAAAGATTAGATATATACTCTATTCATATACATATTGAAAGAATATTATTTGACAAAATAGTTTTGATCGCTACTATACAAAGCGTGTGTTCACATTCTAAAAATATTAAACTAACATGGGTACTATTGGGTACGTAATGTTCACTCGACATGTGCCTTCTTCTCTAGTGACGCTAGATGGATGCTCTGAAGTTGATATCATGTTGGTGTCGCATTATTAAAATCTAAATACGCTTCCATAACCGTTGGTGACTAAACCTCTAATCTAATTTATAAAGCTGCGAACACATTAACCTGCCTTACGCCTTCCCTACAATGAAAAGGTGACAAGTAGGTTACAATTTTTTCAAACACAAAATATCCATAAGACGAGAGTAAGTTATGTGTGACAATAATATTTAAAACCTTCGTTTATTTATTTTTTCATCATCACGATGATAATGATATGATTGTTTTAATCATTTCTACATACATATTAAATTATAGACACATACAAAATACAAAATAAATACATAAATAATAAATTATTTCTACATACACCATGTAGAGCAATTTCAAGCAATTTTCTAATTAAAAACACGAGTGAACCGTTTTTTATATTTTGCATACCTTTTTTGTTTTTAGGGTTCCGTACCCAAAGGGTAAGAACGGGACCCTATTACTAAGACTCCGCTGTCTGTCTGTCTGTCTGTCTGTCCATCTGTCACCAGGCTGTATCTCATGAACCGTGATAGCTAGACAGTTGAAATTTTCACAGATGATGTATTTCTGTTGGCGCTATAACAACAAATAGTAAAAATAGAATAAAATAAATATTTAAGTAGGCCCCCATACAACAAGTAGGTACGTGTTTTTTGTGCCATTTTTTGCGTAATGGTACTGAACCCTTCGTGCGCGAGTCCGACTCGCATTTGGCCGGTTTTTAATATGTCCTTACTGTCCTTAGCGACGTACGTCGCGGAAAAAAGGTCGAACAGCGCAGGAGCAAACATTTTGTTACTAGTTTGTATTTGGTATTTAATAGATAGTTATTTTAATAACTTCTAAAATTTCAGTAGGAATTAGGTTCGCTTTTCTGCTTTGGCACTAATGCCATCTTAATGGTTTTTTTTTTGTCATCTATCACTAGGAGGTATCATAAAGTCGAATACCGACTTCAGTAGGTATTTTGCCAAAACCCATTCCGGTAGGTACATTTCGCTTGTGCTTATTTTCAAGCTGTTATCAGGAAAGCTAACTAGCAGGACAGTGTGAAACCACCTTAAATACATTGTTAAAAGCGCACATGCATCGCGCTCAACATCAGTCCCCGAGTCGTTCTCGAACCAATCAGTCCCGTGACAAGTTCCTTTAATTTTTTATCAAAATGAAATATTTAATTTTCATGATTTTGGCAGTGGCAGCAACCCAGGCGAAGGTCTTCATGTCACCCAACAGCCTTTCTGTTGTCATGGAGAGAAATGAAGTTGACGGTAAGTTTAAGTATTCTTATTGTGAAACCTGGACAACCCAAATTTTCATAACGCGATATCGTCATTAGCTGCGAATTAGTAACCATTAATTACAATTATTTTGTTGGGATAGTTGGAATAAGACCTAATTTATTTTTATAAGATTTTAATTTTACGAGAATTTATTTTACATTCAACGGAGTTAAAGTAAATAAGAGATGATAAAAAATAAAAAATAAGTACTTACCTGTTACATTTAAATGCATATATACCTAGGTACCTTTAGACAAATACATAGGTCAATGATTTCTTTTATTTGCATTAATATCGCCATTTAATGATACACATGAATACATAGGTACGTTATTTAATTTTGTTGGAAGAAAATACGCCAATTTTTTTTATTTTATCACAGCGATGTTTCCCTTAAGGATATTTCATCAAACGAATCGACATTAAATTTTTATTTCCTCATTGCTCAGCCGACGTGAAACGTGCAATGTGGTACCTACATGTAAATAAAATATCATTTATAAACTGAAGTAGATAACATACACTAAAGAAAAAGTGACCAAGTAAAAAGCTGAAAAAAGCAAAGTGCAAATGACCTGTAAAAAGTAATGAAATAAACTCATTTGTATTTGTAGTACAAATTTTGTACCAAGTTCACCGGTGGCCGAGGCGGGAATCGAACCCGCGAAGAAGGCGGGGATCGCGTCGGAATCAAAAAATATTTCATAAAATAATTTGATTTGTTCCGTTTCTGTGCCGCTCAAGGTTGTATTTGTGCCGATTTAGCTAAATTAACATCGATCCTAACACATTTACGTACCTATCTCAGTGACTCACACGGAAGTAAACGCTGGTTAGACCATTGCACAGCATAGTTATGCTGCCTCGGGATGGAACTCGATACTTGATTTTTTTGTTGGCTATGACGTTTATTGCTCTGACCATTTTCCTCTAAAGTCTAGTCATTAAGTGTAAGTTAAATCTGGTGGTACCTAAATTGTGTAATGTGAATTTGTCACCGCAACATAAACAAATAGTTTGGGGTGACAGGACACCGTGTGAAATTGATAAATACACCGACAGATGTAACGAGCTGGTAAAATGGACTTTCCTGCCGAACTTCGAGACTGTTATGGCAAGTGTTGTTGTACAAACAATAAGATTCACTTCGCCTTAATATTCTTGATGACATGTACCTAAATATTATTAATGCATTGAGTAAGGCGTGCTGGTAACGCACTTGTATTCAGTAAAGACATTGCAGGTGGTAAGTACTGGAAAGGGAAAAATCGCAGGATGGAAAAAACATGTCAGTGCCCACAGGAAAGCAAGACTTTACTTTCAAAACTGGATCTTATGGGGTACACCAAATACGGGTCACGTTTTTACCTCAATGCGTCTTAGTCGGAAAGTTTTGTAATCAAGGTTGCGTTGGGTCCAAAATCACCAAGACCAAATTAAGATGGACATGCTCGTGGCGTGGCCCATCGTAAAAATCATAAGAAAATCAAAAAAATCATAAGAAAATGAAAGTGAAGACTGGACTCTCAGTTAGTGTCAACGGCATTTCAGACGCCCAGGGTATCGCTGACATGTTTAAGAATCATTTTAATAATAAGTCGTCATCTGTAGGGTCAGAAAGGTGCCTGACAATGAGGTAGGGAGGTAGGGTGCAGATATGTTACAGTGCAAAAGATATAACTAACATTGCGGGATATGAAAAGGGAAAAGTCTCCTGGTCCTGCCTTAGCGTCGAGCACTTGCATTTGCTGGCCCTCATCATCATCATTATCTCAGCCGAAAGACGTACACTGCTGGACAAAGGCCTCCCCCAAGGATCTCCACAACTAACGGTCATTCGCTGCTCTCAACCAACGGTTTCCTTCGACTTTAACCAGATCGTCGGTAAAAAGCTTGACGAGACAGATTTTCCTAGAGAACTAACACGCATGTATTTAGATATTGGTACGCCAGCTAGAGAAATAGTGTCTGATGGGGAAACGTTTTGTCAGATGAATGCGGATTAGAAAATTATTTAATCTGTATGTTAACGAGTTTATCGGTGAGCTCAGCAGCACGCATGTCGGATGCCACGTGAACAGGGTAGCATTCAATAAATAAGCTATGCAGATGATATGGTGCTTTGAAACATATTTAATTTAAAATATAATGTGTGTTTTCAAGGCGGGAATACTTGGTGTATACATTTCATGTCCCACCGACCCACCCATTCGCTTGAATGGCGAGGAGCTTATAAGAGGGTTAACTCGTTTAAATACCACTTGGTAACCGACGACTTGCGCGACGATGTGGATATCGAGAGGGAGCGAAGGGCTCTGAATCTTACCATTTACCATCTTGATATTTTCTTAACAGATGCACCCTTGGCCCAGGAAGCCATGCTGTCAGAGGAGCTATACATCCCGATGGCGCAACTGAGGACGTGCGACAACAACCGCTGCGAGGCCGCCTGCCATGCCCTCGGCTACCAGCACGGCCGATGCGTCAGTGCCACGACGTGTCAGTGCTACCACTATGAGTAGCACGGCAACGTTGGCAGCACTGGATCGATGCGGTTTAGGGCGTAGGCCCAGCCCCGCACATACCTAACTGCCCTAGTTCTTATCAAAATATCTGTCTACTTAGGTATGAGTTTTATTTTTCTTTTAAATAATGTTGTTTGAATATAAATACTAAAATGATAAAAAGTTATTTTTAATTTATAGAACCCAATACTTTTTTTATTTTTCGAAAACAAGGTGGATATAAAAATATGATAAGAGCCGATTTCTCAGTTCCCAGTTAAACAGACACATACGTAGGATTTATTTCACTGATAACGATTATCATGTGTCGTTCTTATAACTTAATTCGTTGGAATAGTTATCGGACGAGTTAGGCGGTTATCACACTGGATGTGATTCGTGTGCGAGCGGATGTTGCATAGCGGCATCTCGCTCAAACATCGGACGGACGTGCGAATCGGATCCAGTGTGATAACGGCCTTAAATGTCAACTGAAAAATCGTCCCTAAGCGTAAGCAAAGACAGGTAGGTATTTACTTAGACATCGGTTAATGGGGTACTAAGCTAAGTAAGGTAAGAGCTGCCCCGTCGTTGAAGCCAAGGAAATGTTTTGTCGATCTTAATCTTTGTCGTGTCTCACGGATACACATTGCTCGCGTCTCGGATTATGGATATTATGATTTTAGATCTTAATCCCATTACACCCAGCGGTTAGCGATACCTTCACCTTCACCGAGGTAAAAACAATTTGAAATGTACCATAATATACCTACCAATGTTAGTATTAGTATATAATTAAGTGCAATGTAAAAACTGTCATTGCAAGTTACAAATAATATTTAATCAAAACTGCGATTAAGATGCGAATGTGGCGCCGAGTCGCAGACTGTCCAACACATAGTCCAGGAATGCCCTCTCAGAGCCTACCCTGGAACCCCCGATGACCTGTTCTCACTTACTTATGACGCAGCTGAATGGCTGAGAAACTTGGATATAAACTTGTGACATACCTGAATAACTAAAATACCTGTTATATTTTCGATTTATTTGTGACTTTTTATGCCATTTGATTAAATAAGTCGACTTTCTTTAGTTTTTTTTAATGCTTATGATATTATAGTATAAAAGTAAAACGCCACATAGGTAACTCAACTCCTGTAAACGCAAAACTTCTAATGTGGCAAACTCGTCCGAGTTTCAAGAAGCGCCAAAAAGCCTCATCTACGGCCGCAGCCGCTAAAAGTGGCGTAAATAAAAACAGGTCACGAGGGACGGAGTAAAAAATATTTACCTACATAATTCAGGCAACGCAGGTGTTGAGAGGACCTCTAAAAGGGTGAAATGTTCGCTTCATCACTTCAATTTAATTCGATGCTCGCGTACAACGATTTAGGTAATCTTACGCAAGTGCTGTCGCGCTACAATGCAAAAGGACCGAGATTTTTATTTAAGTGAAGTGAAGCGGGGCAGGGGGGCGAGCAAGCGTCAGATTCTCAAGGTTCTTTAGGCTAGGAAGGCCCCTTAAGGAGATTTTCAGAATAAATTAATCGATTACCTATTTAAAATTGACAAAAGCTAGCGTATTATTTTGATGAAGCTTATGGCAGCAACTATAGCATCCAAAGTTAGGCAAGGTAATGTTGATAGGAACATTCTGGAAAATTCCACAAGAAATAAAGGCAGTCGGAGAGTTGGAAATGTTCTGATACAAAAATTTACGAATTTTCTGTGATTTTTATAATATGGACAATTTTGCAATCTCAGAAACTTTCCGTCGACTAAAAAGTAATTTTAAGATCCTAATTGCTGAAATGTAAAAATGTTTTACTCACCAGACATTGCCAAAAATGCCGCGATAATGAAAACCAGAAGCAAGCATCCCTTCATTTTGTTTTTAAGTATTGCAAATTATATACGATAATCCCGATGCACCCGACTGTATTTTGATCGGAATGTTATTACAGCTGTGTTGCCTCGTCTTATAAACAAAACTGTAACCTCAAGCAGCAAACTTTCATTTGCAGTAATTATTCGTTGAGTTCAAGCAATTTGGTTGAAGTTTTCATTCAAATTTATTGTTTATTAATAACATGAAGTGAATTTTTAAGTTTGCAGGCGGAGCCCGCCTATAGTGTATCGGTAAAGTCCCTCCCGCCAATAAACAGACGGAATGATGTCATATTTTTTGCTTGTGATACTCGGGGCTGCGGGTCTACTGGGAAGTACCTCAAGGTACTTGTAAGATGTTTATAGTTATATAACAGTTAAAATATAATTTTCTTAAGATTATGTATGAATTATAAACTGAAATATAGAATTAAAACACATTAGAATAAGTGACCAAACGGCCCGATTCGAACAATGCTTATAAGAAGTCACAGCGGTACGTTTTCTGCATTCGCGAGTGACGTCATCACAACCACTGGCTACTTAAAAAACACGAATCAAAATACTTAATGAAATAAATTTAATTTGAATATGCCTAAAATGCTTTTTTTGCTTTCATTGTATGTACCTTTGTGCATAATATATCAGCGGCCACGTATGTCGAATTTTACATAATACAATAACAGAACTATAAAAAGTCATAAAAGGCGTATGTGATAGATTTTATACACAAAAAGCTATCATGGAAAAATAGTAAACAAAAGCTTAATAGTAGGTAGTGCTAAGTTTGCGTTCAATAAAATGTCAGGAATTTTAATTTTCAACAACTATATTTGTCTATTAAAATAGATTGAAACAGAACAAGTATTATTTTGACATACATATTTATATAACTTTTATTTACTTAGTAAGAAATGGATGTTTAGATAATGGGTCGGTATAGTCAGCATCAATAGTAGCGGAAGTAACAACGCTCCAACAGCACCTGCCATTCTGGATTTTGTCTCCAAATAGAGATTTATCTCTACAGATCTCGTTATTAACTATCTGTCACAGTATAAGTTTCACTCGGAAGCAAAGTTTGTTTATTGTTTAACCCTCGTGCCTTGAAACTCACCATTTTTCGATTTTGTAATTTTTCGTTTGCTTGGATATCAATATCAACACGAAGGGTTAAACAACAATTTTGCAATTTTTGTATAACAAATAAATATTGTTAAGCTATTAGAGAAAATGAAAGATACTTTTGACGCGCAGATTGATCAGTTAATTCTGATGCTAAGTGTACCTTTTAAAGGAGGTCTCATCACGCGATCGGCGCGGCGAAAAGGAACTGACAGAAGTTTGAAAAAAAAAATGTTTTTATTAAAGCCTTAGTATTTTCTATTAAAAAAATCTAAGTAGGATATAGTTTATTTTAGGTAACCTTCAGAAAACAATTTCATAACAACACTTAAAAAAAATGGCATACCTACTCCTTACATAATTTTAGAAGAATGTAGGTAATGTAATAAAACATCCCAAACAAACCTTGTATAGAAAAACATAGTTTAGCGCGGCAGGCGGCCTTACATCGATTTTTGCGGTGCTGTAGATATGAGGAAATAATGAATATTCACGAGAACCCTAGGGGAGGATTCCGTAAGAAATTGTCAACGTAATGGGAATTAGAGGGTGATTTACGACAGATATTCTTAACCCAGTCACTATACTATTACAGCCGTTCATTATATTGTGTGGATAAGTTGGCAGTAAAACTCATTAAATTAAATTTAGATTTTAGTCAAACTATGTGTAGAGTAGCAGACGCGTCAACAAGTCTAATTTACCACATAATAAAATATCCACCTATATAGCAGAAACACCCATTATATAATTATAAAATATTAGCAATAATTATCGAAATGGACACCTCTAACAATCGTACAGTAGGTACAGGTATATTACAGGTATCAATACCTGTAAATTTGAGTCAGAAATTCAGTGTTCCAAATGATTAGTTAGCCTCCTATTTTATATACAAATACATAGGTAAATAAATAAATTAAAAAGGGCAATGTTCGCAGAACATAATAATCCTCATAGGTACTTACGGATGAGTACTAGTTTACAGAAAGATATCTAAAGGTACTAATGCCTTATGTGTATAAGCCTACACCTCGATACTTACATAATATTTAGATACGTGTTTCAATTGAAGAAATACTTTCGCTTATAGCAATGAAACCAAAGCATAGATCTAGTCTACAGGTCGCACACGAGCCTCGAGCACTTTTGATAAGAGTTAGTGAGTGCCCGCGTCCGCGCCGTGCAGCAACAGCAAACATGTGGGGTGCAAGCAAAGCGGCCCTTAAAGTTGCTCGGAGCTCATGTACAGACTATAAGATATTTGCTAATACTAATATCTTTTCATTTTAAAAGCAAAGGTAACAAATTTTACAACTAATATTTTAGGTATATAAAATGAGTTTTGGATTGGTTCGCATCCTATCACCGTATAAAAATATAAAATACCTACCAGTTACAATACATAACTCGTAAGTATAAAGCTTAGCTAAAGCTCTTCTTGTATTTTATTGTACATAATTATAGGCCACACTGAATGTTTTGCACTACTGGCCACTCGTAAACATTTAAATTACGAATTGTATAAAAAAAATACATGCTTTTGTTTATAGAATGTGATAAATGTTGGCGACATATCGATCATGTTTTCTTTTCAAAGTAATGGCTTGTCAAAGTAAATCACTTGCGTTAAACATGGCTTTGACGCGAAAAGATTTTAAAAATTCGCTTACTCCGCAAGTGTAGTGCTCGCCTTCAAAATGCTTTTGAGATTGAAGCACCACATCTGAGCACCGTGAGGGGTTGGAATGGTGAATTTATTAGAGGCCGTGTTCTAGGTAATGATTTTCGTGAAGGTCGACCGTCAACCGCGGTGACTGAAGAAAACGTGACTGCTGTGACACGACTCATTGAAGAAAACCGATGAATCACCTATGACGAAATTTGAGGACAATTGGGGATAGGCATGAGTCAAATACAAAAGATTTTACAAGAATATTTAAGTCAGGAAGCTTTGTTGTGAATTAACATAAAAACAGGTACTTGTTGACTGGTGCCGAGAAATGCTGCGTAATAATAAGCAAGGGAGTTCAAATGCTATATATAACATCGTTACAGGAGATGAAACCTGTATTTACTGCTACGATCCGGAAAAAAAGCAACAGTCCTGTGAATGGGTCTTTAGAAGGTTACAGTAGGCCCACAAAAGTTCAACAAGCCAAAAGCGTTGCCAAACAAATGATCGCCTGTTTTTTTTTAACGGGACATATTTGTATTGTACTTTTAAATAATAAAAGAACGTTAAATACTAAGTGGTAGTACTACCATTTGTCTGCCCACAGTTATTTAAAAAGTCCGCGAGAGACGACCAAGAAACCGCATCCTCCTGCATCATGACAATGCGTCTCCCTATACCGAAAAGAAGACAAGCATTTTTGAATTCTGAAAACGTGAAAAATGTCACTTATCCGGCTTGTAGTCCAAACCTTGCACCTTGTGATTTCTATCCATTTCCCAAAATTAAAGATTTAATGAGGGGTTTGACATTTAAGACCCCCGAAGAGGCAGTTACTAAGTTTAATCACCACGTCGAAAACATGCAGTCAAGTCAAGTGATTGAGCCTCATCCTTCTAAAAATGGTCCGAGCGAGTCAATATGTGCATAAAATGTAAGGGGAAATATTTTGAAAAGCAGTAAATGTATTATTATAAATGTAGTAAAAATGTTTTTATTCAAAAGTTACGCAAAACTTTCAGTATGGCCCTTGGGCTTTGTATTTATTTTACATATTAACTAGTAGCTCTTGGAGCTGATGTCTATATGTGACATGCTCGGATTAACTTTCCATTTGAAATTAGTAATTAGTATACGCAAAGATACATATAACTCCGTAATAGATGGATACAGTCTAAGGAAAAAACATGCCTCGAAAATCAAGAAAATTTGATTCTCAATCAGATGGCGCCACTACCTTTGGCTTGGCCTACACTCGTATAGATGGCGGTGACGGTTTCGTTTGTTATTTAACAATTTTAACGAAGATCAGTGAAAGAAAATGGGTCAAAATCATATAAAAATAATTAATGCAGTAAAAAAATCATTTATCAATCTATAAATACATTTTTTGATATTTTTATTTTTAGTCTTAATCGTGTGTCGATAGATGGCAGTAAATTTACTGTAGCTACAAAATTTACTATGACAGTACCGCTCTATCCTATTATATCCTCTTTGGTATACGCAAAGATAGATATAACTCCGTAATAGATGGATACAGTCGAAGGAAAAAACGTGCCTCGAAAATCACGAAAATTTGATTCTCGATCAGATGGCACTACTAGTTTTGGCCAACTCTCGTATAGAGGGCGTTGACTGTTTCGTTTGTTATTTATAATTTTAAAAGTGAAAGAACATGGGTCAAAATCATATAAAAATAATTAATACAAATGAAATAATCATTTATCCATATTTAAATACATTTTAACGTATTTTTATAAATCTTCATTTTTAGTTTTAAAGTATGTCGATAGATGGCAGTGAATTTACAGTGGTTACAAAATTTACTATGACAGTACCGCTCTCCTATTATATCCTCATTGGTATACGTAATGTAAAGTTTGGTAATTCATGACTCATGAATCATGAGGTACCAAATCACTTAGTTAAAAAAAAATCATTAATGCTGTCCTAATATAATTTAATTTTAATTTTTAGACCTTTGAACGACAAATAATGTATTTTATGTGTTTTTTTACTCATATATTGTAAATATGCAAGAAGGGCTTTAATTAAGCATTCTACCTACTATTATACCTACTTAACGTATTTTCTAGGCGCCAAGCTCCGAAACATGAGGCATCCTAATTTAATTACTAACATTTTTTTTTGCAAATCGATCGGCAAAACTCATTTACAATAGGTCTCTTTCAAAGTAGGTAACATTTGTCTTTGACATCATTGCTGTGTTGTGCCCCGTCGCGTTATCGCGCTTGTCGCTTCTGTTAGCTTTCATATAACTAAGTTAGTATCTTCATGATACTCTACTTGCAGCTTACAATGTTCTGACACTTTGCTTGTAGTATTTTCCCGGGCGCTACATTCCGATCAGTCATTCGAATATTAATTTAATTAATTTATACATTAACTACTGCTACGTTTCTAATTTTCTTTGACTAGTGTTTCTCGATATCTGGTCCTGTTGGTTTCTCATAGCGTTATCACTTAAAACTGGCCGGGCTGAAAAAGAAACAGATTTCATAAAAATAAATTGATGAATTAGTATTTAAAAAATCTAGAAAAATAATTGTATTTGTATTTAGTCATTACTCATTATTATAATGGCTCCTCTACACGATGGGCCAGTCTTTAACGTGTATAGAGGGTAAAAATGCGTTGGTGCGTGCATCATTATCTACACGTGGCCCATTCCATAGTGAGTGCGCTTACCAGCGCATGGCCATCTCGCTGGTCCAGCGCTGGGCCATCGTGTAGAGGAACCATAAACATCGCATGGCCATCTCGCTGGTCCAGCGCTGGGCCATCGTATAGAGGAACCATAAACATCGCATGGCCATCTCGCTGGTCCAGCGCTGGGCCATCGTATAGAGGAACCATAAACATCGCATGGCCATCTCGCGGGTCCAGCGCTGGGCCATGGCGTAGAGTGTAGAGGATAAGAAGAACAAACAAATAGAGCACAAACACAAAAGAAGGTAGATAATATTAGCAAGATACTTATAGTAGATAGTAGTAGGAATTAATTTTTGGGAAAAAGTCAATGTAATGGGAAATGTTTTGCTTATTCCAATTTTATTACAATACGAATTCAATCCCTTTTTTCTAAAACTCAAATTTGAATGCTGCCAATATTTTCCTGTATCGTAGACCGCTAGAGGTTACGTGAAACATTCCAGACTAAATATATTCAGTAAAGTTATTTTTTATATAATAAAAACGCATATGTTACATATAATGTTAGGGCGTAAAGGTAGGTAGGTACTAGTCCTTTTACTTACCAAACATTCTGAGAAGAATTTTCTCGATTCCATGAATAGGTGACTCGAAGCTCAGACAAAGAAGCGTAGCCAAAAAGAACGTCAGTATTATGTGGGATATAGCATTAGCCACCTGAAAGTTACGTAATTTGTAAATTATATGGCTAAACTCAGTCCGTGAGATATCAAACAGAGGGGCATACATTGTATGTAAAATTTAAGCTCCAGCAGCTGCCCCCCCGCCCCCCTCCTCCCTGCTCCTACCTGCCTACGCCCATGACAGCGCCTAAACGATCACATGATGTATGTATATTGAAGTGCTTTCAATAAGCTAAAAGACTTATAAAGAAAAAGTGAAGTCCTAGGTTTCATGATTTCCGTATCTTGCCCAAACTTTTATTCAACTTTGTATAAGTAAATAATTATATCGAAATGAAATGTCGCTCTTATCGATTTACTAGATTTATTAGGCACGTGGAAACTTTTGTATTTCGAGATCAGAGAGAGAAAACTAGTTTGGGAAATGACCAACTAAACATAATCATATTGATTATAGGAGTTATATACATAATATTATATGTTTGTAATACACCCTTTTAGGTAAATTGTATTAATCTTTGTTAACAGTTGAACAAATCGATTAAATCCATTATTTCTTTTTTGCGCCGTTGACTGGCTATTTTGTTGCTTGGTTGTTTGGCTTGTTTTTGTGCTTTCTGTCATCAAAACCAAACAAAACAATTATTATAACTATTACGTACCTTTTTGTATATTTTACTCACAATCGAAGTTAAAAGTAGAGTGTATAACTCAGGCATAAATGTCAGGCATAGATCGCTTTATGCCCTTGTTGTACAATCTAATATAATTAACTTATCTATTACATTATGTAGGTATTACCATGGCTGTCTGGAAGTGATCGCCTACAGCGATAAGACCTCCTTTCGCTACCTTTATTTACACCTTTATTTACCTTTATTTGATTGTACATCTGTTTTGATTTTGTTTTATTTTGTGGTGCAACAAAGAATAGGTACTTACTTAGTTATTTACTTAAGGGGCCCACTGACTATCAGTCCGCCGGACGATATCGGCCTGTCAGTTATAACAATTGTATTGACAAGACTTATATTGACCGGGATATAGACCGTGATTACCTTTTGTATCCCGGTCAATATAAGTCTAGTGAAACTAACCGTGAATCATTCAAAACTCTAAAAATTTGACAGTTCCGAACAACCCCTTTAGGTACTTATATTAAAAACAACATAAGACTGAATAGGCTAATATTTTTGGACAAAAGACGACGAGTCTTTCTGGCATTTTTGTCTATGGTCAAGCACGTAAAGGAACATGAAGCAATATCTTACCACAGTGAAGAATGTTATATGTAGTGGATGCCTCAGCTGCCCTACATAGTACAACTCGACGACTCCGTTGACGAGGTAAGCACAGAAAGTAAGCCGAGAGAGCGGTACGAGGAACTTCCATGACAGCAACTTGCCGAGATAACCTGTAAAAATTTAACAAACGTATACTTACTATAAAGAAAAAACTAAAAAAAGAACAATTTAGTCGTTAGTTGTACAGGATGCGTAGACAAGATGTCAATTGTTCACGCTCCGTAGCGTAGTTATATCTCGCTATTACTCTTCCATATTAGCTTGAGGCAGTTGCGTTTCGTTCGCTGCCGAG
Organism: Cydia strobilella; assembly: GCF_947568885.1. Lineage (NCBI taxonomy): Eukaryota > Metazoa > Arthropoda > Insecta > Lepidoptera > Tortricidae > Cydia > Cydia strobilella. Next base: position 10,609,253 of record NC_086045.1, on the reverse strand, counting down.
CGTTAACGATTGGCATCATGTCTACGCACCCTGTAGTCCTGTCCTACTCAACAATCATCGATACGAGAAATATGCATCCTGAACACTGCTTGAGCTATGTCAACGACTAAACTATGTGATAAGAATGTATTTTTTTCTTTGGACGTGGTATCTGGATTCTGGCTATTTTTTTTTTTTTCATTTATTCATTTTATTTATTTGGGTAGCTTATTTTTTATCCAATATGCTTTTTATCGATTTCCCATACAAACTTCCACCACCCTTTCCACCCCCTTATAGGAAATCTGGGATTAAAACTACCCTATGTCCTTCCCCGGGACTCAGAACTATCTCTATACCAAATTTCAACTAAATCCTTTCAGCGGTTTAAGCGTGAAGAGGTAACAGACAGACAGACAGCAGAGACACACTTTCGCATTTATAATATTAGTATGGATTTCGTTGCTAATAACTTTACGGTTTGTAAGGTCTCACCTCCGCTGCCAGTAGCGCAGGCAGTGACCAGCCACCCGTTGGCGATGCCCCACGCGACCTTATGCAAGGAGATGTACGCCGCAGCCTCGATATTGTTGTACTCGTACCAGTCCTGGTAGAATACTGACACGCTGAACGTGGTCACCGTCCCGAGGATTATGCTTGTCGTCCATGCGAACACTTTGAAGATGCGAGAGAATTTGTAACTGGAAACAAAAACACGTCACGTTAAAGCGGGATTCCACCAGTGTGCGGCACAATCATTTTTGTACTGAATATGCTTGTGGACACTGGTCAAATCCCGCCTTTACTCTTTACCGTGCCTAACACGGGTGTCACATCAAATTATTCACCTAATTTGCTTCATACTATACGCTTGGCGTTACCAAAAATACACATATATTCCATCAAAATCACAAGGATATTTTCATATATGGGGTTGTTCAGTATAATATTTAACTTAACTAACGCTTCAATTAATCAGGTATTATTGTTTAGATTTGTAACTAAACAGTTGTTTCCTATCCAAAAACGTCTAATTGATTCCTAATTAATCGACTTAATTATTCACGCGTCGGAAAGATAGAATTTTAATAAGTAAAGTAAAATGAGTATTTGTGCCATTTTCAACCAAAAGGGTACTAATTGTCGCTTGTCAGTAAAGCGCTATTTCCATATAGCTTCAATTAGAAATCAACCTTATCAACAAGCGACAATGTGGTACCTTTTGGTTGAAAACGTCACATTTAAATCCAGTTTGATTCAGGTACGATAATTTACGACTTTTAAGAACTAAAAGTGATTCAAGTATAGGTCCTAATACTCACTCTTTTTCCTGTATCCTGTGCAATATATAACCAGTAAGCAAACCCATGAAGTACGTAGTCAGTTTCATGTGTGTCTTGATATATTCCGTCTTGAAGTAGAAGTTTGATACGATGTCAGTAAATTCTCTGAAAAACATTTTTTTTGAATGTTAAGGATCATACTGTAATATAAAATACACAACAGATACAAGTAGACAAACAAGTAGCAAGTAGGCCACCTCAGTAAGCTATTGTCAAGAAAAGTCATGGTTTTGAACAGAGGGTTCCTATGTACAGTCAGCATCAAATTCTATAATAGCTAAACATAACAGATATATATCTAAATGTAGAACAATTAGACTGTGCCAAATACACAAATACGAATTGTAGTGGTACCGTAAAATGGGGTGAGTAGGGTTCGCGGGGAGAGTTGGGTTATGAATGGGGAGAGAATCCCTTCTCTCCTAATTCATAAGCCAACCCATCCCTGAAAGGGGGGTGAGATGGGAGTTTAAGGCTACTACTACAAAAATAATGTATTCCAATTTAAAATGGAGCTATAGTAATACACATAATAAAAAAAACGATCCAACAATCTTCCAAAATCACCTTTGTATGGAATCCCATCTCACCCCCAATTTACGAGGGACAACGGGGTGAGGTGGGATTTCCTGTTTATCGTCAAAGTTATGAAATGGAACTACGCAAAATAAAATAAAAACTTAAATGCAAACGTCCGGAACACTTATTAAATATATACACCATTGTCACCATTCAGTTTGCATATGTAAAAATAAAATGTTATCGAAGTTTGAATGTCAGTTTTGTCCTACTCACCCCATTTTACGGTATACTCTTTTTGGAAAAGTATTTGAGGGTGGCAGATACTTTTGGCGCGTAATTTCATTGCTACTATTTACTATTGACGCTTACTGTTACAATATAGGTGTTTCAGACCTCTTTTTATTTTTATTCTCAAGCTTACTATCGTTCGCTTGCATTTTGTTCACAAACTCACTTGGCATAGAACAACAAGGTGGGATCCAGATAGTTCTTATACGTGATAACAGCAGGAATGATAACGGAAACGATAATGCTGATGGAGATGAAGATGGGCCCGACGCGGCGCCAGCGCCACAAGCTGAAGATGAAAATAGGCGCCACGAAGAATAGTTGAGTGTCCACGGAGAGGTACCACGATTGAAACATGCACTGGAATAGAAACGGCAACTTAGCGCTACAGAACAAGCTTGTACAACCATTTATATTTAAAAAGGGTAGAATTTTAAGACTTCATCCTTGTACTTGGAAAGAATATTTCGAATAAAATCAAGCAAACCATTGTTTTTATGGCAACTATTGAGAAAAAGTGTTCTGGAACTATAATAAATTATTGTCAGGTTATACTGAGCCAGTACTGAGCCCATTTTGAATACATCTGAAATATAAGCGTCTATTTCTTAAAAACTATCCAAGCTTCTATGATAGTGACTTTAGTTAAGATCAACATCTACATAACTTAAATCTTACCAGATGATCAGTGTTGACATAGTTGTTGATATACAGAATGTTCGCCCACCAAGACGTCATGCATCGCTCCTGCTCCAGTTGCATCCTGTCTTCCCACAGAGGCCCCTCTCCGATTTTCGGCAGCCACGTCATGTAGAACAGAATCACCACGATATACGCGGGAGTTACTCTAGGAAAAATAAGTTGAACTCTTTTATTTAAGGGAGTTTTCAGAAAATAGTGTACCCAATTAGCGTGAGTTGTTAAGAAAAGTTAATCACTGTCAGTTTTGTGACTATAATTAAGAATTAATATTCAACAAAAACTTTGTTTTGGTGTTCATTTCATAAACCATAATTGTAATACCACATTGTAATATCGCACAATGTAAAAAAGGCAAAAAGAATATTCCCATAAAGATTTCATGCTTAATAAAATTGTCTTCATAAAACAGACAGCGATTAACTTTTATTAACTAGGTTCACTCTATCATCAGAAAAGTCCCCATCAAAGCAGATTTTCTCATTAGATGTTTGCTATGCTAATGGTAGTAATACTTCTTTTCCACATATTTGACTTGAAGTTGTTGAAGTATCGAAAGGAAATAAATACTCTAACAAGTTAATAATATGGGTTTATAAAACCCCCCTGGGGCTGTAGTAACCCGTCTTTACAGTAGGTATTGTAAGTTGATTAAAACAGTTTTGTTTTGATGTTTTAATGTGTCAATATAATCAACTTCTTTTCATTTCCATTTGGTTATAATTACGGCTCGATTCGGACAATGTTTATAAGAAGTCACAGCGGTACGATACCGATCTGTCAGTATCAACAGTGAGTATAGTGACGTTTGTTTTTTGGTTGAAGAAATGTCAGTTTTGACACTGACAGATCGGTATCGTACCGCTGAGACTTCTTCTAAGCATTGTTCGAATCGGGCCGTTAAGTAATCAGTGTCTATCCATTAAACTAGATACATACAATATAATATTAGGTATACAATTTAATAAGCTCTTTTTTTTATAAAAGGCAGATAATGTTATTTTTTTTTCCTTTTTCTATTGTGGGTAGGGATTGCAATCTGGTCCGGCGGATCCGGTAATCCGGCCGGATCCGGTACTTTTTAGGCGCTACCGGATCCGGTTAAAATCACCGGATCTGGAAAATAAGAACAAAACTCGACGACGGATAAAAGGTTTCCTTTTCTTTCATGTTGGTGGCACGATACGACGATTACATAAATAAATACAGTAGTTAATAGAAGGAAAAAATAAAGAATGGATATGACACACTTGAGAGAGAAGGTTAATGTTATGTCCTAATGTTGCATGATAGGTTGATAGGAGATCAAAACTAAACAAAAAGGATTAAATCGGCGGTACTCCACTGAGGTACGCGTCATACTCGTGAACGGGTGCTGTTTGTGGAGACCGGTCTGTTTAAGCTTCATTTGACCTATGTAACTTTACTTTTGAGTGGCATTAACGTGAGGCACTTCATTCGGTTCTTGTCTGTTTGTCTGATTTAATATCTTGTCTTTTTATTAATTATATAACAATTCAAGTCTTAGAGACCCTTTACATCTCTGGATAATTTGATGATCTTTTTTATTATTATATACATTTTATCTCTGACACCTAGAGACTTTTACATCTCTAAACAATGTTAGTACTTCTGTTGTTTGTATATTTATTATTAGCTTTTTTTGTGTAATTTGACATTTATATTTATGTAATTGTTTTTTTTTGTAATTTTGGGTTAATTTTATTGTTTGTAAAAATTGACATGTAAAAGTGCCCCTGTGGCCTATTTGCTGAATAAATGTTTGATGTTTGATGATGTTTGATGGGCCACATGGGAATTTTTTATTTGATCCATGTAACTTTTCTTCGGCATTCCCTTTCTGCGGTGGCTCTGAATCCTACACTGTTATTTTTTCGCATGAGATCGTTCAATATACTTATTTGTAAAATAAAAGTTGCAAATTTTAAAATCATATAGTCTATAAAACTACTTTATCTGATAAAAAATGCCAGCAAGACAATATTGGAGCGCATTTCATATAATTTTGGCTAAAGGTAAAATATTTTCTTTTGTTACTAGAATGGATGTCAGCGTTACGAATAATTCAATCAAAGAACAGTTACGAAAATATGTCCTTTCAAGGAATTCCAGTTCTCACCCTAATATCCCATCATTACGATTTGGAAACTAATCAAATTTAAGTAACAACAAAGATAGATATAACTCCGTAATAGATGGATACAGTCTAAGGAAAAAACGTGCCTCGAAAATCACGAAAATTTGATTCTCGATCAGATGGCGCCACTAGTTTTGGCCTACTCTCGTATAGAGGGAGTTGACTGTTTCGTTTGTTATTTATAATTTTAACGCATACCAGTGAAAGAACATGGGTCAAAATCATATAAAAATAATTAAAGCAAATAAAAAAACATTTATCCATATTTAAATACATTTTAACGTATTTTTATAAATATTCATTTTTAGTTTTAAAGTATGTCGATAGATGGCAGTGAATTTAAAGTGGTTACAAAATTTACTATGACAGTACCGCTCTATCTTATTATATCCTCATTGGTAACAATTAACGTTTGGGCACTTGTGAATGGTTAAATATTATAAATGACTTAAATCTCAAACTCTGTTTTCAAAGTGGGATTGACATTGTATTGTAACACTTTTTACTACTAAGTTTTATATTATTGTTAAAAAGCTATACATATTAACTTCAAATTATTGATTTAAAAAAATATGTTTCTGACATTACGCAAAAAAAACTATAAAAAATATGTCATTTAATTAACTATAATATCCTTATACCAATCCGCATCGGACCCGGTTGAAATCCCGGTAGGTATTGCAAACCGGATTGAAAATCAGTCCGGTTTGCAATCCCTACCTACCACGAATACCGAAGTTCGCAAATTTCGGGCGCGGGCGGGGGTGATTGCGCCTAGCACCAGTCGTTTCGTTCGCGAATCGAGTCACTTTTGGTGCGGCAGCTATAGTATTTTTCAAACAGCATGGGTATGGTGACCGATGTAGTTTCCATATAATTTATAATATAACCTTAAACCGCAAAATCTCGCAAAGTACCCATACTGTTTGAAAAATACTATAGCCCGGTGGAACTTTACGCGCGAAATTTTCAATTTACTATAAGATATTCATTTAAATTGTATGGTGTACAGGGCCATTATATTATAATCTGTATGAAATTATCAATGTAAAAAACGTATTTAGTTTGTTAATGATTAAATACTGTATCCGTGTGTGTACTTTAGCTTTGTAAATACAACATTATATGTGATCTATTTTTGAAGTTGATAAGGGGTATAGTAAGTTATCCTTAAAAGATAGACATTTATATTACCATCGCGGACTTTTTTGTAGACCAATAAAAGAGAGACAATCCCACGATACATTGTGTTGTTATATCTCAAACGGATTATTAGGCAGCATTTTTGTCAGCTCCTAGACAACGTGATATTTTCCGACATCATTAACAAACATCGTCATATTTCAACAAATTTACACAAAACCTTAACAAATTATACACCTAAACCTTCCTCAAGAATCACTATCGATAGGTGAAAACCGCATAAAAATGCGTTCAGTAGTTTTTGAGTTTATCGCGAACATACAAACACGCAAACAGACAGACGTAGCGGGGCTTTGTTTTATAAGGTGCAGTGATGTTGTGTAGGTATGTAGGTACCGTGGTCGAGCTTATTTGTTGCCCACTAAATATAACTACAAAATTTACGATGGGGAATTAAAAAAAGTGACTGTGACAAGGACAAACAATAATAGAAAGATACATAAGACCAATGAGGATATAATAAGATAGAGCGGTACTGTCATAGTAAATTTTGTAACCACTGTAAATTCACTGCCATCTATCGACATACTTTAAAACTAAAAATGAAGATTTAAAAAAATACGTTAAAATACTTAAAATGTATTTAAATATGGATAAATTATTTTTTTATTTGCATTAATTATTTTTATATGATTTTGACCCATGTACTTTCACTGGTATGCGTTAAAATTATAAATAACAAACGAAACAGTCAACGCCCTCTATACGAGTGTAGGCCAAAACTAGTGGCGCCATCTGATCGAGAGTCAAATTTTCGTGATTTTCGAGGCACGTTTTTTCCTTAGACTGTATCCATCTATTACGGAGTTATATCTATCTTTGATAAGACTATCCCGTTAGGTCATTCCCGCCCCTCATGCCTTATCTAGGTATACTATTTTCATGCCTAATAAATATAACTGGTAACATATTAAATATATCTAGAAGTCCAACTAGGTAGAGCTAAGAAGGAAAAAGTAAAATCTCAAAGAAAGTACCTAATGGTAATATTCAAGCCCCTACTTTAATTGGTTCTCAGCTTGTGCACTAAACTCGTAAATGGAACAACATTCAGGATAACTATGTACTACTAGTTAATTGGCCGCGTGAGCGACATCAAAGGCTGCGAGCACGTGCCTGTGAGGATTCGCCACAAAGGACTCCCATTGTTTATATAGGCGCTCTACGTCAAACACATGTTGACACTTTTGCACCTTATTCACTTGAAATAAGGAGAAATTTGTTTACATTTATTTGACGTGGACCTCACCTAATTTACCGAACTATAATTCTGAATCATGTTTTTGGTATTATGGTTACGTTTGTTGTGCGTTGAATAACTAGCGCTTGTAATCACGCCCTTTGTACTTTCTATTGTAAAATGCTTCAATTGCCTGCAGTTGAAACAACAGCTCAAAAACACCACGTTCAGTATCGGCCAATTATTTCAACGACAAAGCAAAGGTTACCTAACATCATGCTGACTTCTGAGAGACTTTCTAGACGCCGTACACAAAGAAAAAAGTCTGACATGCAAATATAAAAAAATCTACTACTGAAACTAGGTTACTTACAAAGGTCATTCAAAATTTTCAAAACCATTCTTAGATCTCAAAAAAGTAGTCATTTGTTAAAGTTCTTACCTAATGTACCGGAAGACCAATATCGGTATGACGTTGAGCCTGCCCTTCCTCTTGTCTAGTTCGATCAGCAGGAGCCGGCAGAACAGGAACGCGCTCAGGAACAGGAAAGTGTCCACTAGCAGGGAATTGTTTAACATGAACGCGTCCGCTGGGTGACGCACCAACTGAAAGTAAAATTGGTGTTATAAATCACTGCAATAGGAATTTGATGTAAGTATTAAGTTAAGGCCGTTCCCTGAGCCAGAAGGCGAAAAATCTTCTTATATGATCATATTTTTCTAAGAGACGTTGATATTCGTAGACGTGGGAAAAATATATGTAGTTCTTGATTATATTATTATCTTTAATAACACAGCTTCCGATACACGAATCTCTCTCACACACACACACTTCTACACTAGATACACTTCGCTCGATACAATTTATTCCCAAAGTAACCTCTAACTCGGACTTTTAATCAAACTGTACACGGTTATTTATTATGTGACACTACAAACAAAAAAAAGAAGAAAAAACAATCTCAACTTAAATAGTAATTTGACAGCTTTCGAATTTCGATATTGTAAGGCGTTTAAAAAAAATCAACAAAATTCGATCAAAATTGACACTTGGCGCGCATAGTCTTTCCCTTTCTTTCTTGCTAAATGTGACAGTGATAGCGGCAAACCGATGAAACGGCCTTAACATGACATCGTCGTAATTTTAAACTAACACGGGACTTAATCGCGTAAAAACTGCAAGCTGCTGCTGCGTGTTGTGTGTAGGCAAAGTGACAACCCTAGCGTACAAGTTATTTATCAAGATCAATAGTGCGGGTAGTTCGCAAAACCCGCTCAGCAAGAAGATGTTGATACAATTCGCGATTAAGTCCCGTGTTTGTTTAAAATTATGAGTGAAAAATCGTGTACATCGTCGCATTAAACAATTCATTTATGGTATGGTATGGTAGCGCGCACTTTTGGCCTAATCTTACGTGCACTTCAAAATAAATTTCCACGAATTATTTGCCAACTAGTTACGACTGGTTAGCAGCTAAATAACTAATCGGGGTCAATGGCCCCGTCCAAGGCGTAGACTGTAGGTAAGTTAGGTACCTACATGTACTTTACGTACATAAGTGCCTCAATGTTGTCGTAAGAGCCTAATGTAATATTATACAATTTACGGTCCACAAGGGTACGTATTAAGTACACTTAACTTAATATTCGTGGCTCGTGTCATATTTAAATTCAATTATTTTATTGTTATATTTATGCCGAAAAACCGAAACAGATAAATTCATCAAGTTGAAGTCGCGCCGCGAGGGTTCCATGCCATTACACAATATTCATAAAGGTCCGGCTGATGTTTAACCAGTTTTTATTATTTGTTGCCAAGCTAACAGGCCAATTCGGACGAGCACTGAAATCAAACCGATATTAGAATGATAGTGGAACCATATCAACGGCTATCTTACCCGGTCCCATGCCTCAGCATCCATCACTGGTCCACTGGCGATAAACAAACACGCATGCCCAGCTATTATGAACACCATGGCCAGAGTCTTGATGCCCGTCACGCACTCCAAGCCCAACGTGTGGTTCTGCTTGCACGATATCAGCTTTTTCACATTGTGGATGACGGAGAAGGAGACGACCAAATTGTGGAGTACCGACGTCTTGTTGACACCCCATTTTATCTTGTAAAACTCGTAGATTGTGCTGAAGAGCAAGATGACTGCGAAGAATAGGATCACTGCCCTGTAAATACAAATTAAATTTTCAGTTTGCCACAGGTAACAACACGCACTTGAATCTGGAGCAGTAATACTGGGAAATACGATTTAGTGAGACCGGCCATAATGCTAACTCTAAGCCTGTCTATTTTTAACGATACTGTGATGCCGGCTTACCATCAGGCGTGACATTATAAAATATATTTTTTAATAAAGGACCTACAATTTCGACCTGGTTTTATGGTAACCACGAAAATACCTACTGCTAGGTATTTTCGTGGTATTATGGTAATGACTATTTTTGAATACGTCTGCTTATGTATCTTGTGCGCCTAAAAAAATGTGTCTACCTCCCATTTGCATTAAAATGTAATTGATATTTAATTACGTCAATGGTATATTGTTTTATGTTTTGTAGGTATGACTGACAACTCAATGGATTGTGTTAAGGACATAATTTAACGTAGGTACTCATAATCAATTCAAAGTGGATCACTTTGTATGGAAAGTTCCCTACAAAAGTCCTGTTTTAATGGTATACAGAACGATAACGATGATCGTGCTTTCACTCAATTTTATAGTAACAACGAGAAAAATGATTATTGCTACCATACTAAGATACTCACAAAAAGCCGACGTCCAAAGACGTGACGGTCAACGGTGTTCGAGAGTAGCAGTCTCTCTCGGTGACTTGAACACTGGTCCTGTTTCCGACCGTATGAGAGAGGACGCTGGACACGAAGCTATTAACGGATTTGGCGCTGCAGGCGCTGGGCACGCACACCGCCCAGCGGAGAGTCTCTCCACGGCCGGTTCGAACCTAGGAAACATAGCAGTGTTAACTAATGTGCCAGACGGTAATATTATTTTTCACCTCAGCAGCTCGAACAAGCCTACTTTCGTCACTCCCTGGAGTGAGGAAAGTTCGACTTTCCTCACTCCAGGGAGTGAAACAATGAAGCTTTTTAATTTAGTGAAGGCCATGAACTTCATACTTTTATAACATTTTTTTTATGGTATGGTACGGTACAGTACGGTCCGGTCTCGTATCGTATCGTACATATTATAATACTTTTTTTTCTGTTTATTCTGTGTAATTCGAAATACATTTTAACCTTTAATATGTTCTCACTACTGAGGTGAAAAATTATGTGTGCAACACGAGAGCAAAGTTATTTTACATCTCGTGTTTTTGAGTCCCTCGCTACGCTCAAGATTCTACCTTAGAATCACTCGCTTCGCTCGTGATTCAATTATAGAATCTTTCGCTTTCTCGGCACTCAAAATAAACACTCGCAAGAAAAACCAACTTTCCTCTCTTGTTGCACAAATAACTATTTACTTGGCAAATTTATGGCATGAAATTATCTATCATGTCACCCACGTCCAGTTTTGTTTTAGGACTGCGATTGAAGGCAGATAGATTGGGATTATCTATCGATAATGAAATTGAATAGCGGTTATGTAGTTAGCCAAACCCACATATTATTAGGTATTATACAAATCTTTGGATTTCTTATGTTACACCTTATATTGACTTTGTCTTAGAATAACTTTTGTCAATAAAAATGCTAGGTGTAGACATCTTAGCGCCTCTTGCACCATCCCACTAACCCGGGGTTAACCGGTTAAACCAGGAGTCACCATAGTTACCAATACAATTTTACATTGGGTTAACGGGTTAACCCCGGGTTAGTGGGATGGTGCAAGTGGCGCTTTATGTAATTTAGTAAACTATGTACCTACTCCGCCTTTACAGCGCTCACACAAAAATACTTGTAGATACGTACGTACCTTATTAGTACTTACCGACAATTGTAATAATAAAACTGACCAAATATATAATAGACGAAAGAGACTTTTAGACGCGTAGTGCTGATGCATGTCACCCCGCTCGGGATGTTCAAAAGTATATTTTAATAGAATTATAATGTTAGTGTTTTTGTGTATCAACTGCTGTCTGAATACCTGCTTGACCTTCACAAAAAGCTTATTCCTATATAACTTTGGAATTCCGTTAGGTATAAATACTATAATATTCCGTAATTAATGTCTGTAAATCTTTGTTTTGTTAAAATGCTGTTGAAATTCGTTAGGCGATACACTATAAGTAGCCAACTAACGGGATAAAGCAAATTTTTTTTATTTTTTTTTTATTGATAATAACATGGAAAATACAATATGTGTACCTTAACACTAATAACTATGTTTTATTTTAAACTACCAACTCGTAAAAATACAGTGGCTAGTGGCGCTGTATACATTATGGATAAGTACTTACTACTATTGTTTTATGGAGTTATCGAATTTATCTAACAATATTTCTTTCAATTTTTCTTTTAAGGTTCCTATTTTTAATTTGGGGTTACCTAGTAATATTGGATTTTCATTGTACATTTTGGGGATTAAGTATTCTTGGGTTCTCCGTCCATAATAGTTTTTGGCTACAGGTTGATTTAATTTGACCATCTTAGAAGATCGAGTTACATGTTTATTTTTCCTTTGTACTTTAAAATCATCAAATGGAGAGAGGCTTTTGGAGAAAGAGCTTTTTCCATTAAAACTTTTCGGAACTATAATATGAATAATGTAATTATTGCCGTTATACTATCTTACGTATTTTTTGCATGTAATATTGCCACCCTCTCACTGCAAAAAAAAAAACAAATAAACTCAACTCCATATTACAAATTCCCACCTATAATACAAAACTCGTCACTGATAACGATATCGTCATCAATAATTAGATACTACTGATAACTACACCAGGGGGGCCTAACCAAGATGCCAATTGTTTGCTCTACGACATCGAAACGCTTTGTATCTCTATTACTCTTACATATTATCAATATCTGGGAGACCAAGCTTTGCTCGGAAAACATATTTAAACTCAAAAATGTGCGTTTTCCCAAAGACCTTGCTAGATCGATTATTCGCCACCGAAAACCCCAATATAGCAAATTTAATCGAAATCTTTAGAGCCGTTTTCGAGATCCCCGAAATATAGAAGAATTGCTCGTTTAAATGTATAAGATTTCGATGTTGTAGCGCAAACATTCGTTCGCGTTGCGCGTTGCGTTGCGTTGTCGTGGCATCTTGGCTAGGCCCCCTGGTGTAATAATTCGCAAAGTAACGACTGTTACAATATATTTAATAAGGATGCCATACCTTTTTCGCTTTGTGCTTCTTCGGCCACTTGATGGTCGCCAAACAGTATTGCCCCTCGACGGTGATACCGCCATCTGTGGAGTCGTCGATGGCGACGCACTCGTCGAAGTTGCCCAGGTGGTAGGACGAGCCGAACAGCAGGCCTTGAGGGGACTTTGCCGACGCGTCGAACACTGAAGAATTGGAGATAATATAATAAATTGTTCATAAGTTTCTGTGTATAATGCAATCATTAGTACAGCGGAGTTCTGATTTCATAATTCAAAGTTAAAGTTTAGGTTTAAGTTTTGATGTTATTATGTGAGTGACATGAGTCGCAGTGCATCTTGCGCGCCGCACCAATATACGAGCGAGATGCCCGATAACACGGCTCATACCTATTGCATGCGCGAGCAATGTGGAGTGTGGGGGAGTTCAAATTGGAATCGGGCATGCCATTAACCTAATGCATTTAATGGCACTAATTTAATTGCGTATGTTCTGTCCCTCACGGTCGCATGGGTGCACATCTATATAAATACTAGGTGTATGGTCAAGGTACTTCAGTGTATGGTGGCGCCGCCTATTTACTGTTTTTTATGGTCACTTTTTGATACATGAAGATTCATTTCCTTACCTCTACCTTCCATACGTCCATACATAGTTCACTTCTTTGTCACAGATGACATTTAAAATAAGGTTGGCATCAATGTATTTCATACAATATTTTTTAAGTGGTGGTAGTGGTGGTTATTACACGAAGTATCGAGAAGTGCCAAAAATATCCTGCTTGTATGCGAAAAAGCGTTTTTGGGGAATAAACTAAAGACTTGTCTTGACAATTATTTGAGCGATGTCCGATTTATAGGTGAAATCCCACAATGTGCAATCGCATCATATCAATATCAAAACCTTAACAGATTTTAAAATCAGAAACACCGCTCCTAACAGTTAGTACAGTTAGCAAATATACTAGCTTAAGAGTTAAGACCACTACATACAAATACTTACGTATGTAAAAAAAAATATTGACCATACCTACCTACCTACCTACTCCCTCTGCAAAAATAATTTCTAATTTTACTCCAAATGTTATAAATGAGCACGAAAATATTTACAAAATTCGTAGGCGAGCTATTTCTTGTTCAGTATTTTTAAATTGTAAATTCCGGATTTCTTTAAAAATATTAAGGTGTCTATAGTTTATCACCGCTGAGTTGGTAACAGGTGCATGTCGAGTTTGAATTCATGCTACTTTTGTTTAGTAAATATTAATTAAAAGAGGGGAATATCATTTTCTCGCAGCATATCAGCATGCACACGTCATGCTATCTGGCAATTGCGTTTTAGCACGAGATATACCTATTACCTATGCTGGAATTCGGTAGGAGGTGCAGGTGAAATGCTCTACGGCAACCCCAACGGTATATTAAATCACATTTACAATCGGGTCTATCGCGAATTTATTTTGTTACCTTTATTTACCGACGTTTCGACACAGGTTTCACTGGTCGTGGTCGCGGTCAACTGATGTCCCAGCAAAATGTCAAAACAGAGATTTGTGTGACTACCCGACGAAAAGTGTATTTAAAGTCAGTCTGTTTTGACATTTTGCTGGGACATCAGTTGACCGCGACCGCGACAAGTGAAACCTGTGTCGAAACGTCGGTAAATAAAAGTAAAAAAATAAATTTGCGATAGACCCGATTGTAAATGTGATTTAATATTGGGTTCAAAACGCGAAAGTTTTAAATGTTATAAACCCCAACGGTGCCCTAAAAGAGGTACCATTTTTTTCCATTAAGTACTAATTTTGTACTAAATCCTCATATAATAAAAACTGCCAAAACGCAATGGGTAGCCAGAGAGCATGGCGAATAATAGATACCCGTTCGAACTTAAAACTCACGTCTTACAAAATCTCTTCTTAGTCAGTCAACTCTTGATATTTGATAACAACCAACTGAATTCCATTACATAGGTACTTATCTCAGATTAAGACGGAATATTTAACATTCCCGGTTGCCTGGGAGGTTTTGGGATTAAGTATACTGAGCACCTTTTACTATGGGAACAACCCCGAAATCGCAAAAAAAATTGGCTGTTTCATACATTTTGGCTGGTCCGTTTTCTATGGGAGAGTAAAATTTTTTTTCATGGTTTCGTGGGTGGTCCCATAGAAAAAGTTGCTCAGTATAATCCCAAAACCTCCCTGGCAACGGGAATGTACTTATTTTTTAGCCACGCTGTATAAATAACGCACTTATATATAAAAAATATCACACAAGATGACGTTTGATATTTGAAATTGACGTAAATTCCGTATTAGTTCTGTACACATCGAATTCGTGACAAACACTTGAAAATTACGTCTCTTAATGTATAATCGATATTTATTTTGTTACTAGAATAATATTGCCTGTACCCATCAAAAGTTTAAAACTCGTTCATTCTATCGGTGGCCTTTTTTAAATATTGCCTAAAGCTTTATGCGAATGTTGTTTGCAGCAGGTTAGTGTTTTCTTTTTGTACCTACCTAGCGTTACAGCCAAGTGACATCACCAGCCTCAACAATGAAATAACGACTAACCTTTAAGAGCCACACGAACCCGCCGCCAAAAAGCAGCTCCCATACAATCAAACTTACGCTCTCATTTTAAAATGCCATGCTTAACTAAACTACATGAAACTTGGCACTAACAGTTATAACATAATATAAATATCAGGCCAATTCGAACGTACACTGTCATCAGAATGATATCTAAATGATGTCATTTAGTTATTGTGCGTCTCACTAGCGCCAATACATTATTTAGATACAATTCTTATGTCAGTGTACGTTCGAATTGGCCTGATAGTCTGGTACTAGTTTTCGTTCTACGGTAGAGCGCGTCGAAGTTTTGTAGTATGTTACTACATTTACTGACTGTATAGATTAATTACCCAAAATTTTTGTTCCCTAATAGCTTTTGTTCCATTCGCGTTTTTCCCCATTCTGCTTTTTAACCAAACGTTTATTTTTTCAGTAGTTAATTTAATCACACGCGTATGTCCCAGTCGCTTTTTACCCCTGGCGATTATCCTGACCGCGCGCTGCTGGAGACGGAATACCCTTTCCCACTCGGCACAGCGTCCCCATAGCTCCGCACCGTACTGGATCAGCGAGTGCGCAGTGGCAAAATAGCACGAGCGAGCGACCTTATCCGACACTAACCTAGTTAGGTACTCGTCCTAATGCAAAGCACGCACGGCCGATTCTTCCGCTGAGTCTGTTAATATGATGGTCCCACTTTAAACAGATGTGAATTTCGAACTAGGAATCCGGTGCTACTTAATTGGTCTAGATCAGTCCCATTTATAGAAACAGCAAGCGGCGGCCTCGTGCTGCGACCTGATAGATTGAAGACCAGGTAGTGGGTCTTCTTAAGGTTTAGCGCTGGACCATTGGCATTAAACCACACAAACAATGAGAACGTAACTTCGATTGCGTACAGCGGCGGCTAGGATCGTATGACTTAATGTCACGAATGTAATACATACATATTAAAAGTATAACTCTGCCTGCACTGCCACACTACGCATAAAAACCACAAGTGAAATTGGTAAATTATTAAATAAGGTAATTCAAATAGGCACGTCAATAATCAACATTAATAATTGAACCAAAGTTGTTGTATAGGACTATAGTTAGCGGCCTGAGTTTACGGAACCTAGTTTTTATAAACTGCTGCAAATTTGTTTGATAATCAAATACTTGCCTACAAGTGCTGTTTAAGTATTATAGTGTTGGACTACGTTCGAGTGCTCTCGACTCCAATCCACACCGAATAGGCGTCATAACATAAATAAATAAATTAAATAAATAAATATTAGGGGACATCTTACACCAGGGTTTCTTAAACTTTTTGCAGTCACTGACCATTTTCACAATTTAAACAATTCCACGCACCCCGGTCAAAAAAATATTTTAGAAAATTAAAAACCCTTATTTATATTTTAAAATTTACTTTGGTACCTACTTTTAAATGAAGTGTTTTTTATTCATTATTACAAACTACTACTACTATACAGACTATACAGAGGTGTCGGTTACGGTAACAGTGTCGCGAGTTCAATGGTTTTTGCCCAATTTAAAAAACCCGAGAACTCGAGAACAGGAGAACCCGAGAACCGTGAACACAAGAACCTGAGAACACAAGAACACGAGAACACAATAATACAAGAGTGAGTTGCGAGTAGCCAACCGTTGGGAATTGGACGGAATCGTGACGTCCGTGATGTTCGAAAACAAAAAGTCGTATGTAACTGTAAACTTTCTATTATGAATATTATGATATGAATATTTGCCATTCACCGTAGAATTTGAGTAGCGAATGTTCTTTGACATTTAGAATATCGAATATTCCCGATAAACGTAAAGAATAATGACAAATGACTATGAACTCTAAGTTGTTGTTTTTTTTCCATCTCAAAAAATGCCCAACGCAACGCGCCTAAGAATAAAGTAGATACTTATTTTTAAAATTGTGGAAAAATCAAACTTAGAAGTCAACGAAGCGCAATCAAACACTGCTTATTCCAAATATTGACACTAGTAAGGGACAGAAGATCAAACAATTTTTATTATTATAAATTATTTTTCAGTTGATGTACGTTTATACGTCATATTTAATTAAATAACGCAAAATTTTAAAACCTACTCGTAGATTGACCGTTTTCTGTTTGCCTAAAAGCAAACAATTTGTTAAGAAATCTTTTTTTTTAATTCTAAACTTATTTTCAGTTGATGTAGCTACCTTTATGCGTATATAAACGCAAAATTAAAAAACCCATGGCCGATTTTCCGTTGGCCTAAAAGCAACCTAAAAGTAAACAATTTTTCAAGAAATAATGCCTTACAACCTAGCAAGGGCAGCGGGAAAATAAATATATGTATATATCTGTACGATTTCAGACTTCATTTGATGGCGTTAAGTACTCGTACCATGAGTCACTCTGACAGTGTCAAAACTGACATATACGCTAACGTCTACGTAATTTACTTTCTATACATCTCGCTCGCGCTAACATGCAAGTACGAGCGAGATGCAAGCGTAGCGTTTATGTCAGTGCCAAACTGGTCGTAGCCAACTAGCCACACCGTTCATGTAAAAATTGTTTGTTTTTAACGGTACAGCACTTAAGTTTTAATATCTATTCTTGTACTTTCATAGATCATGAAATCATAAAGTATTAGCTAGACAGGTATGGAAGCCATGGTCAGACAAATTAATTAAATGATATATTATACTTATCGAGTCCCATAAAAATAATCGTAAGGTAGAAGATATACGATCCAATTAAATATATTATGTTTTGTATTTCTCGCAAAAAGTTGAAATTCCTAAGCCTTATTTTAAGTTCTTGCGGGCCTAAATATTTCGCCTTAAAAATATCTTAATTCACCCTATATTCTGCGCTTTTGTCTGTATCTTTTTAATTTCTTATATGCCCCTATACATATATCATTGTGCTCAGACAAAAAGAATAAGTCAGACTCAATGTTACGGAAACCATTACGTCACGTCAATGAGGACCGCAAGGACATTCCTTTGTTTAAAACAAAGAGCATTGATGGATGATCGGGAAAGTTCCCTGGTCATATATCCAATGAGAAATTCCCATTAGACGGCGGTCATTTTACTAGTTATATGCTCCTCGGATACGAGGTAATTTACCAGTACCTATATAATATGTGTTCATTAAAGTGATTGGAATGTTTAGATTACACGTACATATGTCATCCATCAAGGACGACTGCTTTGCAAGTTTGCAGTACCAACTTCAAGAGAAGGAGGCTAACGTTTATTCTTTTTTTTGATATAAAAGTGTAATTTGATATTTTCGATTTCATAGAATAGATGAAATGAATAGAACAGTGAGGAATAATTATAAACTATAGAAGTCCTGTAAAAGGTTTTAAGAGGCACAGGGCCGATTTTAAAAAGTAAAAAAGAAAAGCGTTAAACTCTGCCGGAAATTGACCCCAGTTAATTCTAATCACAAATCCGAGTTAGTTTTTATTTATGGTAATTAAGAGTGGGCACTGGTTTTAATGGACACAATCAAAGAAAAATACAACAAGTTTGTGTTTTTTTTTTGAGTAGCTACATAAATCTCTCTTGCGGCGCGATGCATAGGGAGTAATGTCACGTGATGTCAAGTTTAGTATCAAATCAATAATAGAATATACTCTAAAAGCAATGAGGGACTAAAGCCCATGGACAAAACGTAGTAGTTATTAATTCTAGGAACGCATAGTTTGCCTGAAGTCACAGCCTTTGTGATGTAAGTGTGATTAACTGGTGTTAATGCATCCTCTAAGCTAAGCTCCTGCCGGCCATGGTTATTGATCGCAAGTAGGTATTTATGTTTTAAACTGACAGGTAAGATATTGCAAATTTTGAATAGAAGTCTGTAGTTACCTTTACATTTGAGTTTAGTTTTATGGTTAACAAGTAATTTTAAAAATCTGATCTGCATATATTCTAATTTATCAATATTGGTCTTAGTTGTGAGTCCATAGCTTGGTCTAAAAAAATCTACGAGTACCATTCAAATATAAATCTCAAAGTTACGATTATTTTTATTCGCCTAAACGCCCTAAACAAAGTACTTATATACCCACAAGTATTATACTGTTGTTATCGTTTTGAGCATATTACTTCAACTACGCTGTCTTGCGCACTTTAAGCCACATTAGTAGTCCCCGCTTGCTCGGCCTTGGCGCCCGTGTCGCGAATGCCTAAGCAGACATTCGGGAGCTGAGGGTCTACCGCGAACCACGTTCGACTTGTTACCTCTCTGTCGCAATTGTAAATTCGTACGTAAGTGTAACAGGGAGGCAACACGTCGTACGTGGTTCGCGGTAGGGCCTCTGCAACAAACATGGCTACTGGCAACCGCTCGAACCGTGAATTCAAATCGTACCCGCTCGCAGGCGCCGCGTGGTAATGACCCAAATTGTGTAATTTTACACACTTTATTGAAATCCTAGCTCTATATTAAAACAATATTAATATTTTGAAGAACCGCCCTGAATGACCCAAAAAATGGAAACATGATAGGTACTTGACAATCTTGACATGAAAACGTAGCTCCACATGACCTCACGCAAACATCAAAGACTCCCACTTGATAGTTTCAGACGTCTTATCTTATAATATAAGTACAGTTCTGTTGTTCGTTCACAAAGGATATAAATCGGATCTGACTGAAGCAGACATTTAATATAACTTTTCGTAATCTGATTGGCTGACACATGTATAACATTGGGATTCGTTGCGCCTTGAAACCATAGAATTCCTATGCTGATGCATAGGTACTCTATTAAATAACTATAGGTACATAGGTACATACATATTTTCACAAATACCTTTATATAATAAAATAAATAAATAAAATCATTTAATCCAGATAACATTGATCCATAATTAAAACATACAAAACATTTGCAATAAAAATTAAAAATAAATAAGATTAAGTATAAAAGATAGATCCATTAAAATTAAATCGACTAAGCATTTGATAATTGAATGATAAAATATAAAAGATCTTGACAATTAATTGATGGGTAATAATAAAATTAATTGATTATTAAAAAATAAAAATAAATAAATTATAAAATTGAAATTAAGATATATTATGCACAGTCAAATTTAGTTAAAATGTCAAAACTTAAAACTAAAAAAATCAATGAGATAGGTATATAATATAAGGATCCATGACTAGACATTAAAACTAAAATAACTGGGCATTTGATAAATGATAAAAAATAAAATTAATAATTATAATTATAAAATCTACGTTAAAATTAAAATTAAAAAAATAAAGTTAAACGCTCTAAAGGTATGCGCAGTCAAGTTTAGTTAGAATGTCAGGACAAAATTATTCTTAAAACTATTCTTAAGTTAGGATAATGTGGGAACATGGAGACTATCCCAGTGCCTTGCTATTGGGCAATCTACCTATAGCCTATTAGCTACCAGACTTAGGATGACGTTGGAGCTCTCACGTATGCTTTAATTAATTAATATAACCGGGTTTCAGACATTTGACCGGCAAGATGATAGAAAAACCTTTCGATAAAGATGAAAAAAAAAATACTGACTAACGAATAAACAAAAAACCGGCCAAGTGCGAGTCGGACTCGCGCACGAAGGGTTCCGTACCATTACGCAAAAACGGCAAAAAAATCACGTTTGTTGTATGGGAGCCCCACTTAAATATTTATTTTATTCTGTTTTTAGTATTTGTTGTTATAGCGGCAACATAAATACATCATCATTGAAAATTTTAACTGTCTAGCTATCACGGTTCATGAGATAAAGCCTGGTGACAGACGGACGGGCGGACAGCGAATTCTTAGTAATTGGTTCCCGGTTACTCCCTTTGGGTACGGAACCCTAAAAATATACATAATTACAATACACTTTTTGTCTCTCCTTAGCTCAAAGTGTTTAGATATCAAGAACTATCAGGGGGCGTATTCAAATTCTAAAAGGCTTATTATTATTCGAGCAACTAAAACATTAAACTTGCATTGGGCACATAATAATACAATTTGGCTGTGATGTGTATTAATATTTTAGCCCCAAACAAATATACATAAACATCGTAATTATTAAAAATCGTCAGCAAATTAAAGCCACCAAAAAATGAATAAGGAACTTGAAATAGTCTGGCGTCTAAAATAAGAAATTGGCACCTAATATTGTAAAGCGTACGATTTTTAATATTTGTTATCATAATAGTTTTAGCACTTAAGTAATCATACTAAAGTTGAACACATCGTTTCAGGTAGTATTTAAATTGCGGAAGCAGCTGCTAAATTTAATGAATATTGGTTGATTTTTTAAAAGGTAAGGTGGGGTAAGACTATAACCAGGGTAAGACTATCACTTGACTTATTACGACCGGGATATGGACCGTGATTACCTTTGTATCGTTTTCGAGCTCCTGATATTTCTACGTTTAAGTTTAAGTATAGTCACTACTAGAGCGCTGGTGGCTTAGCGGTAAGAGCGTGCGACTTGCAATCCGGAGGTCGCAGGTTCTAACCCCGGCTCGTACCAATGAGTTTTTCGGAACTTATGCACGAAATATCATTTGATATTTACCAGTCGCTTTTCGGTGAAGGAAAACATCGTGAGGAAACCGGACTAATCCCGACAAGGCCTAGTTTCCCCTCTGAGTTGGACGGTCAGATGGCAGACGCTTTCGTGAAAACTAGTGCCTACGCCAATTCTTAGGATTAGTTGCCAAGCGGACCCCAGGCTCCCATGGAGCCGTGGCAAAATGCCGGGACAACGCGAGGAAGATGAAGTATAGTCACTACTACAGACTATCACTTGTATGGAATCCTCATACTGTTAGTCTTGCTCCGAGCAATATAAACTATGTTAGTCTTACCCCACCTTACATGGTTTGTTTATGAAAACGGGAGCCAAGTCGACCACCGCGTTATACGTATATTATTATACTTGTCAATGTTTGCACGACATATTTAATTTAAAAGTGAGTCCCACAGTAAGCACTTGTGTTATGTCGCCAGAAGAGAAAGTTAGGTTAGGTTAGAACTGAGACCCACACAAAAAGAAACTGTTGCCAGAAAAATAGGTTAGGTAAGGTTAGGTTGCTGCGGAAGAGTGCTCCAGTGTTCCTGTGGCCTCGCCTTATAGCCCTGAGGCGGTCAAGAGGGGTTTTTAGTGGGTAAACCGTGGGTCCCATGAGCCTATACGGGAGTCCCACATAACCATCCCAAGCCCGTCCCCGCGCCTGGGTGGTATGCGAAAAGCATTTTCCCCTCTATAAAAAAAAAAAAAAAAAGGTAAGGTTAGGTTAGAACTGCGACTCCCATAAAAACGAATTGTTGCCAGATATCTCGCATTTAATACATTCGTTGTTGTTGTATATAATACCTAGGCAAAGTTTAAAATGAATAATATTTCTTACATTACCTAAACGTTTTAGGTATTTTATATAGGGTAGGCTGGTCTTAGAGCACGCATCTGATAAGACTACGCTACACCAAAATCCACGAACCTGCTTAGGATACGCGCTCATTTTATGTCGTATTTTGAAGTGAATGGAAACCTCCGTTTGAAGAAGTGCTGGAAAATACAGAAGTTACGTAAGTATAAAGATTTTTCTTACAATCTTAATTATTTTTAGCATTTAGGAAGTAGTTTTGAGACAAGGCTGTCATTATTTTTTACAAATGAAGTACACAGTTAAATCTCCAAGGACGTTGCCTACCGCGTTACATGGGAGCAGTTCTGGTCAGAGTTAATAAAGGATGTCCCAAAAAGGACGCAAGATTTGAAATTGATAAAAAACACATTTTTTTTTCGTTATAATACATTTGTATATAAAATCTTGAAATACATACGTCAGGCAAATGTCCTCCTAGGCTTTGCTGGCACATACGCACTCTTTTGTCAAAAATTTCTATGACCATTTTGCATAGATGCGGCTGAATTTCTCCGATGCAGCGTCGAATTTCCTCTTTTAAAGCATGAGTGGTTGTGGGCTTTTTGGCATAGACTTTAGACTTTAAATAACCCTAAAAAGAAGTCTAAAGGCGTTAAATCGCAAGATCTAGGGGGCCAATTCTGATCACCGAATCGAGAGATCACACGACTAGGAATTTTTGAACTGTACCCGCCAAACTTTCATTACTTTTTAAATATTGTTCAATAATAAAAACGCGTTGATCTTTCGTATAATCCGCCATTTTTACAAACCCTAAACATTCAGCTGTCAAATAGTTTTTTTTTAGGGTTGCCAGCACTAAAATACAAAAATGGCGGCAAATTGAAATCTTGCGTCCATTTTGGGACACCTGTTATATGGTGTTGCCATATGCACGTTTACCATATCACTATGTGCATGAGTCCGCAGTAATGTAAGAGTGCGCGCGTATTCTTACACGCCAGTTGATGATGATGATTTATAACGGGATCTACCGTTAATAGAAGAATTTCGACAATGACAGACAGCTCATCAAGCAACTGATATTTATCCCGGGCTTATGTTCCACTTACGGAGTTTTCGCTCCAATTGTATTTATATAAACGGAACTCATCTATTGCATAAACTGTACATTTATAGCTTTGTCTTTTCAGTCTATGAAACTCGACTTTGCTAGTTTTAATATTTACAGGTACTTTTGTGTTAATGTGTAGTTGTTTTAAATACACCACAGTCAGCATTAGCAACCCTGCCCCGCGTACCATAACCGCGGTAGTTGCATTTGAAAACTCGTTTAATTAAGGAGGACAAGGTAGACCATTTCATGAGTTTTCAAACTGCTGGCGTGGCAGAATTATTATAAGCATAACCATACCTTCCCAAGGCCCACGGTCCTACATGTAGTAGGTACCTACTTTTTAAGTTCGATGAAATTTAAAATTTTTACCTCATCTATTCGGAAAAGGGCTTTATTATTATTACTCTTTACTCCTTAGACTTTATTTTTATTTTTTTATTTCTCAAATGAAAAGTGGAAAGCAGTATGGGTCACATGGTAGCAAAATTATTTTCACTGGCGTTGTCAACACTTGAATCCCTCACTACGCTCAGTATTCCATTTTAGAATTTCTCGCTTCGTTCAGGATTCAATGCAAGCCCTCGCCGTAACCATGACATTTTGCTACATTGTGACACGTTTCACTAATGTTCAATGGCAGCAGAGTGGCATCTGCTTTGCTTTGTTCTATTTTAAAACAAAATAAAATTAACCCTATTTCCTATATTATCCTCGTGAGTCTAAATGTACATTAAAATGTACATATTCATTGCAATCTAATTTGAACCTTTTGATGAAACCAATAGAGTAGCGTTTCTTTTGTTTTACAGCGTTGTAAAACAAACGAAATTCGTTCCAATTTACTTATAGAATAAAGTCCAAATTAAAAATTTAAAAACTATATGGTGGGTCTTACGAGGTTAAAGGTTTAGATTTCATTAGCAAATTTCGGACTTTTTCCTTGTATGGCTGGGCCCCAGGAGGATCAGTGCAATCTTAACACAACATTAACAACCATAAAGGTATTTCCATGGAGAATAGGTAATTACTTGCTTTAACGACAAATTTCACCGACCGTATCAGTTTTATTTACTTATTTTTCTTTTTTACATTCTAGAAAGAAGACTCAGGCAATAATGTGCTGATTTGGTAAACAATTAAAATTGATACCTAAATAGCACACGTTGTGCAGCTGATCAGTTGAGTTTTATTAAGTCTGACGCTAAATAAAGTCTACACTACAATTATGAGACACGTCCATTGTAAAGTGTACACTTATTATTTATTTAGATAACTTCTGGTTAAAACTATTATGTGAACTATTATGAAGCAGTTGTCGTTTATACCACATATTCGTGAGCTACTAATATATTACAGTCATCATTCGCTTGCCCTTGTCCCATTCATATGTCCCATGTATACTACAGTTGTACCTAGATCAACAACCGTTACGCAGACAAAAGCATTTAATAGTATTCAGACTAAATAAGACGTTGAAATATGCTTTATAGTAATACTATTAGCGCAAAAATAGTTCTTTTCTCGACCATACTACAGAAGAAAATATGGTATCATTTTATTCGATTCCTTACATAAAAAATAATAATAATATCGTATATCGTATGGCGCATAAATGCAATATTTCGCCGCTTGTTTTCCATACATCGAAACGGTTTCTAAGCAATAGCGACGTTACATCGTGACGTCACGACGTATTGCCATTTTGTTAGAAGCGTTTCGTCAGTAAAGTGCGGGTGCCAGACTTCGACCATAATTTGTGACTTGTATTCTATTGCTTATGGCAACGGGTCGCATAGACATTTGATTTTCAAAATAAACCTGATCGACTGATACCATTAATAAAAATTTGTCAAATACCCTATTATTAACGATAAGGAGTGATACTCTGCTAATTGTCACATAGACTCGTTGAATTTTAATGTATGTCTTGGGGTCCAATCCTATGTATATGTGCCTACCTGTTCTGTTGTTAAAAACGTTAGATAACTTCGATAACTCGCTAAGTATGGAAACTCGGTAGTTAGAAGGTACTTACCTAACGCACATGTTCCGTGCTTAATTACGGATAGTATTACCAAAGACCTATGTAATTCCATATAAGATGAATAAAGTCCAAGGAAATACATGCCTCGGAAATCAAGAAAAATTGATTTTAGGCTAGATGGCGTTGACGGTTTCGCTTGTTATTTAACAATTTTAACACATATCTGTAAAAGAATATGGGTCAAAATCATATAAAAATAGTAAATACAAATAAAAAAATAATTTATCTGTATTTTTGGTATTATTATACATTTTCATTTTTAGTTTTAATCGTGTGTCGATAGATGGCAGTAAATTTACTGTGACTACAAAATTTACTATGACAGTAACCGTCTAGTCTACCCTAATATATATTCTCCTTGGTATTACAATGATGTCTTAGTTGTCCGCGTTATAACGAACAGGTCAACAGGATTGTAATAATGGTGCTGCCTTTCCCCTAAAAGATAAAATGTGCCGGCATGTGATAAATGTGTCTGCAAAGACCAATTCCAAATGCAAAGCTGCACTAGGACTAAAAGAGTACCGATAAAAGTCGACGGGCCGACTAAATAAAAGTCCAAGAATGAATAAATTACCTAATGCCAATCAACTAGTTTTAGTGCCGAAAGAGCACGTAATTCTATAAATTGATAATCAGAGGTAAATAAATAGACGCTGGGTAAAAACTAAATGCTGAAAAATAAATAAAAAAACAAAGTACAAATCAGTGGCGTTGCGTGAAACCTTGCACGGCGAGAAAGCCACTGCGGTACTTTATATATGACTTGTTCCTAATAGTGAAAAACACACATACGTACATAATAACCGAGTTCGTAAAACAGACTGCCTAGCCATGGCGCCAATATCGGACAATTACCCAGACAGAGATGGGTTTTAATTAAGTATACGTATAAAAACATAAGCAAATAGGAACAATATTCGGATCAGACTTGATCTTGATTGCACCAAATTACAGTGTGCCTAGCTGAGGCAACAAAATAAAATAAAAATAGTGAATTGAGGTTGCTAGATTAACATTACAGTCGAGATACCGTATTTGAATATAATTGATGTCAATATTGTATCCAACAAGTATTATAATTATAGAACTAAATAATATGTCCAATGCAATTTATAATAATAACGGTCAAATACATAATATGTAGGTTCATCATTATACCTAATTAATATAAATCTATTTATATATACCATTGTTTGTTTAAATAACATTATACCTGTACACAAGTAAAACTACACAGCTTGTTGTGGTATGTACGGTAAACGGTAGCAGTGTGACATTCCTACCTTACTTAACATTGGACCATTTATGCATATTATAAATTGCATCATATCTAGACATATATGTACTGTATTATCAAATATGCCAAGTAAAACTAAGGCAATCAGTTGTTGTACAGGTACAAGATGTTATTGGAAAGCGACCTGTATGATATAATTTTATTGTAAACTCACGAAATAGGTATTAATTTGGTGAAAAATGTATGTAGCTGGTATGCTAATAAAAATACCTAGAAATGTGTAGCCATTATAAGGCACTATGTAGTCATACTATAGGTTAATACTTGTAAGATAAACCTCAGTTTTTATAAATTTGAATAAAAGAAAGTAGACTCAAAACTGCAAAAAAGGAGAAGGAGAAGGACTGATATTGTAAAATTAAAATAACAATAAGATAATACAATAAATGTATACAAAGACGAACTTATTCCTTTATGGGATCTCTTCCAGCTAACCGCTAAGCAATTAAGAGAGATATATTGAATAGTTGTAAATATTCCAAGGTTTGATACTGTTGAAAAATGTTTATCGTTGAACTGTTGCAAAATGAATACATCCACAACTCGCCGAGTTTCTTTCGCCGGTCCTTCTCGGGTCTGAGTTTAACGCTGTTTTCCGAACCGGTAGTAGTATGTCAGAATTAGAATCTAAATTAACCTAGCAGTATAAGATAAACATAAATCATTATAAAAAGGAAGAGATGTGACGTCATGAGATTATATAATAAATGGAATGTCGGTTAGCACTCGGCCGATAATGTGGGTAGGGTTAAAGGCAGTCTCGCTCCGACCCTGCCACCGAACGGACGAGTGCATAGCTGTGCATTCGAAACCAATATAGGATGTGTTTATTGTTGTTCCCCAAATATCTACCTAAGAGACAGGACGTCACAGGAATCTTATACAATGCCTTTCTAAGAAGTTTCAAAGCATTTGTAATAGATTCACTTTGAACCCCTTTTTAACCCTTTTAGGGGATGAATATTTAAAAACGCTTAAATTACTTTTCTTGTATTCTAATAATATATGCCTTTTTACAAAGATTCAATTCCCGCACTCAAAAAAATATTTGATCTCCATACAAACTTTCTACCCCTTTTTAACCACTTTAGGGGATGAATTTTTAAACACGCTGAAATCACTTTTCTTGCATTCTAATAACATGCCTTTATGCAAAGATTCAAGTCGCGCACTTAAAAAAATGTTTGACCTCCATACAAACTTTCTACCCCTTTTTCACCACCTTAAGGGATGAATTTTCAAAAACGCTGAAATTACTTTTCTAGTATTTTAATAACATGCCTTTATACAAAGTTTTAAGTCCCGCACTCAAAAAAAATTATGATCTCCATACAAACTTTCAACCCCTTTTTCACCACCTTAGAAAATGAATTTTGAAAAACTCCTTCTTAGTGGATACTAACGTCATAAAAGCTATCTATTGTGAAAAATTCAGCTCTCTAGGTCCAACGGTTTGGGCTGGGCGTTGATTTAAGTCAGTCAGTTATTCAGGACTTTTACGTTTATATATATAGATTTTTAGGGTTCCGTACCAAAAAGGTACAAAAGGAACCCTTATAGTGCGACTCTGTCCGTCTGTCTGTCCGTCTAAGCTATTAATTTGAAATTTGGAATAGTTATGAACAGCGCTGACCTTAACACATTGGAAGTGTAATTTTTTATTTTATTAATTTATAAAAATGCCCAATATAAAGAGGGGCCAAAAAGTCAGTCTAGTTACTAGGTCAAGTAGGATATCATTTGAAAGAGCTCGAATTGAACATTACAAAACAATTTTTTATTTGTTTTTCATAGTGGTCAAATTGACTTATGAAGGAAAATGTGAAAAAAATACCATTCCTCCCCCCCCCCCCATTTCTGGGCGGTTTGCCCTTCGGGCATCTGAAGCTACCTAACGAACCTAACCTACCTATCTATCGACTTAGTGTGACTATCGTGAAAACATTACTCTTTGGGGAAAAAAGCGACTGGGACATACGCCTGCGATTAAATTAACTACTGAAAAAATTAACGCTGGTCAAAAAGCAGAATGGGGAAAAACGCGAATGGAACAAAAGTTATTGGGGAACAAAAATTTTGGGTAGCTAATCTTAAGAGTCACATACAGGTCGCGCAAATTAGTTAGCCAATTTGCCGATAGATGGCGCTGTACACAATTACGCTTAGTATACTTCTGGTCAAGTCTTTCGTGATTCTATTTACATGAGATAATTTAAAGTTTGTACGGAACCCTCGGTGCGTGAGTTAAACGAACTCGCACTTGACCGGTTTTTTTTACTTCCTTAACATGATACAAACCAGCCTGCCAAGCCTTCAACTAGTCCGTAGATAAATTCTTACCAACCTCAGTTAAACGGAATTATATTTCCAGAAGGAGTCGGTTCTGCTCTGGAGGAGAAGAGGTTGGCTTTAGTTAGAGCCCAGGCGCACCTCAGCAATCTATCGGCGCACGTCTCGCTAGTTCTTCTGCGGAACTGTTTCGCGATGCCTAGGATTACGTACATTTTGAGAACGTCTCCCACCTGGATGTTTGAGGATGATGTTGCGAAGTTAGATGACACACTGAAGTTAGCGTTAGAGTCTATTTTAAATGTGCATCTGAATGGGACGCAGTGGACGCAGGCTGCTCTTCCGGTGCGTCATGGTGGGCTTGGGATCCGTCGGTGTCGTGAGGTAGGCGTGGTGGCTTTCCTTGCCTCAGCGCATGGGACTTTGGGGCTAGTCACTCGTATATTGTCTTGCAATGGTGGCAATCCCCAAATACCTTTTGCTGCTGAAGCATATCTCAAGTGGTCCTCTATTTGTCAGGGTACTGAGCCGCCAAGCAATCCTGCCACTCAAAGAGGTTGGGATGACATATTGTGTAAGAAGGTGGTTACGGATTTGCTGAGCGAGGCAGTCGGCTCTGATTTAGCGCGCCTCAAGGCCGCATCTAGGTGTGAGTCAGGAGCATGGCTTCATGCATTACCTTCCCCCCAGTTAGGCACGCTGCTGGATAATGATTCTTTAAGGATTGCGGCTGCCTTACGGTTGGGTTCGAAGGTTTGCGAGGTGCATAGATGTATATGTGGAGCCATGGTTCAGGAGGACGGACACCATGGGCTTAGTTGCCAGAGGTGCGCTGGTCGTTTTTCGCGTCACCACGCGATAAATGAGGTAGTTCGCAGGGCTTTGGTCTCAGCCAACGTTCCCTGCGTCCTGGAGCCTCCGGTTTTGTGCCGTTCGGACGGCAAAAGGCCAGATGGTCTTACGTTGGTTCCTTGGCAGAAGGGCCGGTGCCTCTTATGGGACGCAACGTGTGTTAGCACCTTTGCCCCGTCCCATCTGAATCACACCATCAGTACTGCTGGTTCGGCTGCGGAGTATGCGGCCAAACAGAAGCATATAAAGTACTCTGCCTTGGAACCGACGTATGAGTTCATACCGGTGGCGGTGGAGACTGCAGGATCTTGGGGTGCGGAGGCTAAGGAGTTTGTGTGGCAATTGGGTCGGCGACTAAGAGAAAGGGGTGGCGATCCTCGCTCCGGATCGTATCTGGTCCAACAGATCTCCTTGGCAATTCAGCGGGGCAACGCTGCCAGTGTCATGGGGACTTTTGAACCGGCTACGGTCCGAAGTGGGGACTTGGCCTAGTTTAATTTAGTGTTTAAGTTTGACGAAGCCTGTAGCTGATTTATTGTTGTAAGCACTTGACGAAGTTAAACGGAAGACCTATACCTACATTGGCGTAATAGATGGTCTTATTATATTTGGTCGCCTTAGCGATCAAATCACCAGCGCTCGGTAAGCAATTATATTGTACTTAATGCCGTTCCTTGGTAATGTGCAGTTTTATTCAAATGCTAAACGCGTCGCACCGCGTCATTGTTTTAAGTTGGATTGTTCTGGAGCGTGTGACGTAAGAGGGCAGGACTCTTCCAACAAAGGTTCTATTTTGAGGTGAGTCATAATCTCATAACAAAGTTACGCAGAGTTGGAATCAGACGCTTACATGAAAAGTCTGGTGTTTAATCCAAATAAAGTATGATCTTTCTCTTTCATAATTACCTATCTCTGAAAGTTAAAGTTAATTATTGCTTGTCAAAGAAGTGGTTGAAAGTGCTACGTTTTGTACAACAGTTGGAAGGGGAAACTATTATATTGGAGGGGTTATTTGCTTTTGCTTCTACTATGAGTGCGAATTGATGTTTGTCAACCATTTTTTTTGTTAATTATTCCTGCTTCAAGCTGGTAGAGTTTCGACTTTGAGCTACAGGATAGAGCGAAATAGGGAAATCAATGACCTTAAGGCTTTTTTTCGCGTGTTGTTCTTAGGCGAACAACACGCGAACGCGAAGCGAAGCGGTGCGGCGCGGGGTGAATCAATCCTTTGATACGTATAGTGTCCTACGTGGGCGATCTCGTTGCGAACGCGAACGCTGTGGGCCCGCCGCACCATGGTATAGTATCTCTGAAGAGGAGTAATGCTGATAATAATGCCATCTCTGGGTTATGCTGGACATCTATTCCTCAGCCGTGGTGCCCTGCTGAGCTAAAAAGCGGTATCTCAATTGAAGATTGAATGCAAATAAGTACCTTAAATTTTAATCATAACGTTCCATTTCCAGTTCACTCGTTTTTGAGATACCGCCTTTTAGCATAAGGAGGGCTGAGTGTGGCTAGATATCATTCTAAAGTGTGTAGATGGTAGAAAACGAAATATACCAAACAAATATCTAAGCAGGTAACTTAATCGTATTTAATATATATCTATTTTATATCTAGAACAATATTATTTTCGTAAAAAATGTTTTGATAGTGTTACTAACCTTACGTTGCAAATGAACTAGGAAACAAATTAAATTTGAAACGTATTAGTAGTTTTTTTTTAAATATGTAGTGCAAACACCGTACAATGACAGATTGACGTATTATGACGAATAAAAAACCAAATGACGTTTGGTTTGACGGGAAATTTTGAAATTATTTCTAAGTTGGTTTTTAATATAAATTCCGTTTAATTAACTAACAGCGTTTCTATCTATCACAACCAACCTTGTGAGTTGTGTTGAGTTGTGCTCTTACTCATTTAACCAAACCAACGCAGGCAAGATGAAAAGCAATGGCGGCCTGGCCGCGCCGAATCTGTGTACCTTCTTGTATGTACATCGGTACAAGGACAAGGTAAGTAAATTTTCGAGTATATACAGATATAGTGCTCCGGAACATTTATTTATTATTTCATCTTTATTAAAAGCTTTGATAGAGGCTTTGGGCAAAGCATATTTATGAAATGTTGGTGATGGAACATGGAACATTGTAACATTTCAAATAACAACCGTTGAACTAGCACCATTCTTAGTGCCCGTAAGGCCCGTCTTTAGATACACGTCGCTCTGATTATCATAACTAAGATACTGTTTTCCGTGGCTAGGTCTTAATCTGATAAATCAACTACAACCTGCCAAAATTGGAAAGACCTACATCTAATGACAAAATCCAACCGCAATACGTTTACCTTTGTCGATAACATCTTAACTGTAAATATATTTTCAGGTATTAAAAAGCTTCCAGAATAAAGTTGCGACACGGCAGGTATCGTGCTAGCTTCGATAAGTTTTTCGATTTTGTCATTGGCAATTTCAGTGAACTTAAAAAAGGAAAAATCTACCTATGCGCTGTAACACCCAGATGACCGCACCACAAATTGTGGATAAAAAGCTGGAATGTTCTAAAAACTATGAAATATGCGACCAAAAATGGATGTAAATTAAATTACTACAAAGTTGGATCAAACTATCAATGAAGCTTTCCAAGTTATTTTGGGATCAAGAAGAAGAAATGAAATAGGTTGCCTCTGATTATTATTTAAAACATAGTCAGGAAATAAATTTTTACATACTATATTTATGTATACCTACTCGCTGTTAAGATATTTTCACGCTGTATTTGCATTTGTCTTAGTTACTTGGAATAGAACGTATGTAAATAAGTAGATACTTATAAATAATATATTGTACTTGATTCAACATAAGTTTTCATTTATTTATTCTGAAAAACTGATTTATGTAGCATGTAGCATACACAATGGAATTTGGTACGACAAAGAAAACTACATAAATCAGTATCCAATATTAAAATTGTTACTTGTAGGTAAAGAACCCATAAGTATGTGTGTGTGTGTGTGTGTGTGTGTGTACATGTGTGCGTGTTTACTGCATATACAGTCTCATTAGTTGAGAGTAGGACCGTTAGGGGCAGCACTAGTAGAGACGTGAACGTGAAATATCCGAGAGTTTCTTATCTATTACAGTAACAACATATACTAATCTATGCGCCGCACCGCGCCGCGCCACTTCGCTTCGCGTTCGCGAGTGGTTCAAGCGCGTAAGACGAAGCATTACTGCCCACAGGAAACTTGACGGTCAATGGTCACTGTAGCGCCGTAATCGTTTGCAACTACGGAAGTTTGCCACTCCAGTTCAGGGGCATCACGTACGGCTACTATGGAACTACCACTTTTGGTCCGAATATGAACTCTATTTCTTGCGGACATTAAGAAAACGTGGTTATGTAGTAAAACAGGTTATTTAAAGTAGATCGCTTGGACGTGAATTTGTTGAACGAAATCGCACATTTTTTTAAACCGGTTCTCAGTAGGTAGGGATACAAATATATATTAACCTTACTTTATTGTAGATATTATTGGGATGCCACGTGTGTGAACTACTTTTGCTCCCACTCATCTCGCGCGCACGGTGAACAAGCCAAGGCAGGCGCAGCGGCTGAAAGTGCTGCTAGGTTCAAGCACAGCAAGTACGCGAACCTTGAACTGAGTGCAGTCTACTTTAATATTATGTGTCTCTGTTTTTAGGTGCGTGCGAGATGTATGTCTTCGACCATTACGTAGTTTACTATACAACAGATGGCGCAGCGCTGTGTTACTTTAACGAGAATGATTGGTCAGAATTGTAAGCATGGGCCTATCTTTACTTTTGAAGTCATTGAATTAAAATAAATATTGTAATATAACGAGGTTTCACTTTCATTGTACAGTCAAGGGTAGGTCAAGTACTGCCTTCGATGGCATGTCATAGATCGTAAATCAAAATCTTCCATAATTAACCGTAACACGCAATAAATAGCTACAATGAGAGCATAATAGCGGCGAAACAAGCGCACGCCACGCCATAGCGGGTTAGGTCTGAACTTGCTTTGTTATTGCGCAATGCAGAGCATAGTAAGTAGGTACAATACAAGTTTTGTAACATTTACTACATATAAAATTGTTTTATCTTATATTCATCCTTCAACTTTAAATGAATCGATTGCGTTTAATTATGTATAATGTATCTGTAAATTACTTAAAAATCTAGTTGTTAAGGTACCTACTTAATTTACTGTACTAATGTGTAAAAGTTTGTTATTACCTACTCATAATATTATTATAAATTGAAAAATATATGAAAATCAATTAATTTAGAAATGTGCCAGTATTCTTGTATACCTATAATAATCTGCCTTTGTATTATTTATGCGGCCAATTTTTTTCTTTATTTTTATAGAAGTTGTATTCAACTCTCATTATCTTTAATAACTTGGCTACCGCACTATCAAGCGGGCTGATTGCGTGTCACTGTAAATCACTTCTTGCATTTTTCCTTATATTACCAACGCAATCAGATCAACACTCAGATCGAAAGACGTCATTGAAAATGCCTTGTTAAGCTCCAATTGTCTTATCAACGCGACCTTGTGGCAACACGACCTTGACAGAAGAAAGTGAACGGCCGCTTCTTCATACAAAAGTAGCACCCTTTTTCCTCTCTGGATAGTTTAACATTGTAGAAAATAATTTTACACAATTTGATTAATATTAACCACAGCTTTGCCCCTTCATTTGACTTTTTTAGATTTACCAAGACTACGCTAGCACTGCATGACATTTTCAATGACAAAGTGTGGCAATGTCATAATTAGTCGCCAAAGTCTCAAGTGCAAAGTTTGCTTACATAGACTGGTGGTAGGTACAGTGACGAGCACTCGAATGTCTACGTTATGTACGTAACGCGAGAGTGATGACGTGACAGTATTTACGCGGCCATGATCATTGTTCGCGTTGTCGTGGTGTATTTAGTTGACAGTAGTCACATTCGGATTTCGACTGCTGCAGCGTTACTTGCAGCGATGTTAATGGAAGGCAGTTCGGCAGCGGGAAGTGGGCAATGCTAACTTGAGTTTATGACTTTGTTGCATTATCCAAATCACGTCATCGTGTTTACGCGGATGTCGTCGCCGCTCCGAAAGTCGCATCGAATGCCTAGTGTACCTGTAAAGGGTACTGAAGAGCGAGCGGCTCCCAAGAAGCTCTCTGTT
This sequence comes from Cydia strobilella, assembly GCF_947568885.1. Classification (NCBI taxonomy): domain Eukaryota; kingdom Metazoa; phylum Arthropoda; class Insecta; order Lepidoptera; family Tortricidae; genus Cydia; species Cydia strobilella. The sequence continues at coordinate 10,573,790 of NC_086045.1, read as the reverse complement.
GCCAGTGTGGATGAGGAGGATTTCACACTGGTATCAAGAAAGAAGAAGGCGCGCACGGCGCCTCGTAAGACTCAATGAGGTACCGCCGAACCGGTTAATTCTGGCTTGCGGATTGCTACACCGAGTAAGGCGCTGTACGATAATAATAATAATAATAATAAGCCCGCAGGGCAGCTTGTAAGCCCGCAGGGCAGCTTGTGGCGAGCTGTTGGGGAGTGACGACCCCACGGACCCGAGTGCTCCAGAGAGTCGGTCAGGGTCTCCGTCTCCGGCGTGTCTTCGTCGGTCGGAGTGGACCCCAAGGGGACCCGCAGGACTCTCAGCTCTGGCTTGCCTTCATTGGATGTCCAGAGGGGAGTCGTAAGAGCTATATGCTCCAGGGGTGGAAGTGTTAAAGGGCATAACGCCGCGAGTAACTTCGGAGAAAGCGCAGCACACCTCTCGACACCCCTGAGCCGCTCACGCCGGTGTTGCGCCTGGCCGTCTTTACGATGGCGCATCAGGTGCCCATCTAACGAGTGGCGAGTCACCGCCTGCCTCGATAACTTGTGCAAGCAATGTTATGGCAGGTGTCCGGACTTCTTTGCAATAGCCCAGTCTTTTTTCCACCCAAACTTAAACCATAGACCAGTACTCTGTCCATATTCTCTACAATAGCTTCCAATGCCTGCTGAAACCGGTTCACGGGTATCTATTGATGTACCCATGAATGGGTTCCAGCAGGCGTTCTACATGACATCAAATCTCTCCAAACGGCCTCTACGTGTTGGATCTATATCCCCACGCACGCCTTATAAATGACCGGGATAAAAAGATTAAAACGGAGATACACATAATAATAATATTCTTTATTGTGCACAATGAAACATGATTAAATACAGCAAATTAACATAAAAAAACTAAGCAGCAACAGGCGGTCTTATCGCTTAAAAGCGATCTCTTCCAGACAACCTTCAGGTAGTAGAAATTAGCGCAAGGAAGAAATATGTATAAGGGTAGCAAAAATAAATGGAGAACGAGTACAGGAAAAAAAAAATATCAGCACAACTAAATATATAACAATATCAATACATGCATAAATGTAATATATACAATATATATATATATATTCATACATACATACATAAACATATCACACAATACAGATAGACAGACAGAATCTAATAATTAACGAGTTTGAGGAAGGGACAGATAGTGGATTTTGAGCTGAGCCTTAAAAATGGGGAGTGATTTAGCTCGTCTTAGCTCCGACGGCAGAGCATTCCACAACCGAATCGCTTGGAAAGTAAAAGAATCGTTATAGAATTTAGAAGAAGAAGAAACTTGGGTAAGCAGATAATTCTGGGAGCATCTTAAAGAAGAGAGGTATTTGAAGCGCTCCTTCAGGTAAAGCGGGGTAGAGGGGTTGAAGAGAATACCGTATAGGTGAGCTAGAATGTGGGAATTACGTCGCAAACGTATAGGAAGCCACTTGAGCTGCGAACGATAGTAGGAGACGTGATCATATTTTCGCAAGCCATAAATGAACCGGATGCATAGGTTTTGAAGACGTTCGAGTTTATTTAGTTGCTCTTCAGAAAGATCGGGGTAGCTGATATCCGCATAATCTAAAATGGGAAGAAGCAGAGCATGAGCAAGCGCAATTTTAGTAGCGAGCGGTAAAAAGTTACGAAGCCGCCGTAGGGATCCTGTTGCAGCAAACATTTTTCTACTAACCTCATTGATGTGGGGAATCCAAGGTAGAGTACGGTCCATAATTATGCCTAGATTTTTAACTTGAAAAGAATAAGGAATCTGTGTGCCGTTAAATAAAATCGTAGGTAAATTGGAAAAATCAATTCGGGAGATTAATTTTGAACTACCTATAATGATTGCTTGCGTTTTAGATGGATTGACAATGAGACCATAGCGATGACTCCAATCTGAAAGACGATATTTATCGCGCTTGCATTACACTGCCACGGATGCTGAAGTGGTGTATGTACAATTGTACACAAGAAGACCGGTTACACGCTGAGGGTGTTACAGCCTCGACCGCGCCACTACGTGCACTTCAACTCTTTTGTGGTGCGCGTGCCGGGACCGCTGCAGGGAACCATCGAGTGCCGAATCCGACATAAGAGCAGATAAATAATAATTATGTATCTTGTTCTGTAAAGCTTAGGTACTTAAATAAAATTGCAACAACATAGTTGACAAACCTAAATATAGTTTACTAATCCTATTAATTCTATTCATATTCATATGTAATTTCCATGCACTCGTTAATATATCAAAGTAGTTTTAAACAACGTTGTGATAAATAATGCTTTATTTGTTTTGAATTTTACTAAATTCAAAACAAATAAAGTACAGTCACATCATAAATGTGTATAAACCTTTGTATTTATAGTAAATGACCGTAAGTGTACATTTATATTCCAATTTAAATTCATAAAGTTCTGTAACTAACATCAAAATTATTTTTAGCTTTTCAGTTCGCTTAAAATTCCGCAGTCGTGTTTTTAAATTTTTAATTAATTTATTTTATTTTATTCATTTTAGTGACAAAACGAACTAAAACTATGATTTATAAAAAAATCCAGGCAATTTTTAAATATAGATATTAATTTTGACCTTTTAATTAGCTCAACGTTCCGGAATTGAAATACGGTCATCTTTTCTGTGGGCAATATGTTCACGGTTTGGGACATTTCACATCTTTATATTTACATAGGTACAGCTTTTAAGGAGTAGTACTTAGTAGTTTTGAATGTTTGAGGCTCAGGAGACTCATAAAGTTTTATAAATTCAATTTTTACTTAAAAAATATTTTTATTAGGTAAATTATCTTTGACGCGACTTTGGTACGACCCACGCATGGCCTTCGGCAAAATAGCAGGTTGATAGAGTAAGACAAAGATACGTCTGCAACGATTTTGATTGTCCAGACTGTGCAAGTATTATTTTAAATGGGAAATTTCTATGAAATTATAACGTATAATTAACACTTTCACACTTGCACAAGCCGGCTCAAGACGTCCAAGAGAGACCAGCGGGTCTCTCTATGAAAACCCTTAAGTAAAGCTGCGGGAGGTTAGTGCTGAAACACAAAACCATTGTACAAATATCGAAATGCGTAGGACTTATAACTATGCAAAGGCCGAAGGCCGAGCTCCACGAGCGCGCCTTCGTTATTAATTTAAGATACTAGGGCGAAGTTGCGGAAAACGCGCACTCCGGGTCTCCGGCCCTACGCGGAATTCAGACTTCGGCCTGTTATGAATTTAGACATTTGTACGTACTATCGTTCTGTGTCTGAACACCAAATTATTAAAGGCGCTCCTCTCTCGGACGCTTCGGGCCTTCTTTTATTTAGTCCTTAATTAATACACACAGTCGACTTCATGTCGCGAGCTTTCTACATGTTAAATGAACATACTCTCTCTCTCTCTTTCTCTCTCTTCTCTCCTGACCGATTTCGGCCACAGCGACTGCAAATTATGTCTAGGAGTGGGAACTAGCTGGTCCGCACGCTCGTGGGCCCTCATGTGACTGCAGTATCCAATTTTCGTCTGCAGTGCTCGTCCACACCGAGGTTTACAATCATGAAAATTCGTATAGTACTAAATAAAATTATTTTATTTAAGACGTCACTAAAAAATAATATAGAAGGATTAATTTCTTAACATATTTCAAAAATCCTTATTCTACCAAAGTAAGAATCAACTGCATATGTTGCATATGTCTTTTGAATCGTCTCTCAAAGCTCTTAATTTTGATACCCCACTCGATAAGTTTGCAAGTTTTTTTTTTCCAAATGTCGTGCGTTATTGTGTATTACGTCCGCCATGTTGTTTTTATAATGACGTCACATAGCCTATATCACCCGGGATGACGGAAGGATTCCAATGATATATCATCTAAATCGGTTAAGGCATTCAGAAGTTATGGTGGAATAAAGAAACTCACATACATACAAACATGAACGCTGAAAACAATACACTCCTTTTTTGGGCAGTCGTGTAAAAAATATGTGTTAACGACTTACTTCATAGACGAAATTTACACCTTTGTTCACTTATTGTGTATTAACGCCTTAGGCGGATTTCACATAGGATCCGCGTCAGTGTAATAACAGTAACCGCGTTAATATATCGTACTCACCCGTTAGACACCGAGACCCCTAAAGTCTAGTTGCATGCTTGTACAAGTTTTGTGTGACAAGCAATGCGGACGCCATTTAGGGCGTCAATCCACAAAAAACTGTCAATAGATTTTGAATTTACTGTCAAAACGAAAAGTCATTGATTTAAATGGCAAATTTTAGAGGATGGATCCTTTTCGCTAAATGGCGTCCTCGCCATAGAACTACTTGCTGGAAACTTAGGTTTTGTGCAACAAAAATTTCAGTACCCCTAGTGTAAATTTCATTCGATAGCGTGACGTGACCTACGCGTTTGCGTTAAGTGTAATTTTGTATGAGATTTTGAGTTTACAAAACGTCCAGCTTGGCGTGCTGTTCAAAATCCCATATAAAAAATAGACATAAGTGACATAACGCACGCACGTCACGCTATCGAATGAAATTTAAACTTGGGGTTCTGACCGAAACGTTTATGACAGACCTCTCACGGGCCTCTCCTCTAGGTAAGTAGGTGCCTTACAAGTTATTTTACGCGCATAAATCGATTTTCCTGACATTACAGACAACTAATACCTACTTCTATTCACAAGTTCCAAGAGTTAGTGTTCTAGGAATGTCTTTGTTTTCAGTGCAGCATTCTCAGGTATATTTGAAAATACTGCAAACCAGATTAATAAATTCCGAGTTTTCCCCTGATTGAAATTGATTTGAAATTGATGACATTTATGGATGGTATAGAAACGATGCCAATCTCTTATGGCAGAATTGTTGCAAAAGTGACAGCTTTCAGCTTTAAATAATAGTTCCTAATCTCTCCGGTGGCGCTAGTTAGCTAAAATTTGCTTTCGTGTCCCCCGTAGGAATGAACGTAGTTATCGCAGTAAGGCATTATTTAGCATTCCTAACAGCAGAACAAAACACGCACGGCATTCGTATATTGGGCGCGCGTGTAGGCAGTACAATGAAAAGTGTATGGACGCTGATTTGTTTAGCAGTTCATTAGGCTTGTTTAAAAGAACTGTATATTCTTTATTAAAATAAGGGTGAAATGTTGCAAGCAACCCGATAGTAAGTACTTGTAATCTTAGTAATTTAAGTCTAAGTAAGTGAAAAGTATAAGTATAAGTCTTTTCTCTTTTTTATACATTTATATGCTATTGTATTAGTAGGTATACTATTGTTTTGATTATGTACAACTACTAGGTACTACAAGTTGGCACTATTTATCATTACTTTTTAATTGTACCTCGATATGTTAGGAAACTATAGGTCTATAAAAAATCAATTTGTAGCTATTAGCTAAGTTGCTTATGTTTATTTTAAGACTGTTTGTTTCTCAATAAATAATAAATAAATAAAAGTTAGGCTCTGGGACATGAGTATATCATGAACCATATAAGGCAACAAATAACGCGACCAAATTACTTAGGTTGTTTTTAATAGTATTTCGGTGTATGGTGGTGCCGCCTAATTACTGTTTTTTGATGGACACTTTTCATACATAGAGATTTGGCTCCTTTATATAGTCTCTATGATGATATTGTTAAAATAAGCCCTTTGGCAAAGGTGCGTTGAAAAAAGTATAGATACCTAATGAAAAATACAATGTACAACTAGGGAAGAAATCAAATTATTTTATGAAATATGTATTTTGATACTACATAGTATATGTATGTATATAAATTATTAACTGAAATAGATATCATACACTAAAGAAAAAGTGACTAACGGCGCGATTCGGGAAATGATTTAGAGATTCACTAGATATGAAATAGTAAAGATATATATGACGTCCCACGGGTAAAGGTACCTTATGGCGGTTAGAGCTTACGCTATTATTAACGTCGCTCCAATTAATATTGGATGGCGCTTACGTCGCATAGCGCCGCAATAATTTGCGACGCTATGCGACGTAAAGCGCCAGCCGCCATAAAGTACCCTTTGCCGTGAAATGTCACATATCTTTACTATTTCATATCTAGTGAATTTCTAATTCATTTCTCCAATCGCGCCGCAAGTCCACCGCTGGCCGAGGCGGGAATCGAACCTGCGTCTTCAGCGCGGCTAACGTCCTGACCACTAGACCACCCGCGCGGCCAACACAACGCGCGCGCGCGGACAATGTATAGTCTTCATCTTCTCAAATGATTTTTTCGCCTAAGACAGTAATCTGTTAAACAAAAGCCATTGTCTCTAATTGTGACGGGCTCTAAGCTTCCAACTTTGGCACGTGGCAAAACAACAATGCCGTTTAAAAAGCGAGCGCAATCTTACGAGCGCTGTGTATTCTCGCCTTAGATCGGGTTGGTCGACCGAACCACATTACCAAACCGTGTTATCTTGAATGAGCTGTCAGAAAGATTTGAACTTTAGTACTATCGCGATTCAAATGCTTTTTAAACGGCATTGTTGTTTTGCCACGTGCCAAAGTTGGAAGCTTAGAGCCCGTCACAATAGAGACAATGGCTTTTTGTTTAACAGGTTACTGTCTTAGGCGAAAAAATTATTTGAGAAGATGAAGGCATAACATGTCAGACGTCGTAAGTTTGGTAAAGTTTAGCTTATTGAAAAACAAGTTTTTGCAATGTGTTTTATTTATATTTAACATTTTAATTAAAACATGATGTTGAGAAAAAGACGTACATGAAACATAACCTGTTACCTATACCTACGCTGCTATATGTACTATATGTAGTCTGTCCAAGGTAACTGCATTCTGCAACAACTTTGATGTATAACAAAGTGTACCACACAGTGCCCCAATAAACGTCATACTTTTACAGACCTTTATTATGCTGATTTATAAATGCATGTAATATAGAGTAAGATCGAGTTTTGATATTTCTAGTGATCTAATTGTAATAATTATGTGCCTTGGGGGAGGCCTATGTCCAGCAGTGGACGTCTATCGGCTGACATGATGATGATGATGATGATGAATTATGTCCATAAGTGTTATGGTCCGTAAAGTAAGTACTCTATTTTATCACGTAGTAAGAAACATGCAACAATTTGAATTTGAAATTTATTGCGCGAGAATATGGTTGAAAATTGAATGTGTTTTCCATTGGCTATTACTGCTGTTCACGGTACAGCAGAGGCAGAGTCTTGGAACGTAGTAGGTAGGTGTAGGTACATAGCTGCCTCCGCGCAGCCTTGACAACCGACATCCTACTTCCGAAATATGTTAACGAATCATTATCTCGGCGTAGTCAACGTAAATAAAAAACCGCCAAGTGCGAGTCGGACTCGGCCACCGAGGGTTCCGTACTTTTTAGTATTTGTTGTTATAGCGGCAACAGAAATACATCATCTGTGAAAATTTCAACTGTCTAGCTATCACGGTTCATGAGATACACCCTGGTGACAGACAGATGGACAGACAGACAGACGGACAGTGGAGTCTTAGTAATAGGGTCCCGTTTTTACCCTTTGGGTACGTTGAAATAGTTTTTTATACAATCGTGATATAATAGAGAGTTTTTTAGTTGAGTACCGTGTTTAAGCAACGAAGCTTGCTGAGTTGCTTAAGTAAGGTACGAGATTGAAAAGCTTGATTATATCACTATTGTATACACTACTTTTTCTACGAGAAAAAATAATAATCAACGACACCTCCTCGTAACTCATGAGGCCCTGGTACCTGCTCCTTGCTAAATTCAATTTTAAGACAGGTTTTTTCTCGATTTTGGCCACCGTAGCCTTTGGAGACTAACAAGCAACGCTAAGCGGTTTTCGTAGGGTATGGATGTTGCTATATGAAGGGTGTCACATGCGCGTTTCTGAGTTATGAAGCAATTGTTTTTACTACAACATAAAATAATATGTTTTTGTTGGCCAACCAATCACAAAGCAGATGCGACACAGCAGCGTGTTTAAGTAGGCTAATTTGCATTGAATCGAGTCTCCTTAAACAAGAAATATTTTATCGAAATGTATGAAGTTCTATTAAAAAAAAATATATAATTGACTAAACCGTATCGATAAAATTCTTACGCTTGAGTCGGAAGTGCCATAGACTATCCAACGTTGAAAAGAGTAAGGTTGTAGTGTTGCATGTGAAGTTGTAATACACAAATTACTCGACGAGTAGAAAAAAAAATATAAATGGCATTTCAGTTCTGTCGTTTTTTTATAAAAAAATATTGTATTTGTAAGATCGAGTGACGACCTAAAGGTAACACGAATGTCGTCAATTTTTCATTTCTTTTTTTTATCTTCCTTATTTTTATTTATTCCTTTTATTTCTCACATTTATATTTTCCTTTACGTGTTTTATAATTTATAGACCCTCATGACTGAATTGTCAAACGTCAACTTTTGGCAACCGCAGTTATCGCATAATGCGGCAGAAGCCGTACAGCGCCATCCACATTAAGCATGGATTCGTCTGACTTAACACATCTCATAAAACGTATTAATCAGGTGTACACTATGTCAATAATGACAAGATTATAACTTGTAGGTATTCGAAACATAAATAAAAAAATAAAAAAACTTCTAAGGCAAAATTAATCGTAAATCTTGCGTAATAGGTAAATGATTCATCGAGCCCGTTGCCTCTAGAGTGCATTTACACGTGTGCGAGTGGGACGTATAATATTGATACTTGCAGGATATAACCAACGGAGACGCCTTGTCTGTAATTTGCTGTACAAAAAAGTCTGCCAATTTTTGCGGGGGAGGGGAACGTCAAATGTATGCGTAACGTCAAAATAGCCATGTCAGATAAACGTCAGTCGATACATTGTGTATGACCATTGGCCGAATATTTTCGACAGAGGGGAACGCCTGTTAATGGCTACTCCGTTTGGTTATATCCTCTAAGTATTGATACGATGATATCAAATTAATAATATATAGGCATTAAGCTGTGTGTCTGCATAAGCCAGTCGCTTTACTCCGGTTACATCATAACACGCGGTGACCATAATCAGGTTTCGAATTCCTAAACAGCTATCTGTGCAATGCCTAGGGATTGAAGCAATATCCTCGCAATGTAGAGATAATTTCGCAACTAATAAAACAAGACCTAACTCTTAAAAACATTGCGACACCGTCCGTAACGGCGCTGCAGCAGTAAAGCTGCAACAGAAACTGCTGCAGTCGCCTTCCGAATCTAACCAAATGCAACATAAATATTATTAAACATGTTTGCCAAATTTAATATGAGGTCAGCCTTAATTAGTCAATATCAGATCAACACTAAGGATTGCAGAATTAAAAAGCTTCATTTTAAAGAGGAATCAATGTATTTTAGGACTTTTAGGACATCAAGTACAGAATATACCTTGAATATCACTTCCTGTGTGCTTGATAAAATGGCTTCCGATCAGCATTTCGCATAAACTTTAAAGCGATTTCCAAGGCGCAATGTCATGGCAACTTTGTTTGTGAGAATATTTACTAAACGTGTTGCATACTACATAATTCAAATTATATTTCGGTGCCTAAGAAGTCAATGAGCGTATCATCAATATATTAATTAAATATATTAGGTCCGACTAAATGCACATATTTGATTAAAACCGGTTGAGTGGTGGTCCACACTATGCTAATTATATTTTTTGTATTAAAATATGTATTAACAACACTAGATACAGGCAGAATCAAGCCTTCTTTTTCTCAACACTCAAATTTTTAGGTGCCATGCTGGTCATCAATGACATTGCCTGACGGTCTGCAAGACGTAGTCCCCGATTGTTGTACATAATAAGTACTTATAATATACATAATAATACATATACACATGTGGTTACGGTTACATACAACATACCTACCTTAATGGTTGCAGATTTTTGGGAAAGGTCTTACAAGGATCGTCGTAGCCTAACATTTCTTTAACCAAACACGTCACTTTGACACTTACAGATTACTATCATATCGGAAACAGATCAAATAACTAAAATTCGAATACGCCTGTAAATTAAGCAAAGCTCTGCTTCGTAAAGAACTGATAGGCCGGTCCGCACAGTTCAAAATGTATGAGAAATCTACATTAATTCTCACATTAGAGATCTTTTGAGATGTGATTACCTATGTTACAAATAATATATTTTGAAAAAAATCTCCACAAAATATGTCAATTTGTTTTTATAAATCCAAATTATTACTAAAATAGAGAAATAAACCAAAACATCAATCCCCACACTAGAGATTTTCTAATATGCTGTTCTCAGGCATATACTCATTAAGTATTTATATTTTCTTCCAGCTTGGCACAGAAACCTGCCCCCAATAACTTTCTTTATTAAAATTTTTTTTTTACATAAAAATAACAACTAATGTGTACATAAAAATTACATGTTAATTAAGCTCTTTATATTTACTATATTCTACAAAAAAATCTCTAACGTAAATGAATCCGTTTAATTACTATTAACCATTTTTGTTTCGATTTTTTTTTGTTGCTTATAGAAAATGGACACTCGACTTTTGTTTCACCTTCATAAATCTCTTACTCATGTTAGTGTAATAACAAAAAAAAATCTCACGTATATGTAATATTGTATGGAATACAACCATAATTATTACGACGTCCAAGCTATTTAAATTACCCACGCAGGCACTAACTGACGGGTACTGATTCACTGTGGAGAACGTTTGATCGACTTCCATATCTCCGTCTCACTTCAATGTTCGCGGTAGACGATCGGTCCGCTTGAACTGCCGAGAGTTCGCGATGCGGTCGACCGTTAATTCTCCCATGACTAACTTACCCAGTTTCATCGGTACGCGTAACGATTGTTTACGCATGTATAATTTTGATTGCGCGCTTACTTAACACACCTCAGGCAAAGCTCCGATAAAACGCGCAATGCATACATTGCGGCATATATCTTACGTATGTCAGCTATGAGGCTATGACATAGCAATGACAGACAGTGGCAGTTAGTGCCAAATTAGAATACAGACTTTTTTACCAACCATAAAGTTTAGTGCAAAGAGAATTTTAAACTCCTTAGTGAAAACCTCACGGTTTGTACGAAATTGAGCGTTAAGCTATGCTATGCTAATAAAGATGATGGTGTGATTTACGGAAATTAATAATAGATATAATTTATTTTATTGTATAATACATTCCCGTTTCATTTACACCCAATATTATATCTTTTTCCGTAATCAAATGCGTTTATAATTACTGTAACCATCTGTGTAGTGTACCATAATATACGCGATGGTTTGTCCTCCGGGCCCAAAATCGATGATCCCCTTTGATTATTTATTTTAAATGAACGTCAAAATCCAGACAGGAAATTTGATTATGACATTTACGGCTACTGCCATAGCAGTCGACAGCAATGTCGCGCTTCAATATTGCTGCAGTCGACTGCATTGCTGCAGAAAACGTGAAAAAGGTCATTCAATTCAATGGGTTATGAGATGAAATGACGCAATAATGAAACTTTAGTTAATTAACAATATTATATTAAATCATTATTACATACTATTTTCCTCGCAAAAAGGTTTACTACCAACATACTTCTTGGTGCCCAAATGAAATAAATAGTACATTTCGATGCTAGTGCGGAAAGTATGTCATTACTTCACGAGTACCGAGATAGGTATCTTGGCAAGACTCGGGACGAGTGAAGAATGACATTTCCGCACGTGTATCGAACGACGTTTTTTAACACAGTTGCGAAAAAATAATAAAAACAACTAGTGAGGAATAAAAACAACAAGTAAGTAAAAACTTGGAAACTTAAAACGCCGCTTAGTAAGAAAAAACGCCTCTTTTTTGACAGGCGTTTCGGCAGCTATTCCTTTAAAGTGATATTTTCCAGAATGAACAATAAATGGGCTACATTGTCCATTTTTTTATTTAGTGCAAATCGCCACACTGTAATTGTAACAGGGAAAATTGTCACAAAAAATTACATAACATTTAAATTTTTAGTAAACAACTCATTTTTTTTGTATGGAAAGGTCTAAGAATTTTTTCAAAAATGAATTCCTCGTTCCTAAATTATACGAAAATGATATATAAGTTGCCCTAGTTGCTAAGAACAGGAAGAAATATAGCATAGATTGGACTTGGGGAGCCGACCCTTTCACCCCCCTTTTGGGGGGCGTTACGATCTCGTGGCTACCGGGCTGAATCAGTTTTATTTGCCCTGATAGTCATACTTGTTATGAACAAAATGCTGCACTTCATGATAAAAGCAAGCCGCTTTGCACAGTGATAGTAGGGACCAAACTGAGCGATTTAACCCGCAGCAGCGGCAGTTTCACCCCTTAGGAACAGAGATGGCGCCACTTCTTTAAAAAATATTTCAAAAAATTCTACAAGCTAAACCAATGAACCGATTTAAATGTTTAATATCTCAAATGAAAGCGCATTATATACGTTACTTTTAAAAAAATACTAAAAAAATATATACTGATTACTTTCGACAAAAAACGGCATCTTAAGTTTTTTTTTTTACTCGATTGATAGTTTTTACTTGGTTTCTCAAAAAAATTGTATGGAATATGAATAGTTTAATGCATGTATATATTACTGAATAAATAACAAGTATTATAAAAAAAACCCGACACCGATATCTCTAATACTTCTCGAAATATGAAAGTTTGAATGTGAGTGTAAATTTCTTCAAGATATATTGCAAATAATTCTACAAGCTAAACTATTCGACCGATTTTAATGTTTAATATCTCAAATAAAAGGTCATTATATATACTACTTATAAAAACATATACTGAATACTTTTGGCAAAAAACTGCATCTTAAGTTTTTTTTCTTACTCGATTGATAGTTTTTACTTGATTTCATAAAAAAAAATTATGGAACATGAATAGTTTAATAAATATATATATAGTACTGAGTATATAAAAGTATTACAAAAAAACCCGACACCCATACCTTTCATTCTTCACGAAATATTTAAGTTCAATTATGCACGTTCTTACAAATAAATTCTTTAAAAAAATCTTCAACCGCAGTAAGTGCACTGATTTTAATATGAAATGTGCCATATGAAAAGAAATCACCCAATTTATTTTAATAAATAAAAACTGAATAAAGTTTTTTCCTGGTGCTGAATTACAAAAAAATATAACAAATCTAAAATAAGGAATTATTTTTATTTAGTGACTACATTTGTAAACAAAAAACTTAAATGTCCTCTTCGGGTTCACCGGTAGATGTAGAACTGAAAAAAAAAGTCGTTTTGAGAAGTACTCGTACCTTTTCAATACTACAAAATCACCGATCATACATGAACTGGTTGCTGTAGATTACTGTTGGAAAAATTTTGTGCCTGTAGATTTACTGTTGAATTATTTTTGTGCCTAGTTGATTACCATTAAACCTATAATTTTGTGCCAGACCTATAATCAGTGGTCAGCATGCAAAATAACTCTGGATTGAAAATTACATTAACTTACTTTTGATTTGTACAGCCACCTTTGCATGATTTACACTGGGCTGTGCATGGTAAGCTGACGCGACGACACTCACAACGCATAGTTTCGCAGCCAGATTTGCAGCCACAATGGTCCAAGAGGCTTAATTGCGACCAAATCGCTGTAACTGCCGACCATTCCGGAGTCCAACTCTCTTTTTCCTCAGTCCATCCCCAAGAAGATGGACACGGTATGGAAACTTCTGGTTTCATAGCGTTTCCCCATATATGGCCCGCTTGGTAAGCGGCTCGAAGTGCATGTTTATAGAGAGCAGCTGATGTAGGTGGCAGGCTTGACACAAGCTTGTTTTTTGAAGCAAACAAATATTTGTGAACTTCATTTACGTTTATGTGTTCCGTTTGGCCAAACAATAACACAAATCTAGGGTTACTTTATACTAAAATTAAAATATGTAGTTACACACCTGACAACTGACAAAATCAAAAACTTAAAAGTTGACATACTCCTATTTTCCCGTCTTTTTATAGTGGCCAGAGAAAGGCAGCTTGATCTGAACGAATTCTTCCAGTACGAAAACCAAATTTGTCCACCTTCGTTGTCAGTCAATGGAGGGCGTCGTTCAGGGAACAAATCTGATTTGGCCGAGAAATTAGAACCTGCCAACCCTGCCACCTACATCAGCTGCTCTCTATAAACATGCACTTCGAGCAGCTTACCAAGAGGGCCATATATGGGGAAACGCTCTGAAACTAGAAGTTTCCATACCATGTACATCTTTTTGGGGATGGACTGAGGAAAAAGAGAGTTGGACTCCGGAATGGTCGGCATTTACAGCGATTTGGTCTCAATTAAGCCTCTTGGACCATTGTGGCTGCAAATCTGGCTGCGAAACTATGCATTGTGGGTGTCGTCGCGTCAGCTGGCCATGCACAGCCCAGTGTAAATCATGCAAATGTGGCTGTACAAATCAAAAGTAAGTTAATGTAATTTTCAATCCAGGGTTATTTTGCATGCTGACCACTAATTATAGGTCTGGCACAAAATTATAGGTTTAATGGTTATCAACTAGGCACAAAAATAATTCAACAGTAATCTACAGCAACCAGTTCATGTATGATCAGTGATTTTGTAGTATTGGAATGGTACGAGTACTTAACAAAACGACTTTTCTTTTTCAGTTTTACATCTACCGTGAACCATATAATTTGACATCACCTAATAATAATTAGTTGCCCGTTTATTTTTGTATTTAATACACTGACAATTACCTGATTCAATTCGGCTTATATGTATAAAAACTACTAAATTGACCTACTTTTATATTATACACATAGATTTAAGATTAGATCCTAAGTATGCATGTAATATTGCTATGCCCCCACGGGGTCCATGTGGAACTACCAAGAATTTGTAATACCTATAAAACCATGGTTGCAATAAATAAATATGAAATATGAACCCGAAGAGGACATTTAAGTTTTTTGTTTACAAATGTAGTCACTTTAAATAAAAATAATTCCTAATTTTAGATTTGTTATATTTTTTTGTAATTCACCACCAGGAAAAAACTTTATTCAGTTTTTATTTATAATTTTTTTATTTATTAAAATAAATTGGGTGATTTCTTTTCATATGACACATTTCATATTAAAATCAGTGCACTTACTGCGGTAGAAGATTTCTTTTAAAGGATTTATTTGTAAGAACGTGCATAATTGAACTTAAATATTTTGTGAAGAATGAAAGGTATGGGTGTCGGGTTTTTTTGTAATACTTTTATATACTCAGTACTATATATATATTTATTAAACTATTCATGTTCCATAATATTTTTTTTAAGAAATCAAGTAAAAACTATCAATCGAGTAAGAAAAAAAACTTAAGATGCCGTTTTTTGCCAAAAGGGTTCAGTATATGTTTTATGAGTATTTTTTTATAAGTAACGTATATAAAGAGCTTTTATTTGAGATATTAAACATTGAAATCGGTCAAATAGTTAAGCTTGTAGAATTTTTTTAAATATATTTTGAAGAAATTTACACTCACATTCAAACTTTTATATTTCGTGAAGTATGAGAGGTATCGGTGTCGGTTTTTTTTTATAATACTTGTTATTTATTCAGTAATATATACATGTATTAAGCTATTCATGTTCCGTACATTTTTTTTGAGAAACCAAGTAAAAACTATCAATCGAGTAAAAAAAAAACTTAAGATGCTGTTTTTTGTCGAAAGTAATCAGTATATATTTTTTTAGTATTTTTTTTAAAGTAATGTATATAATGAGCTTTCATTTGAGATATTAAATATTTAAATCGGTTCATTGGTTTAGCTTGTAGAATTTTTTGAAATATTTTTTAAAGAAGTGGCGCCATCTCTGTTCCTAAGGGGTGAAACTTGCGCTGCTGCGGGTCAAATCACTCAGTTTGGTCCTTACTAGCACTGTGCAAAGCGGCTTGCTTTTATCATGAAGTGCAGCATCCGGGCAAAAAATGGCCATAACAAGTATGACTATGAGGAACAATCAATCGTGCCAAGCGGCATCGCCTGAGACAAAAGTGCATACTCAATGCGCTTACTTACCACTATAATTTAATAATCAAATTAATGGGCCCTGGAGGGAAATTCTCTGAAAACCTTAAGTTAGCTCATTTTACTTAAAGGAGACATTCTTTTATTTTTAAAAAGAAACTAAATTGCATTCAAAGGTTTTTAATTTTTTTTTTCAATTTTGCTTGTCTAAAAATATTCTTGAGTACTAAATATTCGATTTTATGGAAATTTTGTACGACAGACGAGTGTAAGACCTAATGTTTCTTGAAGAAATGTTATCATTAACATTAACTGTATCGACGTGGTATCGACTAGTAGAATAAAATAGGGAGTGTTTATTGTTTGGAATTTTTAGTCGGTTTGATTCCCAGGCGAGACAAGCGAATTTCAAAAAACCTTTGAATGCAGTTTTGTTTCTTTTTAAAAATAAAATGAGCTAACTTAAGGTTTTAAGGCACTTTCCCTTCAGGGCCCATAAAAAAATTCCACACTGTATATTCAGAGCACGTCTTATTCTCAACCTTAGACTAATATAACTTGATCCCAAGTTTCCTTACAATTATACGTAATCGAGGGCCAGGTTCATACTGGTTTCATGTCGCGATGCGCTCGCTGACAAATACCAAGCGGTACGAATTGCTGACATTTGCGTCTTTTCACTCTCACAGCTCCCGCTACTAAAAGCATCGGATGACAGGATCGTTGAAAAGGGACAAACATATCGTTTGACGTTACGTTACTCTTCTCGTGAATTGTCAAAATTTAAAATTCGAAATTAGCTTTATAATTTGTCCGGGCGGCTATTCGAAGTATAACTAAGTGGACGGTCCTTACTAACCAGTAAGATTCAGATCAAGCATAATAGATAGTTGTAAGACTTCAAGGGTCTATTTATATCTGACACAGCATCCAGTATTCTAAACGTTTTGTGAATAGATATAAAAATTTGACAGCTATCGTTTTTCATATAAAGACAGACACTTAATGCATTGAACTATTGAACCTTAACGCAATGCCATAAGCCATAAGGTATACTTTCCTAATATACCTTGAGGCTAATTCGAACTTTGTTATTAAAGATATCATTTTTTTAATTTGCGTGTGCGTTTCGCTCGTACTAGTTAAAATATGTTTTGGAGCGAGCGAGACGGTCGGGCGAATAATAACAAAATGATATATTATTGACATCTTAAATAAAGTTCGAATTGGCCTCTGTGAATGCCTGGAAATACCGCATACTTTTTAATTTTTTTATGCTGGAAATTGATTTAATTATCGAGAGAAAAATGAATACGTTATTCTTCCATAACTTGTGCAGTTACTGGCAAAAAACTAGAAATGTCCATTAATTGTGCAGAACATTATTTGCTGTTTGTTTCCAAAATCTTGCTGCTATTCTACAAATATAGTAGTGACTCGGAAGATTTTTAAACATGATCGATACAACTACTTCATAACCACCATAGTAAACTTTTCTCTCGGTGTGGGAGTTCTTCGGTCATGAAAAACTTACAAAATAATAATTTGTTTCAATAAATCTATAATTTACATTATTGTCGAGAGATATTCTGACCGTGTAGTCGTATAACCTTCATAACCCATTCTACGAAAAATATCTTATGTGGGAATTATTGTTTAAGTAGTATAAAAGATTTAAAAAAAAGTTTTATTTCTCAAAAACGGGAACTGATATCAAGTTGTTACTTTACAGACGGGTATTCAATATGATATAGAATTCACCCATGTAGAAAAATTTGAGTGTGCATTTAATGTAACTTAAACTTTATATTGACTCCACTATGAGGGCCTACCGCAAACCACGTTCGACGTGTTGCCTCTCTGTCGCACTTGTAAATTCGTACGTAAGTGTAACAGGGAGGCAACACGTCGAACGTGGTTCGCGGTAGGCCCTCTGTCTCTGAGTAACAGCCGACGATATTACCTAGGTAGTTAAATGTTTATTTTTCCTTATGTAAATTGTGCATTGTAGAATAAGAAGTTTAACTACTAGTTCCTATTATAGTATACAAACATTGATACAGATATTTAAACAACTTTTTGTTAAATAAGTAGTTTCAAATGAGCTTAAATTGACAAAATTAAATTCCTAGTAGATTATTTGTGTTCCTCTATTGTAGATGCCTATTCTCTGATAGGTAAGTACATGTTACAAAAAAAAATTGTATATCGTAATAAAACGAAGAAAAAAAACTGAGAAGTCAACTAGTTCAATAGGTATACATTCAAGATGACCTAATCATATTATCATGACAATAAAATAGGGAATCAAACATTCCGTTCGAATCTATATCCCAAAAGGAGAATGACGTATTAAATGACGCACATCATCCTGTATGTTGCCAAAATATGTAAAACCCCAAGTAACGAAACCACAAACCACTAATTTATTGTTATATTTCTAGTTTATCGGGGTTTATTTTTAGAAATTAATATATGCAAATAAATATTAATATTATTTTGCGGTTTTTACGTTAGGGCTAAAGTCCGCATGCCAATCTGTTTATCTCAAATTAATGTTTTTGACGTGAAACGTAAGGTGAACGTCTTTAAAAACGTAGAGGGGCTCGGAATTCGGATCTAAAACCTGTTTGGCTTATATCTCTGTGTAACTATAACACATATAAGTAACTATATTTATTCCTGAGTCATGGGTGTTTTCTATGTATTTAAGTATTTATATATTATATATATAGTTGTCTGAGTACCCATAACACGAGCCTCCTTGTGCATACCGTGGGACTTAGTCAATCTGTGTAAGAATGTCCTATAATATTTATTTTATTTATTTAATACCTATATGAATGGTTTTGGATATCAGAGACGAAAGTAGCTATTAAAAATATAAAAATATACATATATAAATAAGGGACATCTTACACAGGTCAACCTAGCCCCAAACTAAACTAAGCAAAGCTTATGTACTATGGGTGCTAGGCGACTATATAATGTACATATTAGTTATATAGATAAATAAATACATGCTTATATACATACTATATATGATTATAATAAGCTTGAAATAAAACTATGAAAACGGATTATATCGCGTATATTGAATTTATAATACATCCCGACGTTTCGAACCCTTTACAGCGTTCGTGGTCAACGGGTGACGGGGCGTGTACAACCAGCCTTAAAGTTTGTAGTCTATGATTGTTCATTATTTTAGTATGTGGGTATTTTTGCACTTTGTAATTTTTCCTCAGTCACCCGTTGACCACGAACGCTGTAAAGGGTTCGAAACGTGGGGATGTATTATAAATTCAATATACGCGATATAATCCGTTTTCATAGTTTTATTTCATGAGTAACTATCGCGGTAACCGAAGACAATATTATAATAAGCTTTAAAAAAAATTAAATGTGGCATTTTTACGGAAAATTTCACGAGTGCTCTTGTTTGAGGTCACCATGTGCGAAAATTAATATACAGTGTGGAAAAAAAGGAATGTCTCCTTTAAGTAAAATGAGCCAGCTTAAGGATTTAAGGTAGTTTCCCTCCAGGGCCCGACTTATCTTTCCACACTGTATATATATCCCAATACAGAGGGCCTACCGCGAACCACGTTCGACGTGTTGCCTCCCTGTCATACTAACGTACGAATTCACAAGTGCGACAGAGAGGCAACACGTCTTACATACACTATGAGGTCCCTATAAGCGGCCCTAAGCGGCCTTTGAAATAACTTTCCACGCCACATCTCACGTCAACCACTGCGGCTGTGTCCCTGATACAGCCTATCCCTAATGTTTTTTTTAATATTTTTATCATCAGGTTTGAAGTTTATGGAGTCGTGATTTTAGAATAATATTTATCACAATGACAAGTTAATTACTCCTTACTCAATTGATTATTTAATTGACAAAACTGTTGCATTCCCACAATGTATTAATGACGGATGCCACCTGAAGAGTTAATTTTAAATTTATGACATGACATATAATTTTCTTAAGTGAAGAGTACTGAAGTCTTCTAGTACTCTTAACTTAGTGTCCCAAAACTTACGACGTTTACTATGTTGTTGCATACAGATAGTATTAGCTGAATGGCTTTTTCATATTTGTCTAATACATCTTCATTTTCAAACTTAAACAACTACAACAATACTCAATTGTGCAGTTGTTTATGTTTAATATAATTGATACATTCCATCTGGTTTTTTTTTAATAAAACTACGATATGAATGCAAATACATACATACCTATGTACGACACATGCACCCAGTACCCACAGAGGTGGGCCAAACTAAAAACTTCTCGTGTGAAGTGAGTATTTTTTTAAATAGTTTCCTCGTACGCGGATTCACGTTCCATATACGAGAAGTTAACCAAGGAGTGGGTGCCACAACGGAAATGGCGGAGAGGTCAACCTAAGAGGCGATGGCGGAACGACCTGGACCAAGGGCCTGACACTTTTTGATAGAGAAAGATAGTCTTATTGCGATTCCTATAAGAGGGAAGAGAAAATAGTGCCATGCTTTGTCCTTATCACCGATCGGGTTTTTTTTCATGGTCGGGTTATGGCAGCATAGGTAGGAGGCGATGGCGAAATACCGAAATTTATAAGAGTGAAAGGGAAAAAGGATCATGCTGCCATACCTTAACCTGTCAATACATGAATATATCTTTATCTTACCCCTGGTCGCTCGGTTTCATGTCTATAACTACTATACTATGTCTATGACCTGGACAAAATTCTAAACCACTGACCAGATATTGTGCTAAACCGGTTAGATTAAAAGGGAGACGGCCTTTGCCCATCAGTAGAAACCTTTATAAACCCTTTATACCCCTTATAGGCCACCAAAAAAAATGTTCGTGTAGGTACCTAAAAGCTTTAGTGACTGAAGTTTTTTTATTTGTATATAATTGCGATATCACTGTGTACGATCTTTTACCTACTGAAAATATGAAAAGGTGTACTAATGCATATTTATTGCCGTAATCTTTCATCAAATTATAGGTGTAGTTAGGTATAGATTAGTTTTACTGAAATAGGCTATAGCTACGTCCAGTAATAGGCTTTAAATATTCATGATCCCATAACCTTACACACTGATTTGCATACTATTTAGTTTTATTAATAATACGTATTAAATCATGATATACAAATTGGATACCAAGTGCAAGTTAAATACGGAATTAATTCTCTACTATGCTCTGTTATTGCGCAAATAATTTTCTACTCTGTCAAGAGACATTCCCTACCGGGGTACCTAATGCAAATTACCAAGTCCTACGTAGATTTTCCTTGCTATTATAGTAAACATTTATCTCTAATTCCAGGGTTTTATAATTGATCATAATATGTCTAAATATATCTGTAAATTAAGAATAAGGATACACTGTACCTAAACAATCTAATATTATTAGTTTAGAAACCAATGGGGTGACTGCTAAAGGTATTGGGCACTACATTGTAATTGGCCACTCTTAACAAGCCAAAAGATATTTTGTTAAGAGTGGCCAATAAGTATAGCAGTCACCCTAATTGCAAATAACCTAATCTTTAAAAGTGTCAATTGACTTGAAGTAAATAAACTAACTAAATCCGCACATACCGAACAAATGACGCTTAGACCTTTTGGTTTAGCAGATAAAGAAGAAATTCACTTAGGACACAGATTGACCTCTGGTCGTTAGTGCTTAGGAGAATGCTACATAATAACATTAACAAATAATAATAATGTATATACGAGTGGTTTGTTTACAGTGCAAGTCACGTCTTGACACCTTTTGACTGCATCGTAGCAAGTTTGGTTTGCTTTGTTTAGAAACGTATCATTTATTAAATATTTTTTGAACTAATTAGCAGTACGTTTGGTTTTCATGAGACTGGGGGTTCAAATTTTATTAATATTAAATTTCACTCTAACAAAATTAACCGTGTTATTTAGCAATCTCGTCATTACGAGAACACTATAGAATAAATGTAATCGTATAAAATTAATGTTTAATATTGCATCCCTATATTCATTAAAAATATTTGTTTTCCAATCATCAATCACCGTTACCTATGCTCGAAAAATATATATAGTAATTTAGGTATGTACGTACTAGAAATGCTTAAATTATTAAATTGATATTATGTATGATACATACGACCAATATAATAATCATATTTTTTTAAATCTTTTAGGCACTTAATGGTAACTAATAACGGTTAAAAAAATCGGACAAGTGCGAGTCGGACTCGCCCACCGAGGGTTCCGTACAAATTTAATTTTTAGTATTTGTTGTTATAGCGGCAACAGAAATACATCATCTGTGAAAATTTCAACTGTCTAGCTATCACGGTTCGTGAGATACAGCCTGGTGACAGATAGACAGAAGGACAGTATGGGCTTTGGGTATGGAACCCCAAAAAACTAATAACGTGCAATCACTTACTTCGTAAAGCCCATCTTTTGTTCAAGAGCAGTCCGTCCAGAAACCGGTAACCCTGCTCTCTGCAGACCTTCTCCTGCACACTGGCCACGGCGCTCGTCAGAGACAGCAGGTCACTGGCCAACACCACCGATGAAGCATAATCGGGAGACTCGTCGATCGGCACCAGTTTATCCTTCCCTATTTCTTCCTTATAGGGTAGGGTAGGGTAGGGTAGGGCAGTCACAATGCCCTTAGCTTCTTCTGACAGTCTGCTCAAAATCCCAGTCTCAACCGTGCCATTATTTTTAATCAAATCACTTATTTTTTCAACTACTTCTTTTTTTATTCCTAAAGTTTGCGCAGTTCTATTAAGAAGAGCGAGGTCGCGTCTGTCTAAAGTCCGATTGGTATCAAAGAAGGTGGAGAGTCTGTTGTGGAGTCTCTGGTCGATAGTGGTGTTAAGTTTGAGGTCGGTGTAGTTGTCGGCCGCGGCGCACACGCACGCGATCGCGAGGAGGGCGAGCAACATGACGGAAACGAGTGCCCGCGCCGATAGCACAAAAATCACTGACAGGCGACAGCCTTTGTCCACGCTGTAGTGCCTTCGTCTTCATTATAATTCCGATGACGTTTTTAGCAAATAATTGTATCTTAGTTCATATATTATATACTTACTAAGTTTAAATAAAACATTGACACCACGTAAAATCCAAGTTTATATTAAATTTATAGGTTTAACCTAATTAAATTTTTTGTTTCAACTTAAATCTCATATAAATATATAATGTTAAGCGCTGGTGGCCTAGCGGTAAGAGCGTGCGACTTGCAATGCGGAGGTCGCGGGTTCAATCCCCAGCTCGTACCAATGAGTTTTTCGGAACTTATGTACGAAATATCATTTGATATTTACCAGTCGCTTTTCGGTGAAGGAAAACATTGTGAGGAAACCGGACTAATACCAACAAGGCCTAGTTTCCCCTCTGGGTTGGAAGATCAGATGGCAGTCGCTTCCGTAAAAACTAGTGCCTACGCCAATTCTTGGGATTAGATACCAAGCGGACCCCAGGCTCCCATGAGCCGTGGCAAAATGCCGGGACAACGCGAGGGAGATGATGATAACAAATATCATCTGTTAAACCTCTCTAGCCCAGCATGATACCGGTCTATTTAATACACTCATGGACCAAAGAGGCACGCAAAAAAGTACTTATAATACTTCATCATGCTGAACAACAGGTTTGAGTGCAATTCATGTTTATTATTATTTGGTCATCTTGACATCTTTGAGTCAAAATAGGGATCACATGTCACGTGGTCAAACTCACAAATTAACTTTTTCAAATTAATTTTTCAGTGCTTTTTCAAAAAAAAAAACCAGGAGTTTTATGCAACTCTCCAGCGTGAGACGAATCTAATGACATATCACTTATCAAAATCGGACCATAACTGTAGATCTGATGGGATGTACAAAAATCGGCCTCGCGTAATATATATATATAGTAGGGCGTTCAAATGCGGTCTAATCTAGTCTACAGTCGTATACGTTTTCTTTACTTATTTTACTAGAAACTGTCGTTAGACGTAAATCAAAAAGGCATAAGGTAAGGTGGGGTAAGACTAACATAGTTTATTTTGCTCGGGGAAAGACTAACAGTACTGTAAAACTATAGTCCAAAAGCTTACTACTTTGAAATTACTTATTTTGAAATTACTTTAGGTCAAAGAGTATAGTAAGTATATTAGGCAAATATCTACGCGGCACGTTTCGTCGTATTTTCCAACCCCCGTAGTTTCGGCTTGGATAATGCTAGAGCTGAAATTTTTAATTTACCATGTAATTAGTAGACTTATTGATGAAGTTTTATTAGGCTACCTATTATACTAGAAATTTTATGGGTACCAATTTTCACTGTCCGAACCATATGAAATTCGTGTCATAGAAAATACAAACTACTTCCTGAAGTCACAGAAGACTGAAATTTGGCATGTACTTAGATGTGGATCTGTATGCAAACACATCCGGTGACCAGAAATCTGTAACTTCCGCCCTGCAACCCCTTAAAATGGGGGTACCTAAATATAACTATAAACCTAAAAACATTGGTTCCTGAAGTCCTAGAATCGTGAATTTAGTGGCAGCAGTGATTGGAATGCTAATAAAACAAGAGCAATAAAAATAAAACACTCTAAACACATGGGACTATTGGTTTTGTGAGCTGTAGAACCTCGCGAACATAGCTTAATACTAAATAAGTGTAGGCTATTAGAAAAAAATCATAAAACTGTATTGACAAAAAAATCCTTTTATCGAACTTGATTAGCAGTTAAATTAGTTTTGATTAATGATTCACGGTTAGTTTCACTAGACTTATATTGACCGGGATATAGACCATGAATAATACAAAACCGGCCAAGTGCGAGTCGGACTCGCGCACAAAGGGTTCCGTACCATTACGAAAAAAAAACAGCAAAAAAATCACGTTTGTTGTATGGGAGCCCCATTTAAATATTTATTTTATTCTGTTTTTAGTATTTGTTGTTATAGCGGCAACAGAAATACATCATATGTGAAAATTTCAACTAGTCTAGTCTATCACGGTTCATGAGATACAGCCTGGTGACAGACTCACAGACAGACAGACGGACAGACGGACAGCGGAGTCTTAGTAATAGGGTCCCGAATTTACCCTTTGGGTACGGAACCCTAAAAAGGTAATCACGGTCCATACCCCGGTCAATATAAGTTTATTTATCTTATCTTATCTTATCTTTAATATAAGTCTAGCAGTTAAATTGTCTGAATGCGAAGGCCGATAGCGAGCACTTCGCAGGTGTTTGTGGAAGTTGCAAGAACCATGCATGCATTTAGGCACTTGTAAGTACTAAAGTTTTGTGCGTCTATATCTTAGCTCGTCCTTCAGCCAAATCGTCCGCCATGAAGATACTTGGAGACGTTGCGGGTATGGAACCCCAAAAAACTATAAACTATATATGCTCCGGCCGCTCAGGGCATTCAGCCTTCCGTAGCCAAAATGGCAAAAATGGAAGCCTTACAGTTTTTTTTTGTCCGTCTGTTCGTCCGGTGATCCGTCTGTCTCTACGTATGTGACAGGCATTTTGGAACATGTGTACTTATTTTGTGAGCAGACTATGATCAGTTGTTTTATTAACAGCCTTCAAAAAAAGGAGGTTCTCAGTTTGACCCGTATGTTTGTATGTATGTATGTTTGTTCGCGATTATCTCGCGTTGGGCTGAACCGATTTTTATGCGGTTTTCAGAAAAGTGTTTGTTACATTCTGGAGAAGCTTCTAGTATACATGGATGGTTTATAAAACCAATTGGCCAGTAGGCGGCGCTGCTATCCGTATAACGTCAAATTTGATTTGCTGAAACCGATTCAGATGAAATTTTGTGTTTAGATGTAATGATGAAATGGAGTATCTTATCGAGTCTTTTGAGAGTTAACTTTTTCATTACAAATCTTAATTTATCTGCCCAGATATATATAATATGCTTAATTTTAACTCCAGGCGAACTCAATTTTAGTTACAATAATACGACGAAACATAATACCTATACCTAACTATTTACAACTCGTTTAGCACCGAAACGTCATATGTTTCTTCGCGATTATCATCGAAGTTGGCCATCGCCAACACTAGTATCAGCCCAAAACTAAATGTAGAGCCTAACTATAAACAAACTAGTACCTATTTTAGCTCAAAACCTAAAATTAATAAAGTAACTTTTTTCTACTGACGGTAATGGTTTGCCAAACTATATAACAAATATTTATAGATAGATATAATATAAGATTTTTTTTAAGATAATGTGTTTATTATATTTGTTTATTTTAAACTTTATTCTAATCAAAAAATTACAAAAGGCGGACTTAATGCCTCATGGCATTCTCTACCAGTCAACCATAGGGCCAAACAGAAGTTACCTTAAAATACCCACAAAAAAAACTTCATGAAATCGTGAGATTTAATTTACATAATCGGATGACATTATCTGGTATATCGGTAGTGTTGAGCTCCGTTTTGACTGCCATTCGCGGTCCATTCCCACTCATCGATATCCTCATCATCATCTCGTACGGGATATGCCCTTCTTGGTACGTAGTCTTCATCTCTGTCTCCCCAGAAATCATCCTCGCCTCCCTGTTCCTCCTCGATCACTTCCAAATCTTCTTCATCTAAATGATTTTCTCTGATATCATCGTCCGCCCCTTCCTCTTCTTCTTCCTCTAAAATTTCTTCTAGTCCTTCAAGTTTGTCTCTCTGAACTTCATACTCGATATCAGCTTCAGGAATTTCTTCTAACACTTCTCTATGAGCAACGAGAAACTGTCTTGTTTTTATTTGTGGAACATCTATTTCTTCTTCCTGATCTTTGGTATTTTCTGCGTCTGCCCCTATGTGATTCTCATCTAGCTTTTCTTCTGATTCTTCTTTGTTATCGTCTTTGCCAGAATTTGATGAGAAAGTGAAGACTTTGTGTAAGGATTGCATCGGTATCACAAATGTCAGAGTTAATAACGTTGACGAAAGCATTATCAAAGATATTTCGTGAAGATCAATCTATAACAAAAAGAAAAATTATGATGATGATAATGATGAATGATGATAATTAATGGATACTTCGGTCACACGAAAAACAAAATTTATTATAATTTGTAATATTTTGCGTACCATAGACATTAAGCTAAACTCGCTTGAAGTCCGAATGGTGCCAGCCTCAGTGAGGAACACGATGAACTGGCAAAGATACAGCGCGTAGGAGAGTCGACTGACAAATACCAGCAGACGGCAGCAGAGGAAATTGGCCAGTAATTCTGTAGAAAGAAATATTGATACTGTTCAATAATAATAATCTTAAGAGTAAATTACAGGGAAAACTATCATTTTTACATGTATTCACGTCTAGTAAATAGGTGTAGACTTGTAAAAAAAATACTTTAGTAGTTAGTAGCTTTTGAAATGTGGACATAGAGAAGAATGGAAGGTATAAGCTGGAAGGAGAGGAAAACGAATGCAGAAGTCTTGGATTTGATAGGGGAGAAGCGATCTCTGCTGAGAATAATTGACAACAGAAGGGCAAACATGTTGGGACACCTGATACGGCACGATAATTACATAAAGTCTATAATAGAAGGAAGAATAGAAAAAAGGAGAGGCAGAGGAAGACCGAGACATGCGTTTTTGGACCAAGCCAAAGAGAAAATCAACGTAGTGACGTATCAGGAACTCAAAACAGTGGCAGAAAGAAGAACGGAGTGGTGGTTACTCCACCGACAAGAGCCAAGCTCTTAAGAGTTATGATGATGAGTTAGTAGCTTTGACGCTACACTGAAATACACCAAATGAGAATGTAAACTCTTAAAATACAAAAAAAAAACTGGTAAGAAGAAGAAGGTTTAAAAACACAATTTTCGCGATATGATCCTACACTTCCATAATCCTACTCCTAAACGAATAAGTCACGAATGTGCAAATTAATTATTATTTATTTCCAAATATGCAAGTTTACAGTTCTAAACCAAAGCACTTACATACTACATATTATATTACATTATATTAATTTACATGTCAAACTATAATTTAAATCATTTCTTAAACTACCAATTGTACTCAGTCATATTATTAAATTACATTATAAATAATTCAAATTGTACATTAAACTTTATTCCTAAAATTATCAAGTTTATATAAATCAATCGTATTAAAATTACACATGTATAAGTCAAATCAAATTAAAATTAATTGCCCACCTATATTGCCTCTACAATTGCCAAGACACGAATGATATAATCTAAATCTAATTCATAATCCTATGGTAGTCAGCGATAAAAAGAGTTAAAAATCTGGTTTTGTTTATTAGATTCTCAAACCATTTATTTAATGATAATTAATATCGAACGAACCATTATTATGAGCGTTTTACGTTTTGTTTCTGTCAAGCTACTTAAACACGCTCCATCCAAGGTCAAATTACTTTCCCCACTAGTGGATAAAATGCGTTTTTCCCCACTTGTTTTAAAGGATAAAAGACGGCTTTCCGAGCTAGTGAGGGGAAAATAACTATTGTATTGATCAATATTGTTAACCTGACTATTTACTAAACGAATATGGCTAATGTTTATCGAGTGTATAATACATGATTTTTATTGCGCATGCTCTCCAGCTCAAACGAATTGACGGCTCCTAATGTAATGTACGTGGTGTCGTTAATATATTCATCGCAATAAGTGCCTACTAAAATATTCATGTAATCTGTCTGTTTTGTATTCTTTCAACATATTTTTTACCATCCCTTGCTGAAAGATAATAATTTACCTACCGCAATATCCATTATGCACGGCGTATATGACCCAGGCTATGGCGAGGGAAGCTGCCACCGGCGCGAGGGCTGCGTAGTTTGCAGCGAACAAAGCGCTGTACCGGTACTGAGTGTCGCCAGAGTCTAGTCCTGCCCACCATATTACACTCCAGAGAGCGCCGCTTGTCAACCAACCCAGGGCTAACAGGACCTATAACAAGAAAAATAACATGTCAACATTTTAAACCGATTGCTATGTCAACGCCGGAAATACAATTTTGCGTAATATCCATTTTACCATCTCAGCTATTTACATCATTCCTTAAAGAAAACAAATATTGTCAAAATGTTACAATCACATGTTTGCGATGATTGCAGTTTTTTTTACATTTGATGGTTGAAAAAGATTCCAATGTTATAGATGTATATGTCCCTATGCATCTTATCATACAATATGATGTTCCGATATTATGTTGTTTTAGCTGTCGTTAATAATGCAATGCAATACTAAACTTACACTTTTAGCTTAATATACCTTGAAAAAAGATAAAATATTAGCTGTACGCTTTGATGAAAAATGTTGAATCCTTTAAACCACCAACAAAAGTTATCTTAATGCGACTTTATAGTTGCCAGCTTGTACGTAGTTACCTAACTTAAATAATATTTTATTTTCAAGTTTCCTACCTATTTTTCGCTTTTCGCTACCTACTTATTTTAGAGATATTTTAATTTTAACTTGTAGAGAATATAAACTAGTAAGTTTACATAGAATGCCTCTTAGTATTAAGTCCGCCTCATAATGATTTTTTGTACACTGCTAGTATTCTAACGATTAATCTTCATAATTGTAATAAGTTAAATTAAAAAGTACTTATGTGTGTGAGGGCTACGGGAGATTCAGACCGATGGAGACAAATCACAGGAGCTGCAAAACCAAGTAATCACGATCCACAGTAATGAGGGACCGACAAAGAAGAAGATGTGTATATCTAACTACAATCTTACACAGATCGCCCCAAACTAAGCAAATGGGTTCTAGGCGACGATATACATACTTATATAAATTCCTTCTATTATAGTCATAACTCTATTATGACTATTACAAAAAAGAATACCAATTAAAACTATAAATTTAAAAAATATATGCTTATATAGGTATATGTACCTTGAAATATTTTTGATTAATTTTAATTAATTTGTTACGCATATTTACACTTACAAAATATGATTTTCAGCATTCTAATATTCACTGCTATGGTAAAAACATAACATGATATATATTCGCGATTCAATGTCAACATGTCAACATCCCTAGTGTAGGTAATTGTTATTTCATGCACCATGCTTGTAAATAATATTAATGGCATTTCAAACTGTTTTCTAAAGTCGATTTTTTTTCTACTTAACATTATTTTCATAATTTTTTCCTGTGAGAAATACTCGTTACGTATTTATAAGATTTGAGTCCCGCCGAGCTTCTTGTGTCAGTATCCAGTATGTTCTCGCGGCTGTGGTGTAGGGTTAGAACCGGTGGTTTATTACCTACATTCATATTATAAGTGCTAATATGCCTAAATTGAAGAATAAAGACTCACTTTTATATTGTTTACCGTAAGTGTAAGGACAAAGAAAAGTTAATTACATCTTCTTTATCATCCATGTTGCACCCAAAAGGAATCCGCAAGTCGCTCTACCTAAGACTACCCTAACCTAATATTGACGACACTTGGTACTACGGAACTACGAAAACGACGGCCTTCTAGCCCTTCGTCGAAAAGATGACACCACCTCTTAATTGAAAATCATATACATGAATCATTCGCTTCAGGTCGCTTCCTAATAACATACCTTATTAAGTTGAGAAGGTTTCTGCAAAGCAATGCCTAAGCTGATTCCAATGAGATATGGGGTGCAGCGGTGATACACGGAGGTGTAGCTTAAACGGGCTGTCCTGTAGAGTTGGCTGACACTAAAAAAAAAGTTGTCAAAAAATATAAATATAAATTGATTCCTTCAGTCAGTCAGTTCAGTCTATGGAGACTGTACTGATCGTACCTGCTTCTTACTGAAGTTATATGCGAGGTAAGCTAAATTTCAGTTCAATAAGGCATCAGGAAGTGGGTTTAATTTTACTTCTAAGACTTTACAGACATTGGCTAAGAACAGATTTCGCTATCTCTCATAGTTTCTGACTTCTCCATACTGACCCATTTGGATTGATCGCCCTATATGTAATAACGTCAATATCTACTTAATAATGCCATTCAAATTTCGAACATTTCTGAAAATCAAAGGAATATGAGTTGACCTGAGGTTTGACCTCATTTGTAGTATCAGTCGAGATGACGTTTCACATCACAGAGAGATTATAATATGTGTGTATAAAGCAAGCATTAAAACACTGGGATGATATTTTTAGGAAACCCATTTTCACCTCATTTCATAAACTCGTATTTTAATGCTTTTCGTTATGTAGCAGTCACTCAAACTATTATTCATCATTCCTTCTGTATTCACAATTCATGGGATTTTTCTGAATTATTATTTAAGTAAAATTAAGATGAAATAAAACTATGAAAACGGATTATATCGCGTATATTGAATTTATAATACATCCCGACGTTTCGAACTCTTTACAGCGTTCGTGGTCAACGGGTGACTCACAAAATTAAGATTTTAACATTTCATATTACCTATTGTTAATCACATGCCGTGAACTACTTGAATTTATC
This sequence comes from Cydia strobilella, assembly GCF_947568885.1. Lineage (NCBI taxonomy): Eukaryota > Metazoa > Arthropoda > Insecta > Lepidoptera > Tortricidae > Cydia > Cydia strobilella. The sequence continues at coordinate 10,542,295 of NC_086045.1, read as the reverse complement.
AAAATATTGCTACTAAGTATAAAAATATAAAACCAGTTATAAATTTACCAGTTTAGCTTTGATCGTAAATGTATTATAATATTATAGTTTACGGACACCTGCGAATTCTAACGCATAATTATGTTTCGTAGGCTCATGAATATAATAACCGGATTCTTGTTATTCAAAATTATAATAATATGGAGGTGACTTGATGTAGTGACCTATCTGACAACATCTCATGTAGTCAGGCAGGTTCAATAATCCTTACTGGTAGTGGATTGATACGAGTTCATACGTACTCAATCAACATAATTCCACCTGTAATATTAATGTTGTAAGAGTTGACAAAAGGGGCAGTAAGATCTTAAGATCTCCCTCTGTCTGACACAAGGTAAACGCCCCTAGGGAAGAGAATTACATATAGCATCTTACGTGAAATGTTGCTTTTGTTTCATTGCACCTAAATATCATATTGTCTTTATTTGTCCGTAATTTCAAAACAACGCAGGTAGTCCCAAAATACCTAAATGCCAAATTGATTCATAAATATGACAGATTTGACCATCCAATGGCTGCTTAAGTTTGTAATGAAATTTTATATTGTAACACGCCATGTTATCTACTTACATCTGTCACTGTTTTGAATCAAATATGTTAACTATTTAGATGATTTTCACCACAAAAAGTACTAAATTGAAAAAAACCGGCCAAGTGCGAGTCGAACTCGCGCACCGAGAGTTCCGTACTATTTAGTATTTGTTGTTATAGCGGCAACAGAAATACATCATCTGTGAAAATTTAAACAATCACGCTTCATGAGATACAGCCTGGTGACAGACAGACAGACGGACAGACGGACAGCGGAGTCTTAGTAATAGGGTCCCGTTTTTACCCTTTGGGTATGGAACCCTAAAAACTACGTTAAGCCTTACCTGACGCCATGATAGGCCAGCAGGGTCAAGCGATGTTCGCTGACCGTCGAATATCTGGAGTACGCAGCCAGACCTATTATGGTGGGCAGGAGGAGTTTGGAGACGCCTGGCCTGACCTGCATCACCCAGACTATCATACCGCCTATGATAGTAAGCTGCATATCCAGAGCTAGCTGGTGAGTTTGAGGGGCACACTGGAATAAAATAGAAAATAATCGAAATTATTTGATACTATAAAAAAAACATACGGTCGAATTGATAACTTCCTCCTTTTTGGAAGTCGGTTAAAAATGGCGTTACTCAGATATATGTCAAGCACAAAATATATTGGCGAAGCCCGTAGCTGATAGTGAGTTGCCTGCGTTGCGGATATAAAATTATGGTCCCTAAATAAATATAATATTTTTAACTAATACTTAGTCCATAAAGTACAATATTTATTTGATATGAAACAACACTTAGGGCCACTTGCGCGTTCCAGGGTTAGCCAAGTTAGCCAATTGTTCGCAGAAACAGATGGATCTAGATAAATACTTACATATGTTCGTATTTTCAAAGCAGTTGTGACATGTTTCTCGTTATAAAGCGCCCTACCTTAATAAATAGTACAAACCTCGTTATGTCGATTTGTTTAATCTTGCCCATTTTAGCTATAGCAAAGATAGATATAACTCCGTAATAGATGGATACAGTCTAAGGAAAAAACGTGCCTCGAAAATCACGAAAATTTGATTCTCGATCAGATGGCGCCACTAGTTTTGGCCTACACTCGTATAGAGGGCGTTGACTGTTTCGTTTGTTATTTATAATTTTAACGCATACCAGTGAAAGAACATGGGTCAAAATCATATAAAAATAATTAATGCAAATAAAAAAATCATTTATCCATATATAAATACATTTTATCGTATTTTTATAAAACTTAATTTTTAGTTTTAAAGTGTGTCGACAGATGGCAGTGAATTTACTGGGGTTACAAAATTTACTATGACAGTACCGCTCTAGTATAAGTTACTCTATGGCTATAGGGAACACAATATTATTGACAACAATAACCCATCTACAATACGCTACTGTTTACCGACCTAAAAGCTTATTCAGAAACGTAAATTATGCTTAATATGTGATACCAATATAATTCAACATTACATTGTGTACTCGCACATGTGTAAATGCACTCTGTAGTGAACGAGCGCGCGCATTCCATTTTTGATATTATTCTAATAGTGGCAAATGTTCGAATGTCTGCCACATCATTCCGAAGCCACAATTTGCAACACTTCAAGTAAAGGAATGATAAATGTATATGAAATGATTCACGAAGAATACATACTTACTGATGTCACGGCCATCGCCTGTTCTTTATGCCTTTATGACCGAAACGGGAAGCTATTTAAATAGACCTAGTGTTATATATGTTTACATTTACACTTATTATACATAAATAACAACGTATAAGCATAGGTATACCTATATTCAACATGCAGGATTGCGTAGGGATTTAGACGCGTTTTTTTTGTAAGACCCTTATTTAGACTTTATGATGTACATTATATTATTAATTTTAAATTTATTCATAGTTTATTTTTATAGATTTTGTTATACAGCCCGCGGGCCCGCTCCGCCCGTGAAAGGATTTTATCCATCCCGCCGCCCAGCCAAAATGTTTTAATTTTTATGCTTTTATTTTTTATGGTTTCAAAATAAATTTCGCTGTAATTCTGGCCCTCCTCTGAAATTTCTTAACAAAGTTTGCCCACCACTGGTCTAGAGGTATGTAATTGTTGAATGTATAATAAATAACTTTAAATAATTTTACGGTTTAGACTCACTTGTCGTTTGGACCCGGGTATGTCCTTAAACTACGTCCAAAAGAGAGGTATGGGCACTGTGAATGACATCTCGCTTTGTGTGGTAGGGCACAGGACAGCGGATGTCATTCCAGATCTGGAGCAGAGCCCAAGTGGGGAGGTACCTCCACCTTACAGAAAACCGCAGCCAAATAACACTAGACCCTACTAATAGTGTTGTGTTCCTGCCGGTGAGTAAGGTTGCCAGAGCTCGAGGGAGAGGAGTGTTAGGGTCGGAAACGCGCATGTAACTCCTCTGGAGTTGCAGGCGTACATAGGCTACGGAGAATGCTTAACATCAGGCGGGCCGTATGCTTGTTTGCCACCGACGTAGTATTTAAAAAGAAAAAAAAAACTTGTTTTAGTCACTCGCGCGACATGTTTCGGAGAGCCTTTCTCAAACACTAACAACAAGTGAGTAAACCGTAAAATTATTTAATGTTAGTATGTCTCACAACAGTTTAAATTCAAATATTATAACTGTTATTTCTTTGTACAGTACTTTACGACTAAACCGATTAGATTTTTTCATCGAGCGTTCTCTCGTGTCTCCGTCGATACGAAGGCACACGTAGTTTTGTATTATTTATCAGACTACGGCAAAATGAGCTGGATATTGTATGTCTTATATATACGTCTACGGCGGACAAAAGGTTTAATGGATTTATTAGATCATTATAATTGGTTCTAACATAATTCAGCCAAATAAAATATATGTCCGTTATTTGACAAGTAGGTGTCAACTGTAACAACTTGACATAGTCGTATTATTTTAGTTGAAATATTTCGCGGAATTTCAGCGGTCATCTTGCTTAATTTTAATTATATTGTTGCTATTCCTGAAAGATTGTTGGAAAACGTGCTGAGCTTTTATGTTTAATGGTTTGAAGTTCCCTATGTGATAATGTCTTTTGTGATCGAGGGCTGTAAATCGCATACAGGAAGAAAAGAAAATACGCACGAACCGGTAACCTTTAATCGGTGAGTTTTGTTCAATTTTGAAGAAATTAATTTATAGGACCTGACCTAAACATTGAAATCGATATGTTGTTTATGTAATTATTACTTGCATTCAAGTCTGTATAGATTTTTGCATATATTTCTGAAATTTTCTGCTAACTATGAAAGGTTATATTTTTGGCATAGTGATGTACTGTGTATTTATCGACTTCAGATCCTAACCTATCGACATTTACAGCTTTCTTATAGTTTCGCCCAGATTTCCAAAGGACGAGGAATAGGGGATATTACTGCAATGTTCCGCCACCAGAGTGCAGCACCCTTTTTAGTAAACCGTAGAGTAACATACATACTGTAACTTTAACAGGTTTTTGACAAGTTTTCAGAAGATCTACCGGGAAACGCGAATCCGAAATTTCGTTATCTGCCTCTTTATCGCTCGAATACGCAAGAGTGACAGAGATGTTAGATAACGAAAGTTCGATTTTCTTGTTTCGCGATAGACCCTCAGATTGTGATAGTGGCGCCACCTACGCCAAGTTTCGCGTAATATTCCCTATTATTAAATTAAAAAATTGTACGCAGAGTCTTAAGAGGTTAGCTTTTCTAATTCTGGATAACATTGTAGTGGTATAGAAAAGGTTAAAGCTTCTAAAATGGTTTTTATTTGCATTCAGAATTATTTTTATATGTTTTAACTTGTAACAAATATTATGTGATTAAGATAATAAGTATACGAAATGAGTAAAATGTAAGTATAATCGGCGTCAATAGCAAAACTTGTATCTAAACCAAAACTTGTACTCACCATGTCTTCGAAGCCGAACCAGTTCTGCACATAGAGCAGGTTCCACCACCAGCCCTCCTGGCAGATCTCGGCGTTCCTGGTGACGAGGGTGCCCCACATGGGGCCTGTGGAGATGGTATCCCAGATGTATGCGTAGAACAGGACCACAGCTAGTAGAGCAGGGGTCAATCTGGAAATTAATCAAATATGTACCAGTACCACACCATCCAAGAAGTACACTGCGGAGAAAATCAGCCCTAAGGATCTCCACAATGACCGGTCTTGAACATAATATATCGTCGGTACACCATGATTTTGTGTCATATGTCAACACGGGCTAGACACACTGGTTGAAAACAATTATTTCAAGACTGCGGAATTCTTGACAAACATGTAGATTACCAGGATAAATAATTTTGCATTCCGTAAACAATAAGCTCACAAGTTTACAAAAAGAAACTCTTTTTTTAAGGAAAAATCATCCGTGTTGCTTGACAATAGAAACTGTCACGTTACTTTTATATCAGATCAGCTCAATAGAGTCCGTAGAGTAATTTTGGCTTGGGCATTTATTTTCCAACTAGTAAGCAGGTTTACATGAACCCAGCAAACACAAGTAAGGATATCCCGACCTTATTTAATTTTACCTGGCTGTATCCCTGGTAATCCTTTAAATGCCCGGCAGACGTACTTTCGGTCATTTGGGAGCTGGCAGACGAGTATTTTCTGAAGCTACATATAAATTCCTATCTGTTGCCACCAGTCTCATCTTTGTATCAGATGACGTAAATTTCACTCTTTTTTTGTAACCGGAAGTGGTACTTTTTTTCGTGCTTTCGGCCAATTTTTTTTTTTTTAGTTTCCAAACTTAGCATCACTTTTATGAACGTGTGCCATGGGGCTTGTCCTTGTATTGTATTGACGTAGTAGATCATACGGTCCCCACCCGTACTACTAAGTAAATGAACCTACATCACAAGGATCGCCTTATTTTATTTCACCTTTGAATATAAAATAAAATCCACAGATAGTAAGATCGAATCGGATCAAGATGGGATAATTGAAATTACCACTAAAGTAGACCTTATTTTCGTATGTTGGCTACACGCCAGCCTTAATCTCGTTGCGCCCCACATCCTACTCAGCCGCGTAAATTTAAATTGGTTGAGTGTTAAATGTAAATATTGAAAACAGTGTTTCTGACAAATTTAACAGGTGAGCAGAAAAAAACCTTAAAAACCTGTGAATTTATGAATTTATTAATGTGTTTAAGTCAATAGAGTAGATTTTACTTACAATCTAGTTGGATGTCAATTCTCACGATGATGTCATGTCATGTTTACACCTTAACCCTTTACCAGGCTAAGGGATGTATATTTCCCACATACGGCACTTCATACATGAGTAAGACTGACATTCGATTGTCATTTTTGAAATGTCAGCTTCATAAAGTGTTAAAGAATTACTCTCTATTTATTACTATTTATTAGGTACTATTTATTGTTAAAGAGAATAAGAAAGTGTCAAGGTAATTTTGAACACTTCGCGCGCTTAGCTACTTCTGCTTCTGACTGTACTTGTAAACATTATAAAGGTGAAATCTAAATTGGAACAGTTACGATTACCTATTAGGTATAAGGCTTGTCGGGAGAAAGTAAAAACGTTTATTAATAGTTTCATCCAAAATAGTCGGTTTATATAACTTATAATAAATTTCATTTCACAAACACTTTCCATAGGCTATTTTTATAGATACGGCAAGCCTTCCACGCCACTACCCCCATAAAACCTAAATGCATTGTCAAAAATTCAGCACCAATTCACTTCGGCGCCGGGCACCGTCCTTTTTCATGCCTGAAACTGACATGAGTTGGGAATAAAAATTTGCTTCAGCGTAGCGAAGTTATTATGCCGATCCACTGGGTGTCTGGATACATAAGGTCACTCTGCCGTGTCAGACGTATCTCTGCTATCTTTAGATAGCAGAGATACGCCTAACCAGTGCAAAATGAAACTAGCCACTATCCTTTATATAATACTTAAACAAAATTTCAAAAAATGTCTTTAGTTACTGAGATATTTCATGTTTTAAGATAGACGTTTTCGAATTTTTGGACATTGAGTTATGCGTATCTCTTCTAACTCAAGTTAGAATAATTATGCGTAACTCTTCGCAGTTTTTTTACGGCAAACTGGATATCTACTATCTCGAGTTATCATAGTTTCGCGTAACCACACGCAGGTAGTACGGCGATAGGCGGCTCGCGGTGAGGCGGGGCGCGGGGCGCGGAGGGAGCGGCTCGTCGCTCCTTGCCACGTGTATTTGTTTATTTGTGTCGTTTTCAAACAAAAGGTACCACATTGTCGCTTATCATAAGGACATTCTGACAGGTTTTTCGTATAAAGATACAAGCAATTTTCGTCCTTATGGTAAGCGACAATGTGGTACCTTTTGATTGAAAACGTCACATTTACATTTCATTACGTACGTAATATTGACCCGGTTAAGTTAGCGTTCCGGTGTTTTTTTATGTTGTTTGTTCAAAATATGATAAATTAGTCTTTGAAATGAGTTTTTTACGAAGTAAAGCCTTGTTACGAATGTGTAGTGATAGAAATGTGGTAGAAAACAAAGGTTGTGCGACTAATTATCTTAGCTAATTTCACTTTGTAATCATTGCTGAAAACCCTGTGAAAAACTAATCTATTTCGTTTTTTTTTAAATCTTAAGATAACCTACATAGGTACTGAACTGTTTATCGTCGTCCGCTGTCTGTCATGAACTAGTCGTCAACTGGTCTTGTGATTGTCATGTCTAATTTTGAATTTAAATGTCGGTCGTTCCAAATGTTCCAATATTCCAAGTATGTATGTCAGTCAGCCAGTCAGTCAGTCGGTCTATGTCAGGTCGCCACGGAGGTTAGAAGCCCCGACAGGTACCTACTTACAAAAATCTTAACGTAAATAAAAAATGACAAATACAAAATTAATTGAAATAACTGACAATATAATATAAGTAATGCACGAGTACTATCTTGTTACATACTTATGTAGTAGTTTCTTTCTTCCGTAGAAGATAACTAATAAATGCATAAAAAGTAAGTAAAGTTATGAACATAATTTATAAAACATATTTTTTTACTCTTCTTTTCATTTTTATTACTAAAAGCAAGAAAAAGTTTCAAACAGTGTCAGCAGAGGCAAAATATTAGTTTAAACATATATTTGGATCGCTGGAGTGTCTTATTTTGAAATACATAGAAACGTATAGTTAATGATTCTGATTCTGAATAAATTTTTTGGAGTAACTGACCTTAATATTTTTACTATATATCTTCTAATACCCACAATAAATTTACACCAAACCTGAACCAAAACCTGAGTTCCACTAGGTACAGCCGGGGTTCATCATCAGCTCTATCTTGGGTACTGCTCTCCCAAGTGCTCATCAAGGCGTGTCGGATGACCAAAACAGCGTTTGCCTACGTTGCACCAAACCTGAGTTCCACTAGGTACTACCAGGGTTCAGTATCAGCTTTATCTTGGGTACTGCTCTCCCAAGTGCTCATTAAGACGTGTTGGATGACCAAAACAGCGTGTGCCTATGTTACACCAAACCTGAGTTCCACTAGGTACAGCCGGGGTTCAGCATCAGCTCTATCTTGGGTACTGCTCTCCCAAGTGCTCATCAAGGCGTGTCGGATGACCAAAACAGCGTTTGCCTACGTTGCACCAAACCTAAGTTCCACTATTAGGTACAGCTCTCCCAAGTGCTCATCTAGGCGTGTCGGATGACCAAAAACGGCGTTTGCCTATGTTACACCAAACCTGAGTTCCAATAGGTACAGCCGGGGTTCAGCATCAGCTCTATCTTGGGTACTGCTCTCCCAAGTGCTCATCAAGGCGTGTCGGATGACCAAAACAGCGTTTGCCTACGTTGCACCAAACCTGAGTTCCACTAGGTACAGCCAGGGTTCAGCATCAGCTCTATCTTAGGTACTGCTCTCCCAGTTGCTCATTAAGACGTGTTAGATGACCAAAACAGCGTGTGCCTATGTTACACCAAACGTGAGTTCCACTAGGTACAGCCGGGGTTCAGCATCAGCTCTATCTTGGGTACTGCTTTCCCAAGTGCTCATCAAGGCGTGTCGGATGACCAAAACAGCGTTTGTCTACGTTGCACCAAACCTGAGTTCCACTAGTTACAGCCAGGGTTCAGCATCAGCTTTATCTTGGGTACTGCTCCCCCAACTACTCATTAAGACGTGTTGGATGACCAAAACAGCGTGTGCCTATGTTTCACCAAACCTGAGTTCCACTAGGTACAGCCAGGGTTCAGCATCAGCTCAGATCTATGTATACTAAAACCTTCTCCAAAATGTAACAAACATTTTTCTGAATACCGCATCAAACTCGGTTCAGCCAAACGCGAGATAATCTTGGACAAACATACGGGTCAAACTGAGAACCTTTTTTTTAAGGCGGTTAAAATTTTTGGAGTAACTGACCTTCTGCCGTTAATTCCGCCTTTTACACTTACTGGGATTAAATATTAAATAAAGTACAAACACACACACACACACACACACACACACACACACACACACACACACACACACACACACACACACACACATACAGACATACATACAGACATACATACATACATACATACATACATACGTACATACATACATACATACATACATACATACATACATGCAATGCATACAAACGCTATTAAACATAAGGCTCTTTCCGCCATACGATTGATCTACTTTATAACCAATGATGTAAGGACTGATGGAAATCGGGCTCCTTGTATGTAATGTGAGTTAGCACAATATAAAATGGATTATCTTGTGTAGTCTGGTTACGCGTTTTACTAGGAGCACTAATACAACGAACTCTTACAACTTAAGATAAAAGAACTACGCGTGACCACCTCAATATTCCCCATGCCCTGGTTACACGTTTTACTAGAAGTTGATACAATGTAGTCTTCTAACTTTAGATAAACGAAAACCGCAATAAGCCCGCGAGCCGTGGCCACGCGAAATAGTATGAGCGCTCATACAACGAACTCGTCTAACTTTAAGTTAACATAGTTACGCGCAACCACCAAATGTATGAAACAGTGGTTACGCCAAACTATGTTTATGCGTTTATTTCAAAAACTATGTACTTTTACAAAAAAAAGTAAAGAAATATTATTCTTCACGTCTATTGAAACACAAAACACATATTAAAAATGACTTAACTCAATAAACTCACGAAATATATGAGTTTATTAGTTTTCACGCTCACCAAAAACTTTAAAGTCGATTTACTCAAAACTATGTTTTTTGAGATAGCAGAGATACGTCTGACACGGCAGCACTCGTTTATTGATGTAAAATTTAACGCCTGCGCTTTTCTAAATAGCATTTGTTCGGAAAAGTGGAATGAGCTAATAATTCTAGTAACTTAAGTGCTTTAGCATCGAAATTAAGAGACTGTTTTATAAACTAGTATTTTTAAAACCTTTGTTTTACTATTCTATTGATGCCGACTGAATCGAGAATATTTAATTACCTATATGTACCTACTTAGATACTCCGTTCGATATTCCGTTACTTAGATACTTGCTGATAATGCACAGCCATAGAACTTGCACAGCCTAGGAGCCTCGCATAATCGCGCATGAGAGGAAGCCTGTGCCCAGTAGTGGGACCATATATAGGCTGAATTATTATTATTATTAATAATAGTACCTAAATATATTCTAAAAATGTTGAAGGAAAAAACAACGAAAAAAAGGACTTTTTTTGAAATTCATCCCTTAAGAGGGTGAAAATGGAGTTGAAAGTGTTGAACTAGACTTAAAACGACCGGGATATGGACCGTGATTACCTTTTGTATTGTTCTAGCTCCCGATATTTCGACGCAGTTACATTCATCTACAAACAAAAAACAAAAGGTAATCACGGTCCATATCCCGGTCGATTTAAGTCTAGTGAAACTAACGGTAAATCATTCAAAACTGTTATTGAAAGTGTTGGAGTTGAAAGTCGTTAACTTCTGCGTGGATGAAGCTGCTTGCGATGCAGAGGTTCATACTAGTAATAAATATTTAAAAAAATCGTGAAAATATATTCACGCATAAATATTATGTTAAGTACGTGCATTTTGTCTTTGAACAGCTCTCCTGCGTGAAATCCTGCACCAGTGCGGCTACCACCAGTTTGACACTGACATGTTTGCTAACGTGTGCATACCTTATTTACTTTCTATAGGTACATCTCGCTCGCATAAATATGCGAGTACGAGAGAGCGAATATGTCAGTTAGACACTGCTAAGGCAGTTTTGATAAGGCTACTGTTCCAGTACATAGTAAACTTAGGAATTATAATATCTTTAAGATCGCCTCATACTTTAATGTTCTTTACCTAATACATAATATATAGGTAAGATCCTGTAAGAGTAAAATAACTAAGAAAACATCATTCAAATGTTGTAAGAAAGTAACGAATATTTTTAACGCCTACTTATCCTCATTATCCGAAAATGAGACTATCATAATTATTACCTACATATTATACTATTATCGTTAATAAAATAATTATACATTTCTAATAAATACTTATTTTTTGCTTTCTAGGGACATTAAATGTTATTATGTTATCAAGAAAATAATAATTGGAGTAACCCCTGTGTAATTTTAGAACGTTTTGAATATTTGCGAAGCCTTTTACACGTGTTAAAAATTTAAAAATACTTGTAAAGTAGAAGCCGGCCTCTTGTCCCGAGGATTCTGTACCATCTGTACATCAAACAATTTTTTAATTTTATTGTCTTAAGTGCGACTTATGCATGTCTAGTTTTAGAAGCACGCATGACCAAAATCGGTGTTAAAATTTCAACTGACTACCTATACAGCTACTTGAGACAGAGCTTGCTGGGAGACATTCAGACGGACATCATAAGCTTAGTAGTACTTGGGTTTCGATTTATTTACATTTTCATCTGAAAAACTCGTCCAAACTTACTGTATGCCGCAGCACAAGTGCGTCCCGTCCGTTTGTTAGATAGGTAGGAATATATCAAAAACCTAAGTGCCTTTAGTTTATTTACAGTTTTGCAGTTACCTTCCCCAATTGAATTCCGTATTAGTTACATCAACAAGCAACCTACATGAACAAGACACTTGTTACAACTTCAATAATCGACGATCGGATCAGATTTGGTAGTCAAATCACATGTTACTTTTAAAAACGATTCATCAATATGGAATTTGTACGAGTAGGTATAGGTATGACGCCACAGTCATGCTGGAGGAGTCAAACATACACTTTTCAGATTCAAGACTGAAAGAGCAGGAACATGTGTTGTTCTAACGATACTCTATTTATTATGTATATCTGTCGTGTACCTGAGATATCGCGAAAACAGCCTCCTTGCGCCTGAGCCGTCGGCCGACATGCGGTGGGCGGTCAGGGTGCCGCTCAGCAACAGGAAGCAGTCTGTGTATATCCAGCCGGCGCGGCACCACGACCACAGTGGCGAGCTTACTACCTGGAAAATAGATTTAAGTTTGTTGATTAAAACCAACACCATTTTACACTTATTATTTAAAACTAAAACTGGAATTTATCGCGTGTACCTACTTTTTTATTATTCCTTCAACCTTTTAGTTTTCAAATAATGAGCAGGGTGGATGAGACTAGCCCAGGATCGGGATAAGTGGCGCACACGAATAGATGCCTATGCTCAACAGTGTGCGACAGGAGGCTAAAATGATGATGATGAGCAGGGTCCGAAATCTTGGAAAACGATGACGTGACATTGATGTCACGACACATAGAGGATTATTCCATTAATAAACTGAAATAGGATGTCATAATTAGATTAAATTAAAGAATAATTCACCAAGCCATAAAGTGCACCGTACCCGCACTTGAGTTTATTCATATTCATATTTATTCATAATATCATTCATATTACATAATATTGTCTTCGGTTACCGCGATAGTTACTCATGAAATAAAACTATGAAAACGGATTATATCGCGTATATTGAATTTATAATACATCCCGACGTTTCGAACTCTTTACAGCGTTCGTGGTCAACGGGTGACTGAGGAAAAATTACAAAGTGCAAAAATACCCACATACTAAAATAATGAACAATCATAGACTACAAACTTTAAGGCTGGTTGTACATGCAAAATCGGTTCATAAGGCTAGTTATACACTATAATTATTTTTCAAGTAAAGATAGATATATATACGCGATAAAAACTATGCCGGCTCCAACCCTACACCACGGACCCGAGAAGATTTATATTACATGTTTATAATTTTACCTCTATAATAATTAGTACCTACTGTGACTGTAAAACGACAAGAATCCAATTAGGTGTTTAATAAAATAACTTGATTTGATATGATAATTTCAGCGGGTAATTCCTAGTCTTAATGTAGGTACTTACCTACCTAGGTAAGACTAGGAATTATCCGCTGAAATTATCTTATCAAATCAAAGGTAAGGTCATAATTAGGTACATAATTATCCGCAATAAATCATCAATCATTTAACTATTTATTTTATAATTTATGTGTTTATTATTTAAATAATATCTGGGGGCACGGCAGTGCCCCGCCAAGTCGAGCGAAACAAAGAAAGATTTTATTATTATTATAAAAAGGCACGGCCGTACCATCCTTTTTTCGACGCCATTCAGGCCATTTTCGACGTCCTGTAATTTTGTGCTGGCTAAAGCTAGAATCCTGAATTTTCAGTGACATATAGGGCATAATATGGCTTAGATATATTCTCAAGAACATTCAATTTGAACTTGTAGTGTAAGAATTATTGCACACTCACTTAAGATCATCATAATTCTAAGGAACTTCTAGCGGACCTTCAAACGAGCTTCAAATTTTAAACAAGTAGTTTTTAGCTTATCAAGCCATAAAAAACCTAAAAATATTGCAATATGTCACGTTTTAAAGATTTAAAGAGATGAGATTTCATCAAAAACTTTACATATAAAAAGATGCAAGTCTCGCAACGCAATTATTTTGTAGTAACAAAAAAGTTTTGAGATGTAATGTGATACCAAGTCGGTTATTTTAGTCAGTGCCAAGGGAAGTTAAAACCGCATCAATATTAGATATCTTTAATTTTTAAAACATATAATGACTTGGCAATCGCACATAATGCTTTACTGGTACCGTACTCGTAATTATGTATGCTCAAACTGCATGTGGTTAGCGCTAGTTTTATGTTCAATTAGAATTATTTTTAATTGTTGACGATGATCCCTATGCCATTATGCAGCCGTGCGATGGTCAAGTCATTATAAGCAATAAAAATTAAAGATATCTAATATTCATACGGTTTTGACATCCCCTGGCACTGACTAAAATAACCGACTTGGTATCACATTACATCTCAAAACTTTTTTGTAGTAGAAGAGTTGCGTTGCGAGACTTGCATCTTTTTACATGTAATGTTTTTGATGGGATTATGTTCACTTCTACCTCCACTTTACTCGTACTTACTATGTACATTCATTTTCATTACATTCGTGAAAGTGCGAAAATATTTAATGTAGAAATTAAAAGGTGGCGCGCGGCTTTGCTAAAATTTGAACTCATAATTTAATAAACGTTTATGAAGATAATCCCAAGAAACTGACACCAAGTATCTAAAGTTAAGAACTTGTGATAAGGTTTATAACAAGCCTAATTTAAAAGTTTTTGGTCGATCAATAGGTACGTATAAAAAATAATGATGATTACAATAACACTAACCTTTTGTTTGATTTTTAGCTTTCCGTGCAAAATTTTGTTTTGACAAACGGAACACTTATGGGATCACTTCGGTCTTGCAAATTAGTTAAATGCGTTTTTCTCAGAGACCGTTTGACGTAGATACCTATAGGTAAAATTTGAAACAGTTATAGCAATTACCACCACTAATATTGTAAATAAGTCATTTTTATACAACGACGGTGCCAAACAAGTTGGTGTTAAGCAGCCACCGGTGGGTTGCAGTCTATTAATGATGCGTACTGAGAAAGGGTGGCTAGTTTTACTACACCTGACCTAGCACTTGGGGTCTAGGGCGGGCAAGACTTCAAATCCGCGAAAAAGGGAAATCCTAAATCTTTAAAATAAAACTGAAACTTTTAAATAAAATTTCAAATCACTGGCAATATTTGTACCTTTACTGTATACTCCATGAAATTGGTGTTTAGAATTTGGAAAATAATGTACATGTGTCGTACATTAAGTATATCTGACAACTCTGTTTATCAAAAGTTGACGTTTGACTATACGGCGCAGTAAAGCGCCATGTTCTTCAGCGTGCTTCAGCTCTCGAACTTACGAATCGAACGAACGGCACGATCTTTTCTTCTGCTATCAATGATTTTTGGGTATCTATACACAATGATTTATTATAACTCAACATTATGTTATAGGCGTTCCAAATTTGAAGCGCTTACCTTGTGACAAATTGTACAAGCTGCCTTTAGTCGCACCTGGGCAGGCGAGAAATGTGCACGTGCTAACAAGCTCCCGCTCACCGAAAGAGATAGACCGCGAGCCAGGAACAGATTTCCATGACCAATCGCCTCCCGGGCGATAACTCGTATAGTGGTTAACGGCTATGTATGATGAACCCTCGTGGACGTCAGCTGCCACTCAGTTGGTGGGTTGAGGAACCACGTAAAAACAATTGTCATCGCCTCCCGTTTGATACTTAGATAGTTTAGATGCTATTGTGAATAAAAAAAATTGTCAGCCGGTTGTATCGCGTTGGAAAGAACGTCAGCTGGTCGCATGAACATGTAAAAAATAAGCGCTTTATCTTTTTATGATAGTGATAACAAAATCATGAAACTTTGCGTGTAGCATTCCATCAGGCGTTTCAATAAACGGATTACGCATTACGCATACTTGGCTCATAAGTGGTAAGGCGCGTATAATACACCTATCATTGGGTATTTATTTAGTAAGTGCTCAATAAACTACCCAGTTGCAGCCTATTCCGTTTGTGCTTGACCTAACGCCGTCATAGTAAGTATGACACACATCACATCATTTACAGGTTGGCTAAAAAATAAGTGCATTTCCGTTGCCGTGGCGGTTTTGGGATTATACTAAGCAACTTTTACTATGGGATCAACCACGAAATAACGAAAAAAAATTTGGCTGGTCCATTTTCTATGGGAGGGTAAATTTTTTTCGCGATTTCGTGGTTGCTCCCATAGTAAAAGTTGCTCAGTATAATCCCGAAACCAACCGGGCAACAGGAATGCACTTATTTTTTACCCACCCTGTATAAACCTAAAGGAAAGTTGAACATAGATTGTCTCTTAAAAGTTCACATTTTTCTACGCCCGTGCAGTGCATTCAGTTACACTCGCATAGTTACCGGCCAATACTATTCCAATATAGGATCAATTTGATAAATGCTTTTTAGAAAACGGGACGAACAGATATCATAATAGTAAGGTAACTAGTTCTGTATGCAAAACAATAAACCACTACAATTAATAATTACAATACAATACCATCGTATATTTACAATGGCATAGCTATTAAAAATGTGCCGCCGATGCGTCATACGCTAGATCAAGCTTGGCACCTTGCCAAGCGTATTAGGTGCGACATCGGGGATTTAATGAACCCAATTCTTTAGTTGGAGCACTCGAAAGTGAGAGTCAGGTCAGAACTGCAGATTTATTAGAAGGTACATACATGCAAGAGACAAAAATCCAGGCAGCTACATCGATTTCGACATTTGCGGTAGTAAAGTCGCGCTACAATACTGCTGCGCGATTAACGATTACATAGTAGTACGAGTAGTAGTGTAAGTAGTAATCACTTTATTGTACACAACACAGGTTTACATGAAATTTACAGAAATAAATAAATAAATATTATAGGACATTCTTATACAGATTGACTAAGTCCCAATGGTAAGCCCAAGGAGGCTTGTATTATGGGTACTCAGACAACGATGTATATAATACGTATATAAATAGAGGTACATAGGCTAACTTATCCCTATAAGGACCACTTGCACCATTCCACTAACCTGGGGTTAGCCGGTTCAACCTGGAGTTTAACCAGTACAATTTGACACTTGGTTAACGGTTTAAAGATTTGCCACACTGGATGCGTTCTGCGGGCAGCGGTCAGGTCAAACAAAGGTTGCTGTCAATGTTGTTCATACATAATGCGGGTTTGACCTGACCGCTGACCGCAGAACGCATCCAGTGTGGCAAATCCTTTAACCGCTTAACCCTGGGTTAAGGGGGCCCAAGGGATCTCTTCCAGCTAACCACCAACCGGATCTATATCGGAATCCCTAAAAATTCTTATCCTATTTTTGCATTCCCTAATATTGTTTGTCATAAAGATCAGTTGTCCTAACACTCATATGCCCTAATTTTGGTTTCCCTATTATCGAATGACCGATTTTTTTTGTCCTAATATGTTTTTCCCTAATGGCACTTTCCATATTGAGCATTTATCCTAATGTTATTTAGCATAATTCTTATTTGGCCTAATTATTGTTTGACCTATAAATAATATATCCTAATCATCATGTTACCTAATTTTACATAGCCTATGGTTGATTGGCCTAACACTCGTATTCCCTAATTTTGGTATCCCTATTATGGAAAATAATTGTTATGTCAAGTGATCGTTAGGGCTAATGCCCATTAGGACAAACCAGTTAGGGCAAGTGACTTTAGGACAAACGTTGTTAGGGATTCCGAAGGACACCCCCACCAACCACACTAAAACTGTTAAACAACTTAGTAGCGGCTTACAAATTACCTCTACACTTATGTTCAAAATTTCAATCAAATGTACCTTATAGTTTTTCAGATCTATTGTTATTTATTTTTCACTTAGATTAAAGAGATTATATCTCTTATATATATTATATCTCTTTAATATACAACTATATATTTGTCAATGCCATGCAATTTATTTAATGCTATTTTGTAAGCAATAAGCAAAAACAACTTAGTCCAGAAGGGGATTTAGCTACGTTTTTTTAGTACCTACTTGCAACACAATGTTACACACCTCAGTAATCTTCAACCGATTGTTGTAGGGCGTGACGGCGACCGGCAGAAACTTGTGGGCGATGAGCAGGGCGATGGTTGCCAGCCCCCTGATACCGTGAATGCAGGATATCTCGTCGTTAGAGCCTGGCGCGGTGAGCTTCTTCAGCGTACTGTACAAGGAGAAAGAACTGAGGAAACTATCTGAAAATAAAAGAGACATGTATTCGCACTTAAACTATCGTGAGACATATTTCAAAATATTTATCAGTACGGTTTTTACTCACTATTATTTTTAGTCGCTTTTGGCGACATGTTTCGGATTCTTTGGGAATCCATCCTCAGGCACGAGTGTCCGCGGCGGTTGTTCGTCGTGCACATGTCGCCAAAAGCGACTAAAAATAATAGTGAGTAAAAACCGTACTGATAAATATTTTGAGACATGTATTGTTAACACCACTTTGGGTGCCTTGTCTATTGTCTTTATAATCACGCTACTCTTCCTTACGTCGTTTACATGATGTTCTTTATTAAGTGTTATTGATTAAGTAAAAAAAAGTTATTACACCGATCTTCAGAATTTATAAAAATATTAATAACAATATATTCGACAATCGTGTAGCGTAGGATTCGCCATCTAATTTATTGCACAGTACAAATGTTAATTGCTTACCTTAGCATAAATTACCTACGAGTACGCGTACTGCTTGGGCTGTTGCAACGACCGAAGGGTCAAGTCTTATTGTTTTCTGTCAATAGATTCTTGAAGTGTAAACTTGACCTAGGGTAGCATTGGACTATTTCGACATTCCTTGTTTTGATTAATGATTACAAATGTTCGTATGTATGTTTAGGTCTAATTTTCAATGTCAGTCTTAATTTCAGCATTTCACCGAGCTGAAATATTTACTTAACTAAATATTTTGTATTTAATTCTTTTTTTTTTAATAGCCTGATAGTGTCCCACTGCTGGGCAAAGGCCTTTCCCTTTGATTTCCATAATTCTTATTTATTTCACTAAAAGGTAATAAAAAGTGAGCTAATTTCTATTTAAAACTAGAGAATTTATGGCCCAAACAGAAAATAATTGAGGTACAGGATATAAGAATACAACATAATATGCGAAGTGGCATAATAAAATGCCCAAAGTCGAAAAAACACCCACCTCTAGATTTTGGTGCATCGTCTTTATCTTTTTCTTCTTCTTCGGCCTCCTGGTCGCACTCGGCCTTGTCGTCGGCATCTTCGCTTGGCAGCTCCTTGGAGCTTCCACTAGACAGATAGTCCTGGACGGTGGCTACGAGGACCAGGAGAATGATGACGGCGTAGAACGACCTGCGAGCAGTGTGATGAATAAAATATCAAACATTTATAAATCGTCACCAAAATGTAAGGCTATCATGCGGTTTCTGGATTCCGTGTAATACCTGACCAGTAATATAATTTATATGTATAGATTGCTTTTTAAAATCCTTAATGACTTAATAATGACTTACAACGTCAGCACTGTCGAAAGCTGAAACCACTCATCCCATGACGACTGGTGGATGTGGCAGTCCCTCTCGTCGATCTTGACCTTAATGGCCAGGCCGCTGGTGTGCTGGTAGTGCTTGAGAGAGTCCTTGATGACCACTTCTGCATCCTCGGGGTTGCAGGCCGAGGGCACGCACACTCCCCAGCTCAACGTCGAGAAACGCGGCACGAAGTGACCTGGCTGAACGAATTATGATATGACTTAGTATCTATAATGCATGACTTTATCTAAACCGTTGGAAATAAAAATGAAAGCAGAAGTAACTGACCCGACAATCAATCCGAACATCCTTGCTTATCCGCCCACTTTTCCTAAGTAATAACTACTTCCTTTGGTCATGTTTATTTTTAACAGGCTTAGCGTAAAAGCTAAACAGAATAATAAGGAAAAGATGCGACCAAAGTAAAAGTCTCTAACATATTTTTAATACAGTTGCTCAAAAAGTGCTACTTTACGTAGCTGTTTAGCGTGCGGAAACTTGGTTTTAGCGAACTAGTGCTTTTCACTTTTCCAATTTTTTTAAATTTTTACTTGTTCCAATTCATGACTACTTATTGATGAGTGTTAATATAAGTTTCCTTTAAACGTCGTAATCAACATAAAAACCTACTGTTAATGTAAGAATACGAAAACTACACATTTCATATTTTATTACTTACCTCTTCATCATTATAACACGTTTATTTTTTAATATTGAATATTGGAAAACCGTTCTGAATAAGTTGTCTGAATGGAACGGAATAGCTATGGAAGGTAGAGGTAGGAATAGCTGCCGAAACGCCTGTCAAAGAAAGGCAACCATCGATATTGTTTTTATTCCTTACTTGTTGTTTTTCTTATTTTTTCGCAACTGAATTAAAAAACGTCGTTCGATACACGTGTGGAAATGTCATTCTCCACTCGGCCCGAGATATTATCTCGCTACTCGTGAAGTAATGACATACTTTCCGCACTAGCATCGAAATGTACTATAACATATTTAGTACTCTTCTTCTTCCTCGAGTTATCCCGGCATTTTGCCACGGCTCATGGGAGCCTGGGGTCCGCTTGACAACTAATCCTAAGAATTGACGTAGGCACTAATTTTTACGAAAGCGACTGCCATCTGACCTTCCAACCCAGAGGGGGAGGAACTAGGCCTTGTTAGGAATAGTCCGGTTTCCTCACGATGTTTTCCTTCACCGAAAAGCGACTGGTAAATATCAAATGATATTTCGTACATAAGTTCCGAAAAACTCATTGGTACGAGCCGGGGTTTGAACCCGCGACCTCCGGATTGAAAGTCGCACGCTCTTACCGCTAGGTCACCAGCGCACTATAACATATTTAGCACTACTTATGTGTAAACAGCAGTACATATATGCCACCCTTGCATGATATATTTGTGTAGTACACAAGAAAAATGTGTATAGTGTCATTTCATGGGCTGAAAACCAAGATAAAGGAATGATTTATTAATCATTTTACTTGTGTCGTCCCGGCATAATCACCATGGCTCGCTGACGGCACCTGAGGTCTGGCCAAATCTAATTATCAAGACTTATTTTAGAAAATTTTCTTTTGTCGGTTTAAATTACTTTAGCCCTTAAGAGTCGGCAAGTTCGGCCAAATTTCACCTTGCCATACAAACAGAGTTTCGTTCTCATTTTAAAACTATGTGTTGGATTGTAACGAAACATTGTACCTATATACAATAACTTGAGGTATATATAGGTCTGTAATTAGTTTATATAGCTCCAGTTTATAAAACAAACGAAATAGAGCAAAAACAAGTTTTGTATAAAAAACAAATTCGCTGTATTTTTTTACTATGGTATCTGAAGCTGTATTCTGCCTGTCCTAACCTACGGTGCCCAAACATGGTCGCTCACCGAGAGTCAGAAGTCCAAATTGAAGGTTTGCCAGAGAGCAATGGAGCGCAGCATACTAGGTGTCACAAGGATGGATCGTATCCGAAACACTACACTGCGCTCCAGAACAGGCATAGCTGACGTAGGGGAGAAGACCGCTAGGCTGAAGTGGAACTGGGCAGGTCACGTCTGCCGCATGCATCCGGATAGGTGGGCTAGTATAGCCACCAAGTGGATGCCGCAAAAGAAGCGCGGACGTGGCAGGCCCAGGCGGAGATGGCGGGACGACTTAGACACCTTCACTAATAACTGGCCGGAAACAGCTCAACAACGGGAGTCATGGAAATCTAAGGGAGAGGCCTTTGCCCAGCAGTGGTATACTACAGGTTATTAAAAAAAAAAAAAAAAAACTGAAGCTATATACATAAACTAATTACAGACCTAGATATACATCTTATTGTAAGTATAAAGTTTCAGAGCAATCTAGGTAGTCGTTTTAAAATGAGAGCGTAACTACGTTTGTATGGAGAATCGAGCTTGCCGGGGACTCTTAATTGTAAAAGAGATTTATGTCCTCTTCTATTAGCAATGACGTACGTCCAAGTACAAAATATTATTTATTTTCCCCACAACGGATTTCGCAGGCACAGGCGCAGAGCGTATAATATATAATTATTTAATGTGTTGAATCGAATAATATTCCGATTTATCCCAATCGGGAATACTCCCAAAACTGGATACAGGTTTACCCTTTTCCATAAAACTTTTGTAGTAGATCGTCATTTCATATTAATTTGTATGACATATCGACCAATCGACCTCCAACACTAATACTAAAACTCACATCATCTATCCGGCTCCTGATCAGGTTTTTGGCCTGGGCCAGATGCACTGGCACCTCCAGCTCTTGGTGCTCCGCCTTCACGTCCAGCCGAGCCAAGCAGTACTTCCCCTGGACCTTCACTACGCTTCCGGTCTCCAGTTGGACGCGTGCCCGACTTCCCAGACACTGGTCGAAGTCGCCTAGTTGAATGCCGTTGCCTTGAAGGATGCCCGAGGGAATCTTCGCTGACGCGTCTAGCACTGGAATTATAAATGCTAGTTAGTACACTAACAGAGTATAAAAACTAAAAACAGTAATCTCCGAATATTTTAAAACTTAATGTACGATGTTCATTCTTACGGACTGCCAATCGCTAATATCCAGGTTAATTTACGAAATGCTAGATTTTCTTGCATGCGACATTTTTGTTAGAAGACGATAGACTACTCTTGTTGTACCTGTACTAATCTGCTCTGACACTATGTAGCTTTTATTTCCGTTTCAGATACTTACTATTCTAAACCTTATGTATGAAAGCGTAAAGTCTCGATGTGAAATTTTACGTTTGATAAGATACTATGTACTCAGTTTTCGGTCCTTTGGGAGCTATAGCACGCAATGGTGTTGTTGAGTTTGTGTAACTATTTGTTGTAAAGCCAAAATGGAGTATAATTTTCCTCACTCAGTGCCCGTAAGGCTCTTTCGATTGAAACAGTTACATTGTGACGTAAAACATCGTTAAATGTACTTCATAGTTAAACCTACCTAGGTAATATCCATAACCTAGCTGACACAAGGTCACAGCTTGTAAAGGTGAATGAGCTTTTAAAACACGGACATGTGGACATCTGTATTTATTTTTTATGAAGTGTAAGATGTTTTAATGGTGCCAAGATTTTTCTTGAGGTGTTTCAGAAATCGTCGCATTGATAGTATAGACAAAACAGTCGGTACTAAAAATTTAAATGGTACGAAATTGAAAGCTTACATATCTAATAATGTACAGCGAGATTTATAATTCCATGAACTCATTATGAATGGAATGTATTAATAGCTGAGTATACAACCAGCGGCAAAAGTGCATGCTCACTGTATGAATTGAACTTTTGCAGCTCGCTTTAACCGACATCGTCGATATCGTCACACTTTTTTTAACATTAGATGATGGACCCGGAGGTTAATAAATTAACTCTTTTGTGGTAACCTAATACTAAAGGATTTGGGTTTGGTGGTGTAAAATACCGTCAGTAATAAAATTGTGTTCAAATTAAGTAACAAAAATGTAATTCATCAAGCCGAAGTATTTTACCTTTTACCTAACATATTTACAATTTCATTCTGAAAAACAAAGTTAACCATTAATAGACGCACATTTTGTTGGTTTCACTTATCGCGTTCGTTTATTTTTTTATCTGCACATTTGATTTTGAGATTTTAAGATAATAGTGGCCTGGCCTGGCCTTTTCTCGAAGTCTTCTAGAAATTGATATTCACTCATGTCATCTCAGATATGGGTGAATATGGTATCAATGCATTCAGTTTGGTGTCCTGAACACAAATAAATGAGATGACAAGCGCGATAAATCGCGTCATAAAGTCGCCAGTACAAAGTTCAACTTTTTTCTTTTAAACATACATGTGGGGTACCAAATGAAAGGGCTTTGTGAGTAGATCACAAATATATAACATAGGTACTGTAACATTTTCACTACTTGATATAACAAATTTAATATTTTGTTACGTATACGTTTTCTAATGAAAACGTTCAAAAATTTCACAATCCACAGTTGATTTTGAACTGCTCTAAATTGAAAATGACTGAATGGATTATTCTAAATTTTATACCAAATAACTATGAATATCCTTAATAAATAAATAACCAGATACATGAAAAAATAAGAAAAGCAACCTACATCAGTTGAAAAACAGTATAATTTTCTGTTACTGCAATTATTATTAAATTTGGTAGGTACCCATATTATTCTAGTAAGAAAAATAATAATCTTGCCCCCTTTTATTGACATGTTCTTTTTTGATTATTGACATGTTTTTATGATTGTGATGCTAGTCAAATTTTAATGTAATAGTAAATATTTTATGTAATGTTAAAGTGTACGGCTCACCCGGTATTGTATTGTCCTAGTCCTAGTTCTTAGTATATTGATTTTATTTTATTTTATTTATTTGGAGATCCAACAGCTGTGACATTAACATAAAACTTATAGTAAATACAGGAAGCCAATTATAGGAACTCACAGGCAGTGACATGATACTAAACTAAGGTTGCGCACTATTGCAGCCACATAAGGTGAGTTCGGCAAAGTTACGGACATCGGGTAAGATCGTATGATTCAAATTTCCGCCTATTGTGGGGTATTTTTTTAATGCTGGCAAGGTGATGCGATGCGCAATTTTGTTCCGCACCCCTCTTCAGTCCGCACTTGTTGCTCTGACAGACTAGAAGCGTGTTTTGTGCCGTTAAGTAGAAAAGTTCAAAAAACGTGTTTTTATTTTCCATCCGGATATACCCTCCGCCAGTTTTTTTGGAATAACTGGTAAGTTTAAGTGTTATTTGTTTCTTTTACAGATTGCATGTTATTTTTATTAAATTTGTGACAAATCTGTATATTTGGAATTCTGATACGATGCCTGTAGGCCAAGATCCGGTCTTACCCGAAGTGGTAAAAGATCGGATGCAAATCATCCGATCTTAAATTCTCAGGAATGCTCAAACTTTATACGTGTCACCACGATGCTTGATTAAATTTCTCTAACAGACGTATATAGTGGTGTTTTTTTTTACATAACCGCAAATTACAATCTAAGCGTCTAATATTGCACACTTAAGTAGGTAACTGATCTCTTTATGAATAAATAATTATAAATATTTTTATTTACCTATCTGCTGTAATTATGAAGAGGTAGGTTTATTATTATTATTATTTTAATAATGTTAAAGAAATATAATGGTTTCTTGAAATATTATTGTTGTGTTGATTAATCAATTCTTACTTGGTTTAAAATGTGTGCTTATCAAAGCGAATTGGCCTGATTGTAAGATCGAGAGATGTTTTCTCACACGAAATCATACTCGTAGTTATGTGAGATGGCGTTGGAAAGTTTATTAAGTACCTATAGACTGATATTACTGCAATTGGTTAAGTTTTGGTCGTATTAATTCCTCCACTTTCAAATTATTTTACCCTTATGTCCTATTTTATCACCCTCTTTCAATCTACCGCGCTTAAGGTGTCAATGAACCTACGTGGTTCATTGACCCACATGGGTTCATTGACCCCACACCTAAAAGTTTGACAACCATAATTTCTTAAAAATTGAGCGCATGGTGTAAGATCGGACGGAAAAAAATGCAAAAAAAAAAAATGGGTCGGATATGATAGCCCGAATTAGTGCTAGGCCAATTCTTCTATATATGAATCGGTGAGTAAAACCGGTTATTTTGCAATGGTAAACTTTATGGTACCGGCAATAGGGCCGAACTTATAGGCCCGTCCGTTCTTACACCACCAGGTAAAAAAAGAATGCTGTCAATTTATTTTGTTTCCTATATTTAAACACTCATTACACGCTCACTATGACGTTTAGAAAGATAATAAAATTCAATTATATAGAGCATTTCATTATTATCAATTCTGTACTTAAATCATGTCCGTACCCTATCCAAAAGCTGAGAAAAGAAAAAAAAACCAACATCATCTCAACCCACCTAAAATCGTCCGAAACTTAGCCGAACTCACCTTATGTGAACAGAGCGTATACAAATGATAACTAATAAGGGAGTAACTAAAATACAAATTAACTTAGCAACATAATGAAGACTAAAAGGCAAGAAAAAAGAGAGACAGTTGAAATTTTCACAGATGATGTATTTCTGTTGCCGCTATAACAACAAATACTAAAAACAGAATAATATAAATATTTAAATGGGGCTCCCATTGGAATTTGACGGCAGTATTATAATTGTAGAGTGATCATGCATGCTGTAATAGAACATTATGATACAAGTGTGCTAAGTTGGTCAATACACACGAGGCGATATTGTGCGCGCGAGCTGTAAGCGAGCGCGCAATAAGAAAGCCGATGTGTGTAATGACCAATGCACACGCGTTTTATACGACGTTTTTCAACACACTTGCGAGAAAAAAAAGAAACTCATATTAATCAAATTTTAATAGTTAAAACAGTTAGTATTGTGTGTTGCATCTGTTATACTGCCGGCCGCCCCTCGCCCCGGCCGCGGGCGGCGCGGCGGGCGGGCCGGCCGGGCCGCGCACCGCGCAGGCGAGGCGGTCGGGCGCGCCGGTGCCCGCCAGTCTGACCAATTAAAGAAGGCTCCCTTTCCATGCATATTATTAGCAATCAGTTACCTTCTTAACTCAGTCGGATAATATAATGAAAAAGCACGAGTGGAATAATACACTGAAAGAGCACGCGTGTTTAATATCTAGGATTATGAGCCAAAAATCGGTGGAATAAAAATGTCGTTTTGAGCAAGTGTGTTGAAAAACTTGTAAATGATTTACTGAATTCGTAAGGTAATACTACTCACGTCTTACGTATCACTTTGTATATTATTCGAGGGCTGCGATCATGAGCAAACCTTGAAACTAACCGTGGTATGGTTATTTACGATTTTTCCCCGCGCAACAGCTGTTGCCGAAACGGTCCAAACAGTGCCACTATAAATAAATAGCCGTTGTAATGTACTACGCAGGCATGCTGAAGAAACGCAACTTGTGGTTCACAAAGTTTACTGGGGGCTGCGACCCACCTGAACAATTTCACCATTTGTCATACAAATTCGCTGCCACTACCCCATAATTCTGCCCTGGAGTCATCCCCTATTTTTTTTATATGGCCTTGATTTGATATCTGTCTCAGGCAGTGCATCTCACTCGCACCAATAATTTAGTGTGAATATTTATAAGCCAGTATATGGGCTAGGTGCAAAATACGAAGCGGGGCAATACAAGCTGTCGTGTAGCTTGTATTGCCATTGTATTGTATATAATATTTTTAAAATTGGGATGCGCTTACTGACCAAAGGGCGTAGCCAAGATGACATTCGTTTGCGCTACGACAACGAAACACTATCTGTCTCTCTATCGCACTAATATGGAAGAGGAATAGAGATACAGATAGCGTTGTCGTAGAGCAAACGATTGTCATCTTGACTAGGTCCCCAGCAACTTAAGCAGGCGTGCGAAAGGGGTGGGGTGTTCGGCTCAGCATTGCTCCGAGCAATTATCAGGGTTGGCACAACATGACGTCCCTTTGCGTGCACGACCAATGATAAGAGAATGACTTGAATTTTGACAACCCTAAATAGCCGAAAGGGATAGTGCCATATATTACAAAGGGATAGCATGATACGACCCTGAACCGCTGTCAAACTTCGGTTTTGTAGGAAGTTTCCTTTCTGTACAGTAGTAGTATTATGGAACGAGATCGAAAACATGGTATTCTCTAGTCAACCATGGGCTAAACCGAAAGATCTAATTAGCAAGGTCAGAACTTAGAATACTGTTAGAATAAAATGGAAAAAAAATTAACACAAAAGTATATAATATTATACATACATACGCGCTGGAAAGAGAATTTGTTCTGGGCCTGTCTAATAGAGAGAGGAAGCTCATTCCACAGCCAGCTTGCCTGGGTGGTAAAGGAACTCGACATGAAACCTGTACGATGTCGAGGCACAATAAGTTGAAGGCTACGGGAGGTTCGGGCGCGCAGTCAAAAATTTTAATTTGGAACGAACCGTTAACGCCATCTAGCCTAGAATAGGCCAAAGGTGTAGGCGCCATCTGTACGAGAATCAATTTTTCTTGATTTCCGAGATTTTTTCCTTTGACTTTATTCACTTATACGGAGTTACATAGGTCTTTGATATATATGATATATATAATAAAATAACAACCAACATACAACTCCGCGCGTATGTCGCATAATTATATTGTATTCTGTAAGCAATTCGCAATAACAAGTCTGGATGATTATCACTACGTAGTATAAAACAAAGTCGCTTTCCGCTGTCTGTCTGTCCCTATGTATGCTTAATTAGATCTTTAAAACTACGAAACGGATTTTGATGCGCTTTTCACCTATCAATAGAGTAATTCTTGAGGAAGGTGTTAGTGTATAATTTGTAAAGGTTTTGGGTAACCCGTGCGAAGCCGGGGCGGGTCGCTAGTAAATTATAATTATGTAACCTTTAATCGCATTTTTATTTTTACATAATAAGGTTATTTCTTTTGCAGCTCTGCCACTTGACGTCAGAGTATTTATGCGTCTTCTCAACAACTCTACAAGAAATATTCACGTTCGTTTAAATTAAGCGCTTAACTTTAGTACAAGTACTTTACATCATGCAGCCCTGAAACTTATATAAAGAATGTTAGCATTGTTTAAGATTTTGCGGTAAAGCTCTCATCACTTTTGTTTTTGCATTGATCAAATAAGTAACACACAGCATTATAGTAAAACCAAGGCACTGTGACTACAAAATAAAAAGAAAATACCAGGAGACAAAGAAAAACAATTCACATAAAAATTAAATGTTTAGTACATTGGATTTGGGCGATGACGTAACATATCAACCAATTTATTTTCCAGCAACCTCGAGCAAAAGTTAGTTATAAAATTACGTACTTACTATTCAAAGCCCATAGTTTCGTCCCGCGTAATTGCCTTAATAGGATTTGCCCATGCCGTCTGCATTCTGGATTATGAATCCTTGAAAAATTGGGAGCGAACGTCGGTAGAAAAGCGTAAAAATCTTCAAATTCACTGGCTAACATATTTCTTCGATACAATATATCTGTCAATTGATCAATAATATTAATAGTTTTAGGTTCACTGTTGTCCAAATCCTTCGATTTCTTTTTGTCATCTTTTTCTTTTTTATATGAAGTTTCAACGGTCTCTTCAAAGCCTTTATGCTTGGAAGTCTCAGGTTTCTTTAATTCTGATTTCTTTTCAACTTTTTTTCCTTCTTCTGGTTTTTGAGTTGATTTAGGCTTAGCAAGATCTATTACAGATTCTTTATCCTTATTAGATTCTTCTTTGTGTTCCTCTTTTTTTGAAAGTTCAATTTTGTATTTAATTTCTTCCTTTTTAACTAGCGGAGGCGGTTTTTCTTTTTTTGATTCCAGCTTATTAATTTCTGCTGATTTTAGTTTAGGCTCCCTAGGTTTGGTTTCTTTAACAGAAAGTACTTTCTTATCTTCAAGTTTAGAATCCGCTTTGACCTTTTTTTCATCCATTTTTACACTGTGAGTATCTGTACTAGGAACTAACTTATCAATGGCATCTTTTTTTTGTGACAAACTGGAGCTCTTACTTTTAAGGTCCTTCTTTAAATTTCTATTATCTTCATCGTCCTCATCATCATCGTCGTCGTCGTCGTCGTCGTTGTCGTCATCATCCTTATCGTCTTGCTTAGATTTGACTGGGTTTGATTTGTTTATAACGTCCATTTTCTTTAAGCCTTGGTTTGCGTCATCTTTTTTCTTAGTCTCAATAGATTTCTCTGCTTTTTTCTTAAAGTCTCTATCGTCATCATCATCGTCGTCATCGTAGTCATCATCGTCGTCATCATCATCGTCATTGTAGTCGACCTGTATATTTGATTTAACTTTGTATTTTATATCTTCCTTCTTTTTATCTTTAATTAAATTTTCTTTTTTAACCAATTCAATAGGTTTAGGTTTTTTGTTTATAAAGCTGGAGTCAGTTTTATCGTCATCATCGTCATCGTCATCATCATCATTATCTTCAAAGGACAGTTTTGACTTTTCATAAGCTCTTTTCGTTTCAGCTCTGATGTTTACTTCAGCTTTCTTAGTAATTTCTTCTACCTTTCCTTTTTTAGCTTTATTCTTTTGGACGTCTTCATCTCGTATAGGATGTTTTGTAATTTTGGATTCTGATGATTTTTCACCTATACTTGATTTAGATTTCACTTTAGATTTATCTACATTAATACTATTGAAGAAATCAAAATCGTCGTCATCATCGTTATCATCATCATCGGTACTATCACTGACTATTTTTAACACAGAACCCGATTTCGCGTTGGCCTTCTGATTGATCAGTTGTTGTTTCTCCCTTACGGCTTTTTTCAGTTCCTCGTAACTTTTGGCACTATCTTTAACACTATATTTAGTAAACTTGTCTGCACTATCACCGACACTTCTAGGTAAATCGCGTACACGGAATGCGCTTATCACTGTCGCTAGGATAGGTAAGCAGACTATAATTAGAGCTAGCGTCCATCTGTTACGCGCCATGACCGACGCGTGAGACGCTCACCGCGCCATCATCGAACCGACTGAGAAAGTTTCAGCGAGAAACGCTACAGTTTATTTGTATCACACGTTCTTAACTACGCGCGAATAGTTTAAAATAAAGACGAATCATAGAAGATCGCAATGATTATGGAGGATTACTTAGCCAATTCGAAATTATATTTAATGGAAAGGACCTTTTTGTGTTGGGTTTTGGTGCGTCTTGTAGCGCGAGGGCACGCACGTTGGCAACAGGCCAAGTTTAGCGTAAAAATAGTATTGCAAAGGCGATTGTCCGGTCCCGATGGATGGATCGACTGCAACGACATTGTCTATTGCTTAACTGTAATCAATTAAGTACTACATCATTTAAATTCGTTGTTTCTTTCAGTACAAAAAATATGTAAGTACTGTGAGTAATCACGTTCGCATATTTGAAATATTGAATAAAGTATTTGACAAGTTATTTACTAACATTACGGCACTAAATTTAGAATTTAATGCTTATATTTACGTTTTATTATAAGTAATTATATTTATCCCACATCTCTAGCCTATTTACTGTTATATGGTTGTAGGTATTGTATCATTGTGGCTCTCTACCCAATAATCAAAAAGTTACTAAGATCCCAGGCTGCCACAATTTGCATCTGCGTATTATTATATAGAGCATAACGCGGACAGGTTTTAAATGTTTTATTCAATAGTCCGGTGTAAAAAATACTTACTCGTACATTACGCTACATATCGCATCATGAAATTTCCATTTCCTATGTTGTCGCAAGCTGTCAAAAAATAAAGTTGATACCGCTTTTGACCTTGTTAATAAAAACCACTAGACATCAGTACTGTAAAAGTCACACTTTTCATTGTAATGTTTTTAAGCAGTTAATTACATTATTAAACATAATTTTATTGTCTCGGAGATTCACCATAATGTCCTCAGTGGGAAAGATGCTTATCATTTTGATAGACCTAACACGAGTAGAACATTACATAACCTATTGTCGTCAAACACGTATGGTTATTAGGTAAATACAAGACATAGGTAAGGCTTTATAAAGCGAGATAAAAAAAAAACATGATTAGTGATAGTTTTTAGGTAGGTAAGTATCTATGTATGGCGTTATTCATAAACGCGCTACAAGCCTCAATTAGCTAATCGTTTGTCTTAATCTGTCATTTTGACTTATGTATTTGTAAGTAATTATAAGGGAGAAAATATTAATTAACTAATTGAGGCTATGATTACAGTGTTTTTCAACTGGATGGAGGATCAAGTCGGTTGAGACCCGTTGAAATCATAGCAGTAAATAAATGGAAAGTTAATAATATCCACGAAGAAAATTTTGACGGCTGTAAAATCATGTCTCAAATTATTTTTAGATACCTATTAGTAAAATCATATTTCCTTGCATAAATATTTTTAATATACGACCCGATTAGCCGTAGTCACTCAGAATGAGCCTCATAAGAAGGCCCAAAGTCTAAAAAAGAGGAATGCTTGGAACCACCAAGGACCACCACGAACTATTATATAATCTGTGCCACCACCACCAGCACCACCCTGTTCCTTATTAGAATATTAGCAAAATAACTGAGTGAATCGTTTTTTTTAAATTTTAGGTACCTAATTATTTTAGCAGAGTTTATAGATAAACTTTATCGACAACTGAGCCTATCTTTGACTTGACTATAATATGTTACAAGTGAATAAATAAATAAATATTACTTCAGTTACAAAAAAGAACTTACTCACTAAACACTTAAAGCTAGCTACATGGTAGTTATAGAAAAAGGAGTAAGGTAAGGGGTAAGTAATATATAGGACATTCTTACACAAATCGACTAAGCCCCGTGGGGTAAGCTCAAGAAGAATGGTGTGGGTACTCAGACAACGATATATGAATATACAAACCACCCATGACTCAACTGGACCTGTTCCTGAGTCATGGGTGGACTCAGGAACAAATAATTGAGTTCATCACACAAATAAATGCCCTTACCGGTATTCTAACCCAGGACCATCGGCTTCATATACACGGTTACTACCGACAACAGTTAACAATAGTAACGATGTCACATAAACCCAGTAACAATAAACATGTCAAACGCTCGTAGGTTTTGCCTCAAGGGCACTTAAATCCGGGTCCCATAACACTATAATCAAAATCATGTCATATTCATGGCTCGATTCACGGTAGGTATCGTGAGTCTGTTTTCGTCTTGATTATTAATATTCATTATCTCGCCTAGCCGGGGTGTCGCTTAATCGGGGTAAACTGTTTTTACATTTTAGAGTTAGACCAAGCTAAGTTGGCAACGATTTTGATAGCACAGACTGTACAAGTGTACCCTATTTTAAACTTCATAATTTCATAGAAGTGTGACGTTTAAAATAACACTTGCACAGTCTGTGCTATCAAAATCGCTGGCTTTTTTGACTAGCTTGGTCTTACTCTACTACATAACTCAAGACTAATATAAATGCTGTAGGTATATAAAGCTAAGGGAAACAGGGAATTGTCGGCCGAGTGTGATAAAAGGGATTGAGGAAAGCGTTTTAGGAACACAAAAACAGCAATTCCTATCCAAATAACTCAAGTAGGTAAAACTGTAACTTTCCATTCGTCTCCCACTGCTATTGTATGAGTATATATTTAAACTGATGTCTTATTTGTAATTTTAATGTGTCTATTTAAAATCCGTATTTCATTCTGTACACTATTATGGGACTTCCCAAGGTTATCTAACAGGTTATCTACCTAACGACATACCAAGAGTATCTTGGACTGTTCGTCGTGGTTTGATATGGGATCATTACAGTCATTATCCGCTTAACAATACCTTCTAAACGTATACCTACCTATACATAAATACCAAGTGTGGCATTTAAACACGAGCAGAAATCTAAACTGTAGGCTGTACTCCTCAAATTGACCAACATTTGTTCAGAGACTTAAAAAAAACTTTTATTTTGATTTTTCACGTGTTTTTCACAGACTAAAGTTTATTCTAAGACGCAATGTATTGCGAATTTTGGTACGTTTATACAAAGATAGATCATCATTCGCTTGCCCTTGTCCCATTCACTTGGGGTCGGCGCAGCATGTCTTTTTCTTCCATACATCTCTGTCACCCGTCATCTCATCATTCACTTGCGTTAGTTTCATATCATCTTTCACACAGTCCATCCACCTTTTCCTCGGTTTTCCTCTCCTCGTACTTCCCTCCACATTCATTCTTAATACCTTTCTCGTCACATGACTTTCATCCCTCCGCATCACATGCCCGTACCATGCTAGGCGATTTGCCCTTACTTTTTCTGTTATGGGTGCAACTTTCAGGCTTCCTCTTATATACTCATTCCTTATCCTATCCATTCTCGTCACGCCACACATCCACCTTAACATTCTCATCTCCGCTACATGCAATCTCTTTTCATCCTTCACCTTTAGGGCCCAACACTCTGATCCATACATGACGACAGGTCTTATGATCGTTTTATAAATTTTACCCTTCAACCGAAGGGGCATACGGGCGTCACAAATGGTTCCCGTAACCTGTCGCCATTTTATCCATCCTGTGCTAATCCGGTTTTTCACGTCGCGGTCAATATCGCCATCGCACTGTACGAGCGAACCGAGGTACTTGAAGTCGGAGCAGACCGGCAATGTAACGCTATCGAGTTCTATGGCAGCAAAACTGGAGAGACCGCCAAAATCGCAGAACATGTGTTCTGTTTTAGATCTGCTGATCTTTAGGCCAACATTCTCCAATTTTTGCCGCCATTTCTCAAGTCTGCTCTGCACCTCTAGTTCGTTTTCACCTACAAGCACAATGTCATCAGCAAACAGCATACACCAAGGTGCCTCCTCCTGTATGTCCGATGACAGTGCGTCCATAACTAGCAGGAAGAGGTAAGGGCTTAAAGCCGATCCCTGGTGCAAGCCTACTGTGACACTGAACCTGTCGGTGGTGCCAGCTGCTGACCGGACGCGTGTACAACATCGGTTGTACATTGACCGGATTAGCTCCACATACTTCCCAGGCACGCATTTCTCTTTTAGAGCCCACCACAAAACCTTTCGGGGTACTCGATCGTATGCTTTTTCGAGGTCAACAAACACCATATGCAGGTTCTTTTTAGCATGTCTGTATTTTTCGCACATTTGGCGAAGTGCAAAAATGGCGTCTGTTGTACCTCTCCCCGGCATAAACCCGAACTGGTTTTGTGTTATATCACTCTCATCTCTCAGGCGTCTCTCTATCACTTTTTCCCATATTTTCATGCTATGTGACATGAGCTTTATTCCTCTATAGTTGTTGCATTCCTGTACATCCCCTTTGTTTTTAAAAATGGGCACCAGCAAACTGTCACACCATTCGTCGGGGATTGTTTCTTCATGCAAAGATATTTTCTTTATACAAAGATAGATATAACTCCGTTCTTTATACAAATTATCATTCGTTTCTTTATACAAAGATAGATATAACTCCGTAATAGATGGATACAGTCTAAGGAAAAAACGTGCATCGAAAATTAAGAAAATTTGATTCTCGTTCAGAGAGCGCTACTAGTTTTGGCCTACAGTCATATAGATGGCGTTGACGGTTTCGTTTGTTATT
Source organism: Cydia strobilella (assembly GCF_947568885.1). NCBI lineage: Eukaryota > Metazoa > Arthropoda > Insecta > Lepidoptera > Tortricidae > Cydia > Cydia strobilella. The sequence continues at coordinate 10,507,565 of NC_086045.1, read as the reverse complement.
TAACAATTTTAACGCATATCAGTGAAAGAACATGGGTCAAAATCATAAAAATAATTAATGCAAATAAAAAAGATCATTTATCCATATTTAAATACATTTTATCGTATTTTTATAAATATTTATTTTTAGTTTTAAAGTGTGTCGACAGATGGCAGTGAATTTACTGGGGTTACAAAATTTACTATGACAGTACCGCTCTAGTATAAGTTACTCTATGGTTTAAAGGATGAGTCACGTTAGACCGGGCCGTGACCGGGCCGGAGCTTCCGGCGCTTACTTTTCTATGACATGACAGGTGATCACGTGATGCTTTCCATAGAAAACGAAGCTCCGGAAGCTTCGGCCCGGTCACGGCCCGGTCTAACGTGAGTCATCCTTAAAGCGTGGCAAGCAACGTCAATTTACACTGATGACAGCATATATTAAAGATCATATTTAATTTGTATAAAAAAATAGCAAGTCTTCATAATTTTTAAAAGTCGCTGAACAAATGTTTGGTCAGTTTGAAGAGTACAGCCTACAGTTTAATTTTTTGCTCGAGTTACAGGCCACATCCGGTATAAAAGTAATTACGTTCATACATACTGAAATAAGTATACGTTTTATAGGCATGTATACGTAATATAGTTATATAGGTGTTATAAAGGAGCATAAGCCCTATTTACGAGTGTTTGTTATACTTCGAATGTCTATGAGATTACACAAAAAATACCTTCTTTCAAATAAAACAAAAATTGTTGAAATCGGTTCACATGATAAAGAATTAAGTATCCTTGAAAACCAACATTTATAGTAATACCAAAGATAGATATAACTCCGTAATAGATGGATACAGTCTAAGAAAAAAAACGTGCCTCGAAAATGACGAAAATTTGATTCTCGATTAGATGTCGCTACTACCTTTAGCCTACTCTCGTATAGAGGGCGTTGACGGTTTCGTTTGTTATTTAACAATTTTAACGCATATTCAGTGAAAGAACATGGGTCAAAATAATAAAAATAATTAATGCAAATAAAAAACATTTATCCATATTTAAATACATTTTATCGTATTTTTATAAATCTACATTTTTGGTTTTAAAGTGTGTCGATAGATGGCAGTAAATTTACTGTGGTTACAAAATTTACTATGACAGTACCGCTCTATAATATTATATCCTCTTTGCTCATAGGTAATCATAATCATTAATCACACACAATCGGCTACATAAACATGACCTACTTATATATCACAGTTATAATGAATTTAATGCAAATTATCTGACACTGGGTTGAGAGTAGAGCTCATTCTTTAATCTCCTTCTTAGTATTAAACGCTTCTGTAAATAATATAATTTAAGGACATCAGTGCTGTTGCCTAAATACTTACTGCATTTTAGGTATTTGTTGCATATTTCAAATGGTATTTCTCTTATTTCTTGTGTATTAGTTTCGATAATTTTCCCTTTGTAATACGTACTATTATGTGCTATTACCTCGTTTTCATCGAAATTACGCGGATCGGATTCCATGCAAACACAAAACATTACATACGACTAGATTGTGTTTATGGCGGCTCGTACTCGGGCTCGCCAGTGAAATTAAAATTTTGTAGGTAACTGTCTATGTGCGTAGTGCTTGGAAGGGGAATTATAGAAGAAGACAACGCACGACGTGGGAAAGTAGGTATGAATGAGGTATGAACTTTTATTAGATTCAACTGTCACAGAACTATTTAACGTAACACAGCGAATAGAGTAGCTATTATTTTCATTTCTTAATTAGTACAACGTACAACTCTAACTTCATACTAAAACTTATTTTACTCATTAAAATATCAAATTCTAGGATAGATTTACTAGAAACTTGTCTACTTTTCATAACATTCGGTGTTAATTACATATACCTACTTGTCATCAAAAACTCATTAAAAATGAACTTCCTTGATATGTTTTTGTCATAGGTAAGTAGGTACTCTAGAAGATAAGGAACATAGCATCGCAATATTTTACTTAGGAAGCGTTCCTATGAGTGATATCAATCATACTGTGGGATCTATTGGACAGTAATCTTTCCACGCAAATTATTCTTACGACTATGGTATATAATCTACCTAATCATTTAATTTTAATCGCTGATGACACAAGGATGATTACGCAATTATGTAGTTGTATAAGATACTTAGCACAGAGCAGGTAGGATAGTATTCGACTAAATAAGTAGGTGCGTAAAATCTTAATTAATTTCATTCGATCAACAATAAGATAGTTAACATTGTCACCGTATCAGCCTCCTATAGGACTTACCTCAGGCGAGTCAGGCGGTTAGTAACTAGTAACGAGGTGATTTTCTTGTAGAGGGTATCTGAGTTTTGGGACTAACGGCCTGATCCGAACTTAAAGCTACGTCAAAAATTTGCTAATGATACGATATGGATCGGATATGTCCGATGTGTCAAAAGTGACGTTTCTTCAAACAAAAACGAATTTTTGGCGTAAAACTAGGTTTATATATTACATGCAGTCAAGCCTTGAACCAGTCCGTAGCTGACCATAATAACTTCTTACGAGCCGTCTCAGTTAAACGGTAGACCTACAGCTTGACAATTATTTTAATACCCACAATGAATAAGCAGAAAACAATGATATGACGTTTTTATAGACTATACTTTATGTTCTAAATGATGACAGTTTTATGTCAGCTTAGTAATTTATATCAATGCCAATTGAGGATTGAAGGAATATCAATTTATTATGCTCGTAGGTACCAATCGCAGGCAAATTCGACTTGCTTTAATTTGATAGGTTTTTTATTAAAATATTTATTAGGTATGATTTAAAATAAAATAAAATACACATTAGTTTAAAAATCAGAATCTAATCGCGCACAATGAATTTTCTTGAAGTTGCAAACAATTATGTCGTTACGTAATAGCAGGACGATGTCGTCAGAATATTTGACTTCATCGAAATAAAATAAAACCCTATCATCTTAGGACTGTGACTGTGGGGAGCAAACTCAAACAATCCCTCACTACATAGGAAAATGACCCAAAAAGGCGATTTTCCGGAAGTATGCAGGACTTATTGTTAACACCACAGATATAAATATACCATATAGATGACGCAAATGCATCTACTTGCATGCCTGAGTATGACATGTGAAAGTGTCGCTTCTATGTGCATGATTGCAATAGCCCTGCGAGGGCACTTTGTGAGGCGCTGTTCCCTGCGAGGGAACGCCTCTTTTTCAGAGGCCAGAAACACTTACCAACACCACCATGGTGCTCAATCTTGGTCGTGAATGCTGCGGCGTTAAACAGCGACGAACTAGTTGGCGGTATCTTGCGTATAGCCGCTGTCGCGAATATCGCGAATCGGCTAATAGCTGCCAACGTCATGGAGTAGATGGCGCTCGTAGTCACGTTTAAGTGAAATAACCGCTTCTAGGTTGTTGTGATTTTTAAGGGTAAAACAAGAGGGTATACGCGCGAACGACAGTAAGAAAAGGAGCTGGGGTGCGAACAAAGCTACGGGAAGAGTGATATTTGCTTTAGGATCTATTCAAGGAGTTTCTTATGGTGTTATTAGAATAATGAGGTGTCTATTGTAGATTGTGACTAACATTCATTGTGATATCAGTATTCAGTGTCAACAGTGATCCGAGGGAATTGTTCATGGCTAATGTAAGTGAAGTTCAATCATAATTATACGAAGGGTTTCGTCCCAAGATATTAGTAATTTAGAATTATAGAACACATTGTAGTTACGAGAAAGTGTAACCACTCATCATATGAACTTAAGGTAAACTTAGTGTGCGGAAAGGGGTCGCTATAAGGGGAGGTTGGAGGCGACTATGAAGCCCAAGTAACCAGATGGATAATCAGGTTTAACTCATGTTATACGTAGGTAACAAAGTAGGACACCAGCATTGAATTATCGTCATCTCACTAACGTCCAGGCCTCGTATAGGTATGCAGTATGTTTACATATCGTTTTTCCAGTATCAGTAAAGGCATCAGCTCATTCAGTAAAGGCATCAGCTCATTCGATAGGTTAATAAGTATAGTGAGCTTGACGACAGCCGCCTTAAGCAAAGGCCTTACTTTTTCCGCCCCCTCCCCCTTTTTTTGCTGCGATAACGGCCCTTGCGTTTCGAATCTGACTTCGACGAATCTGAGGAACTGGCGCAGTCACTATCACTACTGCTTGACGCGCTAGATACATGGCTACGCCTTACTTTCGGGACATCCGGTTTGTCCTCAGGCTTCCCTTCTACATCATTCATTGTACAATAAAAAACTGCAATAAGTATCGAACGGCAAAGACCGTTTAAAAAATTATTAAGATTCCAATAAAAATAAAGTGTAGATTCGAAATCCTTTTTGCAACAGTACTAGAAACAAATGAATAACTAATTCTCGAAGATTACTTACGTGAATAAGTTGTCACAAATAACCTTTCGCTATATCTACTAGTAGTGCACGAACTATCAATTTTCAGCTACAATTTTATTTGAATAATGAATTTGATCAGTCGTACTTTTTGCACGAAACGAAAACATTTTGCCCGCGCTACGTGTCCTTGATAACCGCAAGGTCAGAGAAATGCTTTTGGAAACAAATTTTGATACCTTAATGTCATTAAATTGCCCAGTAGAATTATATAACGCATTAACACTATTATTATTGGACATTTACAACAATTGCTATGTAAATAAAACGGTCAAGTGTAATACAAGAAGAAATTATAAACCCTGGATTAACGATAATTTAAAGAACATGATATTAGAGAGGGATAGATTATTTCACATATGGTGTAATGACCTAAGAATATGCTAAAGCGACTTAGTTATACTAGGTATAGGAATAAATGTACCAAAGCCATAAATAAAAGTAAAAATCCTTATGATAAAAAGTGTATTATAGAATGTAATAATAATATTAAGAAATTATGGGAAAGGATACATATATTATTAGGAAAAGATAGTAAAAATTTAGATGACATAATACACTCAAACATGCAAGGTATGGGCGATGACAAATATGTATATAATAAGTTCGCCTCTACTTTTACAGACGAGATAAAAGAGATTAAACATTTCTGTAACTATACTTTGATTGATAGGGATAACTATGTTAAAAAGTCAGATGTGTGTATGAGATGGCAGCCCGTGAAGTCATCAAATTAAAAAAACCGGCCAAGTGCGAGTCGGACTCGCCCACCGAGGGTTCCGTAATTTTTAGTATTTGTTGTTATAGCGGCAACAGAAATACATCATCTGTGAAAATTTCAACTGTCTAGCTATCACAGTTCATGAGATACAGCCTGGTGACAGACGGACAGACGGACAGACAGACGGACAGCGGAGTCTTAGTAATAGGGTCCCGTTTTTACCCTTTGGGTACGGAACCCTAAAAAGCAGTCAAAAACATGAACTCAAACAAGTCTCCGGGCAGTGACCTCATACGCATGTCTGACATAAAACTCGTCGCAGACAAAATAAGTCCTGTCCTTGCCAGATTAATTAATTTATCCGTAAAACTAAAAGAGGCCGACCTTCGACCGATTTACAAAAAAGGAGATCGTAAATCCTTTTCTAAATATAGACCTATTGCTATTGCAATATTATCCAGTATTGATAAAACTAGTGGCTCTGTGAGCTGTAGACCTCGCGAGCATAGCTTAAGATGATGGATGTGTAGAGCTGTCCTGCCGACTACACCACGACCACGCCACGACCTACATAGTTCAAACCCCGACGGTGCTATTTTTTTTAAATAATTTTAACGTTCTTTTTCAAGTTAAGCGTATGTTATTTTATTATCAATTGAGTGTCGCGAATTCTTCTACCGATAACTACAAAAACGCTTCTATTGATAGCTTAGTGCTGTTGGCGTGCGAGTCAAATTTTTAAGTAGGTAACAAAATTTTACATTTACTATGAAGAAAACGTGAAATTTTATTCACATTTTTCTATCTCGCCAATCAGACAATATAAATCAGACAATAGGTACTTTTTTCATACAATTTCCATTTCGGCAGAAAACGGTTTCCACTAACTAAATCTTAACAAATCACTTTGATTTTGATGTTGATCGCTTCAGCATAATATATTGTAGGTTTGTAAATTTCGCTTTAAAAATAATTGTCATAAAAAATAGCATGTGAAAAATAAAAGTTTTCATTTTCATACAAACTGTATGGGAAAAGTTTTCCTCGATAGGCTGTATCAGGGATACAACATTTTTGTCCCCTATAGCTTTTGTTCCATTCGCGTTTTTCCCCATTCTGCTTTTTAACCAGGCGTTTATTTTTTTAGTAAATTTAATCACACGCGTATGTCCCAGTCGCTTTTTTTTCCAAAGAGTAATATTTCCGAGAACAAGCCCTTCTTACCCTGAGCCGACGGAGCCCCGCTACGCGGGGCTCCTATTTCTGAGCGGTTTGCCCTTCGGGCATATGAAGCTACCTAACGAACCTAACCTACCTATCTATCGACTTAGTGTGACTATCGTGAAAACATTACTCTTTGGGTATAAAAGCGACTGGGACATACGCGTGTGATGTGTGATTAAATTAACTACTGAAAAAATTAACGCCTGGTTAAAAAGCAGAATGGAGAAAAACTCGAATGGAACAAAAGCTATTGGGGAACAAAAATTTTGGGTAGCTAATCTAAACAGTCATTGCGAAGACCGCATAGGGCCGCTTAGGGACCTCATAGCGTAAAGCAGGCGCCCTGTATGTAAGACTTAAATGTTGGGCTTTACCCTAACCTACAGTGAAAAGGTTGTAGGCAACGGAAAAAGGCGCCGCAGGCGCCCTGTACGTAATCTTTACAGTGTAAAAGGCGCCGCAGGCGCCATTTACGTAAGGCGTGCTTTTGATTGACGGACTTCGCTCGACCCTACAGTGTAAAGCCTGTGTGTAAAAGCGCGCTTCGCGCGCTTGAATGTCGGGCTTCGTCCGACCCTACAGTGTGAAGCCTGTGTGAAAGAGCGCGCTTCGCACGCTTGAATGTCGGGTTTCGCCCGACCTTACAGTGTAAAGGGCGCCGCAGGCGCCCTGTATGTAATCTTTACAATATAAAATTTCGCCCCAGGAGCCATGTATAAAAAGCGCGCTTTGCGCGCTTGAATATCAGGCTTTACCCGACCCTATATTGTAAAGCCTGTAGGTAAGAGCGCATTTGAGCTTTCTATGCCTTAATTTTCGCACACGGTGGCCTCAAACAAACGCAGTCGTGATATTCCTGTAAAAATGCCACATTTTAACTCTTTTCCAGCTCCGCGTATTTTATTTTTATAATATTTCAGAAAGATCTATCAAATGAACTCAATTGTATCGAAATCGGTTAATGGACTGATGAGTGATGAGTAATTATTAAATAAACACTGCAAATAGGGGTCATTTTAGCTCCGAATGCGTCATTTCTAGCGCAAAATCAGCGCCATATATGTCAGCAGCACATGCAGTTCCGAGTAATGGCTACTTTCGTTGAGACACTGATGAACCAAAAACCAAAACCATTCATAATATACCGCCACCGCGCCATAACACTTTTTCGTTAATATCGGTTTTCGATCCGAGCCCCTCTATGGATTTTTAAAAACGTGCACCTTACGTTTCACGTTAAAAAAAGTTTGTCAAAAATGACCTTTTTCTCGCATTTTGTAGGTACCTATGTTCTTTTCCAAAATCTGTAAACCCCAAAATTCATTAATTTGAAATTGAGGGAAGGTTTTCTAAGACCATTTTCGCGTAGCAGCACGGGATCTGGTAGCTGCCCTCACTGACCCAAACCAACCTGTATAACTGGCTGATTTTTGAATTTCTAAAAGTATTGAAATGCTTAGTAGTGGAGATATGTTGAAGGGAGCCACACGAAATCAAGCGCACGAAACTAAAAACCGCGCAAGTGCGGGTCGGACTCGCCCACCGAGGGTTCCATACGTTTTAGTAATTGTTGTTATAGCGGCGTCGGCAACAGAAATACATTATTTGTGAAAATTTCAGTTCATTAGATACAGCCTGGTGACAGACAGACGGACAGAGGAGTCTTAGTAATAGGGTCTTTACCCTTTGGGTACGGAACCCTAAAAATCGGCCCGTTTCGACCTGACGATGTCACCACCTGTCGAACAAATTAGGTACTACTTAGTTAGGTCACCTGTGCTAAAGTGACATCTTTGTTAGTTATTATTAATTAACCAACACAAACAGACGTTGAGTAATATATATTTTCTAATTTTTTTATTGAATTTTTCAATAATATTATTGAATAATTGGCTCCATAAACCCGCTCAGACAAACGAATCTATGCTACATAAACCTCAAAATTTATGGTGCAAGAAATCTACTTATTTTAAAAGAAAAACTCGAAATAAAATTGTATGAAATTCGGAAAAAGGAGAGAACCACTTAAAGCTAACTAAATGTATGCCTCTGCCGTTCAAAACACTAGTAAATTAAAATAACAAAAATAAAACATATTTTTTAGGGCTAGTTAAATAAAAGCTTGTAAAAATGAAACGAATACGCTAAGCCTGCGCTTGATCAATTAATTTCAAAATAGAAAAATAAAAAACAAATAAAAAAAAACAATACGAAATTTAACTTTAAGTGTAAAAGACAAAATACAAAAAGTTATGTAGCAGCATACAATTACTGGGGATCGAACCAGGGACCACCCGGTGCAAACGAAAAAAGCGAATGTTTGCAAAACACGCCATGATAGTGCTTACCTAAGCTGACGAAATTCAGCTACTCATTCTCGAGTAAAAACTAAATATCTAAATACCTCCAAAGCCAGCAATACAAACTTTCTGCATTTTTCGACATTTAATCTGTAAACATACCTTAAAAAGAAAATACTGTTATGATATCGATACGACTATTTGTTTAGGCGCGAGCTATTACGACTCCGCCATTTTGAAAAAATTCCAAAAACCGGATCGACAAAAAAATTCTATTTAGTCATAGAATTTGTTCACAAAATTTCACGAGGATCAGTTGAGAATTGCGACCTGTAGAGGAGAACATCCGGACATACAAAAGCAAAATGCGCGAGTCAAACCGTAGACCTTCGCTACGCTTCGGTCAATTATGGAAAAATGTATAACAGACCAGCTTAGTACCTATCTTAGTAAAAATAATGTTCTAACTCCCAGTCAGCACGGTTGATTTATAGGGATAATTATGTTAAAAAGTCAGATGCGTCAAATTAAAAAAGTAGTCAAAAACATGAACTCAAACAAGTCTCCGGGCAGCGACCTCATACGCATGTCTGACATGAAACTCGTCGCAGACAAAATAAGTCCTGTCCTTGCCAGATTAAATAATTTATCCGTAAAACATCATAAATTTCCTAGTAAACTAAAAGAGACTATACTTCGACCGATTTACAAAAAAGGAGATCGTAAATCCTTTTCTAACTATAGACCTATTGCAATATTATCCAGTATTGATAAAATTATGAAAAAATTTATAACTGACCAGCTTAGTACCTATCTTAGTAAAAATAATGTTCTAACTCCCAGTCAACACGGTTTTCAAAAAGGAAAAAAGTACCTCGACTCTATTGTCAAAATTTACAGACGAAATTAATAATTACCTAAATGATAAAAAAATTGTATTAGCCGTATTCTTTGATTTCAAAAAGGCGTTCGATACTTTAGAATCGAATGCCTTATTGAAGGCCATGCACGAGTGCTGAGTGAGCGAGCCGCTGAACCCATAGTTCCGCGACTATCTCACCTCGCGCTCCTACAAGGTCAGGGTCGGGAACTCCTATAGTCGTGAGTGCGCCGTGGAGTATGGGGTGCCTCAAGGCTCGGGCTGTGGTCCTGTCTGCTACTTGATGCACGTTAACAGCTTGTGCGGTGTGCTGCAGCATTGCTCAGCGCACATATTCGCAGACGACCTATGCGCCCTGCGCGCGGGCACTGACCTTGAGGACACTTTCCGTCTAGTTCAGGAAGACATTAACTCGGTCGTCAAGTAGTCTCACGATAATCGGATAGTTCTCAACTCCAATAAAACCAAGTTCTTACTAATTCATTCACCGTACTTACCAATTAAGAATATCCCTTCAAAATTATATGCCCATACTTTCCACTGCTTTCACCTAAACAACTATAACTGTAACTGTAAACCTATAAAATTTATTTTGTGCCATAAAATATCTTAAACATAGAAATTCGTTCTTACAGAACGCATGTGTGATTGCAAACAACAGTGAGCGGATGCCGTGGGCGGGGCGGTTACTTCTTCATCATGCTGTTGACGAGGCCCTTGAAAGCTTCCAGACCCTTTTCGTTGGCTTCCTGGTAACCAGGAGCTGTGGATTTGACGGTCTGGTACCATCTCTTAACGTTAGAGTATTTCTTAAAGTCGATGTCGGTGGCCTCGAAGCTGGAGACGCTGGCGATGAGGCTCAGATCGGCGAGGGTCAGGTTGGGGCCGGCCACATACTTCTGGCCTTCGAGGAATGTGTCCAGGAACTTGAGGGATTCCTCGATCTTTTGTAGCTTGCCCTGGTCAGCGGGCGCGCCGCCGAATATCTGTGGGTAGAAGTAATCAGCGAATCTCTGGTACAGTGTTCCAATGTCGAAGTACAGCCGCTGGTCTACAAGGGCTCGCGCGCGGGGCTCCTCAGGGTAGAGGGTGCTGCCCTTGCCATACTTGTTGGCCAGGTACGACAGAGAGAGTCCGTCGTCCACCAGCGTGGGGACTGTGTGCTGGGGGTTCAGCTTCAGGTATTCAGGCTTGAGCTGTTCTCTCTCTAACCTATACAACAAGTAGAATGTATTACTTACCTTGGAATCAAAGTAGACGAGCACCTCTCCTGGTCATATCATGTTAATTTTATTTATGAAAAACTTAGTTTTATTAGGTAAATTCTTTCACTTAAAATTCAAAGTTCCTAATTAGTACACTTAGATGTCTATACATTTCACTTGTAGATTCAATACTGACAGCTATGGGCTCTATATGGCAGCTATCCTCTTGACAGCTATGGGCTCACAACTAAGACCAATATCGATAAATTAGAAAATATGCAGATCAGAATTTTAAAATTACTTGTTAACCATAAAACTAAACTCAAATGTAAAGGTAACTACAGACTTCTATTCAAAATTTGCAATATTTTACCTGTCAGTTTAAAACATAAATACCTAATAACCATGGCCGGCAGGAGCAGAGGGTGCATTAACACCAGTTAATCACACACACATCACCGGCTAGAGCTTAACTCAGAGGATGCATTAACACCAGTTAATCACACACACATCACAAAGGCTGTGACTTCAGGCAAACTATGGGTTCCTAGAATTAATAACTACTACGGGGATAGAAGTTCTTAGAACCCTTAGGAAAAGAATTCCATACTTACTTAATAGTTTGCCCGAGGCCATAAGATGTGAAAATAAGAAGTCTAAATTTAAATCTATGTTAAAAATACACTACCTCAATATTTTGTAGTAATTGCACTACTATACTATATAATTTAAGTTAAGTACATATGTAACTAGAGACTGATGACCCCACAGTCAAACTTTTTATTGAGTTTTGCGGGGCTATGATTATAGTAAGAATACTTTATTTTATTAAATAAATAATAATAACGGTCAAGTCAAATTAATAACTACTTAGTTAATTCATGTTGCCGACGTAAGTTAGTAGTTAGCAAGTACCGCACGCTTGTGTTTTTGAGTGGCGGCTCTTCTTATTTCTATGTAATCTGCGCGGGCGCATCAATTAAATTGACAGCCATTTTGTATATTGGCAATCTAATAATAAGGAAAAAACAGGTCGTCGTATTGCCTGTTGTTGGGCCAGTCTTTACGAGGTAATATTATGTCAATGAGGAATACTATACAAATAGGTACTATATACCTACTGACGGAACGAGTCCCAATATCTTCTTAGCAACTCTAGCAACGTGGAGTTTAGAGCTCAGTAAGCCTAAGGTCAATTGTTTTTGATTGTTCACTTGTTCAGGATTCCTAATTTCATGAGCACGACAATTTTTTTGTCAGATATCATCTCAAGTAGGACTCAAATCAAAAGACAAACAATGAAGAGCGCAGTTCGTGCGGTTTTTTTCTTAGACCTATACTTACGGCTGTGATTACAATCTCACCAAGCACGGTGAATTGACGGTCCCATCATAAATGGGCTCCGATCACACATATTTGTTACGGTTCTCGAGGTCGTATGACAGTGGTTTAGTGGACTCGTTCCACATCCGCAGCGCCAAAAAGAATACACAGCGAGTAGGTACCTATCCGACCTTGTGCGCTACGTCCATAATGAATACCTAAGTACCTACGCAATGTTCTATTATAAAGTCAACATATGTATTGTTTAAAACCTAGGGTCATGGATATCTTTCTTACATTTATTGGGAAATTATGAATAAGGTGTAAGTTAATTGTTTAGGGAGTTTTGTATTACGGAAGGTTATTGATGCTTACAATAAATCTCTGCTTTGCCTTAAGGTTGACTGATAGAGAATGCTTTTGGCATTAAGTCCACCTTTTGTACGATAAGTTTTTCTTTGGTGCAATAAAGATTAAATAAACAAATACATAAATAAACACAACATACGAGTACATATATTTTGTCGTTAGAAATCAATAATGTTGTAACCTGTAAAATCAAAATTTGCCACTGGAGCAAAAAACTACAGAGAAAAAACAAGAAATAATCGTAACTTATAAACGGTAGAAGAGTTTGACTGCCTTTGGAAAATATATGTAAAAATAATACTATCTTTTATGGCCCAGCGCTGGACCAGCGACATGGCCATGCGATAGTTGAGAGCACCCACTATCGAATGGGCCACGCACGCGTAGATGCGTACGCGCCATCGCTGGCCCACTACCATCCCACTACCTTTGATGTGCGGAAGAAAAACCGACACAGTGGTCATCCCATGGCCAGCCCGCCGCGCCATAAGCCATCCGACACCACTACCCTCTCCACACGCTGTCCCATCTTAGTGGGCCAGTATAATCGCCCATCGTGTAGAGGAGCCATTATATCGATGTAGTATTGAGTAAATCAAACACCAAACTCAGATGAGAACTGGTTTATTAAAAGAGTAGATCTTGTTATGAGACTTAAAAATAATAAGCATGATATTATGTATATGTAATGTAAATAAAGTAAACTTGAGAAGAAACACACTTACTCATTCATTCATTCATTTCAAAAGAGAAAAGGAAAAAAAATAAACAAAAGAGAAGACGTAAGACTGTTTCTTACGTAAGTATTTTGAAGTTTATTTTAACTTTATTTTTAGTATTATCGTTTAATTTAGTTTGTAATTTGTTTATTGTTTAAGTATCTTTAAGTTTTTATATTCTTACTGTAATTTATTTTAGTTAAATAACTGATGAAAGAAAGAGAAGAGATAATAATAATAATATAGATAAAATTAGCGTACCTACATAATACGCTACACACTACATACATACATAGACGTATACAGTCTACAGTCATAGATTTTAAATGAGTACAATTGGTATTCCTAAAACAAAGCATTGATATCAATACCCATTTTGCGAGCTCTGTTACGAGTCAGTGTGGGCTCGTTTGGCTGAGTAGTCTGGGTATTAGTACCTAAGTGTAGGTAGGTACACGGGTTCGGATTCGGAGCCGGTTCGACACCAGGCGCACACTTTTACATCGAGCGGTCTCGAACGTCTCGAAGTTCTCGAACCCTGTCCCGGCGGCGGCTGCGCGGTCAGTGATTCAGTGAGTCAAAGATTAGACGGATTTGTTAAGTTACAGAAATACGCCGTGTGGTTCTCCCGCGCAATTGTTAATGGAAGTCGAAGGTTTAATTACAGGCTGCCCATTCATCATAGTTTGTTAGAACCGGTAAATATGAATTTGCGATGTCATAAGGCACTAATTAAGCAACAAAATAAAACAAAAACAAACTATGACAAACGATGTAGGCATCTTGCAAAATTAAATGTTTGCGATAACGTAATAATAATGGACCACACTAGTATGACTAATAAAATGAGAGGGAAAATTGTAAAAACATGTAGTACTTCTCGGTTATACATAATAAAAAGTCAGAGAGGTATAGAATACCGGCGTAATCGCACATTTAAATAAATGCGAGCCGGTTGGGCCACCGCCACTGACCGCGCAGCCGCCGGGACAGGGTTCGAGTCCGCTCGATGAAAGTGTGCCGACTCAACTGCCGCGCCTGCTCTCGAGCAGGCTCCGAACCCGTGTACGAGCATTACTAGTTACAAAGATAGATATAACTTCATAATAGATGGATACAGTCTAAGGAAAAAACGTGCCTCGAAAATCACGAAAATTTTATTCTCGATCAGATGACGCCACTACCTTTGGCCTACTCTCGTATAGAGGTCGTTGATGGTTTCGTGTGTTACTTAACAATTTTAAGGCATATCAGTGAAAGGACATAGGTCAAATCATATAAAAATAATTAATGCAAATATAAAAAAAAAACATTTATCCATATTTAAATACATTTTATTGTATTTTTATAAATCTTCATTTTTTAGTTTTAAAGGGTGTGGATAGATGGCAGTGAATTTACTGTGGTTACAAAATATACTATGACAGTACCACTCTATCCTATTATATCCTCTTTGCTAGTTACTACCCAGACTACTCAGCCAAACGAGCCCACACTGGTTCGTAACAGAGCTCGCAACAGAGCTCGCAAAATGGGTATTTATATCAATGCTTTATTTTAGGTATACCAATTTACTTGTACTCATTTAAAATAACTTAAATAAGTCTATTGGTATTATGTACGCTAATTTTATCTGTATTATTATTATTCTCTCTTCTATTTTGTTATTTTTTTTCCCTTTTCACTTTTGAAACAGAGAGGAGAGGAATGAGTAATTAACAAGTGTGTTATTCTTAAGTTTACTTTAGTTATATATAAGTACATAAGTTTAGTATGCATGCTTATTATTTTTAAGGGAAAGATGTTGTAGATAGTTCTAAAACAAGATATTTACCGTTATTATTTTAATAAACCAGTTGTCATCTGAGCTCGGTGTTTGATTTACTACATTTGAATGATTTGAACCATAATTTAGCACAAATATAATAAATATCTTCCAATATTTTCGCTAATTAGTCACCAATAACTGTACAACACAGAGCTCAGATTACAACTGGTTTATTAAAATAATAACGGGTGGATATTTTGTCATGGAATTACCTACAACAATCGAACACAGTGATTTTATAAAAATAACGTTATGGCAATCACATTTTAAAGATTTTTTTTACTCGCAACAATGGTGTACTCACAACAAGATAGGTAAAATTTAGAAACCAAATTTCTGTTACTTATGTATGAATACAAAAGCTGAGCATTCTTATATGTTTGTATTCACGTCAACATATCTATTGAAGAAATGAAACTTTCGCTAGACTTAAATTGACCGGGATATAGACCGTGATATGTCAAATGTGTGGAATCCTGTGATTTGTTTGTGTAAAAAACCAGTGATATCCGAATCAAACACGCGTAGTGACACCGTGAGTGTAGTGTGTTTGGACAGACCAACGATTGTGAACGCGACCGGACCAACAAGTGTGAATGCGACCTGGGGTCAGAGTATAGCAAAAGGGGCCCCATTTTAGGACATAGAAATTTTTCATAAAAAAAAAAATTTTTTCTCATTTTTGCAACTTTTTTGATTAGAACTTTAAAGAACACATTAAAATAAGCATCTTTTATTGATTACAATTTTTTGATTAACTTGCCCGTTTAAGAACTACAGCGGTCCAAAGGGGGCGCAACTGGACTTAGAAAATTTACTCAAATGGATTATTCCTAGCCACGGTTGGCAAATGTTTTGTACCTAACTGTCTACAAAATGGGAATTACACTAAATCAGTAGGTAGGTTAGGTTCGTTAGGTAGCTTTAAATGCCCGAAGGGCAAACCGCCCAGAAATAGTTAGAACTAGTTAGCTGGAGTTCGTCGGACTATTTCTTTAAAAAAAATTTACTTCACAACGCAACTAGACGGAGCCCCGCTTCGCGGGGCTCCTATTTCTGGGCGGTTTGCCCTTCGGGCATTTGAAGCTACCTAACGAACCTAACCTACCTACCTATTGATTTAATGTAATTTTGGATTCCCATTTTGTAGCTAGTTACAAAACTTATTTACCAAACAATTCCACTCTGGCCCAATTCGTAACTGGCTACATACAAGGAATTTTATAAAAAAATGATATGATCAAGTTTATAAAAAAACTTCTCTCAATAAAAGAGGCTTATTTTAATGATTACTTGAAAATAAAAAAATAAAAAGGAGCAAAAATGCAAAAAAAAAAATTTTGCTCGTAAATTTTCTAAGTCCTAAAATCGGGCCCCTTTTGCTATACCCCAACCGAATTGTTTTTAACCCTCCACCAACCTCCCGAAAAAAAAAAACTGTAGTCACTTTCCTGCTCGCTCGAAAAGAAAACTTTATATAACCCCTTTTTTATTCTTATCATCCAATCTTTCGATTCCATTAGGTCTCTACGACGCTCCAGTAACTACACATTTAGCATCGCCGGCTCCCTACGTATTAGGTTTTGTCAAAACATCAGAATGTTCGCACTTAAACTATCGTGAGACATATTTCAAAATATTTATCAGTACGGTTTTTACTCACTATTATTTTTAGTCGCTTTTAGCGACATGTTTCGGATTCTTTGGGAATCCATCCTCAGGCACGAGTGTCCGCGGCGGTTGTACGTCGTGCACTGCCCGCGCCGCCCGCCTCGTCGCTCGTTGCGCACGCGCTGATGGGGCGGGGGCGGGGGGCGCGGGGCAGTCCGCAGATGGAGTCGTCAAGTGAAGGTCTGGTAGGGCGGCTGTATCGAACGAAGTCAAGCACACTGCACTCACTACAGTCACTACGGGACTTTCAATCGGGACGGAGGCTGGATGTTGCCACCTGCATGGAAGTAAGTAAGCAAGTAAGTAAGTAAATATTCTTTACTGCAGCGGTCAAGCGGCAAGTGTGTTGTGACGATCGCGGGGACATAGTACACACACATAATCCACCTAGGGTAGGTAGGTTATACATGTATAACCCACCTAGGGTAGGTAGGTTATACATGTGTTGCTGTTTCATAACTTTTCGCGAATTGATTGAATTATCGGTGTTTTCAGGACAAGTAGACTTTTTTCGCAATATCGGAGTTGGCCCCATATCATATGTAAAGTTGTTCAGTACGACCCACACGTTCACTCCTTATAGTGTATGGTCCTGATGAGAGCCGAAGGGTTGGAGAGCCTGCAGGTATGTGTGAAGGCCCCGGCCCCGTCCGTTCTAAATAGCCACTGCAATGACTTCTTTGGAATGCTAAATTGCTAACCAGTAGAAGGCAAGTATAAAGTAAGCGAGGATAAAGTAAATTGCGTTTATTATTTTTATTTTCTCATTCTATTCCTAGAACTAGTTACGCAGCTTCAACTACAGAGTATCCCCGCAAGTTAAAATATTATTTTCTCGTTTACTTTTAACGCGAACTTTATTATTTTCAAGCTCACCTATCGTTAGCCTGTAAGTAATTAAACCTTAGAAATACTTAATTTTAACATAGAGTAACTTATACTAGAGCGGTACTGTCATAGTAAATTTTGTAACCTAAGTAAATTCACTGCCATCTGTCGACACACTTTAAAACTAAAAATGAAGATTTATAAAAATACGATAAAATGTATTTAAATATGGGTAATTGATTTTTTTTATTTGCATTAATTATTTTTATGATTTTGACCCATGTTCTTTCACTGATATGCGTTAAAATTGTTAAATAACAAACGAAACCGTCAACGCCATCTATACGACAGTAGGCCAAAGCTAGTAGCGCCCTCTGAACGAGAATCAAATTTTCTTGATTTTCGAGGCACGTTTTTTCCTTAGACTGTATCCATCTATTACGGAGTTATATCTATCTTTGATATATACATATTTGACGGTGTTTATGCTTACTTATAGCTAACCTACCATTTCGGGTGACATGGTAATATACCTACCTACATATAGGTGTCAGCATTGTACCTAGTAGTAGGGGTAGTAAATGCAAAAATGTGTCTCAAGCGACAATACAAAAGTGCATACTGCTTTGAATATGCAGTTTTCTATGTGGTAATCAACAAACGAGCAGACGAGCCGCCTGATGGGAAGCGATCACCATCTCGTAGCGCGAAGGAATTACGTAACTCATGTCACATTCTCATTATCCGTTTTTTGCTATTAGTAAAATTTAACACTATCGTACAGTTACTTACACATTGGTCAGATTACCTACCTAGTTACCTAATGGGTATAATGCATGTGTATTATGCTACTCCGTGGTATTATGCACTTAGTACTATAACAGAATCTAATTTTACTAATGCTCCTAAATCAATTAACTTGTCAATCTGCAGATTATTTAGAAGAGCATGATTAAATGGATCGATTTTCATTTCATACATTAACTAAATAATCTGCAGATTTACTAGATAATCTGCAGACTAACGACCATGCATAATCAAGTTAGTAGAACAAATTCGCTAATGTGCATAAGGGCCGGAGCGGGTCGAGGCAACCAGTGTTTCGCTCTCTGTATTTTTATTAAGGCGGTTCCCTGAGCCAGAAGGCGAAAAATCTCCTTATATGATCATGTTTTTCTAAGAGGCGTTGATATTCGTAGACGTGGAAAAAATATATGTAGTTCTTGACTATATTATCTTTAATATCATAGCTTCCGATACACGAATTATGACACTTCGCTCGATACAATTAATTCCCAAAGTAACCTCTAACTCGGACTTTTAATCCAACTTTACTCGGTTATTTATTATGTGATACTATAAACAAAAAAAGAAGAAAAAACAATCTTAACTTAAATAGTAATTTCATAGCTTTCGAATTTCGATATTGTAGGGTAACGTTTTTAAAATAAATAAAAATCGACAAAATTCGATCAAAATGGACACTTGGCGCGCATGCTCTTTCCCGTTCTTTCTTGCGAAATGTGACAGAGACAGCGGCAAACCGATGGAACGGCCTTAAGTACCTGCAGCCTATAGATTAACTAGATGAAGTGCTTATAGATACTTAATCGAGCAAGAGTCAGATATTTGCTGAAGTCATATAGTGGTAAAACCTACCTATATTGGTTTCACTTTCTACTACTTAGGTTCTTCTAATACCTACAAGGAGGATTGACCTACCGAAGGCCGCGGGAGTCCACCCTGTAGGGTCGGTCGTAAGACCGGTTTAATAGTAACTATCAGGGATCAGAACCGGTTTTTTGCAAAAACCATCGAAATAACCATATAATTCGAAATATTTTGTACTCGAAATGTAGGACTCAGTTGTGTTTTTAGGTAACGACATCGCATTATTAGATTGCCCAATTAGAAATGAAATAATTAGCAAAGAACGAAAAAATACCGTTTTCTTTCCCATACAAAAAATACCGGTACCCGATCCCTGGTAACTATATGTATAAATATCTAGTTACCTACATAATAGAAAAACCGGCCAAGTGCGAGTCGGACTCGCCCACCAAGGGTTCCGTACTTTTTAGTATTTGTTGTTATAGCGGCAACGGAAATACATCATCTGTGAAAATTTCAACTGTCTAGCTATCACGGTTCATGAGATACAGTCTGCTGACAGACAGACGGACAGACAGACGAACAGCGGAGTCTTAGTAATAGGGTCCCGTTTTTACCCTTTGGGTACGGAACCCTAAAAAGCATGACTAAGGCTTATGTCGTACCTATTGACATAAATATTTATAAGCTATCGTAGCGACTAGCTACAGTCGAAACATGAGTAAGTCGGGGTACATTATCTGACGCTAGTGATGTGTTTGGTACATAATATTTGGCTTCGAGTAGTGATTTACACAATTAATGTGTGAATATCTGGGAGACAACATGGGTGGGAAAACATGTAAAAACTCAAAAATGCGCGTCTTTCCAGAGATAAGAGGTCTTAGCTAGGTAGCTAGATCGATTTTTCGCTCCCGAAAACCGCCATATAGCAAATTTCATCGAAATCATTAGAGCCGTTTCCGAGATCCCCGAAATATATAAATATACAAGAATAAAATTGCTCGTTTAAAGGTATAAGATTTACTTTCACTGAAACTGTAAGTTTCATTATTTGTGGCCTTCCTTATGAGGGTTTCTACTTTTGGAAATATTAAATATTTGTGCCATTTTCAACCAAAAGGGTACTTATTGTCGCTTGTCAGTAAGGCGCTATTTCCATATAGCTTCAATTAGAAATCAACCTTATCGACAAGCGACAATGTCTTTTGGTTGAAAACGTCACATTTTGTAAAAAGGTGAAAAAATGCTCAATTTTTTTTATTGTGTAATCTGTAACCTTAATGCTTAATGTTGGTTTACCTACCTGTTTTTATTTTTGTTATAAGTAAGTTATAAGCCTAGTAATGTCGTCTTAAAGTTTAGCAGAAAAGGTACCTTATGGCGGAGTTATTGAAAATTCCCAAAAAGAGTCAATACGGTAAAATAAGTTTGGTAGGGAACTGTACTACCATTTCAGTTCTGGTCGGGGGGCGCCTAACCAATATTATAACCGTACATCGACGACATTACAAATCCAAGTAGGCTGGTATTATACCAAAGTTACTCTCGTTAAGTATTTCTTAAGTAAAATATTCTTCATTTGGTTCAATTGCGTGCAATAAATTTGCCATTGGATTGCTGAAAAATGCCAATACCCGACGCATTGCCATAGGTAATATCTGAGGTCATCGAACCTCAAAGCCGGCTGTCTTCTTTTCCAACCAGAATATATTATTGATAAGAAACAGACGGTTTATACCATCTTAACCCCAAAATATTATTAGTTTATCCTAACTGTTCCATCATCATCATGCCTCATCATGTAACTTAACCAGAAAAGGTACATTGCTTTTCTTTACATACAAAGTATTGGTATTTTTTAAGATTATTATGACGAGGAATTTATTATATTTGTGGCACTGTTATGTAAATCTATTTAAATTATTAAAAACCAGCTCCTCAAAAAAAATACATTGTTAAATACACAACTTAGGAGGTTGATCTTTTGTGTTATCGATAGCTTATTTATTGCAAATTGCTGGGATGTTCACAACTTTACTATACCCGCCATAAGGTACCTTTAGCCATGGGACGTCACAATTTTATAGTCTTCAACATAATGATAATACAGGATGATTTTGTTACGTCTGTAGGTACCACATTGTCGCTTACAATAAGGACGAAAATTGCTTATATCTATACGAAATACCTGTCAGAGCGTCCTTGTAGCTACCGACAATGTGGTTCCTTTTGCTTGAAAACGACACAAAAAGCTATGTAAATAGGTCACACTGAAAAACTTTTACTATGTATGTATTTTATGGAGACAACCCAGAAAACGCTAAGAATAATCAGCCGTTACATATTTTTGCAAATCATGTTTTCCATGGATAATTTGATTTTTATTTTATTAAAAGTAATATTTGTTGGATATATTAAAATTAAAAAAATCTGCCGGTATATTGTGCGATTACATGTAAATAAAGTAAGCATTTTACGGTACGATGGGCGTTACAAAACTTTTTGATATTGATAACTATGCTTCAAGTAATTTAAGTTAACAATTTTGTAAAATAGGTACTACTGAATTAATTAATTCATATACAAGAGTTAAGTATGCTAAAGGGTAGATTAATTTAACATCGTACTCTTTTCATTATCATAACGAACATTTGTTAAACGCCCCTCTTGTATCTTCAAAAACCAGTAATCGTTATACCAAAGGTTAATGGTAATTCAAATTAATATGGTGGCGGTCATGCTGACTAGACAGTTGACAAAATGCCCTTTGTCCATCGTTAAAGAAAACGCAGTAGGTAATAATTACTTTATTAACAACAGATAAGGAAAATACATTATTTGACCCATTATACTTTATTGCCGTGAAAGATTAAGTTTACTAACTTACCTATAATAATTAAGATAAGATCTAAGAGAACGTCTATTTAAAAAAAGTATTATTTATTATAGTTTATATGCCAATTCAAGGACAAGCAAATCTCAATATCCTAAAGCTAAAGGAAAAGGAGGCACCCCGCCATCACCTGGTCTAGGTACATCCTGTACATCACTGTATGTATTTTTATCGCAAATTATTCACAGTAGGATTTATTAAATCAATGTACCTATACTTGATTTATGGATAAACTCTATACAGTCTATACACACCATGTTTTTTTTTCGTTTATTTCAGGGGTGCATTCCTGAACTTAAATTTAGTAACTATCTCATAGACGCCTGTAACGTTTGGTACCTCGACGACGGCACTGGAGGGTAGGCAAGAGGAGGTCGAACGGGATCTGCATGCGGTCCTTCCACTTTTTCGGGAGTTGGGACTCGAGGTCAACTCCAGTAATAATGAGAGTTTTTTCCCTGTAGCGCCAATTGAATCTTTTGGGATCTCCGACTTTCCCCGCAGCTATACCTGATGCCTTCAAGGTGAGAGAGCAGCTTCTTAGGTCCGCTGGTGAGAGGCTAAAAAAGCTCTCGGCTTGTGAGCCGAGCTTATGGCGCTTACTTTGTTGAGGTCCTGCTTTGCTGTTCCCAAGGTGACGTACTTTCTGCGTACTGTGCCTGCCTGGCTGCACTGCACCCCGGCCACATTGATTCCTTCGACCTTGTGGTAAAGGAATATACTGAGTGTGTGCTTAATTTCGCTTTAGATTTGGGACAATGAACCTTGGCTTCGTTGCATACGAGTACGTAGGGGCGGGCTTGGTATACTGCGCGTGCGGGATGTGTGTCTTCCGGCCTTCCTGGTATCGGCGGCGGGGGTAGTGGACCTTGCCACTAAGATTTTATCCTGTGATGGTGACAAGGCCGTAATACCTTTCGCTTCCGATGCGTTATCGGCCTGGGAGGCTCTCAATCCGGGTGCGCCAGTACCTGCAAAGCCGTTCCTTCAGCGCTTGTGAGACGAAGTTGGCATTAAGCGGCTGTTTGACAGTCTGTTAAATAATACTTCTGGTGCTGATAAAGCCAGGTTGAACGCGGCTTCGGTCCCGGAATCTGGGGCTTGGTTGCACGCCCTCCCCTCCCCGAACTTTGGCACCCTGCTCGACAACGACTCGTTGCGGGTGGCCGTTGCTCACGCTCATCGTCTAGGCTGCGATGTTTGTATGCATCTGCGGGTCTATGGTAGAGAGCAACGGGCACCATGCCTTGAACTGTTGTCGGTGCGCGGGGAGGTTCCCACGGCACCACACGTTAAATGATATTATTCGAAGAGCATTGGTGTCAATCAATGTCCCATGTGTGCTCGAGCCGCCAGGCCTTAGCCGGTCGGATGGCAAAAGGCCGGAAGGTTTGACCCTGGTGCCGTGGGAGAAGGGTAAGTGCCTCTTGTGGGATGCCACCCGCGTCAGTACGTTCGCCGCCACGCTACTTGGCCGCACCGTGCGATCGGCGGGAGCTGCCGCTGAGCAGGCGGCGTCCCTAAAGAGGGACAAAGTACTGGGGGCTAACAAGATACTTGTTTGTTCCCCTTGCCGTGAAGACTTCTGGGTGCTGGTGCGCGGTGGCGCGGCATTGTATTTATATCGGAGCATCGCTTATAATGGCGTAAGCGCCATCGACAATAAGGTCCCTTTTTATAGAAAATACCACAATTAGTCCACTATTGGCATCATAGCTCGAGAATTTTGTTTATCTGGTGTAATCCAAACCCAAAATCCAGATCCAAATCCATGAGGGTTCAAAGAAACGACAAAGCGCTTCGAGAAAAGGTAGGTAGTGCCCTTGCCCTATTGATTTGTTCGTCTTGGCGGGGGCACTACCGTGCCTCCAGATTATTTGAGTGGGGCTCCCATACAACAAACGTGATTTTTTGTCGTTTTTTGCATAATGGTACGGAACCCTACGTGCGCGAGTCCGACTCGCACTTGGCCGGTTTTTTTTCTATCGAGCAAAAGTTGTTTAATCAGGTTTCGAATCTATAAAGTTATAGAGAAAGAAACGTAGATATTATGATGTAAAAAAGCGCTACGATTGTTTAAAAAATCTACTGGCTGTACACAGCACCTTGGCTTCTGTGCATCTCACACATACTTACTATGCTTTAAGCGAGATACACAGAAATTAACAAGTTCAGTAAGATCAATAAAATATTCGATAAAGGGTAAGGGTATTAAAATAAATAAAAAACCTCGGATGATTCAGTTTGTGTTGTGTCAGATATATTAATTTTTAAAACAAACGCTTGGGATTGTCACCTTGTCATTATCACCTTCGCACAATTAGCACGATTCTAAATCATAATAACAAAATATGACTCCTCCTTAAATTATGAAGGTGCTAATTGCTGCTGCTGAACCGGCCAAGTGCGAGTCGGACTCGCGCAAGAAGGGTTCCGTACCATTACGCAAAAAACGGCAAAAAAATCACGTTTGTTGTATGGAAGCCCCACTTAAATATTTATTTTATTCTGTTTTTATTATTTGTTGTTATAGCGGCAACAGAAATACATCATCTGTGAAAATTTCAACTGTCTAGCTATCACGGTTCATAAGATACAGCCTGGTGACAGACAGACAGACATACGGACAGAGAAGTCTTAGTTTTTACCCTTTGGGTACGAAACACAAAAACGATCTTAATCATGGAGATACCTCTGTTTTAAATCTTTTACAAGTAAGTAGTGTATCGTTTTTGTTGACACTTGTAGTCCGCCTAATCTAAATTCAAATTACTTGCCCTGTAAAAATAGATGAATGTACAGTCCGAACCGTACGGTCTTAACTGAAACTTAAAAACAATCGTTTATCACCAAAATTATAATCATCATCATTAACTTAAGAGTTATTCTCTTGTCGGTGGAGTATCTTCCAGCTTTCCCTATCCCGCGCCAGCTCTTTGACTTTTTGATATGACACGACCCCTACTTTTTCTTTCACTTGATCTAAAAAGCTGCGTCTGGGTTTTCCTCTACCCCGCTTCCTTCCTATCTGCCCCTCCAGGATAGTTTTAAAGAAGTAGTCGTGTCGTATTAAGTGTCCAATCATTTTCCCGCGTCTTTTTGCAATAGTGTTCAGAAACAGAAAGAAAAATTATAATAGTCATTACCATACTACCCCAGCCGTGACATGCGACCTAACATATTTTAATTACACAACAAACTTAAACTATCGTCTAAAAATGCCAAACAATAAAAGGATACTAGTGTCGGTTGCGCCGTTACTGAATAAGGGCTACAGATGTCATTGTCGCGTCAAAATAAAATAGTTCATTAGTTAAACTCGCGCGCACCGCAGCTGCGATCACTGTTGATACCGACATCGCCATGGCCGCTCGCGGGAGCGTGCTTGTCGCACTAACCTTAATTGTAACTTTAACTAGCGCGCGCGACTGCTTAGAACTTACCCTGCCAGAGTTTAACGACAGTATTCTAAATAGGACGTTTTTCGATGTCAAGCGGCAAGTTGATAGTGTGGGGGTGCTGGAGCTGTGGGATCGGTTCCCGAGGGTCGTGGTGCCCACCAACGGGACCAGCGAGCTGTGCCGCAGGGATAGCCAATTGTACCTGGAGGGATTGGAGCGCCTGGAACTTTGGGCTTTAAAAAGTACGTCGATTTTTCTATTTACTAAGTGAAGTTTGTAGTAATGTTAAAAATACTGATTGTGAGAGAATAATCTTAAACAATGCATCTAATAGGTAATTTTATGCTTAAAAAGTAAAATAGGCCAATGTGTCCAACATAAAACTGCATGAAAAATTAAAATAGTATGTATGCATTCATAGGATACGCATTGTTGGTACATTATCAATGACAATGTTGATATTTACTTATATTTTCTTATCCTGTTGGGTATTCAATTCATTGATTAAACAAAGTGTCAACTTTAAGTTTTCAAAAACTACCCTACGAAAATTATTTCTGACAACAAGACAACATCAATTCACTTCTTCACGTAATAAAAACGTTTCGTTTTCTGGCGTATTTCCAAAATATTTTAATTATGAGATGAGGTAGTCGATTTCTTATTTAATAGAAGTTTATGAAAAATACAAAGAATGTATTGGGTACGTACATTATTTCATCAGAACACAAAGTTCCGCAGAAATAAATAATAGGTGTAATATACGATATTCTTCATCTACGCTTGGGCCCGGACCTTCAGGTATAACATTTTAAATGTCGTTAGATCATAGGCTATTTAATTACTACTTAAGTACTTAAGTAATGAGAATGAACGTTTATGGGCAAAAAAGAGTCTTACGACAACGGTAGTAAATGCATAGGTATGTTCCTTTTTTTTCCTGTATTAAAATTTAATCAGTTCTTAACTGTACCAAAATTCGCAATAAAAAAACCGGGTTTACGTTGGATATCTGAACCCCGACTGTGAAAAGCATAAAGCATGCATAAAGGATCAGTGCTGGGGCAGAAGAACCAAACCAATAATTTGGTAAATAAATATTATTGATTGGTGTATATATTATGGTAAATAAAATACAAAATATCATCAGTTTTTGGTACCGTCGACAGGTTCTACCCACCTGGGGCGCATTTCTCGAACGATATTAGACTAATATTATTAGTGTGTTGCCATGGTAACCCATACGATTTGACAGTTCGTGGACTGTCAGCCTAATATCGTTTGAGAAATGGGCCCCTGCTGGCGCTCAAGAGCTCATTACTCGAGGCAGCAATCGTA
This sequence comes from Cydia strobilella, assembly GCF_947568885.1. Taxonomy (NCBI): domain Eukaryota; kingdom Metazoa; phylum Arthropoda; class Insecta; order Lepidoptera; family Tortricidae; genus Cydia; species Cydia strobilella. The sequence continues at coordinate 10,480,819 of NC_086045.1, read as the reverse complement.
TCATATCCACTTCGTAATCTCCGAAATACTCCAACCACTGGGATTCCTAGCAAAATTGATTTCAAAGTATTGGTGGCCTTTTAGCCCCGCTCTACTCACCACATACGGTGACAACGACCGAAACGTAGAGGTACATTAGTTTTGGATACGGTTCCATTAATATACACCTTATTCAGTTTTAATAGTATATTATTAAATAATGCATAGATTATACCCATGTTACTATGCTGATGAGTTGTAAATGTATGCAATAGGTTGAATGACATTATGTTCCCTAATTGCAAAATTGATGCATACGTAAATAATGCCCATAACAATAGCTATGCAGAATGGTAATTATTAGACCTGTACCGCTGGCTATATTTTGACCCCTAGGTTATAAAAATATTAAAGTCAATTCTGTTTTCGCTTATGAATACTTTGTTAAGATGTAAATCTTACATTTTGTTTTGTGTCATATTTATAATTTGCTTTTCTAGTAATTTGTTATTTTGTGGTAATTATTTTTTATTTTGAATTATCTTGGAGAAAAAAATATTCGAGAGAAAACATGTAACTGTGTTGCATTTAGGATAGTGTTTTTAGTGTGAAAGCATAGTTTGTGTCAATTACGTCCACTGCAATCTGATACTATGTCATAATATTCTAAATGACACAAAAAAAAATTAGAGTTAAAAAAAATTACTTAGGTCGAATTTAATCGTTTAAATAGGTCCATTAAATGATTTTGTGTCTTATTAAGGCATAGCTTCATAAGATATTTGATGATTTTGTTGTAACAGGCTGTCACCGTTACAAAAGAATATTAAAGATATTAGAGTTTACATCTTATTAATTTGAAATGCGGGATAAATAAGATGTATGAATTTGTGTCACTTGCATCCACTGCATAAACAAATATTACAAAAATATTATTTGCGTTCAAACGAAGCTAGCGGGCGGTCTGAATGGGCAACGGAGGCCGTGCAGGGTGGGGCCGCGGCGTGACCTTGCCGTACGCAACGCATGTTTACTTCGCCTGTGCGCCAAATTAACGCAACTTATTCAAAGAAGTTACGCAAACAACACAACAACAAGCAACAAGCAAGCAAAGAATGCATCGAATTATCTTTTACCTATTTAAAACTCATAGATATTGTACAATGTCACCATTATGCAAAAGAACTGTAAGTACATGTTTGATTTGCGAGCGAGCTGGCAACATTGCGCAGGGAAATCTTAAAAATATCGCGTTTACGTGAACGCCACATACATTTGTGACAGTGATAGGGAAAAGGTACCACTAAAGTAAAATTTGGTTATTAATACCGTGACTTTCTTTCATTCTTTGATAAAAAAAATTGCTATTTATGCAACAAGTGCGGAAATCATCTTTACGCACGTGTATCATACAATGTTTTACTATGCATTGTGCGAGTAAATAAAAAAACATGTCATGGCAAATAAGTTTAATTATTAAAAGGAGTGTTTTAAATCGACACGAGTTGCGAATTACCTATTCGCACGTGTATCGTACGTTTTACAGTACATATGGCCCTTTAAACTTTCGACATATGCACGGTAAGTGCTCTTTTCCGCACTAGTGCGAGAAAGTAGCACCATATGTACTGTAAAAAAAAATGAAAACAAAAAGCACTAGTGCGGAAAAGCAGTACTTTCCGCACGATATGGCTCCGTAGGAAACGCACTTTTCGAGCACATGCATTGTAAAAAAATATATAGGACTGTATCTCCTAAACCATGCGACGTAGCGCAAAAATAATAAAATTTTCGTTCCCCTTTATGTAACCCAAAAGTAACACATGAAAAATACAATGAAAAAAAAAGAAACAAAATCTTTATAGGGCTGTATTAGCTGTATCTCCTATATCGTGCATCGTAGCGCAAAAATAATCAAATTTTCGCTCCCCTTTAAGAAGCCCCCAATTAAGATTTAAAAACGCAAAAAAGAAAAAAAAGAGGAAAAAATCTTTATAGGGCTGCATCTCCTAAACCGTGCATCGTAGCACAAAAATAATCAAATTTTCGTTCCCCTTAAGAAACCCTTAATTAAAACTTTTAAAAAAACCAGGAAAAAAACTTTATAGAGCTATTATAGCTATATATATAGATATAATATCTCCTAAACCGTGCGTGGTGGCGCAAAAATAATAAAAATTTCGTTCCCCTTTATGAAGCCCCAAAGTAATATACTAAAAACACAATGAAAAAAAAGAAAAAAAATAACAAAAAAACTTTATAGGGCTGTATCTCCTACACCGTGCATCGTAGCGCAAAAATAATTAAAAAAATCCCTTTAAGAAACCCCTAATTAAGATTGAAAAACGCAAAAAAGAAAAAGAGGAAAAAAAATCATTTTAGGGCTGTATCTCCTAAACCGTGCGTCGTAGCGCAAAAATAATAAAATTTTCGTTCCCCTTTACGGAACCCCAAAGTAATATACAAAAAACACAATGAAAAAAAAAACAAAAAAAACTTTATAGGGCTGTATCTCCTAAACCGTCGTAGCGCAAAAATAATCAAATTTTCGTTCCCCTTTGTGGAACCCCAAACTAATATACAAAAAACACAATGAAAAAAAAAAACAAAATAAATCTTTATAGGGCTGAATCTCCTAAATCGTGCATCGTAGCGCAAAAATAATCAATTTTTCGTTCCCCTTTAAGGATCCCTTAATTAATACTTAAAAAAAAAAAACAAAAAAAAAACAGGAAAAAATCTTTATAGAGCTATATCTCCTAAACCGTGCGTGGTAGCGCAAAAAGAACAAAAATTTCGTTCCCCTTTACGGAACCCCAAAATAATATACAAAAAACACAATGAAAAAAAAAACACCAAAAAAAATCTTTATAGGGCTGCATCTCCTAAACCGTGCATCGTAGCACAAAAATAATCAAATTTTCGTTCTCCTTTAAGAAACCCTTAATTAAAACTTAAAAAAAAAATTAGAAAAAAAAAACTTTATAGAGCTATTATAGCTATATATATAGATATAATATCTCCTAAACCGTGCGTGGTGGCGCAAAAATAATAAAATTTTCGTTCCCCTTTATGCAACCCATAATTTATATTTAAAAAAAAACGCAAAATTTAAAAAAAAATCATTATAGGGCTGTATCTCTTAAACCATGCGTCGTAGCGCAAAAATAATTAAAAAAAACCCCTTTAAGAAACCCGTAATAAAAAAAAAACAAAAAAAAAAACAGGAAAAAAAGCTTTATAGAGCTGTATCTCCTAAACCGTGCATGGTACCGCAAAAACAATAAAATTTTCCTTCCCCTTTATGCAACCCATAATTTATATTTAAAAAAAAAAACGCAAAATTAAAAAAAAAAATCTTTATAGGGCTGTATCTCCTAAACCATGCGTCGTAGCGCAAAAATAATAAAATTTTCGTTCCCCTTTATGCAACCCATAATTTATATTTAAAAAAAACGCAAAATTTAAAAAAAAAAATCATTATAGGGCTGTATCTCTTAAACCATGCGTCGTAGCGCAAAAATAATTTAAAAAACCCCTTTAAGAAACCCGTAATTAATACTTAAAAAAAAAACAAAAAAAAACCAGGAAAAAAAACTTTATAGAGCTGTATCTCCTAAACCGTGCGTGGTACCGCAAAAACAATAAAATTTTCGTTCCCCTTTATGCAACCCATAATTTATATTTAAAAAAACGCAAAATTTCAAAAAAAAATCTTTATAGGGCTGTATCTCCTAAACCATGCGTCGTAGAGCAAGAATAATAAAATTTTCGTTCCCCTTTATGAAGCCCCAAAATAATATACAAAAACACAAGAAAAAGAAAGAAAAAAATAATAACAAAAAAACTTTATAGGGCTGTATCTCCTAAACCGTGCATCGTAGCGCAAAAATAATCAATATCCGTTCCCCTTTAAGAAGCCCCTAATTAAGATTTAAAAACGCAAAAAAGAAAAAGAGAAAAAAATCATTTTAGGGCTGTATCTCCTAAACCGTGCGTCGTAGCGCAAAAATAATAAAATTTTCGTTCCCTTTTATGAAACCCCAAAGTAATAACAAAAAACGCAATGACAAAAAAAAAGAAAAAAAAAACAACAAAAAAACTTTAGGGATGTATCTCCTAAACCGTGCATGGTAGCGAAAAATAATCAAATTTTCGTTGCCCTTAAGAAGCCCTTAATTAAGATTTAAAAACGTAAAAAAGAAAAAGAAAAAAATCTATATAGGGCTGTATCTCCTAAACCGTGCGTCGTAGCGCAAAAATAATCAACTTTTCGGTCCCCTTTATGTAACCATTAATTTATACAAAAAAAAAAACGCAAAAAAAGAGTTTTTCTTTATAGGGCTTGATCTCCTAAACCATGCGTCGTAGCGCAAAAATAATTAAATTTTCGTTCCCCTTTATGAAACCCCAAAGTAATATACAAAAAACACAATGTAAAAAAGAAAAAAAGAAAAAAACAATAAAAAAAACTTTATAAGGCTGTATCTCCTAAACCGTGCGTCGTAGCGCAAAAATAATCAAATTTTCTTTCCTCTTTATTCAACCCTTAATTTATATTAAAAAAAAACGCTTTCACTAAACTGCTGTAACTCGGAAACTTAGAATCCACAAAGGGGACTTTACTAAATTATGACACATATTAAAGCCTGACCAGTAATATATGATCATTGTCAAGAGGGCGCTGTTCATTCTCATGTATAGGGTGACAGTTCAGTATAGTATGAAAAAATATTGTATTTAATGAACATCATCATCAATGTAATTAATGTTGCTTGCCACGCTTAAACATAACAAAAATCACAATAAATTGCGTCTTAAAATAAACTTAAAAAGTCTACTAAAAATCGAAACAAAAGTAATTTTTAAGTCGCTGATGTGGCATTCTCAATCAAAAGGTAGGTACCACTTTGTCGTTTACCATAAAGACGAAATTTGATTATATCTTTATACAAATAACCTGTCAGAGAAAGTGGTACCTTTTGATTAGGAACGTCACAAATGTTGGTCAGTATGAGGAGTGCAGCCTACAGTTTATTTTTAATTATATTTATATACCTACTACGGTAAGATTGATAAGACAATGTAATTATGCCTCCGAATGAAATAAATACACTGTATCGCAAAACTAAGTGGCGAGACAGCTCATAATGCCATCTCTTGGTTGGTCTTAACAAGGGTAAAGGAGATAGTATTAAGATCTCAGTCGCCAGCTGATATTGCGGCAAGTATAATAAGCACCCCACCCGCGTAGGTACCCTTCCCCGCGCACGCCCTTCTTGCTCAATTGAGTTTTATTTTGCCAGATAGTAAAAAAACCGTGGATCAAAATGACCCAAATTATGAATGATGTCTCAATGTGGTATTATAATATTGTAGACGTAAACTTAATAATATGAATTTTTTTTTGTGGCAGATACAGGGTGTTAATTAGAAAAATTTTTTTTTTAAATAAAAGCGGTGGATGAATTTGACACGGATTTGTTTGAATAACATATAACAATGTTCTGTAAAGTACAACACTTCACTTACCGACTCTAATATTTTTTTAGGCGTTTTAGGATCAATATTAGGTATTTATTAAATGCCATTATACCCGTGGATGAAAATGACACAAAATGCGTGTGTACGTCGGAAGCCACTTTGCCTTTACAGGGAAACAAAGAATTTCGTCTCGAATATTTTTTTTACAGAATGCTGATTGAAAAAAGAAATACCTAAATTTCTACCTAAGCAAATACCTAGGATGACACAAAATATTATTTTTAGGTTTAGTATATGGTCTGGAAACTATATATAAAAAATAAGCAACATTAATATTCTTATAACCTCAGAAGTTATTGGTACAGGTCTATATACCAATATCGTATACTTACGTACCTCGTGATAACTGACCAGGTGATATGTATATGCGACGTCGCGAGGTGCATGGTGCGACAGGTCGCTAGTGGTCGCGAGACGACGCGCATTGCCGCATGATCGCATCTAATTTCGTTAAAAGATAGGCAATCGAAAAAAAACAGCGACGCATCCTAATATGTACAAAATTAATGTAAATTGATATCATCTGCTAAAGAAATAAATTAAACCACCCACAAACTTGTAATAGTGCCTCCTAACGAGTGAAAACCTATCCTGAAACCATCGCTACACACACACACACACACACACACATATACACTACACATATGTGTATCTTATCAAAAACCTAAATGTGAAAAGAGAGCCAAGTTCAATATTAAGAATATGCGTCGCTTTTGACTTTGCCGGAAAAAGAATTGAGATCTATATGGGTGCCAAGTTCTAGTTCGTTTGGGATGTAATTAAAGTTTTGGCTTTGACTTGGCTAGTTTTTACGTAGACGCTTTTATATTTGTCTATGTTACTTTTCTAAAATTTAGTTTGTTGGTATAAAAACTAGCCAAGACAAATCCTGAACTTACACACTACACTACACATATGTGTATCTTATCAAAAACCTAAATGTGAAAAGAGAGCCAAGTTCAATATTAAGAATATGCGTCGCTTTTGACTTTGCCGGAAAAAGAATTGAGATTTATATGGGTGCCAAGTTCTAGTTCGTTTGGGATGTAATTAAAGTTTTGGCTTTGACTTGGCTAGTTTTTACGTACACGCTTTCATATTTGTCTATGTTACTTTTCTAAAATTTAGTTTGTTGGTATAAAAACTAGCCAAGTCAAATCCTGAACTTTAATTACATCCCAAGCGAACTAGAACTTGGCACCCATATATGTAGATCTCAATTCTTTTTCAGGCGAAGTCAACAACGACGCATACCTATTCTTAATATGGAACTTGGCTCTCATTTTACAATGATGTTTTTGATGGGATATCATTACTTTTTGTACAGAAATTATTAGTAATATTCATCATAAACAAGTTTGAAAACAAATACAATTATTTTATTAAATATTTTGATTTGTTTTTTTTTAAGTAGTCACATTACTATATATAAATTAAAAACTGTAATAGATGTCATAGGCATAAGAAAAAGTGACGAAAGCCCTCCAGTGGTGAATGCCGGATTCGAACCGGCATCTTTAGCTATCGCGGCTAACGCCATGAACCCCTAGGCCACCCCGCTACGGCGGTGCCCGTCCGAATTTCTCGACTATATGCCATCTTAGTAAGACTAGGCGTCTTTGACCAGCTCTAAGGGCAAGCAGTGCGCGCTTGCACCTCCTAAACGAACTCCTTACGGATTAACGTTGTAGCGAGAGAGACTGGTGCTGCCATCTATGAACAAGTTTGAGAACAAATACAATTATTTTATTAAATATTTTGATTTGTGTTTTTTTTTAAAGTAGTCACACTACTATATATAAATTAAAAACTGTAATAGATGTCATATATTAAAGAAAAAGTGACGAAGCCCTCCTTTGGTGAAGGCCGGATTCGAACCGGCGTCCTTAGCTATCGCGGCTAACGCCGGCCACCCCGCCACGGCGGTGCCCGTCCGAATTTCTCGACTATATGCCATCTTAGTAAGACTAGGCGTCTTTGACCAGCTCTAAGGGCAAGCAGTGCGCGCTTGCACCTCCTAAACGAACTCCTTACGGATTTACGTTGTAGCGAGAGAGACTGGTGCTGCCATCTATGAACAAGTTTGAGAACAAATACAATTATTTTATTAAATATTTTGATTTGTGTTTTTTTTAAGTAGTCACACTACTATATATAAATTAAAAACTGTAATAGATGTCATATATTAAAGAAAAAGTCTTCACCACTGGAGGGCTTCGTCACTTTATTTGTTAGGCGCTTAGTGTGTAAATAGTTTAAAATTAGGTACTTACTTACACGAATAGGATTCGATGTTCGCGGTGTGGTCTTTGTCAGTCACGCATGCGGCGAATGCAACAATGTTGCCGGTGTATAGAACTTTATAAAATCCAGAGGTCATATGTAAAGAATATATAATTGTAAAGGTAATTAGTAATGCTTGCGGTGTGTGGGTAGGATACCCAGGCACTATGCCATTAACGATTTAATAAGGCGAGCTTTGGTGTCGGCGAACGTCCCATGCATCATGGAGCCCCAGGGTCTAAGTCGTTTGGACGGTAAGAGACCGGACGGCCTTACGCTTGTTCCTTGGGCGTAGGGCCGCAGCTTACTTTGGGATGCCACGTGTGTGAGTACTTTTGCTCCCACTCATCTTGCGCGCACGGTGAACAAGGCAGGTGCAGCGGCTGAAAGTGCTGCTAGGTTCAAGCACAGCAAGTACGCGAACCTTGAACAGGTGTATGATTTTGTCCCGGTTGCCGTCGAGACGGCTGGGCCTTGGTGTGCCGAGGCCAAAGCCTTTATTAAGGATATAGGGCGACGCTTAAGGGAAAGTACTACATAAGTTTGGAGGAATTACTGAACTTAGTGACTTAATACCTATACGACAAAACTATGCCATGTTTATTCTGGATTATAGACTTTGATTCATGACCATAAAGTTGATAATCGTGGAGTTAAGAGACTGTAAGTAAAAGTGGGCAATCTTGAAATTTTTTCATTTTTTGGCCCGCCTGTTTAAGACCCATTTTCTACAGTACAGAAACTTATTTCGACTATGGTTTGCTCACTCACACAAAGAAGAGTATGTCAATATGTTATTGCCACAGATAAGTAATGCAATATGGACCAACAAACTTGAAAAAAAAGTAAAAGACTGCAAAAAGCGGGCAAAGTTGTACAGTTTTACGGTATAGGCTCATTGAGCAGCAGAAGTAGATAAACCCGTGCGTGTACATAATGACCTAAACAAACTCTTATTCTTTTAACAATAGAGTTGTGTTTAGTTCATTTTGGATACCTCGCTCGCTTAGCAATTTCCACTGACAAGTTAAACTTAAATTACTTTTTAAGTTTACGCTAAATAATTGTTAACACTTATGAGACGGATGACATTATGCCATATACACGGCGGCTAAAATATAAGTGCATTCCCGATACCAGGGAGGTTTTGGCATTATACCCCAAAATCGCGAAAAAAAATTTGGCTGTTTCATAAATTTTTGCTGGTCCATTTTCTATGGGAGGGTACTTTTTTTTTCGCGATTTCGTTGTTGGTCGCATAGTAAAAGTTGCTCAGTATAATCCCAAAACCTCCCTGGCAACGGGAATGCACTTATTTTTTTAGCCACCAGTATATATTGTGTTTACATTGAAGCTAGAATAATAATTGCATAATAATTTAACAATAATTGGTTGATTATATGTGATTATATGGTAACAACACAAGCTTACAAAATATCCAAAATATTACACTAATTACAGGATTCCTATGATCACTTTTATGTTGGGAGGCATAAGCTCGTAAGTATTCTCTGTTTTATTTAAGGAAAGTCTATATAGTGGTCCGTATTCTAATAATATCCTTAGAAATTCCCGTCGTGTAACTAAAAACTCATGGCATACTTACAAATTTTTGTTGTATTGAATTAAAACAAAGTATTTCGATTTTTAGATGTTGTTGTAGGTAGAACGAACTTTATTAATAGTACATTATGATACAAGTGTGCTAAGTTGGTCATTACACACGAGGCGATATTGTGCGCGCGAGCTGTAAGCCAAAACCTCCCTGGTATCGGGAATGCACTTATATTTTAGCCGCCGTGTATATGGCATAATGTCATCCGTCTCATAAGTGTTAACAATTTTGTATTACTTACTGAACATATTAAGAAGAAGACTAACACAATCTGCTAAGCTACTGATTTAAAAAAAAACATAATTTAAACAAAATTCTTTATTTTTAACCAATGAGTGAAGGTCAACTAACCCATCACCTGTATAACGGTGGTCTTTGCCAATATATTATTTATTTAATGTTAATCTTTCCAACTTTGGTTATTACCCTATTTTATGAGTAGGTATTCTAACATGGAAGGTGGGGTCCTATTATATGTATCTGTAATGTGGTATTTGAATGTCACCAAGTCAGAATATAAATAGGTGCCCAGCAAGCTCGGTTCTCCATACAAACGTAGTTACGTTCTCATTTTAAAACGACTAGCTAGATTGCTCTGAAACTTTGTACTTACAATAGGATAAGGTATGAGAGTGGCGATTATTTCCCGAAAATCGAATTTTAGTGGAAGCGATTTTTCCATTTGCAAAATTTAGCATTTTATTCTTTCTCAATATCTTCCTTTCCCGAAAGCCTTTCTAAAGGTAAATTTATTTTTCAATAGCTTATTTTCCTGATTCCTTTTCTAACAATTCGAATAATTTTGATAACTTTTCTTATTGTACTGTAATGTAAATCAATATTGTACAATACAAAATGTTGGTTCTGACGCTGCCGCGGTACACAATATACGATTTAAAGTAAATATTTATTTGTTATTATATAAATAAAACGTTATATAATACGATATCTCACTAAAAACTTTTTTTATTATTTTTAAAATTTTCACTTAAAATTTAGTTGTATCAAAATAATTAACTTAAATTGCAACTGTAAGTGTTTTTGTATGAAATGAGTTATGTACGTGTGAAAGTGTTATTCTTTACTAGTCTCTCGGGGCTCGAAAATAATAACACACTTTCCACACTTCGGCCGTTTTCGAGATATAATAAGGCACAGAAAGCGCAGCTATAGGGGGAAGTCCCCGAGTGACGGACACCTAAGCCTTTTTAAAGAAAATAAAAAAATATTGGAATAAATATATCTTTATTACTTTAGTCAATAAACTTTAGTAAAATCAAAATAAACTAACACAATTGCAACTTCTACATAAACTAATTCAAAAACGAAAAGTAAACTTTAGTGAAAAAAAAAACATTATTTGCCAGAGGCACCTAGTACCGGACGGACTACATTTCAAGCCCTAGCACCGGACGGTTTAAAAACATTTGACACCGATCACAAATATGATCTTCTGAACACTCTGGAATGTCAAACACAGGCTTCCTGCGCCCACCCATGGCAACTGGAGCACTGTAACCAGTCTTTGTCATGGTTTTATACTACCTACGGGCTGCATCTACCAGTGGCTACTGTTTTTCCTCCTTTTTTAACTTCGCTCTTCACTTATTTTTTTTTAGTTTCCCTCAGCTTCACCGTTTTTTACTTTTTAAATTGTTATCTTCCTTTCCTTTATATATAAAATTTTCACTTCTTTCACACCTTCTTTTCCGAACATTTTTATCTATCCGGCATTACGGGAGCATTTTAAACTTTCGCGGTTTAAACACATATTAAATCACATTTACAAACGGGTCTATCGCGAATACAAACACACAAACACACAAATCTCTGTTTTGACTTTTTGCTGGGACGTTAGTTAGCCGCGACCACGACCAGTGAAACCTGTGTCGAAACGTCGGTAAATAAAGGTAACAAAATAGATTCGCGATAGACCCGTTTGTAAAAGTGATTTAATCGGGAGTAGTCCCGTAATAATTGTTACGATTTCCTATCCCTCAGTACCGGACATAGTAGTAGTACTATGTCCGGTACTGAGGGATAGGAAATCATAACAATTATTTATTGTGTACCTCAACTCATTCCATTATGTAAAAAAACTTATGCGACGCAGCGCCGAACTTACAAAAACCTCTAAAAAGGCCTACAGTCGCTGCGCACGTCACAAGCAATGCGCGTCCCGTCCACATCCATGATACGTCCCCCGCGCCACTTTTACTTATCCTTGAATTTCTGGCGTTGTTAGTTACCGAGATAGTACGTGTGTCCGGCACTATATGCCGTCCGTGGTTACGGAACTTCCCCCTACTCTGTCCTGCATGCCAGCTATGGCATCAGAAATAGCAGGCAAATTTTAAATTGCAGGCGCGAACGATCGATCTCCCAATCACATTGTCATACAAATTTTGCATTTCAAGCTTTCTTGCCAGAGTACATTGTGTACAAGACGTCGATATTTATTTGTGTATTTCACTCAAACGAAACAAGAACAAAGCAAGGCTCATTATTAAAACATAATTGAAGTATTTAATAGATACGAGCGTGCATTGTTTTTCTGCTACTATTAAGATGCAATTAATACACGTAAGTACTTGTATGCTCGATAAAATAGAATTACCTACTTAAAACGATTAGTTTGTTATGGACTATTTAGTTTTGGAAGGAATGATCTTAAACCATTCAACTAATAATGAAAAAAACTACCACCTCGACCAAGTGTGCGTTGGACTCGCGCCCTGACCGTTCCTTACCATGACAAAAAAATATTAATAATGTATTTTTAAATGTTACGAATACCTACGAATCAGTGGCGTAACTAGGGGGGGGCAGAGGGGGCAAGTGCCCCGGGCGCCATCCAAGGGGGGGGGGCGCCATAATGAGCAAAAGGCAGCAGCAGGGAAACTTTTGTCAGTCGTCAGGGGGCGCAAATTTGGTGACTGCCCCGGGCGCCATATCCTCTAGCTACGCCCCTGCTACGAATAGTAATTATAATTAAGGTACAAACTTAACCTTGCAGTTGTCCCCATACACCGACATAGCGACCAACTGCAAATAGGTATAACTTTGTCATCAAAGGAGTATACCTACCAAGTAAGGTAATTCGTCAATTACTGGCCACCTGTTTTATACCTTATACTAAAAATGAATTATATATTCACCTATAAACAGAATTCATTTTAGTCTAAGGTGGCTAGTTATTGAAGGGTGGCCAGTCATTAACTGGTGGTACTCTGCTTTGGAGCTCTGGCGAGTCTCGCCACCCGCACTTGGCTTTGCCAAGTGCACGATGAATTGCCTGTTACCGAGCATGTTTATTATTAAGCTGGTAGTCCGCCGGGATGGGATTGTCATCATGAGTTTGTAAAACAAGCCCTCTCTCCACACCGTATTATACGCGGCTGAAAGGTCCACAAAAACGGCCACAGTCTTAATTCGTTTCTGGAAGCCCGCCTCTATGTGTGTGGTGAGGGAGAGCACTTGGTCCGAGCAGTCCGACCTCTTCTGAATCCAGCCTGCTCAACGGGTACTACTTTGTCGATTAAGGGGGTGATCCTATTTGACAGAAGCTTCTCCAGTAGTTTATACAGTGAGCTAAGCACGGCAATGGGTCTAACTTTTCGGATCGTTCACTTCCTTTCTTGGCTTACATATGGCAATTACTCTGGCCAAGTTAAAAACATCAGGTATTTTGTTTCTTTCCAGTACGTCGGAACAGAATTCAGCCAGCCACTTTTTACATCTGTGTCCCAAGTTCTTTAAGAATTCGTTAAAGATACTGTCTTGCCCAGAAGCATAATTACTGAGGGCGAGCTGTTTAATTGCAGAGTTAATGTCATCAGTGGTAAATAAATGGCTTGGAAAATGTATCGTCAACTGGGACTATTGGGAGTAGCGTCTGCAGGTTATGAACTGCTCTTTTGATACTCGCAGCATGTTTTCGATCACCTTTTACTCGCGAAGTCTCTACAATTTTGGGTGCTATAGACTCGGAGAACTTCTGGCTCTCAGGGTGGTTGTTTGACTTAAAGTTGCCTGTCAGTTTGTTCAGTACCTTCCATGCCTTTCTGCTCGAACGCTTAAAATCCATCTGTTCGACCGTGGTGACTCATTTGTTTTTTCGCTGAGTGTTAAGGATTGCAGTAAGCCCTGACCAATTTCCTGATCGTCTGTTTGTTGGTACTGCTTATAGAGGCGTAGAAGATAGCGGATCTTCATTCCAGCAGGGTATATAGAACAGAACACAGTAGATGAACAGAACAGAACAGAGTAGATGACTTTTACGCTATAATGCGTAAAAGGCACTGGTCGTTTGTCGGGAGAGTGAGCGAATCGACGAACTTACCTTACCACGACCTCTTAACGCGATTCATTTTAGGACCTAAACTGAACTGCGACGCTATTTTCTACCACGATATTGTTATTGCGATTAAATTTCGACCGAGCCAGCGATAAGCGACCCAGTCATTTCATTCACTCATCTCATGTGTATTTCGTACCCAGCATTGTTAACGTAGTGTACGCAACCTGCTACTTAACTGTATGAGCAAGGCCTCCGCTGCAACTATTTAATTAGTGTTATAGATTATTTAATTTTAGTTTAGTTTAGTTTAGAATAGTTAAATTTAATATAAATTAGCATGTATAAATTATAATAATTATTATTTTAATGTAATGGGTTGATACCTAAATAAATAACATTTTTATTTATTTATTTATATATGTTTCCCTGAAAGCTCGTGGTACATATTGTATGGCTGTAGCAATAATCATACCGACAAATCTGGTAGTTCCCTGATTTTGGTGGTATCCATCTGACCGTAGCGCCCGTGTCAGCTGCAAAGGAAGCCCACTTTGCTTTCTGGAAGTTCCATCGTGGGATGGGAATTGAGTTGGCTGGTCGGGAACAGTACTCTCTTCGTGTTATTGGCAGAATAGTATCTTTTTGCCATCGAGCAGACCTAAAGGAGCCAGCGTCCTTGGCATTGAAGATTATACAAGTTATTCTTACGGCAGTTCGCATGTAAAATATCGCATGTAACGAAAATCGCATGCGAAAACTTGCGAGCACCGTCTAAATAAACCCATTTAACACTGGGGGAGCCAAGGCAGTGTCAGTATTCCAAACACGCCGCCGAAGAGCGTACGCGCCAGGCATTCTGCTTATCACTTTTTGAATGACATTTGACATAATGTTATTCAAAGGTCATTGACGCTTTGGGACTTTCTGAAACGACGTGCACTAGATTTCACACATCGCTATATTGTCTAGAAAAAAAAGAAAACATTTTTGTGGATTCAAGCTACAGCCGTATTTTTTTACAAGCTTTTATTTAACTTGCCCTGTTGTATGTATGTATGTATGGGTCAACGTGTGGGTCTTGGAAGCTAAATTTCACCGATTTCTTATGGAACTGATATTTCGGTTCGGTACACCATACTAAATATATGTATGGTGTACCTAACTATTTGACTACTTTGGTTGCTTCAAAGTATTTGACGTGAGTGTACACTGGCAGCTATATTTTACCTCATCGAAAATTTTTATGAAATAAATGGATTATAATAGCTAAATTAAACCTGTTGACGTATGTCTTGGTCGGCCTCACCTTAGCCTGGCAGTTTTTGCAGTTCGACCACATTCAATTCAAAAAACCTTATGGAAAAATATAATGAAACTTGTATGGTAGGAGGCCTTTAAGGACAGTAAAAAATAAAAACCGAGCAAGTGCGAGTCGAACTCGCGCACCGAGGGTTCCGTACTTTTTAGTATTTGTTGTTATAGCGGCGACAGAAATAATCATCATCATCATC
The DNA here is from genome assembly GCF_947568885.1 of Cydia strobilella. Classification (NCBI taxonomy): domain Eukaryota; kingdom Metazoa; phylum Arthropoda; class Insecta; order Lepidoptera; family Tortricidae; genus Cydia; species Cydia strobilella. The sequence goes on along the minus strand of NC_086045.1, from coordinate 10,465,587 downwards.
TGTGAAAATTTCAACTGTCTGTATCACGGTTCATAAGATACAGCCTGGTGACAGACAGACGGACAGATGGACAGCGGAGTCTTAGTAATAGGGTCCCGTTTTTACCCTTTGGGTACGGAACCCTAAAAAAAGTGGTCGGTTTAAACCTTACTTTTTTTCATCTCGCTAATATTGCATATCCCAAAAATACTACTGTCAATTACGGATAGCAAAGAATAATACCGTTAAATAGGTCAAACACATTATCTCCCGACGAAGGGCTGTGTTTGCCTACTTTAATAAGATATATTGCTTGGCGGAATCTGACGTGGATGCAAATGTTTAATCAAATAAGGTCGGAAAGGCTTTTCGCAAATTACGCCGCTTTTTGGATAAAACTCCGGCCTAACAAGAACGATAACAGGGACTGAAATGTAGATTTTGTACCAATTGTAATAATTAGAAAGAATACCTGAATAAATAAACAAAAAAACAGTACCTAAGTACCTGCCAACAAGTATATGACAAATGACAACTTAATGTTAATTTAAAAGTAATATTTGAATTACCCTGTATTATCTAGAATCATTCTATACTTACCTCAAACCTCACACAACCTCAAAGTACCTGCTACATTGATAATAACATAATCGAGTTTAATATGCCGAATATTTAAGACTGATTATATGGAAAAAAATCAGAGCGCGTGCATGAATATGGTCGTGAGAACGCACGCAATTTAATCATCGTTTTCAGTAACCTGCATCAGCATAGAGAATAAAGTAAAGGAGATTGGCTACGTGTCCCGTATTTCGCGGTAGCTACGAGTATCATCTTTAATATTGTTAATTTTGATTTATCTTTTAGTGTTCCGTGCAAAATTTTGTTTTGACAAACGGAACACTTATAGGATCACTTCGGTCTTGCAAATCAGTTAAATGTTTTTCTCAGAGACCGTTTGACATAGATACCTAAAATTTGAAAACCGTCCCCTGTTTTATTATGACATAACGGTAAAGCGTACCACTGAAATGTACAGGGTAAAGTATAAAAGCACTCATTATAAATTGTTAGATTAAAAGACGCAATTATACCTATTATATTAATGTGCAGCATGGTGCGAAACTGCACATCATAGTAGGTTATTAATAAGGCAATCACCTACAGTGACAATGTTACACACTCCTTGCAATATTGACCAGTTAGCCGGTCCACTATCTCAAAGGACCCGTCTTCAACTACGTTGTCGTCACTCAAGAATCTTTCCGCCCAAAGACCAACAGTTCACATCTGATGAATGCGCCTCTATTTGGAGTTTGAAATCCAAATTGTATAGTACCTAGATGGGTCGTATCTGGAACCAGATCCGTACAATTACATTCTGGTTGGGTCCGGATTGCAAGCCCTGCTTCACAAATTGATACATTATAAAATGTAAGCGTAAACACACTGGCGGATTGGTGTCCAGTTTTAACGCTAAGAGAAATTTGCCACGCCCACTGTAATTTATAAGAGCAATGTTTGATTCAATTTGCATTTTCTTGAATAATTCATAATTTTTTATTTGATCTTGTAGAAAAAATCCGAGTATAAAAAAATAAAAAAAAATAAAAATAAAAATCATTTAATTCGGACGATAGTACAATCCATATTTTGTTAGTTACAATTATACTTAAATTACTATGTTAGTACCTAAACTAAGATGTTGGGAGGTCCAGTGCCTAATAAGTGCACTGTCCCATCTCCCTGCCACGACGGTCAGGAGACTGTGGCGGCTGTCGCGCACCCTTCGGAGCGTCGCGGCGCAGCGCTTGCGCAGCGTCGTGTGGAAACCATCCACATGCGCGTCGGCGAACATGCCCGACGCACTGCAGAATCGCGGCAGCCGCAACAGTACCCTGAACGCGTCGTTGTACTGTACACGCATGGCATTCATAGAACGCTGCGTGTACCTCGTCCAGAGGCTGCAGGCGTACAGCGAAGTAGCGAGTATAGCTTATGTATTAAGTATAAGAATAGGTGCTTCATATAAATCATTCCCAATGTCCTCGCCTGGGAAGGGGACAAATGAAATATGCTATTTTAAGACATCAATACATTTATTTCTTTATTTGATAAACGAGGCAGGATCATTTGAGTTTTCCTTTAAAACGTCTAAAACTTGTTGCTGCTTGTGTTGTTTTGAGTCTCAATTAGACGCAATCAAGCTTGTTGCCGATGTTGTTGTAGAGCCCGTTAGGTACAGATGATTTTATTTATTGGTTGACACCACAAATTGTAGTTGTAATGGTAAACGAGTCGATGAGCTCCATCTTAGGCCCTGTCTTCACTTTCCATCAGGTGTGACTAGGGCCAATCGCCGATCAGTTTATAATAAATAAATAAAAACGCAAATGGGCACTACTAGGGAATGCAATACCGGGATACCAGGATCCCGAAATACCGGGATCCCGCATGCAATTTGCGGGAATAAATATCCCGCGCGTAAATTAAGCGGGATCCCGCGGGATTTGCGGGATTGAGGAGCGACGTGGTTCTTACGTGTTATTAAGTACAAGTAACACGACTCCTACTGGCGAAAGTTCTTCACGGAGCCTAGATGCATGTGTGGAGGAAGATGAAGGGACACGGAAGAGAATTTGGCCCGAATTTGTCTATTTTTTGCTATCTTGTAAATTGAGTAATATTTGTTTCGATTAAATATTAAAAAAATAAACATTTATTTTTATATGAATAGATATTTTTGCTTGCGTTGGAGACGGTGTATAAAGAGTTACAGTACAGCAACAGTACCTACTAGGAAATTTACGCTGTGTGTGTGAAAGTATTTTTTGAAGGCGGAAGATTCGCAGAGTGCTAAATGCAAGTTGTGTCAAGCAATAATAAAACTATGGAGCGTATTTTATACCAGTAATGTCTAATAATTATTCTTTAAGAATAATTATTAGACATACCACGAACGCTGTAAAGGGTTCGAAACGTCGGGATGTATTATAAATTCAATATACGCGATATAATCCGTTTTCATAGTTTTATTTCATTATTCTTTAAGAAGTTAAATAAAGAATTTTTCTTCTCACTCGCTCGTAAAAGGTGTTACCTAATATACACGTAGACGAACATAAATTTCCACCTGGGGCTGTAGTGTATTTCGACCTGGGGTTGTAATGTGTTTTTGTAAATACTAAATTTGGACCTAGGGCTGTAATGTACGTACCGAAATTAGGCAGAAGTTTAATTTTTTCCCTCTTTACAACCTTACAACCGTGATGAGACTTGTGAGGAACATTTGGCGTGCCACTGCCACGGTACAGGAAATACGAAATCGTGTTATTAAGCCTTCAGTTCACACTCGTTCCTACATTTTTGTTTACCGCCTATAATACACAATGTACTATTTCTAAATTTTGTTTACTTTTTGTTTTAAACCTTCAAATTTAGTACCAATTCGTAAAATTTAATAGTAACTTGCGGGATCCCGCAAATACCGGGATCCCGCGGGACTGAAACTTACAATACCGCTAAATACCGGGATTGAATTCCTCATGCGGGAGTGCATTCCCTAGGCACTACCTAAATAGTGATGCTAAAGAAATAAATAATAAAAACAATTATCAGCATTTTGGAATCGTTTTGAATGATTCACGGTTAGTTTCACTAGACTTATATTGACCGGGATATAGACCGTGATTACCTTTTGTATTATTTGTGAGCTCCCGATATTTCGACGCAGTTACATGCATCATGTTCACGGGTGACTGAAGATAGCGGGTGGGTGTGAATGCGACCGTTGGTAACGTTGAAAGTGAACGCAGCCGACGCGCAAGAATGAGGGTAGGCAGAGCGCTGTCTACACAACTTTGACACCCACCCGCTATCTTCAGTCACCCGTGAACATGATGCATGCATGTAACCGCGTCGAAATATCGGGAGCTCACAAATAATACAAAAGGTAATCACGGTCTATATCCCGGTCAATATAAGTCTAGTTTTGGAATCGTATTAACTTGGTTTATCCCTTAGGTTTATCGCAGCCGGCAGTCTGCATACTAATAACCACCACTTTTTTGTATGACGACACTTGAGTAGAAGCCAAATGAATGACAAATGAAAATAAGAATAATTAATATACCTAACGCTAGTTTAAATAAGTAAGTCTAAAATTATAGCATAACCCAAATCGGTCGTTCAAAAAACAATTTGTTCCAGTGTTCGACGCCACAGCAAAACCTCCATCTGGGATTTTGAGCGGTAACGCGAACCAATATGGCGATTTCGACGAATGTCTCGCCATCGACGGGGCAGTACGGGGGAAGTACTGTCTTGCCTCGTTGGAAGTCAGTTTGGCGCGACCCGGATACATGCACCTCGACAGGATGATACACAGCGGACATTATCTCAGGAGCAATGTTTCTGATGTAAGTATTACCGGCATTAAGTACATACGAGTAAAATGTAAAATGTACCTTTAGTCATTATTTTAGACTTTTAGTGTCAGCGACTTGGATGAATTCCTCACCATTGACGAAGCAATACGGAGAGGCTTTGCGAAACCTGGAGTCGCGAGTGATACGACTCGCAGTATGTCAAGTTTGTATCCTATATTGATAATAAGCTCCTGGTGGCAGAATGGAGAATCCTTAGAAGATCTTGGGCCCTGTGAGAGCGGAGCGGAGCGGAGGCCGATCGGACATCCCAGGTATCGCTGGGGTCATGCTGTTGAAACGGACCTGCGTGATTTCCAAGCCGATAACTGGCGGGGGATTGCGAAGGATCGAGAATATGGAGACTACATGCCAGGTGCACTCGTGTCGGAAGCCAAGACTAATTATGAGTCGCTGTGCCATTAAATACCCAAGTAAGTTATTAAAGTAAGTAAAAATCGCAAAATAAATTAACCCTTTTCAAAGAAGAAAACCCGATTTTTGAATCTCGGTCACTCGATTTCGTGTTCTCCCTTTAATATTATCTCCACTACTAGGCATTAAAATTCTAATAATAGAATTGAAAACGAGTGATCAGTACCACTAAATTCCCATTTTCTATCGCCCGTATTTCACAAATTGTTTAACAAATGACCGGATCTGCTCAGAAATGAACAGCTGTCGACATTTAAAATTAGGTTAAAATTTTTATTAAAAGATAAATGTTATTACAATATAGATGAATTTATTATTATTATTATTTTAAACTTTATTGCACAAGAACAAGTACAAAAGGCGGACTTAATGCCTTGAGGCATTCTCTACCAATCAACCACTGGACCAAACAGAAATTGTTAAGGTGGGTGCAATGCGATGCGAAAAAAAAAATTTCTAAATATAAATTCTAATACTAACGCCAATATACAAACTAGTAATGTTTATATACTATAATACCTTTATAAACTACATAAATAAACAATATAAATACATATACAAATTTATCATGTAATATACATAAATATATATTTGCATGTGCGGGGCAGGGGGGAGGGGGGGGGGGGGGTCCCACTAGACAGTATCTAGCAGGTGCTTGTAGAGCATTCGTTTGAAAGTCAGCTTGTTTGGGGCTTGTCTAATCGTTAGAGGGAGCGAATTCCAAAGACGGATTGCTTGAACAGCGAAAGAAGACGTGAGAAAACCGGTATGGTGAGGGAGAACAGAAAGTTTAAGAGAACGGGCAGCGCGCAGCTCGCAGCCTGGGCGTGGGGTAATAAAGCTGAAGTTACATTTGAGATATTCTGGAGTGATGGGCTCAAATAGGATAGAGAAGAGTGAGGAGAGTATTCGAAAGGATCGGCGCTGACGTATGGGGAGCCACTTGAGCTGGCGGCGGTAGCTGGATATATGATCAAACTTTCGAATTCCAAAAATGAACCGTATTCCGTTGTTTACCAGTCGATCGAGTTTGTTGAGAGAATTTTGATCCATGTTGGTTGTGCACACATCAGCATAATCAATGAGCGGGAGGATGAGTGCTTGAACGAGCAATTTCTTTGTGCATACCGGAAGGAATTTATGATGGACACTTTGAGAAATTAATGATTGACTTATATAATTACCCATTAATCATTATTTATTTTAAACTATTAATTACAACTTATTGATTATAAAAAATATAGTGACATTTCTAATAATATCGCATGCGCTAGGTAACCAAAATCATTGTACGTCGCAAGACATATTACAGAGAACCAATTGTTTTAAAACACCTGTATTCATTACCTGTAATGCACAATTGATGAATAAATGATTCTAAATTATTCAAAAATAGCATTTCGCCATTTGCCACAGATTTTTGAGTGACGAAATCGAGCGCTCGAGATCGAGATCCAGATCGAGAGACAGATTTCCGTGACCAATCGCCTCCTGGGCGAAAATTCGTATAGTGGTTAACGGCTATGTATGATCAAAGATAGATATAACTCCGTAATAGATGGATACAGTCTAAGGAAAAAACGTGCCTCGAAAATCAAGAAAATTTGATTCTCGTTCAGAGGGCGCTACTAGCTTTGGCCTACTGTCGTATAGATGGCGTTGACGGTTTCGTTTGTTAATTAACAATTTTAACGCATATCAGTGAAAGAACATGGGTCAAAATCATAAAAATAATTAATGCAAATAAAAAAAATCATTTATCCATATTTAAATACATTTTATCGTATTTTTATAAATCTTCATTTTTAGTTTTAAAGTGTGTCGACAGATGGCAGTGAATTTACTGGGGTTACAAAATTTACTATGACAGTACCGCTCTAGTATAAGTTACTCTATGGTATGATGAACCCTCGTGAACTTCAGCTGCCGCTTCGTTGGTGGGTTGAGGAATGGCAGCAAATAAATTATATAAAAAAAAGTTTGTCATCGCCTACCGCTTGATACTTTGTCAGATGATAGTTTAGATGCTATTGTGAATAAACAAAATCATCAGCCGATTGTATCGCTGTGAAAAGACCGTCAGCTGGTCACATGAACATGTAAAAAAAAAATTCAGTCATCGGCGTCATCGCCTCCCGTTTGATACTTTGTCAGATGATAGTTTAGATGCTATTGTTAATAAAACAAATCGTCAGCCTGTTGTATCGCGGTGGAAAGACCGTGTTACGCGTTTCGGTGGCTGCCATTCCTCAACCCCCCAACGGAGCGGCAGCTGACGTTCACGAGGGTTCATCATACATAGCCGTTAACCGCTATACGAGTTTTCGCCCGGGAGACGATGACCGACGAAATTTGCGCCTGGCTCGCGGTCTAGAGGAACAATCTGACGAACTAACTATAGGTACGTTGCCTGTAGTGTCACAACACAATTAAATTTGCGAAACAATTAAATACAACAATATTTATATTACACTAATATGTTATTAATATAGGTAACAAATTATGATGAGCGATATTACCTATTTGAAACCCGGAAACTGGTTTGCACAAAATACGGAATTGATCATTTAATTATTGAATGTATGTGGTTTATAATTTGGTTGATAGTTTCTTTCATAACTCTGTCGCTGTCTTGTCTGACACAGTCATGTGAAGAAGGAAAAAAAAACTATCATTTCAAAGGGGATCTATCAATTTACAATTTTTTCAAGCTGTGCGTTGTCGTAGCTTGTACATAAATATTTACGACCAGGCGCGTAAGTCGCGTAACACAGAAAATTTGTAGGTATATAATAAGAGGTATGTATTGCCAGAGATGAGATCATCATTGTGAGAGGTGACATGACCATGTTGACAATTCGGTGACCACAAAACATAGCGTCATCAAGATAGACCTATTAGATGAAGATTATATTATGGAATCTTCTCTACGAAAACTGACAAGTGACATGTTTGGCGATTAATCTTGTTAAGTAACTTATACTCACAAAAAAAAAAACAATTATAATAAAACTATTGACGAGATTATTTGTTTACTAACATTTCTGGCGGCTATGGGCCACAGATGTAATTACGAGCTTTGAGTTGAAATACATAGTAACTACCTAATGTAATATTTACACGCATTAAACACACATTAAAAAAGGACAGGAATATTTTCGGTAACTGCTTATAACTGTACCTACGTAGGCAATATCAAACTCGGATAAAATCGACGTTCATTGAGCAAAAAGAAAAAAATATATAACGATACGTAAACATAACAATTTAATAAAAAATAAAACAAAAATTTAACATCTAGTTATTTGTAATTTAGTTTATCTACTTGAGATACAGAATTTCCTTAAGTAGTTATAGAATGAATACTTAAAATATATTATTAGCCTGATGAAAACGTACATACATACATACATATAATCACGCCTATTTCCCGTAGGAGTAGGCAGAGACCACGGATTTCCACTTGTTACGATCCTGACCTGACATACCTCTATCGCTTCCTTCACTGTCTCGCCATTTGAGGGTGCTCTTGACCTGGCCTTTCTTCAGGATTTCCCCGATCTTTACCGTATTTCATAATAAACCAACTAATATTACAAGCGGAACACGGCTCTGATCAGAGAAAGTCCGCGGAGTTGTACCCCTTCTAACTCCCGCTTCTACTTCTCTCTTATACACTCTGAGTTAGCCTTCTTTTACTCATTCATTATGATGATGATGATTCTTTCATTATGATGTATGCTTATGTTTTCCTAAATGAAGCTTTATTTATTTATTTATTATCAGGAAACCTTAAATAATAACATAGGTACATACAATAATAAAGCTACATGCAATAATGAAATAGCTTTTTTTTTCAGTTATTTTGACCATAGAAATTGAACTACTAATAACATCAAATACAATAAGGCCCAATCCATACGAAATATCTAGACTTTTGTGGTCACATTTTTCTGCGTCAACGCATAGTCTACGCATGCTGAATATAATCACCGTTTCATTGTAAACATCATGCGCACACGGGGACCAAGGATGTGCTTAATATTCGAGCAGCACCTTTGGCTACTTAGTGAACATATTTGGTCGCCGATCGGATTTTGAATCACAATTGTCTTGTGCAAGAGCGGCCCTTGACCGCATGTAAACTACTATTATACGAATCCGCGCAAAAAATTCAATCCACGCGCCTTAACGCAGCGTACTACGTAGGCGAACAACACGCGAACGTGAAGCGAAGCGATGCGGCGCATGGGTGAATCATTCCATGTGACTGTAGTTATGTCGACAAACGGAGACGGTTGTGGCCAGCACAGACTGCACAGATAATAAAACCTGTTGATACTCGTCACATACTAAAGTGTGTTTGTAATTCTAGATGGGCCACCGCGTGCCCCGCTACTCCAGCATCCTCTGGGGCGTGTGCATCCCCAGCTCCTGCAGCAGCTTTGACCTTGAAGAGGAGCTGTCTTACCGGCTCTCCGGGCTCGGCATCTCAGTCAGAGTCCAGAATACTATGTGTACTGTTAAGGATTTCAAACGACCTTATTCATTTGGAAAGACCCTTTCAATGTAAGTACTTACAAATTTTAAAATCGTTTTGTTACGGTAAGTTTGTCTTCGTAAAATAAGATGATTACAAAGTTCGTACCCTTCATATAATATTATAAATTTAATCATATTTTCTAGACCATTGTTCAACTAATTTAGTAAGTGTCGATCAGATTCATCAAAGTATTCTATTACTGGAAAACAATGGGATTCCCATAACAGCGTTAGGTGCCCTTAAAAGAACTGATAGAACATGCGCATAAACAATACGGTCAAGACGTTTAGAGCATTACATTACACCAGAGTAGGTAATGCCGCCGCCAATGATAATTAATTAGGTACACTTTTGCCTTATTTCGCGGTAGCAAAGTGAGAAAAAAGTACCTAGGTAAATTTGTTTTTTACGTCAAACTACCCACGCGTAAAAGTTTTCTTACTCTAATGATGTTAACCAAAAAAGATACTTACAATAAAAAAAATATTAGCTATACATTTATGCTTGTTTATGCCAGTACTTAGTTGCTCTAATTAGTTCTTAACCTATTGAAAGAAAATTAGGCACTCTTCCTTTTTTTTCACGTGATAATTTATGTTATTTCCATTAATTTAGTATGAAATCAAAAGCCTTAAAGAAGACAATAGTTATTAACAAGAGAACAAACAAACAAACAAATTATTTATTCGTCGATCATAGGTGTACACAATTGTTGTTTACGACTCATGATAATACTGAGACAAGCAAGCCAAAGATTCTAAAATTGTGGAAGCTTGAGTGTTGCGAAGGTGTCAAAGCACAAGATGTAAAAAAACTTTGCTTGAAAATAAGACCAAAATTTATTTCTTAAGCTTAAATTAGCCTGCTTAATTAACCTTAATTAATCTGCTTAATTATATGTGACCTTTAAGGTATCAGAATCAAAATTATTGTTGCAGAACATTTTTCCTGGCAATCTTATTACTACTAAGTCTGGGTACGATCCTCGACGACGGTACGGAGGGCGCGACAAACTTCGAGAAACTCCTCAATGCATTTTCACTGAGACGCAATCTGAGAACGGTATTCGAGGTATCGGATGAAACGCGGGTAAAAGGAGTCGACGCGTTCCGAGGGATCAATGCGTTGGCGCTTCTTATGGCTCATAAATCTATGGCGATGGCTCACAACCCGTACGTCAACAAGACGCAATTCTCGGCGGTGAGTTATTTATTATATATACGCTTGAGCACTTCACGGAGTGCTTTTTCATCAAAATTCCTGTTACTAGGTTTGCTTGGATTCAGGAGATTTTTTCACAAACAATCTTCCAATTGATAAACCAATGTAACTACGAATCAATGCAGAATTTAAATTTTATTAATAAGATTAATTTTTACTTATACAAATTGTATGTCTTTCCTATTACGGAACAATGGTGTTCCCGACCTTTGGGAGGCGTGCGTGGAGCCGAAGCCAACATGTAGAGTCCCTTTTGACACTTTAATGAAATGTAAGGGGTACACCGAACGCATGCTGCCCTTGCCCGTGTCATGGGACGCACGCAGAGGCAGCACCCACCAGGGTGTAAGGACTATTGAGAGTTGATGGAATCTAAAATGAAGTAGGTTATTGGGTTATACATATCATTATTTTTTTTATATAAAGCAGAATGGATTTAAAATAATCAATATCACGTTTCGGTTGTTATATTGGCAGATACGTATCCTATATAATACGTGTACATATAAGAATTCTTTTTAAACTTAATTAGAAAGCCGATCTCCTTTGAATTAAAAAGATATAAAGCAATTAAGATAAAGTGTATTTTCGCTGTGGATTTCGTAGAAGTACCTACCCAGCTGACAATGGATTTCAGATTTCATTGTTTTTCCTTCGTTTCTTTACTATCTAGGGCACAAGTACCTTAACGATTGACTCATTAATTAACACACTTTAAAATTGTAATCAGTACCGGCAAATTAATTAATAAACGAGTAGAGGAGAGTGGAGTAAAGGGGAGAAACTAAGGAATAAAGGGAATGTAAATCGAATACATATATAAATTTAAAAATACCTGTTCTTATTATTTTAACTATAAGATTTTGTTTAAATAATATATATTTATATTAGGTAATGAATCATCAATGTCTACAAAAACATATACTTAATATTCATCATCTTCCTTCCCATTCTTCACCACAAGATTGTTGATAACAGCAGTTCAGCAAATGATCAAACGTCTTTTTGAACATGATGGCTCCTTTACACTATCGGTGATGGTAGGCGATGACTGCCCGCTAAGTGTAATGCTCGGCATTACTCGCCAGTCATCGTCTGTCATCGCGAATAATCGCCTGCGACCCGTGACTTGTCGGTTTTTTGGGCACGGAGAATCGCCGGGTAGTTGCGTTGCACAGGCGATCGTGTGGATGCTTGCTCGATGCTCTTGCCGATGATAGACGATTATACTATCAACGATCATCGCCGATAGTAGAAAAGAGGCAAGACTATCTAAAACTTTCATAGTCACTAATTGGCATGAATTTGATTATAATAATGCTTTAATCCGCATAATAATATTGCTATGCGTATAAAATTCTTTGGTCTCATTAAATTGAAGTAAATTATAATACCTATACAAATACAAATCCTCTTTTGCACAACCTCAAAATAAATTTACAAGGATGGTCACATAATACACAAAGAAAAAGGTAAACAACAGATGGCTTCATCGCTAAAAACGTCTGCAAGCGATATTACAAATTTTAAAGAAAGACAGAAGAATTCGCAAGGCTCTGGCAAACTTCGGCAGCTCAATTGGTTAGAGCGATCGGACCGGTGTTTCGAAAGATGGCGAGTTCAAACCTTTCCAGGAGCGTTGAATTTTTCCTAATTCCAATAGTGATTATGCCAATACTTAGTCAATAGCAAGGAAAAATATGCATTTCAATATATACCTATCCATCACATAAATGATGCCGGTCTCCTATATTATTGTTATTATCTACTTATAAACCTATACAAGTATTCGATAAATGTTTTTCAGGTGTTTGGAATGCCATGGGCAGTAATAGGACGGTCGGCCATCGTCTACACGGACAGCTTCTTGTACATTAGTGGCTTTTTGAACGCCAACAACCTGCTGTCGGAATTAGAGCGGAAGGGCACCATAGATATCAAGAACAGACTTATTTCTAGGTGGTTCAGGTATGTTAAACTTGTTATTTAATCATTTATCATCTAATTATATTATCATCACATCAATTAAAAGCGTCGCCGAGAAATATCCAAATTTGGTTGCCTTTTATGTTGATCAGATCGTTGATCAAACATGCTAGGCATGGAGACTATATAAAGGAGCCAAATCTCTATGTATGAAAAGTGTCCATCAAAAAACAGTAATTAGGCGGCGCCACCATACACTGAAATACTACCAAAAACAACCTACGTCATTTGGTCGGGTTATTTGTTGCCTTATATGGCTCATGTTATACTCATGTCCCAGAGCCTAACTAGCGCCACCGGAGAGATTAGGAACTATTATTTAAAGCTGAAAGCGGTCACTTTTGCAACAATTCTGCCATAAGAGATTGGCATCCTTTCTATACCATCCATACAACAAACTTCAAGCATAGACCTGTCATTTTTATGCTTTCAAGATACGAGCCAGGAACAAAGTGCTATTTCATTTTTTACCAATTTCAAAACAGGAAGTTATCGATTCGACCTTTTTAGGGTTCCGTACCAAAAAGGTACAAAAGGAACCCTTATGGTGCGACTCTGTCCGTCTGTCTGTCTGTCTGTCACATTGCTAAATATCTCGAGAACTACTGAAGCTATCGATTTGAAATTTGGAATAGTTATGAACAGCGCTAACCTTAACACATTGGAAGTGTATTTTTTTGTATTAATTATGAAAAATGCCCAATATAAAGAGGGGGCAAAAAGTCAAAGTCCAATTACTAGATCGAGTGGGATATCATTTGAAAGAGCTCGAATTGAACATTACAAAACAATTTTTTATTTGTTTTTCATAGTGAAAAAAAAATACTTATGAAGGAAAATGTAAAACTACCATTCCCCCACCCCTTATCTCCGAAGTTTACGAACGAAAAATTTTGAAATTTTTACATAATAATAACATTATCATAAATATTACAGGAAAAATATAATCACACCGCTATCTTAAAAACTTTTTTTTTAATTATCAAAAAACATTTTCTAATTTAATTTTGAATTTAAGCCCATTTGCGGGTGTTTGTTACACTTGAAATGTCTATGAGATTACACTAAAATACCTTATTTCAAATAAAACAAAAATTGTTAAAATCGGTTCACATGATAAATAATTAAGTATCCTTGAAAAACCAACATACATACAGGTCGCGCAAATTAGTTAGCCAATTTGCCGATAGATGGGGCTGTACACAATTACGCTTAGTATACTTCTGGTCAAGTCTTTCGTGATTCTATTTATATGAGAAAATTGAAAGTTTGTGCGGAACCCTCGGTGCGCGAGTTAAACGAACTCGCACTTGACCGGTTTTTAGGTTTCCGTAGCCAAATGGCAAACAACGGAACCCTTATGGATTCGTCATGTCTGTCTGTCTGTCCGTCCGTATGTCACAGTCACTTTTTTCCGAAACTATAAGAACTATACTATTGAAACTTGATAAATAGATGTATTCTGTGAACCGCATTAAGATTTTCACACAAAAATAGAAACAAAAGCAATAAATTTTTGGGGTTTCCCATAGAACTAAAACTCAAAAAAATTTTTTTTATCAAAAATGATATTGAGGTTTCTAATATAATTTTGTTCTAAACTGAAGAGTTTGCGCGAGAGACACTTCCAAAGTAGTAAAATGTCCCCCCTCCCCCCATAACTTCTAAAATAAGAGAATGATAAAACTAAAAAAAGATATATGATGTACATTATCATGCAAACTTCCAGCGAAAATTGAACGAGATCTAGTAACTGTTTTTTTTCAATACGTCATAAATCGTAAACCGCAATTTACCTTTTACTCACGTTTCACATAAAAAATACATTGTTTAAATTGTGTAATGTACGGAACCCTCGGTGCGCGAGTCCGACTCGCACTTGACCGGGTGTTTTTTATTTACTTATGTTACCTCAGAACACCGTCATTTCTGATCCGATTGGGGATTTCGTTAGTTATAATTTATAATTAAAAGCTAATTTTAATACTGGCTAATAGCCAAGCAATTATAAAGCTGCCAACATGCGAACCGAATGCCAACCTTCGTGCGGTTTGATAAGAATCCTTTCTTTCTTATCAAACCGCACGAAGGTTGGCATTCGGTTCGCATGTTGGCACCGACTTCCGACCGAAACATATCAATTGTTAGCGCATCTATACATCTATACATATAATAAAGCGGAAGAGGGTCGAAAGTCTGTACATGGAAGATATTCGAAAAAAAATTGGCTGGGGATACTTAGAATCGATAACAGAACACATTCCAGCAGTTTTTAGATTTTTTGTCTGTTTATCTGTTTGTCTGTTTATTTGACCGCGCAACTAATGAAAACGGATGAACTGAACGGATTTTCATGCAAACTTTACTAATCTGTCGAAAAAATCCACGGCCAGGTTATAGGCTATAAAAATTTGAGAAATTTCACCCCTAAGGGGGTTAAAAAGGGGATGAAAGTTTGTATGGGGTTCAATATTTATTTTAAGCTAGCAATTTGAAACTTCGTAAGAAGATATATTATTGAAATATAAGAAAACTAATTTCAGCGTTTTTGAAAATTCATCCCCTAAGGAGGTGAAATAGAGGTTGAAAGTTTGTATGGAGATCTTTTTTTTTTGAGTGCGTTACTTGAAACTTTGTATAATGGGCATATTATTATAATACAGGAAAAGTGATTTTAGCGTTTTCAAGAATTCGTCCCCTAACAGGGTTAAAAGGGGGTTGAAAGTTTGAATCCATTACAAATGCTTTGAAACTTCTTAGAAAGGTATGATAGACGATTACAAAAAAACTAATTTTGACGTTTTTGGAAACTTAACCCCTCAGGGGGTTGAAAAGGGGATGAAAGTTTGTCTTGGGGTGCAAATTTTATTTTAAGCTAGGAACTTAAAACTTTGCAAAACGTTATTATATTAAAAAGCAAGAAAATTACTTTCAGCGTTTTTAAAAATTCATCCCCCATGGTGGTGAAAAAGGGGTTAAAAACTTTATCTTGATAACTATATCATTTTAGCTACTAGGCCAAGTTAGGTATCGTTTTTGTATAAATCGGGTATGCCGAATTAATTTATGATATCAAAATGACACCATTCCCGAGTGAAAACACAAAAAATATGAAAAACTTTTTTTATTTTCTCTTTACGCTTAAACCGCTAAACCGATTTAGATAAAATTTGGTATAGTTTGAGTCCCTTGGAAGAACATAGGGTAGTTTTTAACCAAAAAAATGGAGACTGCGTTTGCATGGAGAAGCGGCCGTGCCCTTTCCTCTTAATAATGGTCACGAAGGTGGGTACTTTAAAAAAAGCATTTTTCAGTAAATGTCAAACGATTTGGGACTTAAACGCGTTGCATTGCAATGCATTGCGGCCACAAGGGGCACGGTCTCAGGAGTCTGAGAAAAACCACGGTGAGAGACTCAGTGGAGCTCTAGCCAGGAAGGTCGCTTCGCTTTCGGCTGAAACGGCAAGCCAGCGCGAGTTCGATTGTGATCCCAAATACATCGTACGTAATACATATATGTAGGCGCAGATCCTGACGGAGTGTGGCGCCAGAGAAGCCGTGTTCATCCCGCGTATCCCCCTCATTCCGAGCAACTTCCCGTTCCGCTTCAAGCGCCTACAGGTCCCCGTGAGCGTCTGCTTCGCTATGACCATCAACAAGTCGTAGGGCCGATGCATTTCCCACTCCGAAAAAAAAAAAGGGGCAGACGCTGCCCGCCGCCGGCGTCATGCTTAGACTGATTTGACTGGAGGACCGATTTGGACGACATGATTTTGATGGGAACACCCAAATATTCCGAAATACGTTTTTCGGATTTTTATAACCACGACTTTCATAATCCCGATTATTTATAAGTCCGAAATATCAAAATTACGATTTTTAAAAACACGATGGAATAAAATCACGAATGTGCTATTTCCGAAAACTTATAATCCGATTGTCACTTGACAGAAAGCTTAAAGTTCCGATTTTACACTTTTCCGAAAATATATTTTTTTCCGAATTCCTAAATTCCGAAAAATCATTGTCCGATCGGAAATAAAATAATTCGGTATTCAGAAATTCGGTTTTTTACAAGATCGGAAAAATGAAATCCGTGATATTCAAATGAAGACTCACGTTTTAGTAATTCGACATAAAATATTTTTGGAATAAACATTCGGCATAAATAAATTAGACAGAACTGCCAACCTGCGAACCCGAACTGTTGCTAGTAGTGGGTTAGGTTAGGTTAGAACTGCGTCCCCCCGCGGGTTTCTCACCTTGTCGTGGTGGAGGGGCTTAGTAACCGTGGCTTGGTCACCCACGGTGAAGCGAAGAGGCAACCAGGGCCGGTCTGTTTGGGTCGCGGGCTGGCCCGTGGAGGACGCTCCAAGGGGGCTGGTTTAGCCCGCTTGTGATGGTGGACCGAAGGTGGACCGTCGAGGAAGAGGAGTGTCGGTATTGCGGTAAGCCGTTCTCCCTATCCTCGGCGGCCGAGGTGGGATCGCAGGGGAAGAGGAGTGATGGTATTTCGATGCGCCACTCTCCCTATCCCCTGCGAACTTGGCGGGGCCGTTCCGCTGTAGCGGCGTTGGTGGGGCTGCAGAGGAAGAGGAGTGTCGGTGTTACGATGTGCCGTTCTCCCTGTCCTCTGCAGCCGAGTTGTGGTTTTGCGGCAGAACCATAGACCTGATCTGTCGCCGGGCGTCGGGGAAATTCCTGGCGCCCGTGGCTTCCTTGTGGCGGGCTCGGGGGGGTCCGCTACAATACAGAATGGAAGCCGAGGAGGAAGGCGCGTCTTACCATCTAGCGCGCCTAGCGTGAAGGGCCTTCGGGCATTCGCGAAGGATCCGCGCTCGTGGGCGGCTGCCGCCGGTGGGGTCGCAGATGACAAGCGCAAGCGTTCCTGTAACCCCACCAATAGGGCGGCGAGGCGGCATATGGGGGGTTTTTAGTGGGTACACCGTGGGCCTCATTAGCCTAGACGGGAGTCCCACATAACCACTCGGGTCACCCCCCGCACCCGGGTGGTATGCGTAATGCATTTTTCCCTCCTAACAAAAAAAAAAGGTTAGAACTGCGACCCCCAAGAAAACGAACTGTTGCCAGAAGTGGGTTAGGTTAGAATTGCGACCCCCAAGAAAACGAACTGTTGCCAGAAAAGTGGGTTAGGTTATGTTAGAACTGCGACCCCCAAAGAAAACAAACTGTTGCCAGAAAAGTGGAAGTTTAAAAATTGGGATATTTAAAATAGGAATCACGTTAATTCGGAATAAGGGCAATTCCGAATTCGTGATTTTGAAAATAGTAAATGTTAAATTCGGTGTTTGCCACCATCGGAATTGTTATAGTCGGAATTATGTAGTTCGGAATTTACAATATTCGGCTTTTTGGGTTTTCGGAAATATAAATCTTCGTGATTTTCATCATTCGTAATTAAGACAGTCGGAATTTTGATGGGTCGAGCATTTAAAAATCGGAATGATAAAATTCGACATTCTAAAATTTGGAATAAAAAATTTCGGAATTATGTAGTGTATCCTATTTGCATAGGTACAGTCAAGGACGTAAAAATACTAAAATGGTACTGTATCGTTCGATATACACCTACTACTCTATGCCGTTTAAATCACGTCAAAAATTTGAATAAGGGCAAAAAAATATTCATTTTGGAGTGTAATTTTATTTAGTGGTAGCAAAGACGATATAATATTATATAGCGGTACTGTCATAGTAAATTTTGTAACCACAGTAAATTCACTGCCATCTATCGACACACTTTAAAACTAAAAATGAAGATTTATTAAAATACGATAAAATGTATTTAAATATGGATAAATGATCTTTTTTATTTGCATTAATTATTTTTGTTATTTTGACCCATGTTCTTTCACTGATATGCGTTAAAATTGTTAAATAATAACAAACGAAACCGTCAACGCCCTCTATACGAGGGTAGGCAAAACGTAGTAGCGACATCTGATCGAGAATCAAATTTTCGTGATTTTTAAGGCACGTTTTTTCCTTAGACTGTATCCATCTATTACGGAGTTATATCTATCTTTGGTGGTAGGTACCTAATTGTAAAATATTTTATCTGGACTACAGTCCTCTAGCGCAGGGGTCGGCAACCGGCGGCCCGCGGGCCGCATGCGGCCCGCGAGCCTCCGGGTTACATCAGTCCTACGTCACTAAAGTGATCTAGTGAAAAAGAAAAGTCTTTCATTTCAATTTTTTTTTGGAGTTGGATCACAAGATCTACATTAAATGTGCTGATTACTCAATATGCACAGACGTGCCAATATGATTGTCTGCCTATCGCAATGTAAGAGCTGAATGTTGGGTTTCGTCCGACCTGTAAGTGTGGAGGGTTTGCTGAATGTCGAGCTTCGCCCGACCATTAAGTGTGAGGGGCGCCGCAGGCGCCCTGCATGTAAGAGTGCGCCAATCGCGATGAATGTCGGGCTCTGCCCGACCTTTAAGTGTGAGGGGCGCCGCAGGCGCCCTGTGTGTAAGAGCGCGCGAAGGGCGCTGAATAACTGTGAGGAACGCCGCAGGAGCCCTGCATGTAAGATAAGGGGCTTACATACAGGGGCGCCCTGTATGTAAGAGCGCGCGAAGGGCGCTGAACAACTGTGAGGGACGCCGCAGGAGCCCTGCATGTAAGATAAGGGGCTTACATACACGGGCGCCCTGTATGTAAAAGCGCGCGAAAGGCGCTGAATAACTGTGAGGGACGCCGCAGGAGCCCTGCATGTAAGATAAGGGGCTTACATACAGGGGCGCCCCTCATGTAAGAGCGGGCGAGGCGCGCTCTGAATTGCGGCACTCTTTGCATAAAAATGAATATTAAAAGTAGTCTTTTTTGACAAACGACCTTTTGTCTAAAAAATTCACGAATTATTAACAGTGTGCGGCCCGCTGCAGTTTTGCTAACTGCTATGTGGCCCTTGGCTGCTAAAAGGTTGCCGACCCCTGCTCTAGCGTATCCATCTGTCAACTTTACTTTAAGTTCTGTCTCCAGGGGACAGGGAGATAAATTAGGGGTGAATTAGCCGCTTACTGACACAGACCGAATTCCACGCAGGCGAAGCCGCGGGCACAGCTAGTAATATATAAAAGGGATATAATAATAATAATTTATTTGATCCTTTTTGAAGTCGGTTTTTCTTTTTTTAAATTTAGGTATTTCATTTTTAAATAGATCTCACAGGAAAACTCCTTAATAGCAAAACCACAATGCCCAATAGATATACATTTACCGTAATCTTATCGTATTTGAGAATGCCAAAGAATTCTAAAGCGATGATGATCATTAAATACGATGCGGATATATCAATTAAAAATATTACTGGCCTCTCATGCATTTCTAGCACACGTGCACGAGCATAATCATTAGTAATGTCGTTTATTAAGTATCTTTGTTTCTCTGGTTAGCCGTCACACCGTATATTGCTAAATGGAGCCGGATCCGATTTTACTAGGTATATTGTATAGCCAGAAGGGCTTTTCACAAGTGCAATAGGAGAATCTAGTTATAATAGTCTCGGGCCCCGCTCTCGCTAATTTTCACAAACTGATTGAAATTTCTAGGAATGTATGATCGAAATATAATTTGATATTTACTAAGCTGCTCTTCAGTGAAGGAGCAAATCGTAAGGAGACCTAAGTACTCGCAGTAAAGCGTATTCATGTGGATTATTTTAAGTTTTAGACATACCTAATACGCGTTTCTTCATAGATAGGTACTTGTTACAAATTCAGCATAATTATGTAATTCTTCACATAAGAAATCCACCAAATTCATTTTTCTTCACAGCCGGTATTTTTATACGATCGCAATCCTATTAGTAACTCGCGTTACTTAGCAAGGACACGCCATGAACTCGAAGAATATACTTCATTTAGCACCACATATGGTCATGTGAACACAATTAATTGTTTCAGATTATTCCCCCTGTTCCTGTCACTTATGCTATTCTGCACGTACGTGCTGCCCGACGTGAACAACGGCCCGCAGTGGAACCTGGTGGTGGAGGAGCACAGCCGCATCTGCGAGAAGAACATGTGGAAGAGCTTCCTGTTCATACATAACTATTTCGGTTTTGAAGAAATGGTATGTTTTCTGATGCTAAAGAACCCCATTTAGGTACAAGTTTACAGGTATAAAATGGCATTTGACACACGCTTGACTAAGGGCGATGTGCAGGGCGTTATAGACAGTTTTTCGGCTTTAGATTTGTAACATTGTTCCTTGTTGATTTGTTAAATGCGCCCTGAGTCTGGCTGGTCGGGCTGGTACGGCCGCGTGTTGATTACGCCATTTACGCCGCAGATTACATTATTTTTATTAAGGCGTGGTAAAGAGGCAAGTAAAATAAAAACCCCATTCTAATATGTAATATTAAATGAGAAAGAAATATTTGTGTGTTAATACTTACTTCATATTGAAGATTGTCAAAAACTGCTCCAACGAATTAACATTGACAATACCAGGATTTACGAAAAAGAGAAATCAAACTAGCGATTCCAGGGAATCGAGAATCGCATTTGGCGCCGGCCACCCAGATACCGTAAAACGGGGTGAATAGACACGATTTTGAACTTCTAGCTCGATTTTCAGAAGGAATTCAAGTATCTTAATTAATAAAGTTAACTTTTTTGTATGAGTTTTTTGTACGAACTGGTTTAGAAATACTTGCTAACCTTAAGTTGCTGACCAAGTATCCCTTTTGGCTGACCAAATATATATTTTTGTTCATCAAAATAGGAATATTTTGCAGATTGATGAAATGACACCCTTATTTTAACTTAAACGTCGTATCTACAAAATTTTAATTTTTCGATGTCAAACATTAATGTGACATATATTAGTTAGATAATTAGGTGCTTTAGGTGCTTATGCTGTTGAATTTATGAATTTATGTAGATATCTTATAATACCAATGACTTTATTTATAATTTATAATACATCCCGACGTTTCGAACCCTTTACAGCGTAAATAAATTCAATATACGCGATATAATCCGTTTTCATAGTTTTATTTCATGAGTAACTATCGCGGTAACCGAAGACAATATTTTATACAACTTACAAGTTAAAATAGGCCTTTATAGTCAAATAAGGTTAACTTCATATCCACAGATTTAACTCAAATATGCAGTTTTGTCACTATTAAACACAGGAGGAGAGCAGGCATAGTGATACAACCGTCGTCCGTTTTCGAACAATGCTTATAAGATGTCAGAGCGATACGATACCGATCTATCAGTGACAACAGTGACGTTTTTTTGTTGAAGAAATGTCACATGTCACTTATGATACTGACAGATCGGTATCGTATCGCTGTGACATCTGATAAGCATTGTTCGAATAAGGCCGCGTGATGACTCATTACGCGTTTTTCAAATGAAAGCCTTCTGAAATTGTAACAACGCTGAAATCCCTTTGAAACCTATAACGCAGTTAAACTATTTCTTATTCGACGTAGATTTCAATTACTAATGAATATCTTGAACTATAGGCTGCTGCAGCTGTGCCGTAAACAATGAAATGCACTCCTCCAGTTCTCACGGGTATTACATAAATATCTCTATTACCGTGTCACCTATATTCAGATCTTAATAGTTGAAGAACCTAGTTTAGCCGCTCAAAGCCTTGCTTAAAAAATAACTCAAGCTCGTTTAGAAATTTGCTTTGCCGTGTTCGTGTTCTGATTCTAAGTAAATTAGATAATTCCTTTGTGTCTACAAAAAAAAGCAAGGCCTGAGTTTCTGTTTTTGTTTTTGGAAATAATTAATTTATATTCTTCCTCCTTGTAACACAATTTACAATCTTTTAGTAGGTATTTTGAAAGCCGTTTTTACATTTAAGCTATAACCACCAGATATCGAAATATTGGGGGCAAAATTTAATGACAAGTAGGATATTTTCTTTTCACCTCAGCAGCTCGAACAAGCCTACTTTAACAATGTAGCTTTTTAATTTCGTGAAGGCCATGAACTTCATACTTTTATTACATTTTTTTTATGGTACGGTACGGTACGGTACGGTACGGTACGGTACGGTACGGTACGGTACGGTACGGTACGGTACGGTACGGTACGGTCCGGTCCGGTACTGTACAGTACGGTCCGGTCCGGTCCGGTCCGGGCCGGTCAGGTCCGGTCCGGTACTGTACGGTCCGGTCCGGTACGGTACGGTACGGTACGGTCCAGTCAGGTCCGGTCCGGTCCGGTACTGTACGGTCCGGTCAGGTCCGGTCCGGTCCGGTCCGGTCCGGTCCGGTCCGGTCCGGACTCGTAACGTATCGTATCGTATCGTATCTTATCGTATCGTACATATTATAATACTTTTTTTTCTGTTTATTCTGTGTAATTCGGAATACATTTTAACCTTTAATATGTTCTCACTACTGAGGTGAAAAATTATGTGTGCAACACGAGAGAAAAGTTATTTTACATCTCGTGTTTGTGAGTCCCTCGCTACGCTCAAGATTCTACCTTAGAATCTTTCGCTTTCTCGGGACTCAAAATAAACACTCGCAAGAAAAACCAACTTTCCTCTCTTGTTGCACAAATAACTATTATCGGTAAACCTAATTATTGATGCTTTTCGCATACCTATACCTACTAAGTAATGATCGCGAGCGAATAGTTAAACGGTGGTTAGCATAGGGCCTTAGAAGTATATTGAGATAAATTTTGCTTAGAAATACAATGAAAATAATTCGGCCCGCAATGTAAAGCAACACACAAGTTACGGATACGAGCTTTTAAAAGTAACTGTCAACACTTGTTGGCCGTTACTCTTTTAAACAGCTTTTAAAAAGCTTGTATCCTAATATCATGTCATGTTACAATAACTCTACTTCTCTAATATCTCTATCTCTACTCTCGTTATGTTTGCAGTATATTGCTGCTCGGTTTTATTTAATGTAGCTTAAAAAAACTAAAAAAAAACTTCTTAATTAATGATTATAAGGATAAATTCAATATCTGGTTTAATTTATTGCTCGCATTGGATTTACACACTGTACATAAAGTTGTCATGCATTTTATTTAATACAATAAATGGAATCGAATGGTTAAAAACATTTTAAATTGTCTTCTATTTTTTATTTTCACGTTATTATCGAACAAGCGAGCAAAGCGAAGGGAAGTTCTTAAATTCAACTTGGAACACACGGTTGGCTAGGGGCACTTAGGGGAATTTCGAAGTTGTTTGGTTTTGATAGTTTGTTCCGCGATAATTTTAGTAAATCTGTTTTAATTTAAATGATATTAGGTAAAACCGTAGTTGAGGGCATAAGATTTTTTAAGTTCTAATGTGAGTAGGATCAATCAATGGGTGATGGAGCTAGAAGACCCAAAAGCTATATGATGAGAGGGGTCTTGCTATACTGGACTACTTGTTTGTAAGAAAGTACGCATGGCCATAGCGTATATAGTGGATAAGATTCTTAACGCTCCTTAATAAGTATGAATCCGTAGTCAAATTTGTGAAAAACAGCCGCCATCTTGTATTTTTTTAATTTTTGTTGGAATCATGTTGAAAATTTATATCCGAGGATCCAAAAGGCCACATAAATCCGTAGTCGAATTTATAAAAAGCCATCTTGAATAAGTAGTTAATTTTCTATAACCACTTGACCAGAACACGAACAAGAACAGAAAATTCAACAAGTGCCGTCATCCTTATTTCCCTATTGCTACATTTCGCTCAACGCCGTCATGAGATTCTCTTGAATCCTACAGTCAGAATCATGCATTTGCAGTGCCTGACACACACGCACCAAATTGGCATGGACATGCAGCTGTACGTGGCCACGCTCCCGGTGCTGCTGGTGCTGTGGCGGTACCGGCGGCTGGGCTGGGCGCTCATCGCTGCCGTCGCCGTCGCCTCCACCGCGCTCCGCTGGCTCGCTATCTATTGGTACGACATCAGCATGTTCGTGTATTTCGGGATCTCGTAAGTGTTATTCTTACTTTTCTTTTTTCTGTAGATAGTACTAACAAGAGCAAAAAAAAGCAAAGCAGCAGCATCATAGGTGTACATATCGTTTGGCGGGTAGAGTGGAGGCAGATCTCCGTGAGTTAGGCGTCGGCGAAAGCTGGCGTGATACCGTTCTGGACCGAGCAAAGTGGCGTGCTCTTATGTTGGAGGTTGGAGGCCGAGACTCATTTTGGGTCATCGCGCCAGCCAAGTAAGTAAGTAAGTAAGTAAGCATCATAGGTAGTCTTGGGTCACCAATGTCACAGGGCGGACACGCTATACATCAAAAATCACTTGCGTTTATATGTGTGAACGGCACATCTGTATACGCGGCATACGTCATTGTGTAAGTTACTTAAAAACAGTACTAAGCGGTCGGCAAAAAGGTCGTTAATCTGCTAGACTTATATTGACCGGGATATAGACCGTATTTGCAAATAAAAATAATACAAAAGGTAATCACGGTCTATATCCCGGTCAATATAAGTCTAGTGAAACTAACCGTGAATCATTCAAAACGTTAATCTGCTGTCGCGGGCGAGGTAATTCGAATCGGGGCGGGGCGGTGCGTGGCCGTTCTGTATGATACCTAATACTATTACTTATTATGTGCCAATGTGCAAGTATATAATTATTTACCTACTACTATTAATGCATCGATGTTTTATTTCAATTCATTGTACCTTGTTGAAACGAGGTTTGGGAGAAGGGTGGCAGGTGACTATAAAAAAACCGGCCAAATGCGAGTTCCGTACCATTACGCAAAAGATTACATCATCTGTGAAAATTTCAACTCAGTAGCTATCACGGTTCATGAGATACAGCCTAGTGACAGACGGACAGCGGAGTCTTAGTATTAGCAAAGATAGATATAACTCCGTAATAGATGGATACAGACTAAGGAAAAAACGTGCCTCGAAAATCACGAAAATTTGATTCTCGATCAGATGTCGCTACTACCCTTTGCCCTACTCTCGTATAGAGGGCGTTGACGGTTTCGTTTGTTATTTAACAATTTTAACGCATATCAGTAAAAGAACATGGGTCAAAATAATAAAAATAATTAATGCAAATAAAAAAAATCATTTATCCATATTTAAATACATTTTATCGTATTTTTATAAATCTTCATTTTTAGTTTTAAAGTGTGTCGATAGATGGCAGTGAATTTACTGTGGTTACAAAATTTACTATGATAGTACCGCTCTATAATATTATATCCTCTTTGGTATTAGGGTCCCGTTTTTACCCTTTGGGTACGGAACCCTAAAAAGGTACGCGGCTTGACATGGCAACTGAAGGAAATTGATAACGACAGCGCCCGCGCCCGCGTCAATGCCGCTTCACAGATGTCACAAATGCATATCTGCGGGCTGTAATGGCTGTAAAATTTCACAGAATGTGTTTTTCTATTTCTACTGAGTATTATAACAACAAATGTGTTTGGTATCTGGGTGTGTGAAACTGAAATAGATATCACACACTAAAGAAAATGTGACCAAGTCCACCGGTGGCCGAGGCGGGAAACGAACCAGCTTACGCCTCCTGACCACTAGACCACCCGGCCACGGCGGTACCCGTCCCAAATTCCCTGATGGTGTATCTGTATGCTATCTTTGAAAGGCTAATACAACATAATATTAACTACCCGTGAATCATTCAAAACTCTTAACATAATATTAGTAACATGCTAAGTTAGGTAAGTACTGTAACATATTTATAACGAAATATTATTCAAAGTTTTTTCGTTCAAATAGCGCTACAAAAATCCTGAAAGCATCTTAGACTTCTGTGTAACTTTGATGATAAAACAAAATTATGTTTATCCAAGCCGTAGGGCATGAATACAAATTTACATTTCATTTTCTCAGCAAACTTGAACAGTGTAAGAGGTAATCTGGCTATTACATACTACTGTAAGTAATGTAAGTTGTTACAAAGTTTGGCCAAATAAAATTAAAATGTTAGTGTGCGTCCTTGGGATAAAGGACGAAGGTCTGGACGCGGGTCCGGTCAACCGTGTAATGTTTGTACAATGTACCTAAATTATATTTACAACCAGCGACCCGCCCCGGGTGCAATGCTGACGTATTATAAACCTTACTCTTGAATCACTCTATCTATAAAAAAAAAAACACATCAAAATCCGTTGCGTAGTTTTAAAGATAGGGACAGACAGACAGCAGGAAGCGACTTTGTTTTATACTATGTAGTGATTAGAGCACGTTAACTTAAGGTGGCGTAGGTTCAGAGAGCGGAGTTTTTGAAGAACCGTACCGCTTTTTTAGATCACAATTTAATTCGCAATCTTGAGGATTTTCTCTAATGATGACGTCATCGATTAAAATCCAGATTTTTAGACTTTGATAGACAAAAATCACAAACATAGGTCTAAAACGCACTTTAAAAATGTGTAACAATTTATGCACAAAAGTAAAAAAATACGAAAATTGCTTCTAAAAATGCGCAATTTTATTTTTGAGGGAACTCATCGATTGCTGTTTTTGTTAAAATTTACAACAAATGAAAATTCAAAAACATGATATCCGGGGTTTCGAGCACGTACATCCATCTCACTCACGCTTACGCTCAGTGAGAGTGAGAGAAGAACACGAACCTACGGGGATTTAATGTTTGTTGGATACCTACATTATTAAGTTATTAATAATATTACTTGCTCACCTAACCTACCTAGTATCTATTATAAGCCGACAAGACCATCGTTTCATTTATTTATTTTACGTAGTACTCTATCCATCCTATGGACATTAAACTTCTTCTTCCTACCGAATAGTATTGAAAATATTATTTTATTTTCCCGTCCTAAATAAAACTGCGTTGCAAAACTATGTACATGTGTATTGCGCGATATTAGATACTATCCAAAAATTCCAAAAGCTGAACAAAATTTTACCCGGCGGGTTTATTTTCAGAGTACAGAAGTTATTGGATGCGGCCCGCTACTCCTACATCCTCCCCACGCACCGTGCCACCATCTACCTCATCGGAGTGTGCATGGCGTACTGCCTGAGAACGAAGAAGTTTAACTTTAACCTTTCAAATGTAAGTTTCAGACTTCCTTGCCGGAGAGTGCATCATGCATTTCACTTAACTCTCATCTAACAAGTTTAATTTTATAATATTGTCTTCGGTTACCGCAATAGTTACTCATGAAATAAAACTATGACAACGGATTATATCGCGTATATTGAATTTATTTACGCTGTAAAGGGTTCGAAACGTCGGGATGTATTATAAATTCAATATACGCGATATAATCCGTTGTCAAAGTTTTATTTCATAAGTTTAATTTTACCTTTTCAATTGAAAGTTTGAGTGACTAATTACTCTAATTAGAGTACGAATGGCGCAGTAATTTTAATTTCGGTATTTCATGCAGATTGCTTTGGCATTTTGACTTTTATTAGATAATGTTCAACGTTAAGGTAGTACGAGTAAGTGTTCCTACTTAAAACCGGTCACTCTTATTAATCAGATTTCAGTTACCTAACATTTATGGTAAACTAACTTGATCATTACATCTTTTGTAAGTCTTTTAACAACATTTTGTTCTGTTTAATTAAACATACCTACCGACTATATTATATGGTACATATTATGCATAACTCGAAATTGGTCTATGGAAGGGACTAGAAAATGATTGTCTGGCAGTCCGTTTACAAATATCAAACAGACGCAACGTTTAACCAATGTTAGTCTGAGCTAGGCATATGAATTAGTAATTTCCGCAAAATAGATCAATTTGGGTTTCACGTGGATGCAGTCGACGGCCGTTTAGCCTTAGGGTATTTCAGAAATAGCCGTAAACGGAACAAAAGCTGTTTTGCAGTCGCTTATTTTGGGTAGGTACGTAAATGGAAATACTCGTACATTCTAAATTAAATCAACAGTGGGCGCGGGCACCTTAAAAACAATCTTAACATAAATAGTAATTTCATAGCTTTAGAATTTCGATATTTTAAGGTAACGTTTTTAAAATAAATAAAAACCGACAAAATTCTATCAAAATTGACACTTGGCGCGTATGTTCTTTCCCGTTCTTTCTTGCGAAATGTGACAAAGACAGCGGCAAAACGATGGAACAGCCTTAATCTACGGGTTGGTGCAATTTATTCTACACTACACTACACTTACTACAGTAACCACACTTATTTAATATTAGGACAAGAAAAACCGGCCAAGTGCGAGTCGGACTCGCGCACGAAGGGTTCCGTACCATTACGCATAAAACTGCAAAAAAATCACGTTTGTTGTATGGAAGCCCCACTTAAATATTTATTTTTTTCTGTGTTATAGTATTTGCTGTTATAGCGGCAACAGAAATACATCATCTGTAAAAATTTCAACTGTCAAGATATCACGGTTCATGAGATACAGCCTGGTGACAGACAGACAGACTGACAGTGGAGTCTTAGTAATAGGGTCCCGTTTTTACCCTTTGGGTACGGAACCCTAATAAAGTTATTGTACTAGTTGTTGTTCGCTCGTTAAGACATAGGGATTAACGAAAAAGCTTGAAAATATCTACGAGCCTAAGTTTATTCAGAGCAGTTATTAATTATGTAGGTGGGCGTTTTCTAAAATAAATATTGAAAACCTGATTCTTACAAATCTGGATATTTGGGCTCATTCTACTCAGAATTGACAGCATTCACCAACCTGCTATTAAAAAAGGGTCCTAAAGGGTACGTTTAAGTGTGAAAGTTTTTTATATTGTATGTGTGCGACTGTGACGTAATGGAATGTAAATCTTCATACATATTTTTGGGACATTTTTTTAATCATCAGGATTGAATATGCTAGTGATTCTGAGTTGAAAGAACCCAAAAACACCAGGATCTGTGAGAATCAGGTCAATATTTATTTTAGAAAACGCCCAGGTAGGGATACAGTTAAGTAGTACACAATGAAAAATGTCAATAGTGAAAATATTTACATTATTTTCATGACCATTATCATGTGTCATTATTTTCATGTGTCATGTAAGCTAATATGTCTTTACGGTGATACTGTACTATGCATGTTTAAGACTGCAGCAGCGTTACTGTTGCGGCGTTACTGCTGCGGCGTTGACACGACGTTATCAATTTCCTTGACAAATTGCTTTGATGTTGTTGTCGCATTACTGGCAGTGAACTCATATCATCAGTGAACCCTGAACGCAAACAATTTTAATAAATAATTAGATAGATACGCAAGTAAGACGAGAAGCCAGCGAAACAAATTCTTAATAATTCTTGCGAACTAGCTTTTTGTGTCTGTTTCACTTGCATTATTTATTAGCTGTGTCGGTGAGAAAACAACAACTGTGTTGGATATGGTTGTGTATTGATCTGCGGTGAGGCTACAGTTAGTAGAAGTCATTCGAACAAGTGAACAATTTATCAGAAAAACAGCAGCATACAGTTCTGGTTACGCCTCTGTCTTTTTAAAAAGAAGACATAGTAAATTGTTTTGATGATTATTTTTCACCTTTAAATTTTATTGTAACATACCTTACATACCTACAGTCCGACTTCAAAAACATTCAAAAGATGTCAAATTCTGTAGGTACATGTCCTTTGACGCAATATATTCAGGATAATAATGAAAAGAATATTCCATTGGGATACCGTATTGTGTTCCTGATAATGAGCAAGCTTCACTAGACAGATGAAGTATGTTAATATATATAACACACAGTAGCCCCATTTTGTGTTAAAAATCACTAAGAATCATTGGGACGCACTTAAAATTTATGATGCCCCTATAGCAATAATACGAATGATGAATGTATGAATATTCTACCTCTATAATTTGCCACTATCGTGTTATAAAAAAGCATGTCATTTTTCAGACGCAAGTCCGTCTGCTTTGGCTGTGCTGCTTCGCGCTGGCCGCTGCGACCATCGTCAGCCCGTACCGGATGGGTATGGAAGGCTACCAGTACGAACACGCGCCCGCGGCAGTCTTCGCTGCCTTCTCTCCGATACTGTGGGGTATTTTCATGTGTGTCATGCATTGGGCAATCTGCAATGACTATGCAGGTTAGTTTGAAATGTTATTTGTTCAGTATTCTCTCTGATTTGGAGCGCTCATGAGATAGACCAGGGTCGCGTTTTATAAAGCTACAAGTCACAGGTTCGCTGTTTGCCTCACTCTCCAACCAAAGCAAACCCACGTATTAAATACGAGATACGCAATGAGTAAGACAACTGTAACAACCCTACTCTCCTAAACTCTAAATACGATCTATTTGAGATTAATTTTTATTGATGCAAATTTTCTCGATTTTCAGGGAAAGGGATTTATCACGTAGACTTTACTCTTTGTAATTTAAATTCAGTCTACTCGTAGATATAGGTAGTCCGAATTCAGTCTTAAAATTAATGTTCATTTTATCTGTTCCAGGCATAGGAACCGCATTCGTGGAATGGCGAGTGTTCAAGTTCTTTAATAAGATTGCGTACGGTGTTTACTTGACGCAATTCCCGATATTCTTTTACAATGTCGGCATCCAGAGGCATTCGGAACACTACACTCCTTTATTACTGGTAAGACTTCCGAGTTACAGACAGTATTTAGTTCATTTTTCAACAAAGGTACAGTCAACGTCAAATATATGTTTACATTTTTCGCCTTGTTACAAAGGAGTAAAAGTGTAAATATCATTGACGTCGACAGTACAACGAATTTGTAAAACATGTAACTAGAGTCTGTGCGGAAAGAGAAGAGTCGTATAATGTATTACGAGGGCGGGCTGATAAGTTTCCAAAATGAAGACAAAAAGATCATTCATCATTCGCTTGCCCTTGTCCCATTCACTTGGGGTCGGTGCAGCATGTCTTTTTCTTCCATACCTCTCTGTCACCCGTCATCTCATCATTCACTTGCGTTAGTTTCATATCAACTTTCACACAGTCCATCCACCTTTTCCTCGGTTTTCCTTTCCTCGTACCTCCCTCCACATTCATTCTTAATACCTTTCTCGTCACATGACTTTCATCCCTCCGCATCACATGCCTGTACCATGCTAGGCGATTTGCCCTTACTTTTTCTGTTATGGGTGCAACTTTCAGGCTTCCTCTTATATACTCATTCCTTATCCTATCCATTCTCGTCACGCCACACATCCACCTTAACATTCTCATCTCCGCTACATGCAATCTCTTTTCATCCATCACCTTTAGGGCCCAACACTCTGATCCATACAAATGACGACAGGTCTTATGATCGTTTTATAAATTTTACCCTTCAACCGAAGGGGCATACGGGCGTCACAAATGGTTCCCGTAACCTGTCGCCATTTCATCCATCCTGTGCTAATCCGGTTTTTCACGTCACGGTCAATATCGCCATCGCACTGTACGAGCGAACCGAGGTACTTGAAGTCGGAGCAGCAGACCGGCAATGTAACGCTATCGAGTTCTATCTAATTTATTTTTCCCCTCACTAGCTCGGAAAGCTGTCTTTTATCCTTTAATACAAGCGGGGAAAAACGCATTTTATCCACTAGTGGAGAAAGTAATTTGACCTTGGATAGAGCGTGTTTAAGTAGCTTTTGACAGATAACAAAACGTAAAACGCTCATAATAATGGTTCGTTCGATTTTAATTATCATGAATAAATGGTTTGAGAATTTAATAAAAAATACCAAATTTAGATTTATTTAATGATTTTAAGTCATAAACCTTGAATTACATAAGAAACTTTTGTTTTTTTTAATGATGTTGAATGTAATTCTGAACGCACAAGTTGAGTCGAACATACAATACACAACTTCCAGAGTTTTCTGTTATAATATCGTATTTTCGTAAAAAAATTAGTGATTCCAGTGATGAAGATGATCTAACGCCTGTGGATGTTGCACTTTTCTCGCTATAGTGAGGGGAAAAGTTTTGTGTTACACACGGGTGCAAATATATTTTACTTCTCGTGTGTTGAAACACTCGTTACGCTCAGGATTCTATTTTAGAACCACTCGCTTCGCTCGTGGTTCAACTATAGAATCCTTTCGCTTGCTCGTGTTTCAATTCCACACTCGCGGTTAAAATACAACTTTGCACCCTTGTATAACAATAACTATTTCTACATATGCTCCTTCTAGCTCGATATAACTATAGTAGCTAGAGATCTTAGATCCCGTTTTCTAAGGGGACCTTGCATTTTTGAGACAAAGCAAACCGCTTGGAACAGGTGTTCCTGGGGGTGATCTGAGCTGATTTAGCCCGGTTGCCACGAGGTTCCCCCCAGCAGGTGGGCAGGGGAGGGGGGGGAAAAGTGCCTCCGGCGCGCCCCACTCTAAGCTTTATATCTGCATACATCTAGCAAATATATCAAGTTTGGTGTCTTTTTCGTATAATTCGAGGATGAAGAATTCATTTCTGTGACTAAATTTTCACTCACCCATACAAAAAATACGAGAAATTCAAAATTCAATAATTTTCTTTACACTTTTTTTTTCGAAAATCCTCTACAAAATTAAAACTATGGCGATTTGCTCTAGAAAAAAAATACCTGTGAATAGCCCAGTTATCGTTCTATATAAAATAGTAAACTTGTCAAACATTTTTCTTTTATAACTCTGTTAAAAAAAAGTTTTGTGTCGCGCGGCGTACCCGCGTTGTAAGAGCGGTATGCAGCTTTTAGGATTTTTAAGTATGTTTAGATGATTTCTGACAAGTTGTTATTCTTCTGATTGTAGATTACATTAATAAATTACTTCTGGATGTGATATATAGTTGGTCAAGCAAATCATGTTAGCAGAAAAAGGCGCGAAATTCAAATTTTATATGGGACGATATCCCTTCGCGCCTACATTTTATAAATTTGCCAGTAGTTATTATAAATGTGATAAAATTAGCATAGTTAGATGTTTGACAAAAATGCGGGTTAAAATTAGATATCTATTGTTCGCAATTGACACTACATGCACATAGGTCCATACATTTTAGTTTTTTTAACGCAGTTGTACCTCCTTGCTCATTTGTTTTGCAGCGGCAACGAATAATCTCCAAACAAGCAGCAGCCGCCGCAGGTCGGCTTGTCCATATGGGCTCCCAATAACCATTTTGTTTGGACCAGCCCCAGTCAGCAGGGCATGGTAGCTGTTGCTGAGAGGGTATAATCTGTCCCCAAACCTCCTCCCCAAACTCCTCCTTGGTAAACTGCACGGAGAATATGTTTACGTAGGGCATCTTCTGTTGGAGGCAGATTCTCTAACTCAAGGGTTTCTTAAACTTTTTGCTGTCACGGACCATTTTCACAATTTAAACAATTCCACGGACCCCGGTTAAAATATATTTTAGAAAAATTATAAAAACCCTTATTTATATTTTAAAATTTACTTTTATTATAAGTTTCATTACACTTAGGTTTCGTCAAGTTTATTACAACATTTCCTAATAAGTATGTTTACAGTAGGTATTTGACTTACTGCGGACCCCTGATAAACATGCTACGAACCCCTAAGGGGTCCGTGGACCCCACTTTAAGAAACCCTGCTCTAACTGGAGATTTCTTATTGTATAAAGTACTCTTCGGCACTCATTTACACTCGTACCTCGTACTTGTACCTGACCTGAAATCAGTAACAAAATGCATAGTGTTAAAATACTGTCTAGGGATCAATTCACACCTCGTAATTCAAATCTGTCCAGACTTAAAAATGTAAGACTCTTACTTGTGATACAAGACCATAACAAATTTTTCCAATATTGGCAAATTTGGCAACGCCTGCTCAGTATTGCCTTGTTTGTCGTATTTAAATCCCTCTGTTACAGCAGGATATGCCCTCCAAGCTTGAAATACGCTTTTTTTCACATTTCCACACAAAAAAGAAACAGTGTCGCAACCTGAAAAGGTGTGGAAGAATGCCAAGACTACTGTACTTTCTGGTCCTGTGAAATAAATTATATATCTATGCGTTACAAATAAAATCATATATTTAAAGAAAGTTTGCAGCACGTGACCAATTGCCCAGGTGACCTGTCTCGTACTGCGGTGAATTATTTATTTTATTTACAATTCATGGAGGAACTACAAAAGTTACCTAATGAAGATGCAATAGCATGGCACGAGAGGAACTGGTCATTCTTTCCTGTGCCAATATGTACCCATAACTTTTGGAGCTCCTGCATTTGTGATATACATGCAACTGCGAGAACAACAACATCAGTATCCACTGTGCGTAGCATAATTTTTGTGTGACCTGGGGCTACAGCATCAGCCTCATAATGGACCATCATGCGCGTGTCTGCTTCCTGTACGAGGGCAACTGGTCACGTGCTGCAAACTTCCTTTAAATATATGATTTTATTTGTAACGCATAGATGTATAATTTATTTTACAGGACCAGAAAGGACAGAAGTCTTGCCATTCTTCCACGCCTTTTCAGGTTGCGACACTATTTCTTTTTTGTGTGGAAAGGGGACAAAAGCGTATTTCAAGCTTGGAGCGCATATCCTGCTGTAACGAAGGGATTTAAATTTGGCAAACAAGGCAATATTGAGCAGGCGTTGCCAATATTGGAAAAAATTGTTATTGTCTTATATGACAAGTAAGTCTTACATTATTAAGTCTGAACAGATTTGAATTACGAGGTGTCAACCCTAGACTTATTTTAACACTATGTATTTTGTTACTGATTTCAGATCAGGTACAAGTACGAGTGTAAATGAGTGCCGAAGAAATCTCCAGTTAGAGAATCTGCCTCCAACGGAAGATGCGCTACGTAAACATTATTCTCTGTGCAGTTTACCAAGGAGGCTATGTTTGGGGACATATTATAGCCGCTCAGCAACAGGTTATTGGGAGCCCATATGGACAAGCCTACCTGCAGCGGCTGCTGCTTGTTTAGAGATTATTCGTTGCCGCTGCAAAACAAAATGCGCAGGGAGGTGCAACTGCGTTAAAAAAAACTAAAATGCACTGACATATTTATGTGCATGTAGTGGCAATTGCGAACAATATATATCTTATTTCAACCCGCATTTTTTGTCAAACATCTAACTATGTTAATTTTATCACATCCATACTAATCCATACTAATATTTTAAATGCGAAAGTGTGTCTTTCTGTCTGTCTGTTACCTCTTCACGCTTAAACCGCTGAACCGATTTACTTGAAATTCAGTGTAGAGATAGTTTGAGTCTCGGGGAAGGACATAGGATAGTTTTTATCTCAGAACTCACCCCTTAAGAAGGTGAAAAGGGGGTGGAAGTTTATATGGGGAATCAATAAAAAGGAGATTGAATAAAAGTCGCGGGCAAAAGCTAGTATTATATATGCGAAAGTGTGTCTGTCTGTCTATCTGTTACCTCTTCAGGCTTAAACCGCTGGACCGATTTAGTTGAAATTTGATATAGAGATAGTTTGAGTCCCGGGGAAGGACACAAGGTGGTTTTTATATCAGAAATTATCAAGGGGGTGAAAAGGGAGGTGGAAGTTTGTATGGGAAATCGATAAAAAGCATATTGGATAAAAAATAAGCTACCCAAATTACTAACTCCACGCACACGAAGTCGCGGGCAAAAGCTAGTTAATAGTAAAGTTTTCCCAGTCTTTATTTATATATTTGTATATATATCACGTCCAGAAGTAATTTTTTAATGTAATCTACGAACAGAAGAATAACAACTCATCAAAAATCATCTAAACATACTTAAAAATCCGAAAAGCTGCATACCGCTCTTACAACGCGGGAACGCCGCGCGACACAAAACATTTTTTTTAACAGAGTTATAAAAGAAAAATGTTTGACAAGTTTACTATTTTATATAGAAGGATAACTGGGCTATTCACAGGTATTTTTTTTCTAGAGCAAATCGCCATAGTTTTAATTTTGTAGAGGATTTTCGAAAAAAAAAGTGTAAAGAAAATTTTTGAATTTTGAATTTCTCGTATTTTTTGTATGGGTGAGTGAAAATTTAGTCACAGAAATGAATTCTTTATCCTCGAATTATACGAAAAAGACACCAAACTTGATATATTTGCTAGATGTATGCAGATATAAAGCCTAGATTGAGGCGCGCCGGAGCCACTTTTCCCCCCTCTCCCCTGCCCACCTGCTGGGGGGGACCTCGTGGCAACCGGGCTAAATCAGCTCAGATCACCCCCAGAAACAACTGTTCCAAACGGTTTGCTTTGTCTCAAAAATGCAAGGTGGTGGACCTAAGATCTCCCACTATAGGTACCGATGCTTTTCCGGGGCCATTATTCCGATTTCATATAATTTTCTGTGAAGGCCCTCACTTATCAGCTAGCCCTCGTAGTTCCCATATATTCCACGACTCTTTTCTTTCCGCACAGCAGACTCTATCCCCCTTATTTATATTAAAACTTTACGGGCCTGATTTAGTTGAATTATGTTTTATCCCTTTCGTAGATTCGTACAAATACTTACATAAGTTAAAATGACAGATAAAGACAAACGATTCATAGCTAATTCAGGCCAGTAACGCGTTTATGAATAACGCCGTATATAGTTAACAACAACAACGTTACAACGTTTTACAGTACATATAGCCCTTTAAACTTTCGACATATGCACGAAAAGTGCTCTTTACGCACTAGTGCGAGAAAGTAGCACCATATGTACTGTAAAATATGTTTTAGCCGTATTTTCTAAATTAATTTATGTGCAATACCTTCCAAAAATCTTTAGAAACACGCTACTCAATATGAAAATGAACTGTCAAAGGGAGCATCATTGAACGCGAGAGGTACACAAAGTTATTATGTATTTTCAGTTTCACGTGCCGGAGATGCTGGCGGTACTGGTGACATCCATAATCGCCACTGTAGCCATAGAGATGCCTTTCAACAAAATTTATAGGATATATTTCGGTAAGATTTTTTTACATGGCATCATAGGGTAAACGTCCTAGTTCTCGACAAGCTAATGCCCAATAATGCTTATGACGTAGGTTTAAATACATATGCCATATGCCATGTACAGGCAGCAGCACAGGGGCGCCGCAACGGTATCACGCCCGCGAGACTACTCGTCTCTCTCTAATTAATAGCGTTAGAAAAAGACGGGCTGTCTATCTCGCGAACGAGATACCGACTGTCGCGGCGCTCCTATGTTAATGCTAGATAGACTGGATAGTAACGAGCGCTTGGTACTTTATTTGTTGATCCTTTAAATCGCGAAGTACTATATAGGTATCCTTAAAAAATCTGGCAAACCTGAGCTGACAGACGATTATAAATAATGCCATTAATCTTTAAAAAAAACGACTTTACAAACGGCTTCAAAAAATGATTTACGACCCTTTGGAATTTTCAAGTCGGTTAAAAATACACTAAAATACAATTAACATAAAGTTATAAATCTCGTGTAGTAATTACTGACCTTCATTTTATTTCTTACAGGTAAACCACAAACGAATAAGTTAAAGGACAAGTAAAATGAAGACTATTAGATTGTAAGGACTCTGGACTAAATAATTGTATTATACGTAGTTGTATCTAGACATCACCTAGGTTTAAGTTATGTTAGTATTTTATATCGAATCGAATAAAGTGAATAAATAAAATAAGTTATTCAATAATGTCGTATTTAATTTATAAAATATTTTATTGCTTCTGATACGTAGTTAAAGCCAAGAAGACAATTTTAACATGGTTTGCACTAGACCACTAAATTAGTATGTAGTAGTAAAGGGTTATTCATACATATATAAATAAGCTCTAAAAATATAACCCTATATCGGCAGTCGGGTAAATAGAGTGGGCTTAACATTGTCAAATAAAACTGCGTTTATTATGTATTCACAAAAATATATAAACCTGCAGCACATCTGCAGCTACTGGCAGTGGCACAGAATCTAATAGTGTTAACATATTGGGTTTTAAAAATCAAACGTTTCAACAACTTTCTTGTCCAAAGTCACATCAGTGATTCTTCCAATTACATATTTTATTCACAAGTATAATGAAACATGGATTAGGCAATATTAATTAAAGAAAAAAATATGCTACGTGACATAATTAATAACACAATCACAATCTAAGTATTTATTTAGTTTAATCGGTTTTTAATTATATATTTCCTAAGAACGAGTTTTATTAATCTAACTAAACTACTTTAATATATGACTAATCGAACCAGCGATGACAAAACTTTTACTAGTCTATACCACACATGTATAACATGTGTAATGAGTTTAATAACTCTAACAAAAAAGGTGTTGCCTTTTTTTTCTATTAGTGGACAAGCTTGTAAGCTATTTTTTATGGATATAGAGCCGATAATTTGTTGAACTTTCAACTTTTTCGCATAGGGTTTGGAAACCTTTTTACTACGTGTTTATATTCATGATATTGTATTCTTAAGTGGGTTAACGAATATGAAAGAAAACCTACCGATTGTAACTTGTAACTGGTCGAGTGCCGGCCAACAACAGGTAGGTACTTAAGTACTTGTAAAACCTGTAACCTAGATGGCGCAGTAAAGCGCTATAGATATTTTGTGGTAATGGAATGTTCAAACGTCAACTTTTGACAACCAGAGTTACCGCATGATGTACGGAGCTGAACAGGGCTTACGGTAGATGTCGCTAGGGCCTCCCTAAGGTCAAAGATAGATATAACTCCGTTATAGATGGATACAGTCAAAAAGGATATAATCTTTGATAGTCTAAGGAAAAAACGTGCCTCGAAAATCAAGAAAATTTGATTCTCGATCAGAGGGCGCTACTAGCTTTGGCCTACTGTCGTATAGATGGCGTTGACGGTTTCGTTTGTTATTTAACAGTTTTAACGCATATAAGTGAAAGAACATGGATCAAAATCATAAAAATAATTAATGCAAATAAAAAAAATCATTTATCCATATTTAAATACATTTAATTGTATTTTATAAATCTTCATTTTTAGTTTTAAGGTGTGTCGATAGATGGCAGTGAATTTACTGGGATTACAAAATTTACTATGACAGTATCGCTCTATCTTATATGGTGGAAATATTTACTATATAGGCTATTTGACTAATTTTTGAAAATGGTTTTAATTGATTGTTTATGACTTAATACTTACATTACATTGATATTTCCGTGAAATTTCCTGTATTAAATATAAAAAAAAACAATGTTAAAGTTTATTTATTTTGAACGCGCCTTAAACGCTGTTTTCGCAAAGGAGCTAATCACGTGACACGTGTGACGTCACGCGCAATTAAACTCAGTCAATGACCTTAGTTAATCTTATGGTTTATGTGCATTGAATTCATTATTCCACTGTAAAATGGTATATAAATGGTGTATAGTGCCGCAATGTTCAAGTACGACTATAAAAAATCCAGACAAATCGTTTGTTTCCATTCCAACGAATCCCAAAAAAAGAAAAATGTGTTTAAAACTAGCGCGAAGAGACCCCAAAGAGCATTTTAGCGCATACAAATGTTTTATGTGTAGACCACTTCGATGTAAGTAATATTTAACTGTAAATAAATATGGTAATTAAAGCAGCGGATTTTGTTATTTAACGAAACAAGATCCTAGGTATTCAATGTATTACTACATAACCTCATAACATAGCTCTTTCAGCATTAGTAGGTAGTTAGTAGCATACTTTTTCTTTCAAACTAAAGTGCAGTATGGAGTTACTATTTTCGTCATCGTATTCTATATATATATCGTCGTCGTATTCGTATCATCGAAATCGAAATGTTCGTAAATAAACAATTTCTACGTATACCCACACAGCTGTTTTTACATTTCTAAGTTCCGTAGCATAGTAATCCGGATTATCTTTAAAGAAAAGTGCAACCATTTATGCGTCTATGTCTGGTAGGTTACCGCTATCAGCTTTAACATATTTTGGCTCCATTTTGAGATTCTTATGAATATTGTGCCACAACACGATAAATATACGAATAAACCGACAAACGGATAAATCGGAATATATC
This sequence comes from Cydia strobilella, assembly GCF_947568885.1. NCBI lineage: Eukaryota > Metazoa > Arthropoda > Insecta > Lepidoptera > Tortricidae > Cydia > Cydia strobilella. Next base: position 10,425,109 of record NC_086045.1, on the reverse strand, counting down.
AGAAAACTGTGGAACAATAACTAAAATTAACTAAATACAAATAAAACTGCTAAAACACTTAAGACAATCAAGAATTTACCCGCGTGTGACGTCATCCGAGCGTTGACCAATCGCAGAGCGTTCACGTCCCTGATGAAATTTGAAAAAAAAATTAATTTTCTTTCGTTTATTTTCCAAAAAATAAACATAATTTACATTCAAATATAGTGAAATATACTTTATTAGTTTATTATCTTTCAGGATGACAGCAATTCGTTATATATTTTTAATGTTGTCAAATACCCTATTGGATAAGCTCTTGATGGTAGCTCAAATCAAATAGAAGAGCACCGGGCTAGAAATCCGGTCGTCAGGGTTCAAGTCCCACCCAGGACAGTGATTTTTTTTCCACTTTTAATTTGCTTTTAATCTTAAATAATAAATAAATTTTCGGTACCTACTATATTTCAATTTCAGTTTTATTTTGCCATGTAGGTATACAAAGATAAACTCATGTCCGTCAATTATTGCACATTATTTCCTTAAAACTATAACATTTTTAATTATTCGACTCATACAATTAACAAGTACAATTGTATTGTATCCCATACATCTTTTTCTTCCAAATAATCTGACACTTTATACTAAGATTTTTCTATTAATTTATGTTTGACAATTTTCTTAAATTTATAATCTGGCAAATTAATTAAGGTATATGATTTGGAATTTTGTTGTAGAAATGATTGTTGTTGATTTTCGAGCTTTAGCAAGTCGTAAGCGGCGCATAGCAAGTTTGTCTTTGTTTCTTGTGTTAAATGTATGGTTGTCCCTATTTTTCGGAAGATAGTCGTAGTTTCTTCTAGTGTACATAATAACTTCATAGATATATTGTGACGGCAGAGTGATTATGTTGACTTTTCTAAATAGATCTCTCCTATCATTTCACAAATACTATCCTATCATTTCACAAAGTAGTTATTATAGTGGTATTTATGCGTATACTTTATTGGTATTTTTTGGAGTCCATGGATTACTTATGACCAAAGATCTATATAACTCGGTATTACAGTACCCCTCTATCCTATATATTCTCTTTGCTTATTGATTCATTTATAAACAATTTCAAAATAACAGATAATACTTAATACAACGAAAATAAGATTTTTTTTACTGGGTTCATTTCATTATGCCTATTGCCTATGTAACTTTAAAATGGTCTCATAGTCGTTTAAATTACTAACGAATCCAAGATGAGATATATTGTATGTTTAAATAATACCCATGTACATAATCCTAAACGTCAGTCTTGAGAAATAATAAAATTTCTAAAAATACTTGCATACGCATCTCAAATCCTTAAATCTAAATCTAAAAATAAAATCTTAAAATTACCTATCCTCTTGAGGCATGGTGCCGTAGATGCTGGCAGCATTTCCTCGCTGTATCGCAAGACTAATTATTTGAGCGAGGAAGCTGCCAGCTCTACGGTCACCGGTGACCTCTGTTATCCTTTTGGATGGTTAAAAAGTTTATATTAAGGGCGCTCGGACCCCACGGACCAAGGGTCTCGACGCCAAATGATAAGAAATTGTATTCGACGCCGAGACCCCTATATTTAGTTTTTATTTTTTATTTTTCGGCCGCAAACTTAGCAGATATACCGTGTAGATGAGGGTGTCTACACAGGTGGCGTCCCACACCAGCACCCGTCCCATCTTCCAAGGAATTAGTGTCATTCCGTCCGGTCTTTTGCCAAGAGACATCTTTTTGCATCTACGGCACCATGCAAGGGGATAGTTTTTAGTATTTTATTTTACGATTAGTATTATTTATTTTAAGATTTAGATTTTAAGTTTTATAGATTAGTAATTTATTTGTCACTGTTATAAATTTAAATTAATACTTTAGTAATAAAATATTATAATCTCTTAAATACATAAAAAATCTAAATAAAATTTCTATCCGAGTCGTATCATCACGTATATGCGAGTAAAAAATATCCTATATAAAATTTATTGAGAGATGTCTAAATATGTATTAGGTATCTCTCTCACTTTAGCGTTTAATATCCTCTATAGATCCTCAGCTACTGCTTCGGAGCCTTTATTCGATTACTTAATGTAAGACGTTGTCCAGATTTACAAATTGTGCTACTATGCTCCTACGTACCTAATTGCTTTACTCTGACACTAAACTCGTTTATCAAGTCTTGACGGCGAGCCGGTAGGCTTAGCACGAGTGTAGCTCGAAAGTATCTCGCGCGCGAGATAGACTGCCCGCCCTCTCTAGGTAATACATTTAGAAAAAGATAAGTGTGGTCTATCTCCCGTCTCGGTAGATATTGTCGCGGTGCAGTCGTGCTAAGCCTACTGGTCTGGCAGATGCACGAGACCATCTACGTCCTACTCAAATCACACTCGTGCGTCAACTCTTGACAGCCAGCCTGGTGTCGGGCCGGCAATCGGGCGGCACGTGTCCGGTCCGGCAGCGGCACGTAACGGGCCCGTCACGCACCAACCACGAATTCTGCGGACAAGGGCCCTGAGTGTGCAGCATGTGGCACGCGCCACCGTATATCGCGGTGCCTCTCCGCGTCCCACAGGCGTCCACCTGCAATGAAGACAAATAATTACTAGCCTGTGTTCTGTGTATCTAGTCTGCTCTTGATATCGATGGGGGGCAGCGTTTCTATAGAAGTGAACTATTCTGATACGTAGAATACTGCAAGCCACAGGTCTGACGCAGCAGATAAAATAAGCCACAGTGCCCTCGCTGGTTCATTGCAGATTTACGAGTGTAGGTATTATACAACTTTTTACCGGCTTGGCAATGACAATATATGGCCGCGCCATACTTGACGTAGCAATTGGCGAGCAGACTTAGCGTAGATACGAGTGGTGCGGCTTTAGGTTTACTTAATGCTTTTCATTCGGTTAGTACAGTTTATCATGTATCTTGTTGCTAGGAAATGATAAAAGGCAAACATTAAATACCGTTCTGAACCTTTTTATGCGGTTTCAAATACAATACACTATCCAACTGGGTCAGCTTGAAAACTAAAGACTATTAAGTACCTCCCGCCTGGCGCAGTTGCCGCCGCCACAAGCGCACACGCCGTTGTGGCTGAGGCCGTCGAGCGCGGGGCGCGCGTCGAAGTCGAACGCCACCACCTCGCCGGCGGGGCACGGTTCGGGCGCGCCGGGCCGGTAGCAGCGGCGCCGCTCCGGCACGTACAGCCGCCCGCGTGCGCACGGCACCTGGAACGCATTACAGGTGCCACGTTTGAACGTACATTTTGCTGCGAGTGATAACCGCGTAATATGTGATCCTCTAAATCTGAAACGATTGCATGAACAATGGTGGAAAGGAAAGAATCACTCACTTTAGTACACCGTCCGCCCCTCGCAATCATCTCATCGTTAGCGCAAGGCCCTTTAGTGTACAGCCTGTAGCACGCCCCGTCTGAAGCCCGCGCATGGAAGGCCTTGCACTGGCACTCAGCCTTGGACCCTTGAGGAGAGACCTCGGAGATGGAGAAGATGTGACCTTTGGGACAGGGACCGATGGTGTCTGAAAACATATACATTGGGAAACGAATGCAATGAATGTATAGTGACTAAGATCAATTGACAATCTTATCATAAATACTAAATGAAATAAGTACTATTATTTATTCTGTAACTTGGTGATGCAATGTTGCATACGCTGAGTTACACCAATTTAAGTAACTATTTCATTGAAAGATATTACAATAACAAATGGCAACACCTTGTTAAATGCTGAAATGTTCATTTCTAGATTTTCTAATCGTAGAAATAATTGGAATAAGTATAAGGTTTTAAATATGTGGAAAGCAAAGGAGGTTTTTCTCTTTGTCCTACCCGATATCGGATGCTGGAAACGACCACGAAGTGAAAGATAAAAAGTGCCTATTTATATTTATTAACCACTCAAACTATAAAAAAATCCTTGTCCCAGTACCTTGGCAAGTGCACAATGGTCCTCGCATCCGCACCGGCCGCCGCACTGTGGTCTCAAATCGAGAAAAGTGGGACATTGCTTATTTCGCTATTTAAAAAAATCGCATTCTATAGGGAATTTGATTTAAAAATATAATTACTCTTTGCAATTGTATTTCAGAGTAGTTCGCCAAGCAACCACCGTGGGGACACCTTAACCCCTGACCTAACTTTATTAGTTAAGTAAGCTACAACACATGCCGGTCCTTTTGTGGTAATGTGGCAAGTGGTCGTCGCAGCCGCACCGGCCACCGGGCAGGAACAGCTTCCCGCTCTCGTAGGGCCCCGCGAATAGTTTGCCTAGCACTCCTTACCTAGCTCATAGCACATGCCGGTCCCTTTGTGATAATGCGGCAAGTGGTCGTCGCAGCCGCACCGGCCGCCGGGCAGGAAGAGCTGTCCGCGCTCGCAGGGTCCCCGCGAGTAGTGCGCGTAGCAGCCCCCGTCTCCGGCCCAGTAATGGGGTCCGTCGGAGGCACACTGAAAAAATTGTATTTAAATTATACTAACAATATTAGGCAGTCTAGGCACGGCACTGCGTACTGCGTCTGTTTGCTTTATCAAACAACAGTGTACCTGTACTGAAACTTATTGCACTGTGTGAAGAACGCACACATCCGAACATTAGCCAGGTCAACCAACAACGAACCTAGTTGAAAATTTTGGCCCGCTCGAATGTGGACTACGTTAGGTATTGCCTGGTTATGTGCCTCAGAACGGCATGAAACTTCTTAATAAGATTTAGAATATAAAGCTGGGTGTAGGCTGGTTTAAGGCTGGGGTGTCATGCTGACCATCTGCGCTGACAGGCCAATGTATATGATGTCCAGGGAGCGCTTTAGAATAAACGGGCCGCGTATGCGTTTTCGCATACTTGCCGCTGAACGATCAGCGATGACCGCTGCTCTTGCGCATCTGCCTTCAGTGAGCGTTGTAGCATGGAGGTGAGAATGACTCACGATGAGCCCGGATAGCTGGGCCCTGGCTCAGCCGGTAATAGCAACCCGAGTCACTGTCGCGGAAGGCTGCACGGGATTTACCTCACTGGTCATATAGAATCGAAACTCACCGTGCAGTTGGCGACGCCGTCGCTGCCTACGTCGAGTATGGAGCCCGGATAGCACGGGCCCTGGCTCAGCCGGTAATAGCAGCGCCCGTCAGCCGGCCAGTGCAGCAAGGTTTCGTCGGCACATTGTTGCGGACGCACGCACATGCCCTGTCGTTCGCTGGAATATTAAATGAATCTCTTTTAAATGTATAGTTGAAGTTTGTATAAGGACAGAAAAACTAACCGCTTGTAAAAATACCTAAACTCCCACCACCTTCCAGTCCACCAGTTTTATATCCTGAACCCTGACATCACTTCGTGAATCGTGCCCCCGACCTCACGTTTCCACAACACTCCTACTGACTGTTGGTTGACCATATGCCTTTACAACAAGGTCCACGGTTGTAAGTTTACTATGTCCGATGGTACTGCTATTTAATATTGATCGAGTGTTGTGGCCACGGTCAGTAGTGTTGCTGTTAGATGTTGCTTTGTGAAATTTACCAAATGTTAGTCATTTGGTCTCAGGGGGCCTAGCCAATATAAGAATCGTTCGCAGAAAAACGTAACGAAACGCCTATGTCTATCGCACTAATATGGAAAAGAAAGACAATAGCGTTTCGTTTCGTTTGAATGTTTGGCTTGCGAATATCTAACGTCCTTCGGTCACTAATCCAATCAGAAAAGGACGTGACGGTTCAATACAGGCTATAATGTCGTTGGATTTTCCTAAGCGTGGAATATAAATGACGATATTACAGAGAAATATAACAGTTATGGAGAATTAAAGAAAAACAGGTACCGAAAAGACTGGCGTAGACAAATAGGCTTTTATTTATTTCAAGAAATTCAAGACAATTAGTAGCGCCACTTGCACGATCCCACTAACCCGGGGTTAACCGGTTAAACCTGGAGTTACCATGGTTACCAGTACAATTTGACACAGGGTTAACGGATTAACCGGTCAGGTAACTCCGGGTTAGTGGGATATATGGTGCAAGTGGTGCTAGAGGGTTAAGAACTATTTTGACGTAAGCAAGACTCTTAAGCTGTTCAGTGCTTCGTAGCCTAAAGTTGTTTCACAAGAAACGTAAATAGCGTCATGCATGAAGTTTATATTTGAACGAAATATTTTTTATTTGGTTGCTTATTACCGTTATATCATGTTACTAATGCATTTCCGTTATTAAATTATTACTTAATTGCTTAAAATATAATAAATAAAAAGTACAAAAATTTGCCCGCGAAAAGCTAGTGAGCGAAACGCGCGAAACGTCACGTGACGTCACGCGTTCGACAGATTAGTTCACACAAGTGTCATTAGACTCATTAGTTATAGTAGCAAACGTCAGTTGGACCGTCCAACGTATGACGTCTTCACGCTCTGTCGAATTCGCGCCAAAAATTATGAATGATTTTAAATATTTTTGAGCAAAATAATGTGAACGTTTACAAAAGTATTTTTTTGGTGTTCAAACGATAAAAATTATGATTACAAATATTAAAAAAAAATCATGCATGGAGCAAATTATAGAGCGCATAACATCACAAAACTTATAAACATGCATTATGCATATGGATTCTGGAAACAATCATGTACATCGGCTACAAAACTAGCTTCAGATAAGTTTAATTCATTTAAACTACTTATAAGCAAATGCGAAGTCTCTGGTAGATAGTACACAGATCACCAATTTTGCTTTGGAACTTCAGCCGGATTGTATTTGATTATGAATAAAATGTTATTTTATTAAAAAAATTAACAGCTGAGTTACTAACAACTGTTTTTTGGTAATATTTTTACGGCCGCGCAATTCGAGGACATACCTATTACAAAGTCCAGCTTGCATGCGTTAGCGCGAGTCATCGTATCGTATAATTATAATAATCCCCCTTCGGCTCCGCGTACGTCTCCCAAATGTCTGGAACACATTGTTCCTTGAACGGTAAAGACATATATTTAAATGAAAAGAATGCCTCATATACGTGATCTAGTAGGTGGTAATCTGTGCATTAATACAAATGGGGTATAATGGCCAACATTTGTCATTTTCCGCTGACGTAACTCTCTGTTGCAACGATTCGTCGGAAACTGCTTAAAATTCAAGATGAAGGTGATGAGAGAGCGACCGGTATTTCTTTCGTACGATATGATATATTATGTACCACGCTGTTAGCTGGCAAATCGTAAATTAAATTATTACAAAGAATACACAAGGCCCACCAACGGACATTTAAGAGGGTTGATTAGTACAGTCAAGTTCATAAATATGTATACATTTCTTTACCTTAATCCCACCCTTAATCCATTGCAATAAGGGGAAAAAATTTATACATATTTATAAACTCGACTGTACCTACGTTAAAGCACAGAATTCAAACGTAGTTCCGAATTTAAGAAAGTTGCATACATATTTTAATTTTATTAGGGCCATTTGCACCATTCCACTACCAGTACAATTTCACACTGTGTTAACGGTTTAACCGCTTAACCCCGGGTTAGTGGGATGGTGCAAGTGGGCCTTATTAGCGTATTGCTTTAGCGTTTTTCCATAAATTTGCCACAAAAATGCCAAATAAGGACTGACTATACTAAATTTAATTTGACTCCGAAAAAGGTTTTTACGTCTCGTCATCATCTACCTACGTGTCTTTGTAAATACGGGAATGAGATGTGTATTGTCAATAACGGAACACATAATGTAAAAGTAAAACGTAATTGGGCCTACCTAGCGTCTTAAACTGAAAACATAGGTACTTGTATTTTCTAAAAACGTTTACGGCCTTAACCGTGTTACAACTACTACCTAAGCATCCTAAAATATACCTAGGTAGAGTAGGTATAAGTAGTGTAGTCTGACTAGTGACTAGGAGAGATTTATTTAATAGTATCCTAGTCAGAATGCTAGTTAGATGACTGTATTAAGTAAGTAAGGTGTATAAGGCCTTTTATATACTCAGCTTACCTACCCTCTTTTATTGAAGGATTCCTCCACTGGAGCAAAGTATTCTCCCGGTCGGCAAGGCCCCCTCTCGAAGAGCCGGTAACAGGTCGTGGAGAGGGGCAACTGCGCAGTGCCGGGGGGGCACTTGCACTCGGCGATGGTGCGCCCTGCCCATCGTCCAGGGCTTAACTCCTGCGTGTCTGGACAGGGGTGGCCTTTCTGAAAAAGAATTCTCAATTAGTTTTTGTATAATACAGTACAGTACTTATGCCTATAGTTTACAGAAAGAAGTAAGAAGAGTCAGTAACAAGCAAGTCCTACCCCGAGTTGTATATTTTGTTACGGTGTACAGAAAGAAGTAGGAAGAGTCAGTAACAAGCAAGTCCTACCCCGAGTTGTATATTTTGTTACGGTATACAGAAAGAAGTAAGAAGAGTCAGTAACAAGCAAGTCCTACCCCGAGTTGTATATTTTGTTACGGTGTACAGAAAGAAGTAAGAAGAGTCAGTAACAAGCAAGTCCTACCCCGAGTTGTATATTTTGTTACGGTGTACAGAAAGAAGTAAGAAGAGTCAGTAACAAGCAAGTCCTACCCCGAGTTGTATATTTTGTTACGGTGTACAGAAAGAAGTAAGAAGAGTCAGTAACAAGCAAGTCCTACCCCGAGTTGTATATTTTGTTACGGTGTACAGAAAGAAGTAAGAAGAGTCAGTAACAAGCAAGTCCTACCCCGAGTTGTATATTTTGTTACGGTGTACAGAAAGAAGTAAGAAGAGTCAGTAACAAGCAAGTCCTACCCCGAGTTGTATATTTTGTTACGGTGTACATACAGAAGTGTCTGTAACGAACATGTCATAATACACCTGCGTCTACAGTAGGGGTTCTCAATAGTATGACAACTAAATGCTTCGATATTTTCATACATTTTGCGAAGAGAGTTTTTCAACAAGAGCAGTCACTGATAAACGACTTCCATGTTGATGAATTTATACCCATACCTATTTATCCTTACAGTTACTAATACTTAAAAATCTTAAAATATCGATGCTTAAAATGCATAATCGCGGCTGAACGGTTCATGGCCTAGCTATAAACAAGTGGCACGCGAAGTACACGCATTTGGTACCTTTACTACCCACCATCATGGGCTTTATTATCAACGTGGTATGAAAAACAGAAATGTTTTCACCTTACGCGGGCCGCTTTTGTCGCTGCTCGAAATCTTACAATGGTTTATTTTGATGCTTAGCTTAGTTGGCACTGCTCTTGCCATCTAAACTCTATTAGAAAGTTTATTATGCCCCTTAATGTTGGCGATAACATCTAGGAGTTACCTCGGAGACTTGTCGGTACACCGGTAGAATACCGATTACGAGCAACAACAGCGAGCGTATTTATTTTGATTATCTATCGCATACTTATCATATCGCATTTTTATAGTAGGTATATGCACAATACACATACTGTACATGCTAAGTGTAGACGATGTAGGATTAGACGATACTTTTTAGAGTTTCTTAGTCACCTAGAAACCCTTATAGTTTCGCCATGTCCGTCCGTCCGTCTATCTGTCCGAGGATTTTCTCCGTGATCGTTAGTGCTAGAAAGCTGCAAATTGTCCATGCCATAAATCATTTATTGCGACAGAACGGTAAAATAAAAACTATTAAAAAAAATTGACATGGATATTGTTTTGTTCTTTATTTTATTTTTTTCTTTTTCCCGATAGCGTGAGGTATCGTTGGATAGGTTTTTAAAAACGAATAAAAGTCTCCAAAAACCATTTTTAATACAGTTAATATTTTCGGAAAAAATCGCTCCGAAAGAAAACATCAAACATTTTATTCAGCAAATAGGCCACAGGGACACTTTTTAAATTTTACATACATATTAATTTAAATAATGTAATGTAAATTTTTACAAGCAAGAAAATTAAACAAAAATTACAAAAAACAATTACAAATATGGAATCAATGAAATATTAGATACTTTGTTAGAGATGTATCCAGTCTAAATGTCGAATTACACCAAAAAAACTAATAAAAAATATACAAACAACAGACAAGTACTAAAATTGTTTAGAGATGTAGATGTCAAAGATAAAATATATATAATAAAAAAAACTATCATCAAATTATCCGTAGAGGTGTAAAGGTTGAATCAATACATAAGTAATTAAAAGACAAGAAATTAAATCAGTCAATTTAAAAAAAATATGTGTCCCCCCCCACACCATGGGTCCAAAAAGTATAAAAAAGTAGTGATACAAAAATTTAATAAATACTTTCAATGAAAAGTATAGCGAACATGATCGGTCCAGTCGTTTTGAGTTATTGCAAAAAATCTTCTTAGTAAAAAGACGTTCAAAGCGCTGCAAAGGTACTCCCTTATGCTTGCCCCCTGATGGCTTGCTGATAGCCCCCGTTTGGCCTATTTTGACAGAATGGTAACTATGCTAAATCTCGATTTTCGCCACCGTAGCCTAAGAAGCAACGCTAAGCAGTTTTCGTAGGGTATTGATGTTGCTATATAAAGGGTGTCAGTGGTGTCACATGCGCGTTTCTGACTTAAGAAGCAATTGTCTCTACTACAACATAAAATAAAATGTTTTTATTGGCCAACCAATCACAAAGCAGATGCGACGCAGCAGCGTGTTTAAAAAAGTTGGCTAATTTGCATTAAATCGAGTCTCGAACAAGAAATATTTTATCGAAATGTATGAAGTTCTATTTTCAAAATTTTTATAATTGACTAAACCGTATCGATAAAATTCTTATGCTTGAGTCGGAAGTGCCATAGACTATCCAACGTTGAAAAGAGTAAGGTTGTAGTGTTGCATAATTATGAAGTTGTAATACACAGATTATAGTCGACGAGTAGAAAAAAATATACTAGAATTTCTTCCCAGAATAAAGATGTATGCAGATTTCGGATATCTGCAGTTGATATGATAAACATTAAATAATATTGCGTAGTAGGTACATATCCGTTTACCTACAAGAACTCGTCTGTGTCTGTACAAGTAAACAAGGGTTGCAACCTGCGACCTCCTACCTGTGTGCATATTTTTTTAATTCTCTAAGCACACGAAAAAGATAATCATTTTATATTAAACTGCCTAATACAGTTATGTAACATTTAAAACTAAAATATATTACCTACTTGAACACAATCTGTTTCCCAGTAAGTATCAGTAAATTCTATCAAATGCCGTTAGACCGTGAATCACAATGTTACTAACGAACTGTCATAACGTACAATACAAAGACAAGCCAATTATAAAGACTGTTAATCAATATTTTAAATTAAATGCTATATCTCGTTAATTGTTGTTGGTGGGCGCTATCATTTCGGCGTAGGTAAACTTTATTTAGTACGTCACTTTGTTTAACACCATTAAGCCACTTAGTAAGCAATCTGCAAGGTAAAATAGAAGTGTAAGTACTAAATAATAGGCATTTTAAGGGCTGGCAAACATGATATAAAAATTAAGTTTATTATTATTCGGGTATCTAAAATTTGAAACAGCAGCATTTATTAGCAGGGATATAATATTAATAATATAATTTGACTGCATATTAATATTTTAGCATTAATTAATATAGATTAAAAAACGTCACCGATATCAAACCTAACAATTGTTTTTTTTTTTAATATATGACATCTGTTAACAATTAACAATTGTTTATAATTAACAAATAATTTGAGATTATACGTTGGCTTCTATATGATTTATATGAATGGATTGGCATCCAATATTGTAAACTGAAGCGACGAAGGCATATGGCTTACCAGTCTTACCACTAGGCCCTCGCACACCACTCTATCACACATCGCTCTATGCACGTCTTAACGTACATTAAACCTTAAAATACCGTTATTTTCGTGCAACGTTATCTTCACGACCAACATTTATTGAATTAACATTATAATATAGTACATATTACATATAGTCCATAGTACATATTATTTTGATTTTATTTAACGGTATAAATACACCGTTACTTAGTAACTTTAGTTTCATAACGTTACATCCAACAAATTTATCACAGTTATTGTCAACCTCTTCATTTTAGTACCTCCAGTCCTCCATATGTTTTTATCCGAATTTGGTTACTTGGCTACCAGGTTAAATACATGCATTTAAATTAATGATGAGGATTCATAACGATAGTTCGTTTACTTAATTTTACATTTCATTTTTACTTAATTTTACAACGCCAAATTAATGCTAATTATGGTCTATAATTTATTAGTCAACCATTGGGTTCAATAAATACGAATATATATATAGGTATCTGTTTGGTTCAGGATCATCGTTGGATGAACAAGGATGTTTGAATGTTGATGGTCTGTTTTAATTTATCTGCTAGTCTCTGGTTCGATCTAAGATTGTTGGCTCGTGGCCTTACAGTTGCTTTGTAGGAAGTATACGCATTATCTAATCAGATCTAACACATCTAGTGGTCGCAATGGATGCCTCTTCTGGAGCATAATACATTTTCAACCGTAAACTTCGTTAACAGGCAATGTTCAAATATTGCGATCCTCTAGCACACATAGTATTGTAATTCCTTATACGTAATTAGTAGTCGCCCTTCTCGTTACTAATCCTAAGTAATAAGTCTACAGCTGCTTGGTAGAGATTTAGAGAATCACTATTTTAAATATATCAAAATACATTGTATTAATTATATTGACGAGTTTGTTACTTGGTCCTACTCCTAATTATACAGGAGGGCTGGGGAGGTCCGAGAAATCGCTAAGACCTATGAAAGTCGTAAATGCTACCTAATTCAAACTAGTTTTTTAATGTCTGTTGCCTACGGTCGTTATGCGTCGTTGGGCAGAGGTCTTAACATACAGAAGACAAACATCGAAGATCGAAATTTCGTTATCTGCCTCACTATAGTTCTTGCATGTTCTAGCGATAGAACATTTAGGTGTTTGCCACGTAAGTATGGGCTTGTCATCATACCTAGTTGCCTACGTGCACAGTCTACTAGGCTATCAATATCGCAGTTAACTTAGCTTGGTCTAACGTGGGTTAACTCTGGTCTGGTCTAACTCTAGATCTATCGGGCAATTAAACCCTAACCTACCCATTCACACTTTTTTATTAGGTACTCAGTAGTAGCGACAAACAGCATGTTATTGCACAACTGCAGAAAAGCATCGATAATTTAACAAAATATCATAGCGCCTACCTTCTCCAGACTCCAGAATTAAGTAAACTCGTTTCGAATTTGTTGGAACCAAATATGCATTTAGAATAATTATTGAAGCACTTTGTATCACACTTTGTGTTGTTGTTTGTATTTACAAGATATATACAGTGGTACTACGTAAACGAAATTAATAACTAGCTTAAATCTAAAATAGGCCCTTGAGGCATTGTACCAAGGATGCTGGCGGCATTTCCCCGCTGTATCGCAATGCTGATACGTTGTGCGAGAAAGCCGCCAGCTCTTCGGTCACCAGTAACGTCAACCAGACGCTTCGCGATTTCTGCAAACAACTTATGCGCGCTGGGACCCCATGGACCTAGAGTTTCAACTCCAAATGGAACGAAATGATACTCTCTACCGAGGCTCTTATATTTATTACGTTTTAAAATTTCGGCGCTTTCCGCCGCTCCGCCCGCTTTTACATTAGTCCGTTGGAGGTGGGACGGTGCCAGTGTGTCTACGCAGGTAGCATCCCACACCAACATCCGTCCCAAGCTCCAAGGAACCAAGGACATCCCATCGGGCCTCTTGCCATCATCTCTGATAATGCCAGTCGGCTCTAGAAGAGCGGGTACATTGATGGTGGCAAGAGACCGACGGATTATGTCATTAAGCGACGCATGTCTTGAAAAACGGCCGGCACTTTTTTTGTTTGTATTTGTGTTGTGTGTTTGTGTTGTCTTACTAACACTATATGGATCAAAATGATTCGAAATAAATAATATCTCATCTCGGAGACATGAAACTCGTCCAAATCCTGCTTGCAAGATCTTAACATTTACGGCGATTGCCAATTTAGGGCCATTTTTGGCTTCGAAACAAATTATATTGCAAGTAAAACAAAAAAATTCTGTAAGCTCTCGGTCCCGCTCTCTTGAATGTTTGTGATGGTCGTATGTGTCTACCTGACAGTGTGATAACTCGAAAGTCTCAGTCTCTTTCAATCGCGTGGTTAAAAAGTGACACTTATTTTATCACCCGTATAGACATCCATAATTCGCCTGCAGGTGTCTTTTTAGTCAAACAGCGGTAATGTGGCCAATTTCAAAGTTTTCAAAAATGTCTGCTCAATTGAGGTTTAGAGGTTCGTGACCTAACTACTCGTACACAACATCTTACTTTATTGCCGTGACATTTGAACACAATGGTTAATAGGTGTCTTAGTCAACTGAGAGCTGACGAAATATATATTTAGTGAAAGCCAGTGTGATGAAGACGAGTTTGAAGGTGATCTTGTAAATGATTTTATAGTTTCAGTATAATAATACTCAGTCGTACTGTACATTTACAGTAACAAAATTTTGTAATCGTAGTTTTGAATTGATAACGCGGCTTCAAATTAAAGGTTTTTGATGATGAAGAATATGTTGACTGACCGACGACATAATGTAAGGGAATGCAATGGAACGAAATCAGAAATGCCGCAGAATCACTCCAAAACCGGGAGAAATAAGTGGAGCTGATTGCCAACACTCACTAGTTAAAGAGACACCAAAAGAAGAAGAAGAAGCTGTACCTACGTATTCTGATTCTAGAGATCCTGCCGATGCTTCTTATTATAAAAAATAAGACGAAAACACTCCTGTAACCCTTAATAAAGCCTCAGACACAAACCACAACGTACAAGTTAGTGAGCTAATGTCAAGTAACCGATTATCCAATATGAAGCCCCTAGAAGGGCACCGGTATAGTTCCCGTCCCGAGGTGAGTGACATCGATTGCGCAAGCGCGTCAGGTTCTGCGGGACGACTCGTCTCGTCCAACAAGGAGTATATCATTTGAGCGTAGGCGAGTTGATCGCTGGTACGGACCAATATATAAACGCCCTCAAATCACGTAGTGTTTACAAGATTTTAAACAGAGACGTTGGTTACAGATTTCGGGTTCACTTCAGAAATCAGAAATCGTTTATTCCGAACCATGGTACATAGTTGTTACAATAAAATCATAGAATCACATGGCACCCTATAAAGTTCTAATAGCTAGGTAGGACTCATTTATATAGTAATATAATATACCCAGTTATTTACATTGCTTTTAGGTAACATACATTTTTTTACTCTTGTTAGCCCAAAAAATCGAGTTGCCTGCGCACTACCATGTGGATTATTATATATCCAATATCCCTACGCCGTGTATTTACGCCTTACGGCCAAACATCGAACGGCCATTATCACAACTTCTGTCAGCAATGCACTGACGAAGAGCTAATGAAAAACTATAAAGTTCCGTACATTTGAAGAAAGAGCGATATGGACGTATTTGTTTCGTATAAATTAGGGATGCCATGAAACTGACACCATTCCGAAGTAAAAACACACAAAATATGAAAAAAATACTTTTTTTAAATTCCTCTTCACCCTATTTAATTAAACCGCTGAACCAATTTAGTTTAAATTTTAAAAGTAAAAAGGATGGTGTAGAATTGTATGAGGAATCAATAACCGCTGAACCGATTTAGATGAAATCTACGTCTACACCTTTGATTTAGTTGAAAATGATTACTAAACTTGGCTTAGAACCTAAACTTAAGCAATTATTAACCTTAAACGTCGCATACAATTAAGGAGGGAATTAAATCTTCTCGGGTCCGAGTTGTAGGGTTGGAGCCGGCGTAGCTTTATCGCGTACATATATATATATATATATATATATATATATATATAATAAGGCTAGTTATAGAATACAACTATTTTCAAGTACAGATATATATATAGCCTAATGAACCGATTTTGCATGTACAATGATGTACAACCAGCCTTAAAGTTTATATAGGTAGTCTATTTTTTTTATGTGGGTATTTTTGTACTTTGTAGTTTTTCCTCAGTCACCCGTTGACCACGAAAGCTGTAAAGGGTTCGAAACGTCGGGATGTATTATAAATTCAATATACGCGATATAATCCGTTTTCATAGTTTTTTTTCGTGAGTAACTATCGCGGTAACCGAAGACAATATTAAGTTCTTAGCTGTTTTTTTTTTCCTCTCTTCGTACATTTTAAAACACAATCCTGTATTGCTCATGAATAAATACTATGACTATGACTATAATTTTAATATCACAGTAATAATGTTTTAAATAAGTAAGTAGTATGTAACGCAAAATAGATATTAAAATCAATATAAAAAGACAACTAATGAATCTGCCATTCCTATGACAAAATCGCAATTTTGTATTAAAGTAAAGTACGTACCTATCAGTCGAATACAGCGATACCAATCAGCATATACAATTCACCCATAGACGTATTTTAATAATTAAGACATGTCCATTGTTGTTGATTCCCACAGATTAAAAAACCGACGTAATTGATGAAAGGCAATGGATCACGGTTAAGAAACAACGATTTCATACTGGTGTATTTACCTTGCTCTATATGAGTTGTGCAAAAGTAGGTAGAAGAAATGACAGGTTACCAAAGGTTAGGTACATTTACTTGATGATTTACATATGACTTGATCTAAATGTTTTCTCTAGAGACCCAGTTTGTCCACTTATGTGTAATTACACCTACATACACCGTGTATCTAAAATACTTATAGATGTGACAAACACCCCTAATTCTTTTTAAGTTATTTTTCATTTCTCATGCTCTGAAAGAGGGTCATTGTTGTTCTAAAAGGTGTACAGAAAATGATAATTGTCTGCACTAGAGCATTTTACATTCCAATTACGATTTTTTACAATAAGCAATTGAAATTTGGGTTTAAATGAATTTGTTATGAAATTAAGAACAAAAAAACTATACTCATTATCTTTTGGGTGCTAGTATTAGTGTAAGACAAAGATAGTATGATTCTCTCTGTCTATGTTTGAAATGAGACAGTCCTTTGACAAACTATAACTAATCTTCTTTTCTGACTCTTTATAAGACCGCAATTTGAATGCAACTTCGTCCGTGTAGCAGACGTTATAAACTTTCATTTCATCCCCATTTTCACCCATCTACGTGTTTTTATAAACATCCTGTCTCAGTGAAGCTCTACAAAATTTAAAGTTGGTATCTATGTTTTTTTAAATATGTATAAATAGATGATTTGTGAAATCAGGGAGTATCTATAAACTTGTTTTTTTTTCTCAGACTCATGAACACTAACAACACACACAATACACAATATGACCGGTAGATACCTACCTACGTGAGAAAAATCTAGCTTGGTACTAGCATTTACTCGACATATTTGGGAGCTTATCAAACAACTAAGAACTTAACATAGGCTACGGTAACTGCTTACCATCAGGCGGGCCGTATGCTTGATTGCCACCGACGTGGTATAAAAAAAAAACAGACCAACCCGAAAGTCTGCCAGTCAGGTGGACTTAGAGTTGTGCCGTTCCCGGCAACACTTTCCATTTTGTATGGGGAACGTTACCGAGCGAAAATTTCCCCATACAAAATGGGGAATGTTACCGGGAACGGCACAACTCTAGGTGGACTGTTTCTTGACTTGAGGTTAATTCGGCTTACACTTTCTAGGTAAGTACGTATAGTACAAAATATGTACTTAATTGTAAAGCTCACATTACATCGTGTCATTTCTTAACAATAGTGGGTCAGTGGGTAGATCGATCGGTCACGGTCTCTCGTGCCTCCGAATGCACAACTGGTTACGTTGGTATTGAAATCGACACGCAATATTCACTTAGCTCACTAGTGCTTATTTATTGCAATTATTTTGTATCTTCTGAGCGCAAGAAAAAAAAACACAATATCTATCATTAACATACCTACATCGGGTTTTTGGTGCAGGAATGGTTTAGTGTATTTATATCTTTGTTTATTGTAAAATAATTACCAAACTATGAATTAATAATTTTTAAGAAAAAAAAACCGACTTCAATGGGGGATGCCGCTGAAAGTTTACTTATTGATGGTGCACTCTTAGATCCCAGACAATGAAATGAAAAAGACAGCATCTTTTGCCTAATTATTCTAACCCATCTTTTGCCTAATTATCCTAATCCATCTTTTGCCTAATTTTGCCTAATTGCCTAATTATTATAATATTGCCTAATAATGTAGAAAAGGAGGTTTAACCACCCACTTTTCTAGTAGCATTTCGTTTTTGTAAGGGTCGCAGTTCTAACCTAACCTAACCTATTTTTCTGATAGCATTTCGTTTCTGTAAGGGTCACAGTTCTAACCTAACCTAATCCACTTTTTCTAGTAGCATTTCCGGGTCCGGGTCTGGGTCCGGATCAGAGTCCGGGTCCGTGTCCGGCTGTCCGGGTCCAAGTTTGGGTCAGAGTTCGGTCCGGGTCCGGATCCGAGTTGGGGTCCATGTCCAGACCCGGGTCCGGGTCCGAGTCGGGTCCAAGTTTGGGTCTGGGTCCATAAGGAAGAGAACAAATCGCCAAACGTGAACTATGTGTGATTGAAGAGTTCCATTCTGATCATCATCAGCAGTTCCACTTCATCAAATGTCACTTTTTTTAATGGAAATGCTGGATTTGTTGATGAAAATACAAGAATCACAATATGTGTGCCTTTCACATTTGAGGAGTTCCATCGGTTCCTCATGGGTCTCATCATCAGAACTCGAGCTTGACAAAAATATGTCTTAAAAACTTAAGTTGCTTAACAAACAAAAAGAAGAGGACAAATCGCCAAACGTAAACTATGCGTCATTAAAGAGTTCCATTCTGATCATCATCAGCAGTTCCACTTCATCAAATGTCACTTTTTAAAATGGAAATGCTGTATTTGTTGATAAAAATACAAAAATCACTATATGTATGCCTTTCACATTTGAGGAGTTCCCTCCATTCCTCATGGATCCCATCATCAGAACTCGAGCTTGACAAAAATGTTTCTAGAAAACCTAACTAGCTTAACAAACATAACGAAGAGGACAAATCGCCAAACGTGAACTATGCGTCATTAAAGAGTTCCGTTCTGATCATCATCAGCAGTTCCACTTCATCAAATGTCACCTTTTTAAATGTAAGTGCTTGATTTCTTGATGAAAATACTATAATCACTATATGTATGCCTTTAACATTTGAGGAGTTCCCTCGATTCCTCATGGATCCCATTATCAGAACTGCGTTTTGACAAAAACGGGACCAATCTGTATGTATATACTTACAATCAAAAAAAGAATTTTCAAAATCGGTCCAGAAATGACGGAGTTATGGAGTAACAAACATAAAAAAAAAAAAAAAAAAAAAAAAAAACACAACCGAATTGATAACCTCCTCCTTTTGAAATCTTGAAGTCGGTTAAAAATAGGTAGGTAGTACCTAAGCTCCAAGTGTGCTTAGAAATGTTAAAATACTATCGGTTTTTACAGTTTTTTCTATTTTTTGGCTAGTGTGACCGTCAGTGACATTCCCGCACCACCCAAAAACCCCGATGTATGGTCATAAATGGAGTAATTTGGCTAGACTATGTATAAAGCGCGTGATAATTAAACTGAAAGCAATGACAATTGACAATACCTATACAAATCGGGGCAATAATGTGATTATGGATGGTATAGAAAGGATGCCGATCTCTTATGGCAGAATTGTTGCAAAAGTGACCGCTTTCAGTATGGATGGTATAGAAAGGATCGCAATCTCTTACGGCAGAATTGTTGTAAAAGTGACCGCGTTAAGCTTAAAATAATAGTTCCTAATCTCTCCGGTGGCGCTAGTTAGGCTCTGGGACATGAGTATAACATGAACCATATAAGGCAACAAATAACCCGACCAAATTACGTAGGTTGTTTTTGGTAGTATTTGGTACCATATGGCGCCGCCTAATTACTATTTTTTGATAGACACTTTTAATACATAGAGATTTGGCTCCTTTATACAGTCTCCATGGCTTTCAGCTTTAAATAATAGTTCCTAATCTCTCCGGTGGCGCTAGTTAGGCTCTGGGACATGAGTATAATATGAACCAACAAATAACCCGAACAAATTACGTAGGTGGTTTTTGGTAGTATTTCGGTGTATGGTGGCGCCGCCTAATTACTGTTTTTTGATGTACACTTTTCGTACATAGAGATTTGACTCCTTTATATAGTCTCCATGAATGTGGTGTTTTATGTGCCGAAAATAATATTTTTGACACATGTGGAATGTCAAATAAGTAATTTAGTCCATAGCCAACCGCAGTACTGTATCGTAATATATTACCTGTAGGTACCTAAAAGTTAAAAAATATTGCTACCAGTGGGTTAAAATAAAACTCATGACGTACTGCGATACCGCACCAGTTTAAACCAGCTGAGCTCTCGGGGCCTGCTCGAAAGTGATGAATCTTTCCGTTACGTTCCGTGTTACATCTTTGCTAGGTACAATTTGTGTAAGCTTACCTTATAAATCGTGTAGCATTTCCCATCCTTCGGCCAGTACAGCATCAGCCAGCCCCTCGGATGCGACGCACAAGGGTTCTTCCTCACGTCCGCCCACGGCGGCGGCAGCACTGCCGCCTGCGACCCGCAGAACAGAGCCGCCAGCCACAACCACCTAACCATTTTCTAAAATGTTCCACGTTCAAAACACTGGCCACATCTCACTGCCACTTTTTTACACTTGGTTTATATTTCTTCAGTTTTATTGCACTTTTAAGCACTGATTTACCTATTCACTTCATGTCTTTTTATTCAGTTTTGGAAGTTCTGCCACCCAAATGGCAGAAACAGAACCTTTATAGTTCCGTCTTTTCAGTCGGTCCGTCCAACCGTATATCATGAGGATCATGTATCATTTTAGTTGGAAACTATATATAAAGTTTTTGTTGCATCTTTAACTGCACAGACCTAAGCGTAAGTTATGATTGGCATGCATTAAGGCATTATGAGGTTGTCGTAAACCATTTTAAGGCCGTTCCATCGGTTTGCCGCTGTCTCTGTCACATTTCGCAAGAAAGAACGGGAAAGATGATGCGCGCCAAGTGTCAATTTTGATCGATTTTTATTTATTTTAAAAACGTTACCCTACAATATCGAAATTCGAAAGCTATGAATTTATTATTTATTTTAAGATTGTTTTTTCTTCTTTTTTTTGTTTATAGTATCACATAATAAATAACCAAGTAAAGTTGGATTAAAAGTCCGAGTTAGAGGTTACTTTTTTTAGAGGCTATATTTTTTTCTGCTCGTTATGCAAATGGAGCTACACAATAAAATGTAACGTAATGGTCAAATTAAGCAAGAGTTTAGATCTGATAATTGATATAATACTTTTGCTTACAAATGTCAAACCAATTAATCTTCATCCCAAATGTTGCATGATCATATTCTTGTTGTTAGACGAGTACGTTGATGAATGAAAAAATGTACCTTTGGCACAGACGACTCATTCACAGTCGTATTGCTGGGGGTTAAACATAATATATATGTTGCCCATATTGTTTCAAATAACTGATACGTCCCCGCGACGACACGCGGAACTTATCGGATGACCGCGGCACATACCTTTGATAATTTATGAACAAAATCTACTCAACGCAGTCAAGACGCAATAAATAGTGACAGTTGTCTTTCATACGGGCACTGGCTGGACACATTAATCGAGATCAAGAGGGACTTAAAGAAAAATAGCAATTGTTTTTTTTAATGGTGTTCTATTGTGTTCCTATGAGATTTGTCTTCCTGGCTCCAATTAAAGCAATATAAAATTGTAAAAGTAGTAGTAAAGTAGGCAAAGAATAAAATTTCTACTGTGATAGAGGTGAGTCAATGAAGTTTGTTTTACCCGTCAGCGTCTAACGGTTTTTTTACAACAATACTACTGACACTTATTCCTAAAAAATAAACGACCAATGTGGGAGCACCTTCACAAATTTAATTAAATACTATTCGGCGCCTTTTAATTGTATAACATCTAAATTACCCGAATTATACTTCATTAACATTTATCAGCGGCGCCCTAGCTCAGTTCTCACTTCTCAAGAGACAATGTAATTGATTAATTGTATCCAATTACACGAAATTGCCGACAGTTGATAATCAAAGGTATTCTCCGTGTAATCTTGTTCAATCTTAGTATCCCTACGAGACTTTTGGACTTCAAATACATGTAAGATACATGTTTTTATCTATTAAGTCGCTCTATATTCTGTTTCGTATTTTTTTTGGCGTTTTAAATTTTTTGTTACTAGACTTAGATTTTCCTAGCACCAAAGATACATATAACTCCGTAATAGATGGATACAGTCTAAGGAAAAAACGTGCCTCGAAAATCACGAAAATTTGATTCTCGATCAGAGGGCGCCACTAGCTTTGGCCTACTGTCGTATAGATGGCGTTGACGGTTTCGTTTGTTATTTAACAATTTTAACGCATATCAGTGAAAGAACATGGGTCAAAATCATATAAAAATAATTAATGCAAACAAAAAAATCATTTATCCATATTTAAATACATTTTAACGTATTTTTATAAATCTTCATTTTTAGTTTTAAAGTATGTCGATAGATGGCAGTGAATTTACAGTGGTTACAAAATTTACTATGACAGTACCGCTCTATCTTATTATATCCTCTTTGCTAGCACGAAGGTTATATAGTTAGTGCTTTACGAAATAAAAACATCGACTATCCTGTTATATCGATAAGTACCCCTTCAACGTTAATAATTTCCTATATTAGATGAAAACATTTTTAATCAATTAGTGGACTTTTTCAATGGGACAAAGAAGTTTAACACTCGAAAATATGGAAAAAAGGAAAGGGTTCCGTACCATTACGGAAAAAAACAGTAAAAAAATCACGTTTGTTGTATGGGAGCCCCATTTAAATATTTATATTATTCTGTTTTTAGTATTTGTTGTTATAGCGGCAACAGAAATATATACATCATCTGTAAAAATTTCAACTGTCTAGCTATCACGGTTCATGAGATACAGCCTGGTGACAGACAGACAGACGGACAGACGGACGGACAGACAGACAGCGGAGTCTTAGTAATAGGGTCCCGTTTTTACCCTTTGGGTACGGAACCCTAAAAATTGATGGGTTATTTCGAAAATCATGTAAAAAACACCTTAAGGATGGTTTTATTGTTTTTTTCAATATTGTACATACAGTATTAACGATTTGAATTGAGTCATTTATTTCCAAACATGCCACATTTCTTTATGACATTATTATGACAGTTATAAGATATCGATAATATAATATATCGGAAGGAAGTCACTAGCGTTGCCTAGTTCGTGCTAGAAAAATCTCTAGGTCTGCACTTACCTACACTTTAGACTTCCTAATTGTACCTATGGAGGTGTGCAGCTGGTTTTCTATGCAAAAATTGCAAAATCAGTCCCGGAACCGGGAATTCTCGGGACTCGCCATACAAATTCAGTACCGATAGGAAGCATACATTATGTGTATGAAATTTACCACGAAAGCTATCCCACAGATTAAGATCCTAAAATCTTAGCTTTTGATTGAACCCGACAATATTAAAAGCTATAACGTCGTCGGGTCAGATATCCTAATAAATATACTTCTACTTTTTTCCTGATTCTATATTTAAGTAAACTACATCTCGTACAGTTCCGTATGCTGCCCGTTATTTCATTTCTTACATACTTACATGATATTGGGATACAACCGAAAACCAATTCAATTGTAAAATACAAAATGTAAACGTAAATTTGTCAGTGTTTTCCATTGACGTATGAAACCGGCACAGAGAACCAGTATTTTGCGCCATGAGTTGCTGCCGTTTTGGCATCAAACCATAGAAGCGGAGCGTGAATCTCGCGGTACCGGTTGTGATGGCGACAAATTTATTGTTTGGTATGTCGCCTTTATAGTAAAAAATAACTCAGTGTTTTCAGTTTGTAAGATTTTCTTAGAAAAATATAGATGTCATTTGTAAAAAAACAACGATTAGGTATGTTTCCTTCATTTTTGTTTTAACGGGCATTCCACGATCATTGAGGAACAAGGTATATTTTTTGCATGTTTGTATGGGTCAGCGGTTCCTAACCTCCCCCCGTTCCTTCCTAATTACCCCCGTGGGGGTAAAACTGGCATTTTACGGGGGTACCTATCTATTAAAAAAAAAATGATTATGGAGGAGGGGTAAAATCGAGTTCCCTAGTTAGTCAAAGGGGCACAGTACTAAAAAGGTTAGGAACCACTGGTATAGGTTATACACGGTCGGATTTTGGCTTTTGTATAGCTAGTCCCAACTCGATGGTTATTTTTCAGACAGAGATGGTTTGTTATTTATCAAACATTTGTACACCATGATTGCTTGTAACTTGTAACGAGTACACAGGAACAAACTGCCCGACATTTAATTGTTTAGCATAATAGTACACGTTGTACCCGCTAGAAACGTTTCCCATGACTGATCTCTGCTCTTATATCCGCTTTTTTCTCATCACCGCTCCTGGATAACGGTCAGTGCGCCCGCGCCCGCGCCCGCGCCACTAACGGTTCGGTTACCGTTTGAACGAGCAGCCGAATGTTGAAACACTCCACAATTATTATTAACCCACTTACTTCTTACAGAGATTACGTGTAAGCGATTTGTCAGTGGTGCAAGTCAAAAGAGATACTCGTGGATAATTATAATGCTCACTTTCTTATTGATCTTATTCTGACAAGTTTTGTTAGAGTTTAACTATGACATTTTTCGTGTAATCTAATTATTCTAAATTTAACCTGCATATATAGGTATATCTATATATCTGTAAAAATAATATCCCGCGCACATATCAGGGCGGACTGAAAATCAGCGCCGTGTGGTCAATTCCTTGTGAAGTGGCTGGCGCAGCATATGCTGAGCCCGCTCCTTTTGTCGCGCATGCAAATTTTTTATGTTATTTGTTTCCTGTAATTTCTCTTTTGTTGTGTGGCAGCAAATGTTTTCTTATTCTTATTCTTAAGTTCCTGTGTAGAATGACATTTTTAGGGTTCCGTGCCCAAAGGGTAAAAACGGGACCCTATTACTAAGACTCCACTGTCCGTCTGTCCGTTTCTCATTTTCACACATGATGTATTTCTGTTGCCGCTATAACAACAAATACTAAAAAGTACGGAACCCTCGGTGGGCGAGTACGACTCGCACTTGTCCGGTTTTTCTTATCATTAGGTACATTTTACCTAAAAGCACAGAATAAATAATAGTACTACCGTACAGAAAGGAAACTTCCTACAAAACCGAAGTTTGACAGCGGTTCAGGGTCGAATCATGCTATCCCTTTCGAATATATGGCACTCTCCCTTTCGGCTATTAAATGACCCTACACACGAGCGCTTTATCAACGCACAGGCAGACAGACAGCGGAGTCTTACTAATAGGGTCCTGTTTTTACCCTTTGGGTACGGAACCCTAAAAAGAGGGCCTAGAGGGCCATTATTAAAACTTTGAAATCAAATTTGGGATCACAACACAAATAAAAATCAATTTTGAAACGATTGTTTACTTCTTCTCTAGCACTGTTTTATTTTAAAGTTCAATATACTATTTAGTGAATTATGTACGTGGATAACCTTTATGTGAATATTATTGAAGCACGTCAAGTTTTATATAGTTCTAGAAGGTACCTACAATACAATACGCTATCTCAAATGACTTGCGCCGTAATTCATCGTAGTTTGCTTGATGCAAAATAACACTATAAGAAGTTATTACAAAGTTAGATACGGTAAATTCATTAGTACTTATTGCCATGTATGAGTATTAAGAACATATGACTGTTAATCACATGGTAATTCACTCGTGAGTACCTACATCTGCAATAGGTGATAAGTAGTAAGGCAATGCAATGATATTGGCTTTATAATTGTGTTGAGAAACATGCTATGTATACAAGTTTAATATTTCACTATTGTTGTATACACGGTGTATTTTTTAAACTTATTTAACTAAGTTATAATACATTATATTGAAATCCATCTAACAATTGAAAATTATGACATATCAATGACATTTCGAATATCGCTCGTCCGAGATAGTACTTGCGTTTAGTAGCAAATGTAGCCTAAAGCAAGTGTACACGCTCGTAGGGGCCTTATCAGAGTTATCAGATATAATTGATTATCTCCAAAATGGAGTTAATTAGAATACCGGTTTCTTTGAGAAAGTTAATTAATTTAAGCTCAGGAATGCACCCTTGAAATTAAAAAAAAAACACCAAGGTGCAGCGTGACAATTTCGACTGGGAAGTTATAAAATGCAAATTTGACCACCGAAAACTACTATTTACAGTACGTTTACTGGCAATTGATTGCCTTCATACTGTAGATTAGTTATCTTGGTTTTATGTTTTTAGACTCACATCCGAAAATGTTGAGTCTGTATACTTTAAAATGAGCATTTTATATAAAAAGGCAAAAATTAGTTGTAATTATCCCGCCGAGGGACAATTACAACTATTGATAATAAGTTTCGTTACAGTGAACTTGCACAGCTAAATCTGAGCTCCTGTGGTTAGTCATGGCGTAAGGGATCTATATTGAACCCGTTTATTTATGTCCATTTACGGCTTTGGACAGAGTAGCATGGCGGTCTTTGGTGTCGGAGGCCAAGATCCACTTCGGGTCGTTGCGCCTTGCGCCACAGCAGTAAGTAAGTAATTTCAACTGGTCTCCATAGTAAGTAGTGATGGGACTCCTGTCTATTAGAATCAATCGATAATGTGTCTACAGGTTCACACATTTTTTTAAATTATTTTTTTAATTGAATCCATACCTAATACAAATGAAACAGACTATACGTCACAAAAATGTAATATTTAAAAGTTAATTACCTACTTAAGCTTACATTTGGTAGTAGGTAACTTTCTTCCTAAAAATCTAAATATCAACATTTATTTGTATTTTAATTCCATACATAGCTGATATCATTGAATACCGTGATAGTTATTTAAAAAAGAATTACCTATAACAAATGATCTTTCTTTTTGCCGAATATAATTAAGGATTTGCCACACTGGATGCGTTCTGCGGGCAGCGGTCAGGTCAAACTTCAACTTCAAAGGTTGCTGTCAATGTTGTTCATACATAATGCGGGTTTGACCTGACCGCTGACCGCAGAACGCATCCAGTGTGGCAAATCCATTAACCTTTAATAATATGCCTATATATAAGGCATACCCTTCTAACTGTAAAAATAAAATAGTTTCAGGCGGTTAAACATAAAGTGTTTCAATTGTCCCCAGTCTACCCTACGACTATCGTGCAACTTTTATTGAACAATTTGCATCCATTTTTTCAATCTGTCAAATATTTAAAAGGAACGCTAACCTTAAATATATAAAAGCAATTTTGCAGAATAGTATGAAAGACACTTCATAATCACTACATAGTATAAAAACAAAGTCGCTTTCCGCAGTCTGTCGGATTTTGATGCGGTTTTTTATAGATAGTGATTCAAGGAAGGTTTATATGTATAATTTGTAAAGGTTTTGTGTAAATTAGTTGAACTACCCGTGCGAAGCCGGTACACTCCGAAATTCACTAAAATGCTGCATATGGTATTAAAGGTATGAAAATCGGTACGATTGATCGTTAGACCATTTGAATCAATTTGACCCGTAGCACCAAAAAAAAATTAAAAAGGAGAGGAGTTATGACGTCATCTTTTTTATATGGGAAAAAATGTTTTTTCAGAAACCTATTGTGTGGTATCTAATGAAAGGGCTTTTAAAGCCGATTCTAAAAATATATCACATTATTACATTTTAGTCACATTTTTTTAATTAGAATAAAAATAATTTTCAAAACATACCAAGTTTGGGCTCCTCCAGATACATTACCGTTTAAATTTTTTTTGTAAAATATACCTCAAATAATACCTAATATCCTTATATCTAACCCCAATGAGCAATTTAGAAAATATTTAAATTTAGTAGGTATTATTTTTATTTTTCATTTTTATAAACTGTGATTATACCGGTGTCGAATATATAATGTCATTCGTGTAAAATAAGATAAATTGAAACTTGGTTTACATGTTCCTTGGGTAATATCTAAGCTTTAGGTAAGAAAAAGTTCTGATAGGTGGGGGGTGAGCTCGAGGAAGGGGAGGGGGCATTAAAGGTGAGTTCATCATCATCATCATCTTAGCCTTTGTCCCATATCCTAGGGTTTGGGGTCGGGTCTCCGTATCATTTTGCGCCATTCTTCTCTGTTTTGCGTCATGTCGTGGCTTGCGCCTATCGTCCTCAAATCTTTCGACACTGTGCTCATCCATGTCGTAGGGGGGCGGCCTCTGCCCCTTCTACTTTCAGGAATGTCATTTAGGGCTCTCTTAGTCATGTGGTGGTCGTCTCTTCGCATCTGTGATTATACCGGTGTCGAATATATAATGTAATTCGTGTAAAATAAGATAAATTGAAACTTGGTTTACATGTTCCTTGGGTAATATCTAAGCTTTAGGTAAGAAAAAGTTCTGATAGGTGGGGGTGAGCTCGAGGAAGGGGAGGGGGCATTAAAGGTGAGTTGTTTCAGGTCATTCTTACATAGATTTTTTTTGCAACGACTTATAGACTCCAAGATATAAGCGACTTTCTGAACAAACTGATATATTAATTTGTTAGATCACAATTTTATATGATTATCGTGTATGGCAAAGTGAAAGCTTATTAAATTCCACACAAAAAAGGTCTACAACACTGTCCCTAAATCGAAGCCATTTCATAGAAATATGGCTTTGGCGAACCGCGAGTTCTCAGTTCGGGGCGATATACTAGTTTTGATACATATCGATATGTTATCACTCGCAGCGCACTCGTTCGCTATATAAAACCTAGGAGTGGCGTGCGCCAGCGATTGATGTCAAAATCAAATCAATATTTTGACATAACTCACTCATGAATCCCACCTAATACTGCTGACCTTTATTTTGAGATCAACTTGTGATTTCGAATCGGCCTTCTAAAATCACTCAAGCGCGTGTCGGACCAAACAAAATGGACAAAAATTCACACTTTCATACAATTTGATGAAAATACAGCAATGTCACGACCTATGTTATCATCTCTACCTGCTTATTATCGATTATTTCATCTCAAGAAAAAACCGGAGAAGTGCGATTCGGACTCGCCCACCGAGGGTTCCGTACTTTTTCGTATTTGTTGTTATAGCGGCAACAGAAATGCATTCATCATCTGTCAAATTTTCAACTGTCTAGCTATCACGGTTGAATGAAGCAAGACGCCTCTAGTTGCAGTTGTTGCAAAATGTATTGGATAACTATCCTCTTACATTTAGTTTTAACAAAGAGAATAAAAGAGGACGAGGGGATTATAGCAAGGATTAGGTAAGTACTTATGGTTCAAGAGAGAAAAATAATCCGGTAAGTACTTACTTACTGTCTTTTTTGTTTGTTTTGGCGTGATGACTGATGTGGGTACCTACTAAACGTGCAGTCAGCAAAACTGTTAGTTATTATTTTATTATTAGCATACAATAGGTATTTGTTTTACAAGGGGGCAAAGTTGTTGTTTAACCGCTCGTGCTAATATTGATACCTGAGCAAGCGAAAGATTAGAAAAGTGGAATCTTTAGCGTTGCGAGGGTTTCAAGGCACGAGGGTTAAACAATTTTTTTACCCCAGCGGCTCAAACAACTTACTGCTTAAAAACAGTGAGCAAAATCGCATTTTGCTCACTGAGTGAGACAAAATAACATTCAAGTGACCTTTATATTCGAATGTCATTTCAACGTGCCGCCTATACAAGTTCGAAATACTTGGATTCTATGCCCTCAGTCCCATTCACGCCATTAGCAAAAAGAAAGAGACAAAAAGTTCTAACGTCAATCAACGGTATATTAACGGTTTATAATAGTTCAGGGGACTAAGTCAGAACACATCGTTCCAAAACACACGCGTATGAATTCGTAATAATTAATTAATTTAAAAAAAGTTTAAAATGTTATAAAAACACTATATTTTACGTATTTTGTTGTAAAATTAAAATAATGAACTTAGAAAAATACAAAGATTATCACGAAAAATTTATAATTCTACTTTTAACAATCTCTACTATAGTTGACAAATAGCCGCCGTCCGCAATTCGGACCATATCTTACTTTTTTTTTCAGAAAAATAAGTTGTCGATGGAATTGTCAATTTCATTGAAGTTTCTTTGCATGGAGACTATATAAAGGAGCCAAATCTCTATGTATGAAAAGTGTCCATCAAAAAACAGTAATTAACCGTACACCGAAATACTACCAAAAACAACCTACGTAATTTGGTGGGGGTTATTTGTTGCCTTATATGGTTCATTATATACTCGTGTCCCAGAGCCTAACTAGCGCCACCGGAGAGATTAGGAACTATTATTTAAAGCTGAAAGCGGTCACTTTTGCAACAATTCTGCCATAAGAGATTGGCATCCTTTCTATACCATCCATATTTCTTTGGTTTTGTTATTTGAATTTTATGGCGGGAATCAAACTTAATTGTTAGAATACCTTATGAAAACATGAGTGAAAAAGTGATGAGAAGGATTACATTTTTTCAAGTTTTAATTTTCCTTCCAAATATGTTCTTACTGCTGAGGTGAAAAATCTTGTGTACTACACGAGATCAAAGTTATTTGCATCTCGTGCGCATTTGAGTCCCTTGCTATGCTCAAGATTCTAAATTAGATTCACGATCGTAGCGAGTTAGAATCCTTCGATTGCACGGGACTCAAAATAATCACTCGAAGAAATATCAACCTTTGCTCTCTTATTGTACAAATAAGTATTGCCACCGAGTGAAACACATAATTTTTTAAGCCCACCAACGCAAAGAAAATACCAACTGTAAAACATCAAACATAATAAACGTTATTAAAATATTTATCATCCAAAATCATAATTTAAAAGTCAATTTTATCAGCCAACATGAGCAAAGAACTCAAAATTTGCATAAGATTACTTTGCCTCACATGTGGATAAAATGTAACTTTCTTATCAGTTTTTGAAGTACAAAGTAAGCCTTTCCGAGCTGGTGTGGTGAAAATGTATATCCCACCAAAAACATTTTCAAGTAAAATGTTGCCAAGACGAAACCATAAGGCTCGCACTGTCAAAAAGTTATCAGATCTCTTGTAAGTTATAGAGCCAAGCTTCTAACTCTATATTAGTCTATACAAGCCCTAGCTAACTTCACAAACTCTAAACCTTAGTCAAATTATGTGGCTTGGCCGTTTCGTTACTACAAGAACTATTGTATTATAAAAAATAATGAATAGTGAATCAATTTTTCACCTTACGTCCATGTGACGTTAGCGAAACGGCCAAGCCACATAATTTGACTAAGGTTTAGAGTTTGTGAAGTACTATGGACATTAGTCTGAAATAAAATATATTGATTGATTGATTGATATTTTGACTAAAGTGTAGAGTTTGTGAAGTTAGGGCTTGTATAGTTAGAAGCTTGGCTCTACAAGAGATCTGATAACTTTTTTAACAGTGCGAGCCTTATGATTTCGTCTTGGCAACATTTAAATTTTACATGAAAATGTTTTTGGTGGGATTTCACTTCTTTTTGTAAGTTGCTTACGACAATCTTCCATCCCGTAATTTAAAGGGTTGGGGGAAATTTACTATTAAAAATCCTGAAATACGTATCTGGAAGCATCTTTTACACAATCTGCTTTTTACTGATTCCCCATACAAACTTCAACCCCCTTTTCCCCCCTAACGCTCTTTGCCACCCCCTTACGGAGTGATTTTGGGATTGAAAACTATTTATATCCTTACCCATAACAAAAACTATCTACATACCAATTTCAACTAAATCGGTTCAGCGGTTATTAATTCCCCATACATAATTCCACCCCCCTTTTCACCCCCTTAGGGGCAATATATTTAAAGTTTTTGAATTTTTCTGTTGTTTGTGTACTACGACTATTCTTACATAGCAAATTTCAGCTTCCTAGGATTTCAGGAAGTACCCTTAAAGGTTTTGATGATCATCAGTGAGTAAATGACGAAATCGGAGTTTTTTAGATATGAATAAAATCTAAAGTATAAGAGTTATGAAATAAAAAAAAATATGCTTAAACCCAAGTTATAAGGGTTAAAAAAACGACGAAGCGCTACGAGAAAAGGTAGGTAGTGCCCTTGCACTTCGCTTTGTTCGTCTTGGCGGGGGCACTGCCGTGCCCCCAGATATTCTGTATGCAGACTGCGGAGGTACTAAACTAATAGTTATGCTGACTGTACATAGTTTGTCTATGAGTATTGTTTTCTACTATAGACACATGTACTCGTAAGTACCTTTCTAACGATTTAAAAAAATAAATGTCACATATATTTTTCGAAGAATTTTTTGTTTACATAAATACGATTTAGGCTATGTGACTTATCAGTGAAATTCTCTGAATCAGTGAAAAATTAAGTGTCACATAATAGACCTAGTTACATACATTAATTTCGGGTAAAAAGAAAAAATCATTCATTTAAGGATTTGCTATACTGGATACGTTCTGCGGTCAGCGGTCAGGTCAAACCCGCATTATGTATGAACAACATTGACATTTGACAGCAACCTTTGAAGTTGAAGTTTGTTTAAACAAAAAGTAATAAGTATCGAAGATGTCGAATGAAACAAAAAAGAATGTCGCGAAACAGAGATGGTAAAAGTTTGGGATATGTCATGAACTCATGACACTGGAATTCAAAAAACGAGGACAAGGACACCCAAATAGTCTAAAGGATCCTGTTGAAACGTTTCGTTTGTATTTATTTAAATCTGTCTCGGCTCGGCGTGAAAACTATAAACACATAATAATTTACGCGAAGATTACATTACACTACAATTTTTAGGTTGTTTGGAAGAGATCGCTTTTTGGAGATAAGGCTGCCTGTTGTTTACCTCAACTATTCTCTTCTTTTATTGATGTGTGCTGGAATTACATTGTACCTATAGACCCTATAGTAACCATTACTTGATTATGATTACTTACTTAGTAGTTCATTACTTTTAAGATAAAGAAACAAAATAATATATTCTTTATCTTAAAAGTAATGAACTACTATGTAAGAATATATTATATTCTTAAACTTATAAATATTAAATATTTGGTCAACAAACGCAACTTTTCCCGTAACTGTGAAAATTTAATTTCAAACAGTGAAAAGTAGCTGAAAGATTTATTTTATGTTTTTAGAATAATCTTAATAAATTATCATTACCACACCCGTTTAATTAATTATTTTAACAAAAGAAGTACAACGGGCGCACTTAATTCTCTACCAGTCAGCTATAGGGCGAAACAGCATTTTACGCATTGAGCTAATCTACCAAATCAAAAGAATTAAACAATGATCTTCACCTTTAACCTAGTAGTAGTTAGTAGTAAATCACTTTATTGTACAAAAATAGGTTCACATGAAATTTAAATAAGTTTAGGTACAAAGGCGAACTTATCCCTATAAGGGATCCCTTCCAGCTAATCTCACAAATTTCACATTGCCTCCAAAATTTGTCTTGTCGTTCCATTAAAAAAAACACTGCGAACCATAAACAATACAAATTCCGCGTGTTCGGCCCGAGTGGCGCGCCTCTACGACCGCGCGTCTGTGCGCCTACTGAGGCGACTGAGGCTTTTGAGCTTTGGACATAACAAACCCGCAGATAGCATAGTCGATCTTACGATATCATATCAGCAGATAACGCTATAGACACAATAAACCACTAATGAATTATGCGGGTTTTGCTGAGTCTGATAAGCACGCATTTTATGAACCGAGCCTATGTACGGGAAGTACGGAAAATCTCACGTGTTTTGATTCTGAGATGTATTTCTTTATTTAACGTAACTATTAATATCGGTCTCTCAAACCATCAGGTCAGGTAATAAAATTACCCAAAAAAGCATAAATTTTACAGTTTGGACTCTTTGGAACATAGGCGCCATGTGAAGCATGTGCCTAATGTGCCTAGGAAAAATGGGCATAAGGCCAATGGGGTTGGCTGGTCGAAATAATTAGCAGATGGCGCCAGCATAGCTTGCCCTGTCAATCCCTAGAATTGTGTCAAATTTTTGTTTTTTAATGCCCTGGATGCCCTTTAAGCCAAATCTCATAGAAAAAGGGGCCAGCTATGATGGCGCCATCTATGCAAACCTTTGACAGTTGCCAACCCCATTCGAACGTATTGATGTAAAAATGATGTTATTTTGTTATCATTTACTCATTTTGTCTAACAATGGTGATATTACCCAGGTACCGTTTGTAGCGGAGGCACTAAACAAATGGACCACTTTCTGCGGTGGCGATGAGCGGCCGGATAATCCCATCGTTCAGCGGGGGTGGGACGATATATTGTGCAGAAGGACCATGGCGAATATGTTAGGGGAGGCGGTAGGATCCGACTTGGCGCGCCTCAAAGCCGCTTCGAGGGTTGAGTCGGGGGCGTGGCTACACGCATTGCCTTCCCCCTCGCTAGGCACACTTTTAGATAATGATTCCTTAAGAATCGCGGTTGCCTTGCGTTTGGGGTGTAAGGTGTGCGAAGCACATCGGTGCATTTGTGGGGTCATGGTTGAAGAAGACG
Organism: Cydia strobilella; assembly: GCF_947568885.1. Lineage (NCBI taxonomy): Eukaryota > Metazoa > Arthropoda > Insecta > Lepidoptera > Tortricidae > Cydia > Cydia strobilella. The sequence continues at coordinate 10,390,441 of NC_086045.1, read as the reverse complement.
GTCACCATGGCCTTAGCTGCATGAAGTGCGCGGGTCGTTTTTCCAGGCATTATGCCATCAATGATGTCATCCGCAGGGCTTTGGTGTCGGCCAATATTCCTTGCGTTTTGGAGCCTCCAGGGTTGTGCCGCACGGATGGCAAGAGGCCTGATGGTCTGACATTGGTTCCATGGCAGAGGGGACGATGCCTCTTGTGGGATGCAACGTGCGTGAGTACATTTGCGCCGTCCCACTTGAGTCTCACCGTCAGGTCTGCTGGTACTGCCGCGGAGTATGCCGCCAAAATGAAGCATGCCAAGTACTCTGCCCTGGAACCAACGTACGACTTTGTGCCGGTTGCAGTCGAGACTGCGGGACCTTGGGCTGTGGAGGCTAGGGACTTTGTGAGGGATTTGGGTCGGCGGCTGAGGGACAGGGGGTGCGACCCTCGGTCCGGATCGTACCTGGTCCAACAGATCTCGTTGGCCATTCAGCGCGGTAACGCTGCCAGCGTAATGGGGACATTTGAACCAGGTGCGATTCGTGACGGTTATTTTATTTAAACAAAAAAAAAAGTGACGAAGTCTGTTGCGGATATCATCATTGGTATTTTTGGGACGAAGCATGTTGCTGATTTGCATTTGTGGCCACCTGACGAAGCCTGCGTTGCGGATTTTTTACATGTAACTAAATATTATTTTTTTTAAGATTTTCTTTATAAATAAGAAAATAAAAGTGTGTATTTACTCATTTGTCTCGCTTGCGCCAAGACATTACGGCTAAGTACGAGCAAAATGCACACCACAATGCAATAACAAAATTAAGATTTTTTTTAAGTTACACAATTATTATAACCCCGTAATTATTGTTTTTAGGGTTCCGTACCCAAAGGGTAAAAACGGGACCCTATTACTAAGACTCCGCCGTCCGTCTGTCACCAGGCTGTATCTCATGAACCATGATAGCTAGACAGTTGAAATTTTCACAGATGATGTATTTCTCTTGCCGCTATAACAACAAATACTAAAAAGTACGGAACCCTCGGTGCGCGAGTCCGACTCGCACTTGGCCGGTTTTTTTTAATTTACCGAGCAGCAATGTACTGTAAATAAGAGACAAAATGATGTGAAATTACGAGATATACGAGTTTTTTAATAGTAACTGTAACTGCCAACAAGCGTTGACAGTTACTTTAAAAATCTCGGATCCCGCAACTTGTGTGTTGTATTACATTGCCGCCCGAATTGTTTTGTATGGTTAAAATTTTCATTGTAGTTCGTTTCGTTCGTTTCGTTGTAGTTTCATTGAGCATACTAAAATCCAACACAAACATGGCATGCGCTTTATCTGTCTATCACGCGTACGCTGAGGCCTGGCTTCGCTATGGTTTATTGTTATGGGGAAATAGTACAGACTCGAACGATTTATTCCTCCTCCAAAAGAAATGCATCAGAATATTAGTAAACATCCCACAGACAGACACCTGCAAACCGCACTTTTTGAACCTAAACATATTGACTCTACCTTCTTTGTACATTCTGGAAATTGCTACCTTCGTCAGAAACAATATCGAAATGTTCGAATTCTGCAAAAGTGCACGCAGAAAAGATAAGATCTAGGATTGTCCCACCGGAACCAGTCCTAGACATATACATAAAAGGCCCATATTACCAAACTATACAAATTTACTACAAATTACCCTCAGATATGAAAAACATTGAGAGCAAAAACCTATTCATAACTAAGCTCAAGACACATTTGATAAACAAAACCTATTACACTGTTAAAAAATTTATGGAAGGCCTATATTATATATCTTGACCCACAAATTATAAATGTATAATAGACCTAGCGCTTTCATTATGAAAGTAATTAAGTTTAGTTTTGTATAATTATGTTTAAGCTAGTTATAAGAAAAATTGCTACACCCCACTGGGGTCCATGTGAAACTTTACATAATTTGTAACATCTATGTACATACCATGGTTTGCAATAAAGATTTACTTACTTACTTACTTACTTAGCCTTGCTATATAAGCTTCTATGTAGGTAACTATCATTTAAATTCGTTAATTATCGGCTACATTACGAATGCTTAATTATTGGCTTTTCTAACCAGTTTGAAGCGTTATCAGATAGTCTTTCTTACTTCTAGCTTGTATAGATGTAAACAAAATTATAGCGATTTCTAAATGCAATCTCGGAGTAAACTGGAAAGATGTTGGTACAAGTGGTGATAGACTTTGATAACCTTAGATTTATTTTTAATGACTCTCAACGTTGTATACTTACATCCCATGTACTTTATTATGTTCAATTAAAATCTGATTGATTCAAAAGTGGCCAGCTTTCAGCTGTAAACAATAGTTCCTAATCTCTCCGGTGGCGCTAGGTAGGCTCTAAGACCAAAGAGAGTAATATGTAGGAGACTCTATGATATGAACCATAGAGGTATAATAATGCAGAGATGAAATGGGGGAGAGGGGGGGGTTAAGATATTAACGTGAAATTCCTCAATATTGCCGACCATGACCAGAAGAAAGGCAACCAATAAGTACAGGGAATGCGATAAGAGTATGTAGGTAGACAGCGTAGGCAATATTAAGCAAGCTTACGAATAGGTTTTGGCACTCGTTGCTGTGAATTATAAAATCACGGTAACAATATGGGCTTACGTAACATATCTATGAGTTGCTCAACTGAATTTAAGTCGTGACTTACTTGTAATGTATTCAATGACAGTTGTAGCACTTGGCCTAGTGAGGGATTACGCGAAATGACTAATGGCGTTATTCATAAACGCGTTACTGGCCTGAACGGCCTGAATTAGCTATGAAGGTGCATTCAACTGCATTCCACGAGAATGTCCCTTACGAAACGCCGTTCTTCTAATAGTTCTGAAAAGGCTGAGAAAATGATATTGGGTCTGGGAATACTTATTTCATGACGGCTATCAAATTGGCAGTATATTCTCGAGCTTTACGGATTTGATTGAATTAGCTGCCATACAAGGCAAAAGGATTTCGTTAGGGACATTCTCGTGGAATGCTCCATCATTTGTCTTTATCTGTCATTTTGACTTATGTATTTGGAGGAAAGAGATAAAACATAATTTAACTAAATTAGGCCCGTAAAGTTTTATGAATAAGGGGGTAAAGAAATATACCTACCGTGGTCAATGAATTGGCACAGGATATGACTTCATACCATTTCACAACAAACAAATTATGCGATTTACAAAATTACAAAACAGGCAACTTGCAAAATTTCTTAATTCGTCCATATTTTAAGTCTCATATGTAGACACACACACTCACCGTCAAAAAATCGCATCTATCTACGTACGTTAGGTAAGTATATACCTATAACATAAATCGGATGCAAGCTATTCCAGCACTTAGTGAAATGATATTACCCATCAATTTATTTCGGCATCATCTAAGGAAGTAAGAAAATGACCCTCGGAAATGGATTCTTAATTTACTTAAGTCAAGACATTTTTTACCATTTATCGATTGTTCCATCAGTTCCACGGCATCAAAAGATATTTCATTAGGCAAGACATCGATAAAGTTGGCCTTTCCAGACGAGCGCTTGACTGTGCACGGCGCAATCACTTCTCCAAATCTGGGGGCACGGCCGTGCCCCCGCCAAGACGAGACAAAGGGCAAAAGGCAGTGCATATCTTTTCTCGGCACGTTTCGCCGTATTTTCGAACTCTCGTAGTTTCGTCTCGGACAATGCTAGAGAGCTGTAATTTTTTTGTATACCATGTACTCAGTAGACTTATCAAAAACACCAAGTTTTATTAAGCTACCTATTATACTTAAAATTTTATAGTACCTTAATTTTCACTGTCCGAAACACATGAAATTCGCGTCATAGAAAATACAGACTACTTCCTGAAGTCTTAGAAGGCTGAAATTTGGCATGTAGGGATGGGTCTGTATGCAGACACATATGGTGACCAGAAATCTGTAACTTTCGCCCTGCAACCCCTTAAAATGGGGGTACCTAAAAATACCTCTAATTCTGAAAACATTGGTTCCTGAAGTCCTAGAATCGTGAAATTTTGTGTGGTAGCAGTGATCGGAATGCTAATACAAAAACAACAGTAAAAAAAACAAAAAGTTTTCGAAGTACCGATTTGAACCAGGTTCACGTAAACCAGCCAAATAGCGCCCTCTATATTGGCACTGTTTTGTTGTCGTAAACTTTTTAAACACAAGCGCTGGTGGCCTAGCGGTAAGAGTATGACACTACGGATTGGTTATGAACTATTACATATAATGACATAGCTAAACTAAGCTCATAGAGTACTTCTGCAAGTACACAAGAGTTTCAGTAGATGTCACCTTAATTAGTTTAATTATTATATCATAGAATTGAGAGACTTAATCTATCTAGATTAGGTAGGTATTAGGTATTTGCTTTGGTATTTGTATGGACTAATACCTACTTATTGTACCTTTAAATACCTACCTACTTATTGTACTTATTGTACCTTGTTAAGATAGGTTTTAACAGTCGCTTCTCCGGAAAGGAAAACATCGCGAGGAAACGGGACTAATCCTAATAATGGCAGTCGCTTTCGTAAAAAATTGTACCTTGATATTAGTTGCCAAGCGGACCCCAGGCTCCCATGAGCCGTTGCGCGGCTAAAAATGCTGGGATAACGCGAGGAAGATGATAAACTTTAAGCACAAGGGAGGTTCTGTGAGCTGTACAACCTCGCGAACAAAGCCTAAATAAGTGTAGCCTATTAGAAAAAAAAAACAAAACTGTATTGACACAAAAATTATTTTACCGAACTTGATTAGCAGTTAAATTTTCTGAATGCGAAGGCCGATGGCGGGCACTTCGCAAGTAGGTGTTTGTGGAAGTCGCAAGAACCATGCATGCATACAGTTATAGGTACTAAAGTTTTGTGTTTGAACACTACAGAAGCGCGCCTCTCTTGATCACTTCTGACTGCTTCTGACCTTAATATCTTCGCGGAGCTCGACCTTCGGCCAAACCGTTCGTCATGAAGATACTTGGAGACGTTGCGGGTAGCGTGTACCTGTCATACGCTCCGGGCATACGGCCTTCAGTAGCCAAAATGGCAAAAACGGAATCCTTACAGTTTTATTTAGTCCGTCTGTCCGTCCGGTCTTCCGTCTGTCTGTCCATATGTAACAGCCATTTTGGAACATTATGTGTATTTTGTGAGCAGACTATGATCCATTGTTTTATAAACTACATTACATACTCGACTGACGACGTTCATGTGACTCGTATTCTCACGTAACAAAATATTGTTAATTAAATTAAATTTTCCGTATTGTGCTGCACAATTTATTTTTGCAGTATTCAGCGAAAGGTGAATATATGTAGTCATATCATAATAGGAAATTTGCAGGCACATATGACTTTTTGTTTTCAGATGTCACAGTACCATCAAACAGTTCCCAACGATTTAGAAACTCGCATGCGAGTAGTGATCTCGAAACACCAGAGTAACGCGACCGTAAGATCCGTAACAATGTATGCATATTCGGAGAGCTCATTTATATACCGGTTTCTTTACCTCTTCACTCGCGTGTGATAAGTGAGCTATTTTAATATTTTTTAAATGAATTCTGCTCACAAAATTTCCCAAAAATAAGGAGTAATACGTACGACTTATACAGAAGAACAGCCGGAGACTAGAAAATATTTTTGCCCAACTGTAACGAACAAATTTAACTTATTTCTTATTTTATTTATATATTATTTAATTTTTTACAAATTTATAGTTTGAGATTTCTCCCTGCTTGTAGTGTAAGACAATATTACTTGCCTTTCATAGTTCTAGGTCAACGGGAAATAGTGGAAGTAAATAGGTACCCTATAAATTTTGTTTCCCTTGAGAGTGTTGAAATATACGTTCTTTTTCTTTGCGGCATAACTAAACCGCCGTATCTATTTTTACGTTAACTTAAAAATTTGAATTTTTAACAACTTCAAGGTACAGTTATAATCATATCAATTGAGCTAATGCACTTACCTGTTTACTCAAAGAGTCTCAAGAATACAATGCCATTGAGTGTTAAACCACAAATTAGGATAACTACCTCGTAGAAAAAGCAGATTATAACCGCCATGAAATGTTAGTATAGATTAACGACTCTATTTTTTAACAATAGGCTACAAAATACACTAGCTAAATAATTGCTAACATAACTTTATTTGCGTTTTACAACCGTCGACACCCAAAACGAATGCACTCTGTAGAAAACCATTTGTTACAACATATTTTTAGACCATTTTAACCCCATTCAACAAGGAATAAGGTTACAAATTAAATATACATGCAATGCACTTCTAACTTATTTTGTAAGTAACTAGTTGGCGGCTACGAGAACAAAAGCAGATAATAGTATTGTAATAATACAATGCCATTGTTAGTACAGGTAAGTGCATTAGCTCAGTTGATATGATACGATCTGTTTAAATTTCAACTCGATACCACCACGCGTTGCCGAGATAAAGGGTCTTGACCGACAGACGGACGGACGGACGGACGGACGGACGCACGGACGGACGCACGGACGGACGCACGGACGGACGCACGGACGGACAACAAAGTGATCCTGTAAGGCAGGGGGGGGACAGTCCCTTAGAGAGCCATTTATTCGAAAAAATAGCGTCATCTTTATTACTTAACTCGGAACTGGTTTTTTTTTATGTGGCATCCCCGCACCCATGTTGGCAACACTGTATCTGTTATTGACTTAAAAGTAAAACAATTTTGTTTCGTGCTCCTCTTTTTATATTTCAGCCATTTAAAATATTTTATTTCTATTACATTTTGGGAAATGGCCACTAATAATGGATGCTGATAACTTGATAAGCAATAATATGTCAATGTAATAAAGGTGTCAACATAGTGTCAACATTTTTTGCAAATTGAATGTGGGATAACACAATTGCTTATCAGCGTCCTTATGCTTGACTAAGTTTACAATGCCGCATTGTTGTGCATTTGGATGTTCGAAGAAAGGTAAATTATTTTGTCTAGAATTACTACTACTAGACATTTTCTGTTGTTAAAATGTTGATATACTGCGATTCGAGATGTTAAAATGGTCACGCAGATTACACCATTTGAATTTATTTAAAAAAATAACTTATTTCAGGTGCGGTGCTGCACGTTTTTCCAAATCCAAACAAACACCCTGATCGATTTAAAGTTTGGGTTCAGCTTATTGGGGGCAAGTTGGGCACCCCATCAGATTATGAATTTTATAAAAAAAAGAGGATTTGCGATCTTCATTTTACCGAAGAACATAGGAATCGCTTTAAGCGATTAAATGCTATAGCAGTACCGACCCTATGTCTACTTGGTAAGTTTCTATTATGTATAACGTAAAAACACAATAATAACATTTTATAACCGCCACAGTATGCCTGACTGACTGTTTTCAAGCCTAAATCACTATACTGATTGTGCTAAAGTTGTACCAAAAAATAGCAGTTAAATTTAATAAATCTAATAATAATAAATAAATAATATAGGACATTATTAAGCGAGGTTTAGACTAGCAAGAACTTGCATGCAATTTACGTTACATTGCTGCCTACTAAGGTAAACTTCATTCAAAATGTTTATCAGATACCGCAATGTATTGAAAATTGCATGCAAGTTCTTGCTAGTCTAAACCTCACTTAACACAAATAATCCAAGTCCCGCAGTAAGCTCTATAAGGCTTGCGTTGTGGGCACTAGACGACGATATATATAACATATAAACTTTTATATAAATACTTAAATACATATAAAACACCCATGACTCAGCAACAAATGTCCGAGCTCATCACACGAAAGAATGCCGTTACCTACCGGTTTAGAACCCGGGACGGGACCATCGGCTTCATAGGCAGGGTCACTACCTACTAGGCCAGACAGGTTGTCAAAAGTGAATGCGAATGACATTAAAATTTGGAACTGAACTTATGCAACAATTTTGCATATTATATGCCTTGTGTAAAGTCAGCAATGACATTGCAGGGGGGGGGGGTCACTTTTTTCTGCAGATGACTCTACCAGCGCGAGCTACGCGCTACGAGCATAGCCGACAACATGAGAATCCACTACAACATCCACCTTTCAAGATGTTGCTCCTGTAACTGACATTCAGCCCACCTTTCATTCTGCTGCTTCCGCGCCAGGTAATTCACGATCCTTCCGCCATAGGTATCCTTTTTTTAGGGTTCCGTACCCAAAGGGTATTACTAAGACTCCGCTGTCCGTCTGTCCGTCCGTCTGTCCGTCTGTCTGTCTGTCACCAGGCTGTATCTCATGAACTGTGATAGCTAGACAGTTGAAATTTTCACAGATGATGTATTTCTGTTGCCGCTATAACAACAAATACTAAAAACAGAATAATATAAATATTTAAATGGGGCTCCCATACAACAAACGTGATTTTTTTGCTGTTTTTTTCCGTAATGGTATGGAACCCTTCGTGCGCGAGTCCGACTCGCACTTGGCCAGTTTTATTTACGTCAACTTAGAAGTTTGATTTTGTCCCAGCTTCAAGGGACTGTAGACCTGAGTTATACTTAGGTATATAGTTTTGATTTCTACTCTATACCTCCACGACTTCTCGAGATAAAAGATCTTTAGCGACGTGACAGCGGACGTACAGAGTCGCACCCTAAAAGGCACAATATTTATCAAATTAGCCCCCAAATATGTGGGTAGTGACTGTTTATGTCATTGCGATTATCTATATAAATAAGTTTTTGCGAAAAAAATAGTTTGGTATGTACAACTTTTTATTGCTGACTGTAGGTAGGTACTTTTCTTTCCACGTGCCGTGCAAATATACTCTTCGAGACAATGCTAACAATCCGAAACACAATTAGTTTGCGTTGGTTTATCACAGAGTTCTCAAGACCAAGTCCTGTCTCCGTCATCAGATCAGCTCCACGTCATCATAATATTGGATTGTCATCCGATTTACATGTGTATGCAAAATTTCAGCTCAATCGGAAGTCGAGTAAAGTTCAAAGTGTTTTTATTTAATAGTAGTAGTGTTTGGTAGTAGTGTTTTTATGTAATAGTAGTGGGTCAAATTTGCTTTAACATCCAAGATTTGACCCACGCTAACTAACATTCAGTTCATACCTACCTCCTAACAGTCAAGTTAAATAAAAGCTTGTAAAAAGTGCAAAACGAATGTATCTAATTATCAAAGCTGCTCAAAAATGTCATGAGAATCGATTGAGAAATGACAAACGGCGTACATACGAAAGCATATTTACCTACCTAAGCTGAAAAGGAGATGTTTCGCTTGCTTTCGCTCACTCAGTCATCACTTCACCAGTGTCTGGGCTTATTATTAAAATTATTAATTATAGCAATATAGGTATACTGTTAACGGTACTTTCGAATCGTAATTTCGGTTAGCTCGGGATTTGGTACCTGCGTCCCAAACCTACCTACTTACTTATTTTTCCAACCGATAAATATACTTTTAATTTTTTTTAATACGTCGGTGGCAAACAAGCATGCGGCCCGCCTGATTGTAAGCAGTCACCGTAGCCTATGGATGCCTGCAACTCCAGAGGTGTTACTGTTATAGTTATACGTGCACGTTGCCGACCCTAAAACTACGCACCCTCGTTGAACTCTAAATAAATGATATAAATATATTTAACATAAATTTTGTATGTAAACATATGTTTAATACGCTTTTTCAGGCACATCATGCGCCCAACATAAGTACTTCTCTTGGGATTCACAATCAACCTACCTTTCATTTCGCTACTTCTGCCCCAGGGTGGCCCCAGGTAAATAACAATCCTTGCACTCACATACTAACTGTGCGTCACGTAATTACGTACATGTGTGTGTGTGTGTGTGTTTTTTTTTATTTAATCGACAGATGTCCAACACCTAGCACTACCTAGCTCGCGCTATACGCTCAAATTTGATATAATAATACATAATGTATTAATACGAAATGATACAAATAGGTAAAGCATGGCTTGGCCCAACTTATTTTTAGGACTTTACTAAGACTCCTCTGTCCGTCTGTTCGTCTGTCTGTCACCAGGCTATATCTCATGAACCGTGAGTGCTTAGACATTAGAAATTTTCACAAATGATATATTTCTGTTGCCGCTTTATCATCAAATACTAAAAACAGAATAAAATAAATATTTAAGTGGGGCTCCTATTCAACAAACGCGATTTTTTTTGCCGTTTTTTTGCGTAATGGTACGGAACCCTTCGTGCGCGAGCCCGACTTGCACTTGGCCAGTTTTAATATGTATGTTCGCCGATAACTCCGACACCCGTGATCCGATTTGACTGATTTGAGTAATTATTTTTTAGTTTGAAAGGAGGTCCTCAATTTTTAGGATTACGTACCCAAAGGGTAAAAACGGGACCCTATTACTAAGACTCTGTCTGCTGTCTATCTGTCTGTCTATCTGTCTGTCTGTCTGTCCGTCTGTCACCAGGCTGTATCTCACGAACCGTGATAGCTAGACAGTTGAAATTTTCACAGATGATGTATTTCTGGTGCCGCTATAATAACAAATACTCCGCCGTGATTCGCGCATGAGTGTGGAGGGCCCACTCGAAACAGAATAAAATAAATATTTAAGTGGGGCTCCCATACAACAAACGTGATTTTTTTGCGTAATGGTACGGAACTTCGTGCGCGAGCCCGACTCGCACTTGGCCGATTTTTAAAGGTACATTACATGTAGTTGGGTGTTTTCTTAAGCAACTCAAACATTTTCTCTCGAAAACCATCAATTTGATGAAGTGAATCTGATGATGATGATTTTTTGATAGTAATGTTATTTTATAATATGCAGTATGTTCAGCGATTACTCCGACACCTTCCTGTGCACTGTGGTTCGATTTGAACAATTATTTTTTTTAATTTGAAAGACGTTACCTCCATAGTGGTCGCATAATATATTTTTTGGATCTGATGATAGTAATGTTGGAATACATATATGTTATCCATGAGGAATTGAGGGAACTCCTTGATTTTTAGGGTTCCGTACCAAAAGGGTAAAAACGGGACCCTATTACTAAGACTCCGCTGTCCGTCTGTCTGTCACCAGGCTGTATCTCATCAACCGTGATAGCTAGACAGTTGAAATTTTCACAGATGATAGATGATGTTCGCTATAACAACCAATACTAAAAAGTACGGAATCCTCGGTGGGCGAGTCCGACAGTTTTCTTAAGGCACGTATATGGTGATTTCGGTTTCTTATAAAGTAACTCAAGCATTTAATCCGGAAAACTACTAATGTTAGGGGGTGGACCTGGTGATGTAGACCACGGACTATATAGTGGAACTTTTCTATTATTGGGTATATTATGATTGAGTGTATTATGATTTACAATGTAGGTAGTACTGGAAATGACTAAAGAGACTAAGAGGTGAGGGGTAGGTGTGAGAAGTGAAGACTGAAGACGGTAGAGGGTGGTGTTTTGAGATTGGGGCTTGACGATTCATGATCCGAGAGGCTAGGCAGTTGAGAGGTGGCTTATAAACGTGAAAATATTTCTGTCTGACTATTTATCATTTTCACGGCTAAACAACTGAACCGATTCAACTGATTTAGGTGAAATTCTGCATGAAGCTAAAAAGTTTAAGCCCTGCAGGTAGTCCTTGATTTGTTTTATATTTTTAACCGACTTCAATTTCATAGAAGGAGGAGGTTCTGTATTCGGTTGTGGCAATTTTTTTTTTTTTTTTATGTATGTTCACCGATTATTCCGAGACCCGTGGTCCGATTTGAGTAATTATTTTTTTGTTCGAAAAGAACTACTTCCAAGTTGGTCCCATATTAATCTGGTTCTGATCTGATGATGGGATCCCTGAGGAATTGAGGGAACTCCTCAATTTTTAAAGGCACATGTATGGTGATTTGGGTGTTTTCATAAGCAACTTGAGCATTTTCTCTCGAAAACGACCAATTTGATGAAGTGGACCTGATGATGATGATGATTGTTTTGAAGATAGTGATGATGATTTTTTTTAATGTAGGATGTTCAGCGATTACTCCGAGACCCGTGGTCCGACTTGAACAATTCTTTTTTTGTTTGAAAGGAACTACCACCAAGGTGGTTCCCCATTAATCTGGTGCTGTTCTGATGATGGGATCCATGAGGAATTGAGGGAACTCCTCAATTTTTAAAGGCACATGTATGGTGATTTGGTCGTTTTCTTAAGCAACTTGATCATTTTTTCTAGAAAACCACCAATTTGATGAAGTGGAGCTGATGATGATGATTGTTTTGATGATAATGATTTCAGCGATTACTCCGGCACCCATGATCCGATTTGAGTTATTCTTTTTCTGTTTGAAAGAAGTTACCTCTCCAAGGTGTTTTCGTAATATTTTTGGTTTTGATCTGATGATGGAATCCGTGAGGAATTGAGGGAACTCCTCAATTTTTAAAGGCACGTGTATGGTAATTTCGGTGTTTTCTAAAGTAACTCAAGCATTTCCTCACCAATACCACCAATTTGATGTAGTGCAACTGTAGCCTAACCACGAGTTTGGCACTAAATATTCTTCGTAACTTACTTTGTACACTAATACGCCAGTACGAGCGAGATGCATAAACAGTAAGTTACGCACACGATAGCGAATATATCAATGTCAAACTCGTGGTAAGGCTACTGATAACTTCCCTTGAGGGATTGGGTCAGTGGCGGGGCGGAGAATGGATTTACTGACAGGAATGATTTCCCAGACGGACTCGAGGAAAATTCTGACTATTTAATAAAGTTTACGAATTTACAGATAAACATGATTATGTTTTTCATTCATGCGTCACGCTATTAACAATGTCTTAAAACTAACAATGGAAAAATAAAAACTTTTATAAAAAAAAGATAAACCGACTTCAAAAAGGATGAAATAAAATATTATCCTTTTTAGGGTTCCGTGTTTAAGTATATGCGTTACCAACTGATATGTTTGAAGTCGGTGCCAAGCCAAGTACTCCAAGTAGTAACAATACCAGTCAAAAATAATCAGCTTTATGTCTATAAATTCCATTACAACTGTACAAATGTTATAAACGTGAAAGCAATTATGTCTGCCTCTTTGCTACCTTTTCATGGCTAAACAACTGAACCGCTTTAGCTGAAATTTTGCATGAAGGTTCCTTGAATTGTTTTATATTTTGAAATGTAGTCCTCTGGATAAGCGACAGAAAATAACTCAGTCCCAATCCTACACTTGCGTGCTATGACTGTTTAAGAATTAGTAAGAAATGCTCTTTAAAAAAATACGACGACAAAACGTATTAGATTTACACTAACGTGCCGACAAGCATGGTACGAACTGCGCCAAGAAGGTTTAACCGTGTGTTCTGTTCTGAGGTGTACAGGAAGTTCGTTTATTGTCGTCGTGTAACGCTGCGTCTTACATAGGCGAACACTCGCGAACACGAAGCGAAGCGACGCGGCACGGTGCGGCCGGCCCAATTCGTTCGCGTTCGCAACGAGATCGCCCACGTAGGACACTTCTATATAGGTATCAAAGGATTAAGTAAGGCGCCGTGCCGCGCCGATTCGCATTCGCGTGTTGTTCGCCTACGTAGTACGCTGCATTAGGTAATCCAACGTACATACTTATATAGCCGCATCTTTAATGAATTGCACCAAAATCCCTATGAATATATGGTTTAAAATTTCAAACATATCAGTTGGTAACGCATATACTTAAACACGGAACCCTAAAAAGGATAATATTTTATTTCATCCTTTTTGAAGTCGGTTTATCTTTTTTTTATAAAAGTTTTTTTAATTTATCTGGTAGAGGGACGGCAATATAATTTATTCTCAATCCTACGCTTGCGTGCTATGGACAGTTAAAAATAATATACGCAGGCAATACATAAACGCATTGGATTTATACTGACGTACTGTGTTAGTTACTAGGTACCTACAGAAAGCAGGTTCATTGCATGATTATGATTTATAATTGTTATATATTTGCTGTGACTTGTATTGTATTGTATTGTAGTTCGGGCGATTTTCCGCAACTCGACGACTGGCGCCTATTTTGCGTGACATGGGGGTGGGCTAGTCCTGCCAGCCCAGCTCCTCGAGGAAACCTATCAAACCTTTGATGTTGAGTAGGACCTCGGGGAGGTTTCTCGGGGACCCGAGATGTTTTGCCCTGTATGGGGCCACTCCGCTGCACTCCAGCACCACATGAGAGGCTGTTTCTTCTGTCTCCATGCATCCTCTGCATAGGGGACTGTCTGTGACACCTGTTATAAAAAGATGTTTGTTAAATAGTCCATGACCTGTTATGACAAGAGTGTTTTTAATAAAAAGACACTTCAAAATCGCTTACCTTCTTTCTAAATTTTCTAATGTAAAAAATACGAAGTAGGTACATATAGTTTAGAATTATGAATGACACCTCTAAGTCTACTGAAGAGTTTGACCCTTTATGTCATAAGTCGTAGCATTACGTTGGAGTTTTCTTTTTTATAAATATAAGCTTTATAATACTTTCAGGCACCAGGCACTGCCAGCGCCCAACATTTGCTCCTAGAATTGACTATCAGCACATCTTTCATTCTGCTGCTTCTATGCCAGGTATTTGATGGTTTCTATTATGTCAAGTGAAGTGATATAGGATTGAAGAGCATGAGTAGTAGTAGTCAACTACATACCGAGGAAGCTTTTATTTTGTAGTTTCGCCATGTCCGTCTACATGCCTGTCTGTATGTCTGTCCGTCCGTAGCTTTGTTACATGATCGAAAGGCATCCGATTCGCACATCGCTCCGGTATTTTAGCGATAAAACGCTATGCGCGTATTATAGCGACATTCCGCTTGCACGTCGGAATCGGACGCAGTGTGCCATGTGCCTTAGTACAAGAAAACTGCAATTTGATATATATATATAAAAAACAATGATGCTGACAAATGGTAGAATAAAGACTAGAAATAGTTATTTGTACCGTACCGTAGTATGAAGTTCATGGCCTTCACTGAATTAAAAAGCTACATTGTTTCACTCCCTGGAGTGAGGAAAGTCGCACTTTCCTCACTCCAGGGAGTGACGAAAGTAGGCTTGTTCGAGCTGCTGAGGTGAAAAAATATTTTACAGTACATATGGTGCTACTTTCTCGCACTAGTGCGTAAAGAGCACTTTTCGTCCATATGTCGAAAGTTTAAAGGGCCATATGTACTGTAAAACGTTGTACGATACACGTGCGAAAAGGTAATTCGCAACTCGTGTCGATTTAAAACACTCCCTGCGGTCGTGTTTTAATTTATCGCCACTCGTTTCGAATTTTCTCTTTTCCGCACTTGTATCGTAAATAACTATTTTAGCGTACCTCCCCCACACGTATTTTTTTCGCTTCAACCCTATGTTAACCTGTACAACATCCAACGTGTTATTGGACTTATTGTATAGGTCTTCTCTTGGACAGAATGGTAACTACGGAGCCCTACACTGAGCATGGCTCAACCTGCTCTTGACCGGTTTTTATTACAAGCTTTTATTTTTCTAGCAATATTTGTATGTACGTATATATTGTACGCATGTTCGGGTCAAATCTTACAAGCCTAGACCAACTTCTCATTATTAGGTTGAGCTAAAAGTTCACTTACTTATTATGTAAGTCGGGTGACAATACAGTACATATTATGGTTCCATCGAGCTTATCTGATGATGGACATAGGAAGTGGCCATAAGAACTCTGCGATAAAACAACACAACCTAATTGAGTCTCGGTGAGTTTCGTAAATCGCCAGTGTGATATAGGGCTCTTAGCGATAAAAAGCTGTATTTTCTTTTCTGTATTTTGATTCTGGATCAAAAAGGGAATCAATTACCATTAATTTATTTTTTTATTAAAATACATGTGAGAAACATGAATACTAAATATTTTTCTAAGGTCTCGATAGTTATGAAATAGTGGTGAAATTGTTAGGTCTCCTATTTTCGGAAGTACTTACCTAAACAATGATTATGTAGATTTATTTGTATTGTTTTCTTCTAGTTACGCCCGCTATACAACAGTCTGAGGTGCCTACCATCATCAACAACATATGTACTGCAGATTCTTCTGTATTTGCAGAACATAATTATAGTGTGATGAGTCGTTCGAAAAGAAAGACATTAGATGAAGGTAAATATTTATAACGTCACCAATTATTATAACAAGATATATAATAACATTTAGTTATATTTAGTTACATTTAGTTTTGACATTTAGTTATATTTTGTTTTACAAAAAGGTGTGGATTAGTATTCCTGGTGTGTGATTATAATGCCACCACCTCTGCATTATGCGCTGCTGCGCCAAATTCCTTTTCGGCATAACCTCTTTTACATAAAATCTCGAAGGTACTACTACTAGGACTACTGGCCAACGAGACAGGACAATATTGAATAGCAATTGTAGCCCGCTAAAGTTGATATACTTATATTATCGCTCCGGCCGCATACCGCAAGAATATTGAACAACCGCTCATGGTAGAAGAGCCGGCAGTAAAGTTTCGAACCAACGTGATACCGCGATGAGATGCACAATGGTTTCCCATAAAACTGATGCTAAGTCCGAATTTGATAGTCTGCCACGGCGGAACTAGCCGAAAGTAAAAAAAATAGCCACTTCCGGTGCGAAAAAGGGGGGGTCATTTAACCCATCTGATACTGCAATAAAAGCTATGGCATCAGTTAGAAATTTACTGGTAGATACAGAAAAGCGAAATCTGCCAGTATGATTCCTGCCGGAAGTGCTTGGCATACGCTCTCAAAGGTGACCATCGGGACCCCTAAATTAACCCATCTGATACCAGCACGAAACCAATTCCAGTCGGTAGATATGAACCTTCTCTTCAGGAATATATGAGTCTGCCAGGGCGCTTTCAGCCGAAACACCTTGACATACGAGATTATGTGAGCAACATCCGTGGAACCCGTATTTTGGAATTGTACAGATTACAGACATTTTAATTATTGCAGGCTTATGATTTATTACCTAATGCTTATATTTGTATATTTTTATGCCATTAATAACATATATTTCAAATTTATTAATATACACAATATAATTTGGGCATTAATTTAATACCTGCTTACGGCTTTGTACTTCTTTGTTTGCCTTATAAAGGTGCTAACAAATTAGCTACCGATATCTTTACAGTTGATAGTACTCGGCTCCTGAAGTATATGTAAGTATGAAACATTATAGGTTTTATGATGTTATTTTGAGAAAATTGGAAAACAAATTTGCTTTGTAAAAAAAACTCTGTTAATGAGATAATTAAATGAGACCTCATTGAACAGATTCTAAAACCTCTTTTAAATATAAAACTTAACTGGCCACTTCACGCTGATAAATCAAATGACACGTTGACAATGACATTTAAGACAAACAAGCAGTTAAATACATGATGATTATTTTTAGATAGAATTATAGTTTATTTATTTTGTTCGGTAAATAAAATAAAAATTATGAGAAACTTTCTTAATTTCTATTAAAAGTTAATTGTTCTAGTGTAAAGTACAAACCATCTCGTAAAATTTCTGTAGCTAATTTGTTAGCACCTTATATATAAATAATACAATAATTTCAAATTACAATATCCTTTATTTACCAAAATGAACAAAATTATTATTATTACATACTTATTGTAAACGGGTGTAAAAAGATAGGATTTTCAACGTCAAGGACGATTTTTACCAATAATCCAAATATGAATATTTTAAATCATTTTTAGGGTTCCGTGCCCAAAGGGTAAAAACGGGACCCTATTACTAAGACTCCAATAGATTATATTCTGTTTTTTATTCCTTAATCCGTAGACTAAAATGACATTTCATGTGGTACTAAGAAATGTCATGTCTTACATATGAAACGTCATTTTAGTCTACGGAATAAAAAAACAGACCTTAGTTATCTCAATTTGTAGTGTTATAAAACAACATCCTGAATGTTAAACTACGTCAGTTTTGCGTCAACGTCAAGAAATGTAGGGGAGAGGTGGGCATGACGAAATACTTAATGTTTCAAGTCCAATAAAACTGAAAATGCTATTTTTTTAAGTTTTTGTTATTTTTTATTTTTATCTTTGGTAATCAGTCTTTCATAATCAACACTTACTAGGAACTCTCTAGTTAGATAATTAAATTAAAAATAAATTAAAATGGCCAAAAGTGCCTTCTCTCCATCTTTCCCCCCAAGTATGGTAAGATGGGGAACCCCTACGGGACAAGATAAGAATGATTCATATAAATATTATATTTAGGGCCTAAACAAAACTTAAATTTTTGGCTTTTGGGTCCATCATCTGATAACTTCTCACGAACTGTTTTACTTTTATTTCTTAAGTCGTCTGAGAGACAGAAAATGTGTTTACAGCTAACATGTACCCCATCTTCCCTTGTTAATTTTATTGTTTGCTGGGTTAATTTTATTGTTTGTAAAAATTGACATGTAAAAGTGCCCCTGTGGCCTATTTGCTGAATAAATGTTTGATGTTGATGTTGATGTTGATGTTGAATAATAAATAAATTCAAATCCGCAATTCTTCATCAGTTTATCACTTTAAAACTACGGCCGTCAAGATGTACCCCATCTTGCCCCATGTGCCTAATGAAATTCGAAAGTTTTTTGTAAAATAAACCGTACTTGAAACCAAACAAGTCCTTAGCTGTTGGCGTGATTGCTGGGCCATAGGAATAAATTAACAGTATATATGTGCTGGTGATGATAAGGAAACAAACGCAAACCAAATAAAACACAAAAACCGGCCAAGTGCGAGTCGGACTCGCGCACGTAAGGTTCCGTACCATAATACCATTACGCAAAAAATGGCAAAAAAGTCATCCCACTTCATACATCCGTCCCATGGACTTCATACATTTGTTACAAATGTATAAATCAAAAGTGTATGCTAGTTGCGTGTGAGCGTGTGCTCCCGTTAGTGGCATTGTTTCTGCCCGTATGTGTTCCACATCAGTAGTTGACGTCGGACTTTGACTATCATTTCTGACTTTTGTCTTTTGCAATGGATCTCATCCCATCCTAAAAACAAACCTGATCGATTGATACCATAAATAAAAATTTGACATCTTAGCCTATTGTAGAAATAAAAATACAGTTGATGATAAAAAGTTGTATTAACAATAAATTTGGTGACATAAAAAACTTAAATTTATAGTGACAGACTAAAACCAAAATGTATTAAAAATTATACGTATAATATTATAATTTTGTTTTCTTTCAGGTTCGAACAAACGTAAGGTGCAGCTTAAGGTAAAACAACTTCAAATGGAAGATAACCGTTTGCCCAAAAGGGGACTTTCATACAAGCACTGCCGCGTTCCAGACAGTATGACATTGTGCAGCACATGACGAAACCAGCTCAGCTTTTAGTGAAAATGCAATAACAATCAACGAAGCACCCTAAAGGACGACGCTATTCACTAAAAGAAAAAAATTATGGCATTCTCGCTTTACAAATAGAGTCCGAAGTGCTAATACAGGCTGTTGTGTGAATATTTTTCACTTCCACCTGGCAAAGCGATGAAAATATTATTAGGCGAAATTAAACTTACCACAGTGGCATAAACACAATTATATTCGAAGGAATTAAACACAAAATAACCAATCAGATGGCAGTCGCTTTCGTAAAAACTAGTGCCTACGCCGATTCTTAGGATTACTTGTCAAGCGGATCCCAGGCTCCCATGAGTCGTGGCAAAATGCCGGGATAACGCACGGAAGATGATGAGGAAGGACCTTTCACATCTCCAAACTTCATGCATTAACCGTAAAGACTATGCGTCTCTGTAATATGGTACAATTTTGACTTATTGGACACGTATTAGTTGTGTATTCCATAGCATTCGTTTATAAGACTGTTAGCTTAGTCTGCTGACGCAAAACAATTACTTACATATTTCATATTCGCTAGGCTAGGTGCACGACGGGTGCTGCTGTCCTTATTTTGTGGGCTTCTCTACGGGAGTGAAATTATCAAACTGATGCTGCTAGAATTCATGTGGGACATTCCATAATATTATGTGTGTTCTCCCTCCACCGACTGCACTTTGCTAATAATTTCATTTTAACATGTGCCTAAGCCTTTCTCACTTCAAGGACCGCACGGAAGACCAGCGCTGGCTTTATATCTAGCATTACGCTGAGTTGGGTCCATTTCGTGATGCACACTTAACATATCAGAACCAAAACGTATTGTTACTAAAATTATAGGCAAAAAGTTGTATCTACTGATATACATACATACATACATATAATCACGCCTATTTCCCGGAGGGGTAGGCAGAGACCACGGATTTCCACTTGCTACGATCCTGACATACCTCTTTCGCTTCCTTCAATTTCATAACATTCCTCATACACCTCACAATGTGTTTACATTTTGTTAGATAGATAATTCACTATTTATTACCGTTATGTTAAAATGTCATTTTGGTCGGATGTTCATATCCAAAGTTATATGGAATTCGTGTCTTTTATTTTCATCAAAATAAATATTGTTTTTTTGACATTAGGGACCTTTAATATCTCCAAATTGAATGTATTATTGACGAATCGAATTTAATTTCCTTGCTTCATTTTTATATTGTACAGACTGTATTGTAACGTTTAGTATAAATACAAGTTGGCAGATATTTATTTTGATTAAAAAAAACTAATATGTTTAATATAAATTTATGTCCATCTGTACATTTTTAATGTCTGCTTTGGCTTAGGTTATTTGATTTTCTTATAAATTGTTTCATACTAAAATGCATGGACTCAGCAAAAAAGAGAAAATCTGTTATAGACAAATGGTGTACTTGTAATAAATTATTTATCTACTGAAAGCTTGCTAAGCTTGAAAATGTACATAAAAATATCTTTATTTAATCGTTTTTATTTATTTATTAAATAATATCATTATCTCTAAGAGCCACGATGCTAATTGCCAGATCTCTTCTAATTGCCATGGTGTGATAGTAAGCTCCCAACGCTAATTGGTAGGCCTTCACCTGTTCTTATTAGCGTTATATTGTAAATTTTAACGAAAGCCTAGGCTCCATGGATTGTTGTGTATGTACATATAAAAAAGTATTTATTTAATCGGTTTTTTCTTATTACATGATATCTTTCCCTCTAAGAGCCATGACGCTAATTCCCCGGTCTCTTCCAATTGCTATCGTGTGATACGTTTATTCTGGTATAAAGTATATGTTTTTTATAAACTGAAATAGATATCATACACTGAAGAAAAAGTGACCAAGTCCACCACACACACAGTAGCAATCAATTTATTGTACACAACACAGGTTTACAAAAATACTATCAGAAATCAGAAATATTTATTGTGTAAACTGTGTAGGTATAAGAAGTTTAACTAGGAACATTTTTTGATAAACATAAACATATAGTAATGGAAGTACAAAGGCGAATTTATCCCTATAAGGGATCTCTTCCAAATAACCTTTGAGTAGATGAGTGGGAAAATAGGCAGGTTAAGTAAAGTTATGTTTACCCATGCATGAGGTAGATATTGCCTCCTGTATTTGTATATGTTGCGATGTTTTCCTCATGTAAATGTTATATCGACATGTGTAGTAAACTTTTGGCTCCTGTATTTGTAAATGTGACGATGTTTTCTTCATGTAAATGTTATATCGACTTGTGTAATAAACTTTTGAATTTTAAATTATGAAATATCAACTATCTTTTCTTTCCAATTTATACTCACCTTATTATTTTATTTTATCCAGTATTTAACGAGCTACTTTATTATAATTTTCTTGTTAAAATCATGCTTTGTATAACATTGTATTGTACTTACTTTTCCTGTATGTCAAGCATGTAAGCAAATATTATAATAAAGTTGTTGATTAATGGGTACTAGAAAAGCAAACTCGATATAACAAATTATAGATATATGACCCTGTTTACATATTGATTAGTGTTTAGTGTGAGTTTATACATTTGTAACAAATGTATGAAGTCGTACTAAACATTAATCAATATGTAAACAGGCCCTGTAGGTATGAATATTGACGTTAATGCTTGTTGTTCAGATTTACAGATGGCGCTTCAAAATGGATACAAAAAAGTTCCACGAGAGGGCTCTCTTTCTCCTATATATTATACTACTCTTTGCTGTAAGGGTTCCGTTTTCCGTACGGAACCCTAAAAAACACACAGTGCTCCTATTTATGAAGTTTTTTTTTTTTTGCGAGGATGCTATGCGAATATTAGAGGTTCGCGTATAAGCCGACACGATTTTTAGCATAGGTAACCATTCGCAAATGTAGCCCTATACATGCGGGTTCGCCTCTTTGGATGAATGCCAATGATGGTCATAAAACCAGCGTCTCCTGAGTCCTAACAGATCTAATCATAGTCTAATGCAGAGGCAAACTTAGACCACTGAAAACAACATTTGCTTCTAATTTTGCTTATCATTTTAGGGCTCTCCTATATAATAGAGATCTTTCTAGCATCAAACCCGTGCACGTGTATTATAGACGGCCATCGCATTGCGCCGCGCCGCGCCGCCTGCGTTCGCGCGAAGAACGCTTAGGACACTTCCAACGGTTTGTTTCTTCGTGTGGGCCGCCGCGTCGCGCCGCTACAAATACATGCGGCCGCCCCCATTTCTGGGGTCTAGAGTATGGCTAATGAAAGTTAAACCTGAAAAAACGCGGCAATTTTAAAAATAATTGTAGCAGGCGGCTCTTTGATTACAAAGATTGGATAATTTGTATACTTTTTATAATTTCTAGAATATGAGTTATAAAAAGTATAAAAGTTATGCAATCCTTGTAATCAAAGAGCCGCCTGCTACAGATTTTTTGAAAATGCCGCGGTTTTTCAGGTTCAACTTTCATTAGCCAGACTCTAGCCATAGGAATTGCCGCGCACCGCTACGGAACGGACGCCTGTTCGCGCTTGCGCCACCTAGCGGTCATTAATGTCATATCTGTCGTAATAGACCATTAGACGCGTTTTGTTAGAGAGTGAATCTTTTGTACCTGTTGTCAAAGGACTGTCTCATTTCAAACATAGACAGAGAGAATCATACTATCTTTGTCTTACACTAGTACTAGCACACAAAAGAAAAGAATGAGTATTTTTTTTCTTATTTACTGCCAATTTGGTTTGACCAACTATAAATACTACGTCTATATAGTACTATTATTTAGTCTGTGATCGAACAGACCTCCGATCTTAGAGGATATAACCAAACGGAGTAGCCATTAACAGGCGTTCCCCTTCTACCCCCTCTGTCGAAAATAGGCGGCTAATGGTCTTACACAATGTATGGGCTGACGTTTATCTGACATGGCTATTTTTACGTTACATATACATTTGACGTGACCCTCCCCCGCAAAAATCGGCAGACAGTTTTGTACAGAAAATTACAGACAAGGTGTCTCCGTTTGGATATATCATATTCTCTAAGCCTCCGACCGTACCAAGATCGCGGTCCGGTACGACCGTCTATTGCTTTTTATGGCATCTCAAGTTTTCAGTCATGGAGACTGTATAAAGGAGCCAAATCTCTATGTATGAAGTGTCCATCAAAAAACAGTAATTAGGCGGCGCCACCATACACCGAAATACTACCAAAAACAACCTACGTAATTTGGTCGGGTTATTTGTTGCCTTATATGGTTCATATTATACTCATGTCCCAGAGCCTAACTAGCGCCACCGGAGAGATTAGGAACTATTATTTAAAGCTGAAAGCGGTCACTTTTGTAACAATTCTGCCATAAGAGATTGGCATCCTTTCTATACCATTCATATTTTCCATGAATCTAGTATAACTGGATCGGTCATGAGGAGTGGGGGAAAATGACCGAACGGGATAGTCTTATGTATCTTTCAGTAGGAGTAGCAGAGAAAGCGCTGTTATTGTTTGTCCTTGTCATAGTTTCACTTTTCCACCGCTGCCACAACCGAGGTTGTGGCAAACAAATAAGTACGTGACATGTCATGTTTGTTCGTTGCTTGTTTAATTGTTGTTGTTTTGTATGAAATTGTGTTTTCTCTTATGAAATATAGTGATGGTTAGCGTTTTGAATGCTTGAACTTTAATAAAATACTGGTGAATTGTTCTGTATCGGCTGTAATAGCCGCTCTGAGCTAAAATATGAGATCATAACCTTTCACACGTAAGTACGGTATTTTACACCTTCCTCTTAACGCAATATGTGAGAATAACATCGTAAAATTACGTTACACTCAAAGCAATGTAGAATCACACGATTTCAATAAAAATATCACAATTATTTACGCAAATTAACAAAACATTATTTGTAAAATTATCCGCCCAAATTACGTAGGTAGGTAGGAGTCGGAGGTCAGCCATTTTTAAACTTCTTCTTAATTTAGCTGCATAACAATCATGTTAGGGATACCAGATGAAAATATCATAATTTTATGGGTAATTTTGACCTCGAAGTTTTTTCGTACTTCTAATTCCAAAAAATAAATAAACAAATGTTGTAAAGATTAAATGTGGTGTACATTAATTGGTGTGATTGCGATTTGTGATTTCTTTAAATTAAAACCCATAATACATTTTATTTTACGTTTTATTTACTAAACATGTTTAGTTTTGTACCACCTGCGCGAATTATAAGAGGTATTTCATTGTTTATACGCATAAAAAGAACGACCCATTGACATTTTGTTTAACAATTTTTTAATACCGTCAAACAAGCTAACTTTGCCTCCAGGGTAATCGCCCCAACGTGATATCAAATATTGGGGTTATTTTTACCAATATGGTATCCCCACGTTTATGACGTCATCTATGTCTATCCCTTACGGGAGCACGCGTATAGCTGGTCTATGTAATGCTAGGTCTATGATATTTTCAGTGTTGTCACTGTCAGAACTTCAGAAATGTCAGATGTCAGTTCAGTAACTTCAGTATGAGTAACCGCAATATGATGCTTGTTTCGCTTAAAGAGTAAAATGTTTCAATTTAAATATGATTATTAAATTGTAACTTTAAACTCAGACCGTTCATTTCAATAGTTTTAAATGCATATGTTAGCTGACTGACTAAAAAGGAATTAGCCCAAACGGTCAACATTCTTTACCTTACAATGGACATAGTATCGCTATTATGGCTTTTAATCTTATATGGTGTTTCAAGCGCTGCAACACTTTTAATTTTGGTAAGTACTGTTTTATTTTATAAATTACTATATAAAACAATTTTTACTGTGTAATTTTAAAACTATTTCATTTTTGTGTGCCTTGCTGGCAAACTGTCATTGAAATAAATAAGCAACCAACTGCTATCGTATACGTGTCTTTGCGGTCTAATCTTTATTCGAAGCTTGTTACTTGTTTTTGGAATCATCAAAGAATACACAATTAAACTAAAGGTACAATATATGTTGTTTACAGCTTTCAATTGGAATTGTTGTTATGACAAATCCATATCCATTAGTAGAAGAATACCAAGAGGAGGAGAGTTACAAGGATCCACAGTCCGGGAAGAGTCTTAAATTTCCAAGTATAAAAGACACATACAGCGTGAATTTGAGTGTTGTAGTGCCAGCTTACAATGAAGAGGAGAGATGTACGGAAACCAGATTTTTTATTTACACATAGTACCTACATTGAAGTTTAAAACCCAACTTAACCTAACATTGTTGTAATTATTTGCAATTTTTCTAATAAAAAGCTCTAAAATCATTCACTACAATCAAAGGCTTTGGCTAATATTAGCGGGCTCACTCACATGTTGGTTGGTATTGGTCAAATCATACAACTCATGCTAACATTAGCTAACGAAATTATTTTTACAGTGCCACCTATGCTTGACGAAGCACTGGAACATTTAGAAAATAGGGTAACAGATTATCCCAATTATAAGTATGAGATTATAGTGGTCAGCGATGGCAGCAAAGACAAAACTGTTAAAGTGGCTGAGCGTTATGCAGCCAAGTATGGAAGTGAAAAAGTTAGGTGTCTGGAGCTAGTGAAGAATAGAGGCAAGGGTGGGGCTGTGCGGTTGGTAAGTACCGTTAGTATACAAAATACTTATAGGGCTATGACAAAAGCAAGCAATGCAAGTCACCATTTAATATGTTCCTCTTACTCAAAATGCAATATTAAGCTTCTGTTATCTGCAATGAAATCATTCCCTTTAAGTTTTTCTGAAATACAAATAAACATATAATATATAAATATTATAGGACATTCTTACACAGATTGACTAAGTCCCACGGTAAGCCCAAGGAGGCTTGTGTTATGGGTACTCAGACAAAGATATATATATATATATATATATAATATATAAATACTTAAATACATACATAGAAAATACCCATGACTCAGGAACAAATATCTGTACTCCTCACACAAATAAATGCCCTTACCGGGATTCGAACCCAGGACCATCAGCTTCACAGACAGGGTCACTACCCACTAGTACCCACTAGGCCAGACCAGTCGTCAATGTGAAACTTGTGTTCTATTCAACGAGTAAGACTGGCATTTTTTTTTAACTGTCAGCCCAGATATAGTTGGTTACAGAAGATAAATGTATTTTTAGGGAATACAACGTGCTAGAGGTGCCGCAATACTCTTCGCTGATGCAGATGGTGCTACAAAGTTTGAAGACTTATCTAAGTTAGAGCTTGCATTAAATCAACATGTGAAAGCTAATGTGAACACTCAGCCAGAACTGTTCAGCGACTGCCTCGCCATTGTCATTGGATCAAGGGCGCATTTAGAAAAAGAATCTCTGGCAACAAGAAGTATTTTCAGGTATGTCTGAGTATAATTGGAGGGGGATTGAAAATACCTTGAATAACTTCGAGTCTGGATGGTTTGTTTTTGCTTGACTAGGTGTGGGCACTGCCATGCACCCATTGTAATTGTACCCCATTTGGATTAAATACCGTCAACACAATAGGTACATATTATAATACGTGTACCAGTCTATGATGAACCTTTTTTTTTTAGGAATATCCTCATGTTCGGCTTCCACTTCCTGGTGTGGCTGTTCACGGTGCGGGGCGTCCGCGACACGCAGTGCGGCTTCAAGCTGTTCACGCGGCGGACGGCCGCCGTCGCCTTCAGCAGTCTGCACGTCAACAGATGGTCAGTCACTGAATATTTTAAAGTACTGTAAGTGCCCCGAGTTACTTAAGTAGGGGCACTTACTGTACGGTCGTGTACCCACATGGCCATACTAGCTGTATAGAAAAGTGGATATGTGTTAGGGCAACAACTGTACCTGTCATAGAGAAACCAACCATAATGGACTTACGAAATGGTGATATTTTTAATGGGACAATCTCATACAAATCGACATAGTCACACATAAAATTTTATATTTTTATGTTAATCTTTGATTAGTTAGCATCTTTATTATGTGGTGATATTATTTATAGGACAATCTCATACAAATCGACATAGTCACACATAAAAAATTTATATTTTTATGTTAATCTTTGATTAGTTAGCATCTTTATTATTTGGTGATATTATTTATAGGACAATCTCATACAAATCGACGTAGTCACACATAAAATTTTATATTTTTATGTTAATCTTTGATTAGTTAGCATCTTTATTATTTTTCATAATTTAACTGTTTTCCTAGCATATAAGTGAATTGGTCTGAAATTGTAAGCTTGCATTGTGTTCAATAAATAAAATAAAAAACACTCCAATTGTTATCTTTAGAAAACAAAAAAAAAACATTTTATTTATTTTTACACTAATTTTTTCACCACGAGACAACTTTGTTTTTCGTTGTGCGACCAGATAAATTGGTAAATATAAAAATATGGTGGTTTTATTTTTTTCAGGGCATTTGACGTCGAGCTACTTTACATAGCACAAAAACTGAACATTCCCATATTCGAGATCCCTGTCAGATGGACCGAGATCGAAGGCTCCAAGGTGACTCCGATCGTCTCCTGGATCCAGATGGGTTGTGACCTGGGCCTAATCTGGCTCAAGTACCAACTGGGCGCCTGGAAGATCAATACTGAAAAACACTAATAATTCCTTATTAATCTTAGTGTTACTTAATAATAGGTTAGCGCAAAATATTTTATATTATATATTAAGCAAATATATTTATTTACGTATTTTTATTGTTTTATTAGTTTTTGAGTCGACAAGGATAAGGTCCTTCCGTTCGCAGATTTTTGGTGGGAATGTATTTTTTTATAACCTTATGGTGTGGGGTGTCGTTAGATAAAACTTTCTGAACTACTTTAAATGTCTAATTCCATTTTTGGTGCATTAACCCTTTTCAAAAAAATTCCCAAAAAATCCAAATATTTTCAAAATAATTACGTTTTCATTTTGAAGACGTCACATTTCTCGAAGACCAATCTAATTTGAATCTAATGTGGGATTGCTAAAGTTGAAATTAAATTGACACGTATGTGGTCTATAAATCGTTCTACGCCGGAACACGGTTATTCAGCTGGAGTCGACGCGCACCGCGCACCTTATGATATGTACCTAGATACTAGTCAAAGGTATTTGAAGCGTCTGTCTAGTAGTTACGTTCTATTGTTATGAGAACTAGTATGAACAAGCAGACATCATTCGTTCTAGAGTTCTATCTAGGCGATCAACGAAACCCAGCACCAGGGACCGGCCCGCTATCCCTTATCGGGGTTTTATAAGGGTATTGCATAAGGCTTAACTCACCATACCCTTTGCCAGACGAAACCCTTTGTTTTGGTTTTAAAAACCCTTATATAAAGCTACCACATTTGAGTAATCGGTAGCCCAAATACCCTTACAAAACCCTTATCATCCGCTCACCAACACCTTGCATATTGCTTATAAGGGTTAGCCTTATAAAGGGCTTCCCTTTTAGCATATAAGCGTGCTAATTTAAGTCGTCTACCTTGTTCATAAAGCACACATTACTTCGAATCCGAGCGATCGTCGGCGGCTTTGCGGCGTTCTTTGACTAGGCACGTATTTTCTTTCCTTTTCATACACTACCGTAGATATATACTAATCCTGTCTCTTTCACGCAAAGGGAAACCTTTATAAAAAGCGCTTAAAGATAAGGGTAACCCTTATTAAGGGCTAGCCTTATATTTGGTTAGCTTTTCAATAAGGGTTAGTCAAAGGTAAGGGTATGAATGGGCTTGCAGTTTAAAAGGGAAAGTCTTTCAATGTGTTAGCCGTGTTTAAGTGTCGCCCATTGAAAGGGTTTTATCGCGGAAAGGGTTGTCCGGTCCCTGCCCAGCACTGAGCACACATGCCCTTTACCCACCCCAATCAGTATGTCCTAAGGATTTAAGGGGCCGTAGTCGATTTTGGAGCAAAAATTTAAAATTGATAGATTTAGTCGTTGAAATTATACACGTTTTGTTACGTAATATCTAAATAACAAGTATTGGTTTCTATTAGCACGTCTTCTCATCTTGCCTTTAAATAATCAGATCGCGAGCGTGCGTCACCGGTAATATATGAAAAGAAGGGGTAGTTTTTAAAAATTCATCAAAAATTTATGGTGGTAAATTATACAAATTAATGTATAAGAATAGTTTCAGCAAATGTTGTAGATTGTTTAAGTATCAAAATTATGTTGAAATTAAGTCGATTTTCAGAGAAATTGTCACTTGTTTTGAAGTAATTTCTGGAGAAAATTGATTTCGTCTAACTTTCATTTACACTACTTCAAAGTCATAATAATAAAAATGTAGTCTGATAAACGTCAAGTACAGGATATGTGTAATACAAAATTACCATGTCTAAACATCCAAGCTTTAAAAAAATTACAAATAAGAGCGACAAAATCAGTGCTTTACGCGCGTTTACCTAAACGTCCATCAGAAAATCCAACATTACTAATTTTGTGAGTCTGTTTTCAAAAAATTGATCTGATAAAAGGTAAGATCAGAAGACGTGCTAATAGAAACCAGTACTTGTTATTTCAATTAGGTAACAAAGACTGTACAATTTCACCAACTAAATCTATCAATTTTACATTTTTGCGACTAAAATCGACACCGGCCTCTTAAGAGGGAAGGGGACGATCTATTCTCCACTGCATACAAACGTAGTCCTCATTTTCCTCCCTGTGGATGTTGACATTATGGAAAATATTTTTATACAATTTTATGTATTTAATTAATTTAATTGTATTTTATGCCCGACCGTTTGATTTTATTCGTTTTTTTTAATAAAACAGGTTTCATACAAATTTTAAATTTTTAAATTCTCTGATTAAAATACATCAAATTGTGTAAAAATATTTTCAATAATGTTAATATCTGGATATTCCCCATTTTCCTCTCTGGATACCAGTATCCCGAGAGGAAAATGGGGAGTACGTTTGTATGGAAAGGCGGTTTCGGGGCGGTCGTACCCTTTCGTCTTCAGAAAATGCATAAGCGTCACGGATCCGAGTCGGGCAATAGCCAGATTTTCTATTAAAAGTACTTCCCCCATATCACAAGTGGGGCAATATTAGTTTTTAGGGTTCCGTACCTAAAAAGGAAAAAACGGAACCCTTATAGGATCACTCGTGCGTCTGTCCGTCTGTCACAGCCTATTTTCTCCGAAACTACTGGACCAATTAAGTTGAAATTTGGTACACATATGTAAGTTTGTGACCCAAAGATGGACATGTAACGTAAACAAATTAATTTTAAACATGGGGGACACTTTTGGGGGGTAAATGAGAAAATTCAAAAATAAAGTTTGTCAAACTATATCAAATGAAAGAGCTCATTGTGAGAATCTCAAATATATTTTTTTATAATTTTAAGATAAATAGTTCAGTTATTCAAGGAAATAGGCAAAAAATGACCATTCCCCCCTTTATCTCCGAAACTACTGGGTCAAAAATTATGAAAAAAATATACAAAATAGATCTTTACCTATAGATCACCGGAAAACCTATTAGAAATGTGCAGCCAAGCGTGAGTCGGACTTAATTACTTAGTTATTGATCCGACCCCTACGGGTTTTTTAAAGACATTTCACATAAAAAATACATTGTTTAAATTGTGTTATGTACGGAACCCTTGGAACGCGAGTCCGACTCGCACTTGGCCGGGTTTTTTTTTGTAAGTTGTGTATGTTTTGGACAAGTACGTTGTTACCGTATTAAACGACTGAAATTGAATTGAATAAAACAAATACTTGAAGAAGTTCACGTTTAATTGGAAAAGGTACCAAGGGCAGCTTAATGAATATCTATTACATAAATCTATAGTTCTTTCATTCATACATATTCAGTTTACATAATAACATCGCCAGTGGACAATGTAGGTATTTAAGTAATATCTAATAACAGTTATTTTATTTGTGATACAAGTATAATAAATAATAGGCTAGTTTTCAAATGTCACATCTACTGAAACATTATTTCTCCATAGAAAACTAGCCTATTTCAAACAAAATAAATGGTGTCATGTCATTATAAAACACGAGCGAATGGAAGTGTTTTGCAACAACGTGAGTTGGGAATATTTGTCCGCGCGTATATCACACAACGTTTTACAATGCATTATTCGAGGAAAAAAATTATAAAAACATTGGTATACAATTCAAAAAATATAGCATATTTCTCAGTAACAACGCTCATGCCCTCAACATGGCGTCACATTAATTACCTAAGTATTTATTGATCCTCACAGACTTCTAGATCCATATTTTAAAGACAGTTTCAATATCCATTATAAAATAATTTAAGACACCGTCATACGTTATCTAAATTAAAACAAAAAAAATCGTCTGAGCTATCCATAAAACAGGTCAAGATATAATTTAGTAGCGTAGTAAAGGTAATATATTTCTGAAAATTAAATGCCTTGCTAGTTATAAATTTAAAAAAACCCGGCCAAGTGAGAGTCGGACTCGCGCACCAAGGGTTCCGTACTTTTTAGTATTTGTTGTTATAGCGGCAACAGAAATACATCATCTGTGAAAATTTCAACTGTCTAGCTATCACGGTTCATGAGATACAGCCTGGTGATAGACAGACAGACGGACAGCGGAGTCTTAGTAATAGGGTCCTGTTTTTACCCTTTGGGTACGGAACCCTAAAAAAAGGTCGAGAGTCTAAACGTCAAAGTTCGATGTCCAACTCGATGGACTATTAAGCTCCAACCAAAGTCAGCAAACTCTTATTGTCTTTTTAAAATAAAGCGGCATTGACCACTAGCGTACGTAGGTACTAATATTTACACAACAGAAGATCTGCCCCACCTCGCGAAACAGCCATAAGAGCCGTTTAAAACCTCATGCAATTGTTTACTTTTTACATTTAAATTTAGTAGGTACTAGTTTTTCAATGGCTTGCCCACTATCTAGCAAGGCACGGCTTGGGATCCTTCGGCATACCTACGCGCAGGCGCACACTTGCGGAAATTATTGCCGTAGTTTCCTCAGGCATGCCCAACTGTACTTGGGAATGCCATGGCATACCTACCTCAGGCATGAGCAGAAACGCAGC
The DNA here is from genome assembly GCF_947568885.1 of Cydia strobilella. Lineage (NCBI taxonomy): Eukaryota > Metazoa > Arthropoda > Insecta > Lepidoptera > Tortricidae > Cydia > Cydia strobilella. The sequence goes on along the minus strand of NC_086045.1, from coordinate 10,357,969 downwards.
AAGTGAACACTGAACAGACGTGTGTACCTATTCGCAACTATTCGTGATGAGCAACCCAAATACTGCCGAAGCTTCCCGAAGACTGCGTCGGCGTCTTTAGGCATGCTAAGGCTACCGAACCGTGCCGTGCCTTGCCGATACTAGGCGCCGGGACTTATCGGTGCGGACTGATTAATAGAATTTAGAATAGGGAAGTTTCATGTATCAAAATTAAATTATAAAAGTATGTTATTTATATAGTTTTTAACATAAGAAATAAGACATTAATAGGAATTTGTTATCAAAACATGAGATTTACTTTTAATCTAAAAATTAAAATCGTACTTTTGTTATCTGTCTGCATGTCACGTGACTGCAAACGCCGACCGCCATTTTTTCTCATGAGTGACGTCACTATAGCAAAAACAAGTGTTCAATTTGCACTTCACATTTAACGTTTCTTTGTTACCTACTGCACTGCTATGATGACGTCACAAAGTAACACGAATGGCGGTTGCCTTTTTGGCGCGTACATGTATCGTTTAAATTTTAAACAATTTTTCTATGCATATATTTCGTTTGCTTTCAAAGCTATACGAATATTTACAAATATATTAGAAAAAAATGTGGAATAGCCTATTACATTTGTGCATTTTGCTTAGTTGCTATGAATCACGAATGACTCGCTTATCTACAGATGCGCAATGTAGTACTATACGAGAGTTGATTGCCTGGGGTCTTGATAGCATTTGTTATCACTTAAATAAAAAAAGTAGATATCATTTTGCTGCAGATTTTTTTTAAGTGTTATTCTTATCTATTGATCTTAAACGTTTCAGATCGATTTAATCGAAAGATAATTTTAATGTCTAAAGTTTTAATGAAAAAATCTATAAATATATTTTTCGAACAATAACATGGGGTCTTAATTGAGAAATTTTATAAAATCCAGAGTATAAACTTGTATTAAAGTCACGACTTGGATGACATAGGTACGTAAACTAGAAACTATTAATATATACCTTGTACAGAATTTCCTCGACAGAGATTCTAAAAATGTGACAGTCTTTCCGGGAAAATCGTAACTTGGCCGTGCACTACCGTGCACATAATAAGCTCGTATATTGAGCAACATACAGAAATGCTTCTCTACACAAAAATTTGGCAAAGTGAGCAGAGACAGAAACAATTTTATACGATACACATACAATTTAGAATAAACATTTAAAATATTGGAATAACTAGATATCTAATAGGAGAGGCAAAATATAGTATAAAAAATAAATAATAATCCATAAATGCAAGCGGTTGTCGTATAAATAGGTAGGTATGACAAAGGTTTACAGGTATGTTACATAAAATACTTACTACAGGAATATGTATCCGTCAAACTGTTTTATAGGTATTCATAGGTTATTTACTAATGTTTAGTAAAATTTTGTAAAAAGACTACCTACCTATAAATAAATAAAAAGGGGTCGATGTTACTCTGCGTCCGTAGGAAATACCTTAGATAACCCTACACGTGATCCCCGGGTGGTGCTAAAAGAGTAACAAACTTGGCAGCTGCACTGTCCCATCAGGACCTCGCAGCGCTCACTGGATTCCTTCATATGCTTTCCCACTACTACCCTCCGAGAAGATGCCAATTAAAGCCGCTATAACCAATACGCCACAGAACCAGTCGACAATGGATATAGGACCTTCTGTCCGAGTCTGTTCCTTGAACATAGAAGGGATAAGTTTATCAAAAACAGAGTGCATGCAAAAAATCCTGTTCGACCAGGATATCGACGTTGCCCTTATTCAGGAAACCCATGCCAAAGATGCCACTGAGTTGTCACGCAGAGGAGCACTCCAGGGCTATGATATGATTGCTGCCACATACCATGGTCAATACGGCACGGCTATTTATGTCCGGCAAATGCTCGCACCCACTTGCTCCATAATAACAAACGACATAAGTACAGACAACATCGCCACAACAATCATAAAACTTAACGACATGCAGATCTGCAATATCTACAAACCACCAAATAGTAAATGGCCAGACCCAGCTCTCCCTAAACTCGCCCACCCTGCCCTTTACGTCGGAGACTTCAACAGCCACCACACAAGTTGGGGGTACAAGTAAAACGACAGCAACGGTGATAAAATCACAGAATGGGCTGACGCCGCCTATACATTTCTCGTGTTCGACAGCAAGAGTAGGGGGACTTTCAGATCCGCGCGCTGGGAAAAGGAATACAATCCCGACCTGGTCTTCACCACAAAAGATGCCCTAGATAACCCAGTGCCAATTCGCAGAACTGTCCTCGGAGAATTTCCCCACAGCCAGCATCGTCCAGTCTTACTCGACATTGGCCTTAAAGTCCCCATCGTGCCATCCTACCCTGCCCCCAGATGGAACTTCCAGAAGGCGAGCTGGGAAAAGTTCAAAAATAAACTGGACAGTAGTGTCAGATGGATTCCACCAATTCCAGACAACTACGACCGTTTCAGAAAACTCATCCTAGCTACTGCGAAGGAATTTATTCCTAGAGGATTCCGTCGAAGATACATACCCTGCTGGAACGCGAACACGGAAGCACTCTGGAAAGACTTCCAAGCCACTGGAAATCGCGACACAGCACACGAAGTCATCGCATCACTTGACCAGGCACGAAGAGATAAATGGGAAGAAACCGTCCAGAAAATGAACTTCACACACTAGCAAAAAAGCATGGCACTTGGTGAGAAAGCTGACCGATGGCTCTACCACGACGAAGGCTAAACCTATTGTGAGTCCCAACGCTATCGCTGACAGGATGGTCAAGCTGTCTAAGGCACCCAACCACAAGGCCCACTCGAGGAAGATACGGCTAGAACTTTCGGCACTCAAATCCAGCGCCGCGCCTGAGAGTGATTACAGTCGACCTTTCTCCGCAGATGAAGTTACTCGGGCATTGAGTCACATTTCTGCAGGGAAAGCCTGCGGGGAGGACGGAGTCTTTCCCGAGTTCATGATACACAGTGGACCAAAGACCCGTGCATGGATGGCAAAATTCTACACGGCTATTATGGACTCTGGTAAGATGCCTTCTACACTCAAACGGTCTAAGGTTATTGCTATTCTTAAGCCTGGCAAACCTAATGATAGAGCAGACAGCTACAGACCGATTGCCCTCCTCAGCGTTGTCTATAAGCTTCTGGAGAGATTGGTGTACCACAGGATCCACGACACCATAAATGCAATAATTCCGGACGATCAAGCTGGTTTCAGGCCGAACCGAAATTGCTGCGACCAAGTATTGGCACTCACAACTCATATAGAGAACGGGTTTAACAAACAACTCAAATCGTCAGCGGCCTTCATCGACCTAACGGCAGCGTACGACACAGTCTGGCGCCAGGGATTGCTCTACAAGTTGCTGAAAATTATTCCTTGTATGAAGATATATCGGCTTATCGAAAACACTTTAACTAATAGGCCAGTCCAAGTCTTCCTTGGAAAAGAAAGTAGCAGTGTTAGAGTTTTAAATAACGGCCTTCCACAGGGCTCCGTTCTAGCGCCCCTACTCTTCAATCTCTATATGCATGACCTGCCTGATACCTCCTCCCGGAAGTTTGGATACGCCGACGATCTAGCTCTTATCACACAACACCGAAACATAGACGCGTCAAAACCAATCCTCGAGAAGGACCTGGCTGCACTGGATGACTACTTCAGCCGATGGCGCCTGTGCCCTAACCCAACTAAAACGGAGGTGTGTTGTTTCCACCTGAACAACAGGCTAGCTGGCGAAACTCTTAGTATCAGGTTCAAAGGTGCAATCTTGAACCACAACCCGAACCCAAAATACTTGGGAGTTACGCTAGACAGAAGCCTAACATACAAAGTTCACCTACAGAAAGCTGCAAGCAAACTCAAGACCAGGAATAACATAATCCAAAAACTCACGGGAACCACTTGGGGAGCCACTGCATCCTGCCTTCGAACTACGGCTCTGGCTCTGGTTTACTCAACGGCTGAGTACTGCGCCCCAGTCTGGATGAACAGTGCACATACTTCAGCTGTCGACACGCAACTAAACCAGACACTCCGACTAATTACCGGATGCTTAAAGCCTACCCCAGCCCACTGGCTCCCTATTCTGGGCAACATAGCTCCTGCACACCTCCGTAGGAACAAAAGCCTTCACCAAGAAGCCATCAAAATGCACAGTTGCTCTAACCTTCCCATCCACCGAGACCTCAACGAGATGAGCATAAAAAGGTTAAAGTCCAGAAACCCTCCTGCCCTACAGATGCCCAATCAACAAACCACTTGGAGTTTGGCGGAGGCGTGGCAAGCGGAATGGGAGCACCATGGGGACCAAATAAACCCTCTCATCCATCTCTCACCTCGAACACCTCCTACCGGCTTCAAAGAGCCCCGCCGCGTATGGTCCGCCCTTAACCGCTTTAGAACCGGAATTGGTAACTGTGCACACCACTGGCACAAATGGGGCTGGAGCGCCTCGCCTGCCTGCGACTGTGGATACCCAGACCAGACCATCGAACACATAGTGCTGGAATGTCCCCTCACAAAATACACGGGCCATGTGAGTGACTTCAATATCCTGGCTGAAAAAGCGGCTGCTTACCTGAGTAGGGCGAAATTTTAATTTTAAGTTTATTTCTGTATCCAGTGACATATAACGAAGCCATACGATAAATAAATAAATAAATAAATAATAAAAAGTATAAATAAAGACTGGTATCTGCATACACTACGTTCTTTAATGTAGATAACGTGTCTTAGCGAGCGATCTTAGTGAGCGCTTATACAATAACATGATTAGATTAGGTACCGTGAAATCAGGTAACTTTAGTCCACAACATACACTATGATCCAAATTCAAGTTCCAGTAAAATATGTATAAGTATTTTTCAAATTATGTTGAGTAAGTAATATAGAAAGAGCATTAGTGTATCTAAGCTCCAAAATAAATGTAACGAGTACAAATCATAAAGGCTCGTAAAAAATCAACGTTTAAACTGGACCATAGTTGTAGGACTATAGTTACCTGAGTTTGCGGTATGCAACTTTGTGTAAAGATCACTAGTCTAAATTATGAATTTGTCCCAGATACCAATTATTTTAGGTACAATATATAGAAACGTACGAATCTGGTATTGGAAGGTAAGTAGTTGAAATTTTGCAGGTACAAATGTCAGGGTGTTCCCAAATCTTGGAAGAGCGACATTGAAACCCCGGAGTTTACGGCCAGCACTGGACGGAAAAAAGTCCGCGGTTAGAGTACACAAAACATAACACACCAGCAAACATCTACCTACAACATACAGTCACGGTCATAAACATGTATAAAACGTCGACTCTATTCCAATGGTGTTCCATTGGAATAGACGTACGGTAAACGATATTTTTTTACTTGTTAATTGACACCTGTACATTTGTAAAGAGAATGTCAAAAACATTATAGAAGTATATACCTACAGAATTCGTGTTTCGTCCCTTTGAATGGACTGAAAATATCAATCGTCGTAGCGTAGAGCATTTGTCTCTTACTTATAATACATATTATAACAACACTCAGCACGAAAAAAGCGGCTCAGTAAAAAGGGTAGATACTATTGAACCCCTTATGGCGACCGAGCCGAGCGAAGCCGGCCCGTTCCGAGTATGTATAGTCTTTCGATTTCAAGCGGGCCCCGAACGGCTAATGCTTTGTCTATTGTTAAGCACGTGCCACTACCTGCAAAAAAGAGTCGTGTAATTCTAATTGGCACTGGCACTTGAGCACCGGCTAGTCCAACGCTCAAAAAACCAGTGTAGGTGTGCTCTCCGATATTGCGCCTTTGTTACGCATCTCGATGACACATTTTAAACTGATTCTGTTATTGTAGCGTTCGACTCGCCGGCACTCAATAACCGTAGAGAGACCACATACAGCCTCGCATTATATTTTTCCAAGAGTTCATTTTGAATCTTATTCTAATAACCATAGGGTCGTAATTCATTAACCGGTTCTTTAACCGACCATTTTTCCAACCATTGATTGATCCAACCATTTTTTTTATACAGGTAGTAGCTAGCACGCGCCGTTTTACTTAACAATAGACAAAGGATATGCCGTTCGGGGCCCGCTTGAAATCGGAAGACCATACACGGCTACCTACTCATTAACAACCGAACGAGCGCTCGGCTAAAATAAGACCAGCATTAAGCAGGACTACCGAGTAAATGTAAATGTTAAAGTAAGGACGCTATGCACGAATAATTTCGTACATTGGCCCGCCTGTTGCTATCTCTATCGCACGCGCGTAATTATGTTGCTGTTCCGCCCATGATGCCGGCGGTCAATGAAACTGACACTGTGCGGGTGGAACAGCAATATATTATGCGAATTATTCAGGGACCCGTCCACCCCTTCCCAGAAAAAAACCATAAGCCCGCACCAGACTACACGGCGCGAAGCCGGGAACGCAAGTGTGGAGTCGATTTCGCTGATTAGCGAACTAAACTCCACTCGCGTTCGCGGCTTTGCGCCGCGATTCGCGTACGAGTGTGGACGGTTATTTAAAACGGCTTAATCCTTTTATCGAATAGCCCCAACGATTGGCTTTCCCTTTGAATTGCTTACCCATTCATTTGACTTAGCTAGGAAGGGGTTTCCCTTTCAGAGATACTGCTAAAATGAAAGGGTCCTTCCTAATTAAAAAAATTATGACGTCTGTGCTGTCAACGCCCTAGACACCCAGTCCTTCACTTGAAACATAAATAAGCAATATTAGATTCTATATTTACGAAGAGAAAGTTGAAAATGGAATAAGCGTTATCCATACTAATATTATCCTATCTGTACCACACCGAGTACTGGCCTCCGCAATACAGGCTTGCCTAGTGCGGGGACCACCGATACCGAGTTTGCATAGCATGTTAAGATAAGTTTCTTACATAGTAAATTAGTGAATAAGTCTGTAAATATAAGTTACTTAATAAGTTTATTGTACCTACTTATCTTAAATAAATATTTTTTCATTTTCATTATAAATGCGAAAGTCTGTCTGTCTGTCTGTCTGTGTGTTACACAGGGACCGGCCCGCTATCCCTTATCCGGGTTTTATAAGGGTATTGCATAAGGCTTAACTCACCATACCCTTTGCCAGACGAAACCCTTTAATTTTGCTTTTAAAACCCCTTATATAAAGCTAACTCATTTGAGTAATCGGTAGCCCAAATACCCTTACAAAACCCTTATCATCCGCTCACCAACACCTTGCATATTGCTTATAAGGGTTAGCCTTATAAAGGGCTTCCCTTTCAGCATATAAGCGTGCTAATTTAAATCGTCTACCTTGTTCATAAAGCACACATTACTTCGAATCCGAGCGATCGTCGGCGGTGAAGGTGGCGTTCTTTGACTAGGCACATATTTTCTTTCCTTTTCATACACTAGCGTAGATATATACTAATCCTGTCTCTTTCACGCAAAGGGAAACCTTTATAAAAAGCGCTTAAAGATAAGGGTAACCCTTATTAAGGGCTAGCCTTATTTTTGGTTAGCTTTTCGGTAAGGGTTAGTCAAAGGTAGGGGTATGAATGGGCTTGCAGTTCAAAAGGGAAAGTCTTTCAATTTATTAGCCGTGTTTAAGGGACGCCCATTAAAAGGGTTTTATCGCGGAAAGGGTTGTCCGGTCCCTGGTCTTACCCCTTCACGCTCATTAAACCGCTGAACCGCTTTAGTTGAAATTAGAACTCACCCCTTAAGGGGGTGAAAAGGGGAATGGAAATTTGTATGGGCAATCAATAACCGCTGAACCGATTTAAAAATGAAATTTGGTATGGTGATATTTTGAGGGAATTTGTAGAGGGGATCAATATAAAAAAAAGGTACATGTCTTTTATCATTTAAGTTTTCGTAAGAAATAAATAATGTTTATGTATTTGTGACCAATTAGCCATGCCTTTAAGGGTCAAAAACGGATGAAATGGGGGTGGAAGTTTGTAAGGGGAACAAATAAAAAGCAGATTTGTTTAAAAATGAAGGTGCCCAAATTACTAATTCCACGCATACGAAGTCCCGGGCAAAAGCTAGTAATTTATAATCGATACCCCTTTAAGAGGCTTTAAGGAACGGGTATCAGCTTACCCGTATTATGAAGCGCTTAAAAAGCCAAATGAAAGGGTTTTAGTTAGCAACGGCTTTGGTAAACCAAAGCCTTACGAAATACGCCTTCCAAAAACCCTCGAAGGGGATACCGAGCGGGTCCCTGGTATTATTAGATTATCTGTTCAAGCGGATCAATGTACGAAATTGTTCGTGCTTAGCGCCTTTACTTTACGAATATGAAGATCAAGTTGTCCCCAAGTGAAGCGATAATGGCTTATAAATTGTAAAAAATTAATTAAGTATATTAAACTGAACCTTGCAGTTGAAATAGGGTTTTATATTCACGTTTGGTTGTCGTTGAAACTTGAATACAGCTTCGTATCTACTTGATCATTATTACGAGTCATATTTTCGGAATCTTGTTTGATTCTGTACGTCTGTGATATTTTAAGTCAATGTCGTACAGGGACAAATTGGAAATAGCTCTGTGAACTATTTGATATCGTATATGGTGAGACAACATCTTCAAAAACCATTAATTTGTTATACCTTACATTATTAACGACATATGAAACATCTATACATATCCAATAACACATAATAACAAGTATATTCATCTAGCAATAGTTTTTGTTTTTTCATAAAATAAATAGGTATACCTGATAATTATAGTATAAAATAATCATTTTTGTGTATTATAATAAAATCAGATTAATAGACTAAAATACTGCGGAAACAAATCAAGCTGTTTTCTCAACATAAAACCTAATACAGCGGTTCACTTTCCCTCGCTGAAGTAATTTAACAAGTAATAATGTTATCGAATTTTGCACGCTGACCATCATAACAGAAATGTATGTACATATAGGTATATTAATTGTAACATACATAACACGTACGGTCACCTGCAATAATATAGTACACAAACACAACGAAGGCCGCAAAAATATGTGCCGTGACACGCTCTTAATCTCTCTAAATAAGAAAAAATAAGACTGTGACAGATATTTCTGCGACCTTCGGTGTTAACATATTATTGCAGGCGACTGTACCTAATAATTTCAATTACAGAACTTATATCTAGCAAATAACATTTAAAATTGCGTAGACATATTAATGAATATTACAAAAAGTAATGTTATTTGCTTGCTAAGCACTGTGTTTAACAGAAACCTAGAAGGTGGTAAAAGCATCTCCATGCTCCATGTTTATACCTTTAGGCCGAATACCATCTTCAGGAACTGTTCGTAGTGGATTGTGATCACTCCATCTTGATCAGTGTCAAATTGACGAAATGCCGAAGTCAAAGTCTGGAAATGACAATTTAAAATATCAAAAACAAAATCACATGCAAACACACTTGGAAAAAGTTGGGCTACAAATGTAATAAAATATTAGGGGTCCGATCGACCCGTAATATTGTTCAAAATAAATACTTGTTACATTTTATTTATTGTAAAATTCATCTTTGTCCTGACATTATCGGGTCGGGTCTTCCCGTACATTTGCGCCAAAGAATTATATTGCGGGAATGGAATTATTTCATAGAATAATAGTTATTTGTTTAACCTCTCGTGCTAATATTGATACCCAAGCAAGTGAAAGATTTTAAAATTTAACCACGAGCGCAGCGAGGGGTTCGAAAAATGGAATAGTCGACTCACACCAAACATCCCAACTCTAGACTCAGTACCTATGTTATAGGTAGAATGGTAATGGTACTTACATATAAAGTGACACAACATTGGATGAAATCATCGAACAAAATTGTGCCTCGTCCAAATCTATCAAATTTTTGGACCATAATGCCCACAACTTCATCAGATAGCCGGTACCCAAATGCTGTGAGAGCATTCTTCAGTTCTTGCCTGTCTATATTTCCAGAGTTATCTCTATCAAATGAGCGAAAGCAATTTTGCCAATCTGTGACATATTTCCATAGTGCGCCAAAATCTTCAAATGATATGACACCTCTATTCTGTTTGTCAAACATACCTGGAAATATATTTTTGCATTATGCTTTAATAATTCACAAAGATAGCTTTAATTTTTTTATTTATTAAAAAATTGGTTTGAGATAGCTTGAGGAGGATTGAGTGTGATAATACTCTTTTAATGGATATTTTCCATCGAAATATTCGAAATTTTGAAATAGGCTATAAACGATTAATCTGATATAACTTAAGTCATAAAGTAATAAAATGCATAATTTATAACTTTCATTCATGAAACTTTTTTAAATCATGAAGTGATGTTATGTTACAAGACACAAGACTTATGTATGAAAGCTACATCTTCCATTGCCACTATAAGGGCCAGTTACACCATAGAGAAATAAGTAAGCATAGAGGGCTTACTCCGTATACATCAGTTTTGTTACCAAAACTACTATTAGCGTCAAGTAGCGGAAAACCTTTTAGAAATATACAGTCAAGCGTGAGTCAGACTTAAAAACAAAAATGCAGTAAGGCTGTTTTAGGGACACAGCCGCAATGGTTTACGTGAAACGAGGTGTTGTTATTGTGTGATGTATGGAAGCCTTAAAACGCGAGTCCGATTCGCACTTGGTCGGTTTTGTACCGAGACTGACTGAAATAGCAAGACACGTTCGGACGTTTCAGTGAAAATACGATGGAAAATTATCAGTGATCCGTCCACCCCTTCCCAAAAAAAGTCTTTAAATTGCTTAGTCGCTTAGGCTTTCCCTTTGAATTGCTTACTAGGTTTGACTTTCAGAGCTACCGCTAAAACTAAAGTGTATCCCCTTCCTAACGTAGCGTCTTACGTAGGTATGCGCGAACGCGAAGCGAAGTGGCGCGACGCGGATAAATCAATCCTTTGATACCCATAGAAGTGTCCTACGTGAGCGATCTCGTTGCGAACGCGACGCGGGGCAAAGCGGCGCGATTTGCACGCGAACGTCAGGCGGCGCGACGCGGCGCGGAAGAAACAAACCGTTCTTACCTATGTAAGTGTCCTAGGTGAGCGATCTTGACGCGATGGCGAAGCGGCGCGGCGCGGCGCGGCGCGAAGCGGGCGCGATCAATCCATTTGATTTTTTGACGCGAAACGACGCCGCTAGAGGCGAGGCGCATGTAAAATACCGGATTAGATTATAATTTGTAAAGGTTTTGTGTAAATTAGTTGAAAAACCCGTGCGAAGCCGGGGCGGGTCGCTAGTAAAAATTAAAATCGGTTTTCACAGCTAAATCAGTGTTAGAATTTAAATATGGTTAATAATTTATGTAAATATACAATTATTTGTAAAAGATATATGAAAGATATATATATATACTACCATTAGAAATTTACACTATCACTACATAGTATAAAACAAAGTCGCTTTCCGCTGTCTGTCCCATGTACATGCTTAGAGCTTTAAAACTACGCAACGGATTTTGATGCGGTTTTCACCTATCAATAAAGTAATTCTTGAGGAAGGTTTTAGTGTATAATTTGTAAAGGTTTTGTGTAACCCGTGCGAAGCCGGAGCGGGTGGCTAGTTTGTAATATACCTATAATAAAGATTTTAAATATAATATAAAATAATTGCAAACCCCAAACAAAACCGCCTAAATTACATACTAAAAATCATCAACTTTTGCAAATTTAATTTCCCAATTTTCCGCCATTTCGTCTTAAAACAAATGTAATTTTTTAAACTTAAATACTGCGCAAATTTGAATAAAACAACGAAGTGTATTAATTTACGATCACAATAATTATACAAGACCAAATCGATTTTATCGAATTATGCATAAAAATTATATGTTTTTAGGGTTGCATAACAATAGAGGCGTGTTCAGATATTTGTAAACAGTGAGCACCTTGGCCGCTCCGATGTATCTGAGGGCGACTGTACAACCTACCTAATAAGATAAGATTTTTTTTTAACTTACCAATCATAAGTCTTACTGTTTCTGGGTTGAATGGGTTCCAGGTGCCATTTGACAAAGCTTGTTGAAGCTCATCAGCTGATATATACCCACTGCGGTCTTTGTCCACTCTGTTTACAAAAAAATTACATTTGTATGCGGAAATTTCCATAATGAAAAATCACAAGCAAGTTTTTGAAGATAAATAGAAAATTAAATCAATTACTAATATTCTCCATCAATTCAAATATGTATAACACTAACATTCTACCGTTTGTCTACACTCTACAGGAACAAAAGTTATTATTCTTACCGTCTAAAGATATCCCAAAGGAACTCCCGGCTAGGCATTGGTGATTGGAATGACCTGAAATTGAAGGCAATATATAAAGGAACTTAAGAGTCCGCAGGGAAGGTATAAAGTCGAATTTCACCTTCCCATACAAACGGAGTTTCGTTCGCATTTTAAAACTACGTGTTGGATTGTAATGAAACTTTGCACATACAAATGACATGAGATGAGGTATATCTATGCCTGTAATTAGTTTGTTTATATAGCTCCTGCTTATAAAACAAACGAAATAGAACAAAAACAAGTTTTGTATGAAAAACTTAAATTCACTGTATTTTTTAACTTTAGTATCTGAAGCTACATAAACTAATTACAGCCATTACAGGCATAGATATATCTTATCCTATTGTAAGTACAAAGTTTCAAAGCAATCTAGCTAGTTATTTAAGTTAAGAGCGTAACTACATTTGTATGGTAAACCTAGCTTGCTGCGTAGTCTTAATTTATAAATTTACAATATGATATCCTACATTTATATTTGTAATTCAATCATAATTCCCATTTTATTAATTTTCGTGTTTTTATGTTTTAATTTTAATATTAGTTGCATGTAAGGTCTGTTTTTTTATTCCGTAGACTAAAATGACGTTTCATGTGTAAGACATGACATTTCTTAGTACCACATGAAATGTCATTTTAGTCTACGGAATTAAAAAACAGAATATAAGTAGTTTTAAGTAATTTATAATATAATTCAAAAACAATGTAAAATTGTTTTATGAATAAATAAATATTAATAACTGGTGCAGAGGCTGTCCATAGCCATCCAGCGGGGTAATGCCGTGAGCATTTTGGGCACCTTTGCACCGGAAGCGATAACGAATGGGTTTGACTAATGCTAATGTATAGTTACTTTGTGTAATTAATGACCGCAAGCAGGGTATTGAGCTAAAGACCCTAGGATGCTGAAGGGAGCGCACCACGTAAGGCCGAGATGCTGCAGAGCTGCTATTTAATCTTAGAATCTAGTCACAAAATTTCACGAGAATCGGTTAAGAATTGCGACCTGTACAGGAGACATACGAAAGCAAAATGCCCGAGTTTAAAACGGAGTCCTTCATAAAAATACTCCCCCCCCCGCCCCCCCGAAAAGCTTAAAAGGCGCGCCTTGCAGAAGACCCAAAGGAGACCTGGAATCAGCATTTCCAGCAAGTCGCGCCTTCGCTTTAATTTGAGCGAACGCCAAAGGTCGCGCGAGTAGCAGGAGAGCCGAGATCACATTGGTTCCAAGCTTCAAGCCAATTCCAAGCTCTCCCCTCCTCCAGCTCGGTCTTCGAACTTGCATGGAAGCTCTTTATGTGAAGCTCGGCCTTTGGTGTCACTTTAACTCGGTCATTGTTGCAATCCGAACATTGATTTTGCTCGACCTTTGACTTTGCGCGGAAGAGCGCCGCAATTGGATGATCCGCGACTTTAGCACTACGCAGAGCTCGTCTTGGCTCCACTGAAGCTCGCCCTTTAAGTCTCTTGGGCCCGCAGAAAACTTTAATCATATTCGTAGCCTTCAGCCTCCCTTAGACATGACCAGTGCTTTAAGCTCTGTTTTTCTGTAGTTCGGCTTTCAGCCTCACAGGGCAGCACACCGCAATCGGACGCTCCGTGCCTCCGGCCTTATGCACATGCACAATTGGCTATTGGTTCGATTTCAAGCTCTGCAGAAAGGCACTAAGAAAAAAAATATGCTTTTGTGTTTACTTCATGGGTCATGGGGGGCGGCAGAGGCCCAATGGGCCAAATATTTAAATACGCCTCTGGTTGTTACCACTGGTAACAACTTCGTGATAACTTGTGGGAATAAATAAAAATAAAAAAATAAAATAAAAATAGCCTTTATTTCTACTATTACATTTACATAATAATTTAATCACATTTACAGGTTAGGTAATAGTAGTCGCCTCCGTGGCGTAGGCCTCCCCCAAGCTCTTCCACAGTGCTCTGTCACGAGCCTTACTCATCCAATCTAAACCCGTTATTTCGGTGAAGACATCCCTCCATCTCTTCCTCGGGTGTCCTTGACCTCTGTTCCCTTCGTACGGGTACCATTCCACCAAGCGCTTCGTCCACCTGTTCTTCATGGAGAACAGGTGGACTTGTGGGAATAACCCATGTGGATTTAATAACCCTTATCTGTGAGTTTCTATTATAATAATAATAATAATAAAAGACGTTTATTCAATAAGTTGTAACATAGGTACATAATAAAAGTACACAATAATGCTTACAAACTAATTGAAAGGGAAGGTGGCTCAGCTGATGTCTGTGCCAAAAAGGCTTCGGGGCACAGCAGCCCCAAAGGTTTTCAGCAACGGACGCTGTTATTCTGCCACCGCCGTAATTGTATCTAGCTAAGGACAGTATAAACATTTACACTATTACATATAGGACATGATAGCAAAACCGAGCAATGCGCAGTGGATAAAAAAGTGCTAACTAAAGTGCTAAATTTAAATATCTATTGAGCAGGTCACTCAACCAAAAGTGTACGTTACTTCCTTTCCTTTCCTATTGCTCTTATAACAACAATTATCATAAATTTGGGGCTTAACAGATACAACTAATATTTTTACAGATAATGTTTTGCTATTGTCGGTGTAACTAAAACGATTTTTTTCTTATTGTATTAAGGTACATACGGAACTCTCAGTTTGCGTGAATCACCGGTTTACTTTAATTTAAATTAATGATGAAAGCTCTTGAAATAGAGGGAAAACCCAAGATGTAAATGATACATGGTCATGTCCAATAATGTCTTATACTTACATTTTATGAAGTTGCGATATTTAACAAAATCCTACAAACCAAAAAGCGATTTGATCTACACGTTCGAAAAATTCCAATACACCAAAAACAGTGCTACAATAATTCTAAATCAGTTTTTGCAAATAGATGAGGTGAGTAGGACCATTCTTGACCATAGTAGGACCCTGTCAAGTCAAGCAAGAGTCAAGAATAACAAGATACAAGATGACGTCATGACGTTCCTGATGACGTTTATCATACTCGTGATATTCAAGACAATGTTTAAACTTTACTAAGACGAATATAATGCTTACCATCAGAAACTGAATCTGACTGAAATTGGGTGATGGTAGAAAGTGGCTGATAATGTAATTTAATAGCTGACAGAACACTAAAAAACAATGAGTGATTACTACTGAAAAAAAATATCTTTGGTGTCTTCTGACAATGGCAACACTGCCTAGTAATGTTGCCATTTCGTAGAAATTGTCGGTGAACGGAGTTCCGCTTTCGCCGCTTCCTCTGCGTTTTGTTATTTCAGTTCAATTCCATGAATGAGTTTCGCAAAAATAGTTTTTATTAATTACCTTCTGACAATATAGCATATTTTTGTTATCGTAGGTTAATTATTCGTATCTATTTAGCCATATTTGTATGAAAATGTAGTAAAAGCGATGTTATTCGTCTTAGAAATGTATTGTAAGTTTTGTTTCACAGTGCTGTGGCTGTTACGATGATTTGGTTATGCGTATGTAGCTTGCTTCGATATTAAAATGGCGGATGTCTCAAGTAATGACCGCAAAATAAAGCTTACTAAAAACGGAAAAGTTGTAAAACGACGATCTCGGAACCCAGAAGGTAAGTCCAAAGATAATACATTCAGTAAATGTACTATCTTATTAAGTGTATCGAGATTCACTTAAATATTACTTTCTTTGATTTTTCCTTCGCGAAATGGTCCAATTTTGCCTCTTAATACTTTCTTGACACGTAAGACCAAGACTTAGAATAGTTTCTCGTAAAGTTTTTGCATCTAAGGTTTGAGATATACCGATGAATCATTATTTTTCATTGTGTAACTGATCTGGATAACGTGAACAAAAGACCCTATCCATATACAACTGTGCCACGAGATATACATTATATATTATATTTGTTTATGAATCCGGGTCGTTCCTTTATTGAAACTTGCTATCTTTATGCCGATTGATTTCAATGCAATATTACGATTTCAGAATGGCACAAACAAAAACAAAAACGTCTCCGTATAGCGGGGCTCGAGTACATAAATGCAAATGGCAAGATAGTTCCTCCAAAGCAGCCCGGCCCCGACTGCAATTGCCGCCGTAAATGTTTCCAGAAAGTGCCTGAAGACATCAGATTGAGAACATTCCACGGTTTTTATTCCATGAAAACACATGACGAGCAAAATGCTTACTTGTTCGGTCTCATGCGGCAAGTCGATGTTAAGCGCAAGAGAGTAAAGGCTAGCAGCAGGCGTACTTGCACATTCGAATATTTTATCCGCGTCAAGGGACGTGAGACCCAGGTCTGCCAGACGGCTTTTAAAAACATTCATGCCATTACTGAACGAAAAGTTCGAGTATTGTGCAAGAAAATGGATGATGGAGTTATGTTTCCCAGTGACAACCGTGGAAAAAACAGCCATCGTCGCTCTGGAGAAGTACGGCTTCCAAATACAGTGATTGAGCAAATTAAAAATCACATTTACTCCATTGTTCACACTCATCGTCTCAAGGACTTCATAAGGCTGGATAAAATAGCTGGTTTGGAGATCAATATTTCCAAGATGTGGAAAGATTACATTAAGACATATGATCCAGAAAACATAACAGCCACCATGCCCAAATCTAAAAGAGGTTCAGAAATTGCTTTGCAAAATGAAATGCCCCCACAACCTCCACAGCCGCCTATCACTCAAGAACCATTTGCCCCACTTACATATCCAGGCAGTGGCCATCTTGTCAACTTGGCAGAAAACTACTTCCAGAACCAGTATCAGTCGGCAGCACTGGCCTCTACTGGCACTCAAACAAACTTCTATCAGACTCAAAATGGAGCTCAGAGCATGGGCATTCTACTTCACTCCTCAGCTGCAGCACGCCCGACCCCACCAACAACTGCCTACATTGTGCTGCAGACAAAACCAGAACCATCATCATCATCTCAAAATCCAGCTATTGCTTACAATCAAAATCCAGGTCAACAGCGGGAGGAACCAGCAAAAGAGAAAAAAGTAAAGAAAGAGAGAAGGAGAGGTCCTCTGGTAAAGCAATGGAGATACACTAATATCTTCCACTATGAGATTAATGGAGCAGCTCTCGCAGCAATTAAAACAAGACTGGGCATGTACTATGCTGAGAGTGATGCTGCAAGGAAAAAGGCCAAGCAGGGCCGTCCCGGAGAAGGTCCGTCTACTGCCCAGACACCTGTTGAACAAATACGACCAACTCACACTGTTACTATTTACACCTAAAGTTTATTGCTGGGTTTACTGCTATGGGTGACAACTTGGACATGTTTAAAGCAGGGCTAACAACACACAAAAATTTAAAGGGATCTATGATAAACATGTCATGCTGTAGCATCTGTTAGAGTAACCAGGATTAGCCTGATATTATTAAGACAATTATGAATAGTAATCAAGTTGTAACTATCTATGAATATTTGCATAATGGTTTGCCTTAAACATATAGAATTTTTACAAGGCAAATAGTAAGTTTAAGTTGATTTATTCCAAGTAGTTACCAACCACTTGCCAATAGTAAACTGCTGCTTATTGGCATGTTTACTGAAAGGTATGTGTAGTAACTACTGAGAAAATCCTATAAGTTTGTGTTAAATTGCAGCTAACAGATATTTGCTTGTAAGCTTTTTTTATTACTAGACACACCTGCTGGCTTAGCCAAGGTGTACAATCGCTATCGCTTCGACAACGAAACGCTTTGTGTCTCTCTTATCACTCTTCCATATTAGTGCGACAGTGACAGTTGCGTTTCGATCGCTACGGAGCGTAAGCGATTGGCATGTTGGCTACGCGGCCTGTGCTATTAAGCCGGGAACCTAATTCTCTGTGGTTTTTAGATTGCATAGATTGAGATGCAATTTTGTATTTCATAAAATCATGATATATCTTAAGGACACCTGGAGTTGGGTCCCAGGAATTTACTAATTCATCATTATACTGCCTTAGACTAAGTATCGAACTACATTATTATAGGAAATAATCTCAACACTATTATTATTAATCATGTGCATCTATGCAACTTTATCTTATGCATTAAATATATGATATTATTTATAAACAGTTTCTTTTATTTCTTTCCTATTTATAATATTAAATACAGGATGTAACAAAAATAGTGGGGGATCCCTTTAAGTCTTCTGAATTTAAGAAAAAGTAAAAAAAAAAACATTTTTTTACGGGAAATAAATATTTTTCTATGGTGCAGGGGCCCGTTTCTCAAAAGCTTGTAACTTGTAATCTAACCCCCCCCCCCCCCCTCTCTCTTATCTCCGAAGTTTACCAACGAAAAATTATGATTTTTTATATAGGTACCATTAACATTATCATAAATATTACAGGAATAGTTATTTGTGCAACAAGAGAGGAAAGTTGGTTTTTCTTGCGAGTGTTTTTTTTGAGTCCCGAGGAAGCGAAAGATTTTATAATTGAATCACGAGCGAAGCGAGTGATTCTAAAGTAGAATCTTGAGCGTAGCAGGGACTCAAAAACACGAGATGTAAAATAACTTTGTTCTCGTGTTGCACACATAATTTTTCACCTCAGTAGTGAGAACATATTAAAGGTTAAAATGTATTTCGAATTACACAGAATAAACAGAAAAAAATATGTAATATAATATACCATACGATACGATACGATACCAAACCAAACCATACCATAATAAAAGTATCAAGTGGCAGTTCATGGTCTTCACTAAATTAAAAAGCTACATTGTTTTACTCCCTGGAGTGAGGAAAGTAGGCTTGTTCGAGCTGCTGAGGTGAAAAAATATAATCACACCTCTATGGCTGGTTTTAGTGTCACGCGGACCGTCCGTGCGGATCGCTCCGCACCGCCAAATTGTATGGCTGGTTTTAGTGTCACCCGGACCGTGATACTTGAACCAAAGATAGATATAACTCCGTAATAGATGGATACAGTCTAAGGAAAGAACGTGCCTCGAAAATCACGAAAATTTGATTCTCGATCAGAGGGCGCCACTAGTTTTGGCCTACACTCGTATAGAGGGCGTTGACGGTTTCGTTTGTTATTTTAACGCATATCAGTGAAAGAACATGGGTCAAAATCATAAAAATAATTAATGCAAATAAAAAAAATCATTTTTCCCCTCACTAGCTCGGAAAGTTGTCTTTTATCCTTCAATGCAAGCGGGAAAAAGCGCGTTTTATCCACTAGTGGGGAAAGTAATTTGACCTTGGATGGAGCGTGTTTAAGTAGCTTTTGACAGATAACAAAACGTAAAACGCTATTTAATGATTTTTAAGTCATAAACCTTAAAATTCCATAAGAAACGTTTGTTTTTTTATAATGATGTTAAATATAATTCTGAACGCACAAGTTGAGTCGATGCAATTTCAAAACGCATCGTTGACATTTCATACGTCAGAAATGTCAACATTGTCAACAATTTTTTTACTAAAAAACTTTTCTCACCGACTCGCGTAAAAATACACAACTTCCAGAGTTTTCTGTTATAATATCGTAAAGAAATGAGTGATTCCAGTGATGAAGATGATCTAACGCCTGTGGATGTTGCATTTTCCTAGCTATAGTGAGGTGAAAAGTTTTGTGTTATACACGGGCGCAAATGTATTTTACTTCTCGTGTGTTGAAACACTCGCTACGCTCAGGATTCTATTTAGAACCACTCGCTTCGCTCGTGGTTCACCTATAGAATCCTTTCGCTTGCTCGTGTTTCAATTCTACACTCGCGGGTAAAATACAACTTTGCACCCTTGTATAACAAATAACTATATCCATATTTAAATACATTTTATCGTATTTTTATAAATATTTATTTTTAGTTTTAAAGTGTGTCGACAGATGGCAGTGAATTTACTGGGGTTACAAAATTTACTATGACAGTACCGCTCTAGTATAAGTTACTCTATAGTAGTATCCGCACGGACGGTCCGCGTGACACTAAAACCAGCCTATCTTTTCTCTTTCGTCACTCCAGGGAGTGAAACAAAGTAGCTTTTTAATTTCGTGAAGGACATGAAACTCTTCATACTTTTATAACTTTTTTTTTCTTTGTATTATTCTGTGTAATTCGAAATACAATTTAACCCTTAATATGTTCTCACTACTGAGGTGAAAAATTATGTGTGCAACACGAGAGCAAAGTTATTTTACATCTCGTGTTTTTGAGTCCCTCGCTACGCTCAAGATTTCGCTTTCTCGGGACTCAAAATAAACACTCGCAAGAAAAACCAACTTTCCTCTCTTGTTGCACAATAGTACATTTACGTATGTATGTCATTACTTCACGAGTACCGAGATATCTTGGCACGAGCCGTAGGCGAGTGTCAAGACTCGGAACGAGTGAAGAATAACATTTCCGCACGTGTATCGAACGACGTTTTTTAATACAGTTGCGAAAAAATAAGAAAAACAACAAGTAAGGAATTCGAAACATTATTTTATATTATTAATTCTGTGACATCATTGACATTGACATTTTTTTTTTTTTTTTTTAACATTTATGGCCGATATTGACATTATGAAGAGGTGTTTTTTTGCTTTTATTCGACCAGAATGGATTTTGTTATTATTATTGAACCCACTTCAATGAAAGTTTTTTTTTCAAATGCATGTTCTATAAGACAGAAACAATTGTAAATATAAAACATTGTACTATTATTACCTAAATATCGTTATTTACGATTATTTGTGTATCTTATATTTATAAAAACAATATCGAATGTTGCCTTTGGAAACTTAAAGCAGAAAGAAAAA
This sequence comes from Cydia strobilella, assembly GCF_947568885.1. Taxonomy (NCBI): domain Eukaryota; kingdom Metazoa; phylum Arthropoda; class Insecta; order Lepidoptera; family Tortricidae; genus Cydia; species Cydia strobilella. The sequence continues at coordinate 10,336,921 of NC_086045.1, read as the reverse complement.
AATGCCTCTTCTTTGACAGGCGTTCCTTTCCATTCAGACAACTTATTAAGAACGGTTTTAAAACGAAACTTAAAACATTCTTGCAGTAAGAAAAAGCGCCTCTTCTTTGACAGGTGTTCCGTTCCATTAAAAAATAAACGTGTTATAATACTTATAATGATGAAGAGGTAAGTAATAAAATATGAAATATGCATATTTTTCGTATTCTTACATTAACAGTAGGTTTTTATGTTGATTACGACGTTTAAAGGAAACTAATATTAACACTCATCAATAAGTAGTCATGAATTGGAACAAGTATAAATTTAAAAAAATTGGAAAAGTAAAAAAGCACTAGTTCGCGAAAACCAACTTTCCGCACGCTAAACAGCCACGAAAAGTAGCACTTTTTGAGCAACTGTATTAAAAATAACTATTTAATTATCAATAAACATTTTCCATTTAATAGTAGACATCTAGCGTCAGGTAGGGGAATGCTACTCGACAATAGATATCGCGACGAACGTTGTCTGATGCTCAACGATTTTCAGCTAATATTATAACCGGATTAACCGGAACTCTATTTTCAACTCCTGCTTATAATATTAGTTGTAAATTGTTGAGCAAAGCAAGGGAATGCATACTTCTTTTCATGAATCGGATATTTTATTTAGTTTCGATCAGTGGTACATAATGATAACGAGACCGCCAAATATTTGGATGCCAAAAAATCAATAATAAAATAAACAAATGGGTTTTTAATGGAATTTTATTGTATACTTAAATTACGCAGACAAGACGCAAACGCCTCCGACGTCCTTGATCTTCTTTTCTGCCGTTTTCGAGAAGAACTTCGCCTTGACGATCACTGGCTGCTTGGGGAGCTTGCCTTTGCCGAGCAGCTTGTAGTAACCCTGTAACAAAAATAGGACACGTCGGTTACGTCACTGAATATTTAAGACTGTATACCTCAGATCATAGAAGATACTAGATATCCGACGGAGGCGTGCCGCGTGTCGCCGCAATATGGCCAGGTCGGCTATACTCTGCCCGCCGTAAGACAGTCGCAATTTAACTCTGATAGAAAAATGTGCGCGTCAATTTTATTACTTAAAATGCCGATTTGTAGCGTTGTTTCTGGTAGAAATAGGAGTGAATTCAAAAATTAAGGATTTAAGTAAGAAGTTTATATACCACATGAAAGTATTTTTTTTACATATCGTTCAATAAAACCAAATATTTTAACAAATAAATCCAGTGACTATGACTTGGCAGCGACTTCAAACATATTATCAGTTGGTAACGCATATACTTAAAAACCATACAAGTGCGAGTCGGACTACTACCGAGGGTTCCGTACTTTTTAGTATCTGTTGTTATATCGGCAACAGAAATACATTTATCAGGGTTCATGAGTTACAGCCTGGTGACAGACAGACAAACAGACGGACAGCGGAGTCTTAGTAATAGGGTCCCGTTTTTTACTTTTGGGTACGGAACCCTAAAAACGGATAATATCTTATTTTATCCTTTTTGAAGGCGAGTTTCTTTATTTTGTAAAAAGTTTTTATTAAAATTCTTAGTTTTAAGGCATTGTTGAAAGCTTATAAGCGACGCGTGTCTCATGAATGAGAAACATAATCATGCTTAACACTAAAATCGAAATCATAATATTCCTGTCACAACACTAAATCCATCCCCGCCCCGCCACTGACCCAATACCTCAACCTTACAGCACATCAACCCCTGATCACTGAACCCCTCGACCCTGAACCACCAACCCTTCCACCGCCATTCCCCGACCCCACAACCCCAGGCCCCTTATCTCCTAATCCTAACCCCTGATCCCTCAACTTCCAACCACTCAGTCCCAAGATACAATAGAAATATTCTTGATGTTGAGTCTGTCTAAGCCAACTTTGCAACAACTTAAACTGAACATTTACATAGATATTTGACATAAATTATGACATGCCACTTTGTCATTGCAAATGCCATGCAGTTATATTTTTTTCGGTTAGCTTAGCGAAGCTTTAGTCCACTTCTAGTGATGTACTTACAGCCTTAACTATGTTGATGACGGGCACCTTGCCGTCAGTGGCATTGGCGTACTTGAGACGGGACTGCTCCGACACCAGGGTCCACAGCTTGTCCAGGTTAAGGACGGGGCAGAAGATCTTGTTCCGTCTAAGATGGTAGTTCCTCATGCCCAACTGGAAATGGTCATAAGTGTATGTTAGAATTACTGTCTGCCTATTTATTTGTCTTGATTGAGAAAGTTATGTATGGAGTAAAATTGTGGGCATTTGTATTACCAATATATAGTATAACCAAAGAGGGATATAATAAGATAGAGCGGTACTGTCATAGTAAATTTTGTAACCACAGAAAATTCACTGCCATCTATCGATACACTTTAAAACTAAAAATGAAGATGTATAAAAATACGATAAAATGTATTTATATAAGGATAAATGATTTGTTATATTTGCATTAATTATTTTTATATGATTTTGACCCATGTTCTTTAACTGATACGCGTTAAAATTGTTAAATAAAAAACGAAACCGTCAACACCCTCTATACGAGAGTAGGCCAAAGGTAGTGGCGCCATCTGATTGAGAATAAAATTTTCGTGATTTTCGAGGCATGTTTTTTCCTTAGACTGTATCCATCTATTACGGAGTTATATCTATCTTTGGTATAACTAAGGTCTGTTTTTTTATTCCGTAGACTAAAATGACGTTTCATGTGTAAGACATGACATTTCTTAGTACCACATGAAATGTCATTTTAGTCTACGGAATAAAAAAACAGAATATAATATACAAGGATAAAAAAACAAATTTTAACTGTATATGGAGGGTGTTCCATAAGTGCACTGTCACAGTGACACTGGAGATAGACCAGGCCAATAGGACCCAAACCAACTTAACATGACCCCAGTAAATGTGGCATGGTTTTTTAAGTTTCCGTTATCTTAATTAACTATTCATGATGCCATACACATAAAAAAACTAACTTCGAGACCTTTCCGAGTGCACACTGGCACTAACAATGTTAAAGTTTTGAACGGTTAGTTTCACTAGACTCACCCGTGAACATGATGCATGTAACTGCGGCGAAATATCGGGAGCTCACAAATAATACTGTAGTGTATTGAAATATGAGGGTACCCCTACAAAACCAGTCTGGATTTGTCAGGTACGTAAGCACATGTGCTCTCCCGAATTTCGGTGATAATATCGCGATATAATAGTGGCGACGAGGCAAATCGGAGTAAAAGCGTGTATTAGACTGTGTTAGTGACTTTTTGTGAAGTTGTAAGTGCAAAGTGCAAAAAAATGGGTATTAAATTTGGTGAATTTGATATGGGTCATGGCTGCTGGGAAAACTACATTACAAGGTTTGAATTCTGTTTAAGTGCAAATGATATTGTGGATGACGTCAAGAAGAAGGCGAATTTGTTGGCGGTGTGTGGCTCTCAACTATTTGACTTAATAGTTTCTTTGTCATCTCCGATAAGTATAGGGGACATAACCTATAAACAAATTTTGATATTTTTGAAGGCTCATTTCCACCCCACACCTAATGAGATTGTAGAATCTTTTAAGTTTCACTCAAGAAATCAAGAAGAGGGGGAGAAGGTTAGAGATTATGTGGCAAATTTAAGGAAAATGAGTATTCATTGCAATTTTACAGACTTAGACCGAACTTTACGAGATCGGTTGGTATGTGGTATTAGGAGCAAAGAGGTTCAAAGGAAATTGTTACAATGTGAGAAGCTGACATTTACTCAAGCAACTGAGATAGCATTTTCACATGAGAGTGCCACATTTGATTCCAGTATTATTGTAGTGCCAGGACCATCTAAACCAAATGTGGAGGTAGATGAACCCATGGAAGTAAACAAAATCACTAACAAAAAGGTTGACAAACAGAATAAACCATGCTTCAGGTGTGGTAGGCAACACAGAGGAGAGTGCAGATTCCGTTGGAGTAGATGTAATGCGTGTGGCAGAACTGGCCACATTGAGGCAGTCTGTCTTACAAAAAATAAACAGGATGATGGACATAAATCAAATTGTAATGGATTATATGCAAATGTAAACAATGTTAGAGAAAATAAAGTTGACCCCATTATGGTAAAGGTGTCAATTGAGGGGTCTATTATTGACATGGAAGTTGATACGGGATGTGCATTTACTCTAATTTCTGAAGTGACAGCCAGACTCATTTGGAAAGGGAAATTACCTGTATTAGAGGAAGATGATATTGCATTGACTACATGGACAGATAGCCAATTAAGAATATTGGGGAAAATTCAAGTGCAAGCTTCTTTTAAGGGTTTACAAAATAATCTTATAATGTATATAGCCAGAGGTAACGGACCCAGCCTCTTAGGGCGAAATTGGTTTCAGCCATTCGGAATACGGGTTCAAGGAGTCATGCATCTGAAAATAAACAGCGAGGAAATTAAAGGGCTCCTACAGACATATAGCGATGTTTTTCAGGAAGGTTTGGGAAAGTATAAAGGCCCATTAGTGAAGATTACACCGAGAGAAGGAGCGGTGCCCAAGTTTTTGAAAAGTAGACCCATTCCTTTTGCTTTGAGGGAAAGAGTAATTAAGGAAATAGACAGACTAGTAGAGGAAGGAGTTTTGGAGCCAATTGCACACTCCGAGTGGGCTACCCCTATAGTACCAGTTCTGAAACCGAATGGTAATGTAAGGCTTTGTGGTGACTATAGGTCTACAGTAAATATGGTGACCGACACTGATACATATCCTCTGCCTACTCTAGATGAGGCTTTCACAGCCATACAGGGTGGCACGATTTTCAGCAAAATTGATTTGGAAAGGGCATACACTCAAGTTAGTGTGGACGAGGCAACAGCACAGCTATTAACAATAAATACACCGAAAGGCCTTTATAAAATGAAACGTCTAGCTTTTGGGGTTAAAGCGTGTCCAGGCATCTTTCAAAGACTAATGTCTTCCTTGCTTACAGGAATAAGGGGGATAGCTGTGTTACTAGATGATATTGTTATAAGTGGCACAGATGTTGCTGAGCATAACTCCAGGTTAGAAATGGTCTTAAAGAAATTACAAGAAGCTGGCCTAAGGGTAAACAAGGAAAAGTGTAATTTTGCAGTAAGAAGTGTGAAATTTTTAGGATTCCTCATTGATGAATGTGGTATACATCCTTGTGAAGATAAAATACATGCAATTGAGGGTACACCGGCCCCAAGTAATGTAAAAGAGCTCCAAGCTTTCTTAGGATTGCTTAATTTTTATGATCGGTTTTTACCACACAAAGCTAATATTGCTGAACCGCTGTATAAGTTGTTAAATAAAGATGTGAAATGGCAGTGGACTATACAGCATCAGAAGGCATTTGAAAAGTTGCGCAAGATGTTGTCGAGTACTGACACTCTAGTCCATTACGATGTGAATAAAGAGATAAGGATGTCTTGTGATGCGTCACAATTTGGCTTGGGCGCTGTTTTGGAACACGTGATGAAAGATGGATCTGTCAGACCGGTTATGTTTGCTTCAAGGACCATGAATGTTCATGAGAGGAATTATGGTCAGATAGACAAAGAGGCAGCAGCTATAGTATTTGGTCTTAAGAAATTCCACCAGTTTATTAGTGGCCGGAAGATTACGATCAGAACCGATCATAAACCGTTATTGGGGTTGTTTGAACCTAAAAAACCCATTCCTAATGTCATATCTCCGAGAATGCTTCGCTGGGCCTTGCTGTTGAACTCCTATGATTACTCCATACAATATGTGGAAGGTAAAAAACTAGGAAACGCTGATGCTTTAAGCAGGTGGCCGTCCCGTGACCAGTCGTCGGAAGAAGAATACTTAGGAGTCCTGCTTATAGAAGAAACTCCGACAGACCTGGAACTGTCAGCAAATGAAGTGGCTAAACTAACAGTTAAAGATAATACACTGAGCAAAATATTATACTGGATTCGGAACGGGTGGCCTAGCAAAGTGGATGTAGAATATAAAGTGTACTGGCAGAAACGAAATGAGATGTCAGAGTATAAAAATTGTGTTTTGTGGGGTAATCGGGTAATTATACCAGTCAAAATGAGACCATATATCCTACAAGAATTACACTCCAATCATGACGGAATAGTAATAACAAAAGCCTTAGCCCGAAGTTATTTTTGGTGGCCGGCCATAGACAAAGAAATTGAGAATTTGGTTAAAAGATGCGAAACCTGTGCTGAAAACAGGAATATGCCTTCCCAAGTGAGCCATAAGTGGATAAGACCGGAGAAGGCTTGGTCACGGTTGCATGTTGATTATGCGGGCCCATTTCAAGGTAAAACATTTCTCATACTGATCGATGCTTATTCAAAATGGCCTGAAGTTAAGATTGTTCCGGATATGAGTTCATTGACATTAATAAATGTATTAAGGGATATATTTGCAGAACAAGGGTTACCAGACACCTTGGTCAGTGATAATGGCAGAAGTTTTATTTCAGATCACTTTAAAGAATTCCTATCAACAAATGGGATAAGACAAGTGTTGACACCACCTTACCATCCGGCGTCTAATGGACAGGCCGAGAGGACGGTTCAAACAGTTAAAAATAAATTGAGGAAACAGTCGACACTCCCATGGCACGTTAAATTACCTACAATACTTTATGGGTTACGTACTACACCAAATAGTACTAGCGACAAATCACCGGCGGAACTTTTGAATAATAGACGTTTCAGAACAAAGTTTGACCACTTAAATCCTCTCACTTTTAAGAATCAAGAGAAAGTGGAAGTATGCGAGGAGAATGAAAACACTGAAGTACGTTCATTTCAAACGGGACAGACAGTGTATTTCCGGAATTACAGTTCAGGACCACGCTGGTTGAAAGGAGTCATAGAGAAGAGACAAGGCATTTGTAGGTATATAATAAGATGGAATGGGAAGCTGATGAAAAGACATATTAATCAGATACAAGGTCATGGGGGAGAGGCGAGAGATATCCGCCAGAATACATCGGAAGATACTGGTCGTGAAGTTTTACAGGACACGGAGGTGAATAAAACATGTGAAGATAGTGATGAGGATGAGGATATTAATGTAAAAGTAAATGCTACTCCACCGGCCTCACAGTGGGCTGATGTCATAGGGTTTCTGGGCCTCAGGATTATACGTTTAACCAGAGCCAACAACGCATACCGCCAACCAACAAACGAACAAGATCACCTTCATCACCACAAAACATGGAAGCCAAGAGATTAGCCCTAGATGCCTATGAGAGTCTGTCAGAGTCTGATTATGAACAGACTGAAGATTCAAACCAAGACTTGTAGACGATGAACGATGATAGTTTTAGTATAAATATATATGATAGAGTGTAAGGACCTTGTAACAGACAATTGAATAGTATTAGTGAATTACCAATGAACAGTGAAACTTAGTGTTAGTGAACTATCAGTGATTAGTGAAAGTTAGTTTTAGTGAACTATCTCGAGGGGAAGGCATGTAGTGTATTGAAATATGAGGGTACCCCTACAAAACCAGTCTGGATTTGTCAGGTACGTAAGCACATGTGCTCTCCCGAATTTCGGTGATAATATCGCGATATAATAAATACAAAAGGTAATCACGGTCTATATCCCGGTCAATATAAGTCTAACAATGTTAAAAACGGTCAAAATTCATGAAAAACCTTAATTTGGCAATAACTTGAAAATCGTGCCACTTTTATGGGGTCATGTTAAGTTGGTTTGGGTCCTCTTGGCCTGGTTTACCTCCAGTGTCACTGTGACGTGTCACTTAAGGGACAACCTGTAGATCTGCTTTCCTATAAAACACCCACTTCCATAACTAAACATGAAATTAATGCAATTATTTTGTTTACACAAATTACATTTAAATATATCTGATAAAAATGTACATCACACAGGTGTATGATGTGGACAACTGGTGATTTGCAAGCAAGTTAGCAAGGCGAGCAGACACCAATGTTAACAGTTCTGTTTAGGGACTGCATAATCGCATCTGATCTGACATTTTCACAAATAAAACAAATAAATTGAACTTTAATTAGTCATTTTACAGTTATTTATAAGAGAACAGATTATAAAATTTAGATCAACATGAAAAAATATTGTGAATCTATAGCTTTAATAACAAATTGGTTGATAGATTTAAACCAAGATAACTGTAACGATTTTGACAGCACAGACTGTGCAAGTGTTATTTATACGTCATCATTTCATAGAAGTTTGACGTTTAACATAACACTTGCAGTCTGCATGGGCTATCTTGGTCTAACTATCTTAAGAAATGATTTACCTTGCCGAAGTATCCAGGGTGGTACTTGTCCATGTTGATTCTGTGGTGGTGCTCGCCACCGGCATTACCGCGACCTCCAGGGTGCTTGCGGTGTTTACCTAGAATGTGGAAATGTTAACATAATTATTATAAAAAAAATACTAATAACCAACAAAAAAAGCGGTATTATGAGGTTATCTTAGTCGAACACCTTAATGTGTAATAAGTTCTAAATGAGAAGAAATACTCACCAATACGACCATGGCCATGGCTCACGTGTCCTCTCAACTTCCTAGTCCTCTTTTTGGAGGTGGCCTGCAGAATAAATCGTAGGTTATGATACAACTTCACTATAGAAACAAAATAATCATTACAGCACCACAATATCCATTTTTTACACGATATGCACCATTTAAATAAAATACTCTTAACACGATTTCATTGATAAAATTTGATAAAACATTGGGAAATAAACACCAACCATATTTTCGGCTTCAACGTCAAATTCACAAAAGAAAAAGAATGGATGATATTCCAATTTGACATATGTCAAATTTTGGAGTTGCCAGGAATAAAATTGAACAGTGACATTGAAGTCAAAGGACTGCCTCATTTCAAACATAGACAGAGAGAATCATACTATCTTTGTCTTACACTAGTACTAGCACCCAAAAGAAAAGGATGAGTATAGTTTTTTTGTTCTTATTTACTGACAATTTGGTTTGACCCTCAGAATAATATTCTGAGGGTCAAACCCTCAGAATAATGACTAAAGCAAAGAAGCCGGGCAAAAATAAAAGCTTGGTAAAAGATATCGTATTCACAACACGCTATTACTTTTTGTCTATGAGTGAGTGAGACAACAATCCGCAAGTTCTTTCGTTTTTTTCAGTATTGTCATAAGATGAACTGAGGGAAATGTCAAATGGTCCTATGTGGTTCTATCATAGACCTAGCATTACATAGACCAGCTATACGCGTGCGCCCGTAAGGGATAGACATAGATGACGTCATAAACGTGGGGATACCATATTGGTAAAAATTACCCCAATATTTGATATCACGTTGGGGCGATTACCCTGGATTGTTAAATAAAATGTCAATGGGCCGACCTTTTTAGGCGTATAAACAATGAAATACCTCCTATAATTCGCGCAGGTGGTACAAAACTAAACATGTTTAGTAAATAAAACGTAAAATAAAATGTATTATGGGTTCTAATTTAAAGAAATCACAAATCGCAATCACACCAATTAATGTACACCACATTTAATCTTCACAACATTTGTTTATTTATTTTTTGGAATTAGAAGTACGAAAAAACTTCGAGGTCAAAATTACCCATAAAATTATGATATTTTCATCTGGTATCCCTAACATGATTGTTATGCAGCTAAATTAAGAAGAAGTTTAAAAATGGCTGACCTCAGACTCCTACCTACCTACGTAATTTGGGCGGATAATTTTACAAATAATGTTTTGTTAATTTGCGTAAATAATTGTGATATTTTTATTGAAATCCTTTGATTCTACATTGCTTTGAGTGTAACGTAATTTTACGATGTTATTCTCACAAATTGCGTTAAGAGGAAGGTGTAAAATACCGTACTTACGTGTGAAAGGTTATGATCTCATATTTTTGCTCAGAGCGGCTATTTATTACGATTATAGAACAATTCACCAGTATTTTATCAAAGTTCAAGCATTCAAAATGCTAACCATCACTATATTTCATAAGAGAAAGCACAATTTCATACAAAACAACGATAATTGAACAAGCAACGAACAAACATGACATGTCACGTACTTATTTGTTTGCCACAACCTCGGTTGTGGCAGCGGTGGAAAAGTGAAACTATGACAAGGACAAACAATAACAGCGCTTTCTCTGCTACTCCTACTGAAAGATACATAAGACTATCCCGTTCGGTCATTTTCCCCCACCCCTCATGACCGATCCAGTTATACTAGATTCATGGGTTCTATAATATAATCCAGCCAAATAAAATATATGTTCGTTATTTCACAGGTAGGTGTCAACTGTAACAACTTGACATAGTCGTAGTATTTTAGTTGAAATATTTCGGGAATTTCAGCGGTCATCTTAGTTTATTTTAATTATATTGTTGATATTCCTGAAGTTTTTATTTGTAATGGTTTGAAGTTCCCTTTGTGATAATGTCTTGTGTGATCGAGGGCTGTAAATCGCATACAGGAAGAAAAGAAAATACGCACGAACCGATAACCTTTAATCGGTAAGTTTTGTTCAGTTTTGAAGAAATTAATTTATAGGACCTGACCCTAAACATAGAAATCGATATGTTGTTTATGTAATTATTACTTGCATTCAAGTCTATATAGATTTTTGCATATATTTTCGAACTTTTCTGCTAAGTATGAAAGGTTATATTTTTGGCATAGTGATGTATCGACCTCAGATCAATAACCTATCGACATTTACAGCTTTCTTATAGTTTGGCCCAGGACTGTCTCATTTTAATTGATGAGTACAGTCAAGGGCATAAATATATATACATTCCCAAAGTCTCAAAAATATGTGTACGCTCAGACAATAAAATCCGTGTTCACATATTTTTAAGCCATTTGTCTGGATCGTGCGTTTCGTAGTTTAATACTAAAAACCGGTCAAGTGCGGGTCGGACGCGCGCACCAAGGGTTCCGTACTTTTTAGTACTTGTTGTTATAGCGGCAACAGAAATACATCATCTGTGAAAATTTCAACTGTCTAGCTATCACGGTTCATGAGATAAAGCCTGGTGACAGACGGACGGACAGACGGACAGCGAAGTATTAGTAATAGTAATAGGGTCCCGTTTTTACCCTTTGGGTACGGAACCCTAAAAAAAGACATTAATGATCATTGATGAATGTTCCTTTTATTAATATTGCTGGTTTACCTATTTCACAAAACTCAACTTTTTACTTCAGATTTCCAAAGGACGAGGAATAGGGGATATTATTGCAATGTTCTGCCACCAGAGTGCAGCACTAGCTTTTTTAGTGCACCGTAGAATAACTTATTCATACTGTACCTTTAACAGGATTTTGACAAGTTTTCAGGGGACCTACCGGAAAACTCGGACTGCCTCTTTATCGCTCGAATACGCAAGAGTGACAGAGATGTTAGATAACGAAAGTTCGATTTTTTTGTTTCTCGATAGACCCTCAGATTGTGGTAGTGGCGCCACATACGCCGAGTTTCGCGTAATATTCCCTATTATTAAATTAAATAAATATATTACACGAACGTTTTTTTTTTTCATTTTCTAGGTATTTGGTACATGACTAGAAACTATACTTAGTTTTTTAGCATTAGAAAAAAAGGTAAACCATTTGCACGTGTCTTTTTATTGACAAGTTTTTTTTATAAATATAGCAATATTTTACTTATGAAAGCAAAAGTATGTAAATGATCGTATATATGTACATATTTGTTGTGACTTATTTTCAAAAGTGTTTTTCGATAATACGACACGTTAAGATCGCTCGCCTTCTTTCTAATATAGTTAGACGGTTCTGAGTGGTAGACTGCAAATGAGATAAAAGCTATATTAGGGACATGCATAAAATCCTCATATCAGGCGACTCTTTGATTACAAGGATTGCATAATTTTTATACTTTAAGTATAAAAGTTATATAATCCTTGTATTCAACGAGCCGCCTGCTACAGATTTCTAGAAATTGCGGCGTTTTTTCAGGTTCAACTTTCATTAGCCAGACTATTATCAATTTGCCAATTCGGTGATTATTTTTTTACACGGCACATAAACTTATGCATAATTTATCGATATAAAAAATCGACTCAGTTACATCCCCAGCAAATTATCAAACTTATGACACCGTACGTAAATGAGAAATAACAAGCATATATGCATCTCTTTTCGGCACATTATCTAATTCGTAAGGAAGTAAAGGACGGGTATACATATTTGCGAAGCATTTTTGCCCGGCTTCTATGCTTTAGTTATTATTCTGAGGTATTACCCATGATAGTGTAATGTTTTGAGAATGTGAACACGCCTTTTAAGTACTTGCGAGTGCTTTCGAGTTTGACTAAAAGTGCCCTCCACACTCGTGCGCGCATCGCGGCGCGAAGCCGCGAACGCGAGTGTGGAGTATAGTTCGCTAATCAGCGAAATCGGCTCCACACTCGCGTTCGCGGCTTCGCGCCGCGTAGTCTGGAGCGAGCTAAAGACGCAACTTCTTATCAATTCTCGGATTTTTTTATACATTTGATGTTATAACGTTGTGTCGACTTCAACTTCAACACAACCGTTGTAAAAATGCTAATGCTATTGAATAGCAGGAGCAAGTGTGAAAAAATAACAAAATTTAATTTTCAAACATAATGTTACAAATAAAATAGAAGTGGTGAAAGTTAAGTCCGCTCCAGATTTCGCGGCTCGCAGCCGCGAACGCGAGTGTGGAGTCTAGTTCGCTAATCAGTGAAATCGACTCCACACTCGCATTCGCGGCTTCGCGCCGCGTAATCGGAGCGGGTTTATGGGCTAGTATGGAAGTGCGCACATGTAGCGACGTGACTCCTGGGAGACTTTTTTGTCCGCGGCCCGCGGGTTCGGTGACAAGCCCGCGACGAAACTGTCTCCTTCCCTATAGGACCCTCCACACTCATACGCAAATCGCGGCGTTCGCGGCTTCGCGCCGTGATTCGCGCATGATTGTGGAGGGCCCTTATTGATTTCAATGCAAGTGTGCGCACGGGCGATAAATAAGTCGCCGGTCGGCCTACCTCACGTTCGACGTGTTGCCTCTCTGTCGCACTTGTAAATTCGTATGTAAGTGTGACAGGCAGGCAACACCTGCGCCCGGGATGGACAAAACATACGCAATGCAACAATATGATTGGTTGAGTAGATTTGTAGCCCACCATAAACCATACAAATTTACGCTGGGGAATTAAGAAAAATGTGAGACTGTAAGAAGGACAAACAATAATAACGCTTTCTCTGCTATTCCTACTGAAAGATACATAAGACTATCCCGTTCTGACATTTCCCACCACCACTCATCCCCAAACCAGTTTTATACTAGATTCATGAGTCAAAGCCATACTATACTAATACTATATTCGTATATTATACTACTCACGCGTATAGCTAAAGGTCCCTCCACACGTGCGGGAATCGCCGCGCGAAGCCGCGTAGTCTGGAGCGAGCTAATGCTAAGGTTCCTCCACACTCACAAGCTCGCTTCAGACTACGCGGTGCGAAGCCGCGAACGCGAATGTGGAGTCGATTTCGCTGATTAGCGAACTAGACTCCACACTCGCGCTCGCGGCTTCGCGCCGCGATTCACGCACGAGTGTGGAGGGCCCTATACGCGAATCACGGCGCGAAGCCGCGAACGCGTGGAGCCTAGTTCGTGATCAGCGAACCAATGGATACAATATAATGTTACCAACTCAAAATAAAATTGACCTATCTGTATTCGCAGCTGGCAGCTGGTAACTCGTTACTCGATTCAGTACGTTTCCAGAAAATGGCTCGGGTTGTGTGTCGAAGTAAAGCCTGACATGTATTTTCCTAAAATTCGTAGATGATTTGATAAAAACTTATTATGATTTTGTTTTAGTTACGTTATTGTGTATCATATTCTAACAAACCACCAAAAATGGAGTTCCGGGAGACTTTGCTAGCTGCTCAACGAAATCAACAACAAAAGTCATCTGTGAGTTCATTTCTTCGTTTCATGAATACATATTGCTGCGCCCTATTTATATAGTTTGAATACGCAATGTTATAATTAATCTTTTGCTGCTGCGCTGTCTTATTGAATACTAATTATTTATGGAAAATGGCTTATCCCAGGCATTTTTACGTCTCGTGTGGTTAATTACCACCATTGACAGATAAATATAAGATCAAGTACTTTGTTTTTAGCGTAACACATACTACAGAGCTGGATTCGATCCGCCAAAGAAAGAACAACGGCAAAAGGACAAGTTGTCGCAGAATATATTAAAGTTTTTAGCTAAGAAAGATGAAGAAGAAAGGCAGAAACAACTGGAAGCTCAGAAGAAGAAGGAAGAGCTGCATGCTATGCGCGACCCCAAGGCCTTGCGGAAGATTCAAAAGACTCTGAAGACTATCAAGTCTGCTAACAAGTCTGTGATAGAGGATGCAGTGGACCACGACAACACAGCTGTCACCAGGGCGGGTCCAGATCAGCCCGACCAGGATGACTATGGATATGAATCTCAGGAGGCAGCTGCTTTCTATGGAAAATTGATGCAGAAATATAGCAAGATACCTGATGAACCCAAATTTCCTATGGGCAGTAAGTTGAATTTTATGTCATAATCATACCCTGATTTAAAAAAGTGACAAGTACTGTCCGCGCGCCAATTCCGTGTATTCGGAGGTCGAGGAAGTGGGGGGGTGTGCGCCGCGCCCGTATGTACAAAATGACACCACACTGTCATGACGCCCAATATTCCTAACATTCCTAAGGACAGTAAGTGGTTGTGAGGGATAATTGCTTTACTAGCCTTATAAAATAAAACAAACTATAATTAACAGTAACAAGGCAATGGAGATGAATTTCTTATACAATATCTTGACATCCAATATCTGCAAAATGGCCTAAGAAAATGAGTATGATGTATATATCTGATTAACTTGATACTGATTACAAAATTGATACAAAATAAAAATAAAAACCAAATCAGCTCTTGTATAGTAGAGTACTTTCTGTTTATCAAGTTTGTTTCTGTTCTTTTGCAAATACTTGTAATTAGAGATTAGCCGAATATGGGCTTTGCTGTGCAGTTCAGATCTTGCTGAAACAAATAATCGGCCGAAATACTAGGTTCATCTATTAAAATTCTAATAAACCATTTAAAAACACTATAATTACCTTATAAGCTGAGAGATATTAACCGCTTCCTAGGCAATTCCCTATGAATAAACAGGGTCAAAAGACAAGAGATATGCAAACAAATATTCAATACTCATCAAATGATCAAAACATCCTATGGATTCAACACATTTTAATTCACATATTATTTTCTTTCAGAGAAGAGTGTAAAGACAGATTTGAAAGGCACCATGGAACGAGTGAAGAATGCCCTGGCACATGAAGATGACCCTGTCCCACACAAGAGAAGGCGCAGGACAGAAAATGGTGGTGTGTGTTATCAGTTTACTTAGAGCTTTTGACTTAGACTTGTAGTTTTCTATGTTTTACGTTTTTGATGGGATAGACAAAACTACACTTCTAAGACCAAAGTCCCAAGTCGTGTTGAGGAATCATCAGTAACAATTTGCTTCCCCATACATACTAATTATGTTCTACTACACCATAATAAAAGTATGTGGTTGCGATTCATCAAATATGCGCGTGACTCATATTGACAAGCAAAATGAAAAACCAACTCCATTTCCAAATGTTACTTGTGGATATGTTTTCTACCAAAAATAGAAATACCAAATAAACAAATACCTACAGTCCTACACGGTACCTGTTCAATAAATATAACTAAAACTAAAGAAAATCGGTAAAAATAAATGCGTATTTTGTGAACTAATAGGGAGGCTCTCGAAATATCTCACCATCTATTGTGATTATAAAAATGAATAAACCAATTACGGGTTAACATATGCCTTGAATTCTCTTACTTTTATTTATATTGTAGCAGCTACGGTACATGTTTTTCATTTTTCAGAAAGAGAATCAAGCCCTCCTCAAAAGTATGAGCCAGAGAAACGAAAAGATGAGAAACCCGAGAAGCCAAAGTTCCGCAAGCCAGCGCCGCCGCCCATGGACTTTAACCAGCTGCTGAAGCTGGCCGAGGAGAAAAAGAGCGCCCCGCTCGAAGTGCCCAGGTATTAGAAACAGGCCAAGTGCGAGTCGGAGTAGCGAACGAAGGGTTCCATACCATTACGCGAAAAACGGCAAAAAAATTATGTTTTTTGTATGGGAGCCCCACTTAAATATTTATTTTATTCTGGTTTTAGTATTTGCTGTTATAGCGGCAAACAGAAATACATCATCTGTGAAAATTTCAACTGTCACGGTTCATGAGATACAGCCTGGTGACAGATGGACAGACAGACAGACAGCGGAGTCTTAGTAATAGGGTCCCGTTTTTACCCTTTGGGTACGGAACCCTAAAAAGTATTTGGCCACAGGCACAGGCTCTTTTAAAACATAAAAATATTTTTCTACATTTGTATAACTACAATACCATTATTGACATTATTAGACGACGTGTGTATGTACGTAAGTTCATGTTAATGGAGTAGGTTTCAAGTCCGTATTCCAGAACGTATCGGAACGTATTGGTTATCACTGATTGCAGTTTCCTGATGCGGCAAAGGTGTGATGAGCGCCTATAAACTAACGGACAGCCATTATAGGTTTATTCTACAACTTTTTAATTTTAAGATTTTATCTAATAGTTATTTACGTTACAAGTGTGAAAAACAGGAAATTCGCAACGAGTGGCGAACACATCTAGCGTGTTTTACGGCTCAGATTCATTGGTATCATAGGCCCCGTACGCGGGGTACAGAAGATCTCCATAACGCACGCCTGCGGGGAGTCACCGCCCGCTCTGTATCAACCAATGAAACTGAGCCTTTAGTTTAGGGTATATTACCGCTGGGAATGTGTTGTTGAAGGGTGCCTTGTTTGGCAGGCCGGTGGCGGCCAAGGCGGAGTCGGAGCCGGAGCGGCTGATGACCAAGAAGCAGCGGCGCGAGTACGAGGAGGAGCTGGCGCGCCGCCAGCGTCGCCAGGAGAGAATCGACGCCGAAAAGAGCGGTCGGAAACGTGAGTGTGCCTTTATATCCCCGCCAAACACTATCGTCAAAAGGAATGTAATACCTATTTAACCGGTCGGGGTACCTGTAGCCTCCTAAGTTCCCACGTACTTACAAGTACAAAATTAAAATCCAGTTTTGAACTATAGAAATAAAAGAAAGTTCCAAATTCAAATGCACTAAAACTGCCCTGCGTCTTACGATATAGATGTCGGTTTCAGCGCAACTTTGAGTTCACCGATTGGTTGCGGTTGTCTGTCAATGATTAGTGATAATTGATTGATTGATTTTTATTGAGATACAATTTTACAGCATTACAGCTAAGGGGCGCCAATGCGCTGTAAAATTTATAATAAAATTATACGATAAATATGACAATGTCTTATAGTTTTATTTACTAGCACAATATATTATGATTATAATATACTAGCATAAGAAAAAGTTGCTTTCTTAAACAACGCTACCTATTTTCTTTTTCTTGCAATTTAGAGTTCTCTTCTTATTTTAATTCCAGCTCAAAGAGAAGAAAGAGACAGGCCTGCTGACAGAGAAAAGAAACCGGAGTGTAGTGGATTTGGGAGAATCCCTAAAATCGGCGAGAAAACGTCTTCCAACCAGTCTTCCAATTCTGGCTCCAACTCTCACAAAAATGACGGCACTAAAACATATGAGCGAAGCAAAGACAAACCATCCACTGACCGGGACAGAGCCGACAAGTTGCAGAGAGAGAAACAGAGGGCGAGGCAAGACAGGGACAAGGAGGACAGAGAAAAGGAGCGACTAGACAGGGAAAGGCTGGACAAATTGAAGGCGGAACGAGAAAGGATAGACCGAGAAATGGAAAGACTAAATAGAGATAGGGACAGATTAGAAAAAACAAAGATGAAATTAGAATCTAGTAAATCTTGCGACAAACCTAGCAGAGACGTAGACAGAAGCAAATTAAACACCAAGGACCAATCCTCACGGCAGGAGGTCAAAAAGAGTATAGATTTAAAAAGCCAAAACACATACAGGATAGATAAAAATTCGAACGATAAGAAATTTATAATACCTAACAAAAACGGCGAGAGCAAGTATACGAACGGCCACAGTTCGCAGAGCAAACTGCCCATGAAAAGCAAAGAGGAGTCTAGAACGAGCGACAGAGACCGAGCTATAGCCAAGCAAAGGGCCTCACAGGAGAACGGCAAGCGTCCGCCGGAGAGTAGGCCTCCTGCTCGGCGGCCGGACGAGAGAGCCGTCGGCAAGCCGGCGCCCGGCAAGCCCGCGCCCGCCGTCGCTAACTCGTTCGACTTCGACAAGCACGTCAGCTCGCTCGCCAAGGACAAGCTCGCCAAGCGGCCCGACCAGAGGAGGAAGATGGAAGATGCGAGGAAGAAACAGAAACGTGAGTGTACCTTTCTAAAATAAATATTGAACACCCGATTCTCACCTGGTGTTTTTGGGTTCTTTCGACTCAGAATCACTAGTATATTCAATTCTGATGATAAAAAAGTCGCAAAAATTTGTATGAAAATTCCACTCCGTCACGCACATACAAGTGAAAAAAAAAAATTCAAACTAAAACGTACGTGACGTAATGGAATGGACATTTTGGGACATCTTTTTTAATGGCAGGATGGAGAATGCTGTCGATTCTAAGTAGAATGGGCCCAAGAATGTCCAGATTTAAAAGAATCAGGTTTTCAATATTTATTTTAGAAAACGCCCACCTATCCTATCCTAAACAGGAAATGGAATTTTAGCTGTCAAGTTTCTTAAAAAATACCTCGCCTGCACACAGTCGTATCCTCCTTAAGCCCACGGTGCTACCCATAGTACTATTACTTCAACGTAATTTAACCTCTCCCAAGTCCCAGGCGATTTCGCGTTCGTTTTTTTTTGTTTTGATTGTTATCAAATTTCAATACTAAATTCAAAACCTCCGGTCGTTTTTTGGCTGGCAAATTTAAAGCCATGGGACTCCAGGGGTTAAACCATTTTAGATTGGAACAGAGGTGCAGTTCTTTTGTTTCGTTCGTTAGCAAGCATAAGTAATACAACCATATTTCCTACACTATTTCTTTCAAATTCAACTGCCAATTTTTCTTGTGTAATAATTAGTTAGCGGCTGGTGCGTATAAACTCATCCCATCCACCATTTCACACTCGAGTGGAATTATTTTTGGTTTTCGGGACGTATTTGATGTAAATTGATTTAGCACTGTAGGCGTGATACTCTAAGTTACTTTTGCATTTATAATATTATTACTAATATTAGTATAGAAGGTACTTGGGCTCTTTGGCAAAAACCCGAATGATTTGAACCATATTTTTGGGGTCAAGGTGTATTGGTATTATTCCATCCAAGTCCAATTTTCGGAACACTTTACACCGTTCAAATCCTTCGGCGATCCCTTTAGAAGTATGATAGTGATAAAAAGAAGTGTATGATGGTTGCGTTGTTGGGCAGGGCGCGCCATCGACTCGGAGTCGGAGTATGACTCGGAGATGAGCGACTTCATCGACGACGGCGACGAGAACATGGACTACTCCACCCACATCAAGGAGATCTTCGGATACGACAAGTCCAAGTTAGTTGCTCTATATGGCCATTGCGCTGTTTCGCACACATACTGGAGCGGAACTTATAATATAACCGTTTATATCCTCAACAAAAAATACTAAATGGAAATTCTATATCTCATCCGATTCTAAAAATCGTTGATTTCGTCGTTGAATCGTCCATTGACTTATATATTACTTACTTATTTATTTATTATAAATTTTGTGTAATAATCATTTCTTTTTTTTCTGTATTTTCTTGACACAATCTTTTTTTGCATTTTTATTGTTAATATTACGTAATTGAATTGTGCATATTTTATTATTTTTTGTTAATGTTAAGTTAAACAAACTTTTTGTAGTCCATATTTATATATTTCTACGCCAGTGTTGGCAGAATATGCTGTTCTATACCAAAAAACAACGACACCAAAATGGTATATACCATATTCTATGAAATAAATTTATGAATTCGTAAAGACGCATTAAGAATGGTGCCAGTTCAGCGGTGTCATTTTGGGTGTCACACACGAATTCGAGCCAATCGTGCAGTCTTAACGCAACTAGTTGCGACCAATCGCGCGCGTGATGCGAACTCATTAACCAATCGCGTCGTAGCATTCCACCTAGGCATACCAAACGAGAATGTTCGGTCGGAATTATATGAACGGGCCTATCTCTACTTTTGAAATCATTGTTGGCCTCTATAGCTCCTGCGTATTCGAGCGATTGAGCCGAACAGTCGAACGAAAGAAGTGTTTCTGGAAATAGCGACCTCACAGTCTTGAACTCTTTGAACACCACGCCTATGCGCCTACGCCTAACCCCGCCGGGAAGCACGAAGGTTGATAATGGGTTAGAGCCGCGCGTGTTGTTCACATCTTTGGCGGTCAAATCGTTAATATTTACGCTTAGGTTAGATAATTTATTTATTGCCCTTTTAAAATGTATGTACATATTGTAAATTAGTAATGATGTGTAGGTATCGGGACATGGACGACGACGACGACCCGACGATGGAGTCCAGCTTCGCGCGCCAGCAGCGCGAGGAGTACATCAGCAAGAAGATCGGTGAGTGCGCACACTCCCGCCGCCCCCACCGCCCCTAACCCCCCACGAAGTACAATGGAGCGATAAGTTAGAATTAGAACGAATCGCAGCGTATATCAACGTTTCGTTTTACGCGGGTTTTATCCGATTGCAATATTATTGGATAATAGCTTAGAAAAAAACTCCTTACAAATGTTATTCTAGAAATCAAAGGATTATTTTAGATTTATAATTTGCAGATAAACATAACTTTATTTTTAAATTACCAACAAAAACTTTTTTCTGCTAAAAATGTCTTGAAACAAAACGTACAACCCGCGTCCAAGTTGTAGGCGTGGCTTCGCCTTCGGGGGCGTGACCAACGATACATATATGTAAGTTTGGGTATTACAACTCGCGGCTACCATTCTCAGTCTCGCCTTGTATGAGAGTGTAAATAGCTCGCAATCGTGTTCTCTCATTTTCTCGTTAATGATGCCCCTGTGCCTCTTTCCAGGTATCATGGAGGACCTGGAGGATATGCGGATGGAGGCCATGGAGAAGAAGAAGGCGACTAAGAAGAAACGCCGCATCAGCGACGACTGACCGCGCGACCCACACCCCGCACCCGCACCCGCACCCGCACCCGCACCCGCACCCGCACCCGCCGCCGCGCTTCCTGAAGCCTCCTGAACTAATCATACAGAAATAGTGCTACATACAGAATTCTTCTTGTCCAATTTTACTGATGTCTGATAGCGGAAGATCAGGAATCTTGATGTCCCCGTCGGGATCCCGTTGTTTGACATTATTATTGAATGTCATTAACATAATTTAATGATTGTCAGATTATCATTAGTCATAATTCTGAAACCGTTAACATTTCAGGATTTTTGTAAGGTTAGGTTAGGTTTGTTTTATGACAATCCTGAAAAGTTACGCGTTTCTGAGAAAAACCAAATTATGACTAACGAAAATTCGGACAAACAATACATTATGACTTAAAACAATTATTAGTAACAATAGAGACCAATCCCCGTCTATCGTGTGACTGTTTCTCGCTAAAAGGTGCCTTAGTAACTGTTCAGAAATGTCGTGAGCCTAGAAACTTAGAAAGTCTCCTTTCGAACAAAACCAGCCTATGTCAAAATCGCTTCTTTGCCGCCAAAAATATAGCTTCTGTTTGCACTGGTTTGGGGCGGGGTAGGAATATGATAGAAATAGAACATAATAAGTAACAAAACTTCCGTGAGACACGGACATATTAAATATATTAAAACGGGTATTAATATTATATATATATGTGAATGACCCGTTTTAATATACTTACTAATAAGTATTTTCACAATTTATTATTTTGTTATACCATAGTAAATATAATTATAATATTTATGATTTTTTTGTTACCTATAATCACAATGAATTGCGGACAATTTTCTTTGTGTCTGTAATCCTATATGACACGAGTGTGAATAATATAAGTATATAATATTAATTATTAGATTTAGTTAGTACATTTTGTACAATATTATGGCGGATAATTATTATGGTTCACTTACGTTTAGTTGTGGTTGTATTAGAATATTTAGAATTGAAACAAGCTGACGTCCTTGTGGTTTATGTTACGCACCACAGATTTAATATATACGCTGTGTTACGCACCGTATGTGAAGTATGCTAAAAACAATTAACAAAAAAATAACGCTTTGAATTAATTTGCACTAGCAGTTCAGGTCACGTTTAGAAAGAGATAATTGAGTAAAAGGGGTCTTCCTTTATTATTTACTTTATTCCATTTCATATAACGTCACTACTTTCCACTCTTATACAGTTGCCATGACAGTTTCGTGTTATTAGTATTAAACGGCCAGCTAACAACATTGGTTGACCAAAAAAACAGTCTTTTAAAAACTGAAATAAATGTCACATATGAAAGAAAAAATTACCAAGGCCTGGGGCACTACCAAGCCAAGGGCGCTGGAGCCCAAGGCTGGAATCGAACCAGCGTCCTCTGCAATCACGGCAGATGCCTACCGCTCGACCACCCAGGTTAATTTTTCTTTTGTATGTATGACATTTATTTCAGTTAATAATTTATAATATCTCTTTCTCGCTCTTACTTATGGGTGCGTGTGGGACGCACGCTTTTTAAGCTCGTGCGAATGGGGCCTTAGCCTTGGTCTAAATCGAATTTAGCGTGCGGGGAGATTCAAGCGCTTTTGAAAAAGCGCTCGTGTTTAGGGTCACTAACTCTACACTGTGGGCATACTGTATTTTTTTTCTTTTCTTCGTTTTGCAAGAGCTTGGTTGCCACGTTATTATTGGGTCCCCCCTTTGTACATACTTTACTAAGATCTCACAACCACAACAGCTCTTTATTTCCTTAATGTAGTTGATTAAGTCTAACTGTTGTTTAATTAAGTCTAGTAAATTGTAAAACTTGTTCAGTTGTATTGTATAGCTTCATGACAAGTGAGAAAAATAAAAAATAAATATATTATTACATTTTTACATATTCAGCAAGTTACCTAGTGTTTTAGTTTTGACTTTTTCCTACAGCGTATTTAGATAAGGCGGTTATCTATCACACTGGATGAGATTGCCTTGTCGCTCCGATGTTTGAGCGAGACATCGGAGCGACGTGCAAAGCGCATCCAGTGTGATAACCGCCTAAAGGTACAATTTTGTAAAGGTCTTTATTTTATATTTTAAAGGTATATTATTTTATGTCAGTTTCCAAAACATATTTTTTCCGTTAATTTGCCCATTATAATATTTTCATATATTTATGAAGATATATACAACCTTCACTCTATCTTCACTCTTTTTTTGATTGTCTAAAGTGCCTAACACCAAAGAGAATTAAGAAGAACAATTTATAACTAAGCAGGAGTTGAAAATAGAGTTCCGGTTAATCCGGTTATAATATAACCTGAAAATAGTTGAGCATTAGACTTTCCGTTTGCCGCGACATCTATTGTCGAGTAGCAGTACTGAGTTTGAGTTTCACTACTTGACGCTAGGCTACGAAAATAATAGTCTTTTTGGTAACAAAACCTTATTAGATCTACTTACCATTTCTTCGGTACCGTACCTCTATGTTATTTCCTTGCTTCTCAGCAGGAGCGCTTTATTTACTGTCTAAATAAAGTTAAAATTTGCCCGTAGAAAAAGACGAAGCAGGCGCGAATGTTTGGATTTCGCTCCTTTTTAGGGTTCCGTACCCAAAGGGTAAAAACTGTATGCCGCTATAACAACAAATACTAAAAATTAAAATTGTACGGAACCACGGAGTAGGATGGAGATGGCAAGTGGGCGTTGTTAGTAGCGACCGACTCACTTTATGCACAGACTATGCTCAGTTGTTGTGTAAACTTCATGCTCGAATGACATTCACGTAGTACGTACGCTCGTCTAACAAAAATTGATAATTAAATTTAAAATGCCGTATTGTGCAGTATTAAGCTGCAGAAATCACAGCGGTTTAAAAAATCTTTCACGTGGAGATATTTCCTATCACCGGTGGTTATTTATTTAAATATAATCCGATAAATACGAAAAATCTGTTTATTTTGCATTATTTAGGAATGTTCGTTAAGTAAATCTATATTTTATCAGTTAGAACTTAGAGTTCACAATCCTTTGTCACTATTCTTTACGTTTATCTGGAATATTCGCTATCCTAAATGTCAAATAACTTCGCTACTCAGATGCTGCGCAATGTCGATATTTATATCGATAAAGTTAAAGTTACGATATTTCAAGTTTGATGTTTGGTTCGGTAATAAATTATTATTTTAGACACGTTTCTAATTATTATTTGGGATAATCAATGTCTTAGTAAATATGGCAGCTCTGGTCATCAAGCACTAAGTTAAGTCGGGGTCATTTCATGGCAACCTTTCAAACCTTCGTATTCCTTTACATACGTTTTTGTTTTTTACACCCATCATATTTTCATCGTTAATATAATTAGACTAGGTACTTAATGCACTTATGCGTACAATGCATGCAATGTGCCATGAATAAACGTTTTATATTTTCTATTTCTTTATTATTAATTATTGTAGGTTACCACAAGTTGCCGATATTAAAAATAAATGGATCAATGCTACTGGGCAAGAAAATTAGTTTTCGCAAAAATATAGCACCATTTGCTAGGAGCATTTCTTAGAGAAAGATTTCTGGGGATAAAATTGCCATACATCTCATCTAGCGTCCACACGCAACTTAGTTACTAATTTAGTAATTATTAGTGACATTCGGGCTCACTAAATTAATAAAAAGTGTTCCGTACCACGCAAACTAGCGTCAAATATTGGAATTTTGCCGCCCCCCTTCCTGATTTGATAGGTCACAATCTTACAATCAAATCAAGTGGGATCGATGAGCCAGTTTCATGTATGCTTTCACACCATACAATTAATTTGACAATTTAATCAGGTTGTCCCGTCTAGATTGGCCTTAAGTGCTGCTACAAGTAAATATATTGTTAAAGACGCATACTTACCTATGTAAGTAATTGCAGATTTGTGATTACAAAATAACAGCAATACCGAGTTAATAGACCTTTAAAGAACTATGATTTTATCTGTTTGACTTTAAGATATATTTAATGTTCACATTAACAACCTAGTTGGTCAATTAATAAGAAACAAATTCCTAGTTAGATATTTGTTGTACTGTACTACATATTATTTTTCTTACAATCACGATTATCACTACCTATATTATAATCATAAATAAAGTATCATTTAAATGTGTTAAAACATACGGTAATTAAATATCAATACCTAACTGAACACACAAATATCGATAAAACACTCCGATTACACTGTCCCCTCCCTATATCGTCGAATGGAAAGAAGTTCCAACGGTTAGCTACTCGCAGGCGTGTAGAGATCTCGAAAGCACCAGTGTAACGTGACCGTGAGATCCGTAACAAACCATGCGTAATTAGACCTTACTTATACTGGTTTTTTAGCCCTTTTCTCGCCTGTAATAAGTAAGTGATTTTAAAATTATATAAAATAACGCCATCTGGTGTTGAGTAGTTGTATTAGGTGAACGTTGAGCGAGCTTTTGTGAGATGAATGAGATAATGAAAGAGTCGTATGTCATATAGCTTTGACATTATATTTTAAACCGTCACTCATGTAGCCTACAGTTGATATTCGTTCGAGAAATGTCCACCGGTAATAACCTTTTGGTATGGATAGTTGCTACGAATCAGAGCAATTTTGTAAGTGTGTGACATATTTTAACGTGGCTATGAATGTGTGAGTTTAGCGACACTGGTTTTCATACTAAATAGGAGTCATTTCACATCCACTAGTTTATTAATTCGTGTACGGAACCCTCGGTGGGCAAGTCCAACTCGCAGTTGTCCGGTTATTTCTTTTAACAAATTGGTTTGCTAGACTATGGAAATTCTTTGCTATGGAATGACTCGCGTTCGCCGCTTCGCGCCGCGATTCGCACACGAGTGTGGAGGTGTGGAGCGGTTTGGCACAGACTATAGAGTTGTCATTGTCACTTGTCATTCAATTCATATCATTTGTCATTGTCAGTTTGCTAAGTTTGCTTACGGTGACGGTATCAACTGTGCACGATTCAGCTATTTATTTTCTCTAATTGTATTCGTGGTTTTTTAAATAAAAGTGCAGTTAATTTCTGTAAAAATTAGACCGCATATTTTGCATAAAGTTTTAAGTGCTTGCAATAGCATTTTTAAGGTAGTATAATAAAGACCTTGAATTCGGAATTATAATTTTGTTACAAGATTGAAATTGTTTTTGTGAGTAAAAAAACCTTTACTAGATGATCAAATCGTAACTTCGTCGTAGATATTATGTAGTAAACTTTAGCAATCTGTAGTAGTTGTTTTATACTAATGGTGCCATAAAAGTCATTTGTTTTCACTACAGTCGTAGAAGTATGGCTTCAGTTAGATTTCTGAAAAAACCGGCCAAGTGCGAGTCGGACTCGCGCACGAAGGGTTTCGTACCATTACGCAAAAAACGGCAAAAAAAACACGATTGTTGTATGGGAGCCCCACTTGAATATTTATTTTATTCTGTTTTTAGTATTTGTTGTTATAGCAGCGAGCGGCAACAGAAATACATCATCTGTGAAAATTTCAACTGTCTAGCTATCATAGTTCATGAGATACAGCCCGGTGACAGATAGACCAACAGACGGACAGTGGAGTCTTAGTAATAGGGTCCCATTTTTTACCCTGTGGATATGGAACCCTAAAAAATTGTGCTTACCGCGTTAAAGATGTTTGATCTACCTACCATATCTCGGAAGTTCCCTGGTGACCATTACCAGATGCCATAGGAAATCTAAGTCCCCCTCCGGGCTTAGGGAGGGGTCAATGTAAAATAGTAGGCACATTTATCACATTTAACATTTTGGTTTGGTAGTATTTGTTGTTATAGCGGCAACAGAAAATTTCAACTGCCTCACTATCATGGTTCATGAGATACAACCTGGTGACAGACAGACAAACAAACAGACCGTTTTTACCTTTTGGGTACGGTAAAGTAGAAATTATATTAAATTTTAATTAAATTTACCATTACTATAATTTATAAATAACAGTAACAGTATTTTTTGTTACATACAGTTTTCAAAAATGAAGATACTGGATACAGTTGACATCCCAGAGTTGACGCGGTCAAATGTACATATTGGCAACAAACCTTTACTGATTGAGAAGATCAACAAACTCATCAGTAGTGGGCACAGGAAGCTGCAGATTGTCACCGACTTTGACCACACTCTCACCCGCCACAAAATGGACGATGGAACAGTTGTACTCACCAGCTTTGGTAACTTTTTAAATGAACATTAGGATAATAATAACAAAGGCGAATTACACCTTTACCCCTACATATTTTTGACCTTCAGCAATTTTAAAATTTGCTTTTGAAGGGGTAGGTAATTATTCTTTCCATTCATAATTGAGAGGGAATTTAATCTCAAAATATATTCTGGCACAGCCACTCTGTCAGCCACAGAAAAAGGCAGCGAATTAAAAAAATCTGGGCGCAAAGGATTGATATCGTTATGGTCTTCGTCTTCTCAAATGATTTTTTCGCCTAAGACTCTGTTAAAGAGAATCTGTCAAAGAATCTGTTAAACAAAAGCCATTCTCTATTGCGACGGGCTCTAAGCTTCCAACTTTGGCACGTGGCAAAACAACAATGCCGTTTAAAAAGCAACTGAATCGCGATAGTACTAAAGTTCAAATCTTTCTAACAGCTCATTCAAGATAACACGGTCTCGCCACTCTCGCCTATATCGGAGTGGTCGACCGAACCACATTACCAAACCGTGTTATCTTGAATGAGCTCTCAGAAAGATTTGAACTTTAGTACTATCGCGATTCAGCTGCTTTTTAAACGGCATTGTTGCTTTGCCACGTGCCAAAGTTGGAAGCTTAGAGCCCGTCACAATTAGAGACAATAGCTTTTTTTAACAGATTACTGTCTTAGTCGAAAAAATCATTTGAGAAGATGAGGGATCTGCCTGTATCGCTCGAATACGCAAGAACGACAGAGAGGCAGGCTGGTGTAGATTATGAACATAATTCCAGGTATGTTTCGGGAATGTCCGTCCATCCCACAACACTATAAGGATGAAGATACACGACTGTCAGGCATTTATAAACCTATCGAAGCCGATCCCCACATGAACGTAGAAGAAAAGATTAAGCATATGGTTGATTGGTACCACGCCGCTCATGACATACTCAAGTAAGTCAAATATGTGTCGTATCGTATAATAAAATAGGTATGTTCTTCTCGTGACGGCATCAGTATTTATTACATATATCTTAAAAATCCTGTCTGCGTGTTGCATCTTTTCGAACCGCCTTTGCAGTTGTAACATTTTAAAACTGAATATTTAACACATTGAGTGGAACCCGCACGTCGGGTTATGTGTTCGTAGTCACTTTCCTCTACAAAGCGGAAAAACGCTGGGTTCGGCTACGAGCGTAGCGCTACAAAAACGTTGGCAGTGAATGTGTTAACCATGACTGTATTCTTTATCAGTTCCCACATTGTTTTTGAGTTCTGTATATAAATAAGTGTAGATAATATGTATTGACAAAAAAAAACCGGCCAAGTGCGAGTCGGACTCGCGCACGAAGGGTTCCGTACCATTACGCAAAAAACGGGAAAAATTCACGTTCGTTGTATGGGAGCACCACTTAAATATTTATTTTATTCTGTTTTTAGTGGGGTCCCATTGTTTGACATAATTATTGAAATATAACATTTAAAACTTTCGCGGTTTAAACACATATTAAATCACATTTAGAAACGGGTCTATCGCGAATTTATTTTGTTACCTTTATTTACCGACGTTTCGACACAGGTTTCACTGGTCGTGGTCGCGGCTAACTGACGTCCCAGCAAAATGTCAAAACAGAGATTTGACAATAATTAACTTTTATGTGTAGTGGGTGGTTTGAAAATGTGATGTCTACCTCGAACTTTAAATGCACTTTTCGTGGGGTAGTCACACAAATCTCTGTTTTGACATTTTGCTGGGACGTCAGTTAGCCGCGACCACGACCAGTGAAACCTGTGTCGAAACGTCGGTAAATAAAGGTAACAAAATAAATTCGCGATAGACCCGTTTCTAAATGTGATTTAATATAATTATTGAAAGTCATAATGTAATGATTGTCATATTATTATCATTAGTCATAATTCTGAACCTATATCTCTCTCATCCCTGTTTCAGAGGAGTCAAGTTGCCGCGGAACGAGCTGGTCGAAAGCGGGATTAAAATGAGAGATTGCTTCAGGTAGGTAACTTTATTTTATATTTATAATTTAGGAATCCGAATGCCCACTTGTTTATATACTTATTTATCTTCTTCTTCCTACCCTTATCCCACGTCATGTGGGGTCGGCACAACATGTTTTTCTCTTCCATTCTCCTCTATCTTTCGTCACCTCAGCACTCACTCCTTTCTTTCTCATATCCTCTTTTACACAATCCATCCATCGCTTTTTGGGTCTACCATACGCTCTCCGTCCATCAACATTCATCCCTAACATTCTTTTGCCTAAATATATGGCATTCATCCCTCCTCATCACATGCCCATATACTTATTTATCTGATACAACTTAATAGGTATTTGTTTACTGTTGTAATATAAATTGAATACCATAAGGAAAAGGTTTAAAACACGCAAAGTTTAGGTACGATGTGTGTTACCATCAGGTAACACACATCTCATCATCAACCATCATCTATGTATTCCTCTCATCTATGTATTTATTTTTGTCTTAAGAACTAAGTAAGTAAGTTTACAATTATAAGTCTGCTAACTCGGGGTACGAAAACTTAAGTGATGTTGATTATGAAAGTTGATTAATGTACATTTTCTCATTAAAAATCCTCTATTACTTTAAAGAGGTTCGATGTAATGTAATACCTCTTAATTTTGTCCGTTTTGTCATGAATAGTGACTGTACTTAGCAATTGCCTATTTTAAAATTTGGCGCTCTGGGCTTAAAACGTTTGCCGCCATTGCTCCCAAAATTGAGAATCCGCTTGCGCCGTACTTGCAGCCCGCTGCCCCAGGCCCTAGCCCATTAGAATAGAATAGAATAGAATAGAATTTGTTTATTCATTATAAAAACACAATACAAATTTGTATCACAAACTTATACGTATTTTAAATAATTATCGTCAAACATCATAATATTCATAATTATATATGTACATTGTACATTACAATTTATTTGAACTTAAACTAAGGACAAATTATATTTACCTACTTACACTATTTTTTCTTTAAATCGACGTCAAATTTGGAGTAGTCATTTGTGAGGTATTCTTTAACGCTATACAGTGTGCGAGATAATAGCAGCGTTTTCAGGCGTATACGAAAAGAACTCTCACTTTCGATATTCTTCACATGGTAAGGTAGTTTATTGTAAAGTTCACAGCCCATTGCATTTGGCAAGCGTTTTGAAAGTTTCAGCCTGTACACATTCGGTACTATATCAAGGGATCTTTTGGTATGGCGAGGGTTGCATTGAGACCGTGTCTTGAATTCGTGGATGTTCTTTCTCATATGCATGATTACCTCCATTATGTAAACTGAGATAGATGTTAAAATACTCAATTTTATAAAGTGCTCTCTACAAGAATCTCTAAACTTTGCACCAACAAGTACTCTGATTGCTTGTTTTTGCATCTTCAGGACGCGTTCATTATCAGAAGAGCCCCCCCACAGAATTATTCCATATGATATTATTGAGTGAACGTAAGCGTAGTAGGTCTCTTTCAAGCTATCATCCGATACCAACGTTTTCAACTGTTTCAATGCATAAACACCCTTTGCCATTTTATTGCACACCATTTCTATGTGTTTATTCCACTTTAGTTCAGAGTCTAACCTAAAACCTAGTAGTTTAACTTCATTTACTGTTTGCAGGAGTCTATTATTACCTAGATTTACATTTATTGATAATGTTGGTTTTGTGGGGTGGAATAACATTATGTTCGTCTTATCGGAGTTCAGTTTAAGGCCATTTGCACTAAACCAATCTTCACACAAATGTATGGCTTTAGCAATTTTAATTTCTAATTGTTCTAGTGATTCAGCACTCACTATGATCGATGTGTCATCAGCATATAACATGATCGTGCCATCAATATTCAAAGCTGTTAAATCATTAACAAATATGAGAAATAGTGTATTTCCCAATGCGGATCCCTGCGGTACGCCAATTGAAATATCCTTAGCGGAAGATCTTACTCGCATTCCATTTATATTTAGTTCAACTGATTGTTTTCTGTTTGATAAGAATGATTTGATTAATTCTCCGCTTTGACCCCTGACACCATATATTTCCAACTTTTTTAGAAGTAATACGTGGTCTACGGTGTCAAAGGCCTTTGACAAATCTAGAAATATCCCTGCTACTTTCAGTTTACTATCCAAGCACTTACAAACATGTTTTATAAATTGATGTGTCGCAGTTGTGGTTGATTGACCCTGTCGGTAAGCGAATTGCGCATCTGAAAGTGCACCATTGTATGTTACATGCCTGATAATGGTATTTGACAAAATCGCTTCAATTAATTTTGATATTGTAGGTACTATGGTAATGGGCCTATAGCTCTCAACATCAGACTTTTCTCCTTGGCCTTTATATATAGGACATATGCGGGTTTGCTTGAGAGAACTTGGGTACACTGTTGATACTAAGATTTTATTGATAAGATGTGTTATTTCCATGTGTAATGTGTGTAACACCGCATACACCAATTTGCCTGAGATATCATAAAGGTCCTTAGTATTGGATTGACTAATTTTAGCACTAGCAAGTTTCATTAGTTCGTCTACGCTTACGGTACTGATTTTGCACTCCAGTTGTTCAGATGTATAATTTTGCAGATATTTCAATGCCTTTCTATTATCGGGAACATTATTGATGGCGACCTGCGACCCTATTTCACTAAAGTAATTGTTGATGTGTTCTGGGGCCGCGTGATTTGGAATAACTTTGCCGGTAGTTTTATCTGTTAATTGCCATTCCCATTCTTCAACTGCTTTATTAGTCTCCTCTTTTATTATTGACCATACTTCCTTTTTCGGATTTTTTGATTTATACAGTATTTGCTCCAGATATTTTTTCTTGCTATCCCAAAAAGTACTGTCTCTAATGATCTTTTTATCTTTAATCCGATTTTTAAATGAGATATTTGGGAATTGTTTTTGTAGATGGTGCAAGTCTTCTATGTCTTTTTGTAAATTGCTTAACTCGTTTGTCATCCATGGTAATCTTTTTCCTTTCGTAGTTTTAATGCTTTTCTGAGGGAAATGGTTATTTAAAGCAAAAATAAACTTATTAAAAAAAACGTTAAAAATATTTTCGGAGTCATCTTTATCTAAAATGGTTTCCCAATCATAGGATAGCAAGGTGTTCATAAAATCTCGCATATTTGAATCGGTGTAGCAACGTATTTCTTTAAATCTAGCGCGTGGAGTCGCATTCTTGACTTGCAATTTCACAAGTTGACCATCATGATCCGATATACCTGTTGACAGTGGTAGAGCTTTGATTATATCCATGTCGATATTAGTGACTACGCAGTCAATTGACGTACTTGCAGTCCCGTCTATTCTTGTGGGGAAGTCCACTATATTTTGAGCACAATACGGTGATAGAATATCAATAAGGGATGTTCTCTGTACAGAATTTGTTAAGAAGTCCACGTTCCAATCGCCAGCTAAAATAACACTATTAGATCGCACACTACACAGAACGTCAAATAATTTAGATAAGGTTTCTAATAACATCTGAAAGTCACCTTTTCCAGGTCTATATATTCCAATAATCACAACTTTTTCTGATTTAATGTCTACTTCTACAGCTGACAATTCACAATCATATTCGACTGACAATGCTTCAATATTGTGCAAGGTCCGATATTTTACATTATTTTTGGTAAAAATTGATACACCACCATGAATTTGTCTTTTACGTACGAAATGACTAGCATGATTATATCCTTTGATAACAATATTACTAACATCATTCTTGTTAAGCCATGTTTCGGTAGTAATTAGTACATCCGGTTTATGGTTTTCAATAACTCCATCAAGAGCTAGCAATTTATTACGAATACTTCTACAATTTTGGTGAATTATTCTAAAACTATTGCTTCCTTCCACTACTTTACTGTTGGCGTCAGTTTCAGTTCCGCTCTTTTTTTTGTTATTAATCCTTACAATGTTTGTATCACTTAACTTATTATTATTATGTATGATGCCAGCATTGGAGTCCACTGTTGTCACATGTTTCAATTTAAAGTAATTGGAACCATTACCAGGTTTGTGCTTCTCTGCTGGAAATTAATAGAATTGCCAGCCGAGTTTTTTTTTATTATTTACGCTATAGTGTAGCCCCCACGGTAATGGACAAATATATTAAGCATCTGATGCTACGATATGTATATTTGATTGACTTTCAGGCTAGGAGTACAGACGATGCTGGCGTGGAGCTCGGAGCGCGCGGTGCCGGTGCTGGTGTTCTCGGCCGGGCTCGGCGAGAGCGTCGTGGCCGCGCTGCGGGCCTCTCAGCTGCTGCTGCCCAACGTCAAGGTATGCTGCGGGCCTCTCAGCTGCTGCTGCCCAACGTCAAGGTATGCTGCGGGCCTCTCAGCTGCTGCCGCCCAACGTCAAGGTATGCTGCGAGCCTCTCAGCTGCTACTGCCCAACGTCACGGTATGCTGCGGGCCTCTCAGCTCCTGCTGCCCAACGTCAAGGTATGCTGCGGGCCTCTCAGCTGCTGCCGCCCAACGTCAAGGTATGCTGCGGGCCTCTCAGCTGCTGCTGCCCAACGTCAAGGTATGCTGCGAGCCTCTCAGCTGCTGCTGCCCAACGTCAAGGTATGCTGCGGGCCTCTCAGCTCCTGCTGCCCAACGTCAAGGTATGCTGCGGGCCTCTCAGCTGCTGCTGCTCAACGTCAAGGTATGCTGCGGGCCTCTCAGCTGCTGCTGCCCAACGTCAAGGTATGCTGCGGGCCTCTCAGCTGCTGCTGCCCAATGTCAAGGTATATGCTGCTGGCCTATTGCGGAATCTCATTGGAACTAAATTTTCCATACTAACCTGAACTGTCACCATATACATGACAATAACAGCGCCCTCTTTATTTTATTTTTATTTATTTATTTAAGAAACAAACAGTCTTTTAAAGTAATACCACTGGAAATTTTCTTAAAGTTAGACTTACAGTTTCCTTAATGAAAATATTTTAACATCATGTTTAATAAAGTTTCTACAGAGTAAAACAAAACTATTTGTGCAAACAAGAACAAAAATAATAATAACAATAATGAAAATAAAATGCATGAGTATCAGAGTGTTAACAATTAATTTGTTTATAAACTGAATACTAAAAAAGGTTTTGTTATTCTTATTAACATTCAATACTGAGATTTTTTCTTAATAGCGCCAAACTAATGATTTGGGTTATTACACTGCATGGATAGTGTTTTGAATCTATTAAATTTCTCACAGAAAATATCGAGATTCAGAAATTTACGTTGTACAACCTGTATGCCCTTCTAACAAAACTATTTGTCTAACAAAACAGTCCGATGGATGAACAATTCAAACTATTGCCAATGATCATATATTTCTGGTCGGGCTTTACTTTAATCTGGTCTCTATTCACGCTGTGAGGCACCCTCTACTAAAGTACTTTAGTACCTAATAACACATCTCTTTTTTGCAGGTGGTATCAAATTTCCTCGCGACAGACGAGAACGACGCCATAATCGGCATAAAGGGTGAAGTTATTCACACTTACAACAAGAACGAGACCGCGATCAAGGGCACCGAGTACTGCGACCTGGTGAAAGAGAGAGACAACGTCATCCTGATGGGGGACAACATCGGCGACGCCGGCATGGCGGAAGGCATGGACCATTGCGACACAGTCATCAAGGTGAGTTCATCATCATGGGCACCGAGCATTGCGAGTTGGTGAAAGAGAGACAGATAACGTCGTAATTAGCGTCGCCGACATGGCGCGGGGCATGGATTACTACTTGTTCTCATTTGTACCATTCACAGAAAACAAAAACACTATAGAATCGTAACGTAATGTACTTACGCTTGAAGATTAGTTAAATGCAATCTGATCACAGACAATTCGCTACGACGCTTAAGCGTGTAACTAACCCATTTTAATGCCCACTTTAATAACCCACATGCCCATTTTAATAACCCACATTAAAAATGCCGTTTGCCCTGTTTTGGAGTGCAAAAACACTGGCCAAACAACAAGTATCTCATCGGTCGGTCTTATTTTTTAATTTTTTCTAACACAATTTTTTACGTAAGTAATTGGAAAACCAATTACACAACCTTTTTTTATTGCTCAATACAAAAATCTACCTTATATGAATACGATAAGGTCGATATCTATTTAACATTCAACTGCAGACGTTCTCGAATATCTCAATTATCGCGTGCTTCAAGCCAGTGCAGCAAAATACCAAAAAAGGCTGTGTACACTTAGAGCATAGACGCTGGTTGCGACATCTGTTGTGGAGAAACCGAACTTCGGTGTTTGTGTAGCTGGCTACTTGACGCTAGATGACACTATCTTCAAAAGTAAAACGCGTAATATCATTTAGACTCTATTTCCTTGACGATAAAGTTTAAATCATCGTCATAATCTCTTTTAATCTTTTCGACGCCGTGTCAAACACAAAGGCTGTCACTCGGACGCCACGTCACCGAAGTGTCAAAACTGAAATTGAACTTTATGCACATGCACGTAGGTTTTATGTTGCTCTGTGGTCTTTGACCGAATAATCCGTCTTTGGCGTTGGACCTGCGGTGCCGATATCTTATTTTAAAAGAGATTATGAGCCCTCGCACAAAGACAACGCTATCTTGATTGTGGCGACAACGTTTCTCATAGTAATTCTGGCTTATTTCGCTTGTACTGTTTTTAATTTTCTGTGGTAGCATTAGCCCGAGGCCATTTCAAATAGTTCTATAGGTATTTGTATTAATTGGTTTAAACATTTTTTTTAAATAGGTGATACTATACCTAGTAGGTTAAGTTATATCATAAACAACATTTATTTCATGGGAAAATTAATGTTGTACCTATTGTTGTATGTTATGTTGTGTTGAATATGATGCACACTAGAGATGCAACGGATAGTTGTTTGGCCGGATACCGGATGTTCGGCCTGACCATATTCCGCCGACGGAACTATACCCACATTTCGGTTTTTTAGGTGCGCACGCGCATTGTGCAGGTTTTGACCTGTTTCGTAGTGAACGTTCGCGCGGACTTATTTCTAGGTTCGAAATGAGTGCGGGTGCAAGTGAGTGGAATGTTTAAATTATTTAAATTAAAAATCCTGATATACGTATCTGGGGGCATCTTTTATTCAATCTGCTTTGTACTGATTCTCCATACAAACTTCAACGCCCTTTTCCACCCTTCTTTTCATCCTTACGGGGTGATTTTGGGGTTTAAAACTATTCCATATCCTTCCCCATAACAAAAACTGTCTACATACCAAATCTCAACTAATTCGATTCAGCGGTTATTGATTCCCCATACAACATTCCACTCCCCTTTTTACCCCCTTATTGGATAAAAATTTCAAATTTTTGAATTATTTTGGTGTTTGTGTACTAAGACTATCTTACATACCAAATTTCAGCTTCCTAGGACTTCAGGAAGTACCCTAAAGGTTTTGATGATCATCACTAAGTGAGTGAGTGAGTGAGTCAGTGACGAAATCGTTTTTTTTTAGATATGAATAAAATCTAAAGTATAAGAGCTATGCAATTGAAAAATTGTATGTTTAATAAGTCCACTAATGACATCACATCCTGAAATTTTGTTTATGGTATAATCCAAACCCAAGTTATGAGGGTTAAAGAAAACGACGAAGTGCTTTGAGAAAAGGTAGGTAGTGCCCTTGCACTTCTTTTTGCTCGTCTTGGCGGGGGCACTGCCGTGCCCCCAGATTAAAATACTGTACTTGATAATAATACGAATTTAAAATATCTTGTTTTATTTCGGTGTTGTATTTGTTTTGCGATGAAATGTCCGAGCAAACATTGATATGTTGTGACTTTCGAGTCCAATCACGAACATTACTCTCAACTCTCCTTAAAGCCTATCGAAATAACATGAATAATTTGTTTCAGGTTGGCTTCCTCGGCCACGGCGCCGACAACCTGCCCAACTACCTCAAACACTTCGACATAGTGCTCGTCGACGAGCACTCCGTCGATCTAGTCAACGCCATTTTGAAACACGTGCTGTGATTATGTTCATTTCTCGGGGGACTAGGGAATGTAATGCTGGATTCTTATTGACAAAGTTTTCCATTAAGGCAGCAGGCTTTGTTAAAATAAACCACATACGGTCCCTAGTCGAAATAGATTATTGTTATATATTTTTGTCCATGAGTTTTTTGGGGTTAGTCCCGTGTATTCTCTATTTGTTATATTGACATTAATTACCATTGCATTAGAATTAGAACAAACGGGATTAATCTTTATTTTGTTTTTGTTAAAAATATGTAAGATATATTTTATTATCAATTGTTTGTGTACAAATGTTGTTGCTCATTATATTAGAAACTTTCGTGTTTATTTAATATTTCTTTATTGTGATTTGATGTGCAGTAGCAGTAGCGTCGTGTATCTACAACTACACATCTTAAGATGCATAAATCATATTACTGCACTAGAAATAAAGTCGCTTTTTTGTGAGACTGCGATAACCGAATCGAAATACTTCATATAGCGTGAGTTTTGTTATAATATTGTACAACATGCCCTGGAGGAACCGGTATGATTTTAACAGATGGTATTTAGACACTATAATGTCGCGCAAAATTAACTGGACTACTTTCAGAGATCGATAAAAAATATTGATCACTATATTCACGATCATTGCTAAACGCTACAAAATGTCACTATGTTGTCTAGTTTGTTTATCGCTATTGACATCAAAGTGACAAGGAACATTGGAAAAATTGGTTTCTCACCAAAAAAAAACTACGAGTTTATTGTAAGTGATAGTTTTAACAATCAATTATTTTGGCCTCATGAAATCCTCCGGGTTCCGGGCACATGGGGTTTCTTACCAACGATGGAACCTTGACTCAAATTGCGAGTATAAAGCGTATAGAAAGTATGTAGTAGCGAAAAAGTAAAATGCCCGAACCTTTACTCTGCCGGCTTTATTTATGTATAGAGAGTAAAAGCTCAGACAGACGGGGCAAGAAATTGAGTTACCTACATTGTCAACTACTGAGGTACAACCAATCAACTTACAAATACCTACCGCAATATAACGAAATTCGCACGTGAGTTCTCGCATCGTCTAAATGAGCCTAAAGCGGTGGTTTTCCGATACGTGGTATAGTATAACCCACTCACACAGAAAAACCAAAGGAGAAAGTCTCTCCTCTGTTCTTCAAACTTCAAACTCGGGTAAAGCCTGACCAGGAATTGATCACGCGCCATGTTGCGGAATTTCACCGGAACTATTTTTTTCATACTATAGTGAACTATCACTTTACATGCACAACAACAGCGCCCTCTTGACAATGATCATATATTACTGGTCAGGCTTTAAATCCATTTGACCCTCAGCAAATATCTACCCTATGTACCTTTTCTTAATACCAAAATCGCATTATCTGACAGATTTACCCGAGTTTGAAGGTAAGCGACTCACTCACTAGGCGTAATTTTTGACTGACTTTTACCTGCCAAAACCGTCCCCAATAATATAGTTTTGGTCTGTATATTCTGTATCAAGATTGTAGGTATTTCTTTTACCAAAAGGGCTCGGAACCGGTATTTTTTAAAAACCCCGAAATAGCCCAATATTTTGAATTTTTTTATGCTCATTACGTAGGACTGAATCATGTATTTAGGAAACAATTATGCATTATTAAAACGTCCCATTAAAAATGAAATTATAAACAAAAGAACGTAATAATACCGGTATTTTTGTATGGAGCAAATACCGGTTTCCGACCCCTGCCAAACACTCTTGGACACAGGAAGGAAAAATTATAAAGTAAATCTGTGTATGACTTTTTCTTCTGATAAAAACTTTTGTAAAAAAAATCTAGAGTAAGTTTTTGAAAAATGTACAAACTAATTATTTTTATATAAATTTATGCTTAAAAGACCTTTAAGAAAAAAAAAAAGGTTTAGGTACCTACTACCTACTCAAAACTTTACGGGCCTGATTTAGTTAAATTATGTTTTATCCCTTTCTTACAAATACATAAGTCAAAATGACAGATAAAGACAAACGATTCATAGCTAATTCAGGCTTGTAACGCGTTTATGAATAACGCCACTACACTATTGCCGGATAGCAAAGATCCATTGATTGCGTAAGATGTGTAAAATCGAAGACAATGTTGTGCTCCGAATTTGACAGATGGCGCTGTACAGCTCCATACATTTTGCGGTAACTCTGGTGATTGTCAAAAGATGACGCTTGACAATTCAGTGACCGCAAAACATATGGCTACAGTCCGACAATAAGGAGTAGAAATTTTAATTAAAAAGGGTGCCACCGAGCTAGCCTTCGCACCGCACCCTCAAAACTGATCTAGGGCAATAATTGGATCAAGGAAAACTCTTTTTTGTGTCGACAATTTTGGTATAATAGTCGAAATTTTGATGTAGTGTGTGTGAATCTTGAAAATTTAAATCTTATACATATGAGGAGCCAAATCTCGCTGGTTTTGACACATTTGACAACATTTATATGTCGGCGGCCGATCGTAAAATTAGGCTGATCATGAAATTCCAAGACATATCGTGAAACGTGAAAATCATTGTCTCGTTCCCCGAGTCGACGGAGCCCCGCCATGCTCCTATTTCAGGATAGTTTGCCCGTAGGGCATCTGAAGCAACCCAACGAGCCTATCCTACCTATGTGACTATCGTCACAACATCACACAGGAACTTTACGATCGGCCGCCGACATATTCATAGTAGTAGGTTCTGTTTTAGCTTCTTTTTATTTATTATTATTTTATTCAAGACAACAAATGGTCCAATGAGTGTTAGTTGATACTAGCCTACGTTAGTACTTAATAATAAACTTTTTATTTAATCTTTGCTGTTGCTGTGTTTGGTCTGACTGTAATTGTATTCCACATTTCGTATAATAATTAAACTCGGCTATGATTATTGCAGAATTGAAATTAGAAAAGTTGGTTACCCTTTGAACGCCAAGAACCCCTAAAGTGGTAGTTACTAGTCGTGCCCATAGCGCCAAGGACCACTAAATATAGCGGTTATGGCGGACGCTGTCAAAGTAACCTTGACACTTTAAGTAAAGTTTACATTCGCTCGCTTGCGCCCGTTATCTTGGCGTGTCAGTGACGTTTTTGTTTATGACAAAGCGTTCAAAAATGAAGCTTGATGGCGGTAGTCGTTTTCGCTGAAACTAAGTTGGTTGCAAGTTGATAAACCTACCATCCTCCCTATCATGAATACATTAGAGAATCAATAAGGTTCGATTTAGTTCCCGTCCCCGCAACATCTCTCGACGCCGAACTACATCAGGCTAGTAAAAAGGATCTTTATATTCAGACAAGAAATTGTAAAAAAATAATGAGGGCGCCACTTCCTACGTAACTGTCACATTTTTGACGTAAAATGCTTAAACATATGGAATTGTTCCATTTTATTCCAGTTCCATTTTATTTTATTTCAACTATTTTATGTCGTACAATATTTCATTCTCATATGCGAGTGCCAGCGGGATATCTCTGTACATGAATAGTGCTGTCTCGCTCACACACCGAAACGGCGCGCGGATCCGCATTAATGTAATAACCGTATAAGGTGCCGGTTGACACATGACATCCTATGGAAGATCGCGAGTGTTCCCGTTCATCCTTTAGTTTGGGTAATTATGCTCATAATAACGCTGCGTTGTGTAATTTTGACACCAGAGGATTTATCCATGTTTTTCGGCGCCGATATTTTATTACATTTTTTTACTTATTACTTTATTTCTCCATATAAACACTAAATATAATATTATAACAATATTGACTTAAGAAGTCTAACTGTTTTGTAATTAGCCAATAGTCGCACTTGTAGGTTGTATTATATGCGATTTACCTAATTGTAGGTATAATAGAATTTTTTTTATAAGTTTCGACGTCTCGAGATTATTTGAAATGACTAATAAAACAAGTGATGTATAAAATAATTTGTTATTTTTATTTAATAAAACAACACATCAATATGTATTTCCAAGTCATCGTGTTGTCGCCCTCTAGTTTAATTTAGACCGATATCACAAAAAAACATAAATGCATTTTAAATACATACAATATCAAGAAAAAATCTACTAAGGTCAAATTAAACTCTTAAGTCTATGTCAGAAAAACAGTGACATGACATAATGTAATGCAAATACAATGCAAATTGTAAGTATTTATTTGAGAAAACCATAATTATATTACATAGGTACTCTTGACTGTATGTAAAATTAATAGAATAATGCTTGGTAATACTATATTTCGTTGACAACGGACTAGCTATACATAATAAATTAAAGTAATGTAAAATTAAATATGTTTGTCTGGCGTTTTTCACGTGCTCATAACATAACTATAGTTAAGAGAAATGGAAGCGTACTTTTCATTGCTCTTGCTTTATGTATACAGTTTCATTTTGAAGTAACATTATTATTTCGGTAGGTACAGTATGAGAATACAAGTAACCTAAATGATGAAATCAGACAATATTTATAATTTTTGCCATAATTTTGTATTCATCAGAATAAGCAGAGCACCGAAGCAGGCTAAACTTAACACGCGCGTGTTAATGCTATGATATGACGTCTTTATTGTTTGCAATCGTTTATCTAGTAAAGTCTAGTCTTATTTTTTACTCTTATTACAAACAATCTCATTCCGATCCATATGGCAAGAAAGTCAAAAGTATATGAGAAATTTCGCATCTCACAAAATGACTGGAAAATACATGATTTATTTCTAATACTTATTAGTAATTTAACTGATCAAATTAAAAGCTCTAGATAAACAACAGTCTTAGTACATACAAGTTATTTACACAGTTTTTTTTATATAAAAATATCCTACTGTACATAATATAACAATAACTATTAATGTAGAAATATAAATTGTCTCTATGTACACAACTAGAAACAGTATTAAAAATAGTCAAATCTTCTAGGAATCATTATGTTATAATACGCAATACGCATATGGAGCGGTCGAGAAAATACGAGCTCGGAACAAAGGCGGGGCAAGACGCGGTACCAATTGGAATGTTATATACGCCCTTAGATATTATCGCCCTGGATACATCCAGACTATCCAGTGTATATTTCCCGCCACATCAGGTTCGCTAGACAGATTGCAGCACCATCCAGTTGCAGACGCGCTGCGTGTCGTTAGGCTTGATTTCCTCCTACGCTGATAACGCTGACATCGGTCGCTGACGTCGGTCAAGCGTACGAATTAACACAATGTGCTATGGGCCCCCCCGCACAGCGACGCTGACGTCCACGGCAGATTTTTCTTCCGTCGGTACGCTCAACCGACGTCATCGACCGACTTCAGCGTAGGAGAAAATCAGGCCTAAGTCACGCAACGGTTACGCGTTATGTTTCTAAGGCCTGATTTTCTCCTACGCTAAAGTCGGTCGCTGACGTCGGTCGAGGGTACCGCCGGAAGAAAAATCTGCCGCGGACGTCAGCGTCCCTGTGCGGGGGCCCATAGAACATTGTGTTAATTCGTACGCTCAATCGACGTCAGCGACCGATGTCAGCGTAGGAGGAAATCAAGCCTTAGTGATGATTTAGAAAATAACCTTACACTGTCCAGTTGTATTTGTTTTTGTGAACAATCTTGGCGGTGATTTCCACGTTCGGCTACACGCAAAATTAAAACTTTTTTATGATTAGGGCGCATAATGACCCAGTTGCTAAATGACTCGGTCCCTTGCTAAACATTATAAGGACCGTTTTGCGAAAAGCGAGACATTTTTGAATAGGACTAAAAGCGATATGGATTTAACTTCTGAGAACTTACAACTATATTGAAAAAAATCTAACTGTAATTACGGTCAAGTGGGTTAACTGGGGACATACCTATGAACTAATCTAGTCTACTAATCTAAAAATTGACCCTAAGGCTGGTAGATCCAGATTCAAAGATCGTAAAAAGTACACTTCTGTCAGCCACTTTCATATAATTGGGGAATATTTCCTTTGTCTAATGTTATCCCTCCTGTCCCCAGTTATCCCAGTTGTCGGTATACGCCCTAACCATTTAAATTGCCTTAACAATCACTAAGCCGTCTAACGATTCGGCGCACTTTAAGTAAAATTCATAAGACCCAATAAGAGGACAGTCTGGGGCAAGGCAGCGTCTCCGCTAGAAATCGTCATGAAGCCAAAAATCTCACACTACGCTACAGAACATGACCGCAGTCTCAATAAATATCTACCTATGAACACAAAATATAGACACGGGTAACTTTCGCGAGCGGTTTAGCCTCTGAGGTTTCATTTTAAAAGTAGTTATTAAAAATTAGGTTTAAAAGAAACAATATGAAAAACTGTTCAT
Organism: Cydia strobilella; assembly: GCF_947568885.1. Classification (NCBI taxonomy): domain Eukaryota; kingdom Metazoa; phylum Arthropoda; class Insecta; order Lepidoptera; family Tortricidae; genus Cydia; species Cydia strobilella. The sequence goes on along the minus strand of NC_086045.1, from coordinate 10,293,080 downwards.
ATTAGCATGTATAACTATGCTATTTAATAAGATCTGCGAAAATTGCCCGTCGATATGCTAACGCATCACACACACACACCGATCACCTACGTATCTCTCTCAAGTCTCATGTCAAAAGTGACGGCGGACAGCTACTTACCTACGAGTAAATACTTGGTCAAGCGTATGCAAAATTGCACATTAGAACTACCTACGAATAAATTATTATAGGACATTCTTACACAGATTGACTAAGTCCCACGGTAAGCCCAAGGAGGCTTGTGTTATGGGTACTCAGACAACGATATATATATATAATATATAAATACATAGAAAATACCCATGTCCATGACTCAGGAACAAATATCTGTGCTCATCACACAAATAAATGCCCTTACCGAGATTCGAACCCAGGACCATCGACTTCACAGGCAGGGTCACTACCCACTAGGCCAGACCGGTCGTCGAGTAAATATGAAAATTTCACCAATTATTATAAAAGTGGACCAGATAAGAGTCGTATGAAACTAAAGGATCTTTAATGCTTCTATAATAATTATATAACGAAGTTAAAAAAATATTAAGAATTATAGATACCTACCAACTGGTATGTATATATCTATAATTCTTAAGTAACTACCTACTCGTACCTATAACGTGCTGAAATCCAAATTTTAAATATAAATTATAAGTACATTTTCAGGATAAAAGTGGCCGACAACATGAGGCGGCAGTAGGGAATAATAATATAGTAAGAGAGATCCCTTCATGTGAATGGCCTGGCCTTAGATTAGATCCCACGAACGTGCCTAGTGTCGTCACGCTCAACATAATACGAATCAATTTAAACCTAAAAAAAAAAAAATGGAATTTTGAACAAAGCAAATTCAACCTTTAATTATATTTATTAACGGTTTTGATTTAAATTGCAATGTAGTTTTTCTTATTTGGCGCGATTTAAAAGGGTCAAAAAATATAATAACTTTGGCCTGTCTTATGACGTGACATGTCAAACCATATTTTCAGCTTTAACATTGGTGACTGTTCTGTATTATTCGATTAGTTGGGGTATAGGGGGATTGAAATGTAAGCAAGATTCGATATTGATAGTACATATCCTACTTATAAGTTACTTGACCTGACCATTATAGCATTATTACGGTAGTACTATTAGTTATTATGTGATTAAACTTAAACTTAAGTAAACTTCGGTAACTCATAGTTTGTATTGAAATAGAAATGGTCCCGGTTGCGCTAATGAACAGCCGCCAATAAATCGCTACAGTAATTATAGGTAAAGGGTAATTAATATCTAATATGCTATAGCATACCGCGCAATGTGTTTGCGCGCGTGTCTAGCTTTCTATATAATACATGGGATTGACAGAAATATTAACTTGTGTTTAAGCGCGCTTATTTGTATACTAAGAGTGTACCTTTCGCGGGCCCTGGACCTACTTAATAAAAGGTTGTGGTTTGTAACATAATTGGCAAGTTTCTAAATTATTTCTAATAATTGAAGTTAAAAATTGGTTTCTACTTAGCAGACAGCTTTCATTATGAAATGGACCTCAGGTTTTAATAGGAAAGTTATTCATTGTAGAAAAGGTGTAAAGAATACGAAAAAAAAACGTGCCCTCGAGTTTAACAGCCAAACTAAATAGGTTAGGCTATATGGCGCCATATGTTTTATGGTCACTGAATGGTCTAACGTTAACGGTTGACAACCAGTGTATTATCCGGTAATGTACGGGGCGGTAGAGCAACATCCATTTCAACTACGCAATACGAACTATATTTTTCTACTCAATAATTAAATTAGTTCACCAAGTAATCAGCGAAAAAAACGAAAGATAAATTAAAAATATTGTCACTATAACGTTGATAACGGGTAATACGACCGCAATATATGTATATTGGCGCTACGTATAATTACATGTTTAACTTCTGGATTTACGCCACTAGATGGCGGACCCAATAGCCCAATAGAAACTGCGTGAATAGGTGGCAGCGCCTGCTTATTAAGCGTTAGTTGTTAAAGTTTTCAATCGCGATGACGAGGTGGACGCCCCCCAACGGACACGGTCCCTTTCGTACAATCGCAATATGATAGAAACAAATGAGTCCCAAAACAAATCCTACTTTGGGTCACTACCGCTACTGACGTTATTGAAACCTAAATGCAGAAATGTATGGAGAAATTGGACAAGTATGCATTTTTTTCTCAGGCGATGCCGCTTGGCACGATTGTTCCTCGAGTCAAAAAAAGCTGATTTGGTCCGGCGGCCATGTGATCGTACCGTGCAAACCCGCCAAAAATAGCGGGAGGGGGAGGGTCGGTCGGCTCCCCAGGTTCAATCTGTGCTTCTGTCTGCTCTTAGCAACTAGGGCAAGTTATATATCATTTTCGTATAATTTAGGGACGAGGAATTCATTTTTGAAATAATCGTTTTACCATTTCATAGAAAAAAAATATTTTCGGACAAAAAATTAAAAAAACATTAAATTTTTTGTGATAATTTTGGCCCTTACAAACACAGTGTGGCGATTTTCACTTTATAAAAAATTGCAAAATTTAGCCCTTTTATTTCGTATTCTGAAAAGTATCACATTAAAAAAGGCCTTTGTACATTTTTTGGTCAAAAAAAAATATTTGTAGCGCGTGGCGGTGACGCGTTCCATAGAAATGAAGATTAAAAATGTTTAAAAAATATACTGAATTTGGCAACAATGGCATTTTAGAAGCATGACATTATATTGTGCTTTTGCATGCTCCATGCGTTTTTGCCCTTTTTTGCTACAAATTTGTTGTTTTCGTTATTCTTTCAGACAAAATGTAACCCCCCCATTTTACCCCCTTAAGGGTTGATTTTCTAAAATTTTATTTTGTTATAAACTTAAAACTATTGTATTTAAGTGATATTACAAAACAAAACAGATTTATATTTTAGCAGTTTAGGATTTACATGAGTTTGAATTAAACACAATTATTTCATAATAAAACTACATTACTCAACTTACTTCCGGACATCATACAACCTAAACCACTGAAGATATGGCGTTGAAATTTTCAACAACAACTAAATAAAATCAAATTTTAGAAAATCAACCCTTAAGGGGGTGAAATGGGGGGTCATTTTTTATGAAAAAAAAAAATTGTACCTAAAAAGGGCAAAAACGCATGGAACAAGCATTAGAACTTATTTATACTTATACTCACCTACTTATATTAAAACTTATTTATTTATACTTATTGCTTTTATTTATACTTTAAAAAGTCCAAATTCATTTTTATTAACATTTTCGATCTTTGACTAAATTTTTGATCTCGTGGCCACCGGGCCAAATCCCTAAGGAATAATCGTGCCAAGCGGCATCGCTTGGGAAAAAAATGCATACTTTTTGCACTTCCTTACAGTACATAAGTACATAAGCGTTATACATTACGTAGGAAACAAGTCCACATGTCATAAGAACGTCATAGTTAAGTGTGGCTACAGAACGTCTACTGCCAACGTCGAGAGATTCACTATACCAGCTACACAGTACACTTCACTCACACCCCTGAAGGTCCGTTGAAGCGGTTAGTCGGAACCGCTTCAACGGCTCCGCCCATCAATCCCAATAACTATGAAGACAGCTATGAAAATTGGTCAGTTTGACTATTGTCAGAATTATATAAGTTCATGTTTATTATTACCTAGAGCATATAGAGAACTAAAAGTACGGTAGATATATCAAATTTTTTTGTATAGGTAATTGTGAGACTCGCTCAGCACGCCTTATGTTCGACCAGTTCGACAAACCGACATACGCTACACTGACGGCTCACAACTATAACCCGGTTTAATAAAGTGATCATTGTTGACATAACTCGCAGTTATGTTTAAACAGACGCGGCATAATATTCACATAAAAAGTATGTGTATTTTTATGCCACTCGACTTTTTGTCGTATATGACACGGTGTAGCATGAATCATTTGTTAGAATGTGACACATTGGTCCCGACATCTTACGAAAACACTATATTAGTCTATAAAATCGAATACGCTGACCCAACTAGGCATCTTATTATACCAAACGTTTCATCGACTGCACTTATTTCGTATGCAAGGTTCAAAACTTATAAAGCTGATTTCCAGAACACTTACTACAATTAGGTATTATTATTTACCGGGAATAGATCTAATTAGGGATCCAATTATTATTTTATTCTCACAAAACGAATTCTAAATGTGGTTCATTCAGTTTAGTGGATTGAATACCTCTTTTACCTTTTTCTTACGTATACAAGATAGGAGATTCTGTTTCTGGAAGGAAATGAGTAAGAGCGTGAGACGATGCAACGTTTCGGTAGCCGTGCCGCCCGGGCGGTCTGGGCGGTGGGCGGTCTGGGCGCGTCGACAATCTACATCTACTTTAACACAGATCACAGCCTAGGTTCGGAGCTCGCGGCGCGGTCACGTGATGGCCGCCACGTCCGCGGCGGTCTTCTGCAGACCGTCCTCGTCCGTCGACCTGCGGGTAACAATCAATATACAAGCTATAGAACAACAATAAAAACAAAGTAATAAATTACAACTGCTATATATTAGCATTACTTACTACGTCATTAAAAACCATAAATAAACACAAGGGAATACTTTTAACAAAAATGTCTCACGCGTTGAGCATGAAAGCGAAAAGGTGGGTCGAATAACCACTGCGGTACATGCTTGGAACAAATACGGGTCGTAAACGTACGTACTTGAGCGATAAATGCACAAATTAAACTGTTTTTACAAAATTATCTTATGTAACTTTTACACATGAATGATGACATTTTTATTACCTACTTCATCTGTACTTTTTTTTGTTTTTTGTTTGAATTGTATTTTTGGAATTTTATTTCTTGACATGTCCCGCTATTATTTATGTGCTAATACATAGTTTGTAAGATTTTTCTAACACAATATCATGTTGTTATAGAAATAAATAAATGAAATGAAATAATTTTGTTCCATTTCATAACAATCGATATCGATAAAAATAGCTTCTAGCACTAGGTAAATCTCGAAAGTATTACCGCCGACCAATTTCTATCTCTGCTGATAATTTATTTTTCTAAATCGCATGCCAGGCCGCTCTGATGCTGATGCCCACGAGGTCTCACCGGATGGTTACGGATCGCACGTTCGTGGCCGAGACGTACCTAAATGTTGTTTTTGACGCCTCGTCGATGGCGAGGTACCGTACCTGGCGGTCGGGAGTCGGGACATGACGTCGTTCCAGGGAGTGTTTTCTCTTTCTCCGCCCACCAGTCTCACCACCACCACCACCACCACCACCACCACCACCACCACTAGTTAAGTCGCCTGTAAAGAGTCGTGTTACCTGTACACGTGCGCCTCGGCGCTAGCGGTGCCGCAGTGGTAGTGCGCGGCGTAGGGCAGGCGCGCGCGGCCGCGACGCCGCGCCAGCACCGCGCGCCCCAGCACGTTGGGCCGCCACGAGTTACGGACCGCGTGGTACGCCATTCTGCACATACGACAACATAAGCGAGGCCGTTTATTTCAACAACTTGACAACGATTACTTTTTCTTACGTTAAAGAAAAAGTCACGGAGTAGGATGGAGATGGCAAGTGGGCGTTCCCGCCTATCCGACAGTTAGTAGCGACCGACTCACTTTATGCACAGACTATGCTCAGTTGTTGTGTAAACTTCATGCTCGAATGACATTCACGTAGTACGTACGCTCGTCTAACAAAAATTGATAATTAAATTTAAAATGCCGTATTGTGCAGTATTAAGCTGCAGAAATCACAGCGGTTTAAAAAATCTTTCACGTGGAGATATTTCCTATCACCGGTGGTTATTTATTTAAATATAATCCGATAAATACGAAAAATCTGTTTATTTTGCATTATTTAGGAATGTTCGTTAAGTAAATCTATATTTTATCAGTTAGAACTTAGAGTTCACAATCCTTTGTCACTATTCTTTACGTTTATCTGGAATATTCGCTATCCTAAATGTCAAATAACTTCGCTACTCAGATGCTGCGCAATGTCGATATTTATATCGATAAAGTTAAAGTTACGATATTTCAAGTTTGATGTTTGGTTCGGTAATAAATTATTATTTTAGACACGTTTCTAATTATTATTTGGGATAATCAATGTCTTAGTAAATATGGCAGCTCTGGTCATCAAGCACTAAGTTAAGTCGGGGTCATTTCATGGCAACCTTTCAAACCTTCGTATTCCTTTACATACGTTTTTGTTTTTTACACCCATCATATTTTCATCGTTAATATAATTAGACTAGGTACTTAATGCACTTATGCGTACAATGCATGCAATGTGCCATGAATAAACGTTTTATATTTTCTATTTCTTCATTATTAATTATTGTAGGTTACCACAAGTTGCCGATATTAAAAATAAATGGATCAATGCTACTGTGCAAGAAAATTAGTTTTCGCAAAAATATAGCACCATTTGCTAGGAGCATTTCTTAGAGAAAGATTTCTGGGGATAAAATTGCCATACATCTCATCTAGCGTCCACACGCAACTTAGTTACTAATTTAGTAATTATTAGTGACATTCGGGCTCACTAAATTAATAAAAAGTGTTCCGTACCACGCAAACTAGCGTCAAATATTGGAATTTTGCCGCCCCCCTTCCTGATTTGATAGGTCACAATCTTACAATCAAATCAAGTGGGATCGATGAGCCAGTTTCATGTATGCTTTCACACCATACAATTAATTTGACAATTTAATCAGGTTGTCCCGTCTAGATTGGCCTTAAGTGCTGCTACAAGTAAATATATTGTTAAAGACGAATACTTACCTATGTAAGTAATTGCAGATTTGTGATTACAAAATAACAGCAATACCGAGTTAATAGACCTTTAAAGAACTATGATTTTATCTGTTTGACTTTAAGATATATTTAATGTTCACATTAACAACCTAGTTGGTCAATTAATAAGAAACAAATTCCTAGTTAGATATTTGTTGTACTGTACTACATATTATTTTTCTTACAATCACGATTATCACTACCTATATTATAATCATAAATAAAGTATCATTTAAATGTGTTAAAACATACGGTAATTAAATATCAATACCTAACTGAACACACAAATATCGATAAAACACTCCGATTACACTGTCCCCTCCCTATATCGTCGAATGGAAAGAAGTTCCAACGGTTAGCTACTCGCAGGCGTGTAGAGATCTCGAAAGCACCAGTGTAACGTGACCGTGAGATCCGTAACAAACCATGCGTAATTAGACCTTACTTATACTGGTTTTTTAGCCCTTTTCTCGCCTGTAATAAGTAAGTGATTTTAAAATTATATAAAATAACGCCATCTGGTGTTGAGTAGTTGTATTAGGTGAACGTTGAGCGAGCTTTTGTGAGATGAATGAGATAATGAAAGAGTCGTATGTCATATAGCTTTGACATTATATTTTAAACCGTCACTCATGTAGCCTACAGTTGATATTCGTTCGAGAAATGTCCACCGGTAATAACCTTTTGGTATGGATAGTTGCTACGAATCAGAGCAATTTTGTAAGTGTGTGACATATTTTAACGTGGCTATGAATGTGTGAGTTTAGCGACACTGGTTTTCATACTAAATAGGAGTCATTTCACATCCACTAGTTTATTAATTCGTGGAAAAAGTAATCGTTGTCATGAAATGACGCCTGTTCCTATCTCTCTCGCACGCACATAATTATATTGCTAACCCGCTCGCACAGTTTTTTTAAAATATTATTTTGACCCATGTTCTTTCACTGATGCGTTAAAATTGTTAAATAACAAACGAAATCGTCAACGACATCTATACGAGAGTAGGCCAAAAGTAGTGGCGCCATCTAATCGAGAATCAAATTTTCTTGATTTTCGAGACACGTTTTTTCCTTAGACTGTATCCATCTATAACGGATTAACGGAGTTATATCTATCTTTGTACTACAGCTTTTGATCTACGCTATGCCTATGACTGACAATTTGACAGCAGTTTGTTTATTTATTACATGATGACGTCATTAAGATCACCTGACAGCTTGGAACGTTTTTGCGCGAAATTTAAACACTAAACTAATTAGACTCGATTTTTTATTTAAAATTAATAAATAAAAAATTTAAAAACATTTTATTGCAACAATTACGTGTCTATCTATAAAATGAAAACTGTGCAAAAAATTGTCAACATCCCTATAGAATGTGAGTACTGACCTCGGCGCGAGCGAAGCGACGGCGGCCACGACCACCACCAGCCAGTAGGTGGGGTCGGCGATGGCGTGGTGGATGACGTGGTAGGCCATGGGCATCCCCAGGATGGAGAAGGGGATGGAGTGGTAGATCAGCGTGCCCACAAAGAACGCGCCCAGCGAGCCCAGCAGCGCGATCGCGTGGATCACCGTCTATCGTACACATACACATTTAACAAATCTAACATTCGTAAAATTACAACTCAATAACGGCTAAAATGCAGTTGACGCGCACGGACGCGATATCGCGTGGAAAATGACAATTTAGTTTTAGATCTAAAACCTCAAGGTCGTTTAATGGCTGGCAAATTAATTGAGACCAATGGGACCCAAAGGGTTTAAAAGCTTGACTGATTTAGTTACAGGTGGCTTAGATGAATCTTAATACTCATTTATTTTGAATACTGACTACCGAAAATAAATAGCCTCATTTAGAGTCCGCAGCAAGCTCGGTTCTCCATACAAACCTAGTTGCGCTCTCATTTTAAAACGACTAGCTAGATTTCTCTGAAACTTTGTACTTACAATAGGATAAGGTATATATGTGACGTTTTCAACCAAAAGGTACCACATTGTCGCTTGTCGATAAGGTTGATTTCTAATTGAAGCTATATGGAAATAGCGCCTTACTGACAAGCGACAATAAGTACCCTTCTGATTGAAAATGGCACATATAGATATACACCCCAGGCCAAAAGTATGGAATTATTATTGTATATATTTGTAAACTAAGACTTACATTAGGCAAACCCAAAAGATTAAAATATCAAAACATCCTAAAATATTGTCAAAAAGCTAAAAAAATAAAGCAGGAAAAAGTTACATAATTATACCTACCCTTTAATTACATGACAAAATGTTGAATTGGCAACTATCACAGCCAGAGTGATTTACTTTTAAAATGTTGTATTGTTATTTTTACCAAATTGTCAATGAGTAGTATAAAATCCATCGCTTAAAAGATCACACTTTTCTATTGAAATACAAGCTTGTTTCCATACTTTTGGCCCGGGGTGTACCTTACCCTATTATAAGTACAAAGTTACTATTTACAGGCATAGGCATGTAATTAGTTTATGTAGCTTCAGATACTATAGTTAAAAAAATACAGGGAATTTAAGTTTTCATACAAATCTTGTTTTTGCTTTATTTTTCGTTTGTTTTATAAGCTGGAGCTATATAAACTAATTACAGGCATAGATACACCTCATGTCATTGTATGTGCAAAGTTTCTTTATAATCCAACACGTAGTTTCAAAACGAGAAGGTGAAATTCGACTTAGCTTGCTGCGGACTCTTAAGATGAGAATTTGAATTTCCCATTTCGTAGCTTAACTATGCTAAGGAATGGATCGCGTTCATTTTAATTCATCTATTTCCACGTAAAACGTGTATTTCTTTAACTATGTTTTAAATTCTTCTTTAAAGCCTCTAACATGTGGACAAAAACCGTAGTCAAGTAGGGTAAATGTAGGTATAATCAGAGATTACTGCTTGAAAGCTTTGTGCTTAATTAAAACTATAGGCATGGTGTCGGCTACGATCGCCACACAGTGAAAGTTAAACCACACAAAAACTGTGCTCATACGTGGCGACAGCCTCCAGTTTCAGATATTTGGTTATACTGTAAACAACGTGGAAGTATCCCAAAAACTTAAAAAAGAAACCAAAATTCTGAGACTAGAACGGTAGCTGTCGGACAACACATCTTAATAAATAACACATCAAGTCCACACGTCGTTACCCACTTACAAGTTTATGATAGAAAAGCTGCATGTAAATATGTATTAATTAAGTCAACGCTGAGTAACAATGTGTTACATCAAACACCTATATAACAACACACATCTATATAACAACAATTGCACAGCACCTTGTCTTCAAACGGGCTTTAAACATGTAGATACTTTATTTCATTGTAATTATATTACAAATGAGGCACAAACGTAATGCCAAAGAATGCAAACAAATATGTAGTATGTATTTTTATTCAATGATGACAGTTGACCGCCACTAGCACATCTGATGTGCTAGTGGCGCTCAACTGTCAAGCACGTTCCGCCGAGATCGCTCGGGAACTCAAGAAATTATTGTTAACATTTTAGCCGAATTATCTCTCGACGTTCGCGTGCAAAATCCCCAAAGTACCGTGAAACGCGAACTCACCCAGCTCCTAGTCTCGATGGCGACGTACGCCAGCATGATGACGAGGCAGCCGGTCATGTTGCAGATGCCGAAGGCCCACAGGCCCACGGTGGAGTCCCAGTAGGCGCCGACGGCGGTGAAGAAGATGACGACGCTGATGTAGAGCGACTCGGCCAGCACGAGCCAGTAGGAGTGCGCCTGGTAGGCCAGCCCGCGCCGCGCCGCGCTGTACAGCCCGGGCCGCTCCGACAGCAGCGCGGCCGGCGCCACGCGGTCGTACGCACCTACGAGTACGTACCGTCAATAAGAGTATCGATCTGCCTCATTTCAATACTTATCTACACACATATTATAAACCCTCTATGATGCCTTCAAAATCCGTAAATAATGGCCAACAACAACATTAAGATAAACTGTTTTGTTACATCAAATTTCTTATCTGTGAAAATGTTGTAATATAAAATTGATTTTAATAATGATAGTAAAATTTTGAACATCTCTGAAAAAAAAAGCAATTTGATTTGACCCTTATTCTGATATCAGTCGAGATGACGTTTTATTCGAAATGAAATGTCATTTGCATACAATTTTGACAAATCTCACATGTTAGTTGGTATCGAACGATATGGCAATCGACCCTGACTCTAGTTTGTCTGTGAATGAAAAAAAAATGGGGATGCGTGATATGCGTGAAAATTTTTTTCATTTGCCGCCATTTATCGTTGTAAGTAAAGATATAATTTGTTTGTTGTTTTTAGGGTTCTATACCAAAAAGGTATTTAAAAGTAACTAGCAAAAGTTTCATGTAAAATGTGCGACAAAGATATTTCGGAGACGCCCTAATATCCGCGAGTTCCGCCCGAGAGCAATGCCCCAATGTCGGCTGTAATATAAGGTTAGTGAACATATCACAGAAAGTTTATAATATGTGTGTAGATAAAGCAGTGTATGTAACTGTACATAATTAGGCATTAAAACACTCGTGTGATTCTATTATGAAACTCACTTCGTTCGTTTCATAAACCCACACTCGAGTTTTGTCATAAACAACTATTATAATTCAATTCGATATATTATTTAACATAAAAAATGCGCCAGATAAGTTCGCTTACAAAAAATCCTTAGGTGCTTTCTTTGCTAGCAGAATGAAAGTTTCTTAGTGTATTATTAGCTTCATAATATGTTTCGTCGTTATTTATATACAAGGCGTCCCAAGACTATGGGACATGAAGGGTAAGTACCTTAAATATTGTAGATAGGATATTTTGCTGAAAGAAGACTGTTATTTTAAGTTATACTGCATTCAAAGATTTTCTAAAAATTACTTGCTTCGTCTGGGAATCGAACCGACTTAAATGTGAAAAAAAAAATCACCGTATTCTTATGATGCTCATCGAAAGAATGGACAAAAATTAATAATTCTTCTTAAGTAACATAGTATCTTAAAAGAAACGAATAACGTAAAATTAATCATTTTTATTGAGTATTTTTTGTAAATCAATTAATTAAATGCTCAAATACTATTTTACCATTTTTTATTTTTTATTTATTTATTGATAATAACGATACAGCTATCATAACAGTTTCCCAATGCGATAGTGTAGCAAAATGTAGACTAGAGACATAATAAAATATTTATAAAATTATTTCTAAGTATAACATAACACAAACAAAGTGACTTTGATGAAGTCATTCTCATAACAATTGAACACATCAATCCGGGTAGCAACTTGATTGAGTGTATGCAGGGCTCTCGTCCACGGCGCCTCGTGCAGTAGATCGGTACGCGCGCGCGGCACGGCTAGCAGGTGCTATTTTATCTGCACGTGCACTTATAATAAGGAAAACTATGCGAGGAAGTCGTTTATTAAGTTGGTACTTATTTGCGAATAATCAATGCTATCTATGGAATGACCAGCAACCTCCAACAGCATTCTGAGAATGTTAGCTCACATAATTGATTGCCTGTATTTGAATAACTGCTGCTTGATACACGCACGCAGTAATAAATAAATGTACAGTTATAATTATTAAGGATACTTAGATAACATTATTTATATTGCTCGGAGCAATGCTGAGCCGAACGGAGCCGAGAATACTCTAAAGGAGGAGTTTCGCACTCCTGTTTTTGGCCAATTCAGCCATTTGATCTTGCAATAATATATGAAACTTAAACGCATATTTTCCAAATGTTAGTTTTTCGTAAGTACTTTAACCATTTAAAAAAAATGTCCGCGATGAACGGTTTCAAAAAACAATTATTTGGCGTTAGTTAAAAACGACCCGGCAAGTGTGCACTTGTGGAAAACTAGCGCGTGGGAACTTCCTTACCCTACGAAGTCTAAACACAGAGACCAGAGGCCTGAACTTCAAACCCCAGATAATTGATGAAAAACAATGAGAAAATATAATGTAAAAAAAACTCTTCTTTAGTGTGGGAAATATCTACTAAGAAGTACCTAAACACCAAAGAGTATAAATGAATACTATACAACATGTGTAAGGTGGGAACTCACCGATGACGAGCGGCGGGAAGGCGGTGAACACGAGGTTGTATGTCATCATGTGCAGCTGGTCCACCATCACCGCCGACGAGAACCCGCAGTACAACTGGTACCAGAACACGAGGAACACGAACGTCTGTAACACAACGAGGCTATATTATAAACCACTCCATGATCTCAAAACTTAGATCATCGATTGTCGCGTGGGCTGTACGGCCAAACCCGGTAAGTTGAGCAAGGTGGTTGTTCTAAATTAGAACCCGTGAAGTTTTTTATTATCCCTCAACTTATTGAGTTTTACCTTTTACAGCTCATTTCGATTGTCGGTCACATTATCGACCACCTAAGGGCTAATTGCCACATTTGCCACTTAGGCCTGCATTTTAGGGTTCCGTACCCAAAGGGTAAAAACGGGACCCTATTACTAAGACTCCGCTGTCCGTCTGTCTGTCTGTCACCAGGCTGTATCTCATGAACCGTGATAGCTAGACAGTTGAAATTTTCACAGATGATGTATTTCTGTTGCCGCTAAAACAACAAATACTAAAAAGTACGGAACCCTCGGTGCGCGAGTCCGACTCGCACTTGGCCGGTTTTTATCATAGAGCGAGTTTTTTATAGTACCGTTTCACTTAGGTACGAAACTAAGAAACATTTGAAGTAAAACACATAAGTTAGTTATGAGATGTTCAATTACTCAGAGCGTTCTGGAGAAAGAAGTAGAGTATCATCCTGGCGAGGCGGTCGTAGCACCAGTGGCCGTGCACCAGCAGCAGCCGTTCCACGAACTTGAACCGCGACAGCGCGAAGTTGGACGCCATCACCGCTTGTTTATGAGATGTTCGATTACTCAGAGCGTTCTTGAGGAAGAAGTAGAGTATCATCCTGGCGAGGCGGTCGTAGCACCAGTGGCCGTGCACCAGCAGCAGCCGATCCACGAACTTGAACCGCGACAGCGCGAAGTCGGACGCCATCACCGCTTGTTTATGAGATGTTCGATTACTCACAGCGTTCTTGAGGAAGAAGTAGAGTATCATCCTGGCGAGGCGGTCGTAGCACCAGTGGCCGTGCACCAGCAGCAGCCGTTCCACGAACTTGAACCGCGACAGCGCGAAGTCGGACGCCATCACCGCTTGTTTATGAGATGTTCGATTACTCACAGCGTTCTTGAGGAAGAAGTAGAGTATCATCCTGGCGAGGCGGTCGTAGCACCAGTGGCCGTGCACCAGCAGCAGCCGTTCCACGAACTTGAACCGCGACAGCGCGAAGTCGGACGCCATCACCGCTTGCCTGCCCTCTTGCCCGGACAGCCCTGCGGAGGAAATATGGATGTTGGTTGTATTTAATACTAGTTTATGTGACTGCTACATACCGAAATGCATTAACATGTACGAGTGTGGGTTTAAGCAACGAATGAAGTGTTTCTTAAAAGGACCACAAGAGTGTTTTAATGGCTAATTATATTACATACACTATTTTATCTACACACATATTATAAACTCTCTATGATGTATTTACTAACCGCATGTTACAACCAGCATTAGGGCATCGTTGCTCTCTGGTGGAACTCGCAGATATGAGGTGGCGTCTCCGAAATATCTGTATCGCTCTTTTTACACGAAAGTTTTGCTATAGTTAGTTTAAAAACAACAAAACACATTAATTTTATACTTACAAACTAATTAAAAGATAAACTGTACGTCAATTGGCGGTAAATGAAAACTTTTTCACGCATGTCACACATACGTAGTTTTTTTTAATTCAGAGACAAACTAGAGTCGCGGGCCGATTGCCATATCGTTGATATCGTTCGATACCAATTAACATGCGAGATTTTTCAAAATTGTTTGCAATTGACATTTCATTTCGAATACAACGTCACCTCGACTGACATTAAAATAGAGGTCAAATCGAATTACTTTTATTCTCAGAGATGTTCTAAATTTGAATGTAATTATAAGATCGATTTAGATATTATTACTACGCAATAATAACATTTTCACAGATAAGAATATTGGTGTAAGAAAACAGTTTCTTTTAATGCTGGCCGTTATTTGCGGATTTTGAAAGCATCATAGTGGGTTTATGACATACGTGTAGATAAATTAAATTATTTCACACCGCAGGGAATAAAGCATCAAAATGAAAATAGTTTCGCCAAGAGACTGTAATAATATCATTCTATTAAACAAAGTGGGACTGCGCACTTCTACTCTTTTACGGATAATTTTGGTACAAAAGCTTTAAACATACCAACGCCGACGTCCGCGGTCTGAATCATGGACACATCGTTGGCTCCATCCCCAATCGCAAGCGTCGTCACTCCCAGCTCCTCTTTCACCGCCTGCGAAGTAACATTAGATTACTACAAATCAGAGACAATGGAATACTAAGACATATACCTACATTTTAAGTACCTATTACCTAATGCGAATTAAGTATAGGTACAAATCAGACATACAAAATATAAGATCGTCCAGCTCAAACATTTGAATTTCATTTATCATAAAACGTAAAGCGCCGTACAGCGCGATCTACTACAACGATGGTGCCACCAGCCGCGATGGAAGCACGTCAGCGTGGCGCGGCCACCAGCAGGACGGTACCTTCACGATGTACGCCTTCTGCAGCGGCGTGGCGCGGCAGCACAGCACGGCGGAGCAGCGGCGCGCGAGCGTCAGGAACGGCGCCACCAGCCCCGAGCGCCGGTCCAGGATGTACGTCAGCGTGCGCCCGTCCACCACCAGAGCACGCCCGCCTGGCCCAAGTGGAGCACTTAAATAAGCCTTGATCGTAGACTCGGCTTGGTCCTGTCAAACAAAGAACAACATTTAACATCTTAAAAATGGGCGTGGACCGGACACCACAGCGATAGCAACTGGGTGTCACCAATCGAGCCGTGTCGAAAGCGGACTTAATGCCTCAAGGCATTCTCTACTAGTCAACCACAGAGCAAAACATCTTCGTTTTGCGGGTCTAGTACCCGTAGTCACTCCCCGTCCCCTACCGACTGCGCTACTGAACACAACATAAATTATAAAAATAAGTTTTTATTTCTTGCGATTTATTGAATACAGTTTACGAAACGTGTCACTAGGACAAATATTACCAATAAGTTGATGATTTTTACTTGAAACATCCACTTTAAAAAAACACAACGCCGAACCGAGACTATATGTTCCCGTTTAATGGCCGTTACGTATGTCTTTGATCAGCACCCACGTAAAGTCCGCATGAAGCGAGGAACATCCTCATCTTTCAAAACCAATCACTTTCCAACTAACCATATCTCTTGAGATGAGCTAAAGCAGCCTGTCCCTGTGCCATAACATACAGGATCCGAGTACCAGATGTTCATAGCCGTTTATGGGTTATGCAGGCTCAAGAGCACACTGCACACACACGGTGATGTGCGCACACACATTGCCGGACACGTTTTCCTATGACCTGTTATATTAACTGACCTTGTCTCTCGACATAAGATGGAGCAGCCTGTCTCTCTGTGAGAACAGCGCCGCCGAGTAGGCGATGTTGATGGCGGTCTCAGGCTTGTCCCCCGTGAGCACCCACACGATGATGCCGGCGTCCAACAAGGCCCGCACGGTGCGGGGCACATCCTCCTGGAGACGGTCTTCGACGCCTGTAGCTCCGACCAGCGTTAAAGCGCTTTCGAGGCGAGCGAGCGATTCGCGAATGCGTTTCTCGCGACCTGACAACGGATGGAAATCTCAATATATGTATAAAACTTGTTTGTTATGTTATAAATTAAGTTCGGAAATTTAAAACATATATTCATTAATTTGTTGCTGAACTTCACTAAGAAAGCATGTTTTGAAATTCTTATAAGAGTACAATGGGGTTGATCATTTTTAACGACTTCTACATGGACCAACTGGACGAAACGGAGGCTAAATAATGCATATCCTCAAATTCTTATAGACCGATTAAGTGTCAAGATGACAGTGTCAGTTCATAAGGTCGTAGGTTTTTTAAATCTTCCTTGTTTTTTTTAAAACATACACGTACCCTCTGGCACCTCGGAGGCGCGCTGATGCGAGGCGAGCCACTCCTCCCACTGCGCGGCGTTCATGCCGCGCTTGGCCATGACCAGCGTGCGCAGCCCCGCGCGCGAGTAGTCGGACAGCAGCGCGCGCGTGCGCTCCAGCGCGCCCGCCTCGGCCGAGCCCGCGCGCGCCGGCGTCAGCGCGCTCAGCACCGTGCTGTCCGCGCCCTTCACGTACAACACCACCTGTACATGCAGGATACATTTTCTTTCTATACTCACACTTTGAACATAAAATTAGGCGATATAATCGATAGGCGGCATAAGAGAAACCACATTTTTAGTGTAAGAAATAAATCGACATGAGCAAGAAAAGTTTCTGTAGAAAAACAAATACTTTAGTTATTAATTTTGAGCCTTTTCTTGAAAGATAGTTAAATGTCAAGATGTGGAACAAACTTTCTTATATTATAAAAACCATTTTATTATTGTCGCATTAACTTTGGACGTACAGTAGGTATATCTACAAGATCGCTTTATCAAAATTTAACATTGAAACCCTCAAGTCTCTCTCAAATTTGAGGAGTATTAGGGCCGGTATCAGTCCTGCACACTCACCTGGCCCTGCGGGTCGCGCAGCGCCACGCTCATGCACTTGCGCGTGGCGTCGAACTGCTGCACGCGCAGCACGCGCAGGCGCGCCAGCTCGCCGCGCACGCCGACCTCCACCTCGTGAGGTGCGCGTGAGCGTAGCTCGTACCCGTAGGCCAGCGCCGCCTCCGCCAGCGCTAGTTCGTCGGGGCTCTCCGCCTCGAAACGCACCGTCTGACAGACGAAATGTGAAGAGTAAATAGTCGATAGTCGATTGATGCTGCTGCAAACCTCCAGGGTAACTAATATAAACTCTCCAAAATGTAGAAAATTATGTGTGATGTCTGAATAGATCGAATAACTCATGCTTCAACTCTAGCAGTGACCCAGACGATATATTGACGGTTAACAAAAACTCCTATAATAACTGTTTCAGTATTTCAGTCGTGTTTAATAAGAATTAAACATATTTATTTCTAATAAAAATAAATTCATACTTAGCGGAAAATCTTAATACACCGAACAATTACCAGGAAAATAAATTTAGTTGGTGTTGATACCGAAAGTCACATAAAATAGTTATTTGTGCAACAAGACAGGAAAGTTGGTTTTTCTTGCGAGTGTTTATTTTGAGTCCCGAGAAAGCGAAAGACTACAACTGAATCACGAGCGAAGCGAGTGATTCTAAGTTAGAATCTTGAGCGTAGCGAGGGACTCAAAAACACGAGATGTAAAATAACTTTGCTCTCGTGTTGCACATATAATTTTTCACCTCAGTAGTGAGAACATATTAAAGGTTGAAATGTGTTCGAATTACACAGAATAATTCAGAGAAACAAAAAAAAATTGTTATCAAAGTATGAAGTGGCAGTTCATGGCCTTCATTAAATTAAAAAGCTACTTTGTTTCACTCCCTGGAGTGAGGAAAGTCGCACTTTCTTCACTCCAGGGAGTGACGAAAGTAGGCATGTTCGAGCTGCTGAGGTGAAAAAAAAATGAAAGGTTTTAATGTCCTTAATTTATAACACTAAAGCGACATCCAGAAAGATACTAAACCACAATGCCGGAATTGACTCCCGAACGTTGTAATTTGAACCCTACTATTCAACACATAATGTCTCCGTTTAAATGACTAAGCGTTCAGCCCATGGAGACTATATAAAGGAGCCAAATCTCTATGTATGAAAAGTGTCGATCAAAAAACAGTAATTAGGCGGCGCCACCATACACCGAAATACTACCAAAAACAACCTACGTAATTTGGTCGGGTTATTTGTTGCCTTATATGGTTCATGTTATATTCATGTCCCGGAGCCTAACTAGCGCCACCGGAGAGATTAGGAACTATTATTTAAAGCTGAAAGCGGTCACTTTTGCAACAATTCTGCCATAAGAGATTGGCATCCTTTCTATACCATCCATAGTTCAGCCTAGCGCTTAACAAAAATTGAACACGTCACAAAAGGTTTGAAAATTAGTGAACCTGTTGGTCGGCGCTAGTGCTGGGCTCGCTGGCGCTGATGTCGTCGCCGCGCACGAAGGGCAGGCGCGCCAGCTTGAAGCGCAGTGGCGACGTCGTGGACGGCGGCGGCGACGGCGTGGTCGACCGCGACTCTGTCAGCCGCGCGTATCTGTACCGATGCATATACTTAATTGTCAAATACCTTAAATAATTTATTTCAGTTATACATCTAATGAAAAGGGACGTCGAGCATTGTATTTAAACACCGTCGAAATTAAGGTCTCCTTTCATAAATAACTTCACATTTTTACCACAAAATATAAACGGGGCCGGATTAAATAATAAAGCATATAATTATATGTATTTCGTTTTGGCCCCTTGCCCTTATATAGCTAAGGGTGGCTAAGGACATGGCGCTCATAGGCCTTTTTGTATTTCTGTAGATATTTCGGCCACAAAATAGAACATAATGTTAATGCTTTATGTTGTTAAAGTTTTCCAATTTGGGCCGCTTTGGTATTAGCTGTAAGGTGCAATTTGTTATTTGAAATAATAAAATAAAATAAATAACCACGATTTATTTAACTGCAAAACACATTGTTAGAACCACGAAATATACAGGAAACACGGTTATTAAATTACTACGTTACACACTTCATACACAAATATTCCGACTGCTTCTATTTTATCGATTTTTTTTGCGGAACCACGTTGCACTCGGTGTTCAAGCTCGAAACACGAATAAAGTTGATTGTTGAATAGTGTTCGTCCAAGCGATATCTATTGGAGGGCAATGGATTTAGGATGAAAAACTGCTATACTAACAGAGTTGTAAGTGGCGTACGTATATAAACGTAAAAGTTATAGTGAGTAGCCTTGCCTGATCGGTGACGGTCTTCGCCGCATTGACCTTAATGATATTTTTTCTGATAGACGTTTAGGTAAACGCGCGTAAACCACTGATTTTGTCGGTCTTATTTGCAAATATCGTAAAGTTTGGACAGCTATAAATGGTAATTTTTGTATTACACATATCCTGTACTCAAACTTTAATAGACTAAATTTTTGTTATTATGACTTTGAAGTAGTGTAAATGAAAGTTAGAACGAAATAAATTACTTCATAACAAGTGACAATTTCTCTGAAAATCGTTTTAACGTAATTTTGATACTTAAACAATCTACAACATTTGCTGAAACTGTTCTTATACATCATTTTGTATAATTGACCACCATAATTTTTTGATGAATTTTTAAAAACTGCCCCTTCTCGTCTTATAAGTACTTATTACCAGTGACGCACGCTCGCGACCTCATTATTAAAAGGCAAGATGAGAAGACGTGCTAATAGAAACCAGTAGGTACTTGTTATTTAGATATTATGTAACAAAAGGTGTACAATTTAACCGACTAACTAAATCTAAATCTATCAATTTTACATTTTTGCGATAAAATCGTTACCGGGCTCTTTATCTTAATAATTAAGAAACTTTGTTTATCACTTAATTAAATATGAATGTTAATTATTTAGTTTACTTTACACATTTGCTATCGAATAGCTACCTAATATTAATAATCAATTTCAGCTCCAGCTTACACATTCATCTAATAATCTGTGCCTGCATTTCTGATGCAGAGTTATTTCTTGATAAGTACAGGTTTCTAATATATATATGTAATATAAATCTTGGGGCGCCTTTTCAATAAGATCTGAGGTTTTAGGTGGAATATGGGCCTAATGAGCAGTGTAAGCAATTAACATTTAAGGCAATGGAGGCAATCAATCAGACTTTAAGACTTCGTCACACTGCAGTGTAACGAAGCCTTTAGTTTGCATAATGCCATGGTAACTAGATACTGCAAAAACAATGCATTGATGTTCCTATTCCTAAATTACGTGTTGGTCAATTATTAATATAAGATTATAAGTTATAGGCAAGTATTCTTCTACCAGGTTTCCCATAACATGATAACACCCACATAGAACTTTTATATGTAGGTAGGTATCAAAGGATTGATTCACCCCCCCCCGGGCTGCATCGCTTCGCTTCGCGTTCGCGTGTTGTTCGTCTACGTAGTACGCTGCGTAAGCAAGCCAGTATTACTTATGGCCTCCAATTGTACAGCACGTAATTTAGCGGAATGGTGCAGTAATATTTATCTTGATTAGTCTACATTGCCATTAGCCTCTATGAACAATTTCGATCGGGCTGAGAATAAAAAACAGCATTTTGGTGATGTAAATAATAGTGTTTTCATTTTTATAAAGGGCCAGCTTACCTGGCCCTGAGCATGGCCACCCAGCGGGGCAATGTTGCCAGCTTTTTGGACACCTTGCGCCCTCGCTGCGATCTATGACAAGCATTTAATAGTTTAATATAGTTGGTCAAACCAAATTGTCAGTAAATAAGAACAAAAGAAACTATACTCATCCTTTTCTTTTGGGTGCTAGTACTAGTGTAAGACAAAGATAGTATGATTCTCTCTGTCTATGTTTGAAATGAGACAGTCCTTTGACAAGCTATAGTTATATTCATTAATGTTAGTGCCCAAGTGCATAGGTGCAATTCAATAATATTATTTTATATGCATTGATGTATAATCTCTGTTTAAAGTAAGGGTTCTTAGCGTAAAATAATCATTATTTACCTAAGCATCAAGCTCAAATCGAACCTTCACATCAAAAACGATTTTCCCATTCAATATTCGTTCATTCCATGTTTAATTATTCATTCGATATAATTGTGCAATATAAGCTGTTTGTGCACGCATGAGATCCTTAAAAAAATATAAAAGTTGTATATTTAATTCAGTCTTTGATTTTATTAAGCAGTATTTGCGCGATCATACACGACGGTCTTGTAAGAACGAGACATGTAAGGTCGTTTATCTATCTCACTCTATCCTATAGATTGAAATGATAGCTGACCGAGTGATTGGGTCGTGTAGACGCGGCCTGCGGCTATAATAATTTTGGATAAAATGTAAGGAACCGAATGGTACCCATAGTTTTTTCCTTTTTGGTAGTTAAAGTAAATTTGAATGAGGGCTAACGCGTATGAATTCGCCGCTAGGGGCGCTAGTGTAGATGGTGGTCTTTTCCATAGTTCGAAATGTCAAATGTCACTTGTCACTTCAATGACTGACAGCTGGTCTTTAGTCTTTTGGACCTCCATCAACAGAGGCGCCAACTGGTGAGCAAAAAAACGATAGCCCTCATTTGACAATAAAGAAGAACTTCCTTTGCTACAATAGGGTATTTGACTGTATTTAAAATAAATAATTTTACACCTACATGAAATAAAGCACCAAAAGATTAATTTTTTTTAAACACAATTTTTATTTTAAAACCCGTATAAAACTGTAAAGAGTAGGCAATTTGATTGTGACGCCACATGCTAGTGTTTCATATAAGTTCCATAGTAGCAAATCGTTTTGACGGTTCTGAAAAAGCAACTGATTTGAAGGCTTGAGAAATGTTCTCTACAACTTCCCCAGGGAGGGAGTCCAACTATAGCCCGAATAGCATCTCTTTGAGCTACGAATGCCCGGTTAATATTATATTTATAACTATTGCCCCATAGTTTAATGCTATAGCGAATTTTTGACTCTACAAGTGCAAAATAAACCATTCGAAGTTGATCAACAGTCAAATCATTCCTAAGGCTGCGAATAGCGTAACACGCAGAACCAATTGAGTTTTCTATATGACTTAATTCATTCTTCCAGTTTAATAGTGCGTCGAGGTTAATACCTAATATGTTTGTGCCTTAATGCGCTCATATTATGCAAATAATAGTTCTAATTATAGGGTATTAAATGAAAGAACATTACATAAAATACATGAAAACGACATTTTGGAGTGGAATCATAATCAAAGTTGCGCTTCGCTTTGCTCGTCTTGGCGGGGGCACTACCGTGCCCCCAGACAGGGAATATATTTATGTGCTTTTTGTAAGAAAAACAAAAATGTATTCCACGAATAGGAAAGGTAACGGTTACTTTTCTTACGCAGTGAATGGCTCGCGTGCTCCTATCTGAATTTCAATTCTGAATTCATTCACGCGAGCCACATCCACATGTTATCCACGAGCGCTCCATTTCTTGTTCACACTCGCAACAGACAGCCGGTGATCTTGATAATCCGGCTGCCTCATTCTATCAGACTAGTAAAGAATATAAACTAGAGCTAGATAACCGTTGAATTTATAGAAAGTTAGCGTTTTAATTATTTTAAACGATAAAAACTATGCGTTACATACTACTCGTACTCATCAGTCAGACGTGCGTAACGAAGTCGATGTAGGACGCCGGTTTTCGTTAGTATTCTTCGGTACACTCTTTACAAAGCAATCATGGCGGAGGAGCATATAACTCGCCGCCATTTCTACTGCGAGTTGTATACTGTACAGTCGAAGGCAAAAATATCGATACAGACAAATAGCTCAAAAATGTGTTACCACGACTTTATTGTCTAAGGTGCAAGAACGTACACATATTTTTGAAACTTTGGGAATGTATATATATTTATGCCCTTGACAGTACAAGGGGGAATTATATTTTGGGATCTTCAGAGGAAGTATCATAAGATATTGTGACAGCTTAATTTGTTGAAAGGATCTCAGTCACCCGTTAACCACGAACGCTGTAAAGGGTTCGAAACGTCATTCAATATACGCGATATAATTCGTTTTCATAGTTTTATTTCATTTGTTGAAAGGAAACAATCACCGGCTTCTTTAGGGTGCGGAAAAGCGTTAGTCTGTGAATATAGTAAACTAATGTGCAGCATTCTTTAGGATTGTGCACGTAGAGCTAACAACTAGAGTTGAGCGAGTGCCCACACATTCTGTGTTTTATTAAAAGTGAAGCTAGCCGTGTTGGCACGAGTCACTAGGTTTATAGGGACACTGTCTTATCAGTGGACCGGCTGGCGCAATGGAGTGTGCGGGTTCCCGGTCGCCGGGACTAAAGACACGCGCGTCTAAGGCGTCCACGTTCGGCTTCGACACCACCACCCACCACCGTGTCGCTCGCCGTCAGGACCAGCATCAACTCACTTGTCGGTGGAGCGAGCGGTGCCGTTGGAGCGCGCGGGCTCCGGGTCGCCGGGGCTGGAGCCGCTCATGTGCATGGCGTCCACGTGCGGCTGCGACACCACCACCGTGTTGCACACCGCCAGGATCAGCATGAACTCTCGTACCTAAACAAAACACAAAGTTTATTTCACTGGCAAGTCTCTTCATGGGTCGAATCAGATCATACCATTCGTATTAAACTGCCCATCAAGTAGATATAGTTTGGCAAAAGTCGTTTGTCAGTGGCGCTTAAACAAAGAGAATCATATATATATAATAATAATAAATAATAATATATCATAATCATATATCAGTTTCTTATACTAGTATGTATTGTAACCCCAAAAAGAAGAATGAGTATACTCGTATGTAGTTTTTAAATCTACCTACTGTTACTAAAAAAACTTGTTTGCCAGACTAAAGCTTATTTGCAATATTGCGATTGATTATATCCTGATAAAGGGACATTCGACAGATGTTACGCGTATACCTAATCTTATACTTTTACTCAATAATGTGATAATGACTAATGGCTGCCGTTTGAGAAGTTGATTTGTGCCTGAAATCCAGTTTGACATGTATAGTCACTGCTTTAATTAATTAGATACATGCTAAAAATGAAATGAATTTTACCTTTTGAGTGTGTTCATTTCCATTGTTGTCGAGCAAATGCTGAAGCATCCTGGTGTTGGGCGAGATGTGAGTGACGGGGGTGACGATAGGCGGCAGGTCCAACGACGGCTCCGCCGGCGGCCCCGGCGGGTGGTCGTAGTCCACTCCCGCCACCGTACACCGACGAAATAACATCTTATTCTCGGTGAGCGTACCCGTCTTGTCAGTGAAGAGGTACTTGATTTGCCCTAATTCTTCAGTGATGTTTAACGCTCTACACTGTACGCGAGTATTCGTCATCGGATCGTACATTTCCACGTCCTGGTGTATGTGGTAAACTTGCAACAGCTTCGTCATCTCTATCGTCACGTATAGCGACACGGGTATCATAACTTGTAAGACAATAATGTACGTCCAAAATATTATCAGTCCTTCGTAGGCGGGGGAGTTCGTGGTAATTATGAAATAAGGAAAGTTAGGAAGGCTGTAATACTTGTCGAGAAATATCTTGCAGCCGACGGCGCCTGTACAGCAAAGGAATAGAAGGACCAAGATGCACCAGATAACGTCGGTGTTCATTTTCTTTTCAAGTTTGGAGCACTTGTAGCGGGGGCCGCCGTTGTTGAGCATGGCCTTGGTCTCGTGGCCGGCGTACACGACGATACCCTCCACGAAGTCGGTGTTCTTGAGCGTGCACTCGCGGAGCAGCAGGTGGTCGGAGTTGAGATGCACGCGCTCCTTGTTCGGGTGCGAGATGGTGCCTGTGAATCGGTTGATCTTGGTTGAGGGCCGTTCCACTTCCACTGTGCTTTTGAACTTCGATGGACGAAAAGTTAAATGCTGAAAGTAAAAAAAAAAAGATATCATAATGTATACGGTAAGCAATGATACCTAATTCATTTCTCAAACATTCGTGTTTCATCTCTTTTTTTTTTGTTAGAGACGAGATGACCATTAACTACGCTTATATTAGGTACAGGCACTACATATGCAGTTAGTTTGTAACAAAGAGTAGGGCGCGCCATAGGTACCTATTATTTTTTGACAGTGAATTTTTATGTAGTAGGTAGGTACTTCAATCTGACTTCAATAAATAGAGAGACAATATTTATCATTGTCTGAAGTTTTCATACATTGATCTGTCGTAGTATGCGGAACTTGGATAGATATTCGGTTTTACGAACGCATATACCTATAGGTAATAGTCTAAGTGCCAGTTGCACCATCCGCACTTGACAGACTGATCAACGTCACCCGGCGCGCCGCGGTGGTTTACTATGAAACTTTCCATACAATAAAATTTAGCGCATCCAGTTTGGTGCAACCGACCCTAAGGTTGGTAAATCGGACGTGTTATACAACTCACCATGAAATATCTTGTGACAAACAATTGAAGGCATCATTCGTCGTGCGTCGTGCATGACACCTGTCGTTAATCTCGTTTTAATTGCTTAGAACTTTAATAGTTCGTAATTCACGTTGATGCAACCCGCTTGCGGCCATCATTTCCGATTTGGCTTTGTGTCGCTTATATCGGAGAAAGTGTTCCCACGCTACGTCTTTTAGAACTCTACAGACAAAATGTAATGCCATCCACATCAAAAAGATTAGCATGTTTGTGTTAAACTTAAGTATCTTTACTAGCTTTTTATTTTGAACAGTAGGCTAATGAGTCAGTTAAAATCGAGAAAAACAGCCATTATCACGTAATAAAAGCGACATTAATGTCAGCTTACAATGAGGTTAAATGTGGAAGCCCGGTGAGCTGGAACGGCGACACCGTTTGGAAGGTAACAAGTATCCGCTATAGACACGGACCGAGTGGAGGAAATGATTAATGATCAAAGTAATCACGCCTCGGAGTTTATAGGACATTATATATGCATGAAAAACACGTTCGGCCTTGACCTTATGTAGCTATTAGTTGACGAAATTCGTCCTCTCTTTTTTGTGATTATAGTTCCGAGTAGTAATTAGGTCAAACAGGGAACTTGAACGACCCGCCATCTAAAATCATGGGCTTGTGAGGCGTGGTAAGATATTTGTGAGCACCTTGGCCGTTCCGATAGATCTTATGGTGACTGTAATTTTTAGGTTCTACCCAAAAGCATATTTAACAACGACGACCTACCTAGGTACACTCAGTAAATATGTAGGTAATGTAGGTATATAAATGAATTTAAAATATTCAAATATGTTTTTTATAAGGATACAGAACAGTGTCCCAAGTGGGGGAACTAGAGGTAGACGCCGCTAGCTAGGCAGTCTTTGCTCAATTGACAACCCTTGGCTACGTTCGGCATCGGCTGTCCGGCTTGCGTTCTATTTCCACCCTACTTGTAGGCTTGTAGCTATCAAGCTACTTTTCATACTTACTCATGTTTTGATACGACTATTGACTTCTATAATGATTAGCAACCGTTTGATCTAAATTCAATTATTTTGTCGGTTAAGTCGACAATCGACAACCACCCGTATGGTCAAAGCGGCCAAATTCTGCCATCTGCGGGAAATTCTGAGCGAGACACGACAAGCGTATTTTTTTGAAACGTTGATAGAATAATTTTTAAGGAAAAAAAAACCGACTCAATAGGGGAAGCCGCTAAAAGTTTACTTATTGTTGATGGTGCACTCTTAGATTCCAGACAATGAAATGAAAAAGACAGCATATTTTGCCTAATTATCCTAATTCATCTTTTGCCTAATTTTGCCTATTTGCCTAATTATTATAATATTGCCCAATAATGTAGAAAAGGAGGTAAAACCACCCACTTTTATAGTAGCATTTTGTTTTTGTAAGGGTCGCAGTTGTAACCTAACCTACTTTTCTGATAGCATTTCGTTTCTGTAAAGGTGACTGTCCATTTGTAACTGCCGCTGCACTGCAGTTGCGACGTTACGCGGTGCCGCACTACTGTAGCAGCACGACTGCGGCTGTTGCGGCGTGCAGTCGCGACAGCGTTCGTTGATGGCTTGTCAATGTCAAGTCATATAATGTCAGACGTACAAATAAAATACTAATTTACTTTTGTATTTTTTACGTGAAGAAGCGAGTGACGATAATGCTACATGCTACATGAAAAAGAAGACCAGTTTGCCTTTCTACAATAGTCAGAGTCCGACGAAGGCAGCTACGCAATATTAATAAAAAATCTGATATTTAATGGTGATCCTTTATTCAGATAATATTGCCGATTAAATGAAAAGCAATTCAACATTGAATGAGACTTAATAATTGACGAAATACAATCAAATTACTCAAATAAAATTAATGCAGAGGAAAAATTATTCTTAACATTAAGGTAAGTTCACAATGTGAAATTTTCTTCCCCATCCTCTTGCCTAAATGCGTGACCACCGCACACAGCAATCCGACGGAAACGGGACTCATGGAGTTCGTGATATATACGGGGGGAGTGCGCACTTGATCCACCTGCATCACGTATAGGTACTCGGCCGTCAGAAACGTGCGGCTGGATTTAGAAGTCTGTAATAAACGTCCCCTCAAAACCATGCCAGGTAGGCTCTTTTAGCAGGCCTTTTATTGATTTCTGCAAAGTGATTCGTGGGTTCTGGAGATGACGATGCGACACGTAAGAATAAAATTATCCAATGGTGGGCAGGCAGTCGTTCGGTGTTAGCAAAATATTACAGATTTATCTTTCTAAGTATCCATATTAAGCCAATTTTACTTTCCTTAGGTACCAAACAGTGAAGTATGATGAATAAAATAATTTGTAATTTACACTTCATATTGTCCAGTTGCAGGTGTGAATGGGCGACGGCACTCGATGATATGACCGCACCATCCATATAAAACTTGACGGGCGAGACAAGAAATCCTTTATGAAGAAAGATATTTCCCTGGCCTTGGCCGATAGAAAGAACTTTTAATAAATTAATTTGAATAATAAATGGTTTCCTCGTGTTGGTGTGAAGAATTACGTGTTGCACTGTAACACAGTTTGTTTAACCCTCATGCCTTGAGACCTCCGCAACTGTCAATATTCTAAATTTTAAACCATTCGCTTCTCTCGTGGTTCAATTTTGTATCGTTTCGTATGTTTGGATATCAATATGTTACCATGAGGTATTAAATAACATCTTTGCCCCTTGTAATAAAAATAAATGATTGCTTCTTTTATTTAGCTCAGGAATGGCTTTGCAATGACAAAATGAGAAATTGTCACCATAAACGACATTATATAATATGATATATTACAATACAATTACAGTTGCCAGGAATATTCGGCAACTATTCGGTATTTGGCCACTTTGCCGGATATTCGGTATTCTATTTGCCTCTCTATCGCTCGTGCCCTGTCGAGCTTATAGCTATCCTCGCAAAACTACAAAAAAATAAAAGAACAGTTTATTTAATGAATCTATAAATAATATCGTCGTATTATTTGAATCCCTAAATCAATAATCTCAAAATACGCTAAATTTGTGAAAGCTGATTCCACAAATCTGCCTTAAGTTATATACCTTAGTTTTATTGGATGTATATAATGTACAAATTTCTAGAGAAGGCGGAGAATGTAAAGTTATAGCAAGAATAGTGCCTGGGCGTGGGCATAGATTTAATAATAAACTATACAATTATTTTCTGGATCAACAAGAGTAGAACCTAAATCAACTTCAACTGAATGCTACTAAACAAAGCCCTCAATGTCAACCTTACGTGCAGAACATGTTGAACATATAATGTATACACTTTTTTGGGAAACAGGTTTTTCGTAAATTAATAAAAAAGTAAAAAATAAGACATGTTTTATTTTTCACAACTCTTTATTAACTTTAGTTTTGTCCGCCATGATCGTGATATCAGCAGCTTGAGCCTTGAACTGCAACTTGTAGGTACCTGGAAATTAGAAATTATCTTTTCAGTTTCATGTTGTATTTTGAATATAACTATGTATTTTTGTATGTATATGATTTATTGCTTGCAAGTTACATATATGTATTTCTTACATACATTATGTCTGTCCATTATGTCTGTTTGTTGAATTTAACTTCAAATCAGTAAAACGGAGCTAGTAGCGGACAAGCTGTGTTAAACGGTTTGTCTTTAGATATTCTGGCCACATCATCACAGAAAATAAATAGGTAATAGTGACCCGACCACCAAAATGGACTTTTAAATATTCGTAGTAAAATAATATTAATTTTATACTTACATCGACGTGATCCTCACAGCAATATTGTGTGTAACACTTGAAGTATTCCATTCCACATTTACTTCACGACAACACCGTCTTTCACGTAGGTCTTCGCGGACTTTAATTTTTGTAAATCATTCCCACAAGTGGAAACAAGGTTTTTGATATATTAAGCAATCAAAATCTACTGTTTAGGTATTAAAAATTATAAATCAAATCGTAAGAAACTAGCAGTTTAACTGAATTTTTTTATTATGACAATTGATGACAATGACATCTTTGACAATTACGTGAGTGACGGATTTATTTACTATGGTTCGATAACTTTTACTATACGATGACATTATTATATTCAGCCTCGCGAGAAGGTCAAAGGTTTGTTGAAATATCTTCAATCCTCGATTATTATATCGCAGCAAATGTCGGAAACTGTTTAAAAACCTAATATCTCGAAATGGTTTTCGAAATAGAACATTAAAAAAAAATTAACAATCCTAATTAGAGATTGGATTTTGCAAGTAGTGAGTGAGAAGTGCGACTGTGTGCACGTTTTCCCCCGCAAAAAATGGCAGAACGATTTGTACGGTAAGATATCGCTTGGGCTCCTCCCTTCCGACGTGTCGGAAGCCGGTGTTGCTCGAAGGGTTAGACTATAGTTAACTTCCGAATTTGACACTCTCTTTTTCGGACCTATCATTCTAGTTTCCTAACTGGCTCTGTGATACTCGTATGGCTCGATATAGATTAGCAAAAAAGTTTACAGTAGTACTACAGTCGCCATCAGATATGTCGGAGCGACCGAGGTGCTAAATATATCTGAACATGCACTTTAGCGCCTTGACAATAAAGGCGTGTTCAGATATCTGCGAGCTCCTTGGCCGCCCCGATATATCTGCGATATATGGCGACGGTACCATCGGGGTTGTTTATCCGTGGGTGTAATAACTCCTTAGAACGTAGTGGTTATATTCTCTTTGCTTAAAACTACTAATATCTGTGATCAAAGACAATTCAGTGCAAATGACAGATTTGACGTGCGGTCTGCAGCCGCAGTTGTAATAATACACCAAATACGCAAAAATGGCCATGCTACGTGCAGTCGGTCTTGTCATTCATTTTACTATGGAAATTGACAATAACACCGACGTGTCGGAGCAGTAGTGCAGCTGCGGTCGGGAAAACGTTAAAATCACCATATTACGTGCAGTCGATATCGTCATTCATTTCACTATGGAAATTGACAATAACACCGACGCGTTTGGGCCGCCGCAGTAGTGTCGGAGCAGCAGTGCAGCTGCGGTTGGAAACGGACAGTCACCTTAAGGGTCACAGTTCTAACTCTAACCTAACCTAACCCACTTTTCTAGTAGCATTTCCAGGTCCGGACCTGGGTCCGGATCCGAGTCCGCGTCCGTGTCCGGGTCCAAGTTTGGATCAAAGTTCGGTCTGGGTCCGGATCCGAGATGGGGTCCATGTCCAGACCCGGGTCCGGGTCCGAGTCCGGGTCCAAGTTTGGGTCTGGGTCCATAAGGAAGAGAACAAATCGCCAAACGTGAACTATGTGTCATTGAAGAGTTTCATTCTGATCATCATCAGCAGTTCCACTTCATCAATTGTCACTTTTTTAATTGTAAATGCTGGATTTGTTGATAAAAATACAAAAATCACAATATGTATGCCTTTCACATTTGAGGAATTCCCTCGGTTCCTCATGAGTCTCATCATCAAAACTCGAGCTTGACAAAAATATGTCTTAAAAACTTAAGTTGCTTAAGAAACATAAAGAAGAGGACAAATCGCCAAACGTAAACTATGCGTCATTAAAGAGTTCCATTCTGATCATCATCAGCAGTTCCACTTCATCAAATGTCACTTTTTAAAATGGAAATGCTGGATTTGTTGATAAAAATACAAAAATCACTATATGTATGCCTTTTACATTTGAGGAGTTCCCTCGATTCCTCATGGATCCCATCCTCAG
Organism: Cydia strobilella; assembly: GCF_947568885.1. NCBI lineage: Eukaryota > Metazoa > Arthropoda > Insecta > Lepidoptera > Tortricidae > Cydia > Cydia strobilella. Next base: position 10,261,288 of record NC_086045.1, on the reverse strand, counting down.
AACTCGAGCTTGACAAAAATGTTTCTTGAAAACCTAACTTGCTTAACAAACATAACGAAGAGGACAAATCGCCATACGTGAACTATGCGTCGTTTCTGCCAAAACGCAGTTCTGATAATGGGATCCATGAGGAATCGAGGGAACTCCTCAAATGTTAAAGGCATACATATAGTGATTTTAGTATTTTCATCAACAAATCAAGCACTTACATTTAAAAAAGTGACATTTGATGAAGTGGAACTGCTGATGATGATCAGAATGGAACTCTTTAACGATACATAGTTCACATTTGGCGATTTATTCTCTTCGTTATGGACCCAGACCCAAACTTGGACCCGGTCTCGGACCTGGGTCTGGACATGGACCCCAACTCGGTCCCGGACCCGGACCGAACTCCGACCCGGACTTGAACCCGGACCCCGACTCGGACCCGGACCCAGATCGATCTCGGACCCAAGCTTGGACCCGGACAGCCGGACATGGACCCGGACTCGGATCTGGACATGGTCTTGAACCTAAACCTGAACCCAGACCCGGACTCGGAAATGCTACTAGAAAAGTGGGTTAGGTGGGTACCCACCCACGCTTAGCTTTGAACTGCGATCCTCACAAAACCGAACTGCTATCAGAAAAGTGGGTTAGGTTAGGTTAGAACTGTGACCCTTACAGAAAGGAAATGCTATCAGAACTTGGGTTCTTAGGTTAGGTTAGAACTGCGACCCTTACAGAAACGAAATGCTACTAGAAAAGTGGGTGGTTTTACCTCCTTTTCTACATAATTAGGCAAAAGATGCTGTCTTTTCCATTTCATTGTCTGGAATCTAAGTGCACCATCAACAATAAGTAACCTTTCAACGGCATCCCCCATTGAAGTCGGTTTTTTTTTTCTTAAAAATTATATTGAATTTGGTTTTAATTTTAACATTTAGGTTTTGGATGGAATGGAATGGGCAATGAAGTTGGCAACTGTCAAAGGTTTGCAGAGATGGCGCCATCATAACTCGCCCCTTTTTCTATGAGATTTGGCTTAAAGGGCTGGCATCCAGGGCATTAAAAAAACAAAAATTTGACACAGGAGAGGACACTAGGGTTTGACAGGGCAAGCTATGCTGGCGCCATCTACTAATAATTTCGACCGGCCAACCCCATTAACTTTTGCTAGGCCACTCCAAGATATGCGAGATTGTTACCATTTCTAAAAAACCGGGCGGTAGCATCCTCTGCTTGAGGTTGGTCTCGCCGTCGAGGTTGCAGGTGTCGAGGTAGCAGATCCCCAGAGGGTTAGAGGTGTGGAGGAGCACCATGTCCGCGGGCACCGCTTCGTTGTTGGACAGGTGCACCAGGTCACCCACGCGCACGTCGCGCCATTTCACTCGCACGTATCGGTCCACGTTCCTGCGCAAAAGAGACACAGGTTGTCACTTTGAAATGTAGGTTCATTATAGCGATCATGAAAATGAAGATTATACTTAGGTTGTACATATTAGACAAGATCATTGTTATTACATTACAATAATAATTTAGCATTCATTTCATAAGCGAACTTGTATTACAATTAGAGAAGAAATAATACACCTTGCATACGGATTGCATAACAAAATATAAGTCATGTGATTTTGTATGTTAAATCACTAGGTAATACTATTACCTAGTGATTTAACATACAAAATCACATGACTAATACTATTTGCTTGTATTTTATTATGCAATAGGCCCCTGGAGTGGTTAATGTTGGATTTGAAAAGTAAGTAATCGGTAGGTATTTCCATATAAAAAAGTTAATTGAGTTCAGTATGTTCATAGAAACGACATTAGAGGAGTCAACACTGTGCTGCTATTTATGCGGAAAACTTGTAAACTCTACCACTGTTAAAGTAGTTATGTGCATTGTTTTATATAAGACAGAAACAATTGTAAATATAAAACATTGTACTCGGTAATCATTCCTCAACCAGAAATGTCACTATTGACAGCTGACAAATTATATCGAAAACAAATCCAGATCAAATTCAAAGCCTCCATTAGTTCTGTTGGACGAAGGCTAACAAAACATGCTCGTCATTAACTTGAATAAGTTCGATATATTTGAGCCATCCAATAATTAAGGCACCTTGTCTTTGAGGGTCAAGGACCCATGTTATATTTTTATAAATATTAAGTTGGTTGTTTAAATTTTGAGTGTACTAATCCATGAATCGTATGAGCCCCTGGTACACGTACCTATTTATTTGTTTAACTTGTACAATTCTTTGTCAAATCTCTTGAAGCAGTAATCGATTATATTAGGTTGTATTATATTAGGGCCGGCGGTAGTGTCTCGGTTTTCGTTCCACAGTAAACAAACGGCTCGACAAAAGCAACAGGTGACGCAACGAGCTATTAAGATCGACCGACTTTGAGCCTTATATTAGAGAAGGATTCCGTACATCTACAAGAACTGTTAAAGCTAGGCTAGGAAGCCTACGAAACGTCGAGCTTTATTTTATACCCCAACTATAGTCTATCAAGTAGAAAAAAAGGGTAAATTTAAAAAACGTAGGCGCGACGAGTTTGTCTTATTGTCCCATAAAATAAAATAAAAAATCGCGCCTTTTTCTACTGACAAAGTGATTTGACAGACTATAGTTGAGTCGTGTTATTTACGAGGGGATTTCCCGATAAATGTTTTCTTTTCAGTGCGCTACGGTTGGTTTTTATAATCATGCGGGCAGGGGTAATTTCGTCCGTTGGGACGATGTATTTAGGTTTTTGGGGTTGCTAATAGTTCAAGAGATCACTATGCTAATTTAAAATGACATTTATTAGTATCGTGAAATGAACCTATTGGCAATGAAATAGTTTTCTTCACAAAATAGTACATTTCGATTCTAGTGCGGGAAGTATTAGTAGCAGCACGAGTACCGAGATATCTTGCCACGAGCCGTAGGCAAGTGGCAAGACTCGGGACGAGTGAAGAATGACACTTCCGCACGTGTATCGAACGACGTTTTTTAATACAGTTGCGAAAAGGTAAGAAAAACAACAAGTAAGGAATAAAAACAATATCGAATGTTGCCTTAGAAAAAAACGTCTCTTCTTTGACAGGCGTTTCGGCAGCTATTCCTACCTCTACCTTCCATAGCTATTCCGTTCCATTCAGATAACTTATTAAGAACGGTTTTTCAATCTTCAATATTAAAAAATAAACGTGTTATAATGATGAAGAGGTAATTATTCGTATTCTTACATGTTAATAGGTTAGTAGGTTTTTATGTTGATTACGACGTTTAAAGGACACTAATATTAACATTCATCAATAAGTAAGTTATGAATTGGAACAAGTATAAATTTAAAAAAAATGGAAAAGTAAAAAGCACTAGTTCGCGAATACCAACTTTCCGCACGCTAAACAGCTAAGTAAAGTAGCACTTTTTGAGCAACTGTATTAAAAAAATCTTTAACGTTTTTACATGTTCTCTGAATACATTATCTAGATCTACTTGTCAATAAAGATAATTATATCTAAGACAAATTGAGTAATGATACCAATGATTACTCCACGGGATTACTCCAACTTACTTTTATTTGCGTTGCGTGACTCTATGCCTTCTCATGATGAGAATTTACATAGATGATTAAATTTAACTGCTATCAATGTTATGATTACTCACTTACAGTTTTTCTAATCCTGATAATAAAAGGTGGTAGCTGATTTTTGATAATAAAAGACATTACCCTCCTTTGCGTTGCGGTCGGGTAAAAATGAGCACGAAAATGTTTTTGCGTGCTCAACAAAAAGCATTGGAAAATCAAAGCATGAAAATTTAACAATTTGTGCCATATTCAAGCAAAAGTGGATATAGCTACAGGGTTTTTTTAGTAAGGCGCTACTACAATAAAGATTTAATTATAAATCAACATAACCAACAATTGTTCTTTAAAAATTAACATAGGCAACCAACAACCGAATCACACACAACAAAGAAAACGTCACGTTTGAGAACTGTACTCGTCATAACACTCATAAGTTTATAACAAAGCGTACTCTAAAGAGAACGAGCCACGACGCAAGTAAAGAATGGCAACACAACGGTGGGAACAACATTGACCCAGTCCGGCGTTCAAAACAAAATGACTTTTAAGCAGTAACAGCAATGAGTCCTTCTTGGCCAGCGGCGCGGTGGTAAGGTCCGCGATAACTACGTCGCGGAACCTTAATAAACATCGTCGCAGACAATGGGCCGCGATCGCGACCCGTTCAGTACAACGAAAGTGATTTGAGAGCTGATAACCCACTCTTCGCTGTTTACGTACCGGCTTTCTAACGTTTTCCTTCATTTCATATCGCACTGTGACATCAGAGCTTTTAGTCACGGCTCTGTATCCTTTGTTGTGACACTTGTCACTGTCTACAGTTGGAAGTGTTGGAACCCGTAGGCATGGGAGCAACAGACAATGGGACGAGTAACTCAGCGCAGCGATAGTGATTTGAGAATTTAACCTTTTAACCGCCATAGAATTTTTCATCGAGCGTGCTCGTGTCGCCGGCGGTACGAAGTTTTGTCTTATTTATCAGACCGCTGCGAAATGAACCCGATTTTGTATGTCTAGGCATATATCAGTCTACGGCGGTTAAAAGGTTAATATGTATCATTCGGTAAACGCATGTTTCAGCCCTACTATAATGCTTCTACTACTCATAGCATGTGTTAGTATTTTCATATTCTGTCTGTACTGTACTACTATTATAGAGTATATCATTATCCCAGGCCTAACGTGACGGCTAAACATTGTATCTAGTATCTGTCAACACAGAATTATTTCTTGTTAATATAATATAGTATGGCTAATGTAATACAATGTACCAACATTAGGTAATTGTAATGTTATTAATTATGACGGGGTTACGCATACTTCCAAAGCCCGCCAAAAGCATTCCTTTTCGCGCGTAAGGCGGATATATAGGTTTTATCTGTGACACACAACTATTGGTCTGTCAAGTATTACCGCTAAGCGAGAAACAATTGCAAAAGTTGCTGATTAAAAACCTCTGAAGGAAAACTACGTTTTCATATTTAAAAGCATCATAAGTATCCCTTGAAAGAGGCTCACGAAGTGGGCTTTAACATGTACTTATGTAACTAATTTGAGGGAGTAAAATTCAGATGCGTTTAGACTTTAAACAATTATAGTAGGTATATTACCAAATAAAACAAAAACTGTCATAAGGACCATGCTTCGACGCGAGCGACTACGAGTAGACAGGTACCTACGTGACAATATACTTCTGTCACTGTTCTAATAGTGTTACCTAAGGTAAAAGGCCAGAGTCAAACAAGCATTGTCAAATGGTGTAAGGTACCTTGGTCATATCCAGATCATTGTCTTGGTTCCCCTGAGAGTCTAGTTGCCGAGGTCTAATTCGCAGTTGGCGCTGAATTGCCAGTGGAAAGCAGGATGAATAAACTTAGCGTTAAATTAACGAATCGAGGGGCGGAACTTTAGATTTCGCAGTTCGCACGCTTGCTTGGAGGTTTGCTGACGGTTGCATATTAAGGCCAGGGTTACATAGTAACTATTTATTAATCTGTGGCCAGGGTCACTTTATATGTAAGTTTTGATACAAAGTGGCCCGGTTTCATTGCTCTTTAGTGTACTAGGTATACAGTACCTGCCAATAATATATCACCTCCATGTTTTTACAGTATAACTTTTTTATATTTTGAGTGACTTCCACCTCACTGCTTTAGGTAGTCTAGTAGTATTCCTTTATACGGGCGATGAGAAAAATTGGTCTCATGTAATGGTTTTTTCATGGCGGTGTTTTTTAAATGTATTGTTAACTTCATTTTATTGCTAGAGTTTTTTTAGTAATATGCTGAGTATCCTATTGTAATTCACAGTATTTCATTGCAATATTCATTATATATTAGTATAAAATGACTAGTAAATTATGCAATCTACAAACTAACCTATATTGTTTACTTTATACAAGCTTATACAAAACACTTAAAGGTGATATATTATTGGCCGGTACTGTATACAAATGAAACCTGTAAAAAGTCAAAAAAACGGGACCCCATTACTAAGACTCCGTTGTCCGTCTGTCACCAGGCTGTATCTCACGAACCGTGATAGCTAGACAGTTGAAATTTTCACAGATGGTGTATTTCTGTTGCCGCTATAACAACAAATACTAAAAACAGAATAAAATGAATATTTAAGGGGGGCTCCCATACAACAAACGTGATTTTTTTGCCGTTTTTTGCGTAATGGTAAGGAACCCTTCGTGCGCGAGTCCGACTCGCACTTGTTACTAAATCAATTCACCACTAAGTAAGGTTTCATCATCATCATCATCATGTCAGCCGATAGACGTCCACTGCTGGACATAGGCCTCCCCCAAGGCTCGCCACTCCGACCGATCCTGTGGAGGTTAAGGTTAAGGTTAAGGTTCTGGAGTGGCGTCCGCGTACCGGAAGACGAACTGCCGGTAGGACTCCAACGAGATGGAGCTACGACCTGGTGAAGGTCCCGGGAATTCGGTGGTTGCGAGCGGCACAGTAAGGTTTGTTGTACTAAAATAAATGTGCTGGTTATTATATTTACACGTCAGTCATTACTCATTACACCGGTGACCGAGGCGAGATATATGAAGAAATATTGGAAAGCGTGTCAAGAGTGGACGTGACCAATGGATGAGTAAAGAGACAAAACCTAGACTCCTCGTGGCAAATCTGAACTGACGCAATTGACTGCAATTGTCCACCGTGACATGCTACGTAGAGTGTTAAGTCAGTTTAATTAAAGAATATTTACACATACACGTGAGCGTTGTCAGTATGTAACGGAACGGAATTGTTTGCTTATGTATTTAGACGTGAAAATAATTTTCCGTAAAATTTTTGCTTGGCTAGAGTTTGTACAAAACAAGGGTAACATCAACAAACTTCCAGGAAAGCCCCGCCGACGCCAATGCTCCAGTAATTGTATCAAGTCACCCGTCGAACGCAAATTGCCTTAATATTTAGAAGCTGTAGAAATAGGGCATGCAGGTTTTTGAACCCGATGTCTGACGTACTAACTTATATATATAGTTTATGCAAGTATGCAATAAAGGTATATACAGTCAGCTGCAGAGATAGTTGACCCCCTTGCAAACAAATATCTATGCAGGGGTGTCCGTCATCTCTGCAGAAAAAAGTCTGAATTCTCAAACAAACGGTACTATTCCATTTTCTTAGCAAATATATTATGATATTAATAAGACTCCGCTGTCTGTCTGTCTGTCCGTCTGTCACCAGGCTGTATCTCATGAACCGTGATAGCTAGACAGTTGAAATTTTCACAGATGATGTATTTCTGTTGCCGCTCTATAACAACAAATACTAAAAACATGATAAAATAATAATTTAAGTGGGGCTCCCAATTCCCATACAACAAACATGATTTTTTTGCCGTTTCTTGCGTAATGGTGGTTCTTGCGTAGTCCGACTCGCACTTGGCCGGTTATTGAAAACTTACTGGCTATTATTATTACAATATATATTAAATAAAATAAATAAAATAAAACCCTACGCTATATGCCAACAAAATCCATTTTATGCCAAAAAATGCCTTATATACAAACTGCTGGATCGATTTACGAGTATATGAAACATGCTTAGATTGCTAAGAACCACCGCAAAGCAACTCGCTTTCACGTAAAAAAAAAAACATCGAAATCGGCCCATCCGTTGGAGAGCTACGATGCCACAGACAGACAGACAGACATTGGCGTCAAATTTATAACACCCCTCTTTTTGCGTCGGGTCGGGGGTTACAAATCGAAATTTCATAGGTAATGTTGTTGAAAACTCAATCAGCCAAGCGAACGACGAAATAGTTAAAGTTACTTGTTAGTTCGGCTTGGTAAACACCATCGAGCCTATCTTAATCAACTGTTACATCACCACCATAAATACGTCCGTAAAATCTTACGTATACGGCGTTTTGAAGGACTATAATGACGTCAGCATTACTAAAAATTTGATTTGAAACATGACTGTACTTCTAACGTAAAGATATTCTCTAAAAACCAATAGGTGTAATTATTTTGTCGGTTTGCTCTGTGATCGATGAATTCGATGATGCAAGCTGTCATCAAACATTCGAGTAAACCGGAGGGTCGCGGGGGGAGGGACGTCAGTCACGTCACGGCTCCAACTAACACTTGTGAAAAGGCACTAAAGGATTTACTCGCCTATGAAGGAAAATTTTCGCACCGTCATTTTGGCAATGGATCAATATAAAATATCCTGATCCTGATAATCGGTCACTATACACTTTTTTATGTGACTACTTTACACTAGGCATCAAATGCCTATAGGTATAATTAGTGACAGCTAAAGAGTCCAAATATATCGTCTTAACACCCCTTCTTTACGTTACAGTATGTACACATTACACGTGTAAACAAACGTTGTACAGTGAAATCAATTTCTTTTTATGTTTTATGTTACAAATATGAATTTGTAAATATATTTTTATGGATCACACAATATCACACATACATAGCGCTCAACTACAAGCAATCTTTTTTTAACCACAAGTATATTATTGTCAATCTAGTTCCTGTTGTGATTAAATAAAACTTTTTCCTTCAAACTTAAAAAAACCCGACCACAATAGTTATTTGTTTTACAAGGGGGCAAAGTTGTTGTTTAACCTTTCGTGCTAATATGGACATCTGAGCAAGCGAATGATTCAAAAACTGAACCACGAGCGTAGCGAGTGGTTCGAACAATGGAATCCTGAGCGTTGCGAGGGTTTCAAGGCACGAGGGTTAAACAAATTTTGCCACCGAGTGGAACACAAATTTTTTCACCACACCAACACAAGGTAAATACTAACTGTAAAATATCAAACCAAAACAAAGCAAATTGATTCAAAGTTTATGTTATTAAATATTTATCCGGTTTTAAATTAAAAGTTTAATTTAAAACCGGGAAATTAAATATTTATCATTCAAAACCATCATTTAAAAGTAAAAAAGTAATAAATAAGATACAATAACGTAACTAGTGTTTTGCGTAAACAAAGAGCGCGACTGAATAGGAGTATTCTGGTGCGCCTGCGCCTGACGTCCGTACACGGTACAAGTATTTGCTATCTGGCGCTTCACTTTCTCCGATCCGGTATGTAGTAGGTGAGTCGAAGCTAAATCTGTGGAAGTATACCTATGTCATCGTTACGTGTACGTGGCGGATCTCGCGGACTCGCAGGCAATGTGAAGGTCGGGACATTCACTGGCCTCACTGCTCGACCCGTTGACAATGCGACCAGGTACTCATTAATGTGATTTATCACGCGTGATGGCAAATACTGCTAATTACCTATACTGACTGCCGGATATTCGAACGGTTTATTGAGACGGTCTTTCCAATGAAAATAATGCCGTGTGTGGGCATTTTCATTTTAACGTGTACTTTAAAGCGCATAAGTTGTGTTTAATTTACGTCTACCTGTATCACATTTCTGACAAAATGTATGGGGTTTGACATAGATCGTCATTTTTGATGGCGTTTGCTAACCGCCCGTTAATGGGACACAGTTAAGTGAAAACACCTGTGGCTACTATTTTCTTAAAAGTATCATTGCCAAGAAAGAATTGTTTTGTAATCTTTGCCTCTCCATACATTATTGCTTATAAAAAGTAATAATGTGGTAAAGTACGGCCATAAAAGCGTATTAAATACTTATGGCGTTACCTATATACATAATCGTCTGTCAAATCCAACAAACCGTTAATAATCGTTTCTCCCTATCCGTTATATATTTTGGCATTTCTTTTTGTTAGAAAAATTTAACAACGGTTATAAGAGGATGCTAAGTTTTATGAAAAATTAATGGTTTAATCGGAAAATAAATTATTCTGTAGTAGGTACTCTCGTACATACTCGAATAATGTAACTATGTAACTAGATCGCAAAGCTGCCTTCGTGCTCTGCTCCAGGACAGCTTGTTTGCATATATGTAGATCGGTGTTATTTATATCTGTGCATGGGTTAAGAGGCCGGTGTCGATTTTGGAGCAAAAATGTAAAATTGATAGATTTTGTCGTTGAAATTATACACGTTTTGTTACGTAATATCTAAATAACAAGTATTGGTTTCTTTTAGCACGTCTTCTCATCTTATCTTTTAATAATGAGGTCGCGAGCGTGCGTCACCGGTAATATATGAAGAGAAGGGGCAGTTTTTAAAAATTCATCAAAAAATTATGGTGGTAATTATACAAATTGATGTATAAGAATAGTTTCAGCAAATGTTGTAGATTGTTTAAGTATCAAAATTACGTTGAAATTAAGTCGTTTTCAGAGAAATTGTCACTTGTTTTGAAGTAATTTCTGGAGAAAATTGAATTCGTTGAACTTTCATTTCCTCGAACTCTAAGCAGGGACCGGACAACCCTTTCCGCGATAAAACCCTTTCAATGGGCGACACTTAAACACGGCTAACACATTGAAAGACTTTCCCTTTTGAACTGCAAGCCCATTCATACCCTTACCTTTGACTAACCCTTACTGAAAAGCTAACCAAAAATAAGGCTAGCTCTTAATAAGGGTTACCCTTATCTTTAAGCGCTTTTTATAAAGGTTTCCCTTTGCGTGAAAGATACAGGATTAGTATATATCTACGGTAGTGTATGAAAAGGAAAGAAAATACGTGCCTAGTCAAAGAACGCCGCCGTCGCCGCCGACGATCGCTCGGATGCAATGTGTGCTTTATGAACAAGGTAGACGACTTAAATTAGCACGCTTATATGCTAAAAGGGAAGCCCTTTATAAGGGATAGCAGGCCGGTCCCTGACTCTAAGTCATATAACAAAAATGTAATCTGAAAAAGGTCAAGTACAGAATATGTGTGATACAAATTTACCATTTTTAGCAGTCCAAACTTTACGAATTTTACAAATAAGAGCGACAAAATCAGTGCTTTATGCGCGGTTACCTAAACGTCCATCAGAAAAAAAAATCATTACTAATTTAGTGAGTCTGTTTTCAAATAATTGATCTGATAAAAGGCAAGATAAGAAGACGTGCTAATAGAAACCAGTACTTGTTATTTTTATTAGATAACAAAAGGTGTACAATTTCACCGACTAAATCTATCAATTTTACATTTTTGCGACTAAAATCGACACCGGCCTCTTAATGGGAGATCTATCATTTATAGTGCACCAATAAGCCGGAACGGAATCAGACTTGAGCGTGCCGCCCCGCGGCAGAGTCTGTTTATATCGATTAAAATAACACTGATCCAAATTAATTTTATCAACTACAACATATTTTCAGAATAAGAAACTTAGTTAGTGGGCACGAATTACGGCACTGTTGTTAACTAACCGATAACGCCTTAAATAAGATACAGCTGCATGTAGAGAATGCCACAAAATAAAAACGACTCTATGCAGTTAAACTGCTAGTTTTTCCGAATCTGACCGCAAAAACGTGGCCGGTCGATCCAACCGAGCCAGGCTTATCAATAATTCCTGAATTGTTGACAAGTTATCGTGGCTGTCGCGTATGTAGAAAGAGACATAATACATACCTATTACACCACACCAACTAACACTTCATTTAGTGGAGCTAACATGGAACAGACAGTCCAGTCTACCAATAGTGCTAGGGTTGATGTCGCCTGCTCTTCTACTATGCTAACTTCTGACAGTGCAGAGGTGCAAAGCACCTTCACTGCTAATACTTTGCTTACCAATAGGCATTGCTTTCAACAGCTGTAATTGAAATAGTTCACCCTTTCAACAATAAAAAAGAAACTGTGAAGTGCCTCTTAGATAGCTGCTCACAGTCTTATTATCTTAATGAAGCATTAAGACAACGCTTGCAACTTGTGATCTTCAGCCTCAAAATCAAATGTTACAGGAATAGGAAATACGCCTCTAGCTATAAGCCTGTACGTTGTGCAGCTCATATTAAATCTAACTTAAGCGATTTCCATACCAATATTGACTTTCTAGTTTTAGACAAAATAACTGATCGCTTCCCACAGAAATATGTTGACGTTAGTCACTTTAACTTACTTACCTGCCTCTATGCAGCTTGCAGATTAAACTTTTAATGTCTCATCCCAAATTGCTGTTGGGAGTGGAAATATTTTGGGCAATCGTAACAAGTGCTTCAAAAACAATGCTAACGAGCAAGCGCACCTACCTAATCCTATCTAAACTTACACACATGTAAATTCGGTAACCACACGTAGCCATCTTTGTTTAGCTGATCTGTCGGCCCAAATGACAACGTTTTGGGAGACAGAGGAGCTGCCGCCAGAGGCGGACTCCATCAAAAATGGGCGGAGTTAGACTTACGCTATAGAAAAACATTTTGTTGAAAATACCTATCGCCAATCTGACGGCAAATTTGTAGTGATAGATAGATAGATAAAAAAACTTTATTCTTTTCATTATTACATGGCTCTAATGGCCGACATTACTATTATAAAACATAATTTTAAATTTAAAAGAAATTACAAACATGCAGAAATAATTGAAACGAACATGCATTGACTTAAATACCTAACGAGTACAAAAATAATGCGCTTACCTAATAGTGCGCTTACCTTTTAAAAGACACACCAGACTGCCTAGGCAACACATTTAACATAGCTAACCTGAGCTTAAATCAATGTACGTTAATTTTACAAATGAATATAGGGATAGGGATTTAGGGCAGCTGTCGGAGTCTAAGCAATGTTAATGCCAAAATGACGTTCTTCCACCTACGACGCGTTGCTTAGAGTCCTATCGGAGGATCATTATTACATGAACAAAGATCACCCATACGATAATAGCACGAATACAGGAGTTAGATTATACTCTCACATTGACTAAGGCATTAAATATGAGCACAAAGCAAGGACGACATCGACATCGGCGAACAATGGATTTATCGAGGAGTTACCATACAATATATTACGCAATGTGTATCACTTATATATGTTCTTAATTATTTAATATATATATTTTTTCTAAAAATATTATTACTACATTAAAATATTTGAACATATATTATTTAGGGAAAAGGATCCATCCCACATCCCACACCAATCTCAGTCGATATTTCTTTTCTGTCAAAATCATGTCATTCATTTCAATACCAAATTTAAAAGCAATGGATCTAAGTCCATTTACAACCATATTTACACCAGTGATGATAAACCATTTAATAAAACGATTCAATTCAATAATTCACAGCGAACAATGGAGCAGTCCATCGGCCGCCGCCGATAGCGATAGTGATTTAACGACAATTTAACGACTTGCGTTAATTTACGAACCCTGTAATTACAGTTGATTTTTTCGTATACAAATTAGACCATAGGAGGGGAAAAAACTAAATTGAAATATACGTAGGTCACACTAAAAGTTACTGAATTCTCAAACAGTGTAATAAATATGCTAAATTTTTTAGTACCTATCGCTTTTCTAAATTGTTTTCTGACAATGCGTACACATTTTCCTTACCAAGGAATCAACTTGAAAAACACACGGCCCATTTTTCCTCAGGCACTTTTTGCATGTAAGGTCAATGTGGAAAAGACCGTATATCAGCTAAGACCGTATCTACAAGCTCTCGTCGCTTCTAACTTGTATGTGTAGTGTTTGTACACTCCAGTTACAGAAAGAAGATCGGTAGAGCAGAAGGAGCGCAGCTCTCCCTCTCTGACTGGGTCTGAGCGTACGTATTCAAATAAGTTCTTGCCATATAAATATGACGGTCTTCCCTGCTCTCTCTCTATTCTTCTCATTGACCTTAAATTGTAATGCAGTAGACTTGTGTGGCGGAAGTGGGACAATAATTTTGATTCAAGTTCTCTGACTTTAGTATAAAAAGTTTTTTACATGACTCATTTGGATACCTAAGGTTGTCTGAATCCGCTGATATTATGTTCTATCTTTATATGATTATGAATATAACAGCAATTTTAATTAAGGGTTTCGTTGTCGAAATAGGCCCTTTTCGATAATCATCCGTAACAAAATTTATGAAACCTACTACAAACAGTCACACTGAAGCCTGATCTAACTATACAGTATGTAACTGAACGAAAAGCAATTACTTAAACCCGGTAATGTTTAGGTCATACTGAGCAACTTTTACTATGGGACCAACCACGAAATCGCGAAAAAAAAACAGCGACAGTTTCGCGATTTTGGGGTTGGTCCATAGATCCATGGGTATGTTGTTGAGTAAGGGCTCATTTAAAGTCGTATGAAACCATAACACGAAAATTGACTCGGGTTAACATTGTAAAAACGTATAACACTTTACAAACTGTCAGTCTTTCTAAAGATATATACACAGCGGAATAAATTGTACCTACCTCAAAAAAAAGCGAAAGAGTTTTAAAGCATGTTTTCTTTCATTTCATGATCTAGAAATAAGGTGGCACATTCCCTTAACTTTCAGCATTACCCACGAAAAATTAAACAACAACAGGTAAAAAAAACTGTCAGATATTGATAGCTATCTTTTATGTATATTTTTATATGTAGAAATAAAATAAATAATCACTTAGTATTTATCTGTTGACTGTGGACTGTGGAGTGTGTGGCGTATAAAAATCATGTGAAATAAAGAATTGAACTACGCACAGATTGTTCATTCATTCGCAATCCATACTAATATTATAAATGCGACAGTCTGTCTGTCTGTGTGTTCCCTCTTCACGCTTAAACTGCTGAATTGATTTAGATGAAATTTGGCATAGAGATAGGTTGAGTCCCTGAGAAGGACATAGGATAGTTTTGATCCCAAAAATCATCCCTTAAGAAAGTAAAAAGCGGGGTGGAATTGAGATAATTAATGAAGTGTCTGCTAATTTGTGCGCATAATATGCTCTAATTGAATGATGTCTATAAGAATTTTTCCAGGCGCTATACTTACTTTAGCTGCTGTTACTAAGTCCACGCAGACGAAGTCTCAGGCAAAAGCTAGTAATAATATATCTTGAAGCATTTGATTTATTTTGTAAAAAGCACTCTCCACTTAATAAGATATCATTATAAGATATAAACATGTACGTGTGTAGAGTACAGGTAGTTGTTATTATATTAGGTTAAAAGTTTTATACATACTAATATTATAAATGCGAAAGTGTGTCTGTCTGCCTGTCTGTTACCTCTTCAAGCTTAAACCGCTGAACTGATTTAGTTGAAATTTGGTATAGAGATAGTTTGAGTCCCGGGGAAGGACATAGGGTAGTTTTTATCCCAGAAATCATCCTTAAAGAGGGTGAAAAGGGGGGTTGAATTTTGTATAGGGAATCGATGAAAAGCAGATTGGATAAAAAATAAGCTACCCAAATTACTAACTCGACGCAGACGAAGTCGCGGTCAGTATTTTATTTTTCACAACTTGCGTATGTTGTGTATACGCCTTTATTTTTGTCTTTGTCGGTGTTTGTCCACAGAGTAATGAAAATCAATATTATTTTTGAGTAAGTGGCAGGTCGAAACCATGTTCTCTTAAATTACAGTACCTAGTAAACAATATTGCCATTAGCCATGTTTGATTAGACGAGTGCTTTACCACGGTATAGTAAAGAGGGTAAACAGATTACATACATACATAACAATTTGCGCAAACGAAGGGTATTTATATGTTGGTATATTGGATATTAGTAGGCAACAGTTACATCAGTAAGTGCATATATATAACTCAGTACAGTCATTAGTTTTGATCATAAACAATCGCAATCAACATCTCCGTCTCGTACTATTGCTAGCTGTTATTCCAGCGGCGGTAGCACGGTCGCATTTTTATCGCTTGTCACAATGCCTGTCACGTTCTAACAAGTATGTAAGTGCGAAAGTGACGGGCATAGTGACAGGCGATAAGAATGGAACCATGCTGCGCCCGCTGGAATGAAATAAAATGGTTCGTTCGTAGCTATTTCTCACGCACGTCAAACGTGACGTGCTAAGGAGCACAGTACGGACTACATACTTTTTATTATTATTTATTTAAAGTTTATTGCACAAACATACACAATTATGTACAAATGGCGGACTTAATGCCAAAAGGAATTCTCTACCGGTCAACCATTTGCCAGCCTTTTGCGGCAAGACAATTGAAACATGTTTATAAATTATCAAATTATATGCATAAACCTTATTTTCTCCTCTTGTTATTATTTTATTCAGGTGCAGATAGGTATACGGTGGTTTATAACTTCACGCATTTCACATTCACACATGTCTATTGATATATTATGTTAGTGATGATGCTAAGCTAAGATGTAGGTACAGTCAAGGGCATAAATATATACATTCCCAAATTTTCAGAAATATGTGTACGCTTTTACACCTTAGACAATAAAGTCGTGTTCACATATTTTTGAGCCATTTGTCTGGATCGATATTTTTGCCTTCGATTGTATCTGTGGTTTGTCATTTATTAGTTATTCTGTGGTAATATGTTCAGAAGCGACACAGAATAACTAATAGTACTACCGAGAATAACTAAAAGTATGGAAGCGATAAGCTAATGGACTATATTAACAGCCATCATCTGTGGTTGAATAGTAATTTTTACTTTAAGGGGCCCACTGACTATCAGTCCGCCGGACGATATCGGCCGGTCAGTTGTTCGGAACTGTCAAATTTTTGTTCTAACTGACAGGCCGATATCGTCCGGCGGACTGATAGTCAGTGGGCCTCTTTACGTTATCGACAACCGATATTTTAATTACATTCAAATTTAGAACATCTTCGAGAAACAATTAAATTTGATTTGGTCTTCATTCGAATATCGGTCGAGGTGACGTTTTATTCGAAATGAAGTGTCAGGTTCAAATAAGGGCCTGACACTCTTTGATAGAGAAAGATAGTCTTATTGCGATTCCTATAAGAGGAAAGAGAAAATAGTGCCATGCTTTGTCCTTATCACCAACCGGGTGGCATTATAGGTAGGAGGCGATGGCGAAATACCGAAATTTATAAGAGTGAAAGAGAAAAACTCCAATGCTGCCTAAATTTTATATGAATATTCTTTCTCTTACCCCCGCCGGTCGCTCGGTGGCGCGTCTATAACTAGAACTACTTGTATACATATACTATGTCTATGGTTGCAAACAATTTTGACAAATCTCGCATGTTTCTTGATATCGAACGATTTGGCAGTCGGCCCCAACTCTAGTTTGTCTCTGAATAATAAAAAAAACTTCGGATGCGTGCAGACATAGTATAGTAGTTATAGACATGAAACCGAGCGACCATATTCATGTATTGACAGGTTAATGTATGGCAGCATAATCTTTTTTCTCTTTCACTCTTATAAATTTCGGTATTTCGTCATCGCCTCCTACCTATGCTGCCATAACCCGACCATGAAAAAAAAACCCGGTCGATGACAAGGACAAAGCATGGCACTATTTTATCTTTCCTCTTATAGGAATTGCAATAAGACTATCTTTCTCTATCAAAGAGTGTCCGGCCCTTGGATGCGTGTCATGCGTGAAAAAGTTTTCATTTGCCGCCATTTGACGTTTAGTAGGTTTGTAAGCATAAAATTAGTTTGTTTGGTTGAGACTTTATGATATGGATGTATGTAGATAAAGCAGTGTATGTAACTGTACATAATTAGGCTCATTTCATTCGTTTCATACACCCACACTCGTATTTTAATGCCTTATGTAGCAGTCACATAAACTACTATTATATTGCCGATTTTTTAATAATTTAATTATGTATGTTTTAATAATTAAGTTAAATGTTCATTTGATACAATTAAATAAAAGTCAGCACCAGTTAGTCCAGCGCTCTACACAACTCTTCTCAAGTACACCAGAGTTTAACCTAATTATTAAGGAAAGCTAGAAATAGTCTACGCTCAATCGCAGTCGCTACTATCAACTTTACTAATTACCATGATTCGTAAAGTGCATAGTGTATTACCTAAGGCTGCCTTTTTAATAAGCTTTTTCGGCAGCTGTTTTGTATGACTCATTAGTTACCATACCAAACTGTGCAAACATATTCGAAGCGACCAAAGTCGCTCGTAGTATTTGATGTAGACACAGAGTCCCGTTAGTATATACTTTCTTTTCTCTTGCGCGTGCTCGGCAAGAGAAATTAGCTTTTCGTGCGCTGTGCGCTTGCAGAAATGAATCGTAGGTCGAGGAAGGTAAATAACGCATTCATATACTCAGATCATACAACCTGTGTACACCTCATCTGCGTAGCTACTGATATCATTTTTACGGTTCCGTACCCAAAGGGTAAAAACGGGACCTTAGTACTAAGACTCCACTGTCCGTCTGTCTGTCACCAGGCTGTATTTCATCAACTGTGATAGCTAGACAGTTGAAATTTTCACAGGTGATGTATTTCTGTTGCCGCTATAACAACAAATACTAATAAGTAAGGAACCCTCGGTAGGCGAATCCGACTCGCACTTGTCCGGTTTTTTCTCTGAATGTTGTGGTCAGAACTACTTCTACTACTGCTCATAACAGTAGGTACCTACAAGCTTTAAGAGTCCGAAATCGATTTGAAAACGAAAGTTTCATTATTTGGAAATATTGTTAATGCAAATAAAGTACTATTTTAAAAGATTTTATTTAACTTACAATAGTTGCAATGTTTGTTTATTATTTATGTTTGTTGGGGTCAAATCTTGCAAACAAATTAGACGCTTTTCCCATTATTGGATTCAGTTAAAACTTTACAGACATACGTAAGTTGGGTGACAATGCAATGCAATATTATGGTACCATCGAGCTGATGATGATGGACACAGGAGGTTACCATAGGAAATTTGTGATAAAAACAACGCAAGCTAATTGTGTTTTTGTGATATTTACTAATATTTGCTTTCGTGGGCATTAGTAGGTCGTTTACCTACTTTGTTTAAATTATTAATAAATAATATTCATGTATATTTTAACAAAAAAAATATAATTTCATTCATTTCGTTTCATTTCATTTCAAATTGGCAAAACCGGAACCCTTATAGTCTCGTCATGCCTATTATCTGTAAAGATAAAAATAAAGATAGTTTATTATTCAAAATATGCCTACATATTACAATGCGCTTATGACTCGTGACTTAATCCCGGGCGGACATATATTGCGCCCGGAGGAGTTAAAGTCTCTCGAGATCAAAAAGATCCTGCAGCTGTTTGAAGTTGCAGGTTAGGATCGAGAGTTGTAGTAGGTGGCGATCATAATAGATCAGGAATAGTCGCAGTGATACATAGGCTTTGGAGCCTTATATAGCGCTAACACAGAGAAGAAGAAGAATGCGCTTATGAACGTCAAATAAAGCTTCACCGGCTCTAACCCTACACCTCTGCCCCGAGAAGATTTAAATCCCCCCTCAATTGGAGGAGGGTATCCCAATATGGGACCGGCAACAAACTCGGCCCCATATCGGCCCTGTGTATGTCCCTATGTCACACTTGTCACAGACATTTATTTCAAAAACTATAAAGTATAGGTATTTGAATGACATTTTGAACATATGTGAATTTTGTGAGCCGTTACTGAGGTTAAAAGTTATAATTAAAAACATATAGTTTAAGGGGGACACTCCATACAATGTAACTAAAAGCCCCCTCCCCTCCCCCCTCTCTCTCTCTAACTTTTGAACCGGGCATATAAAAATATAAAAAATTAAGAAAATAAAGCTTAATAAATACTTTCCACTTATTTTTAAGATGATTGACCCATTAATGAGTTTTTTTTTTCGAAAAACTTTACAAGTGATGGCGGGTAGAAGGAATATCGACTGTTGAGCGAAACTGGTAAACTGGATAAGTCTGCAAATCTGACAATTATTATTTTTATGGAGCCAAGAGGCTTGTCTGCTAACCATCCTTGATTACAAATAATTAAACTTTACAAGACAAGTGTCAAATATGCAAATTGTCCAAAATAGCTATGTGGGTGCATGGACCTCAGATAAACCTTGAACGGTTTACTATCATTAGATACAAATGGAAAATCGTCCACTTGAAATGACCATTCTGTGAAGTTGGATTAAAAGTAATAATATCCAAACTATCCAAAGTGAATCTAGTCAAAATGTAATTGTGCTAAAAACCATTTTTAACCAAATTTGTAATCGTCGTAAATTAAATTAAATAATGGAATAATAGAATTTTGTCCATTATAAAATGTCCATTATAAGTAGAACAAGTGAAAGAGTTTGTGTATCTGGGAACATTATTCACTAGGGACGGTAAGCATGATAAAGATATTGAAAGGAGAGTGAGTGCTGGAAATCGCGTGAATGGGGCACTTAACGCTTTTATGAGCAGCCAGAAGGTGTCGCAAAAGGCACGGTTGGCTGTGCATAGAGGGGTGCTGGACTGCTGGTGCCTACACTTATGTATGGTAGCGAAAGTTGGGTATGGCAGAAGAGGCATCAGAGCCAAGTGAATGCAGTGGAAATGAGAGCGTTGAGAAGTGTGTGTGGTGTGAGATTACAAGATAGAATTAGGACCAGTGTGATAAGGGAAAAGTGTGGACTGAGCGAAGATGTAGTGACAAAAATTGAGAAAGGTATGTTGAGATGGTTTGGACACGTGGAAAGAATAAGTGAAAGAAGGCTAACAAAGAGAGTGTATAAGGGAGAGGTTGAAACGGGAGTTGGAAGGGGCAGACCTCGGCGGACTTTCTCTGATCAGATCGGGGAAATCCTGAAGAAAGGCCAGGTCAAGAGCACCCTAAACCAGCGAGCGTGTATGAGGAATGTTATGAAAGTGAAGGAAGCGAAAGAGGTATGTCAGGATCGTAGCAAGTGGAAATCCGTGGTCTCTGCCTACCCCTCCGGGAAATAGGCGTGATTATATGTATGTATGTGTATAAATTATATTTTTCTAAATGTTGCATGTATGTTGTAACCTAAAATATAAATAAGACCTACTGTAAACGTGTACTGTATACGAGTATGATATGAATATGAGTGTACGTAAACAAAAATGGACAAATATTTTTCGACCTGTAACATATTTGACATTTTGACTATTGGACATAATTCTTTTTCGACATTATGCTGGATAGACAATTTTCCTAGTTGATGTATTTTAAATTGTAATTTTTCTACTTTAACGTATAATTTCAAGTAGACAATTTTCCATTTACAGTACATTAAACCCCTTGAACAAGTTCCAGTTATTAATGCCGATTTCATATCTAAAGTTGAGACTCTTAACTATGTGTTTGAACTTGAAGCTAAAGTTTAGACTAAACTATGTTTTTATTCTAAACTTTGAGAAAATTGTTGTTATAAATGTGAGAAGCCGTGGGGTACGAGCAGAGGCCGGGAACTTCCGGAACGAGCGAAACCGATTCCGGTGAGCAGATCAAGGTTGTGACGTCGACAACGTAGTGAAGCAAGTTCACCGTGTGAGATTATTATTGCGACATGCGACCAGATTACGAAAAGGGAGAATTGTCAAGAATGAATTGACGATCAAATGTCAGTTTGAACGCTGGTGCTGGATACGTAATGCTATAGCATAGCGGCTTACAAATGGAAATCGTAGGTAGGTTCAGATCAAACTTAGAACCCCGGCTCGCACGAATGTATTTATTGGAATTTATGTACGAAATATCATTTGATAATTTCCGGTTGCTTGCGTTGTAGTTAAATACATCTTGAGGAAAATAGACTAATCACAAAAAGTCCTAGTTTTTACTCTGGGTTGGAATGGAAAGTCAAATCAGATGGCAATGACTTAAGTGTGACGTAAAAAAAAAACCAGTGGTGACGCTATCTTTTTCGATCAGATTGCCAAAAGCGGAACCCAGGCTCCTTTTGGCTAGCATTGAACCTAATGTTAATTTTAAAAAGTATAGTTTTGTCATTTCAGTTCTTTTTACCTTTTTACTGAAAAGATAAACGACCTTAGACTATCTGGTCCTGAAATTTCACTATACATTAACAATACATATGACGTCAAGGTTTCCAGGTTACCGATCTTAAGAGGCCGTAGTCGATTTTGGAGCAAAAAAGTAAAATTGATAGATTTAGTCGTTGAAATTATACACGTTTTGTTACGTAATATCTAAATAACAAGTATTGATTTCTATTAGCACGTCTTCTCATCTTGCCTTTTAATAATGAGGTCGCGAGCGTGCGTCACCGGTAATGCATGAAGAGAAGGGGCAGTTTTTAAAAAATCATCAAAAAATCATGGTTGTAAATTATACAAATTGATGTATAAGAATAGTTTCAGCAAATGTTGTAGATTGTTTAAGTATCAAAATTACTTTGAAATTAAGTCGATTTTTAGAGAAACTGTCACTTGTTTTGAAGTAATTTCTGACGAAAATTGATTTCGTCTAACTTTCATTTACACTACTTCAAAGTCATAATAATAAAATTGTAGTCTGATAAACGTCAAGTACAGGATATGTGTAATACAAAATTACCATGTTTAGCAGTCCAAACATTACGAAATTTACAAATAAGAGCGACAAAACCAGTGCTTTACGCGCGTTTACCTAAACGTCCATCAGAAAAGCAAACATTACTAATTTAGTGAGTCTGTTTTCAAAAAATTTATCTGATAAAAGGTAAAATAAGAAGACGTGCTAATAGAAACCAGTACTTGTTATTTGAATTAGGTAACAAAAGGTGTAAAATATCACGGACTAAATCTATCAATTTTACATTTTTGCGACTAAAATCGACACCGGCCTCTTAAGCGTTTCAACTTGGTGAGTCACTGATATTGAATTTATAGTTAGTAAGGACGCTTCCGACCGATAAGCAAAGATAACGATGTCATCCAATAGCGCCACAACCTCATTATCTGACGGATTTTGCATGCAATTCGTCAGATCGTGAGAAATGTGATCCATTGATGAAACTAGCGACCCTTTTTTTTTAAACCTGACTTGGGCTCTATTCCTCTGGGGGTAAGCGACCCTTTCTTTTAACCTGACTTGGGCTCTATTCCTCTAGGGGTAATTAGAGCGGTAGGACTGTGTGGGGGGATGTTAGCCTGTGGAAAATCCCTTACATATCACACAAGACGGTATTGCTACGCTGGAATACTCCTAGAGTTTTCGCTCCAGCGCAGACCAGTAGAGCGGTCTCAACCTGATCTGGGGGTGTACAGGGAATCCACCACCTACCCTTTACCTTGGCGTATTCAATTCACCAAGGGAATTAAGACTCATGCGAATTACTCGTGCCGCTCATGTGCATTGCCCTCAGCTCAGCGTGCACTACTTCACTTTACGTTTACTTGGACTACCAATATTATTAATATTAACCCTAGAACGCCACGCCTATCGTGTGCCTTGTTGGAATGTACGAAGGTTCATATAAAGCTGTAAATAACCGCGTGCGTCAGTTGACGTCTCTCGCGGGTAAAGGGTTACACTATCAGGTAGGTAGTGCAAATTACGCTAAGAGTTAGAACTACTTAAGTCCGATTTGAGAATCAGAACAATATGTTATTCAAGGGGCTGGTGGGGTGCAAGCTGAGTGCAGCACGTGGTGCAGTCTACGTTGAACTCAAATGTATTTGTAAAGATATCAACTTTTGTAACAAATGAACACTCTCTTATAATGACTACTGCAAATCTAAAATTTTAACATTCCTTATAAACTTTGACACGACTTTGAGCTCGTTCCCACTATATGTCGGATGTCGGCGCCGACTTTTAATCGGGTGTCGGCGCCTGTGTTCACA